>NC_089508.1:65702054-67119964 GCF_036850995.1 Saccopteryx leptura | reverse complement strand
GTGCACCATGACTTTACGGACACACTGTACATAGATGGCCCTGCTTGACCATGCAGTGGTACAGTGGATAGAGTAACAGCTTGGGACACTGAAGAACCAGGTTCAAAACCCTGAGGTCGCTGGCTTGAGCACAGGATCATAGACATGACCCCAAGGTGGCTGGCTTGAGCAAGGGGTCACTGGCTTGGCTGCAGCTCCTCAGCCAAGGCACATATAAGAAAGCAATCAATGAACAATTAAGGTGACACATCTACGAGTTGATGCTTCTCATCGCTCTCCCTTCGGATCTGTCCCTGTCTGTCTCTCTTTCTGACTAAAAAGAAAAAAAAAAGAAGAAACTAGATGGTGCTTCCAATTTAAATAACTGATTGTATGTGTGCCAAGTTTTGGGAGTTATAGAATAATACCATCTCATTTATTGTTAGTAACACTTTTGCCATAAGCACAGACTGACCTGGGTATATCAAAGCTACCACGACCTAAAAATAATCATGTGGGTGCTGATTAGAGTATAAAACTTGTCCCATCACAGCTATTTTGGCTTTTTTGTGACTCAAAATGTTAGCATCAACTATGCCTCCTTCCTTTTACTTGTTCCCAATAAGCCATCATTGGTTAAAGTCTGACTGCTTCTAGTAACAACATCCCATGCCTGATCCCTCATCAATTTCAGTTTTTTAGCTGGAGGATGCATAAAGGGCAGTAATGACAGAAGAGGTAAAAAGGGCAGATATGTTCCTTTTCCACCTCATCTCTTATTACTCTCTCCTGTATGAATCCAATGCTCTGGCTAAGCTATCTTATAGAGCAGGAGTCCCCAAACTACGGCCCATGGGCCGCATGCGGCCCCCTGAGGCCATTTATCCGGCCTCTGCCGCACTTCTGGAAGGGGCACCTCTTTCATTGGTGGTCAGTGAGAGGAGCATAGTTCCCATTGAAATACTGGTCAGTTTGTTGATTTAAACTTACTTGTTCTTTATTTTAAAATTTGTTCCCATTTTGTTTTTTTACTTTAAAATAAGATATGTGCAGTGTGCGTAGGGATTTGTTCATAGTTTTTTTTTTATAGTCTGGCCCTCCAACGGTCTGAGGGACAGTGAACTGGCCCCCTGTGTAAAAAGTCTGGGGACCCCTGTTATAGAGCCACGTCAAGATATCCTACCCTCAGTGTGTTTTCCAACAAATCACTAGAATTCCTCCTGTTTTCAGCATTCTCCTCCTGTCAGGCCACATGGCCCCACCTCAATTGCTGTAATTCTTCTCTCCAACTTTGCTGATGTGGAAAAACTCTGAGGTAAGGAGGTTACGTATTTTGCTTATCAGGAGAGTATTCCAACTCTCTTAACACTTACTGCTTTTCTGGTCTTTACAAATTTATCAACGATCCTTAGCATAATAGCTAGTGACTGAAAAATAAATTCAACTTACTTTTAAAAAACTTCATTTCAAGGTTCGTATCTCTCCATTTATACAAGCCTTTTAAAATATTCTTTAGGCCCTGGCTGGGTAGCTCAGTGGACAAAACGTTGGCCAGCATGCCAGAGGTTGCAGGTTTAACCCAATCAAGGTACTAGGAGAAGCAATCAATGACTACACTACTAAATAAAAACAACTATGTGAAATAAAAAGTTGATGTTTTTCTCTATCTTTTCTCTCTCCCATCTCCCTTTCTCTTTCCATCTCTTCCTCTCTCTCAAATGGAAAAATTAAAAAAAAAAAATTCCTGGCCCTGGCTGGTTGGCTCAATGGTAGAGTCTTGGCCCCACATGGGGCTGTCCAGGGGCTGTGACAGCTTGGTCAGTGCACACAGGAGAAGCAACCACCTGCTTCTCCACCCCTCTCCCTTCTCTCTCTCTTCCCCTCCCGTAGCCATGGCTCAATTGGTTTGAGCGCATTGGCTCCGGGCACTGAGGATGGCTCTGTGGAGCCTCTGTCTCAGGTGCTAAAAAATGCTTGGTTGAGAGCATGGCTCCAGATGGGCAGATCATCGGCCCTAGACAGGGGTCACTGAGTGGATCCCTGTCAGGGCATGTGTGGGAGTCTGCCTCTCTATCTGCCCCTCCGCTCACTTGGAAAAAGAAGAAAAACAATTCTTTAGTACAGTTTTAACATTTTCTTAATAAAGGTCCTGAATATTTCTGTTAAGTGCATTCAAAATTAGTTTTGTTTGTTACTCTTGTGCATGGAAATTTTTTCATTCCATTTTCTAACAGAATTTCTACTCTTATGGGGTCAAAATCTTAACTTTGGCACTTGATTAAAGTTCCATGGATTTAAAAAAACAAAGGTATGAAATAATGAGATGATCCCTATTTCAGCTTAAAGATATAATTGTTCATTAGGTCTTATCCCAGCTCTTCCAGTCCCTAACACTCATCCATGGCTTTTTATTGCTCCTGGGAGACAAGCTCACTGTAACTTAGGTTCCTAGAATTTAGAACAAATAACATTACACCAGTATTTGCACCTCTCCTCCAACCCATCAAGCTCCATGAGAACGAGTTGATCCTGTTGCCCAGCACAGGGCCTGGCACGAACTACCACTTGAACTCATGTTGAAATAATGAATGGTCAGTGTTCCATTATATGTGGTTTTCTTCCTAATTCAGCTAATTTCTGTTTAAAGTGATAAAACCTTCTGTTAACCATATAATTATTATTTTAGTTTTCCCTTAGATTTGAATATTTTAAAAAAACTATTCAATTTTCAGAGAGGAAAGGGGGGGGGGAGATGGAGAAAGAAAGAGAGGGGAGAGAGAGAAGGGGGGAGGAGCAGGAAGCATCAACTCCCATATGTGCCTTGACCAGGTAAGCCCAGGGTTTCGAACTGGCAACCTCAGTGTTCCAGGCTGACGCTTTATCCCACTGCACCACCACGGGTCAGGCCCTTAGATTTGATATTTTAATTGCCAACTGTTTCTGTAATTTTTCTAATTTAAAAGTCCAAGTTGGAAATAAAATTCTACAAATGTTATCACTTAAATCAGTGGTCAGCAAACTCATTAATCAACAGAGCCAAATATTACGATTGAAATTTCTTTTGAGAGCCAATTTTTAAAACTTACACTATATAGGTAGGTACATTCCTTATCGAGGTAGCGCCCATACGTGGTATTTTGTGGAAGAGCCACACTCAAGAGGCCAAAGAGCCGCATGTGGCTCCCGAGCCACAGTTTGCCAACCAGGGACCTAAAACAATGCACTAAACTTAATTTCCTGCATTTTCTTTGCTTCCTACAGCAGGTCTTAGTTTAAGTCAAGAAGGGTTTAGTTCCCACCCTCTTTTGTACTTAAACTGTTTTGTGAGTTGTTTTTAATCCCCTTTATCAATATAATTCTCTTAAATGGGACAAGGAAACATTTGGGTTTTTTTTTGTTGTTGTTGTTTTTTTTACAGAGACAGAAAGAGAGTCAGAGAGAGGGATAGATAGAGACAGACCGACAGGAACGGAGGAATAAGAAGCATCAATCATCAGTTTTTGTTGTGACACCTTAGTTGTTCATTGATTTCTTTCTCAAATGTGCCTTTACTGTGGGGCTACAGCAAACTGAGTAACCTCTTGCTCGAGCCAGTGACCTTGGGCTCAAGCTGGCGACCTCGGGGTCTCGAACCTGGGTCCTCTGCATCCCAGTCCGACACTCTATCCACTGCGCCAGTGCCTGATCAGGCAGAAACATTTGTTCTTAAAATAATGAAATCGTATTAGGTAATCACCAAATCTCTAGCCCAAGGCAAAAACAATTTTTTTCTTCTTCTTTTCCAAGTGAAAGAAAGGGAGATAGACAATACTCCTGCTTGCGCCCTGACTAGAATCCACCTAGTAACAACCCCTGTCTGGGGCTGATGCTCTGCCCATCTGGGGCCATGTTCTCAACCAAGCTATTTTTAGTACCTGATGTTGAGGCTCCATGGAACCATCCTCAGTGCCCAGGGTCAATGTGCTGGAACCAATCAAGCCCTGGCTGTGGGAGAGGAAGGGGAAGGGAAGGAGGAAGCAGACAGTTGCTTCTCCTGTGTGCCCTGACTGGAAATTGAACCTGGGGCTTACACACACTGGGCCAATGCTCTACCACTGAGCCAGCCAGCCAGGGCCTGAAAAACATTTGAGTGGTCAAAAATAAATAGAGAGAGGAAGAGAGAGCACTTGCTGAATTATAATTTCCAGATTATTGCAATTTCTAGACCGCCAGTCTTTTAAGGGATTATTGAGAAAATTCACCACAGCAACCTACTGAGTGATTATGTGATGAGTTGCAGGCAACTCAAACTCTAGAAAAAGAACAAAATTTTAAGTAATTTTCAAGATTGGCTAGAAAATAACAGTGGTAAAGAGAACTATCTACATGTCCAGAGGCAAAGGGAGAACACGGCTTTGAGTTAAAGACAGTATTACAGATAGGATATAGAGAACCCTAATTCACGGTGATGTGGTAAATGGTAATATGGGAAGATCAGGGTGCTACGGGAGTGCTCAGGCAGAAACCAAGTCTTGGACACAAGCTCCCAGAGGAGCTTGATCTTTCAAATGTAAGAATTAAAACTAGTCAGTGTTATTGAGGAAATTTTTCTGTATCCATTTGTTTTGCCTCCTTAAAGTTCAATCACAGATGCATGAGCACAAACTGATTTTATTCATTTTCTTCTTACCTGCATTAACCCTGTTTCATTTCAT
The DNA here is from genome assembly GCF_036850995.1 of Saccopteryx leptura. Lineage (NCBI taxonomy): Eukaryota > Metazoa > Chordata > Mammalia > Chiroptera > Emballonuridae > Saccopteryx > Saccopteryx leptura. The sequence continues at coordinate 67,115,291 of NC_089508.1, read as the reverse complement.
TTTTCTGTGCTCTGTGAAACCATTAGGCCTACTTCATCACTGTTTTGGGGATTGAAAATCCTCAAGTGGAAAATGTCCTTTTTACTATCCTTTGTAGGAATACTTCTGATTATATGGTCTGGTCTTATGACTCCACAGCCCATGAAGAAAGAACCAAAGAGCTGAGAAAATAGTGTCACAGAAGGAAACAAAATCCCGTCTCTCAAACCACAAGTTCTAGATTTAGCTATACACTCAGAAGACAGCCTTGTGCTAAAAGAGCAACGCTCCACTATTCTAGTGCTTTTTGTTTTATTCCAGCGTTACTAATCCCAGATAAATGGCACATAACTTTCCAAAATTATCCTCAGGCTTAAAATAATTTAGTCTTAACATTTTTCCCTTGTGGGAATATGGTTACAACACAGGCTTGTCCCCAAAAATACACTCTGTCCTTTCATCAACCTTCCTCCCTCTGCTACATATATGACCCTTACTTCTAAGTCCTCTCAACATTCATATTTCCCACTGGGTCTGTGTTTGTATGTGTGAAATATAAAACTCCTGCAAACATAAAGAGTGGATGGAATAGTTTTTAATTAAGAGTTGAGAAACTTGAGCACATAAGAAAGAACAGTTCAGCTCAGTTCTCTCAAACAGAGATGGCACCAGTTGACCTCCATAGTATTGGAGCTGTCATCTGTAGTGCAGAGTGATTTCTCGAAGAAAGTCCCGGTGGTAGCGTAAGGCCAAAGGAGTGTCTTCCAGGTCTCGTTTAACAGTCTACAACTCAGAGATGCCATGCACATCCTGGGTACCTAAACACTGAACTCCAGGCCTGAACCTTCTGTGATAAATTCTCTATAAAAAGTCCATCTGAATGCAGGGGTCAGCATAGGAATATGGGATACACTCCAGGGCAAACCCATCTGCAAGAGTACTAATGTATGGGGAGAAACTGTTGGATCATGTTACCATCTTCCAAGAAGCTACAAAACAGTGCTCCAAGCTCACTACTAAAACTTTGCTTGCATACGTATCCTAAAGTCCTTATGTGGTCTGTTTTAAGCCTCAGCTTTAAAAGATTAATGCTTTTACTCTTTGACCTAAACCATGTTTAACAAGACTGCTTAACCTAAAAAAATTTATAAATCTCTGGCTATTTTTCACAATATTATGTGTGTGTATATATATACATGCATGTTTTTTACCCTAGCAAGTGGACTGACAGTTCAGCAGACTCTCAAAAGGATCAGTACACCAAGCTGAGAAACACTAACATAGTGACATCTCTGTTCTGTTTCTGTTTGGACGTTTGATTTAAGTATGCATTACCCAAAGCAAATACACTAACACAATGCAATCAGGTAAAATCAGGAATCTCATCAGGAATCTCATTTCTAACCCTTTGAGTAATACGAACATTCATGTACGTCCTCGTGCCTCCTGACCATCCAGAGTACAATTGTACATGTGTAAGGCAACATTAAAAAAGGCAAATGTATGTTCTTTTTGTTTCCATAAATTGGTTATCAAACAAACATGATTTTATATTAATAAAACTGTAACTGGAACTAATTTCCTTTTTTGAAAAAAGACTCACTCCCATGGGTCAGCACACATGAAAAAAACTACTCAAAGGGCTTAAGGTTCTCCCACCCTTTCGTCAGTTGCAAAATAATATTGAACTTGACAGTGATAAAACAGAGTATACTTGGAAGAGAACATCTTTTCTTTTCCTTTTAGAGTTTATTTATTCATTTTAGGGGAGAGAGAGAGAGAGAAAGAGAGAGAGAGAGAGAGAGAAGGGGGGGAGGAGCAGGAAGTATCAACTCCCATATGTACCTTGACCAGGCAAGCCCAGGGTTTTGAACTGGTGACCTCAGTGTTTCAGGTCAACGCTTTACCTACTGCCCCACTACATATTAGGTTGGAAGAGACTGTCTTTTCTTTACATGTGTTGGTTCTCTAATTCTCAATAAGCTAAACAGTACCTTTAGCAAATTGTATGGCTAAATAATACAAGTTTATGTAGGAATCACAAAATCTTAGCACTTGATGAAAATAGAAAAACCAGTATGGAAACCCAGATTAAACCTCTCTCCCAAATCTTGATAACATTATACGAAGTGAAATTAGTAAATCAGAAAAAAACAAGAACTGCATTATTCCATACGTAGTTGGGACATAAAAACAAGACTAAGAGACATTGATAAGAGTGTGGTGGTTACAAGGGGTGGGGGGGGAGGAAAAGGGGAGGGGGAGGAGCACAAAGAAAACTAGACAGAAGGTGATGGAGGACAATCTGACTTTGGGTGATGGGTTTGCAACATAATTGATTGACAAGATGACCTGGACATGTTTTCTTTGAACATATGGACCCTGATTTATTGATGTCACCCTAGTAAAATTAATAATAAATAAATAAATAAATAAATAACCTCTCTCCCAAAATAACAAAATTATGACCTGTTCAAAGCAGTGGAAATTCTGCGGTCAGTTGAAATTTTGCATACTTATTAAAATGACAAAAGAGGGCCCTGGTCAGTTGGCTCAGTGGTAGAGCATCAGCCCTGCATGTGGATGTTCCGGGTTCAATTCCCACCCAGTCAGGGCACACAGGAGAATCGACCCTCTGCTTCCCCACCACTCCCCTTTCCATTCTTCTCTCTCTCTCACTTCCTACTCCTGCAGCCATGGCTCAATTGGTTTGAGTGTATCAGCCCCGGGCACTGAGGATGGCTCCCGAGAGCCTGTCTCAGGTGCTAAAAATAGCTCAGTTGCAAGCATGACCCCAAATAGGCAGCAAACTGGCCCCAGATGGGGAGGATTGCTGGGTGAATTCCAGTCAAGACAAATATGGGATTCTATCTCTCTATTTCCCCTCCTCTCCCTTGGAAAAAGAAGAAAAAAATCAATAAAATAAAACATTTAAAAAAAATGATAGAGCATTTTCTGAATATTTTGGCTAAAAGTTTGAATTTTCACAATTTAGCCCTACACCATGATATTTTTATTCTGGAAGTTATTATTTTAAGACAGTTACACTCAACATGTATGTATAATAATATTTAATTTCTGGCTACCAAGGAGGTGGCTTGTTTATTTTTTGTCATTAATATGGGTGGCAAATACAAGATCATCTATAGCCCAATCCTCACTAATGAATTAAAAAAAAAAGTCAGAAATAAGTTGCTTCCCAGAAAACAACTCCCCAGTGGACTTAACAACTCTAGTCAGTCAGTCAGTCAGCTCAGCACTTGTGGGTACTCGTGTGCACACACACTCACACATACCCAAAATAACACAAACAGCCCAAAGGTTTTTTCTGCCTTTTTAAAAAATTTATCTTCCCATTTTACTCATTATTTTCTTATCATTAACTATTATCTTTCTTCAGAGATGTCATGTATTTTCCTTCAAACCCTGCCCTTCTGTCTGCCTAAATCCCCATTTTCCCATGATCATGAAGTATCTATCTCAGAAAACTGAGAACCCTAAATGTATGCCTGCATATATAAAGTTCAGGGGCAAAGTCTAAAAATCTACACTGAGAATTCTCAGAATTTTAAAAGTAGAATATTTTTAAGTTTATTATAATGAAAACTCACATTTTATTGATTTGTAACTCTGTGTCACTAATCTAAGTAGTTTTCATACATTCTATCAATTTAAAGTCAACAATTACCCTAACACCTATTTATATTGAAGGGGAAACTAAGCTCAAAGAGGTGAAACCATGTACAATATCACATAGCTAAATAATAATAAATCATGTAGAACAGATAAGACAAGCTATTACAAAGTTAAGCCTAAGAAAATAGAAAACTCAAAATATTAAGAAAACAGAAGTCAACTTAAATTTTAACAGTCAAATTAGCAATAACAGACATAGAGAACTGATTCATTCATACTTCGGATGACAAGAACCTTATAGCAAAATCTGAGGCCCAATTTCGTATGGACCTTATTTTTCTACCCTATCTTGACTACTTACTATAGTTTATTATTTTAATGTCCCTGGGCCTATCATAAACCATATAATTCAAATCCTTTGATGTTCAGAAATCTTTGAATAAATAAAATTGAGGAGACTAGCGAAGAAAGAACCATAAGATACTTCCAGTTTCTCAAGTGATAGTCTTCATGCTTCCACTTTTACCTTGGCCTCATCACAAAAGGTTATATAATCAGCCTGATCTGTGTTGGTGCAGTGAATAAAGCATCGACCTGGAATGCTAAGGTTGCTGGTTTGAAACCCTGGGCTTGTCTGGTCAAGGCACATATGAGAAGCTGATGCTTCTTGCTCCCTACCCCCCTTCTGTCTCTCTCTCTAAAAATCAATTAAATCTTTTAAAAGATTATATAATCAAATTCAAGCAATACTGCAAACAGCCATATACTTGAAACTCAAGTCTTTAATTTTAGATGCAGTAAACACAACGCAGTTTACGCAATGTGTACTTGAGTAAGTAAGAACAAGTGTATTTGCTTTGGGTAATGAAAATACCTGACAAAAAGTTGTCAAGACTAAACTTCCCTGCCCAGCTGACTATGATAATCAAATCTTTTTTGGAATCAGAATATGAACAACTAATGGAATTTCTGCAAGGAAAGGTCAAAGAAACGTGTCACACAGCACGTAAAGAATGCACATAGGAATCAAACATTAGGGATAATACTTAAAGCAGGAATGAATTTTTAAAATTTCACAGATTTCTATAGAAAAAGAAAAACTCAGATTGTTATCCCTTCCCAGCATGAGGTTTTAAATTACAGCATTTTTTGAAGAACTGTAAATGAGATCCTACTTATATAATATTGCCTGGTGATTTCAAAATAAACAAAAACAATTTATTTAAAATAAAAGCAATTTTAGAAATCACTGGCATCTCATAAATATAAGCACTTCTATTTGCTATTCTTTATCAAGTGGCCAACACAAAAAAGAAATCACAATTTTTTTTGAAACATACAAAGAGACTGATGGTTGTTAGACAGAAAGGGGATTGGGGGACTGAGTGAACAAGGTGAAGGATTGAGCAGTACAGACTGGCAGTTACAAATATCGTAAGAATGGAAAGGAGAGCACAAGGAATATAGTCATATTATAATAACTATGTATGGAGCCAGGTGGGTACTAGAAATATCAGGGGGAACACTCTAAAATACATGATTGTTTAACCACTATTCTGGAATTAATACAAAATAATATTGAATGTAAACTGTAATTGAAAAATAAAATTTAAGATTCCTTTCAGAAAGTCACTATTTTTGAGAACTAAAGTTATTGTTCTACTTATAGGTACACAAAAGTGTAACCAATTTAGATTTAAAGAATTGACAGAATAAGACAAAAATTCTATTGTCAAATAATAGGTAGACTTGAAATATTTTAGCAATATTATTTCATTTGATCAAATTATAAACATCAGTTATTATCCTGAGGTTTTGATAGAGAACAAGAACTTTCATTTATTTAAAAAAAAATTTAGGTGCTGAGCCCAGGAATAAAATCTGGGATTCTTGCAAGACTAGTCCTCCTGCAACACAAAGGCATAGTTCTGTGTGACACAGCAATAGGCCTAACTTTCTTGCCAATATCATGTTTTTTTCTTTTTCTTATTTATTTTTAATTTTTAATTTTTTTATTTTTTGTATTTTTTCTGAAGCTGGAAACGGGGATAGACAGTCAGACAGACTCCCGCATGCGCCCGACCAGGATCCACCCTGCACGCCCACCAAGGGGCGACGCTCTGCCCACCAGGGGCGATGCTCTGCCCCTCCGGGGCGTCACTCTGTCGCGACCAGAGCCACTCTAGCGCCTGGGGCAGAGGCCAAGGAGCCATCCCCAGCAATGGAGCCTCGCTGCGGGAGGGGAAGAGAGAGACAGAGAGGAAGGAGAGGGTGAGGGGTGGAGAAGCAGATGGGCGCTTTTCCTGTGTGCCCTGGCCAGGAATCGAACCCGGGACTTATGCATGCCAGGCCGACGCTCTACCACCGAGCCAACCGGCCAGGGCCAATATCATGTTCTTTTATCTTTCGCAATATATGAATGAAATCGGCCTGCTCTTGGAAGTCTATTAATTCTTAAGAAACAAACCATGGGGGAAAGGGTTGGTATTTGTGGTTGTATAATTTTTTAAAAAAATAGTAACTGAGGAAGAGTGATAGCTCAAAAAATAGAAATGATGAGACTGACCACCACACAGTTATTTATTATTTAATTATCTCAACATACCTCTGCCTCTTATCCCTTCCCACTTCACAGCTCCTCTTCTGCAACTAAGTGCTTATATAGAGGCTACCGAGGCCAAAGAATAGCTTTCTTCATTTTGTTATAATTTTTATAATTCCTTTAAAGTTCAAGTTTTGGGCTACATCTAACAACTGGAAAAACTGAAAAATGCCAGTTTTTAATTTCAGCAGCATGCCAATTTATGTAAAATGCTTTTTTAATGTTTAAGGACAATTTATTTTGTATATTTGCATCTACGATGTGAAGTCTTTAATACAGTATCTTATATATATAAATATATATATATATATATATATAATGATAATGATCAGTAACGGGCACAAAAGCATAAGATATATTTTGAGTTTTTTTCCCAAAGAAAAGAAATATCTCTTGTCACTTATTAAATAATGCTAACATTGATTGCTAAGCCTTCTTAGTGACAGGTAATTATAGAAAAGAACACCACCATCAAAAACAATCTGATTCCAAATATACTTGTAGAGATAAGAAATACAGCTTGAATATTAACTGTGAATTTATATTGCACTAATTTTATTCATCAGACATAAATCACTAAGTAAATTAAGAAAAGAGCCACTTACAAACCAGGTGAAACTGAATGAGCAAAAGAAAACTGTTCATAAATGAGCAATATGCTAATTAGTCTTCTGTTCTGCTTTCAGTCATTTAAAAGAATCATTAAATCATCTACATAAACTCTATAATTTCACAGTATTTGAAAACATGGAAAAATCCTTTGTTTATCTAAGCTATTTTAAAACTTTCTTATAATTAGTTGAATAAACTGGTTTTTCCAGATCCCGTAAGACCAAACTGTAACCCACATTCTATTCAATTATTACAAATATTGAATTAGTGAGGTTTAATTTAATAAGATTCTACTATATTCTACTAGTATTAACTAAGTCAGGTATTTAACCGGCCTACCTTAATTTTAAAATACAATCTTAACATTTATGATATGTTGTTTTCAAAATCCTTTTTCAATTTTCTAAATAGACATTTAATAGAACACAACACTGACTTTGTAGTTGGATTATACTACTATCTTTTACCGAACTGCACAGAACTAGACAATAGATCAAATAATTAGGAGAATGTACATTTTGAGGTAGCATCTTCAGAAATCCTTTGTAAAAACATAGTACATCAATTCCTTAAACTGTCAAAATTCTCACTAATCTAAATTCTGGCAATCTTTGTCAAATTCATAAACAACAAAATTTTAGTTAAAAACATGTAACTTATTTTAAATAAATTCTCCTTAACAGCTTTTATTTTTTAAAAGATCCCTCTTGCCCCCAAATAGAGCTAATGATTTTGCCTAACCCTATTCTCTTCCTAGTATTCTCATTTTTATCTTATTCTCCCCCCATTAAAGTGAGCGCATTGTATTTTGGTTTCTTTTCTTCCTACTCATTGTTTGGATCATCATTTTAATAATCTCTAAAGCAATGCTATTCAAAGATAACAGGCTGTATGTAACTAAAATAAAATTCCCTAAGTTAATGTTTTTCAAAGTGAGATCATTTTTCTTGACCTTTTGATTAAAAATCCAAGCAAAGCAAACTCACAACTGGTAAACAGCTACGGAAAATTGAAAGCTTAAAAATAATGCCGTTAAAAACACTTCATTACACACCTTCTCTGTGAAGCCCTTTGTTTCCACTGAAAACCATACTGGAATCCTTGTATAAAAGAAGTTGCCTTCTGGCTGTCAATTGCTATACAGTCAGTAACTGAGGGATCCAGATGTCTGCAGTGGTTAAAACAAATGTTCAGTGGTGGGTGCTCATTCCGCTTCCCTCTAAGGTTTTTCACAAAGGCAGCAGAGTAAGAGCGCACATAGCAACAGCACTCACAGCTGATTGGATGGAGGGTGTGCTCAGCCTCCCTGCTCACTAGGTCCACTACGGCTTCCTGTCTACTTGGCAGCACTATCCTGTTGTCTTTGCTCCTCTTACCAACTCAGCTGTGTTTGGGCAACTTGAAAGAACAGTAGAGCAATAATGACAGAGTATTCTAAACGTGGGTCTCTGGGTGCTTTTAAAAAAAGAGAAATTAGGAGCGCACTTGAGAACTTGTTCCCCAGCCTGTTGTCAGTTTGGCTCATATAAACTCATAAAAATTTTCAAAACGAGAGAGAGAGAGAGAGAGAGAGAGATTTGTAAGGTAAACATCTCAGTGTTTCACATAAAACTGAGGACAAAGGGGGTGGTGAACACAATTAATTTACTTCTTTATGTTTCAAGTAAAACCCCCTGAAAATACAGCAACACAAATTTTAAGACAATTAGAATGAAACATCAACCTCCATTTATCTAGAACTATGAATTACTTTAAAATAAACTTCACCATTCCTAGAAAAGCACATCCAGTCAATTAAAATGAGTGAAGGCCTAAAACAGTTGTCCTTCAAATCTATGCAGTGCCTTTTAAGAGGGCAAGAAAAATTGAGGTTAACAGATTGATTAGAAGAAGATTTAAAAAGGAAAAATAATCAGTTACTTAGTAAACTCTTGACAACAATAAAAGACTTAACTAGGTCCTGGCATTAAATCATTGCTTCCTGGTAACAAATACAAAATGTATATAGTTGATGTACTGTAGAATTATACTCCTGAAACCTACATTTTATTAACCAATGTCACCCCAATAAATTCAACTAAACAGGGTAACATTGAAAAAAAATTAATTAAAAAGTTTTTAAAAAAACATCTCTTCTTACATAAAACAATGACATTTAGCTTGAATTCATTTATTTTCTCTATCATAAAATTATCTGGAAATACAAAAGCATGGGAGGTTTTTTTTCAGGTTTCAAGAACTGGACTTCAATATACTAGTCTGCACTATCTCCACAGGCTTTAAGTACGACAACAAAACCCCTTCCCAATTTACAAAGATGTTTGGGGGAGTTAATGCAGGTAGTAGGAGATCAGCAGATGTGAAGACACAGAAAAAACCCTCATTTAGAAAATACGTCCCTGGAACAGTGCATACACTATGATAGTGTTTTTTCCAAATCTGTAAAGCAACAGAACCCTTCTTACTTGCATTCTTCCAATAAAATGCATTATCAGTGATGGCTTTAGGATTTTTACAGGGAAGTCTGTGGGAGTAGGCAGAGGCTACAGCAGAAACACACTGTTATTACTCAGATCTTTGTTTATCTGGAGTGTCTAGGGGGTAGGGAGCAGAGGCTGATGGAAATCTTGGCTCTATTAAGGCCCCCCACAAGCACCACAAGGCTATTTTTACATGAGATGCCATAAACAACACTGCAGCTTTGCATAAGCCCTGGAATCCACAAGGCTCCTAACCATGGAAAAACTTCTAGAGTCTCTGAAGTTCTAGAGCAGTGATTTTCAACTGGTGTACTCCAAGAATTTAAAAACATGAAATTCCTCACTATTTAGTCAGGGGCACTGGCCTCTTTTCTCTTAGATTGTCAAACAAAGAAATGACAATAGCCAAAACACCAAGAGTCATCTGGTGTGAATGAATTAAAATGATGCCTTTTTTTTTGTCAGATTGGCAAAAAATATATTTTTTGGTGTGCCACAGAATTTTAGTAATTAGTTTGTGTGCCATGAGATGAAAAAGGCTATCACTGTTCCACAGTATGTAAGAGTGCACAGTGTGCAACCTGTAAGAGTTAAGCCTCATCATTAGCTTAGCATAAAGAACGAACCTGATCATTGGCTCAGAACTGCTAAGCCTTCTGAGAAATAATAAGAGGGAAGATGAGTTTGGGAGGACAATAAGCTTGTGTGGTAAGTGACTCAGGGAAAGAATGGCACAGTAGACAGAACAAGGCTTTTGGCGTTAGGCCAACCAAACTGGGTTCAAAAAATGAATTTGGCCCTGGACAATGGCTCAGAGGTAGAGCATTAGCCTGGTGTGTAGAGGTCCTAGGTTCGATTCTTGGTCAGAGCACACAGGAGCAGTGACCATCTGCTTCTCCACCCCTCCCCCTCCTCTCTCCCTCTCTCCCTCCCTCTCTCTCTGTCCCCTACCCTCCCACAGTTATGGCTCAAATGATTCAAGGAAGTTGGACCCGGGGTGTAGAGGATGGCTCCATGGCCTTACCTCAGGCACTGAAATAGCTTGGTTGCTGAGCAACAGAGCAGATGGGCAGAGCATCGCTCTGTAGGGGGCTTGCCAGATGGATCCTGGTTGGGGCACATGTGGGAATCTGTCTCTTCGACTCCCTGCCTCTCACTTAATTTAAAAAAAAAAATCAATTTGCCATTTACAAACAGTAAAACCCTATATAAGTTACTGAACCATTCTGAGGTTCAGTATTCTTTTACTTTTTGAGAGGGGGGGGGTGTCTCATAGGAACAGACAGATAGAAAGGGAGAGAGATGAGAAGCATCAATTCTTCATGTGGCACTTTAGTTGTTCATTGATTGCTTTCTCATAAGTGTCCTGATGAGGGAAAGGGGACTACAGCAGAGCGAGTGACCCCTTGCTTAAGCCAGCGACCTTGAGCCTCAAGCCAGCGACCTTGGGCCTCAAGCCAGCGACCTTGGGCCTCAAGCCAGCGACCTCTGGGCTCAAACCAGCAACCATGAGGTCATGTCTATGATTCCAGACTCAAGCCTGATGAGCCCGCACTCAAGTTATGACCTAGGGGTTTCGAACCTGGTTTCTCTGTATACCAGGCTAATGCTCTATCCACTATGTGACCGCCAGCCAGGTCAGGTCTGAGCTTCAGTATTTTTACCTGTAAAACAGAGTTAACTCACAAAGCTATTTTAAAGGCTAAAGGGCATTCACTGCCAGCCAGACTGGACTGTTGCTTACTAAGGACCCTTCAGTTTCTTTGCAAATACTATTCCTCTTTCACTAGGAGTGGTCTCCCACAACCCTTTCAATTGATGACTCAGCTTATATTTCTTTTCCCCAGGCAGCTTTCAGTTTAGATCCAAGTCTAGTCATTCTCCTTGTACTTTTTTCTTAGTACTTAGCTCATAGAATGTTAATTATTTGTAAAATGACTGGTTTAATAAAATTCTGTTCAATCACACAGTAAGTGCTTTAAAGGGAACTACTAAGTTTGTCTACATTATTCCTTACCTAGCACCATGCCTGATTTATATACAAATACTATCTGATTTATTTCAGGAGGTAAATAGAACAAGTACCATTATTTGCATTGTTCAAATAAGAAAGCCACCTCTAAAAGTCTATATACTTAAAGTCATACAACTAGAAGTCAAAAGAAATAAATTTTAAAAAGTTTTAGATGGGAAGAAAAAGTTTTAGATGAATAACATTATAAAGTTAACCTTTCTCTCTAGTCAGGTAGCTCAGTTGTTAGAGCATTGTCCCAATCTGTCAAGGCTGCAAGTTCCAACCCTGGTCGGGGCACATACAAGAATCGATCAATGGCCTTACCAGTGGTGACACAGTAGACAGAGAGTCAACCTGGGACACTGAGGTCCCTGGCTTGAAACCCTGAGTGGTTTGAGCACAGGATCATCGACATGATCTCAACGTCACTGGCCTGGCTTGAGACCCCCCTTGTCAAGTCACATATGAAAAAAATCAATGAACTACTAAAGTGAAACAACTATGAATTGATTCTTCTCATCTCTCTCCTCCCTTTCTCCCTTCCTATCTGTCTCCCTTTCTCTCAAATCAATAAAAAAAGAATCAACAAATGAATACATAAATAAGTGGAACAATATATCAATGTTTCTCTTTCCCCCTTCTTCATTCTCTAAAAAATTAATTAATTAATTTTTAAAAGGACAAAACAAAACTAATCTTTCTATATCTTTCAAGAAAGGAGTAATATATAATCCCTTAATTGTTTTTTTTCTTTTTTTGTATTTTTCTGAAGCTGGAAACGGGGAGAGACAGTCAGACTCCCACATGCGCCCGACCGGGATCCACCCAGCACGCCCACCAGGGGGCGTCGCTCTGTTGCGACCAGAGGCACTCCAGTGCCCGGGCCATCTTTGCTCCAATGGAGCCTCGATGCGGGAGGGGAAGAGAGAGACAGAGAAGAAGGAGAGGGGGAGGGGTGGAGAAGCAGATGGGCGCTTCTCCTGTGTGACCTGGCTGGGAATCGAACCCGGATTTCTGCCCACCAGGCCGACACTCTGTAACCAGCCAGGGCCTATAATCCCTTAATTGTTTTAGAATATCTCCTTTCAGTTATAACCCTTAAACTTTTTAATTACAGGCTAATGACATCCTTTGTGTATCTATAATCTAAAACTGTTGGTTAAATGACCTGTGGTGGCACAGTGGGTAAAAGCGTCGACCTGGAATGCTGAGGTCGCCAGTTTGAAACCCCAGGCTTGCCTAGTCAAAGCACATATGAGAGTTGATGCTTTCTGCTCCTGCCCCCCTTCTCTCTCTCTGTCTCCTCTCTCTAAAATGAATAAATAAAATCTAAAAAAAAATAATTATAATAAAACTATTGGTTAAGTAAAGCTGTCATTCTTCGCAGATGACATGGAACTTACTATATTGGAGGATCTTATCGAATTCACCAAAAAAACTACTAGAACTGATAAATGAATTCAATAAAGTAGCAGAATACAAAATAAATACCATGTGATACATTGCATTTTTATGCACCAATAACAAACTATCAAAAGAGAAAACTAAAAAATAAAAACCAAAAAAAAAAAATTAACAACAATTCTATTCACAATTGCTTCAAAAAGAATAAAATACCTAGGAGTAAATTTAACTAAAGATGTAAAAAACTTGTACTTGGAAAATTTTAAGATACTGAAGAAAGAAACTGAAAAAGACACAAATAAGTGGAAACAAATACTGTGTTTATGAATAGGAACAATTAACATCATTAAAATGTCCATACTATCCAGAGTAATCTATAGATTCAACACAATTCTTATCAGGATACCAATGGTGTATTTTACTGAACTAGAATATTTTACTTATTTATTTATTTATTTATTCATTTTAGAGAGGAGAGAGAAAGGGAGAGAGAGAGACAGAGAGGGAGAGAAAGAGGAAAGAGAGACAGAGAGAGAAGGTGGTTAGGAGCTGGAAACATCAACTCCCATATGTGCCTTGACCAGGCAAGCCCAGGGTTACGAACTGGCGACCTCGGCATTTCCAGGTCCACGCTTTATCCACTGCGCCACCACAGGTCAGGCCGAACTAGAATATTTCAAACATTTATATAGAACCACAAAAGACCCTGAATAGCAATAGCTATATTAAGAAAAAGAACAAAGTTGGAGAAATCACACAGCTGATATCAAACTATATTACAAGGTCATAGTAATCAAAACAGCATGGTACTGGCATAAAAACCAACATATAGATCAATGGGACAGAATAGAGCCCAGAAATAAGCCCACACCTTTATGGTCAATAACTATTCTCTCTTGCTTAAGAGAAAAAATTCGAAAGAATATATGCACCCCTATGATCACTGCACCATCACTTACAATAGCCAAGGTTTGGAATCAGCCCAAGTGCCCATCAGTAGATGAGTGGATAAAAAAAGCTGTGGTAGCCTGACCAGGCCATAGTGCAGTGGATAGAGCGTTGGACTGGGATGCAGAAGGACCCAGGTTTGAGACCCCCGAGGTCGCCAGCTTGAACCCAAGGTCGCTGGCTCGAGCAAGGGGTCACTTGGTCTGCTGAAGGCCCGCAGTCAAGGCACATATGAGAAAGCAATCAATGAACAACTAAGGTGTTGCCACGAAAAACTGATGATTGATGCTTCTCATCTCTCTCCGTTCCTGTCTGTCTGTCTCTATCTATCCCTCTCTCTGACTCTCTCTCTGTCTCTGTTAAAAATAAACAAATAAATAAATAAAACTGTCTTTAAAAAAAGTTGTGGCACATGTACACAATGGAATACTGCTCGGCCGTAAAAAAGGAAAATTTGCTTTTTTGCAACAGCATAACTGGACCTGGATTATACTGTGCAAAGTGAAATAAGCCAGTCAGAGAAAGACAAGTACCACATAATTTCACTTTTATGTGGAATCTAATGAACAAAATAATCTAAAAAACAAAATAGAAACATTCAGATACTGAGAACAGAATGACAGCTGTCGGAGGTGATGGGGGTTGGAGTACTGGGTGAAAAAGGTAAAGGGATTAAGCAAAGAAAACTCAGACACAGACAACAGTGTGTGAGGACTGCAGGAGGGAAAGGGGTGGAGGGGATTGGGGGAGGAGGGCAGAGGGAATATAGATGGTGACAGACGAGGACTTCACTTAGGGTGGTGAACACGTAAGAATTGTACACGTGAAACCTGTATAATTTCATCAACCACTGTCACCCCAATAAATATTTTTAAATAAAATAAAAATAAAAAACAAACCTGAGTTAACATATACCAAGAGAACTTATAGAAAATATTAAATTTAGTCAGAAAAATGTATTTATAATTATAAGTGAATAAAATGCACCCAAGAGACATGTCACCTTCTAGAGTAAAATGCAAGCAAGAGATTTATTTAGTGAAATGCTTCCAATGTGCTGCCAGTTCGCCAATAAATTTCAAAATGCCACTTTATATAATTCTGAAAAATGCTTGCTTCTCTCTGGATTGTGTATGTTGGTATATAAAGCTATAAATGAGTGTGCTGTAACATAATGGCACATTATCTACTTTGCAGATCTCAAGAGTCTACAAACTAGGAATCTGAACAATATGAAATTCTATATTAAACGCCAGTCCCATGCTAGTCAATTCTCCATCCCCAACCATGGAAACCCCCTGTTCCCCTGCTCCCCATTGAACATGGTCAGAATTGTGTTCTCCAAATGACCAGCTCAAGAAATATAAATTACTTATATTGTCATAATGTAAAAAAACAAATAGCAAATCAGATCTTTCATGAGTTTATTTTTTTAAGTTGATTTTATTGATTGTAGAGAGAGGAAGGGAAGGAGAGGGAGAGACAGGAACATCGATCTGTTCCTGTATGGGCCCTGACCAGGGATTCACCCGGCAACCTCTGTACTTTGGGACGATGCTCTAACCAACTGAGCTATCTGGCCAGGGTTGAACACTTTCTAAAAGAAATATTACTATTAGAAAGAAAAAAAAAAGTCAAATAGCTACTACATATTGAAGGCCTGGCATGGTGCTCATCTCTCCCTGTGGTCAGAAATGAGGGAACTGGCTTGTTCCTTGCCCAAGTAAGCAGAACCAAGAGGGCAAATACAGGACTTAGGTCTTCCTGAATCTAACAGAAATGCCCTTATCCACCGCTATTCTTTCCTTAACAATTCTTTGCTTATATACATTTCCATAGTCAAATGTGGCATCATACAAGAATAAAGTTTAAATACAAAAATCTCAAGTCAACATTTTCCATTTATTAGTTATTCAATAACCACTACTACAGCTCATTGTACCTAAAAACTGTCATACTTATAATATAGGAAAACAGGATTGGCTGCTAAACAGCAAGCTAGGCTGTAGCTGTAATCTTACCACTATACGATACAATAAAAAATTTAATCTGTGAAACTTCACTATTTCATGATCAGAGATCACACACCCAGTCCAGAGAAGGTAAAGAAGAAAAGGGCACTGAACCAAGAACCACAGATCTGGGCTCTAATCTTAAACTCTACCTCTAATCAGCTTTATGATCTTAAGCACTCCGCTAAAATTGCTCAAATTCAAGTCAGGAATCTTTTTTTGGTCTTCAACATTGATATGTTGTAAGAATGAAATAAGATAGGATAAAATTATTTTGAAAACAGCAACATGCCTGACAAGTGGTGCCACAGTGGATAGAGCATCTACATGAGGCTGAGGTCCTAGGTTCGAAACCCCGAGGTTGCCAGCTTGAGTGCAGGTTCACCAGAGTTTGAGCGCAAGTCGCTGGCTTGAGCGTGGGATATCAACATGATCTCAATGTCGCTGGCTTGAGCAAGGGCTCAGATTGAGCACCCCCCTGCACTCCCCCCCCATCAAGGCATGTATGAGAAACAATCAATGAACAACTCAAGTGATGCAACCACGACTTGTTTCTTATCTCTCTCCCTTCTGTCTCTCTCAAACAAACAAACAAACAAAAAACAGCAAGAAACAAAGTAAGGCATTGTGCCACACTAATAGGATATCATCATCCCTGATGTTCTTATTACTGGAAAGACCCCTTTAAAGCAGCACCACATAATGGAGAAGTGCCAGAGAGTTTAGGGCTCAAGTCCTTCCCACTTAATAAGCTGTGCTATCAAATTATTTAACTCATCTGAATCTATTTCTTCACCTGTAAAGTGGGAAGAATAATTTCTCTAAGACTAATAAATGACCTAGCTGAGTACTTGGCTCTCAAGCAATTTAGGTTTCCTCTCTTCTTATGCAAACTTCAGGTGTATAGGATGTTAATCAAGTGACACTGTGCATGCATACAAATACCCACTCCAACAAATAAAAGGCAATAAATTAGCAGTATCCCATATTAATAACAATGGGGATTAAATTTAAATCTTGACTATCAAAGAAAAAATTTTTATGACACTGATACTTTCAAAGCTTCTTAAACATGTCACATTTAACAACACTTTTCACAGCTCAATAACTAATATGCAAGAAAGACTAAACAACAGCTAAAACTTCACAACATTACCAGTTTTGGAGATAAGGAAAATATATGGTTTTCCTCATTAAATCAGTTTTTATTCAAAAACTAAATGTTATGCTGTTAGGTCAGTACTGAGGTAAATTAAGCCATAACAAAGTGCATTAATTTGCATTTGCATGGAGATTCCCAGTTATCATTATTGCTGAAATGATTACTCAGTGATTTGTATTCATTACATGGCACAAACAAGCCAAGTGGCCAAACAGCAATCCAAGAATATTGTGTTTCTCAGAGCTAAAACAATTCTTAGTCATATATTAAAAAGTTCCTAAGAGTCTTAATTGGGGTTCTCATCTTTCAAAAGATTTTGGGTTATGATGACCTAGATTAGTTCCAGGAGCACAGCACTGTTTACAAAATCGAAGATCTTGGAGAGAAGAAAATGTTCTAGCCTGTTTTTTGGCATCACTCATACTACATTGTTTAAAATGAGCTAGAACAGGGGTTATTTATAATCTAAGCTACTGGGACAAACACTATGTCTAATAATATCTTGCACATACAAGTCAGATTCAATAAGTATCAAGATCAGGTATAAGAATTCACTTTTCATATCCTAAATACTTAGTCTTTATAAATTAATAGCACCATTATTACATAAAATGCCAAGATGATGTGGGTTCCCTTTTACCTCTACCCATACTTCTTTAAAGACATGATCTGGGATATTGCTAATTTCCTGCTATTATATTGTAAAGAGTGATGTGTTTGGGCCCTAGCCAATTAGCTCAGTTGGTTAGAGCATGGTCCCAAAATGCCAAGGTTGCAGGTTCGATTCCTGCTCCAGGCACATATGGGAAGCAATCAATGAATGCACAACTAAGTGGAACAACAAATGAATGCTTCTCTTTTTCTTTCTCCCTCCCTGCTTTCCCTGTCTCTCTAAAATCAAGCAATAAAAAAAAGAATGATGTGTTTGATTCACTTATAAATCTAGAACCAATCATGAATTTTCATTCTGATAAAAGTTAACATCATTTTATTAACTTTTTAATTGATGTTTAGAAAGAGAAAGAAAGGGAAAGACAGAGAAACATCAATTCGTTGTTCCATTTATTCATACATTCATTGGCTGACTCTTATATGCGCCCCGACTGTGGACTGAACTGGCAAGCTTGGCATTTTAGGACAACACTCTAATCAACTGAGCTATCTGGTCAGAATAATAAAATGATGGGTTTTTTGTTTTGTTTTTTTAAAATTAATTTTAATGGGGCGACATTGATAAATCAGGGTACATATGTTCAGAGAAAACATCTCCAGGTTATTTTGACATTTGATTATGCTGCATTCCCATCACCCAAAGTCCAATTGTCTTCCGTCACCTTCTAACTGGTTTTCCTTGTGCCCCTCCCCTCCCCCAACAAAATAATGTTTTACTAGAAGTTCCCA
Source organism: Saccopteryx leptura (assembly GCF_036850995.1). Lineage (NCBI taxonomy): Eukaryota > Metazoa > Chordata > Mammalia > Chiroptera > Emballonuridae > Saccopteryx > Saccopteryx leptura. Next base: position 67,097,041 of record NC_089508.1, on the reverse strand, counting down.
TGGAGCTATTGTATGTTTTACTTATGTCTATTAGATCATTGTAACTCTGTGATATAAGAATATTTTGTAGATAAAGAGCTTAAGGCAGCTGGCTGGTTACCTATTTAATCCTAAATCCTGTTATTTTCTTCTAAAACTACTTATCACTGATAGATGTCATTACCTCTACAAACTATGCCAAAAAGTCATACAAATGACAAATTCTGCATTTTACATTTTTTTTTTTTTTAGCAAGAGAGGTAGGAAGAGAGATGAGAAGCATCAACTCATAATTTGTTCATTGATTGCTTCTCATGTGTACCTTGAGCGAGATGCAGGGGGATGGGGGCCTAAGCCAAGCCAGTGAGGCCTTGATCAAGCCAGTGACCTTTGGGCTCAAGCCAATAACCGTGGGATGATGTCGATGATCTCATGCTCAAGCCGGTGACCTTGCGCTCAAGCCAGATGAGCCCACACTCAAGCTGGTGACCTTGGACTTTTCAAACCTGTGACCTCAGCGTCCCAGGCCGATGCTCTATCCACTGTGCTACCACCAGCCAGACAGATTCTGCATTTTAAATTTTAGCAGAAATCTGAAAAGGTAAAAAATGTGTAGAATTAAGTAAACCTCATGTAGTTTTAAGAAAGACTCAGTCGTTAAGGCCCTGAAGTTTTAATACTCTGCTTGTGTTTTTAAAAATTTGCTGCCCTAGCTGAATAGCTCCATTTGTTTCCATTTGTTAGAGCATCCTCCCAAAGCACAGAGGTTGCTGGTTCAATCCCCAGTCAAGGAACATACAGGAACAGATCAATGTTCCTGTCTCTCCCCTCCCTTAAAAAAAAAAAAATCAATCAATAAATAAAAATTTAAAATTAGCTATGTCTTAATTCTTCTGGCTATCTGTAACACCTCAAACTCCAATATATCTAAAACTGAATTAATTTTATGAAGATTGACCCTCTTTATCAATCCCAATTCCTTAAGCCAGTGGTTCTCAAAGTGTGCGCCCTAGAAGATTTCCTGGTGCGTCCTATGGTATTCCAGAGAAATATGTGCCTGTTGGAGATCAAAACACCAACAGGGTTTTTGGGGTTTAGATTTTTAGGAGACAGAGGTATGGGGAATTAGCTGTAAGCTGACAGTCTCCCCAACCCCCCACCTCACTTGCCTGATTAGGTTGTTAAGCTATGGTGCTGGATTGTTTTTGTTTTGTTTTGTTTATACAGAGACAGAGAGAGTCAGAGAGAGGGATAGATAGGGACAGACAGACAGGAACGAAGAGAGATAAGAAGCATCAAGCATTACTTTTTCACTGCGACACCTTAGTTGTTCATTGATTGCCTTCTCATATGTGCCTTGACTGGGGGGCTACAGCAGACTGAGTAACCCCTTGCTTGAGCCAGTGATCTTGGGTCCAAGCTGGTGAGCTTTTGCTCAAACCAGATGAGCCCGCACTCAAGCTGGCGACCTCGGGGTCTCGAACCTGGGTCCTCCGCATCCCAGTCCGACACTCTATCCACTGCGCCACCGCCTGGTCAGGCAGTGCTGGATTGTTTATACTACTCCCCATGTTCCCGGAAAGACTGGAGGCAAGTTTCTTCTACCTTTGTTTGGTGTAAAGTTAAGATGATATGGATGGTGGGTGTTTTGGAGGATGATTAAACATAAGGAATTGTCTCGAAGCCTTTTGGATTTCTATAAAAGAATATGTGGCAATATCTTAAAAAAGCTTTGAACATTTTACTACAATTTTCAATATCCTATTTATGTAAATTAGGATTTTCTACCCTCAACACAATTAAGAGTAAAGAGAGAGGAATTCTTAAATGCACTGAGGAGGAAATGAGTTTGCCTTTCAAATATATGCCCAAACATTGAAGAAATCACTAGGACACATCAGGCTCATGTTTCTCATAAACACAGGAATGAAAAAACTTAACACATTCTCACCGAGACCTGCCAAATTTACTAAATCTTACTAAGAATGTATCTATGTATACAAAAAGATAACTTTTTTGTCATTTTATTTTTTAACCCCTTTTTTATGAATTCTAAAAAGCATAACTCAAAAAATGTAACATAAAAATGTTTTTTAATGTCAGAATAAACTTAATTTTGTTGTATTTATTTCATTTAATTACCATAAAAGCACATTTGGACTTTATTTTTTTCTTTAACATTTGACTTATTATAACATATTTCTCAGAAATTTGTATATAGTGCAGCTACAATTATTTGTAGGATTTTAAATGCGCCCTGACTTCAAAAAGTTTGAGAACCACTGCCCTAAGCTAACAAACTTTGGAGAGAATGAAAGCCATTGATTATGTGTTTACTAAGTGCCTGGCACAATCATTTTACTCAGGTTATGTCATTATTAAAAAAAAACAACAAAAACAAACCTATGAAATGAATACAATTATTTTCTCAGTTTTAACTAGTGAGGAAACTGAAGCCCAAAGAAGTCAGGAATTTGATCAAGCTTACACAGAGGTGGCAAAAGTACAATTTGAATACAGGTCTTTCTAGTTCTAAATGCTAAAACAATCTGTAGAATTTAATGTGCTGTGAAATTAATTCAGGGTGCTAGGACTATCATTTTCTTTTTAAACAAAACAGGAAAAAGATCAGCCACCACTGCACGAGCAAGATTCAGTGAAGACTTGTTTGGGGAGAGAGTATTGTTATAGGGCAGCAACATCAATTTTCTTTCATTGTTAATTTTATTGCAAAAGTAAGAAAGAGACTGGAAAGGAGAGAGAGGGTGAGAAGCATCAACTTGTAGTTGCTTTCACCCTAGTTGTGCCCTGACTGCTTCTCCGACGGGCCTTGACTGGGGCCGAGCCTGTGTCCCCTTGCTTCAGCCAGCAACCTTGGGCTTTTCATGCCAGCCACCTTTAGGTTCAAGCTGGCAAGCTTTTGGATAATGTGGAGGACCTCCCACTCAGGCCAGCGACCCCATGCTGATAAGCCCACACTCAGAGCCAGCAACCATGGGGCTTTGAAACAGCAACCTCAATGCTCCGGGTTGATGTTTTATCCACTGTGCCACAACTGGTTAGGCAGCAACATTAATTTTCTTTGTAACTGTGGGCAGTCAAACAAATTTAGCCTGAGCAGTGGTGACACAGTAGATAAAGTGTCAATGTTGACATGGGATGCTGAGGTCCCAGGTTCAAGCCCCGAAGTCGCCAGCTTGAGTGCGGGCTCATCTGGCTCGAGCATGGGCTCATCAGCTTGAACATGGAATCACCGACTTGAGTGTGGGGTCACAGACACGACCCCATGGTTGCTGGCTTGAGCAAGGGGTCACTGGCTCAGCTGAAGCCCTTCCTTTCAAGGCACTTATGAGAAGCAATCAATGAACAACTAGAGTGCCACAACTAGAGTTGATGCTTCTCTTCTCTCTCCCTTCTAGTCTGTCTCTATCTGTCTCTCTCTTTCTTGCTAAAAAAAATAAAATTTAAAGCCACTGCTCTATGCTATACTGTCTCTCTATTACCACCATCCCCTACAATGTTCCCAATTATGTATTTGGTTCTACCTCATCACATTCAGCCAACATGGGCTTAGGAAGCATATATTCAAGGTTGATATTTTTATTTTTACTAAGAGTTTGATAAAAAGTATTATTAGAGGTTTACAACCACAATTCACACACCTCACAGGTTGTCATAACTGAGTCCTACGAGCCCCTTTTTACTAGAGGTGACACTATACTCTAGAGACAGATGTGTAGATTCCAAAGAATTCAGAATGCACACGTTCTGTAACCCACTAAGTATACCTTTTGTGTTGAGGGAGGTAGTTTTCTTTTTCCTCACACAAATGCTAGTCAACGTGTCCATCAAAGCTCTCCCTTTCAACACAATTCCAGTTTATACAATCAGTTCACCTGGAAGCCAGCGGAAAGGACTTATGATTTGAATATCTCAGTAGTTTCTAACTTTTCAGACCAGGAAGGTTTGAGCTGCATTGCCTAGAGGGAAAAATCAATAAAGCCTCATGAACTGAACACCTCATTTGAAACCTGCACTTACTGAAAATAAATTTCCTTCCTCAGCTTCAAAAACAAAAAACAGAATGCACACTCTTTCTCTCACCAAAAATATGTGAGACTACCACGAACAGAAAATAGTGGCATGTAAGAGTTCTACAGGTCTATGCAGGCCATCCAATACTCTTTTCCTCTTGAGTAACTTGCCCCACTCCCTTATTCCATCTGTGCCACTACCAAAACACTTTTGTCTGTTGACTCTGGAAAAAAAAATCAGGAAAGTCTACATTTGATTAAAGTTCCAGAGCCCAGAGGCCATGTTACTTCTTGCTCACCATTTTACTTCCAGCATATATTATACATAGATATTAACTGGAGAACAATGTTAAAATATAATCACCAAGCCTTTGTTTCTTTCAAGCTCCTTGAGGAAGGCTGGCTAGGCACTGTGTCATTTCTGGCGCCAGAGTCTACAGGTAATTGTGCTCTGTGCCCTTGCTAGAGGTAGTATAGTACAGAAAAGACTCAACCACTAGCAGAAAATTTGAGTTTTACTTTTGTAGTTGGATAGATTACTTCTTTCTCTCTCGGCTTCATATTTTCTCAACTGTAAAAATAAAAGAGACAATCTCTAAGGATCTTTCCAACTCTGATTTCTAGCAATAACTTGAGAGTGATTTCAGAATAACAAAAGCACGTTCATGTCTTAAGCTCTTCATAACGGAATTTAATCTGCACCTGCACATAACCTGAGGATTTTTTTCTTCATTGTTAGCCCTTCACAGTCCCCTGGCAGATACCTGAATTCTGTAAGACAGAAGAAAAAGCACAGGCCAGGGCTGTTACATGCTGGACTACAGAAATATGCCTCTCGGACCAGCATTCAATCAACACAACAATTACTAGGATTTAAATATATTTCCTCAAAGACACAGGTATGTTCCTTATTCCGATTTCTGAATAGCAGATATACCAACTTAGGAAATACACGTGCCCAGGGAAACAATTTTTAAGGAAGGAGTTATAAATGATAGGCTCTGAGATTTCCTGCTTTGTGCTCTTTCCACTATAATACACCAAAAAAAACCCCCCTCTATGGCCAAGTTTCTTTTCTTGAAGCTTTGGTGTGAAAATGTTTATCTGGTTGGGTGAGAGAGAGGATATGAGTCCATTCTGTCTTTAATATAGCCAGGAAAGCTTATCAGTATTGTGGGGGCCTCCATGCTCTCATAGTGCGCATGACCTTGGAAGGAGCAAGGGCCTCTAATCCCGCAGCACTAAGTTTTAGCTAACAATTTTCTGGAAGGAGAGGAGGAATCTCCAGCTTTATCCTGTTTTTCTCCCCTGTATTTGTTATAATACATAGATACTTATAAATAGTGCAATTTATGACTCTGACAAGAGTACCATAAAACAATAGCTATATTGTCAGTATTGTATGCTATGCTCGTATTCCCAAGATTTTCACAAAAAGGAACAGTAATCTCTCATATATTACAAAGAATGGTAACAACAGGAAAATAGAGAAGTAACCCCTCCAATCCCCATGAGTTTACATGCTACCCTTTGAACATTCTAATTGTTCAGAATGTCCTCTCTTCTAGTCCTCTCCCTCTCAAGCTCTGTAAAATTCCATCTGTCTAAATTATACCTGTCTTTAAGGTTCAATCCAGCTGCTGTCTCTGCCAAAATACAACCTCTGCCCTAAAATTAATCACCTCAGCTGAAAGTAATCACCCCTGCTGAAATTAATCACTCCCTATGAACTCAGACAGTAGACATTACTTTTAACATTTATTCAGTTATAAAATGTCTTACATTATGTTTATGTAGTTATCTCATTTGATTCCCCAATAACCTTGAGAAGTGGACATAAATATCCCCATTTAGAAACAAAATCTGACATTAGAGAATTCATTCTTAGGATTACAAGACCAACAAATCACAGGAAGAAAATGCATAACCTTTTCCAGTAATACTACTTTTAGGCTACATCACAAAGATACTAAAGCATTGTTAAAGCATTCATTTAACCAAAAATATTTATGGAGCAGCGACTAAATGCCAGGCATCAGTCCACACATGGTGAAAGAGCAATGAACAAATGTTATTAGGTCCCTGTCCTTACATATAGCTTACATTCTTGTTGGAGAAAAACAAAAAAGCAAATAAATAAATACACAACATCAGGGTAAGTAATGATAAGGACTTTGAAGAACAGTGATGTAGAATAAAGAGAGAATAAAAGAGCTGTACTCTTTTTGATAGGATGATTAGGGAAGGCTCCTCTTTGAGCAGGTGACAACCCAGCAGAAAGTCAAATGAAGTCAAGGACACAGTAATGAGACGTGTATTCCAAAAGGGGACAGCAAAAGCACAGGATCCAGTGCCCATGCGCTTGTGGTGACTGAAGAACAGCAAGAGCAAAGTGTGCAAAGTGCTTGCAGGACTTACAATACTAAGAAATAGGTCAGAAAGGTAGCCTAAAACTTTAGGGTTAAGAATATAATTCTTCCCAATTCAAATATAATCCTTTATCAATTGAAAAAAAGTCTTGAAATTTCATCAATATTCTTTTTTTGTCTTAATTCCATTTTGGCCACATAATTTTTTTAAGTTAAATAAAATAAGAAAATACTGCTAAAATCTTAATTAACTATTCAATTTGTTTTTTTCCAAAAGCGAATAATTTTACTTGCTTCTACCTTTATATGTCCTTACAAGTGTACTCTAAAATCTTTCTAAATGTTGTCCAACATGAGTCTAACTCCCCCTCTGTAACAGGAAGCATCTTACTTCCTTAAAAGGCAGTGTGATTCAAGCCGACATTGGGATGACTAGCAAACCGCATGTTGGATATCAGTAGTGTGTCAGAGTTCGAGTTTGTCATTGTGATAACTGAACTGCAGGTATGTAGGAGAAAGTTCTGAGTTTTAGGAGATATATGCAATGGTGTGATGATAAATGTTGAACAACTGGCTCCAGAGGAAAGAAGCCCTGGTTTGCTGCAATATCCATTTCCACAGTGTAATTACTGCCACGGTTGTGATTTCAAGCAACCAGCTGATGCAGAGTTGGGAAGAAATGTACAAAATCAGCTTTCAGATGCTAAGGCCAGTGAGTTCCATGTAGACGAGGCTCAAGTGTCATAATGTCTGCAATCAACTTTCAAATTATAAAAAAATAAAATAAACCGCTATGTTTGTTGGTCTCATCTACCCATCTATCTATCTATCTACTAAGTGATAAAATAAGAGGGGCAAAATGTTCACAATCTATAAAAAGGTATTTGGATTGTTACTTGCATGGTTCCAACTTTTCTAAGGGTTTGAAATTTTTAAAAATTACATGTAAATTAAATTACAGAACAAAGTAGGGAAGTTTTTTTAAAAATCCTTATGGTTAATTCTTTTGTAAAATGAAGAAAGCAGAACTTATTGTCTATCAGTATCCTTTCATCAAGTATACCAAATATGATATAGACCTTTAACCTATTTTTAAAACCAAAGTTACACATTTTCTTCTTATTATAAATTTAAGTAAAACTGTGACAAACCATGATATCTTTTCACAAAAGAAAATTAAGATTTGGTTAAAAAATGTAAAAAAAATTTTCTAGATGTCAGGATAAAGTTTTTAAATGGTCTGATTTCAGATGTTGCTATCAAATTTTAATTCCAGGCCCTGGCCTGTTGGCTCAGTGGTAGAGTTGGCCCTGTGTCCAGAAGTCCCAGGTTTGATTCCCAGTCAAGGCACACGACCATCTACTTCTTCACCCCACTCCTTCTCCCCCCCCCTTTCCCTCATGCAGCCATGGTTTGAATGGTTCAAGTGAGTTGGCCCTGGGTGCTGAGGATTGCTCCATGGCCTCTTATCAGGCACTAAAATAGCTTGGTTGCCGAGCAATCGAACAGTGGCCCCAGATGGGAAGAGCATCGCTTGGTAGGGGCTTGCCGGGTGGATGCCGGTTGGCACAAATGCAGGAGTCTACCTCAGTACCCTGCCTCTCACTTAATTTAAAAAAAAAAAAAGGCTTTTTTTTAATTCCATTCAACAATATATAAGTTTGATAAGTGGGAAAATATAAAAATTGGAAACTTCATATTAACTTAAAATGTTAATCCCCAAATACAAATTGGTTGTGCTCCCAAAAGGGTAAATTTTTAAAGTAAATAATCATCATACTTGGAATAAACATTATTATTTAAAAACAATGTGAATTATACCTAGATTCCCAAACTAGCCTACCAAAATTTCTTAACCTATAATGGCCATTAGTTGCAGAACCACGGAACAAATCTAAATTCTGAGTCACAGAAGCAGAAGGGCCATCCATGCTCCAAGTACTGAATCAATTCTAGGTAATGTTCTGAAGAAAAAAGCAATTTGGGGCACTATCTCACCACTCCTAATATCTTTTACCAACCTCCTTCTAGTGTCCACCAGCCCCAATCTCTCTGCCTTAGTGCTGCTCTAAGAGCTCATTAGAGTATATTACTACCCAGAAATAGCTGGTGTGCTCCAGTTATCCACTTTCCCTCTCCCACTGTGTGTGCATTACAGATGTGTAGCTCAATGCTGGTTTTGTTGCTTTGGTTGTACACTGCAGCGCAGTGCAGAGTAACACAGTAAGTAAGGGTCTACTGATCTCTTATGCCTGGTTTTTTTTTGTTTGTTTGTTTTTTTTGCATTTTTCTGAAGCTGGAAACGGAGAGACAGTCAGACAGACTCCTGCATGCGCCCAACCAGGATCCACCAGGCACGCCCACCATAGGGCGATGCTCTGCCCATCCTGGGCGTCGCCATGTTGCGACCAGAGCCAATCTAGCGCCTGAGGCAGAGGCCACAGAGCCATCCCCAGCACCCGGGCCATCTTTGCTCCAATGGAGCCTTGGCTGCAGGAGGGGAAGAGACAGAGAGGAAGGCGCGGCGGAGGGGTGAAGAAGCAAATGGGCGCTTCTCCTGTGTGCCCTAGCCGGGAATCGAACTCGGGTCCTCCGCACGCTAGGCTGACGCTCTACCGCTGAGCCAACTGGCCAGGGCCTCTTATGCCTGTTTTGACCAGCCTTCACAACAGGGAAACACTCATTTTCTCTGGCAGATACAAGAATGACTCTGTGACAACCTTCATTTACCTTTAGCAGATCATGAGAGGTGCCCCCGCATACGCAGAGGGAAGGAGCATTCTTATCTCCAAAGGCAGAGGGAAGCCTGTAGGAATCTCAATAAACAGATCTGTTTCCCCCAGTTTATTACACTTAGCTTATCCTATCACATTTTCCCACAGCTTGACAACCTTCCTCAAACCTAGTATAGCCTGACCAGGCAGTGGCACAGTGGATAGAGTGTCTGACTGGGATGCGGAGGACCCAGGTTCGAAACCCCGAGGTTGCCCGCTTGAGCGCAGGCTCATCGGGTTTGAGCAAGGCTCACCAGCTTGAGCACAAGGTCACTGGCTCAAGCAAAGGGTCACTCGGTCTGCTATAGTCCCCTGGTCAAAGCACATATGAGAAATCAATCAATGAACAACTAAGGAACTACAATGAAGAATTGATGTTTCTCATCTCTCTCCTTTCCTGTCTGCCTGTCCCTATCTGTCCCTCTCTCTGAAAAAAAAAATAATGTGAAATAAAAAGTGTTTTAAAACCTAGTATAAAGGCTAAATTGTATGTTTTTCTGTTAATAAAAGGAGGGAAGGAGGGGAGGGAGGGAGGGAAAGAGGGAGGGAGAAAGGAAGGAAAGAAGGGAGGGAGGCTAGAAGGGAGGAAGGAAGGAAGGAAAGAAGGGAGGGAGGGAGGGAGGGAAAGAATAGGAGAGAAGAAAAAAGGAGTCCTTTTCTCAGTGCAGCTGATCCAGGTTGTACATCCTTGGAAGTAAAACACTTACCAATCCCTACCCTGTGCCAGGTATATTCTATTCAATAAGTGCAAAAACATAGGTTCTCAGTGTCTCCCACAATCCTTAAAGTTGATGATGTTAGAACAAACAGAACTGAAGTTCAGACAGCCTATGTAATTTCCTCAAGGTCATTCAACTAGTAAGTGCTGAAGTTAGAATTTGAATTTCTAAGTTTGACTGTAAGGCCTTAGGGTACTAACTCTTCCTGCATTACAGCATGCTACTAAGACAGACCCCTTTGAGCTAATTTTATACCAAAGTATGGCTACCATTTCAATAGTCCTCAAAAATGTGTAACTAAATATACATTTATTAATCTAAATGAGTTTTTAGTTGGTATAATGTTAGGACAACTTTTAAAATAAAATAAATGAATACTTTCAGACAGAGTAGCCCCAACAAAGATGCAGCTGGCTCTACCTGGAAGCATCTGGCCCTCTGCTTATTTAGGTAAACATGGCTGCCCATTGGTGAACTAGTCAACATTAAATAACATAATGTTTTAATTATTTCTATATGAAGGTCACACTTTAGACTTCTCTTGAAACACTGGATATTCAACCCATGCCTAGGACCAGGTCCAAACTTGACATTTTCTTTTTTTTTTTTTTGGACAGAGATAGTGAGAGAGTCAGAGAGAGGGACAGCTAGGGACAGACTGGAAGGGAGAGATGAGAAGCATCAATTCTTCCTTGCGGCACCTTAGTTGTTCATTGATTGCTTTCTCATATGTGCTTTGACGGGGAGTGGGGTGGGGCGACAGCAGAGCAAGTGACCCCTTGCTCAAGCCAGTGACCTTTTGGCTCAAGCCATCAACCATGGGGTTATGTCTATGATCCCATGCTCAAGCCGGTGACCCTGTGCTCAAGCCAGCAACCCTGGGGTTTCAAACATGGGTCCCATCCCAGTCCAATGCTCTATCTACTACACCACCGCCTGGTCGGGCCAAACTTGACATTTTGAAGTACAAGGTAGAGTAATGTTATTTAACCTTTCCAGATGCCCAGATTTACTCAGCAGTTAAAACATCCTTTAAAAATCTATTCCTAGGAAGCTTACTCCACCTATCTCAGAGAATTTAAACTATAATTGTAATAACAAATGACACTATAAAGAAATAAATTGCACATATATGGCAGGCATACTTCTGTAGTTTTTATATTTTTCAAAGATAATTATATATTAAAAAACAATTACTTCTTAACATATTTTGTTAACTGACCAAGCATATAGGTACCTGTAATATCTTGTTTAATGTGATCAAGGTTATCATTCAATTTATATCCATTTGCCAAACACTGTCATATTTCATTCTCACAACTATGAAAAGTTGGATTATCCTGATTTTACAAAGAATCTGAGACTCAAAGGCAGTGGTTCTCAAAGTATGTGCCCTAGAAGATTTCCAGGTACACCCTATGGTACTCCAGAGAAATATGTGTCTGTTGGGGATCAAAAAACCAACAGAGTTTTTGGAGTTTAGATTTTTGGGGGACAGAGGTGTGGGGAATTGGCTGTAAGCTGACAGTCTGCCCAACCCCTCACCTCACTTGCCTGATTAGGTTGCAAAAGGCTGTTAAGCTGTGGTGCTGGATTGTTTACACTACCCCTCATGTTCCCGGAAAGACTGGAGGCAAGTTTCTTCTATCCTTTGTTTGGTGTAAAGTTAAGATGATATGGATGGTGGGGATTTTCTGCACTCAACATAATTAAGAGTAAAAAGGGAGGAATTCGCCTGACCAGGTGGTGGCGCAGTGGATAGAGCGTCGGACTGGGATGTGGAGGACCTAGGTTTGAGACCCCAAGGTCACCAGCTTGAGCACAGGCTCATCTGGTTTGAGCAAAGATCACCAGCTTGAGCCCAAGGTTGCTGGCTTGAGCAACGGGTCACTCGATCTGCTATAGCCCGCCCCCCCCCCTCAAGGCACATATGAGAAATCAATCAATGAACAACAAAAAGCTGCAACGAAGAATTGATGTTTCTCATCTCTCTCCCTTCCTGTCTGTCTGTCCCTATCTGTCCCTCTCTCTGACTCTCTGTCTCTGCCATTAAAAAAAAAAAAAGGGAGGAATTCTTCAATGTATTGACCAGGAAATGAGAGTTTGCCTTTCAGAAATCACTAGGACACATCAGGCTCATGTTTCTCATAAACACAAAAATGAAAAAACTTAACACATTCGCGCCAGGACCTGCCAAATTTACTAAATCTTACTAAGAATGTATCTATATATATAAAGATAACTTTTTCTCATTTTTAAAATTTTTTAACCCCTCTTTTTTATGAATTCTAAAAAGCATAACTCAAAAAATATAACATAAAAATGTTTTGTCGTATTTATTTCATTTAATTACCATAGAAGCACACTTGGACTTTACACTTTTTTCTTTAATATTTGACTTAATTATTATAACATATTTCTCAGAAATCTGTATATAGTGCGCCTACAATTATATGTAGGATTTTAAATGCGCCCTGACTTCAAAAAGTTTGATAACCACTGCTCTAGGGATTAAGTAAATTGATAAAGATTAAATAGCTAGCAAGTAATGTAACAAGGATACAAATACAGGTCTGATTACAAAGCCTGTGCTAATAACATGAACGAGTCACCTCGGGTAGCATTGCCCAAGTAATGTTATGTAACTGCTTAAAAATTAAAAAAAGCCCTGTCCTGGCTGGCTCAGTGGTAGAGCATTGGCCCAGCCTGTGGACATCTTGGTTTCGACTCCCGGTTAGGGCACACAGCAGAAGCGACCATTTGCTTCTTCACCCCTCCAGCTTCTGTTTCTCTCTCTTCCCCTTCTGCAGCCATGGCTCAAGTGGTTTGAGCGAGTTAGCCCTGGGCACTGAGGAAGGCTCTATGGCCTCCTCCGCCTCAGGCGCTAAAATAGCTCAGTTGTGACTAATAGAGCAACACCCAGATGGGCAGAGCATCGCTCCCTAGTGGGCTTACAGGGTGGGTCCTGGTCTGGGTGCATGCCGGAGTCTGCCTCCCACATAAAAAAATAAATAATTAAAAATAAAAATTGAAAAATTGAAATTTTAAAAATAAAGATTTACCTCAGACAATGGTAAAATACTATTGACTACTGTGAAATGTAGCCATTGCCCTATACAGAGACATCTCGATTATCTGAAAGGACAGGAGAAACTTTCCTGACTTCCACCTAATCCACTAACAAGACTGACCCAATGCTTTCCACACCCTCCATAAAATCAAACTTTTAAAAAGACACTAATAGCTAAGAGTGTACAGTAGGTCCTTAAACAGTTGTTTTGTTACAATGTTGACAAGAAAAATTGATTCCAGATGGGGTCACTGTCTGTGTGGCTTCAGCTCGTTCTCCCTCTGTCTGCATGGGTTTCCTCCAGTTTCCTCCCACAACCCAAAGATGTGCATGTGAGGTGAACGGTGTCTGAACTGTCCCAGTCTGAGTGAGTGTGGGTGTGCGGTGTGTGATATATCCTGCTACGGAAGGGTGTCCTGCCCAGGGTGATTCCCCACTTGTGCCCTGACCTGCTGGGAAAAGATCCAGTCACTTGCAACCCTGAACTGGAATTAGTAGGTTGTAAAACAATCATCTTCCTTGTTTTTATTCATCTTCTTAAATGTATGTAGAGCTCCCATTTATTTCAATGTTTAATATTAGAAGTGCTTGGGATCTTTATTTAAAAGTTTGGTGACGTTTTTGTAACCAGAAATATGCCAAAGGAACTTAACTCTTGTTTCTATTAAATAGCCTGTGGTAATACTGGTTTCATTATACATTTTGATTAATGTTGCAGTTTCCAAGAACCTATCCATGCCTTTAAGTGAGGACTTACTGTATTTTCTAGTTACCTGAATGTATTTACTTCTACTAGTAGAGTTATATGTTTAACCAATAGCTGGTGTTTGTTCCAAATCTGTTTATGCCACTTGAAATTAACTAATTTATTTAAATATTATATATATACACCAATGAAATGAGTGCAAAAAAAGTTATTTCTGTTAAAACTATGTTGAATGCTTTGGAAAGAAATATTCTGATGGGCCCTGGCCGGTTGGCTCAGCGGTAGAGCATCGGCCTGGAGTGCGGGGGACCCGGGTTCGATTCCCGGCCAGGACACATAGGAGAAGCGCCCATTTGCTTCTCTCCACCCCCCCTCCTTCCTCTCTGTCTCTCTCTTCCCCTCCCGCAGCCAAGGCTCCATTGGAGCAAAGATGGCCCGGGCGCTGGGGATGGCTCCTTGGCCTCTGCCCCACGCGTTAAGAGTGGCTCTGGTCAAGAGTGGCTCTGGTCGCGGCAGAGCGACGCCCCGGAGGAGCAGAGCATTGCCCCCTGGTGGGCAGAGCGTAGCCCCTGGTGGGCGTGCCGGGTGGATCCCAGTCGGCGCATGCGGGAGTCTGTCTGACTGTCTCTCCCCGTTTTTAGCTTCAGAAAAATACAAAAAAAAAAAAAAAAAAAAAAAAGAAATATTCTGATGAACATATATTCCCTCTCCCCCAAAAACAAATTCCTGTAGAATATAGGTATACAACACACTTTTAAAATTGTGAAACATTAAAAGTAACATAATTTTTTTTTAAGGTAAAAGGTTCTACCTTCAGATTGCTCTACAAAGTCTTATTCCACTTTAAAGAAATCAAAACTAGGTATACATTACTGGTTTTGTTTTTTTTTAATACAAAAAAAAAGTAAAGAAAGAAAAAAAGAAAGAAGATCAGCCTGACCAGGTGGTGGCGCAGTGGATAGAGCATCGGCCTGGGACGCAGAGGACCTAGGTTTGAAACCCCAAGGTTGCCAGCTTAAGCACAGGCTCATAGACATGACCCCATGGTCTCTGGCTTGAGGCCAAGGTTGCTGGCTTGAGCAAGGGGTCACTGGCTCAGCTGGAGCAACCCCCTCCCTCCATCAAGGCACATATGAGAAAGCAATCAATGAACAACTAAGGTGCAGCAACTAAGAACTGATGCTTCTCATCTCTCTCTCTTCCTGTCTGTCTGTCCCTATCTGCCCCTCTCTGTCTCTCGCTTGAAAAAAAAAAATCATATCTAACTTTGAAAAACAGGCCCCATTTCACCCCCCAAAAGGCCCTGATCCTACATGAAAAGTTAGGTTAAATAATTTAGGGTGTCATTTTTTTTTTTAATTTCCCATTTAACCTGACTTTTTCAACTAGCCAACCATCACACCCAATCAAGCAGGATAAGAGACTCCTAATGTACTTTAGAAACTCTCTGAAGCACAGCTGTATCTCGCTAAGCAAATGTCGCAAAGTTTCTAAACTAGAATTCATACTCTTTACTCAGATTCTGAATGACTATCTGAAGGGTTCTTCTATTTACTCTCATTCTAGAGAACTCAGTGTTAAGCATGGTTATCTAGTTTTCTAGCCCAGAGACTTAAAGTGGTGAAATTTTAAAAAGGCAAGAATAAGCATATTAGCACTAAAAACTGTTGACAGCATGGGATTTAAAAATCAAATCTAAAAAATAAAAATCTGCTCAAGGGGTTTAAATTAGAGAAAAAGATAAATAAATAAAAGAAAAAATCTTGTAAATTTAAATCTCTCTTTATGGCACTTCTAGATGATGACAGAGTGCAAAGCTGAAATTCATGACAATGCCCTTTATCATTACGTAAAGATTAAACTACAATGATTCTATATATCTTTTATTTTTTTTTAAAGGACAAGGAAGCATTACTATTTTAGAGATCTGCCCACATATCATGATTACAACTGAAAATATTTTTGGCATTTAAAGAATAGTTTCAATTATCTATAAAATTAACTCATATAGGACAGTTTCTTAGACACCAATATAGAAAAAATGAAGTATTACACAATCCCATCATTTTTACACCACAACGCTTAAGAAAGATATAATTTTAGAGAGGAAAAGTTACTTCTTTAGGAGTCTGGATGAATAAATTTTTTTATTTTCCTTAATAATCTGTATCAGTATATATCAGTATATAACTAACATTTTACTGTGTTTTTGTTACTAGTTTTGGCTAAAACAGAGATTGTGTGCAAATATTTTTAAACTGCTTATAACTTTAAAGCAACTTTTTTTTCATTGGGGGGAGGGAAAGGGGAAAGGAAGTGGAGGGGGAGAGTTAGAAAGAAAGAGAGAAAGAGAGAGAATGATCAACTCACTGTTCCACTTAGTTGCTCCATTTAGGTTCTGCACTCATTGATTGCTTCTGCCAAGTGCAGTACTACCCAAGGCTGACCCTGCTTAGCTTCCCTGATCATCCTGATCAGGGGCCCTCAGAGTGTTATGGCTTTAGATATTGATTGCTTCTCATATATGCCCTGACCCAGGGATCAAACCTGTACCTCAGTACACCATGACGATGCTTTATCAACTGAGCCACATGGCCAGGGCTAACACAACTTTTAATAACAACAACAATAAAAACCCAAAACAAATAGCGGCTTTGATTTTATTTGCTTGTTTATTCTGGGCTGCAATTACTGACCTTGGTGCCATTTTTCCAAAGTCACTGATGTAATCTAAAAGTCTAAACAAACCTGGGATTCTACACAAACAACCTGCTTAGGAACAATACACTTACAAATACTTCATGAATAAATAGCTAATTTTAAGAAATAGCCAAACACATAAAACTAATTTAAGCCACTAAATTAAGTATGGCTTTCTCCATTTCTATCTAGTGCATTTTAAAAGACACATTTTAACTAGAAAATTTGTCTTTCTAACCCACTTTGGAAAAAATATGGAAGAAAATAACCAGTTTAATACATATCTTTTTAAAAATGAGCATCTACTTTATATGAGGATAAATTAACACTTCCACTCCTAAAGTCTCACATTTGGAAGGTTCTTTATCATCTAGTCCAACTCCCTACCATATACAATAATCCTCTTCTTAAAGTCTTCCTAGGAATCAAATCTCCATCTGCCTGAAAAGCCTTCATTCCTCACTACTACTATATTAAAATCTCATCATGGTCCACGCCATTAAACCAAAACCCCCCAAAAAAACAAACAAAAAAACTGATGAGTTTTCAATCCTCTTAAATCCTTAAAAAACAGTGTATACATTATTCTTCTAAATCCTGAAAATACAGGTTTGGAAGGGAAATGACACATTTACTTACCATTAATGATTTCAATAGCCTTAACTATCCATTTATTGAATAAGGCCCTGGACTAATTTGCAAAGTTTTAGAGTTTGCCTAAAGCACAAAAATCAGCAAATGAAAGCAATACTAATAATAAAACAGTATTTGTCTACTCAATCTTAAGTTTCTCAATTTATCAAGTTCAAATTCTTAAGCTGAAAAAGCTTATAAACCTCTTTAAAATGAAGTTAAGACTTTCTTTACCTAAAATGAGTATTGTAACTCTAAAATGATACCAAGTACTATGGCAACAGATAAAATGCTGTCCTTGACAATTTCATTTTGAGTTACAACAGAATCTCTCTCGGAACTACTTCAGTTGTGAAGATTGTATCCTCCCATTTAGACAGACCCTAACTCTCCCTTCCAGATACCCTTCTCTACCTTACCAGCTGGAACCTGTAACAGAAACAAGTAATAATATGTAATAGACAAAGAAAGAGTTGAACCTCCCACGGAATTAGGTTAAAGGTTCTAAAATGGGGCATAAGGGGGAGAAAAAAAGCCTACTTAAATCATTTACCTCGGTCTGGCTTCATTTTCACATCCAATTTCCACCCTGGGTGCTGTGAAATAGACGTGTGGGTTCTTTCAACCGGCCCGCCGCTGATTCTGTGACTACTGCTGTTTGCAAAATGCTAAAAGAGACCAAAAGAAAAATAATCAGGTCCTGGCTCTAATACTTAAACCTTGCAAGAAAACTACTGTTAACAGTTAGGCCTCTTCCTGGCACAAACTGCGGTGACAGCAGCATCTGCAGGTTTGAAAAAAAGCAAAACTCTTTCTGCACCGCTGCCCCCATCTCCTCCGGACTGAACACCCCTCTTCCCTGCCCCGTGCTCTCTAGGCCAAAGTGTCTTTTAACAGTGTCTCTGAATCGAAAGGAAGATCTATTTATAACCTGGAGGTACGGGCAAGGAGAAAAAAAAAAAAAAAAAAAAAGACTCAAGCAACACAAGCTAACTAACCCCTTTGTAAAAAACGCCGCTGGGAACAGCGGCACATCCGCAGTGGCTGGTATATTCTCCGACCTGGTGCGGGGCGCAAGAAACTCTTCAAGACCCCCTGGCGCCTCCCCAAGTGCTCCTCCCGCCCCGCGGGGCCTCACCTGTGTAATTACCCTCTGGCTAGCCTTCCTGCCGCAACCGCGGCCAAGTTTGCACAATAAGAGGGTCAGAAAGCAACGCGAATCATCGCCTCGCGCCCAGCCCCCCGCCCCAGGCGAACTCTACGGCGCAGTCCGGATCGCCTCCTACCACCTTTAGCTCTGCGTGGCGAGGACGGAGGTCGCCCCAGGTAGGGCTTCACGAATGGGCGCTCGCCCCTGCTCCGCGCGGCCGTCCTGCGCGGCCCCGGACTTCCTTCAGCCCCGCCGCACCGAGAGCCACGCCAGCCCCTCTCCCCGCAGGAGAGTTGTTTTCATGTCGCCCTCAGCCGGCCTCTGCTGCCTAGCTCGCTCTCCTCCCGGGTGCCGATCCCTCCTCTCTTGGCACTTTTCTCAGCCGCTCGCCCGGCGACTCACATCACACTCCAACCTCAGACCTGAGGCTCCGGGTGGCACAGGGCCGGCGAGAGCCGAGTGTGGCGCGCAGCGCCCCGCGGGGTTGCGTTAGGGGACCATGGGGGCCCGAGAGGACAAGTCCGACGCGGCTCCCCGGCGCCCCTGTGGCCATCCACCTCCGCCCCAGCTGCCGCCTCGCTCGGCTCCCAGCACTCTGCCCCTCGCCCTGGCCGAATCGCACCCGAGCCCCGCGGCCCCCAACCGGCCCGGCTGCCCCGCGTCTCTGCCAGCTCTTCGCCCGCCCGCCGTCTCTAGCTCTGGCGCCCAGCTCCCGATCCCCCTCGCTCGCCCAGTTCTTTCTCTGCTGTTTGCCCTGTCAAAACACTGCCCGGGTCACGTGTCCCAACAACAGCCAACCCACCACTCGTCACTTCCTCCCTGGCGGCCTCCGCGGCTGGCGCCGGGTTGTTATGGCAACGTCCCGTGCGCCCGGGGGTGCTAGTTGAGGGTCTTGGGTTTGGGTGCAGGTGCTCCGCGGCTGCGTGTGGTGGGCGGAGCGGGGAAGGCGGGTTAGGCGCGGGCCAGCTGCGGCGGCGGTGGTCTCCTGCCTGCGCTCTGAGACGGGTGCGGCGCGTCTGGGACCAGGAATCCGAGCTGCGCTATTAGAGCACAGGGTAACTGGGGAGATGTCATCCGAGGGCCTGCCCCAGACGTGGAGGATAATTTTAGTCTCCTCCTCCTCCTCCTCCACACGCGATGTTGGCGCAGAGTTGCAACCGAGCCTCAAGTGGATTGAAGCGCACGGTGGAACCGGGTCTAATGTGGTCAAGGAAGGAGAGTGGACAGCCATGCGCATCAGGAATTAGGAAGTTAAAGAACAAGCCCTAGCAGCCTAGATTTTCCCAAATTACTAAGGATTTTAAGTAGGATTCGTAACCCAAGCTCCCGAGGCATTCGCTGTGCTAAAAATAACTTTTAATAACATCTAAAACACTGACTCATGCCAGGAGGACACTTTTTGACACCGTGTTATTGTTGGGGAGCTGTAATTTTCTTGTTGTGCTGTAACAATGTGACATTACATTTCGTGTTGTGATGTTGTGTCATCACTCAAACACAAACAGATGACAAGGATCTGCTGTAATTTAGAAAAGCAGTCCTAACAAGCACTGAAGCTTTTAGCTACTCAGTAAGTAGGAATGGGGTTGTGAGCTCAAAACAGAAGCAAGGATAAGTATAAAATTTGCTATGCTCTTCAGTTACATTGGGAAAAAGGTGGATTTTTTTTGTTTTTTATTTTGCTTTTTTTTAAAGAAATAGTTTTGCATACAAGAATCACACACAACGGGAAGCCCTGGCCAGGTAGCTCAGTTGGTTTGAACTCCATCCCCATACACCCAAGGTTACCGGTTCACTACCCTGTCAGGACACAAAGAGAACTCAACCAATGAGGCCCTGACCTGGTAGCTCAGTTGATTAGAGGATCATTCTGACATGCCAAGGTTGCAAGTTTGATCCCGGGTCAGGGCACATAAAAGAGTCAACTAGTGAATGCATGAATGGGTGGAAGATGTTTCTCTTTCCCTTCCTCTCCCTTCCTCTCTCTTTCTCTCAATTGAAAAAAAAAGAAGAAACCTTACAATAGGAAAGGTCTATAGGTGATTTACTTTCGTCTTTGTATTCTTCTGTGGTTTCCAAGGTTTAACAATGAGTAAGAATTACTTTTATATCAGAAGTTTTTATAAAATGCGAGATTGGAAATTGCATATTATTGCCTTGGGTTTCATACAATTTTATGAAAAATTAGTAATATGTTCTATAAATAACTTTTTTTTTTTTAAATTTTATTTATTCATTTTTAGAGAAGAGGGAGAGAGACAGAGAGAGAGAGAAGGGGGGAGGAGCTGGAAGCATCAACTCCCATATGTGCCTTGACCAGGCAAGCCCAGGGTTTCAAACCGGCGACCTCAGCATTTCCAGGTCGATGCTTTATCCACTGCGCCACCACAGGTCAGGCAACATTTTTTTTTTTTTTTTTTTACAGAGGAGAGGGAGAGACAGAGAGAGAGAAGGGGGGAGGAGCTGGAAGCATCAACTCCCATATGTGCCCTGACCAGGCAAGCCCAGGGTTTCGAACCGGCGACCTCAGCATTTCCAGGTCGACGCTTTATCCACTGCGCCACCACAGGTCAGGCAAAAAATTAGTAATATGTTCTAGATGTGTTGATATGTACTGTAAAATTATATTTACAATTGCAATTATTAGCCTTAACTCTAAGATTGTATGTAATCAAAATAGGACAGAACATGAAGATTTTATATTTTTTCAAGGAAATGTTCTGATGAAGATGAAAATTCTGACAAATGGCAACAATACCTTAATCTATTGTTGTAAAGTACTGTACCCCAGATTCTGCAAAGTACCGTACCTCACTTCAGTAGGTTTACGTAGAGACACCAAGTCCAGATGAATTTTGAAAGGTTTTATTAAAGGAGGAGATTTATTAAATATGCCAGCCGCATATGGCTGACACAGGGCATTAGTATCTATCTCTCCTCCTTTGCCTAGAGGTACACCTTAATTTCAAGATTCCAGGAAGGGAGGGAGAGCCAAAATCAGTGTAGGGTGGTATGTAAATTTTGCCTGTTATTGAAAGGGAAAGGGAGTTCTTCAGATAACCTTAATCCTTTTAGAGAACTTAAAACCAAATGACCCAGTTGTCCTTGTAAGTCAGGAGACTTCTATGTTCTTTTTTCCTCCATTTTCTAAAGAAAGGACAGGACAGAAAGCCTGACTTTTCCTCTTTAAAATGGCATTGCCAATACTAAGTTTTACAGTTCTCTGGCACCTTACCATACTATGTAATGGTTACTGTTGGGCAGATAAAATATATTATGCTCACTTTGTTAAAGATGGCGCTGCCCAAGTGGAAGCCCGTTGCCCAGGTGATTGCTTGGGATGGGTGTGATTGTATTAATGTGTGTTGGGGGCAGGATATGGACAGGCAGGATCCTTGTAGCCTGGGGCTTAGTTTTAAGACTAAGCTTTTCCCACACTTTTTGATGTAGGGTGGTGCACTCTCATGAGGAATCCCATTATGCCTCAGATAAGTGACTTTGTATCAGAGATTTCCCTATTTTGTATATTTGCTTAAAGGTTTTGATTTCTGCAGTATAAAATGGGGCAGACTGGGAGCTTGTTCTCTTGGTTCCTGAGATTAGCATTAGAGAGGAGAGCAGAGAAAGGCCACGTGGAGGAGACCAGGAGAAGCAGCCAAGATGGTGGAGTGCTGAGTGAGAGGCCAGTTTGTGCAGAGTTTGTGCAGGGAGAAGGAAGGAGATGGGGAACAGAGGTGAATAAGTCTGGTGAGCTAGAAACCTTTGATTCTAGGAAATTCGGATAAGTCAGTGGCTTTGTGAGCACTGAATGAGTGGGTTTTGGAGCCCAGTGTGTGTTTTTACTTGCCCGCCGGTGCAAGCTAGAATTAAAGATGATGGCCCACCAGTTTTTGGCTCCATTGTTTCTTTACCGACTGTCCAAATCCAATGCGAACCGGCATGGGCCAGGCGGCTGTGATGGTGGCTGGGGATACTGGCTTTACAGTTACAAATGTTAATTCCTAGTGGATTTGACTCTGATATTATTAAATACTGTACTATGTAGTTTATTTGATAACTGAAGTTTCTCTTGTTCTACAATCACTTAACTAACCTTGGTAATGGGAGACAGTTACAGATAATCCAAAATCCTAAATTTAGCACAACAGCTGGGACCAGATAACAGCTATTGTAAAAGGCTTACTGAATGAACAAGGCAGCAAGATCTGTGATTTAATTCCTCTTTCTCTGCTTAATTTTCAAGAGGTATAAAGACACGGAAAAATCTTGAGAGCAAAAGCTGAGAATATTGAATAATATAGAACACAACTATAAATTCTTTTAAATAAATGCCTGGCCAGGAGGTGGCACAATGGATAGAGCGTCGGACTGGGACACAGAGCACCCAGGTTGGAAATCCCAAAGTCACCAGCTTGAGTGCAGGGTCGCTGGCTTGAGTGTGGGATCATAGACGTGACCCCCATGGTCGCTGGCTTGAGCAAGGGGTCACTCTGCTCTGCTGTAGCCCCCCCCACACACACATATGAGAAAGTAATCAATGAACAACAAAGGAGCTGCAATGAAGAATTGATGCTTCTCATCTCTCTCCCTTCCTGTCTGTCTGTCCCTATTTGTCCCTCTCTCTGTCTCTGTCTCTGTCACCAAAAATAATAATAAGAATAAATAATTAATGGCACATGAATAAATGATGCTGTCTAAACATTTGTTAGACTACCTTGTAACTTTTTTGAGGATTTTAGGTCTGTTTGAAAATTGAAGATCATTATAGCAGTGCAAAAAGTATTTGACAGACGTGAATTTTTGACTTATTTATTCATTATTCAAATTATTTCATTCACTCAGCACACATTTACTGAGCATTCACTATTTGCTAGGCACGTGTTAATCTCTGAGAATACAAAGGTCACCAAAAACAGGGTCATTATTCTTGTGGAGCTTCCAATACTGACTACTGTAGTTGCATGGCCTCGGTCAAGTCACATTCTTCAGCCTTCTTTCACCTAGAAAAATGAGATGTCTGGACCACTGGTGGGATTCAAATAATTTGACAACTGGTTCCCTGCCCTAATGACCATTTTAAGTATAAAAAAAGATATACCAAAAGGTAGTTTATTATTTCATGCATTTAATACTTAATAAGAACAATAAAAGATACACAAAACTAGGTTATAAGAATTTTAACATATTAATGAAAAAATAGTAAATAATACCTGACCAAAAAGACCACAAAACTATTATTTATTTCCATTGTGCTTCTTTTTTTTTTTAATTTTTTTAATTTATTTACTTTTTTAGATTTTATTTATTCATTTTTATTAGAGAGAGAGAGGGGAGAGAGAGAGAGGGAGAGATAGAGAGAGAGAACAGGGGGAGGAGCAGGAAGCATCAACTCCCATATGTGCCTTGACCAGGCAAGCCCAGGGTTTTGAACCGGCGACCTCAGCATTCCAGGTCCACGCTTTATCCACTGCGCCACCACAGGTCAGGCTTCGTTGTGCTTCTTGATTGGTGTCCTCACTTGCAATTTTCTTTGCTTTTATCCAAGCATCATCGGCTGTGTGACTTATCCTTACCATCTTTTCACTGTAGGAGTAGGATCCCATTCCTTTAACTATGGACTGAATGAACATTACTACAGGCCCTTAGAATATGCTGTTGTGAAGATGAACATTAAAAAAGAGTAAGAAGGCCCTGGCCGGTTGGCTCAGTGGTAGAGCGTCAGCCTGGCGTGCAGGAGTCCCAGGTTCGATTTCTGGCCAGGGCACACAAAAGAAGAGCCCATCTGCTTCTCCACCCCTCCCCCTCTCCTTCCTCTCTGTCTCTCTCTTCCCCTCCCACAGCCAAGGCTCCATTGGAGCAAAGTTGGCCCGGGCACTGAGGATGGCTCCATGGCCTCTGCCTCAGGCGCTACAATGGCTCTGGTTGCAAAAGAGCAACGCCCCAGATGGGCAGAGCATCGCCCCTGGTGGGCGTGCCGGGTGGATTCCGGTCGGGCGCATGCGGGAGTCTGTCTGACTGCCTCCCTATTTCCAACTTTGGAAAAATACAAAAAAAAAAAAAAAAAAAAAAGAGTAAGAAATGTAAATTTGTGATTTTAGCATTGGACAGCTGCTAAGGTGCCCACCTTAGAGAGAACCCTGATTACAAGTGCCATGTTAACAACCAGTTCACCAAACTCAACAAAAAATTAGGTATAGGTTCTGCTGAACCGGTGCAAATCGGCTGAATCCTACGACTGGTCTAGACAGTATATAATCCCCTTCTTTTCTAACCTGTAACTGCATAAAACTTGTCCAGAATGTTTGGAAATAATGACCTACTTATAACAACTCTAAGGATTGCCTGACCAGGCGGTGGCACAGTGGATAGAGCGTCAGACTGGGATGCAGAGGATCCAGGTTTGAGACGCCGAGGTCGCCAGCTTAAATGAGGTTTGAGCAAAAGCTCACCAGCTTGGACCCAAGGTTGCTGGCTCAAGCAAGGGTTACTCGGTCTGCTGAAGGCCCATGGTCAAGGCACATATGAGAAAGCAATCAATGAACAACTAAGATGTCGCAACGAAAAACTAATGATTGATGTTTCTCATCTCTCTCTGTTCCTGTCTGTCCCTATCTATCCCTCTCCCTGACTCTCTCTGTCTCTGTGTAAAAAAAAAAAAAAAAGAGTTGGCGATAAGTGTGTTTGCATATTGGAGCACCCAAGCAAAACAAACATCTTTGGTTCATTCTTTGTGAGGAGTAAGGGTAGGTGACACAAGAAAGTCACAACTGGCAGGACCATACCTTTTTTTCCATCTGATTTGATGTCTATTTTGCTTTCTCCTAGTGTTCCAAAGACGTATGAGTAACTTCAAAAAAGTTTTACTCTGCCCTGGCCGGGTAGCTCAGTTGGTTAGAGCATCATCCTGAAACGCCAAGGTTGCGGGTTCAATTCTGGGTCAGGGCACATTCAAGAATCAACCAATAGCCTGACCAGGCGGTGGCGCAGTGGATAGAGTGTTGGACTGGGATGCGGAGGACCCAGGTTCGAGACCCCGAGGTCACCAGCTTGAGTGCGGGCTCATCTGGCTTGAGCAAAAAAAGCTCACCAGCTTGGACCCAAGGTCGCTGGCTCAAGCAAGGGGTTACTCGGTCTGCTGAAGGCCCGCGGTCAAGGCACATATGAGAAAGCAATCAATGAACAACTAAGATGTCGCAATGAAAAACTAATGATTGATGCTTCTCATCTCTCTCCATTCCTGTCTGTCTATCCCTCTCTCTGACTCTCTCTCTGTCTCTATAAAAAAAAAAAAAATCAACCAATAAATATACAAATAACTGGAATAACAGATCAATCTTTCTCTCTCTTTCTTTCCCTCTTTCTATACAATTGAAAATAAAAGCTATCTTCAGCAAGGAGATAATTCCCCTCAACTTTTACAGGTTTTGTTGAAATGGGCAGTATATAACAAAACTGTGTATTTAATAGAAGTCTCTATAAGTATTTATTAATACAAGGCTGTTAGCATAACCAAGGTCATGGAACTAGTCCAGACTATGATAACGAGCTCCATCAAAATAGGAACTGGTGCCTTTTTTTTTTTCTCTTAAACCTCTAGTACCAAGTGAAGGACCTGGCACAGAGTAGGAGCTCAATGCATGTCAACCTTTATAATGACCAATAAAAAAATTTTTGAGCCCTAGCCAGCTAGCTCAGCAGTAGAGCATCAGCCCAGCATGTGGAAGTCCTGGGTTTGATTCCCAGCCAGGGCACACAGGAGAAGCACCCATCTACTTCTCCACCCTTCCCCCTTCTCCCCTACCACAGCTGAGGCTCCATGGGAGCAAAGTTGGCCTGGGCACTGAGAATGGCTCCATGGCCTACACCTCAGGCACTAGAATGGCTCTAGTTGCAAAGGAGCAATGCCCCAGATGGGCAGAGCATTGCCCCCTAGAGAGCATGCCAGGTGGATTTCGGTTGGGTGCATGCGGGAGTCTGTCTCTCTGCCTCCCTGCTTCTCACTTCAGAAAAATACAATAAATAAATAAATAAATTTTTTTCTACATGCCCACAAACCATACCCCTAATATCAACTGGCATTTCTCCCTGGTGGAATAAAGCTCAAGAGTTGGGAAATTAATGGGTGGTACAAACTTCATTAGTGAAAGATAGATTTTCACTGCACTTTAGGTGTTGTCTCATACTGGTAGGAATGTGTTGTGGGTTAAATTGTGCCCCGCGGCCTGACCAGGCAGTGGCACAGTGGGTGGAGCGTCAGACTGGGATGCGAAGGACCCAGGTTCGAGACCCTGAGGTCGCCAGCTTGAGCACAGGCTCATCTGGTTTGAGCAAAACTCACCAGCTTGGACCCAAGGTCACTGGCTCAAGCAGGGGGTTACTCAGTCTGCTGAAGGCCCACGGTCAAGGCACATATGAGAAAGCAATCAATGAACAACTAAGGTGTCGCAATGAAAAACTGATGATTGATGCTTCTCATCTCTCTCTGTCTTTATCTATCCCTCTCTCTGACTCTCTGTCTCTGTAAAAAAAATAAATAAGTAAAAATTAAATTGTGCCCCCCACCCCAATGATATGTTGAAATCCTAACCCTTGTACCTGTGAATGTGACCTGATTTAGAAATAAGGTCTTTGCAGATATAATAAAGTTAAGATGAAGTCAGGCTGGATTGAGATGGACGCTAAATCCAATTACTAGAATCCTTGTAAAGTGAGAGAGATATGAGGACAAAGAGACACAGGGAAGAAGGCCACGTGACAAGGCAACAGAGATTGGAATGATGCAGCTGCAAAGGCAAAGAATACAAAGGATTGCTGGGAGTCATCACATTCTAGTAAGAGGCAAGTAAGGATTTCCCCCAGAGATGTCAGAGGGAGGATAGTCCTGCTTATACCTGGATTTTGTTTTTTTCTCTTTAGGAACTGTGAGAGAATACATTTCTGTTGTTTTCAGCCACTCAAGTTTGTTGTCTTTTGTTGCTATAGTCCTAGGAAACTAATAAAGAATTCTGGCAAAGAAATTGTCGTAATGTTTTCTTGGCTTGAACATTGTGTTGCTGATATTGCAAGTTTTCAAAATGTTCCAGGTTCTGGATGGTCACCAAACCATGGAGATTTTTAATTCTGTAAAAAAATTATAGCAAGTAAGATGCAAATGTGAAGAAAATCTCTGAAGTGTCACAAAGGAACAATCTTATGACCTACAGCTAAGGAATGATTATGAATAAGTGATTGAAAATTAAATAGTACAATTAATTAAAATGTATAGTATTCCTGCCTGACTGGTGGTGGCTCAGTAGATAGAGCATCAACCTGGGACACTGAGGTCCCAGGTTTGAAACTCCAAGGTGACCGGCTTGAGCTCAGGCTCATCCAACTTGAGCGCAGGGTCCTCAACTTGAGTGTGGGATCAAGGTTGCTGGCTTGAGCCCTAGGTTGCTGGTTACTGGTGCAGCTGGAGGCCCGCACTCAAGGCATGTAGTATGAGTAGCAATCAATGAACAACTAAAGTGATGCAACTACAAGTTGATCCTCCTCATCTCTCTCCCTTCCTGTCTCTGTCTCTCTTTCTCTCTCTGTCTCTGTCTATGTCTCTCTCACACTTAAAAAAATGTGTAGTATCCCTTCTTGGCATTTTGGCTAAGATCAAGCATAGGCACCTGTTCTTATCAGTTTAACACCTGATATGTCCTCTATCCTGGGACAACCTATTAAGTTAATTTTTAGAGCAGGGAAATGGAATAGAGGCTCGCTCAGTCCACACCAGGCATCTATCTGGTACTGTTGCTCCTCTGGGAGCGGAGCCCCCACCCCCCAAAAAAGTTTATAGGTAAATCTAGTCTTGCTTAGTAAGTGAAAAAATAAATCAAATTGTGTACTTTTAGTTCTTTTTTCTTTTCTAATGTATTGATTTTAGAGAGGAAGGAAAAGAGAGAAAGAGACATTGATTTGTTATTCCACTTATTTATACATTCATGCATTCATTGCTTGATTCTTGAACGTGTACTGGTGGAATGAAACCTACATCTTTGTCATATTGGGATGATGCTCTAGCCAACTGGCCAGGGCTGTACTTTTAGTTCTTGAAGCAGCAAGAAGATAGACAAGCTATTCTTTCCATAGCTAACTGTTTCCAGTGGTTCACTTAAATTCACTGCAGTTCATTTTTTCTAAAGCAAAAGATCACAGAATTATTGCTAAGGTACTGGTTCATGTAAACAACCCTCTGCCTTCCCTTAAATTGGTTGGCTTGTTTGTCCTTTCTTGAGGCTCCTGTTTGTCTACCTTCTGTAACCACAGGTATAAGGAAGTGAAAAACGATTCTGGTTCCTGCCGGCATAAGTGACTATAGTACTTCATAAAATACAAAAGCCTGTTAACTTAGCTGAGCCACTGGAAATTTCTGAGCCATCAATACTTAAGATTTCCTGACCTGTGGTGATGCAGTGGATAAAACATTGACCTGGAACGCTGAGATTGCTGGTTCAAAACCCTGGGCTTGCCCAGACAGGGCACATATGGAAGTTGATGCTTCCTGCTCCTCCCTCCCCTTCCTCTCTCTCAAGTGAATAAAGTCTTCAAAAAAGAAAAACATAAAATTGTTTCAAAAATTAATAATTGCTCGTTTTTGTGACAGTAAATGGGATCAGCATTTTGCATATATTATACACTTCATCATAATATTAACTCTCATCTATAGATTAGGAAACTGAGTGTCAGAGAGGTAAGTAACTTTTTTTTTTTTTTTTTTTTAATTTTTATTTTATTTATTCATTTTTAGAGAGGAGAGAGACAGAGGAGAGAGAGACAGAGAGAGAGAGAGACAGAGAGAGAGAAGGGGGGAGGAGCTGGAAGCATCAACTCCCATATGTGCCTTGACCAGGCAGGCCCAGGGTTTTGAACTGGCGACCTCAGCATTTCCAGGTCGACGCTTTATCCACTGCGCCACCACAGGTCAGGCGGTAAGTAACTTTCTTAAGGCTACGGTTAATAGATGGAAGGAGGCTGCTTCCTAAATGGACTCATTTAATTTCCATTACAACATTATGAACTAGGTTAAATTATTCCAAAAATTCCTTTTAATTTATTTATTGATTTTAGAGAGAAAGGTAGTGGGGGGAGGGAGTAACATCAATTTGTTGTTCCACCTATCTATGCATTCACTGGTTGATTCTTTTTTATTTTTTTGTATTTTTCTGAAACTAGAAACGGGGAGAGACAGTCAGACTCCCGCATGTGCCCGACCGGGATCCACCCGGCACGCCCACCAGGGGGCGAGGCTCTGCCCACCAGGGGGCGATGCTCTGCCCCTCCAGGGCATCGCTCTGCGGTGACCAGAGCCACTCTAGCGCCTGGGGCAGAGGCCAAGGAGCCATCCCCAGCGCCCGGGCCATCTTTGCTCCAATGGAGCCTCAGCTGTGGGAGGGGAAGAGAGAGACAGAGAGGAAGGAGAGGGGGAGGGGTGGAGAAGCAGATGGGCGCTTCTCCTGTGTGCCCTGGCCGGGAATCAAACCCGGGACTTCTGCACGCCAGGCCGACACTCTACCACTGAGCCAACCGGCCAGGGCTCACTGGTTGATTCTTGTATGTGCCTTGACTGGAGTTCAACCCTGCAACCTTGGCATATGGGGATGATATTCTAACTAACTGAGCTACCCGGCCAAGGCCAGATTATTTCAAAATTTTCTAATGGAAACACTAAGCCTCAGAAATATTAAGAATGGTTGTTCATTTATTATTTTTTTAAGACTATAAATTGATTTATATAAACTTAGGCTCAATACTTTGAGATATAAGTTCCAAACTGAAGGACTCTGGTTTGTTAAATGTAGACTCCAAATAGCAAATAGTCACATTTAGTTAACAATAGCAGCTCACATTTCTTGAACACTTAAGTAGCAAGCACTATGTGAATGCTTTATAGGTATCAGTTCATTCAATCCTCACAACATCCCTATGAAGTATTACTATCCCTATTTCATAACTAAAGAAACATGAAAAGGGAAGTTAAATAACATTTCCAAAGTGAAGCCATTCGGAAGTGACAGAGATGGATTCACACTCAACGAGCATGACTATGGAGAATAAATTCTTTACCACAACCTGGTATTGGTCCCATTTAGTTTGGTTTTCCACCCAAACCTTGAATCTTCCTGTCACCGGGTTTTTGCCATTTCCCTGCATATAATATACCTCCCCAATTTCTATCTAAATCCTTCTGGACTTTCAAGGCCCAAAGTCTTACCTCACAATGTCTTCTAGAGCTTACACTCACACACATCCATCTGTTTTTTCTCTGAACACATATTTTATTTATGATCTTAAAATCACATACTCATTTTATCTTTTTTAAGGTCAGAGATGAACTGCAGCTTCAAGTTCATTTGCATTTCTTGTGTTGAGTAGCACCAGCCTGGGCACAAAGGCTCAAATAATTACTGAGGACCTGATGTCATCACTGTTCTCTAGAACTGCTCCAGCCAGCATAGTAGCCGCTAGTCACATGTGGCAATTGAAAACTTGAAATGTGACCAGTGAAACTGAGAAACTGAATTTTAAATTTTAATTAATTTAAACATAAATTTAATAACTGGTTTTTGATTACATTATTAGAAAACTAAGTATGTTTTTGCATATGAATCTAGCTTTTTAACAGCAAATTTTAGGAAATATAAATATTATTATTTCTATTTTAAAAATGTTTTTTATTTATTGATTTTAGTGATAGAGGAAGGGGGACAGAGAGAGAGAGACAGGAACATCGATCGACCTGTGTGTGCCCTGAGCCCAGCGTTTGAACTGCCAACCTCTCTGCTTCAGGACGATGCTCTAACCAATTGAGCTATCTGGCCAAGGCAATATTTATTAATATATATACATATATTTTTTTTTAAGTGAGAAGAGGGGAGAGAGAGAGACAGACTGCGTGCACCCTGATTGGGATCCACCTGGCAACCCCATCTGGGGCGGATGCTTGAATCAACTGAGCACCTGGGGCCAATGCTTGAACCAATAGAGCCACTGGCTGCAAGAAAGAGGTGAAGAAAAGCAGATGGTTGCTTCTCATGTGTGCCTTGACGGGATAGAACCCGGGACGTCTGCACACCAGGCCAACGCTCTATCCACTGAGCCAATCAGCCAGGGCTTATTAATTATTTCTAATACAATTTTCTCATTCCATTTGAAATATACAATAAGTGTAAAATATATACCAGGTTTCAAAGACTTAGTATGAAAAAAATGTAAAATAGCTCTATTAATACTTTAAAAATATTGATTAGATATGGAAATGATCATACTTTAGATATATTGTTTGTTTTCTAAAATTTTTATTTATTGATTGATTTTAGAGAGAGAAACATTGATTTATTGTTCCACTTATTTATGCATTCATTGGTTGATTCTTATATGTGCCCTGACTGGGGATTGAACCTGCAACCTTGTCATACGGGATGACTCTCTAACCAAATGAGCTACTTTGTCATGGCCTAATTTTTTTTTTAATGCAGCAACTGGAAAATGTAAAGTTAAATATATAGCTCACTTAGTGTTTCTCTTAGGCAGGACTGCTCTAGGACTTAGGGGCTTAGCAGCACAATACAAAAGACAGTTGAAAATGAGCTATCCTCCTTAACTGAATGATGCCTTCTAGCAGTGCAAATTTGGGGCAAAGGGAACTTTCTGCTTTCCCTAATACTATCAAGAGTTCCATTCTACTTGACCAGGCAGTGGCACAGTAGGTAAGAGCATCAACCTGGGACGCTGAGGACACAGGTTCAAAACCCCAAGTTGCCAGCTTAAGTGCAGGCTTATCTGGCTTGAGCACAGGGTCACTGGCTTGGGTGTGGGATCATAGACATGACCCCATGGTCTCTGGCTTGAGATAGACACTGGCTTGAAGCCCAAGGTCACTGGCTTGAAACCAAACGTCACTGGATTGAGTAAGGGGTTACAGGCTCAGTTGGAGCCCCCAGGTCAAGGCACATATGAGAAAGCGATCAATGAACAACTAAAGTGCTGCAACAACAAAGTCAATGCTTCTGATCCCCCCCCTCCTGTCTGTCTGTCCCTGTCTGTCACTCTCTTTCTCACTAAAAAAGAAAAAAAAGTTCCATGCCAAGCCCTGGCCGGTTGGCTCAGTGGTAGAGCGTCGGCCTAGCGTGTGGAGGACCCAGGTTCGATTCCCGGCCAGGGCACACAGGAGAAGCGCCCATTTGCTTCTCCACCCCTCCGCTGCGCTTTCCTCTCTGTCTCTCTCTTCCCCTCCCGCAGCCAAGGCTCCATTGGAGCAAAGATGGCCCGGGCGCTGGGGATGGCTCTGTGGCCTCTGCCTCAGGCGCTAGAGTGGCTCTGGTCGCAACATGGCGACACCCAGGATGGGCAGAGCATCGCCCCCTGGTGGGCAGAGCGTCGCCCCTGGTGGGTGTGCCGGGTGGATCCCGGTCGGGTGCATGCGGGAGTCTGTCTGACTGTCTCTCCCTGTTTCCAGCTTCAGAAAAATGAAAAAGAAAAAAAAAAAAAGTTCCATGCCTTTTAATGAGACCTAAATGCATACACCACAGCCATGAATGAAGCTTCAAAACATATACATTAAACCCAGTAGAGTTTTCATAGAAATTATTTTTCCCTTCATGCTTGTTACAGAATCATACACAGAACTATCTTACTCTATACGCTGAACTATCTTCAAAAGCAGGAGGCTGGATTTCACTAAACAGTTAAACTCACCATGCTCTGACAGAGACAGTAAGTCTATTATAAATCAAGTTACTGATTTTTTAAATCTTTTCATCAGAATATATCAGTTCATTGCATCCTAATGAGAAGTCTATAATAGAGCTTTACATGGTTAAAAAAAATTAAAAAATAAAAAAGAATCCATACCATTTGACTTGAAAGGTAGATAAAAACAACAGCTGTGATTTCTGTTTCAAAATGTACATGATATGGTTGAGGTCTATCCCGCTGGGGCTTTTTCTGTAGACCTACATCATTGGAAACGCCTCATAGAGTAAATATGTTGCTTCCTTTATTCACAGAACTACATGTTAGATCTGTGGGTAGAAACTACAAGACAGCTGCTAAAACTATGAAAGACCTAATCAAAATAAAAAATTTAAAAAAATGTACATGATAAACTAAATGATCAGATATTTCAGAAAAAGTTTCTTTTATCCTTCTTTTATCCTTCTTTCATTTATCCTTCAAAATCATTTGTAAGAAAAATGTTAGGCCTGACCAGTGGTGGCACAGTGGATAGAGTGCTGACCTGGAACGCTGAGATCCCACCTTTAAAACTCCAAGGTTGCCTTAAGCACAGGCTCACCAGCTTGAGCACGAGGTTGCTGGCTTGAGCATGAGATCATAGACATGACCCCACGGTCTCTGACTTGAGCAACAACAAAGTTGATGCTTCTGATCTCTCTTCCTTCCTGTTTGTCTCTCTTCTACCACCAACCCCCCCCCCCACACACACACACACACTAAAAAAAGAAAAAAGAAGAATCTTAGGTTATGTTGTTATTATCTCAGGTTTTTATTTTTTTTTTCTGAAGCTGGAAATGGGGAGAGACAGTCAGACAGACTCCCGCATGCGCCCGACAGGGATCCACCCTGCACGCCCACCAGGGGGCGATGCTCTGCTCCTCCGGGGCGTCGCCCTGCTGCGACCAGAGCCACTCTAGCGCCTGGGGCAGAGGCCAAGGAGCCATCCCCAGCGCCCGGGCCATCTTTGCTCCAATGGAGCCTTGGCTGCGGGAGGGGAAGAGAGAGGCAGAGAGGAAGGAGGGGGTGGGGGTGGAGAAGCAAATGGGCGCTTCTCCTATGTGCCCTGGCAGGGAATCGAACCCGGGTCCCCCGCACGCCAGGCCGACACTCTACCGCTGAGCCAACCAGCCAGGGCCTATCTCAGGTTTTTAAGAAAGAGATTAAAGGTTTGTAAGATGACACAAAAATAATACATAAAATCCCTAACTCCTTTTCACAAATGGGAGTACTCATAATTGAAACTAAATTTTTCACATGTACTAGGTAGAGCATGATAATGTAATCTGTACTATTTTTATTTTATTTTTGCATGTGAGAGAGAGAGACAGTAAGGGAGAGATAAAAAGCATCAACTCATAGTTGTGGCACTTTAGTTGTTCATTGATTGCTTCTCATATGTGCCTTGACTTGGGGCGGGGGCCTCCAGCTGAGCCAGTGACCCCTTGCTCAAGCCAGTAACCTTGGGCTCAAGCCAGCAACCTTGGGCTTTAAGCCAAAGTCCTCTGGGCTCAAGACAGTGACCATGGGGTCATGTTGATGATCCCACATTCATGCCAGTGACTCCACACTCAAGCGGGTGAACCTACACTCAAGCCAGATGAGCTCATGCTCAAACCAGTGACTTTGGGGTTTCAAACCTGGGACCTCAGCATCTCAGGTCAACACTCTATCCACTGTGCCACCACTGGTCAGGCCAGATTAACCCAGCTTTGATTAGTAGAACCACTACAGCCAACACATACAGCCATGAGTATAACTAGTAGCTTTAAGTCACTATGTTTGGGAATGGTTTATTATGTAGGATTATTGCACCAATAGCAATAGTAGTGAACTGAGATTTTATTTAATGGGTGGCAGAAAACAATAAAGGATTTTAATAAATAAATAATGAGGTTATTTCAGAAAGATGGCATTGGCAGCAAAGTGGAAGATGGAGAAGGAAAGAGGATGGTGGGAGAAGTGCTGGCAAAGAAGCTATTCCAAAGGTCCAACCCCAAGAATATGCGGACCTGAACTGTGGCAGTGGCAGTGGGATGGAGTAAAGAAGACAGACTTGACAGAGATTTGGGAGGTAGACTTGATAGAATTTGGGTGGTTACTGGCTGTAGGCAAAGGAGAGGGCAACTTTCCTGCCCCCACTATTCCATCCCACCCTGGTTTGAAATAGTTGTGGATCATCATGTACTTGTAGATAGGAAACATAAGAGAAAGCTCAGATGGGCCACTGAGGGCTAGGGTAGGGGTGGAGAACAGGGGTGTAAAGTATTTAGTTTTAGACACATTAAATTTGAAAACCCTGTAACCATCTACCAGGGGTCTCCAAACTTTTTACACAGGGGGCCAGTTCACTGTCCCTCAGACCATTGGAGGGCTGCCAAATACAGTGGTCCTCTCACTGACCACCAATGAAAGAGGTGCCCCTTCCAGAAGTGCAGTGAGGGCTGG
This sequence comes from Saccopteryx leptura, assembly GCF_036850995.1. Taxonomy (NCBI): domain Eukaryota; kingdom Metazoa; phylum Chordata; class Mammalia; order Chiroptera; family Emballonuridae; genus Saccopteryx; species Saccopteryx leptura. The sequence continues at coordinate 67,061,699 of NC_089508.1, read as the reverse complement.
ATAAATGGCCTCAGGGGGCTGCATTGCGGCCCGCGGGCCATAGTTTGGGGACGCCTGATCTAGACAGACATTCTTGGTTTTTTTGGGTTTTTTTTACAGACACAGAGAGAAAGTCAGAGAGAGGGATAGACAGGGACAGACAGACAGGAACGGAGAGATGAGAAGCATCAATCATTAGTTTTTCATTGTGCATTGCAACACCTTAGTTGTTCATTGATTACTTTCTCATACATGCCTTGACCGCGGGCCTTCAGCAGACCGAGTAACCCCTTGCTGGAGCCAGCGACCTTGGGCTCAAGCTGGTGAGCTTTTACTCAAACCAGATGAGCCCTTGCTCAAGCTGGTGACCTCGGGGCCTCGAACCTGGGTTCTCTGCATCCCAGTCCGATGCTCTATCCATTGCGCCACCACCCGGTCAGGCTAGACAGACATTCTGAAAGCAGAGGATTCTACATCATAGCTTGGGGATGAGTTCCATCCCCATATATGTGTTACTCAGAAACCATCAGCATACAAATGGTGGTTACTCCATGGTAGTAGATAAAGATATCATGGGATACCAGAAGGAAAGGTGCTCAGCAATGTTGGCCGTTGGGGAGAAGTCAAATGAGGTAAGGACTGAGAAAGAGTCTTCTGATTTGGCAATCATGTCATCCATAAGAGAAAGAACAATTTTGAAATCCTTTTATAAATGGATAGCAGTAGCCTGGGCCCAACTGTATTCACTGTATATTCAGAAAATAAGCCACATTTGGGAAGTTCACAGTACCATTGCTTTGAATCACATCACTACTTCACATAATTCTGAGATTACCCAATAGATTTGCCCTGAGAACATATTTTGGGAATTCAGCATCATTTGTAGTATATCCCAGCAAGACCATTATCCATGATTTCGTGAAGTGTTGCAGCTAAATCCAACATGCAGAGGGTTCACAGAAATTGATTTTTTTTTTGTATTTTTCTGAAGCTGGAAACAGGGAGACAGTCAGACAGACTCCCGCATGTGCCCTACCGGGATCCACCCAGCACGTCCACCAGGGGGCGATGCTCTGCCCATTCAGGGCGTCACTCTGTTGTGACCAGAGCCACTCTAGTGCCTGAGGCAGAGGCCACAGAGCCATCCTCAGCACCCGGGCCATCCTTGCTCCATTGGAGCCTTGGCTGCGGGAGGGGAAGAGAGAGACAGAGAGGAAGGAGAGGGGGAGGGGTGGAGAAGCAGATGGGCGCCTTCCCTGGCCAGGAACTGGACCTGGGACTTCCACACGCCAGGCCGACGCTCTACCACTGAGCCAACCGGCCAGGGCCAGAAATTGATTTTTTAAGAGTAATGTACTTCAGAAATGTTTTCTGATTTATAGGAATGGCACATATGAAAAATAATTTAAAACCCTCTTCAGCTCTTATTCATAATTGCCCATGTATTAACTTTCTCTTCAGTATGCTATAATACATGAAGTTTTCTTCTCAGTAAATCATGGTTCATTTGTGGCTCTTCATCAGGACATACCATGATGATTGTAGAAAACACAACTGGACACTGATGGCTGTCTAGCGAATGAAATTCACACAGCAAACATTGTAGCAACATGAATATAACATAAAACCAGTATAGCTGTTTGGATTGTTGGCTGTTGATACCCGACAGATCCTAGTTAGTGTTTTCAATGGTAAGATAGTACTAAGTCATACAAGGTGCCTCAGAGAACCTGCCTCATTAGTAGCTTTTCTTTTGCCAGGTGACCCTACTTCCCTGGCCACAGTGATTGAACCGAGCCTCAATATCCGACTTAAGGGTAACCCTCTCTAGGATGACAATCCCTCTCTCTCTTTCTCTAAATTGATTTTATTAGGGTGACATTGGTTAATAAAATGATACACGTTTCAGGTGTACAATTCAACCATACACCATCATCTATATGTTGCATCATGTGTTCACCAATGCAAGTCAAGTCTTAGGCTGGCACTCTCTTAAGCCAAGGACTGCAGTTAAGCTGCTGGAGGTGCTACCAGTCTCAACTGGTAGGAATGATGGTCCATTTCTCTGCAAGGCCTGACTGTTGAGATTTTTAAAATCTTCCTTTTATGGCTCCATAAATCCTTACAATATACCCCTAGAACAAAGGCAACCTAAACATCTCTGATACTTGAAACTTGAAAACATCTACACAATTTTACATTGCTTTCAAATCATGAGTAAAAATGTTAAGATACATGACTGAATTATATATATATTTTTTCACAGAGACAGAGAGAAAGTCAGAGAGAGCCCTGGCCGGTTGGCTCAGTGGTAGAGCGTCGGCCTAGCATGCGGAGGACCCGGGTTCGATTCCCGGCCAGGGCACACAGGAGAAGCGCCCATTTGCTTCTCCACCCCTCTGCCACGCCTTCCTCTCTGTCTCTCTCTTCCCCTCCCGCAGCCAAGGCTCCATTGGAGCAAAGATAGCCCGGGCGCTGGGGATGGCTCTGTGGCCTCTGCCTCAGGCGCTAGAGTGGCTCTGGTCGCAACATGGCGACACCCAGGATGGGCAGAGCATCGCCCCCTGGTGGGCAGAGCTTTGCCCCATGGTGGGCGTGCCGGGTGGATCCCGGTCGGGTGCATGCGGGAGTCTGTCTGACTGTCTCTCCCTGTTTCCAGCTTCAGAAAAATGCAAAAAAAAAAGAAAGTCAGAGAGAGACAGATAGACAGGAACGAAGAGAGATGCATCAATTATCAGTTTTTTGTTGCCACACCTAGTTGTTCATTGATTGCTTTCTCATATGTGCCTTGACTGTGGGCCTTCAGCAGACCAAGTAATCCCTTGTTTGAGACAGCAACCTTGGGTCCAAGCTGGTGAGCTTTTTTGCTCAAGCCAGATGAGCCCATGCTCAAGCTGGTGACCTTGGGGTCTCGAACCTGGGTCTTCCGTATCCCAGTCCGACGCTCTATCCACCACTGTACCGCCTAGTCAGGCTGAATTAGATTCTTTACAAATGTCAGTTAAGCCTGACCTATGGTGGCGCAGTGGATAAAGCGTCGACCTGGAATGCTGAGGTTGCCGGTTCAAAACCCTGGCATTACCTGGTCAAGGCACATATGGGAGTTGATGCTTCCTGCTCCTCCCCTCTTCTCTCTCTCTCTCTCCTCCTTCTCTCCTCTCTAAAATGAATAAAGTCTTAAAAAAGATTTAAAAAAAAACAAAAACAAATGTCAGTTAATTACTTAATCAACAATATGTACTGGTTATCTACTCTGTGCCAGATATGTACTAGCATTAGGAATTTAGTAGTGAACAAGATTGACATGACCCTTGCCTATATCGTGCTGTGATCTAGCCTGAAATACTTAGGTTTTACTTGGATCTTAATATGCACTAAACTTAGTATGTCAGACCTCAACTTAATATGTCTCAGAAGCTTGTGAACTACATTTGCTTTCTTTTGTGGTAAATATTCATGGTTTTTCAGATAAATTACATTGATAATGGGTAACATTAAAACCCATGTGTTAGTACTCTGATGATACCTACATTTATATCAGAATAAAGTTTAGTTCAGAGCTCTCTAAGATTTTCCATATCTGAAACAAAGCAAACAACAGGATTAACAAAACTATAAACTATTAACTAGAACATGGTTTCTGAGAAGAGCCAGGAACAAAGTAACAAGAGAAGGCTTGCACAAATCAATGGTAGAAGAAATAAAATGATGACATTCATGTGCTAGTGTTTTGCAACAGTGGTGTTTTGCTACCTACAAGTGAAAGTGAGTCCTGAAGAAAGAAGGCTGAACATTTTTCTTCATCTTAAGTAAAAGATAACTCAAAAGTTAATGGCATGATTTGCCCGAGATAATAAGGCTGAAAAGAAAGATATAGGTGATTCATTAAACTAGATTGAAGAAAAATGGAGAAGATGGAATCGGGTGCCTGGTGAAATCAAAACATCAAGAAATTGATATTGATGCATCCTGCTGGTTACTCAATAGTCAAGCAAAAATGTTAATGCTATATTTCTTAGACCAACTAAAATTAGGAGTGAATGCTTTTCTCTGTGGAGATAAGATGGCCCTGTGAGAGGAGGGAGTTGTGGGAACACTGTTAAATGTTTCAGATTTTCGCAGACTCTCCAGGTAGTTTATACAGAGCATCAAGGGACCGAAATGCTCTTGTTTACATTCTACCATTCAGTTTTTCTTGTTTTCAGGCTTTCCTTCCAAAATATCCAAATCCTGAAACACCTACATCTCTAATTGCTGTATTAAACTTAGTCTGGTTGCTATAGAACTGAATAGAAATTATCTCTTGTATTCAATTCAATAGGTTGCAGTTTAAATGTTTGCGGCATTCTGCCCTGGCCGGATATGTAGGTTGCTTAGAACTTTCTCCTGAAGCACAGAGGTTGCCAGTTCGATTCCTGGTCCAGGTACATACAGAACAGATTGATGATGTCTGACTTGTGGTGGCATAGTGAATAAAGCCTCTACCTGGAACACTGATGTTGCCAGTTGGAAACCCTGGGTTTGCTCAGTCAAGGCATGTAAGAGAAGCAACTACGAATTGATGCTTCCCACTCCTCCCCCCATACTGCCTTTCTCTCTCTCTCCTCTCTAAAATATTTTAAAAAGAGGGAGAGAGAGAGAGAGAGAGAGAACAGATTGATATTCCTCTTTTTCTTTTGCTGAAATCGACAAATAAAACAATTTTTAAAAAATGTCTGCAGCGCCTGACCAGGCGGTCAGGCGGTGGCGCAGTGGATAGAGCGTCGGACTGGGATGCCGAGGACCCAGGTTCGAGACCCTGAGGTTGCCAGCTTGAGCGCAGGCTCATCTGGTTTGAGCAAAAGCTCACCAGCTTGGACCCAAAGTCGCTGGCTTGAGCAAGGGGTTACTGGGTCTGCTGAAGGCCCACTGTCAAGGCACATATGAGAAAGCGATCAATGAACAACTAAGGTGTCGCAGTGCGCAATGAAAAACTAATGATTGATGCTTCTCATCTCTCTGTCCCTGTCTGTCTGTCCCTGTCTATCCCTCTCTCTGACTCTCTCTGTCTCTGTACAAAAAAAAAAAAAAAAAAAGTCTGCAACTCTCAAAGCAGGGTACACAGACATGAGAAATTGTATAACTATAGCTACAGAAGATATTTTTAATTACAAAATTATTTTATTTGGCCTGGCCCGTGGTGGCACAGTGGATAAAGCATTGACCTGGAATGCTGAGGTTGCTGGTTTGAAACTCCGGGCTTGCCTGGTCCAGGCACATACAACAAGTAACCAATGAAGCAACTATGAGTTGATACATCTCACTCCCTACTGCTCTCTCTTCTCTTTCTCTGTAAAATCAATAAATAAAATCTTTAAAAAATGTTTCTTTAAGATCTTATTTGTATAATTGTATACAAACAAATACGAGAATTAACATGAAGTGGATAATCTCATAGAGAATATAAACCATAAAATGAAATCAAGAGTAGAGAATCTGGCCCTGGCCGGTTGGCTCAGTGGTAGAGCGTCGGCCTGGCGTGCAGAAGTCCCGGGTTCGATTCCCGGCCAGGGCACACAGGAGAAGCGCCCATCTGCTTCTCCACCCCTCCCCCTCTCCTTCCTCTCTGCCTCTCTCTTCCCCTCCCGCAGCGAGGCTCCATTGAAGCAAGGATGGCCCGGGCGCTGGGGATGGCTCCTTGGCCTCTGCCCCAGGCGCTAGAGTGGCTCTGGTCTCGACAGAGTGACGCCCCCTGGTGGGCAGAGCATCGCCCCCTGGTGGGCATGCCGGGCGGATCCCGGTCGGGCGCATGCGGGAATCTGACTGTCTATCCCTGTTTCCAGCTTCGGAAAAATACAAAAAAAAAAAAAAAAAAAAAAAAAAAAAAAAAAAAAAAAAGAGTAGAGAATCTGACTAGACCAACTATCAATCATTTAAGAAATAGAAAAGTTAGTCAAAGATCTATTCACAACAATACCAGGCTCAGACCAGTTTATAAGAGAATTCTAACAAACCATTGAAGAACAGATAATTCTTCTGTTAAATACTGTCCAGAGCAAAGCAACGGATGAAAAGCTTCTCATTTCATTCTGAGACCAACATAATCCTGATAACAAAACAAAGTTGAAAGTACGTGTCCCCCCAAAAAACCACAAGAAAAAACTTCATTTATGAACACAGAAGCAAAAATCCTAAATACAGTAAGTATTAGCAGAGAATCTAGCAGTTTAATGAAGAAATATTATATTGTGACTAAGAAAGTTTATACAGGACTAGGAATACAGCACTGCTTCAATGTTACAAAGTCTATTAATACAAGTCACCATACTATCTTGTTAAAGAAAATAGAAGCCAAATGATCATCTCATGCTGAAAAATACCTTTGTCAAAATTTAAAACCATTCCTATTAAGATGCCTTAGAGAGCTAAGAGAGGAAACTTTCTTTATAGAGAATTAATACAACATTATAGCAGTATCATACCTAAAGGTGAAATATTCAAAGCAAGCATTTCCTTGAAAGTCAAGAATATAATACTACTTCCACCAGTACAATTTGCTATTATATTTGAGATTTTAATTGACACACTAAAGCAGGAAAAGAGACATAAGATACAAGTAAATGGAAAGGGTGAGAAAAAAACATTTCAGAAGCAGAATAAGGGAATTCAGTACTATAGTTGAATATATGATTGACATTTGACAAATCAATAGCTTCTAATATTTCAATAACAAGCAGGTCACGCCTGACCTGTGGTGGCACAGTGGATGAAGTGTCAACATAGAATGCTGAGGTCACCAGTTCAAAACCCTGGGCTTGCTAGGTCAAGGCACATATAAGAAACAACTACTAAACTACAAGTTGATGCTTCCTGCTCCTCCCCCCACTTTTTTCTTTCTTCTCTCTCTAAATCAGTAAATAAAAATCTCAAACAAAAAAAACAATAACCAAGTTGAAAATGTTAGAGAAAAGGGATCAATTCACAATAGCCGCAAAGCTATTAGTTTACTGAGAAATAAAAATTAACGAAAAATGTTAAAGACTTACAGGAAAAAACAATAACATTTAAAAAGCTTTAAATAACTGGAAAGACAGACTATGTTTATGGATAGGAAGACTCAAGATTTTAAAGATAAGGTTTTTCTGACCTGTGGTGGTGCAGCAGATCATGCGCTGACCTGAAATGCTGCAGTCGCTGGTTTGAAACCCTGGGCTTGCCTGGTCAAGGCACATATGGGAGTTGATGCTTCCTGCTCCTCCCCCTTCTCTCTCTCTTCTCTTTAAAATGAATAGTCTTTTAAAAAGTTTATAATTTATTAAACAAAGAAAAAAGATTTCCTGTCCTGATCTGGTAGTTCAGTGGTTAGAGCATTGTTCTCATATACCAAGGTTGTGGGTTTGATCCCTGGTCAGGGCACATACAAGAATCAACCAAAGGATGATTCTGTACTAATCATATTTTCCCTCAATAAATCAATGTTTCTTTCTCTCTCTCTCCCCCCCAATCTCTCTCTAAAATTAATAAAAATTTTAAAAATAAAGATAAGGTGTCTCAGTCTATAGACTTAATGTAACCTCAGTCAAAATCTCCAAAAATATTTTTAATGGAATTGACAAGTTGATTACAAAAGTTTACATGATATACCTTATTCTTAACACAGTGAAATACTTAACACTAGACTAGAGTATGTGAAAACTACTACCAATTAATGGAATCAGCTCTTCAAACCTTGCTTTTCAAGCTCTCGTAGAAAAAGATATTAGTTGAGGAAAATGGCAGAGATGAATGTCTGCACTATTTAAATCATTCTCTTCTCTCTCACTCCTAGACCTTCTTTCTCTTGTTCAACCACTATAGGTGAGTTCTCGAAATTAAGTGCATTACACAATGTGACTACTTTGCACTTTGATTCATTCCCTTCAAATGTACAACCTATAATTTTGCAGTTTCAAGTCAGTCTTTTTGCATTTCACAGCTAAACTTCCAACTGAGTACATTTTAATATGTAATTGCTTAGAATTAAAGCAGATAATTACCATTTCTCCTTTGAGAATCAAAAAGCCAGAGACAGAAATTTGGCCTGCTGACTTTGTGTTAAGTCAGCTAGAAAATACCAACAATGCTGAAACAAAACATTGTAGCACACACAAAACCGCACTGTTTTACAACAGCACTGTTGCCAAAATTAGAAGAACTCATTACACATTTTTAATTTTATTTTTTTTTATGGGAGGCAGAGAGAGAGAGACAGAGAGACAGAGAAAAGGACAGATAGGGACAGACAGAGAGGAAGGGAGAGAGATGAGAAGCATCAGTTCTTTGTTGAGGCATCTTAGTTGTCCATTGATGGCTTTCTCATCTGTGCCTTGACCTGAGGGCTCCACCTGAGCCAGTGACCCCTTGCTGAAGCCAGCAAACTTGGGGTTATGTCTATGATCCCATGCTCAAGCCAGCGACCTTGTGCTCAAGCTGGCGACCTTGGGATTTCGAACCTGGGCCCTCTGCGTCCCAGGCCAACACTCTATCCACTGTGCCTGGTCAGGCTCATTACACATTTTTTAAAATTTTATTTTAGCCTGACCAGGTGGTGGCACAGTGGATGGAGCGTCAGACTGGGATGCGGAAGGACCCAGGTTCAAGACCCTGAGCTCACCAGCTTGAGCGTGGGCTCATCTGGTGTGAGCAAAGCTCAGCAGCTTGGACCCAAGGTCGCTGGTTACTCGGTCTGCTGAAGGCCCGCAGTCAAGGCACATATGAGAAAGCAATCAATGAACAACTAAGGTGTCTCAATGAAAAAACAGATGATTGATGCTTCTCATCTCTCTCCGTTCCTGTCTGTCTGTCCCTATCTATCCCTCTCTCTGACTCTCTCTCTGTCTTTGTAAAAAAGAACAAAACAAAAAAACTAAAAACAAAAATTTATTTTAATTTATTGGGTGTACATAGATTCTAGTGTCCCCCCGAATCATTACACATTTTTTAAATAAAAATATATTTGTCTCACAACTTTCCTGGGTCACCATACTTTTCCACTTTTAAATTTAGTAATTACGCCTGACCTGTGGTGGCGCAGTGGATAAAGTGTCAACCTGGAAATGCTGAGGTCGCCGGTTCGAAACCCTGGGCTTGCCTGGTCAAGGCACATATGAGAGTTGATGCTTCCAGCTCCTCTCCCCTTCCCTCTCTCTGTCTCTCTCTCCTCTCTCTGTCTCCTCTCTAACATGAATAAATTAAAAAAAAAAAATTTAGTAATTACTGCATGTTCTCAAATAGCAAAAGAAATAAAGAACAAAAGAAAGAGCTTGTTACGTCTTTTCTGACTACTTTTTAAATGTTAGTCTACCCCTCCATCCCAATTTATCAGTTCTCTTCTTTCATCAGTCTAAAGGTACTCTCTGAATAAGCACAAGGTTCAACTATCTTCCACATGCTAATTAGCTTCCAAATCTCTAATTCTGTACCAATTATCCTTTCCCTCAACTCTAGACCACCTAGCTATCTACAGCGCCCACGACTGCTCACTGATCCATCCTCAGTACGATAACATTCTCTTTATCCCCTGATTCCCTCTACTCCGCCCCTGCTTCTCCTTTATTTGGAGATGCACCACCATTTCCTCTTCATTCACACTGTATCTACTGAGCAGCTGCTATGTACCATCACTGTTGTTATGTTTGGAAGTACAGTGACCAAAACAGAGATCCCTGTCCTCATGGGGTTTCTATTCTAGAGGGAAGAGATAGACAATAAGTTAAGCAAGTGATTTGGTAAATAAAAGGCAGGGAAAGAACTGAGCAGAGTAAGTGGGACTTGAGGAAAGGCCATTTTACATAGGATTGTCAGGGTATATACCTCATTTTTGTGACTTGAAGGTTAAGGGAGCAAAGTCTTGAAAAGGTTTGAGCAAGGACTTAATGGAGTTAAGGAAGTTATCATGTGCCAACCTCTGTTCCAGATTGAGGGACAAGTCAGTACAAAGACTCCAGACAGGAACATTATCTTGTATGTTTGAGAAGAGCAATTGTGTCTGGGGGAGGGTGGGGAGAGGGTAGGGGTGGAGACAATAGGAGACGAGGTTAGAGAGAAACAGAGGTCTAGGCCACATGGGGTGTCACGGACTGTTGTAAGGACTTTGGCCCCTAAGGGGCCAAATTACAGGGCCTTGAGCAAAGACATTATGTAATCTCGCTTATGTTTTAAAAGTCTACTTCGACTGCTCTATTGAAATTAGACTATAGTGGGGCAAGAAAAGACTTTTTTAGTTAGTTAGTAGGCTACTACTGCAATCCAGGTAAGAGCTAGTGTGGTTTGGACTGCTGGCATCTCTCTCTTACCCAAGCTCAGGACCTCAGTGAACTCTAGTCATTCCCCTCTTCCTCCTCCCCGGTCGTGTTCCTACCTGCTTTCAATACACAACTTTGGTTCCTTTTTTTTTTTTAATGCTTATATTGTTGATTTTTAGAGAGAGGAAGGGAGAGAGCGGGAGAGACACAGGAACATCTGCTCTTGTATGTGCCCTGACCCAGGATCCTCTGTGGCAACCTCTGTTCTTCAGGATGATGCTGCAACCAAATGAACTATCTGGCCAGGGCCACCCTGATCATATTTTTAAACACCAGGCACTGTCCTCCACCCCCACACTGAGGTTTATCTGGCTCACTGAAGTGGCTTCCTAACTGGCCTCCCTGCCTCCTGTATCCCTTTTAGTCTATCCCGTCAGCCAGGGTATCTTCTGATCATAGGGAATCTTAATCTGGGGTGCAAACATTGAATACACCGTGTCTGTGACCTTAGTGAGAAAAGAACATTTTTATCTTCACTAACATCTCACTGAAATTTAGTATTTCCCTATAAATGTAAGTAACAAACCATCGTATTAACAGAACTCATGACTGTCATCAACAGAAACTATATTTTCACATCACATTATAGTGGAAACATATCTCAAGACATTATCTACACTCTTTTTCTTTTTTTTTACAGAGAGAGAGTCAGAGAAAGGGATAGATAGGGACAGACAGATAGGAACGGAGAGAGATGAGAAGCATCAATCATCAGTTTTTTGTTGTGACACCTTAGTTGTTCATTGATTGCTTTCTCATATGTGCCTTGACTGCAGGCCTTCAGCAGACCGAGTAACCCCTTGCTCGAGCCAGCGACCTTGGGTTCAAGCTGGTGAGCTTTGCTCAAACCAGATGAGCCCGCGTTCAAGCTGGCGACCTCGGGGTCTCGAACCTGAGTCTTCTGCATCCCAGTCCGATGCTCTATCCACTGTGCCACTGCCTGGTCAGGCTATCTATGCTCTTTATTAGTTTAAAACTATTATAATTTTTTTCTTTTCTTTTTTTTTTCTTTCTGAAGCTGGAAACGGGGAGAGACAGTCAGACAGACTCCCGCATGCGCCCGACCAGGATCCACCCGGCACGCCCACCAGGGGCGATGCTCTGCCCACCAGGGGGCGATGCTCTGCCCCTCCGGGGCGTCGCTCTGCCGCGACCAGAGCCACTCTAGCGCCTGGGGCAGAGGCCAAGGAGCCATCCCCAAAGCCCAGGCCATCTTTGCTCCAATGGAGCCTTGGCTGCGGGAGGGGAAGAGAGAGACAGAGAGGAAGGAGGGGGAGGTGTGGAGAAGCAAATGGGCGCTTCTCCTATGTGCCCTGGCCGGGAATCGAACCCGGGTCCCCCGCATGCCAGGCCGACGCTATACTGCTGAGCCAACCGGCCAGGTAAAATTATTATAATTATTAAACCTACCAGTACATCTTTTTTTTTTTTTTTTTTGTATTTTTCTGAAGTTGGAAACGGAGAGGCAGTCAGACAGACTCCCGCATGTGCCCAACCGGGATCCACCCGGCACGCCCACCAGGAGGCGATGCTCTGCCCATCTGGGACATCGCTCTGTTGCAACCAGAGCCATTCTAGCACCTGAGGCAGAGGCCACAGAGCCATCCTCAGCGCCCGGGCCAACTTTGCTCCAGTGGAACCTTGGCTGTGGGAGGGGAAGAGAGAGAGACAGGGAGGAAGGAGAGGGGGAAGGGTGGAGAAGCAGATGGGAGCTTCTCCTGTGTGCCCTGGCCGGGAATCAAACCTGGGACTTCTGCACGCCAGGCTGACGCTCTACCACTGAGCCAACTGGCCAGGGCCCCCTTTTTTTTTTTTTAAAGGTGCTAATAATGGAGCAAATATCATAATTAAGAAACATTTTGTATTTTCAATGTTACTGGATTTCTTTTCATTCCTATGTTTCTTAATTTATACAATTAAAATTATTATTCTTAGGAATCCATAGGCTTAGCCAGACTTCCAAAGGTGTTTAATACCAGAAAAGATTAAAAGTCCCGTTCTAGCCATATCTAAACTCTTTAGACCTGGCCTGACCTGTGGTGGCGCAGTGGATAAAGCGTCGACCTGGAAATGCTGAGGTTGCCGGTTTGAAACCCTGGGCTTGCCTGGTCAAGGCACATATGGGAGTTGATGCTTCCAGCTCCCCCCCCCCTTCTCTCTCTCTGTTTCTTCCTCTTCTCTCTAAAATGAATAAATAAATAAACTCTTTAGACCTAATCTTATTACCTGCATACTTTCAAAATCCTATGGTGCCTTGCCAGCACACAGGATAAAGTCCCAAATATTAACAGTGGTGACAAGGTTCTCCACATCTTTGCTGGGTTAATTTTTCTGCTTTACTACAAGTCATTCCTCATCTCCCTTACTCTGCATTCTGGCCACCCTTGACACCCGCTGCTCCTTGGAACTTGGCCCTTTTGCTCCTCTGGACGTTTGCTGATTATGTTCCCTTTTCCAGCAAAGCCCACCTACCCATGGAAATCTCTTGCTCCACCTTCAAGACCCATCCCTTTCCAGTACTGTCTCCTCTCAGGTCAAATTAGTTTTTCCTTCACCCATACTCCCGTTCCACATCACACACACCTTTTCACATCCTATGGTGGTCTTGGTTGATTTGTTTGCCTCTTGCTCAATAGTAATGCCTCCTGGGAAGAGATTTTCTTACACACTATGGAATCCCTAACAGGCGTTAACAGATGTTTGATAAATGACTATGTTGAACTGAACTAAGTATCTTTTTAGAGAATTGAACCGATAACATGACTCACTTCTTTCATTCATAAGGACATAATAAATTATGCCTCAGAATTTTTTCCCTCAGTCTCCTTATAATTTTTAGTTTAAGGACTTGAAATTCTACTTGCTTATAAAATAAATTTGCTATCAAGTCACTGACTAGGAAAAGACATTTGCAATACATATATCTGACAAAGGACTCAGAATCACCATGAAACAAGACTCCTACAAATCAATAAGAAAAAGACGAACAATCCAATAAAATATTGGGCAATAGACTTGAAAAGGAACTTGGAAAAAGAGAATATCCAATTGTCAAAAAACATATGAAGTAAAGCTCACTAGGGCTTTATATGACTCATCAGAGAAACACAAATTAAAACCACAATTAGAGACCACTGTTTCAATTCCAGAAAGTTTAAGATTTAGAAGACTGACAATATCAAGTGTTTTCAAGGTTGTAGATCTCATATATCAGGGGTCCCCAAACTATGGCCCACAGGCCGCATGCGGCCCCCTGAGGCCATTTATCCGCCCCCACCGCACTTCCGGAAGGGGCACCTCTTTCTTTGGTGGTCAGTGAGAGGACCACGCAAAGCACAGTGCCGCTCACGTACAGTACTACTTCCAATGACGCAGGATCACCTGTTACGGCTAGCACTGACAAATATGGAACCGAACATTGACCATCTCATTAGCCAAAAGCAGGCCCATAGTTCCCATTGAAATACTGGTCAGTTTGTTGATTTAAATATACTTGTTCTTTATTTTAAATATTGTATTTGTTTCTGTTTTGTTTTTTTACTTTAAAATAAGATATGCGCAGTGTGCATAGGGATTTGTTCATAGTTTTTTTTTTATAGTCTGGCCCTCCAACGGTCTGAGGGACAGTGAACTGGCCCTCTGTGTAAAAAGTTTGGGGACCCCTGCCATATATTGTTGGTAGGGATGGGGGTACAAAATGACACATTCTCTTTGGAAAACCACTGTTAGTTTCTACTATAATTAAATATGCACTTGCCTCATTATACAACAATTTCATTATCTCCAAGAGAAATGAGTTCATCTGTCCTCTCATTTGTCCACTATATTCAAAGCAGTTTTATCTATGGTATCCAAAAGATGAAACAACCCAATTGTTCATCAACAGACAAATTGTGATACAGTTATATAATGGGACATGCCTATCATTTAAAAAAGAGATGACTGCCTGACCTGTGGTGGCGCAGTGGATAAAGCGTCAACCTGGCCTGACCGGGCGGTGGCGCAGTGGATAGAGAGTCGGATTGGGATGCGGAAGACCCAGGTTCGAGACCCTGAGGTTGCCAGCTTGAGCGAGGGCTCATCTGGTTTGAGCAAAAGCTCACCAGCTTGAGCCCAAGGTTGCTGGCTCGAGCAAGGGGTTACTCAGTCTGCTGAAGGCCCACGGTCAAGGCACGTATGAGAAGGCAATCAATGAAAACTTAAGGTGTTACAATACGCAACAAAAAACTAATGATTGATGCTTCTCATCTCTTCGTTCCTGTCTGTCTGTCCCTGTCTATCCCTCTGATCTCTCTCTGTCTCTGTAAAAAAAAAACCAAAAAGCGTCAACCTGGAAATGCTGAGGTCGCCGGTTCGAAACCCTGGGCTTGCCTGGTCAAGGCACATATGGGAATTGATGCTTCCAGGTCCTCCCCCCTGTCTCTCTCTCTCCTCTCTCTCTCTCTCTCTCTCTCTCCCTCTCTCTCCTCTCTAAAATGAATAAATAAAATAAAATTTAAAAAAATAAAATAAAAAAGAGATAACTGGCTCTAGCAACAAAGCAGAGAAATCTCACAGGAACTATGTTACATGAAAAAAGCCAGACACAAAAGAGTTCAGTATATGATTCCATTTATACAGAGCTTAAGAATAAGGAAAACTAAAAGATGTTTCTAGAAGTCAGAAAAGAGATGAACTCTTCAGGGAACAGAATGAAAAGTGCACAAGAGACTCTCATGGGATGCGGGAAATATTCTAGTTTTATATCAATGGTGATCATCCAGATGTATACATATGTAAAAATTCAAACTATATGCTTAAGATTAGTGCACTTCACTATATGTATGATATTACTCACTAAGTAAAATAAAGTTGGTCAAGTCTGTAAAAGTAGTAGTGTTTTAGGAAATTCCAACCATGGCAAAACCATTTGGAAAATGGTTTTAATATAGTTCAAAACAACCACCAATTGACCCAAGGAAAGAATAAGAAAGTTATTCTTAGATGAGTAAAAAGGAGAATAAAAATAGAAGTATTTTGAAAGCAAAAGCACACTACGCAATGTACCATGTTCGCATAAGTGTGCCTCAGCCTTGGACCAAAACAATCTGGTCAGTGAGTGACTCAGAAAGCACTGAATATGGCGACAGTGTTGGCTTCTTGACCATTAACATGTTTTTCTTTCTAAAGTTTATTTTTATTGAAATAAAATTGATATATAACATTGTGTAAGTTTAAGGTGTACAATGCATTGATATGCTGCATTTAATATATGGCAATATACTTACCACGGGGTTAGCTAACATCTCTATCATGTCTACTTCCTATTTCCTCTCTTCTTTCTTATCAGTGTCTTCACTGGTAGCACTGGGGAGTGAAGAACATTTTATTTTTTTTGCAGTCAGAAATGAGATGGAAAAATGACTTTTTTGAGAGAGATCATTTGGCTAGGGAGAAAGGGACACATTGGTCGTGTTCTCCAAGGCCTGACCCTCCCACATTCTTGTATATATACTCCATCATCCCGGATGGGTCTTCCTAATGCAGCCCCCAAACTCCTTCCGTTCTGCCTGGGCTTTCCACTGCCTTTAATATAGTCTCCTAAGTAGTCTTCTTGCTTCACATGTCCTCTCCACCACCAATTACATTCTCCAAAAGTCAGAGTGATTCACCCAAAAGGTGGGTCTGATCATGTCATTCTACTTAGGTGGGTTCTTTTTGTCTCAGAAAAAAAAAAATCCAAAGTGTATGGTGGTAGGCCAGGCCTTTTAGGGTCTGTGATGCCTATCTCCCTCTCCAGTCTTATCCTCAGCAGTCCATCTGCGCATGTCCTTAGATATGATATCAATGTCCCCAGGCTAGCCTCTAGGCAGGGGTCTCCAAACTTTTTACACAGGGGGCCAGTTCACTGTCCCTCAGACCATTGGAGGGCTGCCACATACAGTGGTCCTCTCACTGACCACCAATGAAAGAGGTGCCCCTTCCAGAAGTGCAGTGGGGGCTGGATAAATGGCCTCAGGGGGCCACATTGCGGCCCGCGGGCCGTAGTTTGGGGATGCCTGCTAGAGGATCACTGTAACACAGACTTCTAGGGATGTCTTACTCCTGCTGCCTACTGTAGCACCTGGATTTAGTATTTGTGAGAATCTGAAGAGAGCGGCAATTCTGATATTTGCCTTCTTGCCTTTGTTTCCTAGAATTGTCAGCTTTAGAGTCAGATCTAAACCAGAAGTAGATTAAACACTAGACATGGGGCTTTGGGCTTTCAAAATACACTTCTTCTTCTTCTTTTTTTTTTTTTATTGTTTCTTTCTTTTTGTGTGTGTGACAAAGACAGAGATAGAGACAGAGAGAGGGACAAATAAGGACAGACAGACAGGAAGGGAGAGAGATGAGAAGCATCAATTCTTCATTGTGGCTCCTTAGTTGTTCATTGATTGCTTTCTCATATGCGCCTTGACCAGGGGGCTACAGCAGAGCAAGTGATCCCTTGCTCAAGCCAGCGACCCTTTGGGCTCAAGTCAGTGACCATGGGGTAATGTCTATGATCCCACACTCAAGCCAGCGACCCTGTGCTCAATCAAGCAGGTGAGCCCGCACACAAGCCAGCAAACCTGCACTCAACCCAGTGACCTTGGGGTTTCAAACCTGGGTCCTCTGTATCCCAGTCCGATGCTCTATCCACTGCACCACCGCCCGGTTAGGCACACCTTCTCTTCTTCTTTTTTTATTTTTATTTTTTTATTTTTTTTATTTTTCTGAAGCTGGAAACGGGGAGGCAGTCAGACAGACTCCTGCATGCACCCAACCGGGATCCACCCGGCACGTCCACCAGGGGGCAATGCTCTGCCCATCTGGGGCGTCGCTCTGTTGCGACCAGAGCCACTCTAGCGCCTGAGGCAGAGGCCATGGAGCCATCCTCAGCGCCCAGGCCATCCTTGCTCCAATGGAGCCTCGGCTGCGGAAGGGGAAGAGAGAGACAGAGAGGGAGAGGGGGAGGAGTGGAGAAGGAGATAGGCGCCTCTCCTGTGTGCCCTGGCCGGGAATTGAACCTGGGACTTCCACATGCCAGGCCGACGCTCTACCACTGAGCCAACTGGCCAGGGCCACACCTTCTCTTCTTTAATGCTCAGATTGTGGATGAGTATGGCCTCAAGTACTTTTCTCAATGTATAAATCCTTTTGAGTCTAAAGTTTAAATTCTTGGCAGGGAATTAGAGTAACCACCGGTAGAGTAAGAAGGCAGGTAGTCTCTTTTCTACTTTCACAGGGACAACACTGTCTTTTTATTCTTGTTTTTTTTACAGGGACAGAGAGAGAGTCAGAGAGAGGGATAGATACAGACAGACCGGAATGGAAAGAGATGAGAAGCATCAATCATCAGTTTTTTGTTGCGACACCTTAGTTGTTCATTGATTGCTTTCTTATATGTGCCTTGACCACGGGCCTTCAGCAGACCGAGTAACCCCTTGTTCGAGCCAGCGACCTTGTGTTGAAGCTGGTGAGCTTTTGCTCAAACCAGATGAGCCCGCGCTCAAGTCGGCGACCTCAGGGTCTCGAACCTGGGTCCTCTGCATCCCAGTCCGACGCTCTATCCATTGTGCCACCGCCTGGTCAGGCAATACTGTCCTTTTGGTGGGGTTTTGCATGCCAAATTAAAATAGGCTTAGAACCAAATTATGTTAAATTACAAATCTCTCAGAAAAAGTACACAGGCATGAATTATATGTATTAATGTCAGTGTATAAAGTGACCAATTGTGGATATTGTCTGTGCAGCTGTAGGTTTGTAAGCCTATAATCTGTAGTGCAGGGGTTCAAAACTAGCATCAAAGAATTAGCTCCAAGGCCCTGGCCGGTTGGCTTAGTGGTAGTGTCAGCCTGGTGTGTGGATGTCCTGGGTTTGATTCCTGGTCAGGGCACATAGGAGAAGCAACCATCTGCTTCTCCACCCCTTCCCCATTCTCTCTCTTTCTTGCTCTCTCTCTTCCCCTCCCGCAGCCATGGCTTGATTGATTCGAGCACATTGGCCACAAGCACTGAGATGGCTCCATGGAGTGGAGGTTAAAAGTAACAATCTAGCGGTTGTGAACATGGTCCCAGATGGGTAGAACATGGACCCTAGACTGGGGTTGCCAGGTGGATCCCGGTTGGGGCGCATGCAGGAGTCTGTCTATCTCCCCTCCTCTGACTTGGAAAAAAGAAAGAATTAGCTTCAAGGAGTCCCTTCCTCCTTCTCTCATATGAAAAATATTGTGAGCATATGTATTTTGGGATAAAGGAAGCCCATGCTTTTCAGATCCTCAAAGGGATCTAAGACTCCTTAAAAAAAAACAAAAAAAAAACACCCAAAAGACACCTTAGAATGATTAACTCCTTGCTCAAGCCAGCAACCTTGTGTTCAAGCCAGTGACCTTGGGATCATGTCAATGATCCTGCGCTCAAGCCAGCAAGCCTGCACTTAAGTCAATGAGCCTGTGCTCAAGCTGACAACTTCCAGGTTTCAAACTAGGGACCTCAGCATTCTGGGCTAACATTCAGCATTCTGCACCACCACCAGTCAGGCATATAGTTAATTTTCTTTTTATTTATTTATTTATTTATTTATTTATTTTGAGAGAGAGAGGGGGGGGGGGCTGCAGAGATATAGGAAGGGGGAAAGAGAGAGAGATGAGAAGCATCAACTCATAGCTGTGGCACCTTAATTGTTCTTTGATTGCTTCTCATATGTGCTTTGACCGGGGGGCTCTAGCTGAGCCAGTGACCTTAGGCTCAAGCCCGCAACCTTGGGCTTCAAGCCAGTGACCATGGGGTCATGTCAATGATCCCACACTCAGGCTGGTGAGCCTTGCTCAAGCCAGCGAATTCAGCTTTTAAACCTGGGACCTCAGTTTCCGAGGTCAATGCTCTATCCACTGCATCATCATCAGTCAGACTTATGTGGTTAATTTTTTATTTGGTCTTGTTAATATTAATTACAACTATTTTTTAAATCATAAACTATTAATAATAGTAATGCAGTTAGCACAAGTCTGATTCATAGTAAAAACCTGATAAATATTGTTAGTATTTTCTTTTAAATTGATGTGATGACTTCTCTACACAGTCAATGAGCTCATTCATTGGCTCACCTATTTGTTACAAGGTGCTCCATGATACCGAGGTCACTGTGGTGACAGACAACCTAGATCTATCCCTCTGGAGTTCACCTTCCAGTGGGGAGACAGACCTATCCCTGAGCACTAATGACCCAAAGTATACAGGGCTGGGAAGGGAGAGCCCAGAAGGGTGAAACAGCAGATCAAAAACAAAATACAAAAAAAGAATGGCACAGCCCTGGCCGGTTGGCTCAGCGGTAGAGCGTAGGCCTGGTGTCCGGGGGACCCGGGTTTGATTCCCGGCCAGGGCACATAGGAGAAGCGCCCATTTGCTTCTCCACCCCCACCCCCTCCTTCCTCTCTGTCTCTCTCTTCCCCTCCCGCAGCCAAGGCTCCATTGGAGCAAAGATGGCCCGGGCGCTGGGGATGGCTCCTTGGCCTCTGCCCCAGGCGCTAGAGTGGCTCTGGTTGTGGCAGAGCGACGCCCCGGATGGGCAGAGCGTCGCCCCCTGGTGGGCAGAGCGTCGCCCCTGGTGGGCGTGCCGGGTGGATCCCGGTGGGGCGCATGCGGGAGTCTGTCTGACTGTCTCTCCCCGTTTCCAGCTTCAGAAAAATACAAAAAGAAAAAGAAAAAAAAGTTGGAAAAAAAAAAATGGCACAATGGATACTCATTTTCCCGTCAGCCAAATTCAGAACTTACAGGATTTTGCCACCCTTGCTTCATTCCATGGGGAGGTACTTATCTTTCTTATTGAACAATGTATACAAAAATTAATGAGAAATAGATCAAGAACATAAATGTAAGACCTAAAACAATAAAGCCTGATCAGGTGGTGGTGCAGTGGATAGTGTCGACCTGGGACGCTGAGGACTCAGGTTCAAAACCCTGAGGTCAAAGGTTTGAGCACAGGCTCATCTGGCTTGAGTGTGAGATCATAGACATGACCTCAAGGTTGCTGGCTTTAGCCCAAGGTCACTGGCTTGAGCAAGGGGTCACAGGCTCAACTGGAGCACTCCCACACCATCAAGGCACATATGAGAAAGCAATCAATGAACAGCTAAAGTGCCACAACAAGTTGATGCTTATCTCTCTCCTTTCCTGTCTGTCTGTTTCTGTCTGTCTGTCTGTCTCTTTCTTTCGCTTAAAAAAAAATTACTCTATGATTCTGCAATTCCATTTCTGAGTAGATACACTCAAAAGAACTGAAAGCAGGGTCAAGAAGAGATAGTTGTACACTGATGTTCACAGCAGCATTATTCACAGTAGCTAAAATTAGGAAGTAACCCAAATGTTCATTAGTGATTGAATAGATAAGCAAAATGTGGCATATACATACAATGGAATATTTCAGCCTTAAAAAGGAAAAAAAGGCCCTGGCCGGTTGGCTCAGCGGTAGAGCGTCGGCCTAGCGTGCGGAGGACCCGGGTTCGATTCCCGGCCAGGGCACATAGGAGAAGCGCCCATTTGCTTCTCCACCCCTCCGCCGCGCTTTCCTCTCTGTCTCTCTCTTCCCCTCCCGCAGCCAAGGCTCCATTGGAGCAAAGATGGCCCGGGCGCTGGGGATGGCTCTGTGGCCTCTGCCTCAGGCGCTAGAGTGGCTCTGGTCGCAATATGGCGACCCCCAGGATGGGCAGAACATCGCCCCCTGATGGGCAGAGCGTCGCCCCATGGTGGGCGTACCGGGTGGATCCCGGTCGGGCGCATGCGGGAGTCTGTCTGACTGTCTCTCCCTGTTTCCAGCTTCAGAAAAATGAAAAAAAAAAAAAAAAAAAAGAAAAAAAAAATTCTGGAATAGACTACAATATGGATGAATTTTGAGGACATTATGCTAAGTGAAATAAGTTAGTCACAAAAAGACAAATACTTTATGAGTCCACTGAAAGTGGGGGAAGAGGAGAATGAAGCACTATTTTTTAACAAGTATAGAGTCAGTTTTACAAAATGAAAGAGTTATGGGAAATGGATGATGGTGATGGTTGCACAGTGTGAATGTATTGCTACTGAACTGTACAGTTAAAAATGTTTAAGATAGTGAATTTTCTATTATGTGTATTTGACTATAATAGAAAGAACCATTGAATTGTACACTTTGAAAGAATGAATTAATTATATGTCATGTGAATTATGTCACTGAAACTGTAAACAAGCAAACAAACAATGGCACAGAAAGGAAGACTCCTCCTAACAGCAGATGTCATTTGATAAATGTAGTGGCAGTGATTTTGCAACCATCATGGAAAAGATTGGCTTCAATAAGAATGAATGCCAAATCAAGGAGGAAAACTTTGACAAGGAGCACAATATTTGCATGATCTCACTGTCTTTCTAAAAATTGTTTACTGGAGTAAGGGTACAGTAATAAATGTACAGTGAAGAAATAAACAGTGACTGGGTGGTTAAACCTAACATCACCCAATACATGCATAAAGATATCATGTGTCTCCAGATGTGGCAGTCTGGGAGAACACAAAATCACCTATGAATAATCCACTCAGAGATGCATAATCTGAATCTGAAAATGTCAAGGTCCTAAAAGACAAAGACTCAGGACCTGACAGAAAGAACTCAAGTGTTAAAATTTTAGCTTGAGTAATGATGGCTTTGCTTATGGTCAGTGGGCTTAATGGTTAATGCAGAATAGAGGCTTTGTTCTAGGAGCTGAATGCCTGAGCAGGCCTGCATAGCCTATGGAGGTCTGAGAATCTGAGATCTGCCAGAGATCCACCTTCGTGCCCCAGGGAACTGCAAGCAAAGCCCTTGTGCTCCAATAGGTGCTGACTACGATCCCATTAACTTTTACTATAATCTGATTAATTCTCCATTGAAAGTCCAAAACTCTGACCTACCCTTTTCTTTTTTTTTTATCCTTATAAAAAGGTTGGCTTCTGGTAAGGAGTGAGATGTCTTTGGAAACATAACCTCCATCTCCTCAGATCTCTGGTCATCTGAATAAAGCGCCCATAAAAGATTCAATTCTTGTCTCTACTTATTTGGTTAAAATGGTGAAAGGTAGCATAATCTCTGATATTTCTGGTTTCAGAACTATTCCAGATTACAGGAGACAAAGGACCCATGATGTAATCTTATACAGTAGTGGGAAAATGTTATCGTTTGGACAATTGATAAAACTGGAATATAGACTGTAAACTAGATAAAATTATTTTATCAATATTAAATTTTTGGAATTTTTAAATATATTCTGGTTATGTAAAAGAATATCCTTGGCCCTGGCTGGTTGGTTCAGTGGATAGAGCATTAGTTTGTGTGGATGTCCTAGGTTCAATCCCTAGTCAGGGCACATATGAGAAGCGATCATCTGCTTCTCTTCCCCTCCTTCTCTCGGTTCTCTCTCTCTTCCCCTCTCACAGCCAGTAGCTTGGTTGGTCTGAGTATCGGCTTTGGGTGCTAAGAATAGTTTGGTTGCCAGGTGGATCCCAGTCAGGGCACAAGCGTGAGTCTGTCTCATTATCTCCCCTCTTCTCACTTAAGAAAGAATATCCTTGTTTTTCAGAAATACATACTGAAGGAGCACTTACTCTCAAATGGTTCAGAAAAAAAAAGTAAAATGATATGAGAAGGAGAGAAGAAGGGAAGGAAGAGAAGGAATGGTAAAGTAAATGTGGTAAATGTTGATACACAGGTGAATCTGGGTACAGGATATACAGACGCGCTCTGTACTATTACAATGTTTCTGTAAATAAAAGTGTGTTTTTAAGAAGTACCCATTAAAGTCACAAAATGATTGTTAAACTCAATTGTCTTTTGCATGTGAACCCCTGAGGGCAGTTTTGCATATTCAAAGAGGATATACCAGGAAAACCCTAGGCCCAAATCCACTCTCTCTCTTTTTTAAAGATTTTATTTGATTTTAGAGAGAGGAGATAGAGAAAGGGGGAGGGATCAGGAAGCATCACCTTTGTAGTAGTTGCCTCTCATATGTGCCTTGAGCGGGCAAGCCTATGGGGGTTTCAAACCAGTGATCTCAGCATTCCAGGTGGATGCTTTATCCACTGTGTCACGACAGGTCAGGCAATACTATCTCTATGTCACAGAAAACTTGTTACCAGAGGCTGAAACCACAGGAGGCCTAGGGATATTTTCTGGGATTTCAAGAAAAGAGTAGAGTTGCCCAGGGAAAAACATGGTGAATATTAAATAAGAATAGTAGTAGATAGAACTGTTAAAGAATAAAAATTCAACTGAGTAGATTTAAAGATCTGTTTGGCTTTATTGAATGATTCATGAATCAAGCTGCATTCCATTCAATAAAACAGAAAGGGTCTCTGAAGAGCTATATGAAGCGGGAGGCTTTTACAGCCAGAAACAGGGCTGGACAAGAAAGTTAAAAGAATGAATTATTTCAGGCAAGGACACCTTCCCTTAGGTGAAGGCATGGGATCTTATCAGGTAGATTACCTCACTAGAACAGACGAGGGAATTCCAGACTAATTGGTTTAAAATTCCACTCCCGGGAGTGGTTGAAACTGCAATTAGGTTAGGTATTAAGTCTTAGTGGGGCTTACCACAAGTGACTCCATTTTGAGTCTATTGTTTCTTTTTAACAGGACAAAGTGAAATATGAACAAAGTAAAGGGAAGGTCCATCCCCCTGAGTGAAGCTGGGGTCAACCTGCTTTCAGCTGTTTGGGGTACTGTGACTCTCCAGCCAGAGCTGCTGACCCCTTCCAGAGCCTTCCTTGCCTCTCACTCATATGTTCCAACTCCCCTCTCTGTCTGCAGAAGAGAGGGGAGGGAGAAAGAGGACTTTCAGGTACACTTTCTAGCCTTGAGAGTAAAGGCCACTTCCTGATTCCCTCTCCCCACCCAAAACTCCTCACTTGAGTCATAATCCTTCAAACAGAAAGCAGTCTTTCACTTGTGATAATGTCTTCAAATGTAAAGAATCAGTCAGAATATTGCACATAGAAATGCAATTACGCTGAAGTGTAATCAGCTAACTAATCAGTATAATCCACAATTGTAAAGGACTAAGAAAAAACGAGGAATAGATTTCCTCATTTTGGAAAAGAGAGGCATTGTAAAAAGGAAAAAGAAAAAGTCCCGGGATGTAAAGAGACGGAGGAAAAAATAAACAAAAAGAAACAACAACAAGAAGAAATAACAAAATAGAAAGAGGAAAGGAGAGGTCCTCTATAATTTGCTAGAAAGCCAATTCCAGGATTCCTGGTGAGCCACTTAATAAGATTATTGTTATTAAATTGTAGAACAGAAACTCTTCTCATTTGATTTATGAACTTTGCTTATCAGACTGACTTTATAACAGAGCTCAGGCTTTGGAGGATTTTTAAAAATCAAGGTATAGCTCTGGCTGGATAGTTTGGTTGATTAGAGCAATGAGGTTGGTGGTTCAATCCCCAATCAGGGCACATACAGGAAGAAACAGAACTAAATTCCTCTCTCTCTCTCTCTCTCCCTACCTTACTCTCTTACTAAAATCAATAAATTTTAAAAAAAAGTCAAAGTATAGATGTTAAATTAAGCCACTTTTCTTTGCCTCAGTTTCTCAGTCTGTAAAGTGGGAATCATTATATTTGTAAAATCTACCTCATAAAACTGTTGGGATTGAAGAGATAATTTCTGTTAAATTGCTTTAGAAAAGAAATAATACAGCACCAATTTAAAATTGTATAATTTTATGCCTGACCAGCAGTGGCACAGTGAATAAATAGATCATCTACCTGGGATGCTGAGGTCCCAGGTTCAAAACCCTGTGGTCGCCGCACTGAGGTCAGGGTCGCCGGCTAGAACATGGGGCCACCAGCTTGAGCATGGGATCAACAAGAAGATCATAAGATCACTTAAGTACAGAGGTCTCTGGCTTGAAGCCCAAGGTCACTGGCTTGGCTTGAGCCCCCCCCCTCCGCACCCCTCTATCAAGGCACATGTGAGAAGCAATCAGTGAACACCTAAAGTGATGCAACTATGAGTTGATGCTTCTCATCTCTCTCCCTTACTTTCTCTTTCTCTCAAATAATAATAATAATAATAATAATAATAATAGTAATTGGTTTCTATTCCAATTATTCTGAACAAATTCTCCTTGAGCCTCTTACTTTAACCCTTACATCACTTACCCCAATATAACCCAATTATTTACAGATAGCTAATTGTTTTCTTAACATATTATGGGAGTCTTCCCCTTCCTCCCTGGTAAAATGAGGTTTCTTCGTTGACCAGAGGTCACAACCTCAAATCCTCTAGGGTGTAACAAGGTAACACAATTCTGTGTAGCTGGCCAATGTGACGTGAGCATTAGGGAGTGGTGAGGACTGGGCCACTGGAGACAGTATGCCTTGCCCCAAAGCCTTTCCATACAAATCACATCCAGGTAAGTGGCTCAGTTTTGCCCTCTCTAGATTAGAGAATGTCTAAACTCCCTCTTATCTTCCAAATCCTGTGATTGATTACCAGTATTTTGAAATTTCACATTTGGCATGTTAACTGGCCCGGAGCCTTTTCCTCAGTATTTATTAACCTGCATGGCTCTTGCTGGTCACGTATCATTGCAAAATCTCTGGCCTTTATTTGGTAGAGTGGTTATTATTGAAGGAGAAGTTCACATCAAATGCTCCACGTACAGTTGATCCTTGAACAATGGTGCCGACTCTCCCGCACCATTGAAAATCTATATAATTTTGATTCCCCCAAAACTAATAACCTGCTGTTCATTGGAAGCCTTACTGATAACAGAGTTAACATGTATTTTATATGTTACACATATTACTATATTCTTACAATAAGTAAGCTAGAGAAAAGAAAACTTAAAATCACAAGGAAGAGAAAATACATTTACAGTACTGTATATATTCATTGAAAAAAAATCCGCATATAAGTGGACCCACACAGTTCAAACTTGTGTTGTTCAAGGGTCAACTGCGTTTATGGAACTTTGCCCCAAAGCTCGAATTCTGCTGTCTCTCTTAAAAGATCAAGCTGCTGGTTACAAAATGATAAGTTACAAAGTTTTTTCCACGTTGACCTTTTAATTTAAAACGTGCGCAGGTTACTTTCAGCCCTGCCAAGATTGCACCCAGGTTTCATTTATCCGCCTTGAGTTTTCCGGATAACTCTCTTACCTCGTCCAACTACAAAGCTACCTGAGTCCCTCATCTTGCCTAGTCTCTAACCTTTCCATCCCCATGATATACCCCCTTCCACCTCTCTCCCATCTTCTATCTCCTCACCCCCAACCTCCCTTCACACTGCTCCCTTTCTCCAGACACATACCTGCTAGGTCTTGCTTACAGCAGCCAGGAGATAAGATAGCACAGCAGCCTAGGCCACCGCTTCAGCTGTAGAGGATGAAGTCTGCGGAGGGGAAGCACCAAAGTTCCTAAGAGAGGAGAGAAGCCCGGTTTGCTGGAGGGAGTCCCCGGACCATTACAACCTGACTAAACCCGAACTGGTTATTACGGCCGAGTTCCCGATAGTGCTGTCTGATTCGTCCAACCTACAGGAAAGCAGCTCGGGTGTTTTTCATTGTTATAATGATAATGATACTGAGCCAGGTTGACGTCTGCCTCACACAAACTGAGCATTCCCGGGGCTGGTGAGTTGCTAACCAGTCCTTGGCGTGCTGCATTGCTGGCAGCCCTCCCAGCCAAAGGCAGCAGTGAGGTCAGGTGTCCTGAGGTTCAGAGGCCTGGTGTGAGAGTGAGCACCTGGAGGATTGCAGCTGTACTAGTAAAGTTTCTGTTCCTGTTGTAAGTGCATTCATATGTTATTTTAGGTCAACAGGGTACAGGTGTGGGCCTACCAGCTCCTTCGCTCTTGTTACAACTGATTGCTCTGCAATCCCTGGAATCAGTCTCTATCATGTCCTACAAGGCCCTCCCTGCTCTGCCCCTGCCAACAGCTCCACTTTATCCCCTACCATGTGACCTTCTTCCACTATGTTCCATCTACACTCTGTTCTCAACCATATCCCTTAAATAAGCCAAACAAACGTGTTCTGCCTCAGGACTTTTGCACTGGCTATTTCTGCAACTGGAACATTCATCTCACTGTTACTGCTCCCATAAGCATCTCCCCAACATTCATTAGTCAGTTCATCAAGTAACAGTCTTTCTAAGGATTTCCCCTGACTTTTCCTAAAAGATTGTTTATTAGTTGTAAGGGTAGAGTAATAAAGGGTACAGGACACTTTTTTTTTCTTCCTTCATAGCTATTAGCACTACCTGAAATTATTATTTTTTCTTTATCCTTTTTATTGGTCTATTTTTGTTTGTTTATTTGTCTTTTTTAAAATTTTTTTATTTATTCATTTTAGAGAGGAGAGGGAGAGACAGAGAGAGAGAGAGAGAGAGAGAGAGAGAGAGAGGAGAGACAGAGAGAGAGACAGGGGGGAGGAGCTGGAAGCATCAACTCCCATATGTGTCTTGACCAGGCAAGCCCAGGGTTTCGAACCGGCAACCTCAGCATTTCCAGGTCAGCGCTTTATCCATTGCACCACCACAGGTCAGGCTGTTTATTTGTCTTTTAATGTTTCTTTTTCTTTATTGGCACTGCCTGAAATTATTGAATTTATTTGTTTACCTAAGTATTTCTCCAGTCCCCTCCCCTTTTTAGATTGTAAGTGCCATGAGGGCAGATTTGTATTGTTCATAACATTATCCCTACCTCCAATATTAATACCTGACACATAGGTGGTATCTCATGTATGTGCATTAACTAAATCAGGGGTCGGGAACCTTTTTGGCTGAGAGAGCCATGAACACCACATATTTTAAAATGTAATTCCATGAGAGCCATACAACGACCTGTGTACCTTACGCATTATCTGATAAAAATTTGGTGTTGTCGCAGAGGACAGCTGTGATTGACTCCAGCCACCCGCAACCATGAACATGAGCGGTAGAAAATGAATGGATTGTACTACATGAGAATGTTTAATATTTTTAACATTATTATTATTTTTTTTATTAAAGATTTGTCTGCGAGCCAGATGCAGCCATCAAAAGAGCCACATCTAGGCCTGACCTGTGGTGGCGCAGTGGATAAAGTGTCGACCTGGAAATGCTGAGGTCGCTAGTTCGAAACCCTGGGCTTGCCTGGTCAAGGCACATATGGGAGTTGATGCTTCCTGCTCCTCCCCACCCTCTCTCTCTGTCTCTCTCTCCTCTCTCTCCCTCTCTATCTCTCTCTCTCCCTTTCTCTCTCCTCTCTAAAATGAGTAAATAAATAAAAAAAAAAAAAAAAAAAAAAAGAGCCACATCTGGCTCGTGAGCCATAGGTTCCCGACCCCTGAACTAAATGAACAGGACACCATTCATTCATTGATAAATGTTATTGTGTACTTGGTGTGGACCAGGCACTGTGCTGAGTGCAGGAGAGATAACTGTAAACAAGATAGCAGAGGCTCCCCCAAGGAGGCTTCCAGTCTAGAAAGGAAGACAACCATTAAAATAATAATAAATTAATTTAAAATAAGTCTTTAAAAGACAGTAAACAGCCTGACCGGTGGTGGCGCAGTGGATAAAGTGTCGACCTGAGAATGCTGAGGTCGCCAGTTCAAACCCCTGGGCTTGCCTGGCCAAGGCACATATAAGAGTTGATGCTTTCTGCTCTTCTCTCTCTCTCTCTCTCTCTCTGTCTCTCTAAAACAAACAAACAAACAAAAACTGAATAAAGTAAAAAGACAGTAAACAAATAAGACATTTCTTGCTTGTTCACAGATTGCTATGAATATACATATCAGGAGTGTTGGTGGGGAGGTGAGCTGTCAGCCAGTGAGCCCAGAATTCTCAGGACTCCAGGCCACATTTATGAATTGATAAAAGCATCTTTCCTGAAAACTTCATGGGACCCCGTGGAGCAAATGACTGCATTTCTAATTCTCAGACTAATTTTCTGCTGAGGAGTTTAATCAAGACTATCCTATGGCACCAGCACAGTCAGCAGACTCAGTGAATTTGAGAATAACTTTTGAATCCTCGTTTTAAGATCCAAAGTACTCAGCTTTGGGGGATATCCCAGGGCTCTAAGTGTTCTTTGGAGCTTGTTTGTATAAGAGATCTGGCATGAAGCAGAAGTTGTAGTAAGTAAATAGGGCTTCCTTTAAAGTTTCAAAAGGGAAGGTGGGACCAAGTCATTTTTATCTATACTACTCACACAAATTAGGGGATATTTCAAAATGAATATGAAGTGATAAAATATCCCCTAATTTGTGTGAGTAGTGTAAGAGAAATCACACACAATAATGTTGGCACCTTCTAATTTCCCCCCAACTGCCTGATCTGTGGTGGTGCAGTGGATAAAGTGTCAACCTGGAAACACTGAGGTTGCTGGTTCAAAACCCTAGGCTTGCCTGGTCAAGGCACATATGGGAGTTGATGCTTTCTGCTCCTCCCCCCTTCTCTCTCTCTCTCTCTCTCTCCTCTCTCTATAATGAATAAATAAAATTTTTATAAAAAAAATAAAAATAATTTCCCCCCAACTCCCTAAATCTCTTACTTGACTCATTTATTTTACCTGTGAGGCCCCTGAAGGGATTTCATTCTGAGAGTCCAGCTTCTAGACATTGGGTTGGGTTTGACATTGTTGGACCCAGTGACCAAAAAGTTCTCTTTTCAAGGAGATCCTATTAATATACCTTGGAACTGGTTTACTATGGAAAATACTGCCCTGTGGTCTTGTCCCTAAAAATGTCTGGAAAAAGCAACAAAAAATTGTACTGTTGATTTGCTATTTTGTCCCCAATGTTTATTTTTAACTTCTGATTAAACTGGTGCCAGCTGATCTGATTAAGCTTGAGGGAGGGAGGACACCTGGGGCCATTTGATAAAGACTCATTAATATAACACAGCCATGTTGCCCGGTTTCAGGGACACTTTCACAAATGTGAAAAGCAATCTGGGGTATAGACTGTAAAAGAACCACAGAGCTGGAAGAAACCTTAGTGATTATCTACTTCAACTCCTTTATCTTGACGATGGAAACTGAGGCCTACTTCTGTTGGACGACTTCCCCAAGAAACATTAGTCAGTGCCAAATCAGAACTGGAAGCCAAATATACTTTCCAAGGGAAGTTTTTCCAATACCAAAAGTGCATCTGTATGTCTTAGAGTAAGTCTAAATCCTGTACCCCTTAGAAGCGAGAAGTTGAAATCAGGCCTTAGGAGAGACTATGCCAGTTATTAGCTGTATAATTTTAGGCAACTTACTAACTCATTCAAATTCTCCAAGCCTGTTTTCTCATCTATACGTGGGAATGAGATTGCACCCTAGCTGCCTTGAAGGCATAGTTGTAAGGGTCAAATGAGGCGAGGTACTGTAGCAGGTGCCCCCAAATTACGGCTGCATGCGGCCCCACCGAGGCCATTTATCCGGCCCCCTGCTGCACTTCCGGAAGGGGCACCTCTTTCATTGGTGGTCAGTGAGAGGAGCACTGTATGCGGTGGCCCTCCAACAGTCTGAGGGACAGTGAACTGGCCCCCTGTGTAAAAAGTTTGGGGACCCCTGGATAGAGGCTGTTGCAAAGATGGGTGGTTGATTGGCTTGCTTGCTCTCTGCTAGTATGTAGCTCTCTTAGTTTCTAGAAATGTGGCTCTGGATTCCTTAATAACTTGATTGGTTGGAGATGTTGATAGATTCACTAATGCAGTTAGCTGTTTAAACAAACTTCTTTTTTAAAAAAAAAAAAAAAAGCCTGACCAGGCGGTGGCGCAGTGGATAGAGCGTCGGACTGGGATGTGGAGGACCCAGGTTCGAGACCGCGAGGTCGCCAGCTTGAGTGCGGGCTCATCTGGTTTGAGCAAGACTCACCAGCTTGGGGCCAGGGTCGCTGGCTCGAGCAAGGGGTCACTCGGTCTGCTGTAGCCCCCCCCCCCCCCCCCCCCCCCCGTCAAGGCACATATGAGAAATCAATCAATGAACAACTAAGGAACCGCAACAAAGAATTGATATTTCTCATCTCTCTCTCAGTTCCTGTCTGTCTGTCCCTATCTGTACCTCTCTCTGACTGTCTCTGCCACAAAAAAAAAAAAAAAAAAAATCTTTGTAAATGACACAAAATGAATAATTGAGGGAAAAACCTCAAAGCACATTTCCAAAGAGTCTTAGAGATAAAACCTAAGCTACCACTGATGTCTTCCCATTGTACTTAGGAGCTGGAGGAGCTTCTGTTCATCTTGGAAACTTCTGGGTGTGGGAGGCCAGGCAGGCAGGCCTTCTGCTAATGCTAGCAGAGTCTGGCAAGAGTACAAACAGAAGCCCATACACCGTACATCTAAATATTTAAAAGTTGTAAATAAAGCTGACCAATTGTTAAATAAAATATGTTTTATCCTCCTACCTTTAAAACAATCTGGAGAGCCAGGTTTGAATTTTAAATTCTTGGAAGCTTATGTCAAAATGTGTGAAGGCCTCTCCCATGTCCAATCAGCACATCCATACCCGCTTCAAATGGTCACCCCTAGGTCAGCTGTTAGATATAGTGATCTACCATTCACTGCTGGGAGGATGGGTCCCAGGGAAAAGCCTGCAGTCTCAGGACTATTTGGACAAAAAATTCTAGGATCCAAATAATAGTATCACAGTAGTGCTGTAAAAGTAGGGGAGTTTGGACTCTAAGTGTTATGTCCCTCAGCTCTGCAGTATTCTTCTGTGAAGGACTCAGCCAGAGGGGGGCCAGGGCAGGGCCCCTCACCTGCAGCTAAGAACAGCACTGGAGTTAGAAGGCTCTTACAAAAGTCCCAATGATGAGTGACAAGTCTGTGACTAAAAAATGAAAAAGAGAGCCTGACCTGTGGTGGCGCAGTGGATAAAGCGTCGACCTGGAAATGCTGAGGTCGCCGGTTCGAAACCCTGGGCTTGCCTGGTCAAGGCACATATGGGAGTTGATGCTTCCAGCTCCTCCCCCCTTCTCTCTCTCTCTCTCTCTCTCTCTCTCTCTCTCTCCACTCTCTCTCTCCCTCTCTCTCTCCTGTCTAAAAATAAATAGATAAAAAAAAATGAAAAAGAGACAGCAATTGAGAAGGTTTTGTGACCAAGGTGTGGGGAACAAAAAAGAAAAGAGGCAACAGAAGAGGCCAAATCTTTAATCCTAGGTTATTGGTAAGGCGGGGGAAATCTATGATCTAGGAAACCTCAAATTTTTGTTAGCGCGCATGATTTTTCATGTCTGAGCAATACTGTTTCTCAAATATTTTCAAACAGAACTGTCCCCCATTCATATGTGTTCAAGATAATGGATATATTTAAGCATTTGCTCCAAGCATCAGTTATAAGAATACTTTGCTTAGAAATGCATATTAACAGCAGTATCTAATAACAATATACTTTAGGAAAATGTGTGATTCCTATTTATTTATTTTTTAAAATGTATTTTATTATATATACATATGTTTGTTTTTGTTTTACAGAGACAGAGAGAGGGATAGATAGGGACAGACAGACAGGAACGGAGAGAGATGAGAAGCATCAATCATTAGTTTTTCATTGGGACACCTTAGTTGTTCATTGATTGCTTTCTCATATGTGCCTTGACCATGAGGCTATAGCAGATCGAGTAACCCCTTGCTCTAGCCAGAGACTTTGGGTCCAAGCTGGCGAGCTTTGCTCAAGCTAGATGAGCCCGCGCTCAAGCTGGCGACCTCGGGGTCTCAAACCTGGGTCCTTCGCATCCCAGTCTGACGCTCTATTCACTGCGCCACCGCCTGGTCAGGCTGAAAATGTGTGATTCCTATTTATTTATTTGTATTTTTCTGAAGTTGGAAATGGGGAGACAGTCAGACAGACTCCCGCATGCGCCCGACCAGGATCCACCTGGCATGCGCACCAGGGGGCAATGCTCTGCTCTGCCCATCTGGGGCATTGCTCTGTTGCAACCAGAGCCGTTCTAGTGCCTGAGGCAGAGGCCATAGAGCCATACCCAGCGCCCGGGCAAACTTTGCTCCAATGGATCCTTGGCTGTGGGAGGGGAAGAGAGAGACAGAGAGGAAGCAGAGGGGGAGGGGTGGAGAAGCACTTCTCCTGTGTGCCCTGGCCGGGAATCGAACCCGGGACTCCTGCACGCCAGGCCAATGCTCTACCACTGAGTCAACTGGCCAAGGCTTTGTGTGATTCCTATTTAAATATTATGTTACCTTACACCATGCAAATGAATTTTATTCTGTAGCCTTTATGGCTGAGAATTTGATTGGTTACAAAATATGGCTAATGAAATTGCTTTACCACTAATTTTGAAAGCCTACTTCTAGAGTGGAATGGGGTGAGATTTTACTAAACCTGATTCCTTAAATATCTGATACATGACTTTTCCTATTACAGGTCAATCCAGTTGAATCATAAGTGAAAAATACATAGGTGGACTATCATTATTTCAATTGAAATATGGCCATGACAACCAGCCAGCCAACATTCCAGATTAAAAAAACCAGTGTTTAATTTTTTATTTCATTGCTTTTTTATGAGTGTTGGGCAAACAAGTGTGTTATGCTTGCTCGCTTGTACTCTGATTGGTGCATAAGCATGGGGCAGCACCACATGAGTATAGTCTATGTAAGGCTGCAGGTGCTTGCCCGCAGGTGGCAGATTATAGATTGCAGATTGCCTGCTGCCATTGGGAATGGTCATTTTTTGCTGTTGTGTACCAGAGAAGGAGTCCCCCCCACCCAGCTGTTTGCTCATGTGTCCTGAGAGAGGGAGAAGCAGTTTTCCCTGTCTGCTTGCTCATCCGCTGTTGTGAGACTCTAGTAAATGGAATGACCCACCATTTTCAGGCCCCACAGTTCCTTTACCATCTGTCTGAATCCAGTGTGAACCTACATGGCTATGGCCACTGACCCTATATGGCTACAGCCACTGACCCTACATGGCTACGGCCACTGACCCTGGCGCAGTGAGCAGGGTTAGGATCAGATTGCTATGGAGCTGCCAACACCCTGGAAGGGTTGGGTAGAGGAGTGGCTGTTGCTCTCCAGCGTATGGTTCCCCATGGCTCTTCTTTTGGGGACTGTGGGCAGAGTTTTTTACAACCCTGTGAGAGGCTGCCTGAAGTCGAGAGCTCCAGGATGAGCTGCAGACCAAGCGGCAGCAATAGCATGAGCTGGAATGGTCATTGGAGAAAGAGCTGCAGGTCCGAGAACTGTGGGTCAGGCTACAGACTGAGAACCAGAGACAGCTTGAACTGGAGCG
Organism: Saccopteryx leptura; assembly: GCF_036850995.1. NCBI lineage: Eukaryota > Metazoa > Chordata > Mammalia > Chiroptera > Emballonuridae > Saccopteryx > Saccopteryx leptura. The sequence goes on along the minus strand of NC_089508.1, from coordinate 67,027,166 downwards.
AGTGCTGGAGAAGGAGGCCTATGGCTTTCTCGAAGGCTGCAGTGTGAGATGCAGGCTGAACACCAACGGTGCCTGGAACTGGAGCTATCTGTGGAGAAAGAGTTATAGGTTTGTGAGCTATAGTTGTCCTTGGAGACTTGCCAGGAGCAATGAGGGCTGCTGCCCATGCTGCCCTCCTCCTCCCCCCCCCCCCCAGTAACAAGGGAAAGTTTGCTGAGGTGTTTGGATGGGGCTTGTGGCAATGGACAGAGTGCTTAAAGGCACTGAGGTCCGTTAGTGAAGATGAACCTTTACCTTGGTGATTTGTGCAGACAGCTAGGCTGTTTATTGTGGACTGATCATTGAGCACTGTGATGGACTCTTGGACTGCAACCAGAGGGGGGCACCGGCTCCCTTGTTGGATGGACATGCCACTTTTGGACAGTACGAGAGACCCTGACTGAGGTGGGGGCAGCTCCGGTAGAGGGCCTCCTGCACCAGGAAGTGGCTCTCCCAGTTGTAGAGATGTACCAAGGACACTTTACAGTTTCCATGGACATAGTCTTGGACTATACAGGCCCTCCCATCTACCATGGGGTAGGGGGCTGGAGATGGGCCTCCAGTTAGTGCCTTGGGTAGAGTGTTCAGGGAGACATTTTGAAGGGCACTGTAATGCTGGTGGTTGAGGCCAGGCAGGTTCTCACTGAATTTGGCAGATGGCAGAGGAACTGCGGAGCTGGAAAGTGTCGGGCCAGAGTGCTCAGGGAGACATTGTGAAGGGCACCTTTGTAATTATGGTAATTGTATAACTTGTGCTGTTGCTGTAGTCTGTTTATGTAATGTGCCTCACTCCTTGCACAGGGACCATCATGGAAGATACCTGTCGCATAGATTGTGAAGCAAGCAACCCTAAAGGGGTGAAATGTTGGGCAAACAAGTGTGTTACAAATGCTTTAGGCTTGCTCGCTTGTACGTTGCCTGATTGGTGCATGAGCACGGGGTAGCACATGTGTGTATAGTCTATGTAAGGCTGCAGGTGCTTGCCCTCAGGGTGGCAGATTGTAAATTATAGATTGCCTGCCACTGTTGGGAGGAATCAGTTTTTGCTATTGTTTGCTGGAGAAAGGGTCTCCCCATTCCATCAGTTTGCTCAAGAATCCTGAGAGCCTGACCAGGCGGTGGCGCAGTGGATAGAGCATCGGCCTGGGATGCTGAGGCTCCAGGTTCGAGGCCCCAAGGTCGCCAGCTTGAGCAAGAGCTCATCTGGTTTGAGCAAAAAGCTCACCAGCTTGGACCCAAGGTCACTGGCTCCAGCAAGGGGTTACTCGGTCTGCTGTAGCCCCACGGTCAAGGCACATATGAGAAAGCAATCAATGAACAACTAATGTGTTGCAACACACAACGAAAAACTAATGATTGATGCTTCTCTTCTCTCCATTCCTGTCTGTCTGTCCCTGTCTATCCCTCTTTCTGACTCTTTCTCTGTCTCTGTAAAAAAAAAAAAAAAAAAGAATCCTGAGAGCGGCCCTGGCCAGTTGGCTCAGTGGTAGAGCATCGACCTGGCGTGCAGGAGTCCTGGGTTCGACTCCCGGCCAGGGCACACAGGAAAAGCACTCATCTGCTTCTCCACCCCTCCCCCTCTCCTTCCTCTCTGTCTCTCTCTTCCCCTCCCGCAGCCGAGGCTCCATTGGAGCAAAGTTGGCCCGGGCACTGAGGATGGCTCTGTGGCCTCTGCCTCAGGTGCTAGAATGTCTCTGGTTGCAATAGAGCGATGCCCCAGATGGGCAGAGCATCGTCCCCTGGTGGGCATGCCGGTGGATCCCTGTCAGGCGCATGCGGGAGTCTGTCTGACTGCCTCCCTGTTTCCAACTTCAGAAAAATACAAAAAAAAAAAAAAGAATCCTGAGAGAGAGAGAAGCAGTTTTTCCTGTTTGTTTGTCCACCATTGCGAGACTCGACTCTAATAAAAAAATGGCCCACCATCCTCCAGCTCCACAGTTCCCTTACCATCAGCCCAAGTCCAGTGTGAACCTGCATGGCCATGGCCACCAGCCTTACAATGAGACATTGCAGTAATGGTGTCAGAGATAACTCTGACAATGTAATACTTTAACTGAATTCTAGAATTATTGTTTAAACCCCCTTGTAACATGAGAAACAAAAATGTACCTTTCTTTTAAAAATATATCAAATGTTTGCTTGAAAGATAAAAAATATTTAGCCTTATGAAAGGTCGCATTGAGAAATAATAGATTACAGTATTCCCACAGTGGTTTTCCATAAATAGTAATGATTTTTAAAATGTTCCTGTCTTCCTCTTAATATTGATAACTGTGTAGGGAAACCACATATACTTAAATGTGCCTTGTGTTGAGAGCCCTTAGAGAGGATTCCAAGTACCCTGGTAATTCACAGTGTGCCCCAAACCAGAGCCTGAGGGACACTGAAAGGGTGTTAAGCAGGGTATAATTTGTGGATGACTAGGTCCTCATCTTCAAATTTAGTTGTTCTTTAACCCACAATCCATCTGACAAGCTCCAGGTCTCAAAGGGGCTGGGGGAAGGCACAGGCTAGGGGTGGAGGTGAAGGTAGGGACAAGATCTCTATGGAAGTATATCGCGGGGGTGGCGGGAGGTAGAAGTGGACATAGGAGTGACAGACGGAGACTTGACCCGGGTGGCGAATGCACAGTGCAGTGTACAGAGGATGTATTATGGAACGGCACACCCCAAACCTGTGTAATTTTATTAACCGATGTTACCCCAATAAATTCAATAAAAAATAAGAAAAAGAAAATATATCAGAATGGATTTTTGATTCTTGTTCTTCAGAGGGCACTGAGAAACAAGGGAGTAGAATTCTTTGCTAAGCAATTTTTCTCAAGTTGTCACGGACATCTTAGGAATGCCGGTCAACCACAGGCTTCCTCCCTTCTGGTTCTGAATTAGTTGAGAAATGGGCATACAAGTCTCACGGGAATAAAACCACATTTTTATTAATGGTAAAGCTGGACCAGGGGACACAGCTTCATCTGTGGCCCAGGGAGGCCCTTCAGTTCTACCTGCGGAAAGGGGGGGAGCTGTTCTACAGAGCACACCTGACCCACCTCTGCAGGAAAGGCTGGTTCCCCACTCACTCTCTGTGAGACTCAGAGAGGGGACCTATTCCACGTGGCAGGCCCTGAGCCCCTCCTACCCAGCTCTGCTTGCTTCACGGGCATGTACAGACAGGTCTTAGCTAGACAGAGTGAACAGGCTATGTGACCTTTCCCTCCATCTGCCAGGTCCTATCCGTTACCCCTCCCTAAAGAGCCGAGCTAGGAGAAGCTTTCTTGCTATCCTGCGAGGACAAAGAGTGGGCAGAAGTTACTATCTTAGAGGTCAATGACGGAGCATGAGAATAAGGAGAGAAGTGTTCCCTTGTTGTCTTATCCTCTCAGAAGGACATTCCAGAACAGATGGGTCCTGAGAAGTTATATTTTCAAATGAGCCCATGTTTTAATCAGGGCAGAGCTGGGTAACATTCACTCCCTCTTTCTCATGATGGGTGAGCAGGGAAAGGCAGATGTAATTTGCAGTTCGAACATTTGCAACTGAAACTCTGAGATCAATTCTGAAAAGGAGCCAAGGATTTCTTCTGAGAGCCCTACAGGACTTGTTTGGAAGGAAGAGGGTAATTTATACTTATTTTAATTTGAAGCTGCCCCAAACAATAAAAGGTGTCTCCCTTTTGAGCCTGTAAGCCCAGAGTGGAGGTGAGAACCTTGAGGGGGAAACCTAGATACCTAGAGAGATAGACTAGGTTGAGTTTTGAGAAAGTTTGCAAACTGCCTGACCAGGCGGTGGCTCAGTGGATAGAGCATTGGACTGGGATGTGGAGGACCCAGGTTCGAGACCCCGAGGTCCCCAGCTGGAGTGTGAGCTCATCTGGTTTGAGCAAGGCTCACCAGCTTGAGACCAAGGTCGCTGGCTCGAGCAAGGGGTCACTCACTCTGCTGTAGCCCCCCGGTCAAGGCACATATGAGAAAGCAATCAATGAGCAACTAAGGTGCTGCAATGAAGAACTGATGCTACTCATCTCTCTCCCTTCCTGTCTATCTGTCCCTCTCTCTGACTCTCCCTGTACTCTGCCACAAAAAAAAAAAAAAAAAAAAAAAAAAAAAAGCGAAAATTTGAAAACTTTGAAAGTGTTTGAGAAATTTGAAACTTAGGTTCATCGCTGGCATCCTCACTACACATCTCCTTTGACCAAAGCCCTCCTGCACGTTTTCCTCCTGTTGTAGGTGACCTTTCCTCCAATTAAACTTGTCAAAACGAGCATTTCTTCATTCCTTTAAGTGTAGTTCATAGGTAGACTGTCGCAGAAAAAAAAATTAATTAAAATAATTAACAACAAAGAGCGAACCTTTGCTGTTTTTAGCAACCTTGGATGCATTTGTACTTTAAAAGACAACAGGGGTGTACAGGTATAAATATCTCAGTGGTTTACATTTCAGGCAGAATTCTGAAGCTATTTGCTGGGGGGTGGGGGATGGAATTGTTCCCAGCACAGAGCAGACAATACAGCCTTTTGTGAAAACATAGAATGAGAGGGCCAGGAACAGAGTCAGCAGAGGTCAAGGATGACACAGAAATGACCAGCGACTGGCATAGAATGAGGTCATTGGTAACTTAAAGGGACAGGAGCGACAGTAATGGTGATGATGGAAGATTATAATACAAGTTCATATGAATTCTCCTCAGCCAGCAGTTCTGGGGCACTTATCATCAGCTAAGCCCTGGACTGGATAAAACAAAAGTCACATGCCTGACCAGGCAGTGGTGCACTGGCTAGAGCATCGGCTTGGGATGCTGAGGACCCTGGTTTGAAACTCCAAGGTTGCCTGACCAGGCAGTGGCACAGTGGATAGAATATCGGCCTGGGACACAGAGGACCCAGGTTCGAAACCCAGGTGCTGGCTTGAGCACGGGCTCAGCACCTGTGACCCCATGGTCGCTGGTTTGAGCCCAAGGTCACTGGCTTGAGCAAGGGGTCGCTGGCTCAGCTGGAGACTCTCTGGTCACGGCACATATGAGAAAGCAATTAATGAACAATTAAGGTGCCACAACTATGAGTTGATCCTTCTAATCTCTTTCCCTTCCTGTCTGTCTGCCTCTCTCTTGCTTAAAAAAAAAAAAGTCACAAGAAAAGAATACAGTCACTTGTAAGAGTGGGGTAGTGCAGTGGTCCCCAACCTTTTTTGGGCCACAGACCGGTTTAATGTCAGAATATATTTTCACGGACTGGCCTTTAGGGTGGGATGGATAAATGTATCACGTGACCAAGACAAGCGTCGAGAGTGAGTCTTAGATGGATGTAACAGAGGGAATCTGGTCATTTTTAAAAAATAAAACATTGTTCAGACTTAAATATAAATAAAATGGAAATAATGTAAGTTATTTATTCTTACTCTGTGGACCAGTACCAAATGGCCCACGGACCGGTACCAGTCCCCGGCCCAGGGGTTGGGGACCACTGGGGTAGTGCTTAGGAAGTGTAGTGAAATGAAACATTTTACAGCTGTCCCTTAAACAATGCAGGGGCAGCCCAAAGTTCATGTATAAGTTTTCAGGGTTTTTTTTTTTTTTTTTTTTCGAAGCTGGAAACAGGGAGGCAGTCAGACTCCCGCATGCGCCCGACCGGGATCCACCCGGCATGCCCACCAGGGGAAGATGCTCTGTTGCATCCAGAGCCATTCTAGATCTGAGGCAGAGGCCACAGAGCCATCCTCAGCGCTCGGGCCATCTTTGCTCCAGTGGAGCCTCGGTTGCGGGAGGGGAGGAGAGAGACATAGAGGAAGGAGAGGAGGAGGGGTGGAGAAGCAGATGGGCGCTTCTCCTGTGTGCCCTGGCCGGGAATTGAACCCAGGACTCCTGCATGCTAGGATGACGCTCTACCACTGAGCCAACCGGCCAGGGCCATCAGGGTTTTTTTTTTTAAATATATTTTTTTATTGATTTCAACAAGAAAGGATAGGAGAGAGAGAGAGAGACAGGAACATTGGTCTGTTCTTGTATGTGCCCTGATCTGGGCTTGAACTGGCAACCTCTGCGCTTAGGGAGGATGCTCTAACGAGCTGAGCTATCTGGCTAAGGCCCATGCATAAGTTTTTTTTGTTTTGTTTTGTTTTCATTTTTCTGAAGCTGGAAACAGGAAGAAACAGTCAGACAGACTCCCGCATGCGCCCTACCGGGATCCACCCGGCACGCCCACCATGGGGCGACGCTCTGCCCACCAGGGGGCGATGCTCTGCCCATCCTGGGCGTCGCCATGTTGCGACCAGAGCCACTCTAGTGCCTGAGGCAGAGGCCACAGAGCCATCCCCAGCGCCTGGGCCATCTTTGCTCCAATGGAGCCTTGGCTGTGGGTGGGGAAGAGAGAGACAGAGAGGAAAGCGCAGCGGAGGGGTGGAGAAGCAAATGGGTGCTTCTTTGTGTGCCCTGGCCGGGAATCGAACCTGGGTCCTCCACACGCTAGGCCGACGCTCTACCGCTGAGCCAACCGGCCAGGGCTCATGCATAAGTTTTGACTTTACAGTTGGCTCTTCCTATGCTTAGATTCAACCAACTACGAATCCAAGACAGTATTGTCCATTTGTGATTGGGAATCCACAATTGGGAATATGAAAATACTGTTTTTGATCTATGGTTAGTTGAATCCACAAATGTAAAACCCACAGATATGAGGAATCAACTGTATTTATTTATCTATTTTTATTCATTTTAGAGAGGAGAGGGGATAGAGCAGGAAGCATCAACTCCCATATATGCCTTGACCAGGCAAGCCCAGGGTTTCAAACTGGTGACCTCAGCATTCCAGGTTGATGCTTTATTCACTGCACCACCACAGGTCGGGCCCTCCTGTATTTATTTAAAAAAAAAAAAATCTGCTAAGTGGGTCTGTGCAGTTCAAATCCGTGATGTTCAAGGGTCAACTGTAATTCTCCAGACATCTGAACTGGTAAGTATAGTTGGCTTTTTCTAAGCAAACCCTAGTCTTAAACAAAGGAAATGCTGTCTGTCTTCTTTTCTAGCAGTAGGACACATGTGAGGTGGCACTGTAAGGATGAGGACTGCCCCGGGCCAGTGTCCTTATCCACAGAAACATCTGTTCTCTTCCTCCCTCTGGCGATCCTTCCGCTCAGCCAAGGGCATCCAACTTATACCTCATATTCTTCACGCCTCTCTCTTTGCCTCTGCTTTGTTCACTTGCCTCCCCACCCCCAAGCCTGGGCTGTTCCTGCCCTCTGAATCCTGAACATCTTTAAAAGCTTGCTCACATTTTCAGATACTTCCTTCTCTGGGCAGATTTCCCTGAGTGCCAGGAACCCTGGTATAATATTATCATATTAATAATCACCATGACAATGATCACAGCAATAATCAAATAATAATGCCTTATTTGAATAGTGCTAAGAATTTTTCAAAGTGCTAACACATATTTTGTTACATTTGTACTTCATAGGATTATTCAAAAGATAGGAAGAGATTGATATTGTTCTTACTTAAAAACAAAGCAGAACAGCCTGACCAGGTGGTGGTGCAGTGGATAGAGTGTCAGACTGGGATGTGGAAGACCCAGGTTCGAGACCTTGAGGTTGCCAGCTTGGGCGCGGGCTCATCTGGTTTGAGCAAAGCTCACCAGCTTGGACCCAAGGTCGCTGGCTTGAGCAAGGGGTTACTCGGTCTGCTGAAGGCCCGCGGTTAAGGCACATATGAGAAAGCAATCAATGAACAACTAAGGTGTTGCAAAGAAAAACTGATGATTGATGCTTCTCATTCTCTCCGTTCCTGTCTGTCTGTCCCTATCTATCCCTCTCTCTGACTCTCTCTCTGTCTCTGTAAAATAAATAAATAAAAATTAAAAAAACAACAACAAAGCAGAACAAAAAACAAGAAAAGTGAAGTCCAAAAGAGTGAATGCTAAGGTTGCATACCCCAGCATGCATTGTATCTGCCATTTTGGTCAATCTGACTTAAGTTTTCTGATTAAATGTTATCATGCACTCTTTTCATATTATTTCCTGTTGCTATTCTTGGCTCTGTAATAAGATTATATACACTTTTCTTTGGGGCAGGAAAAATATCATTTACTTTGGTGTCAGCACCCAGAATTATATTGAGCACACAATTTTGGTTTAGAAAATGCCGCTTTGATGACGTGGAGGATCACATGTTTCTATTCCAGTATGTTGTGTGAGATGGATATTTGAGCTGCTGGAAGGCACCATAGTCTATGAACCCATTTGACCTTATTTCGGGTGTTGCTGATCCTGGGGTGCACAGAGACTGAGGAGCAGCTCTCTCAGATGGTGACTACCATCACTAAAGATGGGAAGGAATACAATATCTGTACTTAATGGGCCACCTCCATAGCCCTATAATATTAAGTTTAATTTGAAAACATATGCCCTTCTGAACCATCTGATTTGAAATTCCTTGCCTCCCTCTCTGCCATCAAGAGTGGCATCTGACCTGTACCAGGTTCAGTGGGAAAGAGGGGAAGCCCTGATTCTATGATTAATTGACACAGTGATAACGCTGGCCAGGAGAGCCAGCTCTGAGGATGAGCAATTGTGCCGGCAGCATTGGCCATGTGAGAAGGGAACTGGGGAGGCGTGAGCTGGCTCTGTCTCTCCTGGGGCTTCGGGCAGGAAGGATGGTCTCTGGGTTACTACTCTGGCTCTGGGGTTGACCCCTGAGGGAGAGGAAAGAGAGGAGATCAGCACAGACCTCAAACCAGATTCCTTGAAGGTGGAGTTACTGAAGGTCATTGTGGTAATAGGATAAAGACAATTTCAGATTCAGTTCAGGGATAGGCTGACCCCCATGTCCTAGGAGTGATGGATCTATTGGTTGATATATCTCCCGACTTGCTGCCACATAGAGTTATGTTGCAGAGTTAGGGTGTGCAATCTCAAAGTATAATGACATCATGAAGATTTGCTTTTAAGTTACATCTGTAAATATAGTGAAACATTGCAGTTTCAATACTTGGAGCAAATCTTACCAACTATTGATTATTTACAAAAGATTTAATTTAAACTACCATTCACATTCAACCATGTAAGCAGGCAAGCAAGATTACTGAGGCAAAAAATATCAGTGTATCCTGATTTCTGAATCACTCCTGTGGATCACTTTTAATAAACATCTAACACCTACTTCATCTCTAAATAATGACATCAAATGTTCCAGGAAATTGACCTTCTCCAGAAGGAAATCAATCAAACGATGACAAAATAGCATCCTGGAACAAACATAAGAACAGGGGAAATAAAAAGAATATTTATTTACTTAAAAATAATATTTATTTAGATAAGAATTATTTCCAAGAATTGGCTGTGAAATAAAGACAAAGAAAGCCATTTTTAAAATGTATTTATTTTCCATTGATTTGAGAGTAAGGAAGTGGGAGAGGGAGAGAGAAAGGAAGGGAGAGAAAAAGAGAGAAGTATCAACTAGTTGTTTCACTTAGTTCTACACCCATTGATCGCTTCTCATACATGCCCTGATGAGGGCTCAAACCAGTAACCTCAGGGTCAGACTGGCAACCTTGGGATCAAACCAGTAACCTAGGTACTCCAGGATGATGCTCTATCCACTGTGCCTCCGGCCAGGGTAAGGAAAGCTGTTTTAATATTCTGAGTCAGAAAATATTTCTTTTATGCAGATTAAAGTATAAATCTGCCTGACCTGTTGTGATGCAGTAGATCAAGTGTCCACCTACAATGCTAAGGTTGCAAGTTTGACACCCCAGGCTTGCCAGGTCAAGGCATATGGGAGGTGTTGACGCTTCCCTTCTCCCTGCCCCCCCCCACCTTTCTCTCTCTCTCCTCTCTCTAAAATCAATAAATAAAATCTTTAAAGTATAAATCTTATTATTAAAGAGCCAAAACTAGCAAGAGAAAATAATTCAAAAATTTCATCAGAGACAAAACTTAAATCAGAGAGACTAAAGTGGCAGATATAATGCATAACGGCTGATATACAGTTGGAATTTAAACTCATAATTGAAAAATAAATAAATAAACTCATAATTGAAAGTAAAATAGCAAATACTACTCATGTAGTGCTAATTATATGCCAGGCACTATTCTAAGTGATTTAGTATTTTAACTGATTTAATTCTCATAACAACCTAATGAGGTATGTCTTATCACACTCATTTTACAGATGAGGAAACTGGCACAGACCAGGTAAGTAACTTGCCCAAGGTCACACATAGCCAGTAAATGAGAGTACTGGGGATATGACCACAGGTAGTCTCTAGTTCTAAAGTCTGTGATCTTAACCACTTAGCATCTTATCATTCTTCTGCTAGTAGTAGTAATAATAACTTAGTAATTGTTATGTCCTATGTTAACACCCAGAGTAAAGCCTCAGGTAGTAAGTGAAATAACGCACGCATGTCACTGGCTTTTGCTGTAAAGTAAGCCACCTCCGGAATATCCCATCTTCCAGCCTCCCGACTATAATGAACAGATTCTATTAGGCACCTGGTCATTCCCCTGCTCTAACCCACCACCCCAGGCACGGACACGTGCTCCAAAGGCAACCATCTAATGTCTGGCTAGTGAATGGATTGGCCTCACCTGACACCTTTGGCCAACACTGATGCCTGGACCAGTTATATTCTCTCCCTTAGAGACTTTTTTTACCTTTAAGATTTTTAATGTGAGGCAGAGAGGAAATGCTAAATGAGTGAACTGGGGTTGAACAAAGGGAGACACAGAGAAAGCAGCAAAGAGGAATCGTGAGGCAGCAGAAACCATGATTAAGCAGCAGCCATGAGAAAAAGACAGAACAGACTCTCAGAAATTGAGTCACAAACATAGCCATTGATGGGGATTGTAGTGGAGCCCTGAGTTGAAGCTGGATTACCTGGTGTCTTGCAAAGGCATGAGTGACATTTTCATGAAGCCAGCAATGCATTTACGAAGATGGTTCCTTGTCCCCTCTAGATATGCCGGATCCTTGTAATACATTTTTATTCATGGGAGTAATTTGAATGTACTTTGCAATTTACAAATCTGACTAATCCAGGAATTTACAATTTCAGGCTTCTCCTTCTTCCATTACCAAATTCTGCCACCTCAGACCCCTTTCCAAACCTCATGACTGGAGGCCTTTTTCTTTTTTTAAACATTTTATTTTTATTTTTATTTCTTTATTCTTTTATTTATTAATTTTAGAAAGGAGAGAGAGAGAGAGGAGAGAGAGAGAAGGGGGGTGAGGAGCAAGAAGCATCAACTCCATATGTGCCTTGACCAGGCAAGCCCAGGGTTTCGAACCGGCAACCTCAGCATTTCCAGGTCGATGCTTTATCCACTGAGCCACCGCAGGTCAGGCATTTTTTCTTTTTTTAAAAAGATTTTATTTATTCATTTTATAGAGGAGAGAGAAAGAGAGAGGGGACAGAAAAGGGGTGGAGGAGCAGGAAGCATCAACTTCCATATGTACCTTGACCAGGCAAACCCAGAGTTTCGAACTGGCAACCTCAGCATTCCAGGTCGACGCTCTATCCACTGCGCCACCTTGACTGGGTTTTTTTTTTTGTTTTTTTTACAGAGGCAGAGATAGACAGGGACAGACAGACAGGAACGGAGAGAGATGAGAAGCATCAATCATCAGTTACTCGTTGCACGTTGGGACTTCTTAGTTGTTCATTGATTGCTTTCTCACATGTGCCTTGACCGTGGGCCTTCAGCAGACCGAGTAACCCCCTGCTGGAGCCAGCGACCTTGGGTCTAAGCTGGTGAGCTCTTTGCTCAAGCCAGATGAGCCTGCGTTCAAGCTGGCGACCTCGGGGTCTCGAACCTGGGTCCTTCCGCATCCCAGTCCGATGCTCTATCCACTGCGCCACCACCTGGTCAGGCTTGACTGGGGGTTTTAATCCTCCTATCCATGCAGCTGCAGTGGCCTCGTAGCTGGGCCAGCTGAAAAAATGCAGAAACATAAATTTCTAATCTGTTTAAAAATTATTCTGATGAAACATTTCAATGAGGTTTGAACTCATTTGTTCAAAACAGTGTAATTTAGTCACCTTAGTATGCTATTACCAGTGATTGAAATCAGTCATGGAAATTTCCTAGATGAATTTCAGCAAAAATGCTTCTTGCATAATGAGTATGTGGGACTGAAAAAATAAAAATTATCATGATTTATAAGCACATTTTTCCTTTGGGTCTGCTTTACTTTTATTTTCATCTTTTATCAGCCATGACAACCACTAAAACCCAAAGTTAAAATATACCCATCTTCTGTAGGTCAAGATTTCCAAAATAATGAATCATAACCTTCTCACACTCAATATTGTCTTTAGGAAGAACATATTTAAAAAACTTACTATAACTAATCAATCTCACTTTAAAAATTCTTTCTGAGTATATGTTTTATAATATACATATTAGTAATACAGTACAAATATTATATATAAATGTACAGCTCAAAGCATATGAATGGATGAGGTACATAATTTTAAAAATTGGACTTAGAATTCCTGACACAGGGAGAATGTTTCTTTTCTTTTCATTGTGTCTTATGAGATGATGGATGTTAACCAAACCTACTGTGGTTATCATTTCACAGTATGTGGAAGTCAAACTATTACGCTGCATGCCTTAAACTTATACAGCGATGTACACCAATTATTTCTCAATAAAATTGGACAAAAAAATTGGGGACCCTGGCCTCTAAAATAAAATGTCTTCAAGATTTTTCTCCATTGTCTTCTCCTTGCTTGACCTCTCCAGCCCTTCCCCATCCCAGCTCCTCCACTCTGATTGAGATTCCCATTTCTGGAAGCTTGTGCTACTCCTCACTCCCTTCCAAACTTCTCTTCCATCAGGTGACCTCAGGTGACCTACCTATATCCTCCGTCCACCAATCTAAACAGTCAAATTTTGTTCTTTTGAAAAAAAATATGATTTCTAACCTTTAATTTCTCTCCCATACTAGTTAGTGATGTAGACTCTTTATTAAAAATATGCTAGTAGTCAATAGTTTGGTTATATCCTGTTTTGATTTGTGTTGAACCACAAACAACATTATGCTTTCATTCTAACAGTGTTTTTTTAGATGTACCTACGTAGCCGTCAATGTATTAACACATCATTGCTTATAGCACACCAGGCCTTCCCCTTCCACAATCATCTTGCAGGTTTCCTACAGTACATGGGTAGTAGACTTTGCTAGTGGCCTTCCATATCCTATCAACAATTATCATTTTCAAGTTCAGCCAGCCAACCTCCAATTCTCAGCACCTGCACCTTGGCCTGAGTTCTCTGATGGTGGCTGCAGCCCCTTGCTCCTGCCTGGTGCAGACAAGAGGTGTCAGCGGGGGAGCGCTCTTGCCTGAACCACGGGCTGAAGGCAGCTGGTGGATACATAGCTCTCTTGCTATTTGGGCAGGAAAACTCTGAGACATTTTCCACACTGGCTCCAGTGGGTTCCTTAGTGGGATGAAGCTCTAGTCGCCCATGGTGGTGGCTTGCTTGATAATGTTATCTTTTCTGGCTGCCTTTCATTTCCTCTCTCACTTTCCTATGGCCCCACAAGTGTTTCCTGACATTACCTCTCAATACACAACAGTTCATCCTTCAACTACTAGGGTTTGAACTGCAGCGGTTCACTCATATACAAATTTCTTTCAATAAATGTAGCTGTCCATAGATTTGACAAACAGCATATTGAAACAGTATTTCTGCATTCCCAATCACAGTTTGTTTTCCAGCTGTGGATTCCTAAGCCTGATTGAATATTATGTTTTTGATCTAGGGATGATGCCTGACTTATGGTGGCACAGTGGATAAAGCACTGACCTACAATGCTGAGGTTGCTGGTTCGAAACCCTGGGCTTGCCTGGTCAAGGCATATATGGGAGTTGACACTTCCTGCTCCCCCCTTTCTCTCTCTTCTCCTTAAAATAAATAAATAAAAATATTTTTTTTAATTTTATTTATTCATTTTTAGGAGAGGAGAGAGAAAGGGAGAGAGAGAAACAGAGAGAGAGAAGGGGGGAGGAGCTGGAAGCATCAACTCCCATATGTGCCTTGACCAGGCAAGCCCAGGGAAAAACCCTTATTTATTTATTTATTTATTTATTTAAATTTTATTTAAATAAAATCTTTTAAAGAGAGAGAGAGAGGCCCTGGCCGGTTGGCTCAGTGGTAGAGCATCGGCCTGGCATGCAGGAGTTTCGGGTTTGATTCCCGGTCAGGGCACACAGGAGAAGTGCCCATCTGCTTCTCCACCCCTCCCCCTCTCCTTCCTCTCTGTCTCTTTCTTCCCCTCCTGCAGCCAAGGCTCCATTGGAGCAAAGTTGGCCCAGGTGCTGAGGATGGCTCTGTGGCCTCTGCCTCAGGCGCTAGAATGGCTCTGGTTGCCTCAGGCGCTAGAATGGCTCTAGCAATGCCCCAGATGGGCAGAGCATCGCTGTCTTGTGGGCATGCCAGGTGGATCCCGGTTAGGCACATGCAGGAGTCTGTCTGCCTCCCCATTTCCAACTTCAGAAAAATACAAAAAAAAAAAAGAGAGAGAGAGAGAGAGAGAGAGAGAGAGAGAGAGAGAGAAATGATCTATGAATGTGAAGGGCCAAATGTAGAGTCAAGAGTGCCCCTAGTCCCCACTATGTTCAAGTGTCAATCAGTATGTACTTTTGAGGGAACCCACGTGGAGATATGATCCTTTAGAAGTTCCTTAGTGTGTTTATTGGTGAGTTTATTGTTTTGTGTATCTGTAAACATCATTTATTCTTATTCTTGGCAAATAGTTTTGTTGGATATATTAAATAGTCTATTTGTTTGATTTGAATCTGTAGGTGTTAAGCCAAATTCGGAGGGACCTGAAACATGAAAGACAGGAACAAGGTTCGTCGTTTACACATTAAAGCTTTATTGTCTAGCTTGGCCAAGCTGCGGGAACTCCGACAGAAATCTGACGGAGAGCGCGCCGGTCCTTTGTTCTAGTTAGTTTTTATAGTTTTGTAAGTGGGAAGTACAGAAGCAAAAATTGCAATTAGGAGCCCCTTACCACTATTGGTTATAGTCATATGTCCTTTAACATGATAGGACCACATTCAATTTGCAAGCCATACATCATTTTGGAGAAAACAAAATTTACAAGCCAACACAATGGTAGAAAGATGTCTCTTTACATATTAAAGGCATTCCTATATTATCTAGTGTTTATCTGCCATCTCTCTGTCCAGAGTCACACATGCATTTACATAGGAGAGGTAGTTTCGGTGGTGTTGGGCAGATAAAATATATTATGCTCACTTTGTTAAAGATGGCGCTGCCCACGTGAAGGCCGTCACTCAGGTGATATTAATGTGTGTTGGGGGCGGGCTGTGGGCAGGCAGAATCCTTATAGCCTGGGGCTTGGTTTTAGGACTGAGCCTTTCCCACCCTTTTTGATGTGGGGTGGTACAATCCCATCATGCCCCAGATAAGTGACTTTGTATTAGAGACTTCCTTATTTTGTATGTTGGATTAAAGGTTTGGATTTCTACACTATAAAATAGGGGCAGAGCCTGACCGGGCGGTGGCACAGTGGATAGAGCGTTGGACTGGGAGCAATCAATGAACAACTAAGGTGTTGCAACATGCAATGAAAAACTAATGATTGATGCTTCTCATCTCTCTCCGTTCCTGTCTGTCTGTCCCTGTCTATCCCTCTCTCTGACTCACTCTCTGTCTCTGTAAAAAATTTAAAAAATAAAAATAAAAATAAAATAGGGGCAGAACTGGAGCTTGTGCTCTTGGTTCCTGAGATTATCATTAGAGGAGAGAGCAGAGCAGAGAGCAGAAGGAGGCCACGTGGAGGAGGCCAGGAGAAGCAGCCAAGATGGCGGAGTGTTGAGTGAGAGGCCAGTTTGTGCAGTTTGACGCTGGAGAAGGAAGGAGATGGGGAACAGAGGTGAATGGGTCTGGTGAGCTAGAAACCTTTGATTCTAGGAAACTCGGATAAGTCAGTGGCTTTGTGAGCACTGAATATGAGTGGGTTTTGGAGCCCAGTGTGTATTTTTTACTTGCCCGCCGGGTGCAAGCTAGGATTAAAGACTATGGCCCACCAGTTTGTGGCTCCGTTGTTTCTTTACCGACTGTCCGAATCCAATGCGAACCTGCATGGGCCAGAAGGCTGCTTTGATAGTGGCCGTGGCTTCTGGCCTTACAGGTGGGGACAAATGCCACGAATGGCTCATTGCTATAAGAAAAGGTTTATTTTGGCTTTTCTCTCCCTGCACCTGACTAGCCATTCACCCTTTTCCCCACAGGCATGGTGGAATGTCTGGGAATCCATGTTTTCCTCCCCTTTGCATTTACAATACAATGCCAAGGGCCATCCTGACTATGCCAATCACACAGTACAGGGACTATTCTCACAATTTCTCTGCACACCTTAACCCAAATTAATAAAATGTTCTCCAAACCTCTTATAATATTAATATGAATTCTGTAGCCTTTGGTACTTTACAACACCTGCGGGTGAAATGGCTCAGTGGCTCCTCAGCAGGAACCCTTGTTACAGGTCCAAAGCCCAACTTTGAGGCCAAAACTCAAAATGTCAGTTTGAGTTTGGAGTAAGGAAAGGTGTATTGACCAAGAAGGCACCAAAGGAGATGACGGAGGCCTAGTGGTGCCTCACATTGCCTCAAGAAAGCAGAGTTCAGGCTTCTTTTATCTGAAGGGCAGGGGAAATGGGAGGGGCTGCTTTTGTAAAGTTCAAGCCGCAGGCAGAATTCCTCTATTGATTAGTGTGTCTATATGCAAGACTAAGCAGCTGCTATTAGCCTGAGGACCATAGGAACAAAGCAGGCTGGAACAAGGAGTCAGAGAGACCAAGCATTTCACTGTTATATTTTCAGGGCCCACACTGGGGTTGCTTTCTTTCCGAATAAATTTTTATTTGCATCTACAAACAGGGGGTAACTACCTCCAGGAATGTTTAGCCCCTTTGAGGGTGCTTGGCTTCATCTGGAGACAAAGTTTAGCTCCCTCGTTTTGCTGCTGCCCCAAAGCTTAGGCTCTGATAGGGGCTGAATTGTATCCATCCCCAATTTATATGTTCAGTGTGTCCCAGTGCCCAGTACCTCAAGATGTAACCTATTGTAAAGCCATTAGCCGCAGCCACCATCACAGCCACCTGGCCCGTGCACGTTTGCATTAGATTTGGACAGACGGTAATGAAACAATGGAGCCAAGAACTGGTGGGCCATTAGCTTTAATCCTAGCTTGCACCCGGCGGGCAAGAAGTACACACTAGTGGGAACACATGTCCCTTTCCATTCAGGGTTCCCAAAGCCACTGACTTATCTGAGTTTCCTAGAATCAAAGATTTCTACCTCACCAGCCTTATTCACTGTTCCCCATCTCCTTCTCTCTGCACAAACTCTGCACAAACTGGCTTCTCCCTCAGCACTCCACCATCTTGTCTGCATCTCCTGGCCTCCTCCATGTGGCCTTTTTCTGCTCTCCTCCTAGAACGTAATCACTCTTCCTTTTAAAACCTTTTGGTGCGAAAGCCCTCCCCCAACACATATTAACATAATCACGCCCATCCCAAGCAAGAAGGGCAACTAATATTATCACCTGGGCGATGGGCTTCCACGTGGGCTGCACCATCTTTAACAAAGTGAGCATAATATATTTTATCTGCCCAGCACCTATTAAACGATAAGATCTTTAAAGAAATGACAGAATTAAGCCGTGGTGAGATAGCTTGGTTGGTTGCAGTGGTCGGCAAACTCATTAGTCAACAGAGCCAAATATCAGCAGTACAACGATTGAAATTTCTATTGAGAGCCAAATTTTTTAAACTTAAACTATATAGGTAGGTACATTCCTTATCGAGGTAGCACCCGCACATGGTATTTTGTGGAAGAGCCACACTCAAGGGGCCAAAGAGCTGCATGTGGCTTGTGAGCCGTAGTTTGCCGACCACTGGCATCATCCCAAAATACAGAGGTTGCCAGTTCAGTCTCCAGTCAGGGAACATATAGGAGCAGATCAATAGTCCTGTCTCTCTCTCCCTCCCTTCCTCTCAAAATTTTTTTTAGAAAGAAGTGATAAAGCTAAAACGAGGCTGTTAGAGTGGGGCCCTTATCCACCTGACTAGTGTCCTGATAAAAGAAGAGACACTAGAGAGGCTCGCGCACAGGGAGGACCATGTGAGGAGGTGGGAGAAGGAGTCACTCTTTCAGGTGGAGGTGAGAGACATCTTGATCTTGGACTTCCAGCCTCTACAATTGTGAGAAAATAACCTTCTGACATGAACCCACCTAGTCTGTGATATTTTGTTAGGGTAGCCTAAGCAAACCACGTAATGAAGGCTCTGTAGTAAGGTTCGTCAGGCTTTGCCCTCGGGGTAACTGCTGCTTTCCTCCCGTGTGCTTATTATTCTCCATTCTGGTTCCACCTGGCATTTTAATCTCTCCCTCTGGGAAATTTCCCTTCCTTCGAGCTTACTGAGCCAAAGGAAAGCCAGCGAGTGGTTCTGCTGGGGTGTCTGTCTATTCAGCGCGTCTAGTCTGCCGCGCTGCTGGAGTGTCTCCGATCCTCCTCCAGTCTGAAGCACCCGCTTCACTCTTCCTCCTTCCAGTATCTTTCCAGGTAATCCCCCATGCTAACTCTTGGTATTGACACATACAGTATTTATTTCCATTTAGGCTACTCAGAACTAGTCATCCCTGGAAAACAGAGGCCAGGTCTTTTTTTCTTTCTTTCCCTTGCCTTTTTTTTTTTTTTTTTTTTTTAAGACTTTAGGCCCGGTGGCTGTCGCTGTGGCCATTCAAATGCCGGTTCCCACTGGATTCGGGCAGACAGTAAAGGAACTGTGGAGCCAGAAAATGCTGGGCCATTCTGTTTATTCGAGTCTCTTCATGGCGGCTGAGCAAACAGGCAGGAAGACCACTTGCCTTTCTCCCAGGGCTCCCAGGCCCTGACTCACCACTCCAGATTTACCACTCATTCTGCGGACTTACCCAGACCCACAGGCCCCCACCTGCCTCAGCACTCCCCAACCAAATAGGCTGGGCGGAAATACCCCTCCTCTCACAAAGGGTAGCAAACAAAGGTCCCTCCCAAGCAGGAAGAAACTCCGCAATTTGCAATCTGTCATCCTGAGGGCAAGCACCAGCAGCTTTCCACAGATCACACACACGGCGCTGCTTGTGCCGATGCAAAATACAAGCGAGCACACCTAACTCACTTGTTTCACACTTAAAACACATTGGTTTGCCCAACACTTTATTCATTTTAGAAAATGAGAGATAGAGAGAAGAGCAGGAAACATCAACTCCCATATGTGCCTTGACCAGGCAAGCCCAGGGTTTCAAACCGGCGACCTCAGCATTTCCAGGTCGATGCTTTATCCACTGCACCACCACAGGCCAGGCCAGAGGTCAAATTTTAAACCTTCCTCTCTCACACAGCTCAAAAGGCAATCCTTGACACAGCAGGTACGGTGAATATAAAATGAAAAGAGCTCTGACCAGGTAGCTCAGTTTGTTACACTATTGTCCTAATATGCCAAGGTTGTGGGTTCAATCCTCAATCAGGGCACGTAAACCAGCCAATATATACATAAATAAGTGGAACAACAAACCTATGTTTTTCTCTCTCTTTCTCTCTCATCCTTCCTTTGCCCTCTAAAATCAATAAATAATAAATAAATAAAATGAAAAGCAAAGGGTCAAAAATCTGTTAGCTATCAATACTACATGCAACAGACTGTATGACTGCAGGTATTAAGTGGTCCAGATATGTTTTCACAACAAAGATTGCATCTGAGTCCTGGTTCACAGAGAGCCTTTGAGCAGTTAACAAAAAGACCGTCCCTTTTTGGCCAGAAACACCCCTGAAGGAAATGAAAACTGGAGTGAATCAGAGCAGTAACCCCAGTTTATTTGGCAAGTCCTGCTCTTCCTGAGAAGCAACGAAAATAATGAAACTAAATTTATCTTGCACTGCCTCACACCAGAAAGGAAAATACAGTCACCTGTTGTGACTCATGCAGTCAGTCCACTTGGCAATGATTTCCACATTCTTCCCCCAGTTAAGAAGCAAGACTGAAGAACCAAGATGCTTTAGTTCAGTCTCGGTGTGGCAATAGACATTAGACCAAAACTACACGAAGTCACGTACATTATGGGCACTTCCATCTGTAAATGAATTCTGATTTTGAAAATTACCCAGATTTCAGCCTGACCTCTGGTGGCGCAGTGGGTAAAAGCATCAACCTGGAAAGCTGAGGTCGCCGGTTCGAAAACCCAGGCTTGCCTGGTCAAAGCACATATGGGAGTTGATGCTTCCTGCTCCTCCCCCTTCTCTCTCTCTTTCTCTCTCTCTCTCTCTCTCTCTCCCGCCCTCTAAAATGAATAAATAAATAAATAAAAATTAAAAAAAAAAGAAAAAAGAAAATTACCCAGATTTCAGCTTTCTCCCATTGTGTCATTTGATATGAATAAAGAAATAAAAAGAATTAAGTGAAAAAGAAAGATTGAATAGTTATAGAGCCCCATGATCAGAGTTATTTTATTATTTTAGAGTTTGAAGAAGAGGGATGACTATTCGGGAGGCAGGAATGGAAGTGTGAGATGGAGACGTCACAATGAGGGAAGTTGGGTACCAAGGCTGCCTTTCTGGGATGACTCAGACAGCTAGCAGCGGCCTTTCTCCCATCCAGCCCTGAGGGGCTCCTTGAGGTTCCAACATACATTTGGAATCTGGAACAAGACAGACAGCCATAAAGTATGATCACCCCAGTAGTGCAGGAGGAGGCCGTTCTTAGTTTATCGTGATGAGAAATGTGAGTAGCAAGCTTATGCTTAGACCAGTGTGAACCCTGAAGTGTTGGACTGGCCTGACCTGTGGTGGTGCAGTGGGTAAAGCATCCACCTGGAATGCTGAGGTCCCCGGTTCAAAACCCTGGGCTTGCCCGGTCAGGGCACGTATGGAAACTGATGCTTCCTACTCCTCCCTCCCCTTCCTCTCTTTCTCTCTTGTGTGCATGCGCTCTCTCAAAACTGTATAAATAAAGTCTTAAAAAAATAAAACTTAAGAAAAAAAGACTTGGATTGCATTTGATTTCTTGTCTTTAGTGGGCTCTAGTTTAAGAAGGGCCATGGAGGCCTGACTTGTGGTGACGCAGTGGATAAAGCGTCGACCTGGAATTCTGAGGTCACTGGTTCAAAACCCTGGTTTCCCTGGTCAAGGCACATATGGGAGTTGATGCTTCCTGCTCCTCCCCCCTTTCTCTCTCTCTCTCTCTTCTCTCTAAAATGAATAAATAAAATCTAAAAAAAAAAAAAAGAAAAAAAAAAAGAAGAGCCATGGAATGAAAGCATCACACAGCCTCGCAATCAGAATGTTTTCTGTCTCTTCAGATGTATCTTCCTATTGTGTTTCCTTCTTGAAACAAACCCACTACCTGATTATGTTTACCTTCTTAACGCTTAAAGGGAGGGACGGTTCTCCCCACATGGGCCCAGACTTGTCACTTCCTAACCCAGCACTTGTGACCCTGGTGCCTTGCAAGATATCTGTTGACTTTCATGAAATGTCTGTATCCCACTTTTGTTAACAGATTTATAAATCAGCATTCCTTCATTCTCTCCTTTGATATGAAAAAAAGAAAAAACAAATCCACGATTCCCTCATTTTCCTAAGAGATTTTCCTGTGTAGCGTCTATAACTTCAACTTTTGTCCTCCTCTCCCAGGCCACGTGATCCATTTCCTGTTGACTTGATCTGTCTCACGCACGTGCCATTAGATCTTATGACTAATGCACACCACCTTCTGAAAAGGACCTATATAACCTACCTGTAATTCTAGTTCTTTTGTAATAGCCCCACATCTGGTTTCTCTTCCTGCTCTAGCTGAGGCAGCTGCCCATCCCTGTGCTGCACTTCTGTGTCAGAAACAAAAGAAAGGTGATATCCAAAGGGTTTCTAGGGAAGTATAATAAGTAGTTTTCACTTGTTACAGCTTTTACAGTCCAATTCTCCAAGGTGCATTAAACCAGCACAGTGAGGTAGGGCAAATGAGTCTAAGCGTCAGATCTCAGCTTTCTTGTCTCATAGTACACCCCAGAGAATACCTGAACCTCTGTGTAAGCCAACACCAAGGTTAAAAATACCTCCTCAGTTCTGGCTGGGGGAACACAGGGCTCCAGCAGGGAGAGGGGCGCTAAGGCCATAGCCACCCCTGCTTGACCAGGGATCCCGGTTCCCGGAGAGCCACCCAAACCCCAGTGCAGCTGTACACACTTCCACAGAAGCACGGTGGCACAGTTTGCAGCCGACATCTAATTTCAGAAGAGTTGGGAAAAGCTTTCTCCTGGGTAGAATACCTGAAATTCTCTCACTGATAGGTGCCTTTAGCTGAAGACATGTGAAAAGACAAATCTTTCCAAGAAGGGTAACATTATAGATCAATGTATTCACCACCACCACCAAGAGACTTGTTGAAAAAGTCATACATGCACATGGTAAAAAAGATTTCAGTAGTACAAAAGGTTATACATTAAAATTAGTTTTCTTCCCACCCCATACTCTCAAGCCCCCACCCCTGCCTCCCGCCAGCGACTGTACTCATCAGCCCCTTATATATGCTTCCCGAAACAGCCCATACGTTTTCAGGCACGTGTAAGATAGGTGTCCCTTTAGGGTTCCCCTTTGTTTCTTACCTACATGTCAGCAAACAGTTGTGGCTCCTTGCTCCCCCACCCCCACTTTGTTTTTCTCTAGTTTTTTTTCTACAGACTGACTTACATTTAGGGAAACTTAGCCCTTGGAGACGGAGCCCATCCTTCCCGGGCCCTGCCTAGTGTTCCATTTATGTCATCCAGCTTTTCCGTGAGATACTTTCTCCATTTTATAAAAATATACTTAGAATTCTGGAATGTTAAGAACGTTTAACCTGAATCTAACTTTTAGACCTAATTTCCAGGTTACAGGAAATTCAAGGAATAGAGAAACAAGCTAAACGACATCTGGAATTAGCCATCAGACACACCCAGGCATTCTACAACTCAACTGACCTATGTCACCAAGGAGTCAGCAGCATGAAAAAAGTTCAGTGTTGTAGATTGAGATGATAGGGACATAAAAAACAGGTGCAATATATGGTCCTTTTATGGGATCTTAGTTTAGACAAACCAGCTATAAAGGACATTTTATTTTATTTTTATTTATTTATTTATTTTTTTAATAAATTTTTATTAATGTTAATGGGATGACATTAATAATTCAGGGTACATATATTCAAAGAAAAACATGTCTAGGTTATCTTGTCATTAAATTATGTTGCATACCCCTCGCCCAGAGTCAGATTGTCCTCCGTCACCCTCTATCTAGTTTTCTCTGTGCCCCTCCCCCTCCCCCTAAATCTCTCCCTCCCTCCCTCCTGCGTCCTCCCTCCCCCCACCCCTGGTAACCACCACACTCTTGTCCATGTCTCTTTTTTTTTTTTTTTTTTTTAATATTTTATTTATTTCAGAGAGGGGAGGAGCAGGAAGCATCAACTCCCATATGTGCCTTGACCAGGCAAGCCCAGGGTTTCGAACCAGCAAATTCAGCATTCTAGGTCAACGCTTTATCCATTGTGCCACCAGGTCCATGTCTCTTAGTCTCGTTTTTATGTTCCACCAATGTATGGAATCATGTAGTTCTTGTTTTTTTCTGATTTACTTATTTCACTCCGTATAATGTTATCAAGATCCCACCATTTTGCTATAAATGATCTAATGTCATCATTTCTTATGGCTGAGTAGTATTCCATAGTGTATATGTGCCACATCTTCTTTATCCAGTCCTCTACTGAAGGGCTTTTTGGTTGTTTCCATGTCTTGGCCACTGTGAACAATGCTGCTATGAACATGGGGCTACATGTGTCTTTACGTATCAATGATTCTGAGGTTTTGGGGTATATACCCAGTAGAGGGATTGCTGGGTCATAAGGTAGTTCTATTTGCAGATTTTTGAGGAACCACCATACTTTCCTCCATAGTGGTTGTACTACTTTACATTCCCACCAACAGTGTATGAGGGTTCCTATAAAGGACATTTTAAAGGACAATCTGGGGAATTTGAATTTTAACTGAGAATTATATATGTTAAGAAATATAATTTTATACTTTAATTTGGTTAAATCTGAAATGTTACCTTGACTATTAAAAAAAAACCCAAACAACTCAAAGTTCTTATTTTAAAAAGATGTACACTGAAGCTAAAAAACAAAACAGGGTGGGCCCCTCCCCAGCCTACCCTGGGAACTTTGAGTCCTTTTTTTGGGGGGGGGGGCAGAGAGAGAGTCAGAGAGAGGGACAGATAGGGATAGACAGACAGGAAGGGAGAGAGATAAGAAACATCAATTCTTCGTTGCGGCTCCTTAGTTGTTCATTGATTGATTTCTCATATGTGCCTTGACTGGGGTGCTACAGCAGACCGAGTAACCCGTTGCTCGGGCCAGCGACCTTGTGCTCAAGCTGGTGAGCCTTGCTCAAACCAGATGAACCAGTGCTTAAGCTGGCGACCTCAGGGTCTCGAACCTGGGTCCTCTGCATCCCAGTCTGATGCTCTATCCACTGCACCACCGCCTGGTCAGGCACTTTGCATCCTTAAAATGAAGGTTTCACAGATCAGCGTAGGGTCACAAGGCTGTGCTACCATTTTTTTTTTTTGTGCTACCATTTTTATTATCATTCTGTTTAAAAGCAAGTGTCACCCTTGACAATTGGGGGGGGGGTGTATAGGGAGGAAATTACAGCAACTCAAACTGTTAGCAGCCATGCATGGCTGTCTTTCTTGGGTTGCCTCTTTGTGGATATTGAGTTCTTGTATTAAGTTTTGCACTATCAGCAAAGCGGGCCATGTGTTCTCTAAAGCCATGGATTCTTGCATCACAGTATTCAAGCCCTCTTACCCACATACCATCTGTCACATTCAGCTGCAGATGTGGCAAGAAGCTCCAAAGCAGTACAAAAAGCCTGCCCCCAGGATTGCAGGCAACCTGTGCTCTGGATCTCATTATCTGGTGGGTCAAAGTGAATTGCAAGCACTCAGGTTGAGAGGAAAGACAGATGTGAGTCACACGGGACTTCAGTGTCCTCGCAAGCATCCAACATCAGACTTCAGAATCATGTCTCTGCCTCTACATTCTAAGTTGTCTTTTCTCAGGAGTAACCATGGAGAAGAACCACCCATGATTGGGACTGTCCGTCTCCCTGGTTTGGATTATACCCTAAGACTCCCACAGTGATAGCTTCCCTTAGGGGTCCAACCTAGTCCTGAACCAGAAACTCAAGAACAGCTCCTGTTGGAACTGATTCTTTAAGCTCATTCCTGTCAGTCCTCATATTTCTCAAGCCTAGGCCCCAGGGATCCCTGCTGCTTCTGGCTGCTTCTGAAGGCCGTGTCTTTCCACACATCCTTCCAACCTGCTGCTTTGCAGAATGAGCTGTGAGGGGATGGGGGGAGAGTTTCAGGATGCCAGGCAATGAATGTTAACTGAACGTGTTAATACTGGTGGGGAGCGCGCTGAGCTGGCACTGCAATGCCCATCTGTCCCTTAGCAGAAGGCTATGGATTAGGAGTGGTAGAAAGGATCTCTTTAAATAGATTTCTTTTTTTGTTTGTTTGGTTTCAGGCCTGGTGATTGAGGTCACTCTGGGAGAAGCTTCAGGGGTAGCAGGAAGCTCTGATCAGAAGCTTTGGGTTTTACATTTCATGACCATTACCCTCCCAGTTCAATGGGGGAAAGAAAAGGTTAGCCAGATGGGGGTGTGGCATAAGGAACAAAAGTTCTCAATCTAGGAAAACCAGAATATAAAACATTATTAAAACACAGATTTCATATGTTTTAACCAGTGCAGAAAGGGTTTGGCTTAGTGTAACTCAACTCCATCGGCCAGTCCTTGGTGCCCAGCTGGAAATCAATCTAGATTCCTGGCCCCTTTGAGCCTAGTCCCCCACAGATAAAAGGCAGGAGCTCAGAATGGGTTTAAGCTCTGTGGAAGGGCTGGGCTTATCCAAAGTCTGGTTTTAAATCCAAACTCTGACACTTGCTGGCTGTGGTAATTTATTTATTCATTTTAGGCAGGAGAGAGAGAGAGAGAGAGATAGAGAGAGAGAAAGAGAAAGAGAGAAGGGGGAGGGGAGAAGCAGAAAGCATCAACTCCCATATGTGCCTTGACCGGGCAAATCTAGGGTTTTCAACCCGGATCTCAGTGTTCCAGTCGATGCTTTATCCACTGTGCAACCACAGGTCGGGCCTGGCTGTGGTATTTTAAACAAGTCTCTTGACCTGCCTGGGCTCAGCGACTATTAAAAATACTGAGCCTGACCTGTGGTGGCACAGTGGATAAAGTGTCAACCTGGAAACGCTGAGGTTGCCGGTTCAAAACCCTGGGCTTGCCTGGTCAAGGCACATGTGGGAGTTGGTGCTTTCTGCTCCTCCTCCCTTTTCTCTCTCTCTCTCTCTCCCCTCTCTATAATGAATAAATAAAATCTTTAAAAAAAAAAAAAATACTGAGATAACTCAGGTGTGGGAGCAGGTCTGGGACTTGACAAAGAAGACAGACAGAGGAGAAAGAGAATTGAGTGGAGTTCCTTCCAGGCCCACAATTCTAAGAATAAACCAACATCATCAACAACAACAAAATGGTAATAGTATTATTTTAAAAATTCTTACACTATTAATGATTTATTGTTTCTTTGTAATTCGTTTTTTTACTGTCTTAAAGAATTTGCGCCTTTTGTTCTTCTTTAACAGCGTGGCATTTGCACCTCAGCAGAGGTCGTGCTGCTGGCTCCCGCCTGACTCCCCAGGCTGGGGTGGCGGCAGGGTGGGGGCAGGGTGGGGTGGATAATTTTGCCTCCAGCCCTTACATCACTGTTTACAAGTTCTTTCCTCCATAGCTCATCACTTAAGTGCCCATAAAAATGGCATCTCCCCGTAGTGACTGTACCTTGTCATCTTCAGCTCACAAGCCCGGGGGGGGGGGGGGGGGGGGGTGGGGGAGGTCTCATTGTTTTACTTTCCACTGCTCGATCTCAGCTTTTTTTCTTCCTGGTTTTTTTTTTCTGATAAGAAACTGGTCAAGTGCTACCACCTACTGGCCAATGTATATATTATATAACTATGGAGCCCTGGCATAGAAAACGTTAAAACTTAGGTTTCCAAGACAACGCGTTGTGTTGCTTCTTTTCACATTATTCTGTTAGCAACCTATAAAGCAAGGAAGTGGTTCACAACTGTACTTTCAGAATATAGTTATATAAATCAGAATTTAGATACTAGAAAAGTTGTACACATAGTATAGGGAGTTCCCTTTATCCTTTGCCCAGACTTGCTAATCTTACATAACCACAGGGCAATATTGAAACAGAGAAACACACATCAATACAAAACAGTACAATACAATACAAACTATACAGTGTCTGATCAGCTCCTCCTACTCTACAGACTTAATTTGAATTTTGACTTTTCTCATTAATGGCCTTTTTCTTGTCCAGGATCTAATCTAGGACCTCATTGCCATGTCTCTTTAGTCTCTTCCAAAAGTAACAGTTTCCCCAATCTTTTCTTCTTTCCTTTCTTCCTCCCTCCCTCCCTCCCTCCCTCCCTCCCTCTCCCTTTCTTTCTTTCTTTCTTTCTTTCTTTCTTTCTTTCTTTCTTTCTTTCTTTCTTTCTTTCTTTCTTTCTTTCTTTCTTTCTTTCTTTCTTCTCTCTTTCATTCTTAGCGAGACAGACAGACAGAGAGACAGAGGAACAGACAGACAGGAAGTGAGAGAGATGAGAAGCATCAATACATTGTTGGAGCACCTTAGTTGTTCATTGATTGCTTTCTTTTTTTCTTTTTTTCTTTTTTTTTGTATTTTTCTGCAGCTAGAAACGGGGAGAGACAGTCGGACTCCCGCATGTGCCCGACCGGGATCCACCCGGCACGCCCACCAGGGGCGACGCTCTGCCCACCAGGGGCGATGCTCTGCCCACCAGGGGGCGATGCTCTGCCGCGACCAGAGCCACTCTAGCGCCTGGGGCAGAGGCCAAGGAGCCATCCCCAGCGCCCAGGCCATCTTTGCTCCAATGGAGCCTTGGCTACGGGAGGGGAAGAGAGAGACAAAGAGGAAGGAGGGGGGGGGGTGGAGAAGCAAATGGGCACTTCTCCTATGTGCCCTGGCCAGGAATTGAACCCAGGTCCCCCACACGCCAGGCTGACGCTCTATCGCTGAGCCAACCGGCCAGGGCTGATTGCTTTCTTGTATGTACCTTAACTGGGGGCTCCAGCTGAGCTAGTGACCCCTTGCTCAAACCAGTGACCTTGGGCTTCAAGCCAGTGGCCTTTGGGCTCAAGCCAGTGACCGTGGGGTCATGTCTATGATTTCCTGCTCAAGCCAGTGACCCACACTCAACCAGGCAACCTCAGGGTTTCGAATCTGAGTCCTTTGCGTTCCAGGTCAATGCTTTATCCACTGTGCCACCACCTGGTTAGGCTTCCAGTCTTCCTTCCTCCCTCCCTCCCCTCCCTCCTTTCCTTTCCTTTCCTTTCCTTTCCTTTCCTTTCCTTTCCTTTCCTTTCCTTTCCTTTCCTTTCCTTTCCTTCCCTTCCCTTCCCTTCCCTTCCCTTCCCTTCCCTTCCCTTCCCTTCCCTTCCCTTCCCCTTCCTTCCTTCCTTCCTTCCTTCCTTCCTTCCTTCCTTCCTTCCTTCCTTCCTTCCTTCCTTCCTTCCTTCCTTCCTTCCTTCCCTTTCTTTTTGACAGAGGCAGAGACAGTCAGACAGAGGGACCAATAGGGACAGACAGACAGGAAGGGAGAGAGATGAGAAGCATCAATTCTTTGTTCAAGAACCTTAGTTGTTCATTGATTGCGTTCTAATATGTGCCTCGATTGAGGGGCTACAGCTGAGCAAGTGACTCCTTGCTCAAGCCAGTAACCTTAGGCCCAAGCCAGTGACCTTGGCTTCAAGCCACTGACCATGAGGTCAAGTCTATGATCCCACACTCAAGCCAGTGACCCCGCGCTCAAGCTGGTGAGATCATGCTCAAGCCGCATGAGCCCACGCTTTCAAGCTGGCAACCTTGGGTTTTTGAACCTGGGTCCTTTGTGTCCCACTCCGATGCTCTATCCACTGCCCATCACCTGGTCAGGCTACACATATCTATCTTCTCATCATACTTTCAGCTACTAATTTTAGCATCTATTCAAATGACTGTTGTCTGCAGCAATTACTTGTGGTGATTACTTATTGCCATCCTCTACATTAAAAATTTTTTTTTATTGATTGCTTTTAGAGAGACAGGGAGAAAGAGAGAGAGAGAAGTATTCATTTGTTGTTCCACTCAGTTGTACTGCTTCCCATATGTGCCCTGACTGGGGATCAAACCTGCAACCTTGGTGTTTTAGGATGACACTCTGACTGAGCTAACTGGCCAGGATGGAATATTTTTTGTTGTTTTTAATTTTATTTTCAGATTGATCATTAGTAGTATATAGAAATATAATTGATTTTTGTATAATGGCTTTGTGTCCTCCAACCTTGCTGAATTTATTAGTTTTTTTTGTATATCCCTTAGAATTTCCTATATATTAGATCAGGGGTCCCCAAACTACGGCCCACGGGCTGCATGCGGCCCCCCGAGGCCATTTATCTGGCCCCTGCCGCACTTCTGGAAGGGGCACCTCTTTCATTGGTGGTCAGTGAGAGGAGCATAGTTCCCATTGAAATACTGGTCAGTTTGTTGATTTAATTTACTTGTTCTTTATTTTAAATATTGTATTTGTTCCCATTTTGTTTTTTTACTTTAAAATAAGATATGTGCAGTGTACGTAGGGATTTGTTCATAGTTTTTTTTATAGTCCGGCCCTCCAACGGTCTGAGGGACAGTGAACTGGCCCCCTGTGTAAAAAGTTTGAGGACCCCTGTATTAGATCATGCCATCTGTGAACAGAGATAGTTTTACTTCTTTTCTAGTCTGGATAACTTTTTATTTCTTTTTCTTGCCTAATTCAATGCAATTTTGAATAGAAGTGGTGATACTGGAATTTGTCCCCAATCTTAGAAAGAAAGTATTCAGTCTTTGGCCATTAAGTATGATGTTAGTGGCCCTGGCCAGTTGGCTCAGTGGTAGAGCGTCGACCTGGCGTGCAGAAGTCCCGGGTTCGATTCCCGGCCAGGGCACATAGGAGAGGCACCCATCTGCTTCTCCACCCTTCCCCCTCTCCTTCCTCTCTGTCTCTCTCTTCCTCTCCCACAGCGAGGCTTCATTGGAGCAAAGATGGCCTGGGCGCTGGGGATGGCTCCTTGGCCTCTGCCCCAGGCGCTGAAGTGGCTCTGGTCGCAAAAGAGCGATGCCCTGGAGGGGCAGAGCATCGCCCCCTGGTGGGCAGAGCATTGCCCCCTGCTGGGCGTGCCGGGTGGATCCCTGTCAGGTGCATGCGGGAGTCTGTCTGACGGTCTCTTCCCGTTTCCAGCTTCAGAAAAATACACACACACACACACACACACACACACACACACACACACACAAAAAGTATGATGTTAGCTGTGAACTTTTCATAGATGTGTTTTATTCAGGTTGAGGAAGTTCCCTTCTATTTCTAGTTTGTTGGAGTTTTTAATCATTAAAAAAAACACACTGAATTTGTCAAATGATTTTTCTGCATCTATCTTTTTAAAATTAAATTTATTTTAGTGAGAGAGGAAGGGAGAGGGGGGAGTGAGAGAGACAGAGAGAGAGACAGGAACATCCATCTACTCTTTTTATTTATTTATTTTTAAAATTTATTCATTTTAGAGAGGAGAGAGAGTGAGAGAGAGAAGTGGGGGAGGAGCAGGAAGCATCAATTCCCATATGTGCCTTGACCAGACAAGGTTTTGAACTGGCGACCTCAGTGTTCCAGGTCGATGCTTTATCCTCTGCGCCACCGCAGGTCAGGCCATTCATCTATTCTTGTATGTGCCCTGATCTCGGATCAAACTGGCAACGTCTGTGCTTTGGGACAATGCTCTAACAAACTGAGCTGTCCAGCCAGGACTCTACATTTATCTTAAGATGATAATGTGGATTTTGTTCCTTATTTTATTACTATGGTATATTACATTAATTGACATTCAGATGTTAAGCCAACCTTGCATTCTTAGGATAAGAGTGGATTATTTAAGGCAAGAACATCTTCCCTAAGGGGATGGCATGGGGTCTTATCAGGCATATCACCTTGCTAGCGATGACAGTGAAATTCTAGACTGATTGGTTTAAAATTCCACTCCTGGAAGAGGCTGAAATTTCAATGAGGTTAGGATTTAGCAAAAGACATTCCATTTTGTTTCTATTGTTTCTTTTTAATGGCATATATATACCATGCAAGATTATTCCTCACAAACTATCTGACCATGACCGTGCTTTCCTGTTGCTTAGGTTTTATGTTTTGCAACTATCTATTTCACATGGCCCCACCTCCAATGAACAGATCTAAAGGCAATTCCAGAGTTGAAATGTCTATTGGCTTTCTCAGGAATCTCAGATAACATGCTATGATGTTCTCAATGTGTGAATTCAGAAAAGGGCAAGTGAACTCCTCTTCTCTGATCACTGTGTCCAATCCAGGCCCTCAGGACCTCTGTATTTTACCCTGTGGAGAAACAGACTTGGTATGACAAACATAACCACCACAGAGAAGTTACAAAGGTTGAAAAAACCCTAGGAGTTCTGAAGACTGTTACCACTGCCTTGTGTTTGCTGGCTGCCTTCCCAACAACAGGTAGATCAGTGTTTGATTGAGGGCCAGGTGTCCTCGACGCCTACTTTCATCTTTGGGGGCGCAGGGGGGGGGGGACAGGGCAGAGCAAGGATTTCCAAAAAGTCACTCCTCCATAAAAGCAAAAACCATCAAAATCAACTTTTTAAGAACTCTGGAATTAACCAAAGGCTTGCAACATTGTGAAGAATGTTTATTTAATGAAAATAGCTGAATCTCAGTAAGCACAGCTAGCTTTGTGTTGTTTTAATCTGTGGTATTCCCATCTGCTTCTCCTTCTTGGTTCTGTAGTAGCCTTAAAAACAAACAGCCCTGTAATCGTGGTGAAAACCAATAGCCTTGCAGCCACTGAAGGGGGGAGATGGGGTTGGAACTCTCCCAAAACACCATTCTCAGAGAATGATCATTATTTGATCCATCTGGAAGTTCTGGGAAACCTCTATTTACAAGGCTGCTTTTTAATTTTATTTTATTTGACCTCACTCAGATCTTGCTCAATTCTGAAAACCTTCTTGTTGGGCAGATAAAATGTATTATGCTCACTTTGTTAAAGATGGCGCTGCCCACGTGGAGGCTGTCGCCCAGGTGATATTAATGTGTGTCTCTGTGAGCTGTGGGCAGGCAGAATCCTTGTAGCCTGGGGCTTGGTTTTGGGATTAAGCCTTTCCCACCCTTTTTGATGTGAGGTGGTACAATCCTATCATGCCTCAGAAAGTGACTTTGTATTAGAGACTTCCCTATTTTGTATATTGGATTAAAGGTCTGGATTTCTACACTATAAAATGAGGGCAGAACGGGATCTTGTGCTCTTGGTTCCTGAGATTAGCATTAGAGGAGACAGCAGAGAGCAGAGCAGAGAAAGGCCATGTGGAGAAGCAGCCAAGATGGCAGAATGTTGAATGAGAAGCCAGTTTGTGCAGAGTTTGTGCAGAGTGAAGGAAGGAGATGGGGAACAGAGGCGAATAAGTCTGGTGAGCTAGAAACCTTTGATTCTAGGAAACTCGGATAAGTCAGTAGCTTTGTGAGCACTGAATGTGAGTGGGTTTTGGAGCCCAGTGTGTGTTTTTTACTTGCCCGCCGGGTGCAAGCTAGAATTAAAGAAGATGGCCCACCAGTTTTTGGCTCCGTTGTTTCTTTACCGACTGTCCGAATCCAATGCGAACCTGCATGGGCCAGGCAGCTGTGATGGCAGCCCTGGCTACTGGCTTTACACTTCTGAAAACCTTGCCCCTGGGGCATTTGTCAAAAACAATCGGGGACAGCCTGACCAGGCAGTGGCACAGTGGATAGAGCATCAGACTAGGATGCTGAGGACCCAGGTTCGAAACCCCGAGGTCACCAGCTTGAGTGCGAGGCTCACCAGCTTGAGCAAAGGATTGCTGGTTTGAGTGTGGGATCATAGACATGACCCCATGGTCGCTGACTTGAGCCTAAAGGTCACTGGCTTAAAGCCTAAGGTCACTGGCCTGAGCAAGGCGGTCACTCACTCTGCTGGAGTCCCCTCCCATCAAGGCACATATGAGAAAGCGATCAATGAACAACTAAGGCGCAGCAACAAAGAACTGATGCTTCTCATCTCTCTCCCTTCCTGTCTTGTCTGTCCCTCACTCTTGCTCTCACTCTCTCTCTCACTAAAAAATAACAAAAACACCTGGGTTCGATTCCCGGCTAGGGCACATAGGAGAAGCGCCCATTTGCTTCTCCACCCCTCCACCGCGCTTTCCTCTCTGTCTCTCTCTTCCCCTCCCACAGCCAAGGCTCCATTGGAGCAAAGATGGCCCGGGCGCTGGGGATGGCTCTGTGGCCTCTGCCCCAGGCGCTAGAGTGGCTCTGGTCGCAACATGGCGACACCCAGGATGGGCAGAGCATCGCCCCCTGGTGGGCAGAGCGTCGCCCCTGGTGGGCGTGTTGGGTGGATCCCGGTCGGGCGCATGCGGGAGTCTGTCTGACTGTCTCTCCCTGTTTCCAGCTTCAGAAAAATGAAAAACAAAAAAACAAAAAACAAAAACAAAAACAAAACCCCCGGAAACAATTGCTTAATTTGCCTGAGACAGGTGGCAAGCGTGGGGGCAAACAAGAAACTCACTCACCAAAAATCTAAAAGGAAAAGCTAGAGAATGAGATACCCATAAAGGACTTTGATAAGCTCTGACAGAGTCCTGGGAATTGAACACTTCTGCACTTGTGTAGGGTAATCTCCTTTACTTAAAGTCAGCTAATTATGAACAATAATAACATCCACAAAAGACTATCACAACATGTAGATCAGTGTTTGAATAACCCTGGGCTAGAGACTGACCAAGTTGACACATAAAATTGACCATCACAGGAGAGAACAGAATTATCTATAGAGGAGCAATACTTTTTTCTTTTTTTAATTATATATACTATTGAAATAAAGTTGGTATTAATCATCCTTGGAGCAGAGCTCAACCTACCTCCCACCACTCCACGGGTTGGCCTAAGGTCACACGACTAGCAGTCAGCACTACAGAAATTCCAAATTTAGTTTCCTTTTTCCCTGAACCAAGCCTCTTTTTTTTTTTTTTTTGTATTTTTCCGAAGTTGGAAACCGGAAGGCAGTCAGACAGACTCCCACATGCACCGGACCGGGATCCACCCCGGCATGCCCACCAGGGGGCGATGCTCTGCCCATCTTGGGGCATCACTCTGCCACAATCAGAGCCATTCTAGCGCCAGAGGCAGAGGCCACAGAGCCATCCCTAGGCCCGGGCCAACCTTGCTCCAATGGAGTCTTGGCTGCGGGAGAGGAAGAGAGGGACAGAGAGGAAGGAGAAGGGGAGGGGTGGAGAAGCAGATGGGCGCTTTTCCTGTGTGCCCTGGCCGGGAATCGAACCTGGGACTTCTGCACGCCAGGCCGACGCTCTACCACTGAGCCAACCGGCCAGGGCCCTGAACCAAGCCTCTTGATCAATCACTACCCTCTATTAACTAGAAGAGGATCTCATTGCTCAGTCCCCACCCCCACCCAGCTTCTGAGACAGATAGACACCTCTCCTCCTACCACACACATTTTTTTCCTTAAGAGGATTTTTAAAGGCCATACCTCTAAGAATAATTTTACTTCTTCTGAGAGTGCATCAGTTTAATATAAATGGCTAACATCTACAAACAGAACTTCCCACTTCCATTCAGAAACATCCTCCTGTTCCATTAGAGAACACCTTTTTTTCCCCCGAGTTCATCTTTCTTTAAGCATGGCCCTGGCTTTCATTCATAAGCACATGGTTCTCTTAGCTCCACCTTTCCTCCGGAGGAAATCCATGAGCTACTGGCTGAGGTTTACAAAGAGAATGAAAACAAAAGAAGGCAAGAATTGTCTACATTTAAAGTGCTGGAAAATCCAACATTTTATTTACTACATTTTGGTGACTACATAAATGCTGAAACATTTTAACACTGAAAAGCATGATGGCATCATCACTTGCTTTTTTTTTCTTTTTTTTCTTTTTTTTTTTGCTTAGCAAACACAGCAGATGATATTGCACGGCATAAAGTGAAAACAGTAGCGAAGCTTAAAAAATAGAAAAAAGAAACCTTAATGTGGTACAGGAAATACTCATAAACAAACCAGAGTAATGCCTAATGCATTACACTTTTTGTTGCTACACACAAAAATACAGAAGAAGCGTTGGACAGAGAGAGACACAAAATATTAGCAAACAACCATAACTGCATACAATATCATTTCGTCTGAAATGTAGATGCAACGTAGAAACTACCACTGCTTTCTAACTGACAAAGAAAATGACAGCAACATTTGTCTTTTATCAAAAATCTTCTAAGCCCCTCATGGTTAGGTTTTTTAATTCATTAATTATTTAATTATGTATTTACCTTTTCTTCCTCCCCCCTCCCCCCCCACTACTAAGGAAGAACTCCCTCTGCTCTTGGAAGATTTTCTACTCTACTGACCTTTTTTTTTTTTCTTTTTTTTTTTCTTTAGTTTTTACCTGATGATTGTCTTAGGCACCCTCCTTACATAATAAATCATCAAACTAACTTGAACAGGAAAACTGAGTCACGCTCAAACAATAGCTAAGGTCAAGGTATATTAAAAATAACAGAAGGGGAAGGGGACAGTCTGAGTGACAGGTGGGCTGACTTCAGAAGGGACAAGAAACACAGGGCGATATGAAGACGACTACCAAAACAAGTGGAAGACAATGTTTTAATGTTTATTTTGTTAAAAAATACTTGTCACTTGGTACGGACGGCATATCTAAAATGAGGCCACATGATTATGCAATTAATGCAGAACATACCACGAAAAAAATCAAGACTATCACAGAGACAGGAAATGTGACCTTGTGAATACAACTGTGCTCAGCATTTCACTGCTGAAGGTCAAAGTCTTCTCCCTCCACCATTTTCCTGGGCTTTCTGTAACTCACTGCACAGTGTTTGCATTAACAACAAATAATTAGTCAATGCTTACCAACAGAGCACTGAACAATCCTGCAACTCAGAGCAGATTTATTGCCCAATTAAAACAAGTATAAAAATGCTTCTAAGAAAATGTAACATTTGACCCAAAGTCTAAGCCCTCCTTTTCCTTCCCCACCCAAACACTCCTGCAAAATAAAATAATGTAAGTTTCTTGTAGTGAGAGGAAAACTATTTACATTTATGGATTTGTGCCATGTAGTTGAAGCAACTTATTTCAGCAACATAAAGCAAAGTAGCGGGCACTGGGTCTTCTGAGGATGCCACCAATCGACTGAGAATTATGTGTGTGCTGATCTAAATTAAAGCAGAGCTAAGAATCTGAGCAGCCTTGATGGAGGGGGTGGGAGGCAGGGACCATCTCTAGTGTGTGGAAAGCGAAACTAGTGGCAAGATGAAGTGAGAAGAAACAAATGCAAACAGGCTTGGGGTACATTCACCAGGGGACTCTCACATTTGAGGATAATTCTTCTAATTTTGGTGGGTAGGAGAATGAGAGGAATGGGGGGAATGGAAATTGTGAGGAGCAGATTCCAAGAAACAGATGTGGGGTTGGAATATGTAACTGTGAAACATTTTCCTTAAACTTAACTGGTAATTGGGGCCAAGCAGTGATGTTTTCCTTTTCCCATGGGTTGGCCAGATGGGCAGGGGCCCAGTCAGCTGCCTTATGGCCTTGACTTTCTCTGTGAGGATATGAAGCCATTATATTCTCCTTTCAGCACTGCCAAAGGAACTGTGTCTTCATGTCCTGCTCCCTGCCTTGAAGCAATTCAGAAACTTGGTGAAACATAAGAGGATTTCCAAATTCAAGTTAGCTTGTCTCTTTGAGTTTTTATACTCTTTACTTCTTATACCCGTGCGAATGGCTTAAAAACAAAACAAAACAAAAAAAACTAGCCAAGTATCTTTACAAATTTCGGTGCTTTGGAACATTACACGAGTCTTAAATTCTTTGGAATTTCAGGTCTAACCTGCAAAATAATCTTTTCTTTAAAAAAAATCAATAAGTTAAAGGAAGAACACAAACAAAGCCTTTCTTCTTTCTAAGTGACCAAAAAAAAACCCAACAACAACAAACCACCTTGAAACACTCATTTTGGCATGTACAAGTTTTCTGAGGGGGAACCTGGCAGTGTTCACAACACACATGGAAGTGCCTGCTAAGAAAAAGCTAAAGATACACACCCTGCAGTTAAGAGAAGCTCTTGCCTTCAGCTCATCTTAGCATCAAGAACTAAAAGATTGTAACATAAAGCTTTGGCCATTTGGATTCTACTATATACATTTTAGGAACTACACAGTCATAAATTAAAGCCGTGATTAAATAAGCTCATATAAAACATAATTAAATTAAAAAAAATCACAGCACATTATAGAGAAAATAGGAACCAGTTTCACAAAAAAGAGATTATATATATATATATATATATGTATATATGTATACTTTTTACCCTGTGGAAACAAATTTACTACGAAACACAAAAACTTCATAAGTAACCATCAGAAGGAGAAGCATTTCTTATTCCACTCTTGCATTTGTACACAACTCTTAACCGAAGTGGGGAACATTTCCGGAAATTAAGTCTTCCTTGAGCAACAGAGCAGTTCTGTCAAGAAAATAAACCCCAAACCGAAGAGGGGAGGGGCGGATATCCCAAACATACAAACTACAAAATAAATAAGAATTATAAAGTTTCTTTTAAAAGTAACCTTAACAATTATCAAACTAGTAAGTTCTGCCTTATCACATAGACTCTCTATACAACATAACCCTAAAACTTTATTACTATGAGGTATTTGGAGGAATTGGTAAAAGTGATGCACGGCCTGCCTGGGGAAGGGACTCGGTGAAGTGGGGGGACCTCGAAGGGGAACAAGGAGAAGGAGCTTTGGTTTATCAGCAAGAAATTGGGAGGAAAAAAGTCATCCTTTGGTATCAAAGAAAGTTTCATTGCATGGTTGCACGGAAAAAGCACCACGGTGAATAATTATTCCTTTTTTTTTTTTATTTTTTCATTAGTGGCCTTTCTAAGAGGCTGAGGTATTCAAAGAGTATAAGGTGAGAGAGGTCAACAGCGGTTTAACACTTTGGTTCAAGCAAGGCACTCATCCTAGGAGTTTACAAAGTTTGCAACATGTTTGCCTAGAGATTTACAAGTAGAACTAGCAGTAATAAGAGTAGTATTTCCTAATGTTGTTGTTGTCGTCGTATCATTATTATTAAGAATGAAGACAAGTTTACACACTGAGTGAAGAGTGAGGAGGGCGGAGGAGGTGGGAGAAGGGACGGGGTGGAGTTCCCTCTGCAGACTGAGGCCGTGCATGAAAATATCTTTGGTATTCTTTGGTATCATATCAATGTGATTAAAATCACCAATGGAAATTGAGTGAGGTAGCGTCTTTGGTTCACACTATAAATAGTAGATCTTTACTTTTTTTTTTTTTTACACGTGAAAGTAGCTATTTCTTACCTTCTGCTTCTTTGTCCTTCCTATTTAGGAAATAGTTACCAAATGCACTGTAAAGCTAACCACACCACAAGAATAAATCCAGAGGCCCATTGCATCTCAAAACGGCCTCCGGTGTTTTGAATGCACCCTAAACAACTAGATAGGAAAGGGAGAAGTGCTTTCTCTTTGTTTGCTAAATGCATAGTTTTCATCCTTTATGTACAAAGAAGGGAGGACCTTTTTTTTTTTTTTTTTTTTTTTAAGGGAAAATGCCTTTATAGCTCCTGTGAAAATGTCCTAGGACTCTTTGGTATAGCAAAGTTTGCATTCAACCTGCAAAGATGGGTCATTCACCTGTGGTAGGCAATGGGACAGGCATGAGTCTAAACGTAGCATGGTGCTTTTGCTTTTTTTTTTTTTCCTGGAAAATTAACAATGCTTTTTGGGGGGATGGGGGGCAGAGTGAGTGACATGTTCAGTTAGGACTTCTGAATTTCCCCGCACATTTTCTTTGATTTTTGGGGTCTCTTCCAGCTGCATCCAGGGATGGGAACACTCAGTTCCTGACATCCAGAATTCTTTCACCTGAACATTTACTGAAGCCTGGGCTTCTGGGCTGTCCAGACCGTCCACTCTTTCCCTCGGCTCCCTTTCAGGGAAGCTTCTGCGTGTGAGAGGACATAAATGATCTATTGCCAAAAAACAGGCTAACTTCCATTCTACCAAAACCAAAACAGAAAAAACACAAATCAAAACGTGTTATTTGAAGTGCGGTTTTGGAATAAACAAACAAAAGAGTGAGCTATCTTTTTAGGTGAATTTTGTTCAAGGACTGAGAAAAGATGGGTGGAAAGTGGCATGTGGCCTGCTCGGTTTTGGTAGGTTTAGAACCTGAGGCATAAATGAACGCTATATGAAACAGGAACGGAAGCATTTTCTCTCTATGTGACAAGTCAGAAGCAAAACAGAATCAGTCATACATGATGGAACAAGTGTATTGCTTGTGAGAAGCTGAGTTTGTCTGTTATGATTTCTAAGAAGCAGAGGTTGTGAAGATGCTTAAACAGTCAAGTAAAAAAATTGTTTTTCAGGCTCGGATTTGTGCATCTGTTTATGAGAAAATATATCTCTAGGCCCTGAAATTGCATGTGGGTGCACATTCAATGCTGGTATAAAAATTATCTTTGGTGTTAGCAAATAGAATCACTGGTTATTTTTCAAAAAACCATTGTGGTGAGAATATTAAAAATGTAGCAATCTTTGAGACTATGTCTACACAGTACCAAAATAATTGGTTGAAGACTTAAACTGTAGTTAGATTAATTTGACAGGGTAATGTAGTAAAAACAAAGCAAAAAACATGGTTGCCTAATTCAACTTTTGTTTTCCTTGGGGTATTGAATTTGGTAAGATTGGTTGTAGACACAGCTTGAATTTCCCTGCATTTAAAATTCTCATGTTTTTGAATAAATAAGGCTTTCCTCACTCCTAAATTACAAACACATTATATAGCTGTACTCATGGACACCTCTATTTCTGGAGAGAGAGAAAAAGGTAATCAGTTTTTTTCCTTTTAGTTTATGTCATTGACAACATTAAATTTTAAGCAAATCTTGGAGGGTGGCCATTTAAACAGTCTCTTTTAATAGCTGAATTGTAATTGTGCCATTTTTAGAAGGAAAAATTTAAGCTGGAATTTGGGGTGAGATAAAGAAAATAGTGTGTCAAGGCGAATGCGCTGTCTCATTACAGGGGGACTCTGTTGGTTTCCTTTCCTCATTCTACAGCAGACGTGAAGGAGACACAGATGGCTGAGTGGTTTTGTTTCATCTTTCCAGGTGCCTGCCTTTTCTAGATCGAGACAAGATGTTGAGATTTTATTCTGAGGAGTTAGGTCTTATTTTAAGACAGTTTAATTTTTTTTTTTTTTAGCATTTTAATGAATCTCAATAAACAACTTATTGTTGAGATAACATTTAATTTTATATTTCTAGTTAGATGTGCTAATTAACTAAGAATACCCAGTTCTTTACCTAATAGTACAAAAGACATTCCTTTATATAAGTGACACCTCAATGGAATTTAGAGAGAATTTGGGGGGAAAGCAAGTGATTCACTTGGGTGCTGTTAGTACAACTGTATTATTATTATTATTATTATCTGCCTTGATCTCTATAGCCCTGGTTTACTGACTTGGGAAAATAGAAATTTAAATTTTTACTTTTGGAGATTCAGGTCTAGTTTTTCTCTGTCCCTGTTAGAGTGGTATCTATGTTATAAAACTTCCAGTTTAAAGCAGTAGCAAGAAAGAATGTAGTACACTTTGGAGGCTATGCTTAATGAAATAAATAGCTTAAGACCCACAGAACCCAAAGTCTTATCTGCCACTAGGATTTGGGTGT
This sequence comes from Saccopteryx leptura, assembly GCF_036850995.1. NCBI lineage: Eukaryota > Metazoa > Chordata > Mammalia > Chiroptera > Emballonuridae > Saccopteryx > Saccopteryx leptura. Next base: position 66,986,066 of record NC_089508.1, on the reverse strand, counting down.
TGTCTATGTTCCACCATTTCTTGGTTGTACCTGCTATTTCTATTGATGTCCAAGTCATAAAAATGGGATTAGCAACACAATCAGTTTGATTATTAGACTAATTACAAATATTGGATAGTTCATTTTAATTCTACTGTTGGTCTGCTCTCTTTGTGTGTTTGTAAAGTATTTTAAAAAGGTATTTGGTGTCAAATGCATAGAGCAAATTTGTCAAATTAACCTACGTATGGAGTCCTTTTTTTCATGATCTTTTTACTAAAAAGCATTACTTTGAACAAATTTTCTAATTTAGTTACCTGTTCTGTTAAAGTTAGTTTTCTAGTTTACAAGTGGGATCCTACTTTGTAAGAATCCCAGGTTTTTTCAGCTATAAACAGACTCTGGAATCATGTTTATATGTTCACTTCAGTGACGTTTATGGATCCCGAAAGGCAGGGTGCCGTCTGGATGTGTATGTACACTGTGTTGGCCTCTCTGTTGTGGTATTAATTGCTTCCCTGAAGCTACATTCTTTCTTGACAGTTCTGAAAATGAGTATTTCAAATGTTTCAAGAGTCATAAATAATAGTCATGATTCTACGTGGCATGTGTGTTACAGCTAGATCAGTTCATACGTATAACTAACTTTACATAGTATCTTGTGTAAAAATAGCTTTGGTTATTAAAATCATTGCAATAAAATACCTGCACTATAATATTGTGTTCTTTGGTACCTAGGTGATTTTTTTTTTAATGAATGGACTCTTGTTTCATTTCTTAAAAAATAGCTGAACATTTCTTAACAAACAAAGAGAATGCACTAGTTTAGGTGTCATTCAAATTTTCTTTGCTGGGTTTGAATCTGCATTTAGGTTGCGGGCCTGGCAGGTTCAAACAATAGGCTAGACGAGCGAAATCACACTCTTAATCCAATGAACTCAGACAACCCCACACTGTTGGTTGCACTCCTACAGTACAATCCTTCCTGAAGACCAGCCCTGCCTAAGTCCCTAACCATTGGTGGTGTGTGTGTGTGTGTGTGTGTGTGTGTCCATGCACGCACCCACACAGTACTGAGACACCATACACCTTCATAGCGTGGTGGAACAGATAAGAAAGTCTGATCTTAAAAGATGTCCACTCAATGGCTCAAAATCACTTATGCTCCAAACCACAGAGCAGCCAAGCACAGCGAGAATGATCCTGGATTGAAGGTGTGAGATCCAGTGGTGTTTTCCCGCTTGTAAGTTTTCTTGCCAAGTTGTTGTCCTGTTGAAGTGTGTGTCTCCGAACAAAGTCAGAATGCAGGTGAGCTAAGTCTTTGGTTTCTTTGGACTATAAATAACACTTTTTTTTTCTTCAAATATTTCTAAGTATAAACCTGCTATCCTGAGGTCCTGGTCTTTTAAAAATTATTTTTTATTTAAAGCTTTTCCACCGAGGTTTTAGTTCGTGGTTATTCCTTCATGCTTTGGTACAAGTGCTTGATGAAGAAGATGAGTTGCCTGAAGTGGAGCTGCCTTCGTCCTGCCATTTGTCCAGGCTCCTCCTCCTCGCATTCATGAAGAAGTTGCTGACGGTGCTCAGCTCCAGCCCCAGCTGCTGGGAAATGGTGATTTGTAATTCTTTGGATGGACGCTTATTTTCCTTGAATATTGCATGTAGAGTTCGACGCTGGACATCTGTGAAGACCAGCCTGGGCTTTTTGGGTGTGTTGCCTCTATCCTTCCCATGTTCTTGCTCTTTCCTTTTGCACGCTGCAAGGAAACACAGAGGCTGTTAGAACAAGTTGCCCGGGAGGACACAGAGGGGCAAGGCAGAGCCAATAAAGTGTGTTAGCCATTCCTCTTGTCTGCTTTCTGTCTGCTGACCTCTGACTATGGCACCATGGCAGGCTAGGAGGGAAGTGTGACAAGATGATGGGGGATCAGGAGGAGGGGGAGTTCAGTAAGTCCTGACTTTGAGGCTCCGACAGTACCTCCATTTTGTCTGTGGTAAATCAATTAGCCCCATCTGGCCCTACAAGTCCGCATCTGCAGAATATAGGGTTTGGGCTAAACAAACTTATTGTTAGAATTTTTTAAATCACCATCTGCAAAATGGATGTAGGAATACCTACCTGGCTGGGTTGTGGTAACGGCATAGGAAATAGTACATATAAAAGTTCATGTTAAAAAAAAAAGTTCACGTTAACTGACATGCTTTACACACACAAAGTCTGGTCAGCTGGAAGTGGTGGCCACTCTCAAAGGGTTTATACCAGGGGTCTCAAACTCACGGCCTACGGGCCGCATGTGGCCCACCGAACAATTTTGTGCGGCCCGCAGACTAATCCACGAAGTTCAAAATATTTTGGATAAAATTAAGTAAGCCTAGGGGCCTACTTGTATTTTTCACTTCTCTAGCATCCTAGCTAGATATTAGCTTAGTTAACAGCAGTTGTGATGCGAACTACAGTTTCTGGTCGTTTTGTGACACTGAGTCAACTGCATGTACGATTGTGCTTGTTGTACTGTTATTTTTTGTTTTCAACTGCAGTGAGAAAAGTGTTGTGTAACAGTTGCCTTTTGTAGACCTAGTGCGGCCCGCCGAACGGCTGTGATCTTGCTCTGTGGCCCACATGCTGAGTTGAGTTTGAGACCCTTGGTTTATACAGTCGAGAACACTAGAAGCCTAATTGAGAGTCTGAAAATAAAAAGAAATTGCACTGGGTTCCCTTCTGACCTTTGTTTTCTGGTGTATGTAAGAAAACTGTAGGCAGTGATCTCTCATGCCCATCCATCAGCCTTCCACTGATTCGCTGGTGGAACCAGGACTTGTGGAGAGGTGATGGCTGCTTCCTCACCATGGGGACCAAACCTGTCATGTTATGAATATTCACCTTTAGGGTCTCTCTGAGCCTCCATTTTGCTCTTCATGAAAGACCAGATCTAGGAGTTCCCTTCTGCCCTCACCCCATCTCCCACTGAGAAGCTCCCTTCCCTGCTCATGTTTCTTGGTCCCCATATCCTGAGGCTGCCTCTTGGCTGTGAGAGCTGTTTTGGAACACCATCCCAATGTGGCCCTCGGCTCCCGGGGTTTGGTGCTGGATCAGGGTCTTTCCTCATCTCAGATATCACACTCCTCTTTCTAGCCTCACACGGCTCCCTGACTTCCACCTGCCAAAGGGGCTTTATGGGATATATTGCTAACAACACCCTCGCCCTGCTCCCCATTTCCACCATCACTCATTCCCTACAGCCATCCCCCAATCACAGTACAATCCAAGTGAAAACAGTGCTCCGGTTATGCTACAGCCATTTTCAGACCAGGCTCCTGTGCCCGGACTCTAATCCGGTTGCTGCCTCTCATCCTCCCGCCGAGACCATTCTGGAGCAGCCACTGTGCTCTGTGTATCTCTCCGGTTGTACTCTGACATGAGCTCCAGCCACAGGGAGAGGCAGGTAGGGCATCTTCCTGGTGGAGACAGGGACTGTTACCGGTTCATATCCCCTCAGACCTCCAGCGGGCTGCCTGGCCTGTTGCTATCTCTTCCTCCAGCTCCTGGCTCTCTCTAGTCTGGGTTCTCAATTCCATAGAAGATGGTTCACTAGCTCCCGCAAGATGCAGCCTCTGTGCTCTCCCCAGGGAGCCCTGCTCCTCTGCCTGCCCCTACTTTTCATTCCTGAGTGGTCCCGATCCTGGATTTCTGAGTCCCCCTAGGTCTTAAGTATCCATTAGCACAAATTAGCTCAGCAATCAGATCAGCTGAAAAGCTAATGGGTGAAGGCTGAAGAAGCCTCTAGTCTTTGGAGTCCAATCTAGGGGTATCCAATTTTTTAAATAAACTATATGCTACTTAGTAAAAAATGATTTGAGTATATACTCCCTAATACTATTTATAAATTATACGCATGTGTTACTGTACTACACTATTATGAACATTATAAAGCATACACAAAATATAGAAAATTTTTAAAGGGGTAAAATAAAGACATAGAAATTCTCTTCTACAGATGAACCAGCCTGCCCAGACCTTAGAGTGCATTCACCCCCTGAAGGAACCACTGATCCAGTCACAGAAAATACAGGGTAAGAATTTCAGAATGAACATGAGGGGAGACCTCAGTCACAAAAGACAGATTTTTGGGCAAGTCAGATACATGGTACCTTTCATAACACATCCCGTAGGTTGCTGGCTACAACATGATGGGGCAGCCTCAACATAATGGGAAGTATTTATTAATCTGCACAATGTTAAGCACTATATACCAAACCAGCTGAATTTTCCCAAATAGAGTTCCTTCCTCCAGGGATCTACAGCTCTCACTGGACAACTAGATTAAGTCCCTGAAAATGATAGCTGACTAGACCAAAAACTCTAGTTAGAGTCAGCCCATGTAGACGTAGCTTTATACAATCTGATGCACAAGGCTGATTCATTCATTCACACTCCAAAATGAATATAACACAGATTTTGCTCTTAAGGAGGTCAGCCTTGTGGTCATGTAAAAAAATAACTGCAAGAAAAAGAGGACGCCTGACCAGGCGGTGGCGCAGTGGATAGAACATTGGACTGGGATGCGGAAGGACCCAGGTTCGAGACCCCGATGTCACCAGCTTGAGCGTGGGCTCATCTGGCTTGAGCAAAAAGCTCACCAGCTTGGACCCAAGGTCGCTGGCTTGAGCAAGGGGTTACTTGGTCTGCTGAAGGCCCGTGGTCAAGGCACATATGAGAAAGCAATCAATAAACAACTAAGGTGTCACAACGAAAAACTGATGATTGATGCTTCTCATCTCTCTCCGTTCCTGTCTGTCTGTCCCTATCTATCCCTCTCTCTGACTCTCTCTCTGTCCCTGTAAAAAAAAGAAAAAGAAAAAGAGGACACAGCATATTACCTCTGTTTGAGGATATTAAGGAAGGCATTGCAGAGGAGGGCGTGCTTATACTGGGCCCTACAGGGTGAATAGGAGTTGGCTAGTGAAAGAAGTGGGACAAACTCATACTCAGCAGGGGGAGCAGCATTTGTGAAGGATTGATAAGTATTAGTAGATTGGTATTGGTGGGGCAAGAGTGCACCCAGGAGGAGAGTTGTGGGAGACAAGGTTTCCCAGGTAGACAGAGATCAGAACTGAATTGTCTTTAGACAAGGAGGAATTATTGAAAGGTTATGAGTACAGGTGTAGTGTGATTAAATTTGGGTTTAGACAAACTCTTCTGGTGGTGTTATGGGGGGTGTATTAGAAAGCAGCAAGATTAGAGATAAGGATGCTCTGGTAATCCACCCCGACCCCCCACAGGACTAAGGCACTCATTCTTCCACCTGGCTGGTGGCTCTCTGCTGAGGTCCATCTGGGAATTCTTTGGCCAAAGGTTATGGCACCCTGAGGTGTGGTGGGGGACTGCCCATATCCAGCTTGTGTGTGTGTGGGTGAAGATGGGTTGGTATGGATGGTGGAGGTTGAAAACAGTGAGAATGTGTTGGTTTAAGATCCCCCAACCACAGCCCTTGCATCAAGTTGGGACAGCTCTGGAGGGTCATCCAGTTACAGAACACCCCGTAGGACAGATTGAGGCTATTCTTACAACTACATTGAAGTTCAACATCTCCCTCTGCTTGGTTTTACCTCCTCCACCCCACCCTGCACAGTGGTTATTCCCCATAGCTTTCTCTTATACCCTTCCTGAATGCAAGTTGCAGAAATCCAGAGTCTTTTCCCCAGAAAACCTAACTTAAGAGGAAACCATTAGAAAACCAATGTAGTGAGGACCACAAATTAGACAATGTCAGTTAAGGATAGACTATAGGGAGCAAATTCAAGAGCTTCTTGGAAGGCAGAAAGAATCAAGAGGAGTTACTGACAGCTTCGCTGGGAGGATGGTGTTCAGAACATCTCCCAGGTTTTTGTTTGGACAGTAGTAATGGGGCAATTAGAAAATACAGATAAAGAAATGAATTTTATGAGGGCAGTAATCACTTCTATGTGGGACAAACTGCATTTGAAGTAGTTGTTGGATGTTCTGTTAAAGATCCCCAATAGTGGCCTGACCTGTGGTGGTGCAGTGGATAAAGCGTCGACCTGGAAATGCTGAGGTCACCGGTTCGAAACCCTGGGTTTGCCTGGTCAAGGCACATATGGGAGTTGATGCTTCCTGCTCCTCCCCCTGTTCTCTCTCTCTCTCTCTCCCTCTCTCTCTCTCCACTCTCTCTCTAATAAAAATGAAAAAAAAAAGATCCCCAATAGTTAGTTGACCGGCAAACAGCAGGATATATGGGGTCTACCCCTCAGGGGAGAGATCTGGACTAGAAATAGAAACTGGGAAGTCGTTAGGACTCTAGATGGTAAATTACACAGAACACATGTTGTTGGAAAAGTACATAACTGAGCGTTGGGTGAAGACTCAACATATTTATCATTCAAAAGGTAGAGTGAAGGGAAATCACAAAGATAACTATTTGCCACCTAATCAGAACGTATGTTTGAATGACTTCCGTCTTGTCCTCAGCCTCTGGCAGGACTGAATGGGCTAAAGCTACTGTTGAGCCAGCATTTCTCAGATGGCACCAGAGGAATAAACACGTCTTAGACAGGGGTTTCTTGAAAAGATGGTTTGTAGGTCAAGTACATTTATAAAATCCTACTACTGTATATATAGCCTCCTTCACAAAATTCATAATATGTGTTTGCACATGTAATTCTGTTTCGCAAATTTTCTCAACCCCAGAATCCTTTGTGTTGAGACTATCTATGTCTCATACAATTCTGGTGTTGGGGAAACGCAGTTTGGAAGTTCCGGGCCCCAGCTCTCAAGCACTGCACACAATGTCAGAACTTGGGAAGTAAGATTCCCCTAGAGCAGAGAGCAGGGCTGACTTGTTCTGTATTCCAGGGCCTCCTGGCATAGTACCTGACTCTGAGGGGAGTTCAGTACCCATCTGGACACTGCAGGGAGTGTCTGTGACTAAATGCGTGTGGTATATCTAGAAAGAACTCTACGCAGAAGCTGAAGTTGCTGAATAAGAAAGCAGAGATAGCCTGACCTGTGGTGGCGCAGTGGATAAAGCGTCGACCTGGAAATGCTGAGGTCGCCGGTTCGAGGCCCTGGGCTTGCCCGGTCAAGGCACATATGGGAGTTGATGCTTCCATCTCCTCCCCCCTTCTCTCTCTCTGTCTCTCTCTCCTTCTCTCTCTCCTCTCTAAAAATGAATAAATAAATAAATAAAAATTAAAAAAAAAAAGAAAAAAAAGAAAGCAGAGATATTGGTAGAATAGCGAGTGGACTAAAGTCTGTTGAAAGTCCCCGGGTGACCCCAACAAGGAGGCTAAGAGGAGCTACCCTTAGAAATAAAATCATACTTTCAGAAGCTTGTACAGAACTATAGTCATTAGGACCGTTAAGAGAATATGAATGAAAGCAATGATTTGGAATCTCCATGGAATTCATTTCAGGGCACAGATCACCTGTTAGGTGGGAAGCCACCAACTGGGGTCATGAGAGTCCACAGTGTGCAAGGCAGAGAAAGAGAGAGAGAGAGAGAGAGAGAGAGTAAGGAAGTGCAAATGAAGCATGACAAGATGTACTGCTGCTTAGGGAACAGCAATGTGTGTATTTTAGGTGAAAGTTTAGGTGTTTTATTTTTGGGACAGAGACAGAAAGAGAGAGACAGAGAGAGGGACAGATAGGGATAGACAGACAGGAAGGGAGAGAGATAAGAAGCATCAATTCTTTGTTGTGGCACCTTAGTTGTTCATTGATTGCTTTCTCACATGTGCCTTGACCGGGGGGCTACAGCAGAGCGAGTGTCCCCTTGCTCAAGCCAGCGACCTTTGGGCTCAAGCTTGTGACCTTGGGGTTTCGAACATGGGTCCTCTGTGCTCCGGTCTGATGCTCTATCCATTGTACCACCACCTGGTCAGGTTGAAAGTTACACTTTTTGTGTAAGAATACAGTTTCCATGAAAAATAGACAAGTATTGGCCCTGGCCGGTTGGCTCAGCGGTAGAGCGTCGGCCTGGCGTGCGGGGGACCCGGGTTCAATTCCCGGCCAGGGCACATAGGAGAAGCGCCCATTTGCTTCTCCACCCCCACCCCCTCCTTCCTCTCTGTCTCTCTCTTCCCCTCCTGCAGCCGGGGCTCCATTGGAGCAAAGATGGCCCGGGTGCTGGGGATGGCTCCTTGGCCTCTGCCCCGGGCGCTGGAGTGGCTCTGGTTGTGGCAGAGCATTGCCCCCTGGTGGGCAGAGCGTCGCCCCTGGTGGGCGTGCCGGGTGGATCCCGGTCGGGCGCATGCGGGAGTCTGTCTGACTGTCTCTCCCCGTTTCCAGCTTCAGAAAAAAAAAAAAAAAAAAAAAAAATAGACAAGTATTTATCATAGAAGTGGATTTATGGGAAGAGGATTTCTCTTATTTGTTAAAAGTGATACTGGAGATGACCCCTCATGAGTCACCTTCTTGAAGGTGGGCAAGGAAATACATTTTCAAGTTGCAGTGGAAAAGTGTAACGTGGGCTTTCTCAGACAGGTGACCGTGACCTTTATAGGTGACATCACCCACGGAGAGTCCTATGTGGGAGGCAGAAGTAGGCATGGAAGGTGGTAAAAGGCAGAGCATGGCTTTGTGCACTACAGAACAAAAATTATAGAGAAGTTTTTTAAAAGGCAGCACATAAGGATGTGGGACAAGGACAGAAGCTTTCATTTTCAAGCATACTTGGGCCTGTGCTTTATCCACAGTTGGCAAGACAGAGCCAAGGATATATTTTTTTTCCAGAGACAGAGAGAGAGTCAGAGAGAGGGATAGAAAGGGACAGACAGACAGGAATGGAGAGATGAGAAGCATCAATCATTAGTTTTTTGTTGTGCATTGAGACACCTTAGTTGTTCATTGATTGCTTTCTCATATGTGCCTTGACCGCAGGCCTTCAGGAGACCGAGTAACCCCTTGCTCGAGCCAGCGACCTTGGGTCCAAGCTGGTGGGCTTCGCTCAAGCCAGATGAGCCCGCGCTCAAGCTGGCGACCTTAGGGTCTCGAACCTGGGTCCTCGCTCTATCCACTGTGCCACCATCTGGTCAGGCAAGCCAAGGATATTTTAAGATATATTAACTCTGCAGGATCTTGAAAGATATTTTATGAACAATGAGTTTATGAGGTTAGTTCATTTAGGAAAGGCTGAGTTAACTGATGATTAAACAAGCTTCTTTCATGCAGGACTTCCCAGAGCCTTCAATATGCTAACAGGCACTGATACTTTCTAGTGTGTGGAGTCTCCCAAACTTATTTGATTAAGAAACTATTTAGAGAATTTCTCTCAAGAATGGCATTACTTAGAACAGTGTTTCTCAACACGCGGTTGGCAGACCCATGATCATCTGTGAACTGTTAGTGACCTGAAGCAAGACCAGTACAGAGAATTGAGAATGAGCAATTAGAAATGTTTGTGGCAGTTTGATGTTACTGCAACATTCAAGTACGTGATTTTTTGTTCTAGTAATACATTTTTTATGGTAGTATCAAGAGTATTGGTCCAGGACAGATGGACGTGAGAAACAAACAACTAGTCCTTCACTACATAGAGCTTAAGAAGCCTTTATAAAACATAGAGTACAACAAAATCCAAGAATCAGCTATCAGCCAAGTGTTCGTGTAACCAACTTACTGTGTATCCATTTTTCTGATTTAATGACATGAAAGACTTTACAACATCTATACTGCTGATTGAGCTGTAGAAAAGTCTGCCAAGAACTTGTCTAGGAATATGTGGGCACAGACATATTGGCCTGGAAGACATTTATAAAGCTAGATCGATTTACAACACAGATTCTCAGGGGAACCTGGACTGAGAGGACACAGACTCAAGTTCCTGTTATTTTTTTTTTTTTTTCTACAGAGACAGAGAGAGAGTCAGAGAGAGGGATAGACAGGGACAGACAGACAGGAATGGAGAGAGATGAGAAGCATCAATCATTAGTTTTTTGTTGCGCATTGCAACACCTTAGTTGTTCATTGATTGCTTTCTCATATGTACCTTGACCACGGGCCTTCAGCAGACCAAGTAACCCCTTGCTCGAGCCAGTGACCTTGGGCTTAAGCTGGTGAGCTTTTGCTCAAACCAGATGAGCCCGCACTCAAGCTGGTGACCTCAGGGTCTCGAACCTGGGTCCTCTGCATCCCAGTCCGACGCTCTATCCACTGCGCCACCGCCAGTCAGGCAAGTCCCCGTTCTTTAAGCATACATACATGTGTGATATTGGACTCATACTTCATCTTCTTTGAGCCTTAATCAGCTGCAAAACAGAGGACAACAGTCTTTTTTCCTCACATGATTGTAACAAGCATTAAATAAGATAATATATGTTGAAGTAATCATTAAAACCTTTAAGGAGTATTCTAGTTGTTTGCAAATTAGTTTTCTGATGCTTTCTTCCTTCTTTAGTCAAGGTGCAAGTATAAATATGGAATTGACACAGCAGTTGGAATCTGCTTTGTCTCTAGCTTGTGGTATGAACTTGGACACATCACTAATTTCTTTCTCTGCTTCCTTTAAATGAGCAGGCTATGTTCCAAGGCCTTTGTGGGTACGAAAGCCCTGTGAGTCAATGAACTCATGGCTGCAGAATCTCTTGGTTTCCAAAGTCTCTTTAAAAACTTCCAAGAGAAAAAACAAACAAACAAAAAAAACTTCCAAGAGAACTGCAGTCTGTCTTTCAGAATATATACTCACAATGTGTACTATCCCATTGCATCCTGTGAGTTTTAATGGATATGGCCAAGGGCAACCGTTGCCTGAGCAGTGAACTCCTGGACATCTTCTTCATCCTTATGGCTTCTCAAAAAATAGCAGGTATTGGCTCTGCAGGAACATCAGCCAGTTCTGCTAATAATGCAGATGCACGTGCATCTGAATGAAGGTGATAAAACATAAACTCATGTTCCTCACAGGTACTTTTACTTTTTGAATTTATGAGCTTTATAGAAGAAAAGACCCTGCACACAGTTCAGCATTTGCCTTCCAAGGACTCTGAGCTATTCAATAATAGTTAATTTGCATGTTTATTGAATTTCTACATTTTTATTAAAACTGTAGGACAATTTATTTAACTTACTTCCTGACAGACGTTCTTAGTCTGTTTGTCCCAGAGTTGGCTGCTCCACATAGGGTAGAATCATGGATTAGAGGTAGGCTGACTTCTTAGGGGCAGTGCAGCTGTGTGTGTTGCAGTGTGTACTCATTAAAAGTGCACTGAAGGGCTCGACCAGGGGAGGCACAGTGGATAGAGTGTTGACCTGTGACCCTGAGGACCCAGATTCAAAATCCCTAGGTCTCCAGTTTGAGCCCAGGCTCATCCAGCTTGAGCTCAGGGTCACCGGCTTGAGTGTGGAATTATCAACATTTGAAGCCCAAAGTCGCTGGCCTGAGCAAGTGGTCAATGGCTTGGCTTGAGTTCCTCCTTCTCCTGTCAATTTATGAAAAGCAATCAATGAACAACTAAAGTGACTCAACTATGAATTGATGCTTCTCATCTCTCTCCCTTCCTCTCTATTTCTCTCTCTCTCTTTCTTGGAAAAGAAAAGTACACTAGAGTCCAGGTATAGTCAGAGTGTTCTCCATATTCTTGGTTTATGAATTGTCAGAAATTTTGGGTTCTGGTGTGGGCTCTGTCATTAATTAGCTGAATGATTAGATTAAATTCTTTAACCAAACTAAGTCCAGGTTCTTTAATTATATAATGAAGGGACTGGGCTAAATAACTTACAGTCCTTCTGGGTACAGCTCTATAACTAGATGTGTGTCAATGCTTTCCACTCTAGGGGAAGCAGTTGGCAGGACAGACCCCATCCAGGACTGTTGGTTTCTGCATTGTAAACAGGCACCTGGAGAAGTGTGAAGGTTGAACTATTAATTCTAGAATTGGCTGGTCCACCCTTCCAGCCCATGGCCCCAATATCATGTCCAATGATGCTGGCTTTCTCCTGGCAGGCCGAGATGGGGTGGGATTGAGGAGAGAAGGCCTTGGGGGCAGAGCACCTTCAGATGGGATAGGAAGGAGAAGAGGATCTCTTTGTTTAGTAAACAGTATTGACAGAAAATGGACTTCATACGTTGAATTATTCTTAGACAATTTGTAAAGGTCTTTTATTTTTCATTTTATTTATTTATTTATTTGAACAGAGACAGAGAGAGAGTCAGGATAGATAGGGACAGACAGACAGAAACAGAAAGAGATGAGAAGAATCAATAATTAGTTTTTCCTTGTGACACCTTAGTTGTTCATTGATTGCTTTCTCATATGTGCCTTGACCATGGGGCTACAGCAGACTGAGTAACCCCTTGCTCGAGCCAGCAACCTTGGGCTCAAGCTGGTGAGCTTTTGCTCAAACCAGATGAGCCTGCGCTCAAGCTGGCGACCTTTGGTCTCGAACCTGGGTTCTCCGCATCCCAATTTGATGCTCTATCCACTGCGCCACAGCCTGGTCAGGCTGTAAAGGTCCTTTAGAAAACTCAAGCTTATGTTAGTTACACGAAGGAGGAATAAGAAAAGTAGGTTTTTTTGGGGGGTGGACCCACATACAGATAAGTAACAATCAGTGGTTGGCATACTTCCAAGAAGCTGTGGTATATCTGACAGAGTAAGATGGAAATGGAGCCAAATGAATGGAATGTCCATTGAGCACCCAAAAACCCTCTCTTGACAGCTGAAACTGCTTTTCAAAGTATACTCTACGGGACAATATATCTGAAGGAGCAGGCATGCAAATAAGACAGATTTCAGTAAGACAGAGAGGGGTCGGGAGAAATGGAAAGGGAGAACTATGGAAGTGAACGTGGCAGGTCTGCCCCTGAGTCCACTTTACAGGCCACTGTGAGAGCAACGAGCCAGCGGGTGGGCCACAGCGGCTTCAGGATTACAGCCCGGACTCCAGGACTGCAGAGCCATAGTGCTATCTGAGCTGCCTGGAGTTAATTTGCTGCACTGTGCCTAATTTTTTAAGTAGCGGCTCCTAATATACTGCTCACAAAAATTAGAGGATATTTCAAAATGAATATGAAGAGATAAAGAAAAGAAGCATTGATTTTTTTTTATTAAACAAGAACATCAGAAAAGCAAATGACAAGTCAAAGAAAGTTGTTTAATTATGCAAATGAGATGCAAAACCAACTTTTATTTCATTGGTGAAAATGCACTATACAAAAGACTGTAAGTACTGGAGTATCTGCATGTTCCCTGACCCCCTAATTTTTGTGAGCAGTTAGTATATGGAACGAGGTAGTTATTAAGTGGCAAATTTAGAGGGCACAGCACAATGTATAATTTGGACAGCTACTCCAGTGAGTTCTAATGGATACGGCCAAGGGCAGCCACGGCTCGGGGGAGTCACCTCCTGCAGGGAATGTGATATCAGCCTAGGAAGATGAAGCCAACACAGTCTGAGGGAAACAGACAGATTTGTTGTGTCTGTGAGTTTGTGGGGCAGCCAGAGCATCTACAGAAACTCTTCTGGGCATGCATGCAAAAGGCCTAACAAAAACCCCAAAGAGCAGACATTCCCAGCCAGGAATGAACACAGTTAACCTCCTCCCACCAACCCCTGGCTGAATCTTGCTTTACAGTGCTTAAAACACCACTGATAAACTTCTCCTATGAACCCCACAAACTCAGGGGAGTAGAAAGGGTTATTTCTTTTTCTGTAGGTAAAGAGACAGTATCAGAGAGGGCAGGTGACCTGCCTATGGGCACACGGCTGGTTAGTGGGGGACCTCCAAGTCCACTGTGCCCAGGAGGCAGGCATCAGCATGCTGGACACATCACAAAATCTTTGCCAGCATGGGGAACGGGAAGGAGCAGCTGGCGAAGGGGAGCCCAGGGAACCCGCAGCCATGGCGCGCGGAGTGGGAGCAGTTGGCCAGCAGGGTAGCAGGCTGCTTGCCAGCCAGACCTGCCTCGCTGTGGCCGAAAGAACTGCAGTTGGCCCAGCCAGGAAAGTGGGCTGCACAGAGGTTGAGGTGGAAGGTGTTCCAGCAGCATAGGGGACAGCACACTCATGCTGGTCTGGAGAGGGACAGGGGTAAATCCAGTTTCAGTAGGACAGCAGAGGAACACGAGACAGCTGTCTCCAAATGGATGCTGGCTTTGAGAGGAAGCTGAAGGAAACTGCCCCTTAAAAAAGAAAAGATGGGGAGCTGTGGGCTAGCCAGGACGTGTCTGCTCCATCAGATCCAGGTCGGAAAAGTCACCCAAACCTCTCACCACTCCACCTATTTGCTCTTTTAACAGAGCTGTCCAGTACAGAGACCCACCTTCCCAAGCATCTGCTGCCTAAAGTCAGCATATAAAATAACTCCATCAACCTCTCTTCCCTAGGTAAAGCTCTGTAGCTGGAGCCCAGGAGTGGGAACTACATTGGACATTGTGATCAAAGGAGGGCGAGGCTGCCTGGGCCTGGAGGGCTGGAACAGGATCACCTGAAACTGACGCGGCTTCCCCTGGGCCAAGTCCACACGTGCTGTGTGTGACCTCACAGAGCCGCACAGCAACGATGGGAGGTCCGAACTGTTATTATCTCTATTTTACAAATGGGCAGTTTTAGGCTTAGAGATTGAGGGACTGGTCCAAGGTTATCTTGACAGTAAATGGTAGAGTTGGGATTAGAGCCAGTGTGGGGCCCAGCGACAGTACTGGAGATCAGGTGTGGCCTGGGTTTTCCTCATGGAACAGGGGTGTGTGGGGGAATCAGAGAATCATACACTTAACTTCACCCATGGGTTCTGCAACTTTGAGTGAAAGGACTTACAATGAAACCAATTTTATCATAGTCTACTTGATATAAATAGGAGTTCAGTTCTAGGCAACTCATCAACATTATAACAAAACTATGTTATTGGAGGGCCTGCTGTACTGGCTTTCACTCTACATAAACCCGCAAACAGCCATTTTTTTTTTTTTTTTTTTTTTTTTAAATTTATTTATTCATTTTTATAGAGTTGAGGGAGAGACAGAGAGAGAGAGAGAGAGAGAGAGAGAGAAGAGACAGAGAGAGAGAATGGGGGAGGAGCTGGAAGCATCAACTCCCATATGTGCCTTGACCAGGCAAGCCCAGGGTTTCGAACCGGCGACCTCAGCATTTCCAGGTCGACGCTTTATCCACTGCGCCACCACAGGTCAGGCCAAACAGCCATTTTAATGTGATTCTAGGCTATCTTAGTTCTTCTCCCACAAACTTCGTCTTCTTTCTTTTGTTCTGTGTTTCCTCCGGCACATACTGAATCCGAGACAGAAAGGTGGGCTGGGACTCCTCAATGAATGCGTGCATTTTCATACTCCTATGAGACTTGCCTGTCGGCCTGCTGGCCCTCCATGCGCACGTGCATACACTTCCCTCAGCAGCACAGGACCAAGCTTTTTGATACTCACAGGAAGGGACACCCACCACCTGGCCCTTCCCTCCAGGAAGCTCTTTCCCTGCATTGTAGCTTCAAAGGAACCAGTGGGAAGAGAAGCTGCTGTCTTGCACCTGCTTGTCTGTTCAGTAACAAAAGATCATGTAATTCTTTCCTGAAAGGTGGCTCAGAAATTCTGAATTTAAATTCCTAAATTTCTGCTGATGCCTGATCATTGGATTTTTTAAAATTTATTTTTATTTATTTATTTATTTTTTTGGTGAGAGGAGGGGAGACAGTGAGGCAGACACCTGCATGTGCCCAGACTGGGATCCACTTGGCAACCCGGTCTTGGGCCAATGCTCTTGTACCGAGTTATTTTTTTTAGCACTTGAGGCTGATGAGCTCTATCGGAGCTGTCCTCGGTGCCTGGGGCTATGGTAAACCAATCGAGCCACTGGCTGCAGGAGGGGAAGAGGGAAAGAAGGGGGAGAGAAGCAAAGGTTTCTTCTTCTGTGTGCCCTGACCGGAAATTGAACCTAGGACATCCATATGCCAGGCCGACGCTCTATCCACTGAGCCAATGGCCAGGGCTGGATCATTTGAATTTTATTACATCAGTATCCCTCACCTTGAATAGTCCCTCAACAGTTTGGACCCCAATAATTGGAAATATGTGCTATTGATGCCC
Organism: Saccopteryx leptura; assembly: GCF_036850995.1. Lineage (NCBI taxonomy): Eukaryota > Metazoa > Chordata > Mammalia > Chiroptera > Emballonuridae > Saccopteryx > Saccopteryx leptura. The sequence goes on along the minus strand of NC_089508.1, from coordinate 66,970,040 downwards.
TAATTATGAATGAATGGCACAGCTGATGTATTACAGTAGATACTTATGCATTTTATCTCATACAAACCTAATGTGAATTGTAAGTCTTAGTTTCATGATCCCATTCCTCTAATTAATAGCTGTAAATAATACCTTATAATATTCACAGCAATTGAAAGTTATGAAATAAAATGCCTTCAAAAATAACTTAAAATTTTGACTTTGCACTAAGTCATCAGACATTGCACTAATAATTTCAAATTAGTTGTTTGCATTTCTGGAATGTTGTCTGTAGAATCCAATTGTAAGTGCTACTCTCCCAGTGACATGTATTAGACAATTAGTTTTACAAGGGTCTCAAGAGGAAAGCTCTTTGTGGGTGGTCCACCATGATATTCAAGGTTGGGGACATTGACCCCAACCACGTTTCCCATCTCATTTCCCACTACTGCCCCCACGACCACCCAGTGAGCCACACTGCCCAGAAGTCAGTCATTAATACGTAAGAACTTTCACCCCCACTCCTTTGTTCAAGCAAGTTGTTCCCTTCACCAAGATGTCCTTCCTTCTATTTATTTTCCATATAAAATTTCCCTTTGTAATCAAGACTCAGCTCAAGCATTTCATTTTCTGCTAAGCCTTCTCTATCTCCTCTTCCGTCCAGGGAGAACTGCTATCTCCTGTGCTCATAGAGTCCCCTGGATAATTATCTACTTACCCATCTCTCTCACTAGATCATGAGATCCTTAGGAGTAGATCATGGCTTATTTCTTTGGCATCCTTGTTACATAAATAAACTGGATGTGGCCCCATGGAAAATGAAGACACCCAAGACACAAGTCTTTATCTTTTGAAAATGTATACATAGGTGCACTTCCATGAGATTGCCTTAATCATTTATTAAATAATTATTTTGAAGCTCTTTAATGGCACTGTGGGAGATATTTCATTTATTTTCTTTTTTAAAAAATTAAATTTATTGGAGTGACATTTGTTAATAAAATTACATAGGGTTTTTTTTTTTGTGTGTGTTTTTTTTGACAGTGACAGAGAGAGGAACAGACAGACTGGAAGGGAGAGAGATGAGGAGCATCAATTCTTTGTTGTGGCACCTTAGTTTCTCAGTGATTGCTTTCTCATATGTGCCTTGACTGGGGGGCTACAGCAAACCGATTGACCCCTTGCTCAAGTCAGCGACCTTGGGTTCAAGCTGGTGGGCCTTGCTCAAACCAGATGAGCCTGTGCTCAAACTGGCGACCTTGGGGTTTCGAACCTGGGTCCTCAGCATCCCAGTCCGATGCTCTGTCTACTGTGCCACCACCTGGTCAGGCTAAAATTACATAGGTTTTAATGGGGTTGTGGTAGTGAGGATAGTCCTGAAATGTCATTGACAAGTGAGTGAAAGGGGGTTGAGCCCTGGTAAAGAAAGCTGATATTGCCATCACTCCTGTGATGGAGTTAGAAGGTGTTTCGGCCAGGGAGGGAGGGGGCTGGTGAAACAGAGCTGGAAGAGCAGAAGGCTTGGAAGGGCTGAGTTTGGGCGGGGCTATATAAATGAGCCGGAAGTTGGACAACCAGCCCCTCCCAGGTGAGGTGCCCAGGTGGGGGGGGGTCACTGGGTACTAAAAAGCAAAGGGATGCTATTTGTGTCTGTTCTTGCTAACTCTAGGTGGTGACTCGAGTCGATAAAGACAGAGTTGATAAAGATGCAATTTATGAATAATGTCAGTAAATACCTACACAGAGTCTGTGTGGTGGAAACCATACAATTAATGAGATGATCCTAGTCTTGTAGAAACTGAAATTCAAGGGGTGAAGGATATAAATTAAAAAATGTCTTATATGCCTGACCAGGTAGTGATGCAGTGGCCCAGCGGATAGAGTGTTGGACTGGGACGTGGAGGACCCAGGTTTGAAACCCCAAGGTTGCCGGCTTGAGTGAGGGCTCATCTGTCTTGATCATGGGCTCAACAGCTTGAGCGCTGGGTGGCTAGCTTAAGCATAGAATAATAGACATGACCCCATGGTTGCTGGCTTGAGCCCAAGGTTGCTTGCTGGCTGGAGCAAAGGGTCACTAGCTCTGCTGTAGTCCCTCTCCCAAAAGCACATATAAGAAGGCAATAAATGAACAACTAAGGTGCCACAATGAAGAATTGAGGCTTCTCATTTCTCTCCCTTCCTCATTTCTCTCTCCCTATCTATCCCTCTCTCTGACTCTCTCTGTGTCTCTGTAAAAAAAAAAAGCACCTTTTAAATAAGGTGAAATGACATCCCATTTTGTTCCTTTTTCTTCTAGTAACTGCCGTGTCACTGGAATTTTTTTTTTTTTTTTTGGTATTTTTCTGAAGCTAGAAACCGGGAGAGATAGTCAGACAGACTCCCGCATGCGTCCGACCGGGATCCACCCGGCACGCCCACAAGGGGGCGACGCTCTGCCCACAAGGGGGCGATGCTCTGCCCCTCCGGGGCGTTGCTCTGCCGCGACCAGAGCCACTTTAGCGCCTGGGGCAGAGGCCAAGGAGCCATCCCCAGCGCCCGGGCCATCTTTGCTCCAATGGAGCCTCGGCTGAGGGAGGGGAAGAGAGAGACAGAGAGGAAGGAGAGGGGAAGGGGTGGAGAAGCAAATGGGCACTTCTCCTGTGTGCCCTGGCCAGGAATCGAACCCGGGACTTCCACACGACAGGCCGACACTCTACCACTGAGCCAACCGGCCAGGGCCATCATTGGAATTTTTGAGTTGGTGTCCTGGATCCATGGGTGAGGGTGTCATTGCTTCCACCTGGACTTCATGGCTGGCTTGAATTCTGCATTGGGAGAGGCTGGAAGGACGGACACTTAAAGTTCTCAGCTATAAAGTACTTGGCTATAAAGTGAAATCACCTGAGATTTGTGAAAGCTTCCCAAGTGATTGTAACACATATCCAAGACTGGGAATCACTATTCTCAATCAGTCCTTCTCTGACTGGAATCATGTGGACATCTTGTTACAATGAAGATTCTGATCCAGCGGGGCCGGGCAGCTGAGATGCTAAATGTCTAACAAGCTCCCAGGTAATGCCCAGTTGCTGGTCCAGGACCACACTCTGAGTAACCAGGGTACAGAGTGTGTACAGAATCTCCTCCTATCACTACTGATTTTGATCCTCTGAGAGTGGGATTCACAAACAGATATTTTTTTTTCTGACAGAGAAAAAGAAAAGAGAAAGTCAGAGAGAGGGACAGATAAAGACAGACAGGCAGGAAGGGAGAGAGATGGGAAGCATCAATTCTTTGCTATGGCACCTTAGTTGTTCATTGATTGCATTCTCATATGTACTTTGGGGGCTACAGCAGAGTGAGCAACCCTTTGCTGAAGCTAGCAACCTTGGGTTCAAGCCAGCGATCATGGGGTCATGTCTATGATCCCACACTCAAGCCAGTGACCCCATGCTTAAGGTGATGAGCCGGCGCTCAAGCCAGCAACCTCGGGGTTTCGAACCTGGGTCCTCTGCATCCCAGTCCGACGCTCTATTCACTGTGCCACTGCCTGGTCAGGCCAAACAGACATTTTAATCAAGCTTCTCACCCAGCTAATTTGGATGAGTGATAAAGTTGAAGAATCACTTGCTCCTAGGCTAATACTTCAAAATTTACCAAGAGAAAAAGAATCATGCCCCGCATTTGTCAAAAATACAGATAGATTCAATCAGAATCTTAGGAGTGGCAAGGGAATCTGTACAAGAGAACCAGGTAGACCCACTGATTTAAGGCCTAGGAAAGGCTGTCTGGTGGGATCTTTTGGTGGAATTTGGGAAGGTCCAGGTACCTCTCCCCCTTCTTTCCACAATGAAATGGTCACTGTAAAATGCATCTCTTGTGATTGTCACAGACAGTCTGCAGAGGGAAAGTGGGCATGTGGGTGGCAGGCAGGGGTAGGCCTGGAGGTGGAAGTGTCCATAGTGCTCAATGTTGAAGCAGGGGATTTTGTTCTGTGATTCTGAGGAGAGAGGAAGTTGGGCGAGAACAGAGGGCAAGAATCAGATGAATGGCGGTACACTTTTCAACACTAACAGAGCTTCCTCCATCCTGAGTTCACCTCGTTTGTCTACAGGGAGGTGCGGGAGCTGCGAAAGGAACAGCACCCCTTGACATCAGTAAGGCCACTTCCAGACCCCTCCCCTCCCCTTTCCTCCTCGCTGGCACCAGGAGGAGAAACAAAAAATAGAGGATTTGTTTACCTTTAAATCAACACCTTCCTACCCCTGCTGTGACAATAGGACCCCTGTTAGTCTGCACTGGACCTGTATTGTGGCTGCTACATTTCAAATATGTTAAAAGTATTATTTTATGACATTTAATAACACAGGGCACATGGGCACACACATATACCCGTATCATAAACCCATGCTGCATATTTCAGACTGGGCTTCTCCAGCATCAGCATGCGTTAGAATCACTTCAAGGGCATTTCAAACACAGAGTCTCAGGTTCTCTCCAGAGTTTCTGAATCAGTAGGATTTCTAACAAGGTCCCTAGTGATGCCTGGAGGTATTTGCATGGGAAGAACTGCAGATGAATCTTACCTCAAAATATTTTAGCAGGTTTGTTTATTTTATGAGTATGGGTGAAGCCATTTTGAAAGTATTTTAGATGTATTATTGGACTGAGTAAAAGAGTAAATTCATGTTGAGAGAGAGAGAGAGAGAGAGAGAGAGAGAGAGAAGTTACTGGGTGCCAGGCGCTCACTATAGAGGAAGAGACACAAAAATACAGAATGGGGAAGGCAAGAAAAATCCTATGGGGATGTATCACAATGGAATGTGGTGTGAACTTATGATTTAAAACAATATGTACATAAGCATATTTATGTGCACATGTGCATTATGGATGTATGAATGTGTGTATGTACATTAGTATGTGTGTAAATATATATGCTTATTTTTCCTGGATTTGTCTGGAAGGGCCAAAAACAAAGTCATACTACTAGCTGTGAGCACAGCTAGTAATCCTAGTCTTTTTTTGTGTGTGTGTGACAGAGACAGAGAAAGGCAGAGAGAGGGACAGACAGGAACGGACAGACAGAAAGGGAGAGAGACGAGAAGCATCAATTCTTTATTGCAGCATCTTGGTTGTTCATTGATTGCTTTCTCATATGTGCCTTGATGGGGGGCGGGGGACTATAGCAGAGCGAGTGACCCCTTGTTAAAGCCAGCAACCTTGGGCTCAAGTCAGCAACTTTGGGTTCAAGCCAGCGACCATTGGGCTCAAGTCAGTGACTTTGGGGTTTTGAACCTGGGCCCTCTGCCTCCCAGTCTGACATTACATTCACTGCCCCACCACCTGGTCAGATGCCCTGGTCTTCCTGGGCGTCTGTTCCTTACTCAAATAAGCCAGGCTCCACAAAGAAGGGGCAGATTCTAGGGCTGAGGCAACAGATGAGCTTGAAATATCTTATTACTATTCAAGAAAGTAAAAAAAAAAAAAAAAGAAAGAAAGAAAGAAAGAAAAAACACAGGAGCTGGATTAAAGGGATTCTCACTGGCCAAATATAGGACAACTTGAGCACTGAAATAGTGAAGTATAATAATGAATTTTAAACCATTGGAAAAGGAATACATGAGTCTACACCAATAATGGATAAGTAAACAAGAGGGAAGGGGACTCTTGCTCACAGTAGAAAGATGAGAGCTGACTGTTAAATATGGCAGGAGTGCTGGAGATGGAAAATCATTTTAAACCATTATGATAAAGATTAGATCAGGCAAGAATCAATAGATACTAAATCTACGGGGAATTTTGAGGAGGAGGAGAAGGAAGATATTTGCATGGTTTTAAAGTATATCCTCGCAGATTGTTTATTATTAGTAAGGAAGAAAAAAAGTCCTAGTCATTATACAATTGAGAAATTAAACAACACCATGACTGGATGATCAAAATGAACTTCCCAGTTTAGTGAGGGCCAGACAGACTTCATGGGCCTCCAAATGAGACCCCCTGAGAAGGACATACCTCACCATGCAGCTTTCTTGGCAAGAAAGCATCACCTCAATCTAAGCATAAGGAAATGTCAGATAAACACAAAATGAGAAGTATGTTTTTTAACAAATGGGAACTGTATTCTGTAAACATGTCAATGTCATAAAATGGAAATGGAAATGTTTCAGATTAAAGAAAAAGTAGATAAATGACATCCTAATATTTGGCTGAATGGAGAACAATGTGATGAACAGCTTTACTGGGTCTACTGACACAAGTGAACTTTGACTATATGAAGAATATCCCTACTCTTGGAAATACACTCAAGTACTTAGGTATACAAGGCCAAGATGTATGTAATTTACCCCCTGCTGCTGCATAAAAGAATTCTGTATGAGAAAGAGAGAGAGAGAGAGAGAGAGAATGTGAACAAGTAAATGATAAAGCAAGTAAGGCAAAATGTTAACAATTGGTCATGTTAACAATTGTATAAAGAGTATATTAATGTTCTTTTACTACTATTTTTTAAAATTTATTAATTTTAGAGAGAAAGGAAAAGAGAGAGAAAGAAACATCAATCTATACCTGTATGTGTCCTGACCAGGGATTGAACTCACAACCATTGGGTATTGGGATGAAACTCTAACCTACACAGCTTTTGGGGCAGAACTATACTATATTTTATTTTTGTACCATTAAAAACTCTGAAATAATTTTCAGATAAAAATTATTTAAAATCATAATTTTGAATAATATTTAATGACTGACATCAAGATATGTTCAAGAGCCCTGGCCAGTTGGCTCAGTGGTAGAGTGTTGGCCTGGCATGTGGAAGTCCCAGGTTTAATTCCTGGCCAGGGCACACAGGAGAAGCACCCACCTGCTTCTCCACCCTTCCTCCTCTCCTTTTTCTCTATCTCTCTCTTCCCCTCCTGCAGCCAAGGCTCCATTGGAGTAAAGTTGGCCTGGGCGCTGAGGATGGCTCCATGGCCTCTGCCTCAGGAGCTAGAATGGCTCTGGTTGCAATGGAGCAATGACTCAGATGGGCAGAGCATCACCCCTTGGTGGGCATGCCAGGTGGATCCCGGTTGGGCGCATGTGGGAGTCTGTTTGCCTGCACCCTTCTCACTTCAAAAAATACAAAAAAAAAAAAAGAAAGATATGTTCAATTATAAATTCTCTATGAGCTCAATTTTGTAAAAATATATTTTATTTATGTACTTTTAAAAAGCGGGAAGGAAACAAACCAACATATAAAGAGGTATGATCTTTCAGTTATGAAATTATAGATGATTTGATTTTGTTGTATTGTTTATAATGTTTCATATCTTCCAAAGTTCTACATTGACAATGTATTACTCCCATAATTAGAAAAAAAATATTTTTGAAAGAAAAAGACAATATTTTGTAAAGTTTTATGCATAATGTTGACTGCTGTCATTCATTAGTAAGAGCAAAAACAAAACTAAACAAAAAACCGTGAAATCACTGAAATGTCCAGTGATGGGGAATTTGTTGGAGAGGTAGTATAAATTCTGATACTTCTAAAATATTATGAAGTCATAAAAATTTGTGTTTACCCAGTGAATTATGGGCCAACCTAAGGGTCCAAAAAATAGGGAATTGATTAAAATACAGCATATCTATAAAACAGAAAATTTGTACTTTTCTGACATGGAATGAGTGCTCCAGCAGCAAAGGGACGGCTTTTACCTTCTTCTCTGCTGCCCTGCAAACTGGGAAGCTCTGTCCCTACACAGTTGTCGAATGAATGGATGCTACTTGGGAGGTCTTTGGGAGGGGGCAGAATGGTGCAATTACCAGGAATTTTTATTGTCTCCATTAATCTTTTATGTATTTTCAAATATTCTACCATAAATTTAATAACGTGGGATTTTTAATTTAAAATGTTACAAAATAGTATGTATATATCAGCTCATCCAAGAAAGATTGGAATGATATTTACAACAAAAGGAGGGGCTTATCTCTCTGTGAGGGTGTTATGAGTGATTGTCTTCTTTTTTTTTTCTTGATTAGTATATTATACTTTTACAAGAATAAGTTCTTTTTTTAAAAAGCATTGGAGTTAAGTAAAATTTAAAAATAAGATACAAGCTGTTGGACATAGTAAAAAAAATTTAGTAGGGCTATGTCATGACAAAAGCAGGATCTAACTTATACATACATAATACAATAATTTGTTAGAAAAAAAGCCTTCACTCTTGTGTTGAAGGCTCTAAATTGATATAGTTAGTAGTTGTGTCTGAGTGTTGCATTAATTACTTTAAAATAGGAAGGCTGGGTGGTAGATAGAATATAGTTTTATAAGCTTAAGTTTTGGATCATTCCGTATATCGAGTTGTTTTTCATAAAGGGACAGCTATTGAAGTACTTGAGGCATTTTCAACATTCCCAGGAGGGTGGTCACCCTGTGCTGATCCTTTAATGTCATTGCTCAGATAATTGCACAGGGCAGCACACCGTTGGGCATGTAAATGTAAATGTAGGAGGCAATTGTCCGTCAGAAGAGCAGAATTTTGCAAGAGGAAGCAAGAGACATTCACTATATTCCCTAGAGAGTTATTCGGGACATGGAGGGGACCCTTGATTATTTTAAACTATGGACACACACACACACACACACACACACACACGCACGCGCGCTCGTGCTCACAAACTTGAAAAGCCATAAGCCAGCACTGAAGAATACACAAGAAAATGGTAACAGGGATTGTTTCAAGGGAAGAAGGACCAGGTGACTAGAGAATAGGTTTGATACCCTCGTTTCTCCTCAAATTGCATAAATCTTTTGCCTTAGAGAATAGGTTTGGAGGAAAACTTTGTTTTCTCTGTATATCTTTTTAATGCCATTTAAAAAATTAAAAAAAAATAATGTGCCCACTGTATGTACTCAAACATAAATATTTATTAATTAAAAACAATTTTAAAAAAATTTGGGGCTCATGAGCAACCATGAAAACAACTAGAATAAAGCAAACTTTTCTTTCATATCAGAATATGCTTATGGTTAATTCTCATCTCAAAAGTTATTTGAAAGTGACTAAAACCAAGACTTGCCAACACTCGTCTGTCCCTCCACAGGTCTGTGCTTCTATCTCCTCTCCTATTGTCTTCGCTTATCAACAGGAGGCTCCTGAGCAAAAGTTACAGTGATTTACTTGTCTCTCTACTAGCTCCCAGACTGCACTAACCATTACCCTGGCTCTTGTGTGCCCAACCGCAGGCCGTTGGCTAGAATCAGAGGGCCCATCACTGTCCGCCAACACTGGGAAGCGAAAACCAGACCTGAAGCACTGAACCCACAATCTTTACCTCATTAGCATCACAGTAACATCACGTTGCCCCCGTTAAGTGCCATGTTCCGGTGAGGCATAGACAATTTACCTGATTTTACGTATCAAATCTGTGCAGTGGTGACAGATTGAGAGGGTGAACTGTTCTGAAATGTTATAACTTTCCATTTCCATTTCCACAGCCGTGATACAGGTAAAGGGGTGCCCAACCACCCAGCTTCACTTTTGTTTTCACTCTCCACAATGTTTCTTGGATTCTATTTCAGAGATGTCTCTCAAATTTTGCCCACCCATTTTCTCCGCCTCTGCTGGCAGTAACATATAGTCAGATCCTCATAACCTGTTGTCCGCCGCCCGCCCCCCCCCCCCCCCCCCCGGCTAGTCCTCTGCTCTTGCCTCTTCTATCACCTCCCATCAAGCTTGCTTTCAAAAGCACAAATCCCACAACTCCATGGGACAGACAACTTCCTTTAGCTCCTACTGTCATGGGCTCCAATCCCTGGACCATACAGACACACTGGGTTCTTCGCAGTCTCTTTTCAGTCCTCTTTCCACTTCCTTTCCTGCTCCCACAGAACTTTGTTCCTCCCAGGATTGTAGCACTTTATCAGAGACCTTGTAAGGATTTATTTACCTGCACATAGTCTCCTTGTGATCTCCTCCAGGACCTGACACATCATTCCTCTTTTAAGCTCCAGCACTTAGCCCACAGCTGGACACACAGCAGGCACTCAGTCATTGTTTTAGTGAATGAAGGAAAACAGGCCTTTTGGATAATGTGATAGGATCCTCCATGGTGCGTCTCTGACTTGAATGTGCACATGCATCTATAGGGGAGCTTGTCAAGATGCAGATTCAGTGGGTCTGGGGTGAAATCTGAGAGTCTGCATTTCTCTGCAAGTTCCCAGAAAAGGCCCATGCTGTTGGTCTAGGAACCACACTTTGAGGAGAAAGGGCCGAAAGAACAGTAATAATTCTTTAGATGGAGAAGAGTATAAAAACAATTATTCCTACAGAAGTTTTGATCTCAAAAAAGAGACAAAGAAGTGATATAATGATATATAACATTATATATTATGCAACAACAATATTATACAGAGGTTGGCAAAAGTAGGCTTACAGTAGTTCATACAGAAAATAATACAATTAATAATACAAGAATAAACTAACTGTACAGTTGTGAGTATGCAAAACAGTTTATTCTTGTACTACTATTAATTATTGTATTATTTTTCATGCAAACAACTTTATTTTTATTTTATTTACTTATTTATTTATTATTTTTTTTTGAGGTTGGAAACGGAGAGGCAGTCAGACAGACTCCCGCATGCGCCCGACCGGGATCCACCCGGCATGCCCACCAGGGGGCGATGCTCTGCCCATCTGGGCCGTTGCTTTGCCGCAATCAGAGCCATTCTGGCGCCTGAGGCAGGAGCCGCAGAGCCATCCTCAGCGCCGGGGCAAACTTTGCTCCAATGGAGCCTCGGCTGCAGGAGGGGAAGAGAGAGACAGAGAGGAAGGAGAGGGGGAGGGGTGGAGAAGCAGATGGGCGCCTCTCCTGTGTGCCCTGGCCAGTAATCGAACCCAGGACTCCTGCACGCCTGGCTGACGCTCTACCACTGAGCCAACCAGCAAGGGCCATGCAAACAACTTTAAGCCTACTTTTGCCCCATCCTGTATTTAAGCTATGGAACTATAGGTTATTTTAGAAAAAAGGGTAAAGTAAATGATAAAAGGACAAAAATAAAAGTCACTTGCTCTTAAATTCTCAATGTCAATATTCTAATTCTCAACTTGGAGTTATATTAGAATCACGAGGGAGGCTTTTTACCCAACATATATTCTTCCCGACTTCTCTTCCACCAACCTGATTTGCTTCTCTAGGGAGATACGAAGCCCGCTGCCCACCTCTTCTCACCACTGAAAGCCACAGCCTTGGAGGAGGAGGCTTCTGCTACCATTGGGAAGGTAATGTGCCACTTCTCTGTGCTAGGGAAGAAACAGGCCTCCAGACCTGCGATGAGTCAGACCCAAGAAGGCTTCTGCAAAGGGATTCCAGCCAGGGTTGCCACACATGCTGTTGTTCCCTCTCCTGGGAGCCTCTTCCTCCACTTCTGACCCAAGTCTTACTCATCTTCCAGAGCTTCAAAAATGTCACTTCATCACACCCTGAACCTTTCCTTGGCACAGAAAAACAAATAACCAGGAAGAAGGATATGAGTAGTTACTTCTTTTTCTTCCCCACTCGATTGAGTTCCTAGGGCCCAGCCTGCTGTACACGCACGCCATCCCAGGACTGAGCACAGCACTGCTAGAGCAGCTGCTCAGACCAGAAAAGAATGTCCCCCCGCTTTCCATATCTAATGCCATTTTCTCTTTCACTTTTGTCCAGACTTGACCGCATATAATTCCTAAGATGGTTGACAGCATAGGGCTAGGAACTGCGTGACAATACAAACATTGTGGGGTTTGTCTGGTACAAATTGTATGCATTGGGGAACCAGACAAAAACAATCTTTCTCCTTCCCAATGTTAAAATGAAATAACACTTACTGCCTACAAAACGATATGTATTGAAGATAGAAAGCATAGTAACAAAATAACTATCTGTTAAGGGAGCACCCAGCAAAAGAACTAGAACATCAGCAGCCCGCTGAGTCCACAAAGGTGTTCTCTCCTCTGATCAGCTGGCTTTCCCCCACTGGAAGTAACCTCTCTCCTGGATTTGTATTCATTATTCATTTGTTTTTCAAAAAAATACTTACATATTTGCCAACAATAAGTTACTTAGCATTGCTTGCTTTTGAGTTTGTGAAATGGTATTGGTCTGGTATGATTTTCTACACACACAGCATTGTTCCTAAGACTCAATGATGCTATTGTGAATAGCTGTGGCCCATTCATTTTCATCACAGTATACTGCTGCTTTATATGAATACATCACGATTTATTTATGCATTCCTTGTCAGTGGACATTTGGGCTTTTTAAAAATTTATTTTTTATTCATTTTAGAGAGGAGAGAGAGAGAGAGAGAGAGAGAGAGAGAGAGAGAGGAGAGAGAAGAGGGCGAGGAGCAACAAGCATCAACTCCCATATGTACCTTGACCAGGCAAGCCCAGGGTTTTGAATCAGTGACCTCAGTATTCCAGGTTGACGCTTTATCCACTGTGCCACCACAGGCCAGGCCATTTGGGCTGTTTGCTACAAACAGTTTTGTACAGCTCTCCAGGGACATCTGTAAAACTTTTTTTTTAGCCTGACCAGGTGGTGGCACAGTGGATAAAGAGTCAGACTGGGATGCGGAGGACCCAGGTTCGAGACCCCGAGGTCACCAGCTTGAGCACGGGCTCATCTGGTTTGAGCAAGGCTCACCAGCTTAAGCCCAAGGTCACTGGCTCGAGCAAGGGGTCAATCAGTTTGCTGTAGCTCCCTGGTCAAGGCACATATGAGAGATCAGTCAATGAACAACTAAGGAACCGCAACAAAGAATTGATGTTTCTCATCTTCCTCCCTTCCTGTCTGTCTGTCCCTATCTGTCCCTCTCTCTGACTCTCTCTCTGTCTCTGCCACAAAAAAAAAAAAAAAAAATCCAAAAACCAACTTTTTTAAAGATTACCTATTTATTTTAGAGAGAGAGAAAGGGTGAGAGAGAGAGTGGGACAGACATATCAATCTGTTCCTGTATGTGCCCTGCTGGGGAATCAAACCCACAACCTTTGCATGTTGGTGGGATGATGCTCTAACCAACCGAACTATCCCACTAGAGCTGAACGTCTGTAAATTTATATTGAGTATATATTAAAGAGTTAGAGTTGCCAAATAGTTGCCCGTTCAGGTTTATAAGATAATACCAAATTATCTTTTGAAGCAACAGTGCTGATTTACATTCCCACCAGCAGTGTTTGACTTACTGAGGATCCATAGCCTTGCCCACAGCGTGTGCTATTAGGATACAGGAATCGCAGCCTCCAACTGCAGCATATTTGTGCTGGAAGGCAGCACTCCTGATGGAACAGACTGTTTCCTCCTGACCATCTGACAGGAAAGCCTGGCTTTGGGACCCTGTCTGAGAGAAGGGCCCTGGGCTGTACTCCTTATTGAATCCTGACTTTGGGACAGAGCACTAAATTGAGGTAACAGACTTTGCTGTGGATACACAGTCATCATAGAAGGCAATCGATTATAGAATGTGGGACCAAGACGCAGCCTAAGGCCAAATTCTACATTTAAGGAGTCTGAGGCCCAGAAGGGGTCAATGATTTGACAAATTCTCAGAGTTAATTAGCGCAAGAATCTGCCTCGGGGGCTCTTGATTCTTACTCCAGGGTTTTAAATTTTTTGTTTGTTTTAGTAATTCAAGGTGACATAATATGATCTATTAAATTAATAATGATTCTGTAGCCTGACTAGGCAGTGGCGCAGAGTGTTGGATTGGGATGCAGAGGAACCACGTTTGAAACCCCGAGGTCACTGGCTTGAGTGCAGGCTAATCTGGCTTGAGCACAGGCTTACCAGCTTGAGTGTGGGATCATAGACATGACCCCATAGTTGTTCGCTTAAGCCTAAATGTCGCTGGTGTGAAGCCCAAGGTCGCTGGCTTGAGTCCAAGGTTGCTGGCTTGACCAAGGGGTCACTCACTCTGCTGTATTGTCCCCCTATCAAAGCACATAGGAGAAAGCAGTCAACAAACAACTAAGATGCCGCAACGAAGAAATGATGCTTCTCATCTTTCTCCCTTCCTATTTGTCTGTCCCTATCTACCCCTTTCTCTGTAAAAAAAAAAAAAAAAAAAAAAGATTCTGTAAATATTCAAATAAATGCCAACTTATTTATTTATTTATTTGTGACAGAGACAGTGAGTGAGACAGAGAGACCCAGGTCAGGATGCCAATTTATTTTTAAAAGGTGATTGTTTGACTTAAGTGACTGATAAATTTGATAACTAGCTTCTTTGCTTATGAAGTAAACAGAGTAATATTGAATTTCAATGAGATTAGTAGGGGAAAGATACAATCTCCACAAGTATGGTTTTCAACATGCAAATTTAACAGTATTAAAAGACATTCATCTCCTGGGGAAAACAATCCCCAATTTTCTGTGTGACCATTTTTGTCCTAGGATCATTTCCCCACCCCCACTCCCAGGCAAATGCTAGGCACTGCCTTAAGAAGCCATTTTGTAAGTAAAGGCAAACTTCTAATTCATTAAGTTTCAATTCATCTTACTTTTATGAGCACTCATTAAGCTATTGCAAGAGACTAAGAACTATGTGCACATATTGGTAACCTGATGGCTTATAATCTCACATGGCTTTAGATGTGAATGTAGAAAAACAATGAAAAGAGACCTATGTGCAGCTAAGGCACTGACCGCCCTTCAGGAGTCTGCCTAATAATTAAACGGGATGATCCTATGTGGAGGAATCTGCCTCTATGCATCAAAGGCAGTGAAAGTGGAACTAGGGAGGAGGAGGAGGACTGCTTAATAGCAAGGGTGTTTGTGTGAAGGAATGAAAGAATGTGGCCCTAAAGCCTGCAGAGTAGCTGCCACCCCACCCCCAGACACACCTCCTCTGACCATCTCTATCCAAGAATTGATTTACCATTTAAAAATATCTTTTGGCCCTGGCCGGTTGGCTCAGTGGTGGAGCGTCGGCCTGGTGTGCAGAAGTCCCAGGTTCGATTCCCGGCCAGGGCACACAGGAGAAGCGCCCATCTGCTTCTCCACCCCTCCCCCTCCCCCTCCCGCAGCCGAGGCTCCATTGGAGCAAAGATGGCCCGGGCGCTGGGGATGGCTCCTTGGCCTCTGCCCCAGGTGCTAGAGTGGCTCTGGTTGCGACAGAGCGAAGCCCCAGAGGGGTAGAGCATCGCCCCCTGGTGGGCAGAGCGTCGCCCCCTGGTGGGCGTGCCGGGTGGATCCCGGTCGGGTGCATGCGGGAGTCTGTCTGACTGTCTCTCCCGGTTTCTAGCTTCAGAAAAATACAAAAAAAAAAAAAAAAAAAAAGAAAATATCTTTTGCTTTAACAATGTCTGTACGCTGGTACTACAAGATTTCTGTGGTCCTATCCCTCTTTTAACTTCAGGATAAAACTCAGGAGCTGTTTACTGCTGTGAGTGGGAAAGAACACCAAGTAACTTTGCTGGGAATGTTGAGCAAACGGTACTGAGGTGCTCCTGGTTCAGGTTTTCCTCCTAGCAGTCATTTGAATCAGCACTTCCCCTGTTTAATGAGCTTGTAGTGCCATTACATAATCACCCAGTTCACTGGATTAATGATGAAAAGAGGAACTGATTTTTCCAGTTGCATTATTTGAAGTAAATGTTAACTTTCTTTCTGAGTCCTTAGTTAACCACATTAGTGTGACAAATATGTCTTTGTCTGGCATAAGTAATTAGAATTTAATCACTTTAACTGCATCTTAATTACTCCAAATGAATTGAAAGGACATTTAATAGCAAAGATTAAATTGCCTTAATGAACGATTTTTGTGACTCCATCAATACTTGAATCACGTTAGCTACTCCTCTTACGCACTTCACCTGCAGTGAGCACGGGGCCACTAGGTGGCGCACTTCGCTCGTTTATTTATTTAATTTTCCCCATTGATCTGATTTAGAAGACAACAGGAAAGAAAGCAAAAAGCACATAGTTTATTGTGTTCCTTTGATAATTTCTCTTTGGGACCATGAAATCATCACCAGATTCGAAAACGAAAGCAGTGATTTCAGAAACTGTCGATTCTGAGTGCCTTTTGGCATATGCAAAGGAAGATGAGAAACACATGGTTAACTGGAAACATACAGTGTTTGATGGAAATTGTAAGTTGCCCCCTGGATGATTGCCAACATATATACAACGTTTTAGTCAATTTGTTATTTTTTTTAGTGCAGAGCCCTAAAATATAAATTAATAGGCAAGCTTTGAAATAGCGAGGCAAGTGCTGATATGAAGCCAAGAAATGTAATTGCTGTGCAAGTGCAGATCAGAAGACGAACGCCTGAAAGTAGGGGAGGTTTAGGCCTTTGGGCCCTCCTCTAGGCATGGGTCCCCATAGAGCAGTCCTACCCACAGAACACATCTAATGAGATGGGTCTTGCCCATCAGTAATTGTTTAAGTGAACAAATGGATAGGGAGACTAGGGTTCCACATCTAGTTCTGTTACTGCCTTACATTTCCTCCGGCCACTTCTTCAAAAGACAGCAATAAAGTCTCTTGTATAAGTCTAGGGTAAAAAGGAAGTAAGTTTCCATAAATAACTCTTTTTGAGAGTCCCAGAGAGAAGACACACACTCTCTAATTTCAAGACCTTTGTTATGTAGAGACTGTCTAGATTTGGTGTTTGTGACAGAGAATAAGTTACTTCCACATTTGGGGTCCACTGATCTGGCAGACTTGTACTAGGAATAGAGGCACAGGGAGGGGGGTAAAGTATTTTGGGCTGTGAACTGGGGAAGCTGAATATCAGTGATTTCCAGCTGTGACATCACAGGTACATTATTTAACCTCATGGTGCAGAGAAACAGGGGACATATACTAATCACCACATAAATTAGTGGGTCCCAAACTTGGCTGCACATTAAAATCACCTCAAGTTCTTAAAAATCCCAATGCCCAGGTCATGCCCTATACCAATTATAGCAGGATATCTAGAGTTGTTGCCAGGAATCATTTTTTAAAAAAAATAAGATCCCTAAGTGATTTCAACATGTAGCACAGTTTGGGAGTCACTGGCATGGGCAATGAATATTAAATGAGAATGTCTGTGTGCCTAGCATGTACCTGATTAATAGAAAGTGAAAAGCAGACATAAGCTCCTTGCTTATCAATTGCCATAAAAACCGAAGGGTTATGCTTCAGGATCTGGTTCTGTTCAGCTGTTGTCTTATTAAATTGTCTCACATAAATAAGAAAAAAATTTCTGGAAGCTAATTTGTTCCAACTTTATGATAATATAAAGGAATGTAATGAGATGACTTTATAGCAAGACCCTATGATAAAACATAAATCCATGTTTGTATCAAAATAATCAGATTATCTTGTGATTGGTCTAGTCATCTAACCCAATCCTATCATTTCAGGAGGAAATAAAGCTTCATTATTAACATGCGTTAAAATAAAAATCTGTACAAATCTATTGATAGAAGACAAAAATTTATGATTAGGCACTAAATTCACTCACATTACAAATAATTTTTTTTTCTGAACTCTCTGAGGCTGACACCAGTGGAAACAGTATAGCTTTATCCTTCCAAATCTGCTTATCTATCTTATTTGAATAGATACATAAGGCTAATGAATACTTGTTGAATGCTTTTATCTGAAATTATAAGAAATCTACCCTCTAACTACCATGACTTCAATAAGACCCCCCTTCTGTTGTTACCCTAGGGGACCATTCAATTTATCAAGAGTGTGAAAATTCTGCTTTTTTAACAGGGACTGAGGTGAAACTAGTAATTTCTCATCCAACCCAATATAGCTCCTTGGATAATTTAAACATTAAGTTGGTGTTTATTCCGATATGTGGAGTTTACAAAGAGCACTGAGAACTGTTACTTGAAGGGCAAGGCTTCTAATTATGGATTCTGGGAAGTAAGAGACCAGAAACCTCCTTGTTAATTATCCATCCTCATCAGATTTCAGGATTTTCTTTCTTACAAGGAAATCAACAATAAATTTTACCGATATACTCTGTAAGAAGTGTTTCTTTTGAGAATCTTGGGTAGCAGCATCTGTTTGATTAGCTGAATTTGCCACAAATGTGTAAATGATGACATCAAAACAGTCCATGTAACAACCTCCTTAAAGACCTCGTAGATTAGAGATGACTATAGATTTTCCCCAGCATGGATCAAAGGGATTGAATTGAACGTTTTAGCTTAATGATCCAACCCCTGTCACACCCATAGGGACTGGAATTCCGATTTTATAAGCAGGTGTATACATGCGCTCAGATGCATACAGAAAGCTGCCAGAGAGGGATGAAAAGATCAACCACCTAATCGACGAGAATAGGTTTGATGTCTTCGATTACTTGACTGTGGCGGTGTGTATTCCTGGCGGCCTCTTAAGATTTCTCACAAACTTCTGAATATTAGCGGTTAGTTTTCGTTTTCTCACTACAACTCTTCAGAGACATCACAGCCAGATTCTAAGGGGCGAAGAGAAACTGGACCAGGCAGCCTGCCCGCGTGGGCCCTGTCCAGGGTCCTGACGCTACACCAGGGCTCCAAGGCGGTGGGCCACCGAACGCCCTTTCACCCACACCACAGGGAGGAAACAAAGACCTCCAAGCTCAATGCATCAGGGCAGCTTTCTAACTCCCGTCACTTAGCTGGAATGGGAAACAAAAAAAATAAAGGGAGCGCTAATTCGCCCTGCCGTTCCTACACCCTTCAGCCCCAACCTCCTACTTCTACTCTGACCCTGCTTTTCACAAAAAAAAAACACGCCAGCAAAAATATAAATTCAGATAAGAAATCCAAACACGCGGCTTGTTTGGATAAGTTAGAGTTAAGGTGTACTTTGGGGGGGATGGCAATTTTGTCACGTCACTGCGGTAATTCTAAGGCATTGTTGGGGACCAAGATAGATCCACTAGGTATGGTTTTCTTCCTCCTCCACACTCATTCTAAAAATAGTTATCATTTTGAAATCCCTAGAACAATTCCGAAGCAGGTTGAACCAACGCAGCTTGCTGGGCACCAGGCCCGCAGGGGGCGCGCGCAGCTATCGCAGCAAAGCGGGTCCCTCTGCCAGGGAGAAGATGAGCCCAAACGCAGGGCCGAAGTCCAGCTCCCCGCCGCCCATTAACGGTGCTAACGGCTCGAAGCTTGAAGATAAAGTCGTGTCTTGGACTTTTAGTCACTCAGCTGCTACAACACAACCTGCTACTGGATAGCACAGCCCGTCCCAATTGTCAGTGCAAAACAGCGAGGTCTCGGGTGACCACAGCAACCTTGGGCCGGGCTGCTCGCTCCGGCCCACTCCGATCACCCGCCTGGCGCTTCCAAAGTGCTGGGGCCTGCACCGCTGGCCGGACAGCCAGCTGCCCTTTGAACAGGCAGTGGTGTTTATCTCCAGAGAGCGGCCTCGATATGCTGACTCCAGAGTCACCACACAATAACCGTTAGCCCTCCTCGAGCCCAGAAGCAGGTTTCCCCAACCCCAAACGACGTGCACACTTCTTCCTAACCCCGCGCGCTCCTGTTTCTCCTCATGGAGGCTGTGCTCCCTAGTGGGGATGGCAAGAGGACACTTTTGTCTCATACTCTGGAGGGGTCAGTCATGGGCTGCAAGAAAGGCCCAAGCAGAACCTTCTGGTAATTGTCCCCAACAGCTAGGCCTTTTGGTTTCCTGCTGAGCTGGTGTGAGCGGGGTACCTAGCCAACTCCCTGGGCGCACGGCCACCATTTGGCCTGGTGGTAGGGGTATCTTTGATCGCTAGGTCTCCGCCTTGACAACTGGCCGGTTCCCCAGCTATGCTGGGAGGAGGCACTTTTCGCGGGACTCGAGGCTGCAGCGGCGGTGGGCCGCGCCCTGCCTGCCCTTTGTTCGAGCTCAGCAGGCAGGGAGCAGCTGCACTGCGAGCACAGCTCGAGGCCCACCGCGCCGCCGAGACACGGGACACGGGGGCGCGAGGGGACCAATCCGCTTGGCACCCTCTCTTCCTACTCTACCCGCCCAGGCACTCTTCCAGGTCCGCCGCCCCACACGCCCAGTCCTGGCTTTCCTCCCGGCCCGGGAGGCTTCGAGGACTGGGGAAGAGGGGTTCCCAGAGCCGGCCTCGCACTCCTGCTCGGCTCCCGCGGCCCAGGGAAGGGACTGGGCAGTTGAAATGTCACCCGCCGGGATAAATATTAACAAAAAGCAAATTAACTTGCGTGGGGGCCTGTTATCAATCAACCAGGCCACAAGGCCACTTATGGCAAACACAGTCCAGGTTGGCCGGGGCGAGACTTTCTCATGGCCACCTCATGGCCTGATTCCCCCCTGCCACCCCCACCCCACCGTCCTCCTCTACCCGCCCCGCCCCTCCCTGGCTCAGGCCCTTCTCTCAGTCGCGCTGGAGCAAATCCCGGACGGGAAGGGGACGCAGTCCGGGTGCGGGAGACACGGCGGGTTCCATACCGCTGTTGGGAGGTTTCCTGACCTCCGGGTACTACAGGGTCCGAGTGGCCCAGCACGCACCTCCGCCCAAACTCCGGGGCTGCGGGCTTCGCTCCCCAGGTCCTCGGCGCTGCGCCAGCTGGTGGGTGAGCGCCAGCGCCTCTTCCTGGGCTGGGCTGGCAGTTCCGCTAGTGTGGTCTACGCCTTCTGGAATCTTTAATTGGAAACTAATCTCCTCGCGTCTTAATAGGCGCCCACGTCAGGGGCGGGGCACCCACCCACCCGCCCCACCTGGGACGCGAGGCCGCGCGCGAGTCTGGTTGTGCTGCACTTAATGGGGCAGCAGCAAGTACTGCATTGAGGAAACATATTGATTTTTAAAAGGTAGTTAATTTAGTGAGAATTTCCTCCTGTCTCCCATCTTCCACCAGCAGATGTAATTTCGAAACGAGAAGGCGCCCCCCCTCCCCCAAACACGCTGTCACGTGTGGAGGGCTTGACTCTCAGCAGTGAGTTCGCGGAACCTGGGCTATAGGAAGGGGCGTGGAGAAGCTGCTTTCCCGCTACCGCTGGGCCGGACCACGGCGGGCCCCGGCCTCACGTGGGGCAGGGACTCAGTTGACTAGTGTTTGAATGCGGCAGCGAGCAAAGCAGCAAGGAGCGTCTTGGTTTCTGGAAGGCGGCGGCCGGGAGGAGGTGGCGATATTTCAGATACAGCCACCATGTCCTGCAATTCGTTTGAAGTCTCCTGCGACGCCCAGGAGGAATCACTGAGAGGGCTGATTTATTTATTTATTTTTCTAAATGACAATGTTAACAGAATGGCTCGTTGTCCTTCGGTGACTTGAGAACAGGTCATGGCTTTTGCAGCGTAATGGAATTGCTCCGAGTTCGCTCCGCACGTGCCCTCATCCCGGCCCTCCCCACCCCTCTAATTAAACTAACGAAAGACAAATAAAAGAGACGACGCTCCATCCGGGTCTTAGGATACGGAGTCCGGAGTCCCTTTGAGATGAGGTCCTGATCATTAGGGGCCAAATGTGTGTCCTACAGTCTCCGACTCCCCCCCCCCCGCCCCTCAAACAGGCCGCAGGCCCGGGCCGAGGGTGAAGTGCGGGGCTGTTAGGTGCCAGGCAGGCGCCCATTCAATACCCTCCCGGTCCCGTGAGCCTCCCTGGTGCGGGTCCGGGACGCAGCACTCCAGCTGCCCCCCAACAGCACTGTGCCTCCCGGGCATGGAGGTCAGAAGGCGTCCACGCAGGACTCGGGGTCGTCAGTCTGTCCTTCCAGGGGACAACAGAAGGCACTGACGGAGGAAGGGTCATTGAAGTCCTGAGCCAGTGCTCTCACCAGGTGGCGGGAAGGGGACCAGCTTCCTCCCATCGCCACCTGCCCCACCCCCTGCACCCCGCGTGCCCGGGACCGCACTGCCCAGGTGAAAGGCCCTGAGAGGGGCTCGAGTCCGGCGTGGGCGTGTGGAAAGGCGTCGATCACTCCGGGAGCGGAGGCGGAGCAGGCAGGGGGAGGGGCAGCCGTTTCTCCCCCCGCTCCCGCCGAACTGCAGCGACCCCAGGGTCCCGGGCGGCCTGTGGGGGCGACACAGTGGCTGCGCACAGGGCTACGGAGCGGAATCGCCGAAGCCCGGAGGGCACCTGGTTAACTTCTCCCTGCCTAGCCCCTACCCGCGGCTTCTCTGCGCGGGGTCTGCGTGGAGAGGACGAGCGGGGCCGAGCTGAGACTCAGCCGGCGCGGCGCTCGGCGGGGAGCCCGCGAGCACTCAGCCCCGCGGGTTCCTTCGGGTCTGTCCGGGCTCGAGGCGCAGGCTCGCGGGCGCGCCGGCCCCGGCCTCCCCCGAGCTCCCCATTGGCCCGCCCCAGGTGGGGGAGGGGGCGCTGGTCTTCCGCTTTGATTTTAGTCAGTGAGACCGCTCAGTGCCCCCAGCTCGGAGAGGATTGACTGTCTCTCGTTCTCCAGGGACGAATTAATGGAGAACGATCAGTTAATTAACACACCCGCTTACCGGGTGTTACCTTTCTCTTCGCCAGGACTCAGGCCCGGGCGCCGGGCTGAGACTGGGTGGGTGGGTGGTGGGAGGAGTGGATCCGCGGGTCAATCAGCTCAGTGCGGGTCTCAACAAATCAAGCGTGCCCTCGGTTACCCCGGCTCTGCCTCCCCTGCATCCTCCGCCCTCGGGGGTCGTGGGAGCCGTACGAAACCCCCGGGCCGTTCAGGCTGGGCTCAGCTGTCCCCTCGGCCAGTCGGCGGGCCAGACCTTTGTCCGCACCTGGACGAGAGAGGCTGACGAGATAAACGCGGAGCCTGTGCAGCGCCGCCGAGACCTCGCTGCCCGACTCCGGAACGTCCGGGCTAAGGGCCCGGGAGACCTCTGCCCGAAGACTTGGGGGCTATTTCCACATTCCCACCCTCCCCGGTATTTGGGATTCAGACGAAAAATCATGCAGAGGCATAAAATGAAATTGCAAAGTCCTGAGCAAGTCGGCAGCGAAGGCTGTGCCTGGACTCAGATGTAAGCCCCGTAGTTGCTCAGTCGCCCGCACCCGGACCTCCGCGCAGTCGGTCTCCTTTCCACAGCCGGTGGCAGGCGCAACGTGCGAGCTAACCACTACACAGCGTCCGCGCGGACCCACCGCCCCCGGGCCTCAGAACCTTTCGCTGGAACCCTGACTGCGCTCCCCAACCCTGTCCTGCCCCGCGCCAGGAGTTAGGGAGGGAGCGGGTCACCACCGCGAGCTCAGCCCAACACTGGCAAGCGGCTCGGCCCAGCGCCCGAGTGTGTGCCAGGAGCGTAGTTCCACCCTGGCAGTATCTCCCTCTACCTAGACCCAAGTACCCAGCCGAGAAGCGACTCACAGACGGTGTCTGGGCAGGCATGGGACTGTTCCTCCGCAGCGCGAGCTTTCCGCGCGGTCTCCCGGCACAAATGCGTTCCCACGGCCGCAGAAGTCGCACCACTCAGCTCCCGGAGCCTTCCACAGCCCAACACCAAGTCCTGGGGGAGGCAGTCTGCTGCCTGGAGCCACGTGCTGGCTCTTCCAAGCCCAAGGACCCCCTTCTCGGGGTTGGGGGGGGGGGAGGGTGACGGGGTAAAGCGGCATCAGTTCTCTCTACTTCCCGCCCTCCTTCGGCCCCTAGGCTTTCTCATCCCTTCTATCCCCGCGCGCCCAACTCCTTGGTCCGCTCACCTGCTAAGCGGAGCGCAGACATGCGCTGAAACTCGGGCTCCTGCAGCCACTTCCACATCCTCCGGAAGGTCTCCCGACCGGACTTGAGTTTGCTCCAAGGTTTGGGGTTGCGCAGCAGGTCCGAGAGGGTTCCTTGAGAGCGGCAGAGCACCCTCTGCGCGAAGATGGCCTGTGGGATGCTGTAGCGCTTGAGCTCGGTGGTGATGCGCTGCGCCACCTCTTTGGTATTGATCTCTTCCATCTGCCCTGAATTACTTCCATTGCTGACCTGCGCACCGGTCACGGAAGGGTTGGGCTCCCGGGCTGTGCCCAGGAGCTGCCCGTGGCCCTGCGCGTTCAGGTGGGCGTGCGGGTGGTGCGGAGGAAGGCCGTTGATGGGCACTATGCCGGCTGAGGTGGGCGTGAGGTGCTGCTCCCCGTGGCGGCCGAGCATGGCTGGGTGGTGCGCTTCGAAGCCGTTGGGGGTGAGCATCTTGTCCGTGGGCATGGCGGCGCCCGGGTGGGCATAATGGGGGAGCCCTTGCTGGGAATTGTGGATACCGCCCAAACCGGAACCGGAGAGGGGCGAAAGGCTCTGGCCCATGCCAGCCACGTCCTTGTGGTACGGGGTGTAGAGGTTATTCATAGAGGCCAGCCCGCGCTCATCCCGCATGAGTGTGAAGCTTCCACTCACGTTGCCTGCCAGGCGCTGGTGGTGGTGCGGGTGGTGGTGGTGATGGTGGTGGTGGTGATGGTGGGGAAACTTGTCCGAGACGGTGGAGATGGGCGGCAGCGGCTGCAGAGGGGTTAAGGTGGTGTAGGTGGTGGGCATGCTCATACCTGGGGGAGTCTCGCAGGCCATGGTCATCGTGGGGTGCAGGGGGCCGGTCAGGCTGTGCTCGGGGGCCCGGTGGTGGTGGTGGTAATCGCTGCCGCCGCCGCCGCCGTCCAGCAGGGAAGCCATGCCCATGGAGCGCGGGTGCGCGGGGGGCAGGTGGCTGCCGCGGTGCGCCACCGAGCTTCGAGCGTGCGGGCTGCCGCCCAGCAGGTCTGCAGGGGCAGGCACCGGCTCATGGCTCACCCCGTGCAGCTCTCCGATCGCCTCCATGGTCAGCTGCGCATTCATTGTGATCCGGGCGAGCGGGCGGCGGACACAACATCGATGAGGCCGGACAGAGGCTGCGAAGGGAGCGCGGAGTCCAGTCTTCACCTCGGCTGCCGGCGACTGTTGCCTTCCTTCCTTCTTCTCACTGTTTGGCTCTGTCTCCCTCTGTGTGTCTCGCCTTCCCTCTTGCCCCCACCTTCCCCTCTGCGTCCTCGGCTTTTTAAAAAAATATTAATTTCCAAAAAGGATCCGCACCGTTGGGTGAGCGCAGTGTCCCCAGCCCCCTCGTCCCCGGCCCCCTCTCGCCCCTCTCCTTCTTAGGATTGTGAGGTTCCCGGCTCCCCTGACGCAGCCCGCGCGCCTTCTGCGGCTGCTGCCTGCCCGCGCCGCTGGCTAGCTCGAGCCATGGCTCGGTTACTGTTGCAGACTCTGTGGCCGCGGTTCCGCCGCCGCCGCCGCCGCCGCCGCCGCCGCCACCGCCGCCGCCCGCACTCACGCCCGCCGGGCGCAGCGCGCAGGCGCGCAGCTCGGCCCCGCCCACCCGGCTGGAGCGCGCGGCCGGTGACGTCCCCGTGCAAACGCAGGAGGGGGTCCCGCGCCCCGTCAGCGGCGCCGGGAGGCTGGGTCTGCGGCGGGCGCGTAGGAAGGCCTAGCGCACAGAGCGCCTTGGGGCAGCCCCAGGAGACTGGCGCCCCTCTCGGCTCCCTGGCTCGGGTGGACTCTCCTCCCGGTCCCGGGCTGCACTTGCTAGGCTTCGTTTTGGGTCGTGCGCTCCGCTCGAAGAGCCGTCGCCCCTCTCTCCGGTTGCTGCCTCCCGGCGCAGGTGGCCCGGGATGCTGAGACGGTGACATCTCTTTCCACCCTGGCCCACTAAGCTTTATTTCCCGCAGGGCTTCTGGGAGTGCTCTTTCTCCTCATCCTCAGGGAACAAATATCTTAAAGGCCTTGGTCAGCTTGGTGACTTGACCCAGAAATCTCGGACCTCCCTGATGGTCCTCTGCCCACCCCTCCCACTTTTTCCAGCCCGGGCCATACCTCGCTGTCTCCTGCCGGCTGGGTCCTTCTCGTGCACGGCTGACACTTCAGGCGGCCCGTCTGCTTCACCAATGACTGTGTGTGTGTTGGGGGCGGGGAGTGCCCTGATGGGTTCCCATGTTAACTTCTGGGTCCTGGTGGGGCCACCGAGGCTCACGCCGGTCCTGTGGCTTCTCCATGACCCTCCAGGTTAAACACCCAAAAGCCACTGCTTTCGTGAAAGACTGACACCCGCAGGGTGGACGGGGCTGGCCGGTCTCCGCTTGGCCTGTAGGGATGCCCTCTTCCCAGCGTCCCCGCGAGAAGCCTCCAGATTTGAAAATCAATTCAGCTTCGGGTGTAATTGTCTGCTTCTCATAATTACGCTCCAATCCGGAGTTGAACCTGGTCCTTGGGCCTGGTGGGGACGCGTGGGCAGGCCCCCAGTGTGGGATGTACACCAGCCACCACATGCCTGTGGCTTTCTTTCATTTACAAAAGAAAGAAAGAAAGAAAAAAAAACTATAACAAAAGGCAGAGCCGTGTCCGCTTAGGTGCTTTCTTCTCTCAGAGAAAGGACAGATGTGCCCATTGTCAGACCCTTGGCAGTTGGGACCCGGTTAGCGCCAAGCCTCAGCCTCGGGCAAACGGTGGTCACAATGGGGGATTGCCTCTCAGAGCCTGGATATCTAGGCCCGGATGTGGAACAAAGCGTGTGTGGCCTGTACTGGTCCAAACTCAAACTGTACATTCTTTTGCTGCAACACCTGGTTGGAGCCCACCAGTGGTGTCTCTGCTGAAAATGCTTCAGACCCTAGGAGAGACCAGGACTGGGATGGTGGCAGCAGTGGTGACTGGGTCCCCCTAAGCAAAAGCTTAGGCAGGCCAACCCTTTGGGGAAACTTCCCACCAGCTAAGGCATAAGCAGGCCCAACTCTTTGCCCAGGTTTCTGCTACCATCAGGGCAACATTATGATCTAGGTAGGTCAGGATTGGTGGGTATAGTCAAGATGACTTCCTTGAAAGTGGTCATGTCCTGGGATTGGTTAATCTGGCTGGTTTTATCACCAGAGACATTCGAATCTTGTCCAAGCAATGCCTTTGGAGGCCCTGGAAATGGGAATCCATCTCAATGGACTTAGCAACTACTTGCACAGCAAATATTTAAGAATTTAAGTCTCCTAGAGAGGAAAAGATCTTTGGGGACAATACACTTACAAAAGGGAACTGAGAAAGCAAAATCATTCTATTTAAACTTTTACCTACATTTATCTATTCACACACACAAGCATAAAGTGTATTTTCTGCCTAGAGGATCATAATATGTTGGTGGAAAATGGCATTCTTGTTTCCTTGTTTCTGTTCCTTTTTGTTACAGCACAGAGCATATATGGCTCTCATGTAAGATCAAACAATGGGTTAAAGTAGCGACAACCTTTGAGTTAAACTGTTATCCTCCACACCCTTATACTGTAATCGGTCAGAAATGATTGATTTGCTTTTATGATAAATCTCTTCCCAAAAGGAAGTTTGTTAAAAGAAAGAAGTAAATACCACCAAGTGCACAAATTGTTCATGGTTTTCTCTTTGTGTAACTAGTTAGGAGCTTGATCCTGAGAATCCTCCTTCATGTGAGGCTTCTGGCTGAGCTCCTAGAGGCTACCTGAAGAGGGCTGGGATAAGGTGAGCTCAACTCCCTCACTCTCCTTATGAAAATGGGGACTGGTTCAGTGTTGGTCCCTAAAGGAGAAGTCAAAGAAAAGATCTGGACATGTATTATACTTGTTGGGCTAATGTGTGTGCCGGACTTGCTTTGCAAATTTCCCTAATCTTTCTTATCTATTCATACTATTATATGTAAGCCTTGTTTTCCTGTAGTTAACTGAATTGCAGTGATTTCTCAGAAACATTTTATTCTTACTTGACCTCTTGAAAAATTTTCCTATACCAAGGAAAGGGAAGGATTCTCTTAGGCCTAGTTAAAGTAAATATGTGTGTGTACGTGTGTGTGTGTGTGTGTGTGTGTGTGTGTGTGTGTGACACTAGACAAATTGCCAACTCTTGGAGGGCTGGGATAGCTTTTTGTCATTTTGTCCCTCTCCTCTCTTCCCCCTACCAGTTCCCAGAATAATGCCTGGCACTCATCATGTGCACTATGGGGGAATGAAACAAAATCCAAGGAGGAGTTCCACAAAACTACTTGGTTGGTCAAGTGTGTTACAGGATGCCGCACAATTCTTTATAACAGCCAAAGAGTTTGAGGGGAGGGCTTATAATCAGTCAGTTAGATTTTGAGTAGCTGCAGGAAACTTAAAAAAAGTATCCATCGTCCCCACAAAATTACATACATGTATATATTTAAGCAAAAGGGAAATAAGATTATTGACTGGATGCTTGTTGCTGGTAATATTGTCAGTGTGGAAATGAGGATTTCAGATTGCTTATCTGGTTAATAGTGGTGATGGTTATTGGGTAGGTGAGAGCTTGCCAGGTGACCTCACTAAGCTTAGAGAAGAGAATGAGACTGCCTGACCAGGTGGTGGCGCAGTGGATAGAGCATCGGACTGGGATGCGGAAGGACCCAGGTTCGAGACCCCGAGGTCACCAGCTTGAGCGCGGGCTCATCTGGCATGAGCAAAGAGCTCACCAGCTTGGACCCAAGGTCGCTGGCTCCAGCAGGGGGTTACTTGGTCTGCTGAAGGCCCACGGTCAAGGCACATGTGAGAAAGCAATCAATGAACAACTAAGAAGTCGCAACGCGCAAAGAGAAACTGATGATTGATGCTTCTCATCTCTCTCCGTTCCTGTCTGTCTGTCCCTGTCTATCTCTGCCTCTGTAAAAAAAAAAAAAAGAAAAAAAGAGAATGAGACTAAGTCTATTCCTCTATATGCTGGCCACACAGTTTTCTGAGAACCTTCCTTCTGTTTCAAAGTTAATGATTTAGCTTCCTTTGTGAGTAATACAGAGGTAATATATGGCCCAGTTGCAGTTTACAGGGTCATTTCAAAGAAATGTTTCTAGTCCAACTGAGACAACAAATGTTTACTTCTCATTTGTTGACCACACAAACAGCAAAACTGGGTGTCAGGGCAGATCCCCTCAGCAAGCGTGGGTGTCAGGGCAGATCCCCTCAGCAAGCGTGGGTGTCAGGGCAGATCCCCTCAGCAAGCGTGGGTGTCAGGGCAGATCCCCTCAGCAAGCGTGGGTGTCAGGGCAGATCCCCTCAGCAAGCGTGGGTGTCAGGGTAGATCCCCCTCAGCCTTCCAGTAGGAGGCTTATTCTTGGGCCACAGCCTCAAAACGTGACTCCCCAGTGTTTTCTGATGCCTGTAGCAAGTCTAGAATTAATTTTCTGGTAAGGAACCATTTCTTTGGTGTCTGACAACAGTATACTGGTCACAACTTGATAACTGTGGGATGAAGGATTTGGTGGTGCTTCCTGCCAGGCTCTCTTGTCTTCCTCCCTCCTCTGGAGAAATTTAATTCAGAAAGTTGCTGTTGGCTTAGAATATAACACCGAGAAATTCAGAAAGGGGTGGTCTGGTGATTCACTATTGAAAACCATTAAAAAAAATTAATCAATGACTTCACTCTCTGGAGGCCAAGGAAAAGATAACTAATTATTCTAGCCCTTTTTGTCAATCTTTGATCTTCTATTTAGCATATAGTTTTTAATGCATCTGTTCAGCTATATTTTCCTTCTTAACCTAAATTACGATTTTTGCCCATGACAATCTGTGTATATATATTTATAGTACTCTGTACTTTTGCACTCTCTTTTGTTCCGTCATCTGCCCACCCCCTCCAAACCCAAAGAGAAGGTGCTATGGTGAAGGACTCTCCACAGTTGGTGGCAACTCCAGCTGATTCCGGATTCTAGGAGATGTGAGGGGGGCCAGGACCACAGTGCCCGGATGTCAGGCCCCTCCGTGAGCATCTCCAGTTACTTCCTCTTTTGGGCCATCCGATAAACTAGATGTGGATCTTTTGGGTTTAAATCTGTTCCTGCGGTGGTTCTCAGTTTCAACCTCAGTTTCAAGGAGAGCTTTTCAAGGCCTCAGGCAGAATGCGCTGGCTGGAGGGAGAATGGGTGTCTTAATATTGTGGGGCTGCGGAGAGGTCCAAGGCTTCCTGGTGACGCTCTGGCTGTGGAACCTAGCTCTGGATTCCTCGGCTAGTTTGATTCCGGGGGAGTTGGCCTTCTCTCATCAAAATTTCGGTGGATTTTCTTTCTTGGTCTTATTTTTATATCGTTGAAGTATATTACAAAAGAAACATGTCCAGACTGTAGAGAGCCAGTGCAAAGAAGGGGGGAAGGTTGATGGATTTTCCAGATTTGGGGCGGTGGTTAAGAATCCTCTTCCGGTGACTAGAATCTGGATTAGGGGCGCTCGAGGGTAGAGTGCCGGGTCTGGGGTCTGGGAGGACAGGGCAAGGGACAAGGCGCTCTTCCTCCAGTGCAGTTCTGACGGGCTCGAGGTTGGGAAAACTCAGAGCATAGAGGCGCGCGAAGGCCAAAGTCAGCTCAAGAAGGTCTCCAGGTGCATGCGTCACCCTCCCACGCTGGAGGACAGGAGGGGCGGGTACGGCCCAGACCGTAGCCTCAGGCCGGCGGCGGGTGGCCCAGTTACCCCCTCCCAGGCTGATTGCGGGCTTTATGGCCCCGGGCGCGCCCCACTTGGCTAGCTCCTCCGTAACCTCGCAGGATAACGCCGCCGCCGACCTGGGCCGAGAGCAGCTGCACTTGGGAAGGAAAACTCTTTAAACAAATCATTTTGGTGGCTAATCAATTAGTGTTGGCGCAGTCAAGTACCATAGATTAAACGGAATAATCGTTACCGCCCTTATCGTTATCTGACGCACAGACACCTAAAAGATTTAAAAATGAAACGGCGGTGTTCTGGGCTCCGCACCCCTTCCCTGCGCCTCCCCCCAGTCCTGCTCAGCTCCGCCGGCCTTTTGTTTCCCGCAGGCCGAGCCTCCTCTGTCTTTCCTTCTGTCCTTCCTTTCCTCTTCACACTTTGCACACTTTTCCTTCTTTTTTTTGCCCATCCTGCCTTGTCTCAACCCCCTCATCTCTTCTCCCCCATGGCTGGCAGCCTCCGGGTGTGGGACACTTCTGGCTCAGGGCGAGCGCGCCTGCCTTTTGGCCCCAGTGCCAACCAAGCGCAGCATTATGGAGTCGTCGAGAGCCCAGAAGCCTTATCCCCGGATCACCTCCCTCTAACCTGGGTGCTCACCCTCTCGCACTCTCCTGAACCGTCCCAGACCTGAGGGGCGTGCCCTTTAGCTTCGGTGGAGCTAGGAATGACTTTTCCCTGCACAGTGGGGCGGCGTGCCTCTCGGGGTCTTGCCCCATAAATGCTGTGACCCAGGGCGCGGGACTGGGGTTGAGAAAAGAAGCCCAGAGTGCGGCCTTGGCCTCCAACGCTGGACAAGGAGGTCGCGCCCACGGGAGGTGGCGTCTCTGGGGACCGATGTTTCGGGGATGTGTGTTGCCTCCGAGACACACTTCTCTGGGTGGGGCCAGCGCCCAAGGTCCACGGGTGGGGTTTGGGAAGGTCCCCAGACCCTTGTGAATAGATGCTTCTGTGTCTCCCTTACCACCTCGTGCCTTTTAAAAAGGTGTGGTTGCACGTGTGTGTGTGTGTGTGTGTGTGTGTGTGTGTGCGCGCGCGCGCATGTATTTGTGTAGAGGCAGGGCTGCGCGCCTTGCCGGGCCTCAGACCACCAGTACTGCGATGTGGGAGCCTCAAGACTGTTGTAGGGGTCCGGCTGACACCTGGGTAGTGGGTTGGTGAAATACAGGCGGTAATTCTAAAAGGAGGACGAAAGAGGCTCTGGCAGGGCAGCTCAGTCGGTTAGAGCATCGTCCTGATACGCCAAGGTGGTAGGTTTGATCCCGGCTCCAGGCACATACAAAAATCAACCAGCGAATGCATAGATAAGTGGAACAACAAATCGATCTCTCTCTCTTTTCCTTCCCCTCTCTTTAAAATCAATCAATAAATTAAAAAATTAATTTTTTTTCAAAAACTGAAAGGGCGGGGAGAGAGAGTGAGCTGGAGGTGAAGCCCTCTCCTGCCCCACACCGCTAGCCCCTGGGGGCCCGAGCTGACCCAGCCGGAGCCTAGATAGTCCCAAGGGCCCTGGAACTGCTCACAGTCCCAAGTTCTCAGGCATTCGCGTGAGAAAACTCCCTCTCAACAATAGATGATTATAATGTACTTGACTAATGCCTGTATTTTCCTGTTTAACATAAATTAATCCAAAGTAACAAAAAAATCAATATTGCTAACAATATTGCAAACAAATCCTAGTCTCTCATACAAAAACCTCATCAGATTTTTAGTCACTTCTACCCGTTTGAATTTTGTTAATTCTCCTAGCTCACTGGTAGCTCCTGGCTCGCCTGGAATTCAGTTCTGGCATTCAATGGCTTTTTTCCTAAAAATCCTGATTTATTTATTTTAGCCATTGGGAGAAATCT
Source organism: Saccopteryx leptura (assembly GCF_036850995.1). Taxonomy (NCBI): domain Eukaryota; kingdom Metazoa; phylum Chordata; class Mammalia; order Chiroptera; family Emballonuridae; genus Saccopteryx; species Saccopteryx leptura. The sequence goes on along the minus strand of NC_089508.1, from coordinate 66,937,890 downwards.
GGGACTCTCCGAATCCCAGCCTCCTTTCTCCCCAAGGCTCTGTGAGGGGCTCCAAGGGTTTACTTCAAACTCTCTCTCTCTCCACCAGCAAATGCCCAAGGTCACTGCTTAGTGACTTTGGATTTTTGTCTTCCCTGTTACCCCCCCCCCCCATACGACACCCCCAGCCCCTCCCGGAGCTGGAGACGGCGCACCTGCCCTCCTGGTCAGTACTCCTCGCCCAGGCTACCTGAAGCTGATTGCAGCCTGCAGTTCTTATTGGGAATTTGTTATTAAAATTTTTTTCAAAATTGGTGTTTTCCACCTGGAAAGAACAAACCAGAGGGACTGGCTAATGAAGGAACTTAGGTTTGCAAAAACACTGTAAATAATTTAGTATTGTATTTCAAGGGGAAAAAATAGCTTTCTTAAATCATCCCCGCAATATAAATTGCAGACTTACAGTATGGTCCTGGTAAGTCTAAATTTTTAAAGGAGCAATATTCAAAGAGACATAGATGTCTGTATTAATTATTTATTCGCTGGTGCCTTCCTTCGTTTCTAACTTATTATTAATTAGGCGCCTCTAGTCTTTCGCAGAGCGCTCCACCGAGCCGGTTGCAGCTTTAAATATGAATTAAAAGCAAATCTCAGCTACTGTAATGCGAAAATTATTCCGTGTCTTGCATGGCAGAGATGAATAGCTTCGTGGATCAATACCGTGAAACTCGGCTCCGAACGACAGGGTTATTGATAGCTTATATTAATGATGTTAATGATGGAAAAAGGAAAACAACGGCCCACCCGACTCAGAAACTTTTTGCCGCTGAAACCCCGCAATAAAAACGGGAAGGGGCCAGGACTCCGGCTTAAGTGTAATAGGAAAATTATTTATGAAACCGGATAAATGACTTCAGAGCCTTGATGCATTTGAACCTAACGCTCTCAGCTCCTGGCGGCCCCGGCTCCAGCTGGGGAGACCGCGAAAACCCCAAGCCTTTGGGAGTTGGGGGGCGGGGAGGGGCGCTCCCCCTCCTCGGCAGAACGGGTTTGCTGCCGCCCGACCCGGCTGGTCCCCTGCTGCAGGGCCTTTGGAAGTTAGTGGGATGCAGCGGGCTCAAGGTTAGTCCTGCTATACTGGCGGGGGCAGTAAGCCCGTCAGCCCGGCCTGGCAGCGTGGACTTTGGCTCCGATTTCTTCACTGGTTTTCTTGGCACCCGCTCCCGGAGAGGAGTACAATTCTCCCGGCTTCAGGAGGGCACAGGTCTTGCTCTTCACTGACGCTCCCTGCCCACCTGGCCCAGCCTCTCGGGATCCCCAAAATGCAAAAAATGCAAACGGGTAGCTTGTCTTTGGAGGTGAAGGAGCTTTGCACAAAGAGAAATTGCTCTAAACAGGGACGAAAAACTGGGAAAGATGCCCACTTTTCCCCTCCGTGCCTAAGCAGGATCTTGATCAGGGTTTAACTGGGCCTTGACAGCCAGCGCCAGGCGAGGGCCTGATCCGAGACTCGTTTCCTGCGCCTGCAGGCTGGTTTGCGGGCGTCCCGGCCAGTTCCACCTAGGCGCCGCCCTCCCCTGCTAGTCCCAAATACTAGTCCGCTCTCCTCTTTTCACTTGCTAAGGGCCACCGAGTGGCGGGGAGGGGGTGGGGTGGGGGGAGCAAAGGGTTAAATACTGACCCTGGAGGACAGCGTGGGTCTGCGCCCCAGGGGCATTCTCAGGCCCGAGGCTCCACGGCCCTCTGTCGGCCACGGAGCAGGCAGGTCCCTTTCCCAGTCAGGGCCCTGGGCTCCTGGAGGCCAAGAGTTGGAGAAAGGCGATGCTACGGTACTGGGTGGGTCCCTGCCTGACATGGAGGTCAGGCGACCTGAGTCTCATCTTTTGGATTGGGATGGGAAGTTGGTGGGCTTTTAATTTATGCTTGGCACTGTAATTTTTCCGTGTTTCAGGAGGGTGGAGAAAACGACTGGAGCTGCAGTAAAGGCCCAGGTAGTCAGTCTCCCAGGGCAATCACAGTTTTCCTCCGAAGGTTGGGTATTTTTGAATATTTTCTTTATTAAAATTTGTTTTTCCTCCTTTTTCTTTAACTCCTTCATCATTATTTTTACTTCTTTTTCCTTTCTTTTCTTTTTCCTCTTTCTTTCCGTTTGTTCTTTCCACCTTTCTCATGTTCTCTTTCCTGTCTTTCCCCCTCACTCTGCACTTTTCCCTTCTCATTCTCTTCCTCCTTCTCTTCCATCTATAGGTGGGTGGAGGCCTGGCCCACCTCTCTGCTCCTTGAGACTATCGCAGGAAAAGTGCCAACTCCATTTGGCATTGGCATCAAATAACTTGTCTTTGAGGAAGAAAAGAGGCAAGAGAATGCAGAAAGAGCACTGGCGTCTCCGGGCCCTTCCATTGTCACTGGAGTCGCTGACACGATTCTGTGGGGCCTTTGCAGCAGCGGGTGTCTGGGTGGCTCAGGGTCGTGCCCCTCTCTGGAGCTTGGGGCTTGCAAAACCAGAAGTGTGTGTTCCTCTTGCTAACGCTCCCCACGGAGCTATCTGAGCCCCTCACATAACCAAGATTTTTGAGCTGTTTTATTTTTATTAATTAAAAAAAAATTAAGTGACTCTCCAAGGCCATAGTTTCACAAGGCGCCAGGTGAGAGAGAGTCTTACATCTCTTCTCGGGCAGCAGAGGTGGCCCAGTTGAAACCATTATGTAGATAATTAGACAAAAACCAAGTTTCCTGCCACCCAGCAAGAGCGCCCTGTCAGCTATCAGACTTCAAAGTCTACAATCAAATAGACTCTGCATTTCAGAAAAGCACTGCTGCCGACCCAGTCTTATAGCCACACAATGAACCAGCAAAGGCCCTTCCTTGGAAAGGAAACACGACAGACACTGTACGAAATCACTTGATTCTGGAAAAAAAAAAATCAATATCGAAATTAGGTTTATTGTCTGCTTATATGATTAAAAATGACAAAGTGTTACCTTTTATTTTCATAAAAAGACAGAAGGCTGAACAAAATAATTTACTATCGAGTTCTGCTCGTTTCATTTGCCTGGCAAAACCTGGAGGAGGCCAAAAGGACTGTTGGAGAGCGCAGTGGCTCAGTCAGGTGCCCCCTCGCCAGCCTCCGCCCTACGCAGGTGTGAGCTCGCCGTCCACCATCCGAGGGGATGTGTGCTGCTGTGTGTGTGTTCCATCCACCCTCGGAGGGGATGTGCGCTGCTGTGTGTGTGTTCCATCCACCTTCGGAGGGGATGTGTGCTGCTGGGTGTTCCATCCACCATCCGAGGGGATGTGTGCTGCTGTGTGTTCCATCCACCCTCGGAGGGGATGTGTGCTGCTGGGTGTTCCATCCACCCTCGGAGGGGATGTGTGCTGCTGGGTGTTCCATCCACCCTCGGAGGGGATGTGTGCTGCTGGGTGTTCCATCCACCCTCGGAGGGGATGTGTGCTGCTGGGTGTTCCATCCACCCTCGGAGGGGATGTGTGCTGCTGTGTGTCCCATCCACCCTCGGAGGGGATGTGTGCTGCTGTGTGTCCCATCCACCCTCGGAGGGGATGTGTGCTGCTGTGTGTTCCATCCACCCTCGGAGGGGATGTGTGCTGCTGGGTGTTCCATCCACCCTCGGAGGGGATGTGTGCTGCTGGGTGTTCCATCCACCCTCGGAGGGGATGTGTGCTGCTGTGTGTTCCATCCACCCTCGGAGGGGATGTGTGCTGCTGTGTGTGTGTTCCATCCACCCTCGGAGGGGATGTGTGCTGCTGGGTGTTCCAGAATACGTTCCCTAGTCTCCAGTCTGCAGCCAGGCCAGGCCAGCTAGGTGGTTCTTAGTTCTGCCACGTTCCAAAGAAATGCTGGGCAATCGGTTCCTAGTTCCTTCTTTAACTTAAACCCAGGTCACAGGTCTTGTTCCCCCAAATAATTCTCTAGATGACGCTGCTTTAGTGATGGCAGGACTGCAGCAGTGCCTGAAGATCCCTATCCATCCACCCTGGGTCTTCGATCCTACGAAGCACTGCCTCTGTTCATGTGCGTGTCGGGTTGCTTGACCGGGGGTTAAGGGGTTCCGGGTGGTTCCACTGGGATCAAGGGGTTCCGAAACCTCTGTGGGCTGGATCCTCCAATTGTGACGGGCGGTGAGCCGCCATTCGGGGGATAAGGCTGCACTGGGGCAGGCGCTGGTTACACCAACGCCGGGGAGAGTTATTTATCTACGTTAAAAACAAAAAGAAAAACCAAAAAACATCCACCGTGTGAATCTCATCTTAAACTCTCCTCCCCTATCCCATTACCCCTTAAAGCCGAGTTAGAATCTATTCTCATCTCTCCAGTGCTGCTCTTCCGTGAGAACCCTGTGTGCGCAGAACACGCTCCTACTGTTCACCGCCTTGTTCTACAATAGAGTGGCTCCCAAACGCTCAAGGGTTCATGGAGCGTGGCCCACCAGAGAGTGAGAATAGCTTCACGCACGCTTAAAAAGCGCCGTTAGGAAAGTGACTAGCAAGCCGGATCCCTCGCAGCCCCTGCATGCACCTTCCCATTTGAAACTGGAGCAGTTTCGCCGGTGCAATCGCTGAGCACTCATTTGTTCAAGTCATTAACGGGTCCTCCTTTTTTTCTGGACCGGAGGGGTGCTTATCTTCTGGTGGTTGCAAAAATGAATGCAACTAAACTATCCCCTCCACGGAGTCCCTGGGGCATGGCTCCTCCGAAGTAGTCCTGGCCTTCTCTTGGGGACGAGGACTCAAAGTGAAGTAAACATGGATACTTTATTACTTGAAAATCTGATAGGCTGTGACGCCAGCCTCACCGGCTCTGCCTCCCAGTGTCGGGCTCACAGTGCACCGACGAGTTGGTGCAACTTACCCCCTACGCCGGAGGGAGGCGGCGAGGGCGCGCGGTTCCTGCCAGGCGCCTGAGGGCGCCGCCAGGAGAGGAGGAAGGCAGCCAGTGGGTTGGGGCGTGGGTTGGCCCCACTTCTGGGGAAAGGGGCAGCTCGGGCTCCTTTTTGCTTTAAGGCAGATTCAGCCACTAGCTTCCCAGGGAACAAACCTAGCCTCTCCTTCCCTCTCTTGTCTGTCTCCCCAGCCTCTTTTCCATAGCCTTTTGCCCTAAGCAGCCAGCCCGAGGGTCAAAGGTTAGGCCTTCACTAGGCCCAGGCCTCCTCCCAGCACAGCTGCTGGTGTGAGCCCGGGTGTCGGTCGGTGTGGGTGTCGCCCAGCCTCCGGGTTTGGCTAGGCACCCATTACCAACTAAGGAGAGGACAAGTGCGTATCTCAGAGCTCCCTCCTCCTCTACAAGCCCTTTCTGATGACAAAGGGTCTGGGGGGGGGGCAGATTAATTTAGGAAATGATGTTGAGATTATAAAATCACTGGTGGTTGAGGTTTTTTTTTTTTTTTTTTGGGGGGGGACATTGTTTAATGATTTCTCTAAGTATCCATATTGATGTGGTTATCATTTCTGTTGCCCCCAAACCCTGGCAGAACTGGAGAGAAGCTGCCACAAGGGATCCAGAAGAGACAAACCAAGCCCAGCCCTCCAAGTAGGCAGGTCTCTTCCAAAGGGGCCAACCGACCTTTTGCATAAGTGGGGGCAAAGCCAGCGGAGTAAAAAGCAGATTTCTATGCATGTTCACGTGGCTCAGTGTAATGAGCACATCTCCATCAATTCCTGGAGGCAGAGGGCTCAATTTATTTTGGTTTTAGCTAAGAACATCCTCAGCCTCAGCTCTGATTGACTACAGAGCAGCTGAGTAGTAGTTAGACTTCTCTTTCCAATGAACGCTATGGTCAATAGAATTCTCAGTATCAAATGAGCAATAATTTGCTGTGGCTACATGCTGGATAATGAAAGATGTTAGCGGGATCAATAAAAAATGAAAACACTTTTACTTACATCTTGAGTTACTGTTTTAAGAGTGAGAGGGATGCAACAAACCCAAAGCTAGGTTCAGAGCCTCCCCATTTCCCCCTTTGACCCACAAAGCTCTGTCACCATTAGACAGAAGCTTCTTGCTGCCAGGGCCTCTACCTTCCTCCTTGCTCAAAGGCAAGTAGGTTATTTACATCAAAATTAACCCCTTAGAAACCATTGATAATTTAACCATTAGGGTTTTTAAATCTCTCCTTTCCCACAGCCAGAAATTAAATTGTTTTTTTAAATCTGAACTAAAGATCACCATACTGGTTATAGTCTACCAAAAAAGTAGAAAAGCATCCTAAAGCTGAATTGTCCTTTGAAATGCCTCTAGATGTGCACTTGACCAAGACACTCCGAAGGGCCTGTGCTTTTCGGTTGTGCATCCACAGGCAAAGGAATAGATTAAATCCTTTATGACTTGTTATATTTGGCCATTACATTAGAAAATTCAGACTTTAAACTTGTGCTTTCCAGATGAGTTAATTCTCTCATCTTCTTTAATAATAATTTCATCTTTTCAATTTGGCTTCAATTTGCACTGGGCTCATTTGTACCTTCCAGTCGGCTTTTCTCATCATTCAACCCCAAATATTCTCCTACAGATCCAGTTCCTAAGAAACCTATTGTGAAAAGACCCGGGAAGCATTCTATATATATATTTCAAGTTACCAAGACAAAAAAAAAAAAAAGAGAAAATATCCCGAGTGCTCTGTATAAAACAGGCGCAGTAAAATAGCTTACGGCTAGTCAGCTTCCAGCACCCGAACCAGATAAAGCAAAGGACATTGGGAAACGTGTTTGGCTGGTTCTGTAGGTTTAAGAAGCCTACATTTCCTCACACTTAAAAAAAAAAAAAAAAAAAAAAAAAGACACGAATTTAGCCGCTACTTTATGTCATCTGACCAGAGGATGTGGTTCTGCCACCAAGATAACGGTCAGTGCTGTAGGGACAGTGGACTGCGATTTGGAGAGACAGCCCAGCAACCTGGGTGATTTAGAAAGCGGGAATCAGCCTAGGAAAATGTAGGCAAGTTCCAATTTGGGGATTTCCCCGGGCGAGTGAATCTGGCTGGCTGCATTTATACAACCCGCATGAACACAGGTGTGGGTTTGTGGCCGCATGCTGCTTAGCAGGAGAACCGCGTACAAATCACAGACGCACCCCGATATCCGCTGCTGCGTTGGGCGCACCCAAATATTTACACCCTGTTCCAGAGGCTGCCTCCCCGCCCTCATTTGCTACTTTAAACTGAGCAGGACGACTTGTTAAGTGACCGTGGCTGGGAGGGCAGATTGGGAGGGTGGCGCCCCCGCTTGGCTCTCGGGCTGTGTCGCGGTTGGTGCCCTCCGCCTACAGATCCCACGCTGTTTGCGTGGCCACCAGATCAGCAGCGGCCCAGCGCGGCGGAGCCAGTGGCGCCCCTGCCCTGGCTAACCACCCCTGCACCTCCCCCTCCGCCCCGCCTGCGCCTGGGAGACTGGCTTACCCCAGTGGGCGAGTCGCAGAGCATTAGTGGATTTCATGGCAAGTTGCTTCCGTGACAAGCAGTCAGGTTCCCGTTTGAGGATTTGCTCCCTAGGAGGGAGGGAAAGGAGAGTCAATCTGCATAATTTCAACTGAGAAAGAAACCATAAACGGGGACTCTGATTTCCAGCCCCTGACTACTCCCCTTGCCCTGACCTGTAGCCGTCCCACCTCTCCACGCACAGACACAGTAAGAAAAAGTAATCCGCACACGTCGCAGGTGATACCTTTTATTGCGCTCATTTTAAGGACAGGGACTGGATGGGCCCTCTCCGTGAAGCCTTTCTCAGCAGCCCGGCCCGGTGCAGATGGGTCAGCCAGGCCGCTCCGGGGCCCGCGGATTCCTGCCAGGTCGCGAGGTGAGGGCGCCGGGAAAACAGATCTCGGGCCCTGTGCCAAGAGGCCCCCTTCGGCGCCCAGGGTCTAAGTCAGACGCACAAACCCAAATTCCCTCCAGCGCCTTCGGCTCCATCTTTAAGTCCAAGCAAAGATCAATTCTCGTTCTCTCTCGCTCACACACGTTTGCAGCCATAAATAAACAGCTCCCAGCTAAATCAGGAACGAGAGAAGGAAGAGAGAAGAAAGGAGAAAAGAGAAGGACGAAGCACGGAGCCCTGGTCTTGCTTCGCCCAGGCGCGGATGGCTCTTTTTGGTCAGGCCAGCCTTGCATTTGGGGTTGCAACTTGCATTTGAATAGCTGCCTGGGCTTGTTATGGACCCGGGAAAGCTCTGAAAGGGAATCACTATGCAAATTGTCCCAGTTACAATCGAAAGGTTCGATCTCTAGGAGCTGCCTGACGGAAGTTGATGTCAGCTATCTGTGCATTAGGGTTGCATTACCGCCTTCGCCGCCCTCCTCACCACCCCCCGCTCGCGCCTGCCGGGGAGGCTTTTCTCTTTTCTTTCGTTTATGTGTATATTTTCCTCTCAGTAATTAAAAAATGGGAGGAAAAAACCCTGACGGTGGCGGTGGCAGCGTAGCTGACTCGGGCCTAGGAGCCCGCGGGCGGTGGGGCGGAGGTACGGCCCTGGGGGGGGGGGGGGCGCGGGTGTGCAACATTTTTTTGCGGCAAGTGTGGATGGTGCGTCTAAAATCAAACATTTAGAAATGGTTTTTTAGAGCTTTGCAGGACTAGGCGGCGGCGAAGGGTGGGGGCAGCGATGTGTGCCTGCTCCCGCCTGCTGGATCCTACAATGTCGGCGGCGGATCGATACCCGCTCACTGTAATCCCAGTAATTGTAGGGCTCGCAGCTTTCATTTTAAAGAATAGGACGCCAGTGCGCGGGCGGGCGGGCGGCTGTCGTAGCGAACGGGCGCCGTTTGAGGCGCCTCTCTTTTACCGCAGAGCCCTGAACCTCCCCGCAGTGGGGTGGCTTTGCGGTTCCAGCGCGCGCGCACGAGCTGGGGTGGAGCTGGGGGCCCGCGGGCACCGCGAGGCTCGGGAGGCTCCCGGCCGGGAACCGCGCTGCAGCCTCAGCGCTCTCGGTGGTTTGGGGCGGCCGCGTGCTGCCGGCGGGCCAGGCCCGGGGTCGGCAGCTTGGGCTTGGACGCCGGCCTGTTGGCTTTAGGCCGCTTAGGCTTTGGACTTCGAGGCTCGGGGCCGAGGGTGCTGCAGCCTGGGCCTTCGGGCTAAGAAGGCGAGACGTTTTGTCCCTCTTCGGCCGCCTTCCAGCGCCCGAGGCCGCGCTAGGCGGGCGGCGTTCAGGGGGCCCCGTGCCCGAGACCCGCGTCGGCAGCTCCACGTGGGAGGTGGGCAGAGGTTCCAGGATCCCTCGGCTGTCCACCGGCTCCTGCGGCAGCGTGGGGCTGCGCGTTTGCGGAGGCCGCCGACCTCGCCGCGCCTGCGGGCCGGGCCTGCCCCAAAGGCCGCCTGCCGCCCGCCCGCCCGCCCTTCGCTGGCCGAGCAGGGGCAGGGCCGCTGGGGCCCGGGGCCGGGGGCCGGGGCGCACCCCCGCGCGGCGCGCAGCCCGCAGCCCGCAGCTTCTGGCGCCCCTGAACATCACCATCTGTCATTCAATTAAGGTTTCAGGGCAGCTGATGGGGGAGCCCAGGTCAGCGACCCCAGGACAAAACGGCCTGCTGCCTCGGATAGGAGAAGTTCAAATGTTAAATGCGGAACATTGTGCCCTCGCCCAGCCCCGGCCCCCATCCGGCCGCGGGTCCGGCCGACGGACAGCAGCGGGGTGAAGGGCAGCGGTCATTAGCACTTAGATTTCAGCTCTGGGCCGGGCTCCTTCTGTTGGGTCATTTTGACCAGAGAACCTTTAACCCTTTCATGCCAGTTATCCCTCTAGAGAAGGCCAGCTTGTCCGGAGGACGGAAGACAGACAGGGAGATCAGATGTACCCATATGAAGAGAGGTCAGACTGGATTTCTGGTCACTTCTCCATTGGAGAAAACTTAACAAGACAGAAGGAAAAAAAACAGTTCATTACAGTCCAAACAAATTAAAAGGTCTTTAAAAAGTTTTATTATATATATTTTAAATTTTTAGTTTTGGGGAAGAGGCACATTACTAAATGTGATTGTATAACTAATGGGTCAATGTGGGGAGAGTGGGTCTGTAAAAAATTCCAGAGTTTCCTCCCATAATTTTGTTTATCTAAATGTGTATAAGTGGCGATGAGCATCCAGCTGTAGACAGCCCCATTTAAACTGTTGGTTATGAAAAGTCTCCACTGCAGCCAGCCTCATCGCCAGTTATAGGTTGGACAGTTGGTCTTTCCCTTCTGGAATTTTCTTATAATAAAATGAGGTAAAAAAATAATTTTATCTAATGGAATTCATAAAATATATTCGTTGAGCATCCACAGGCTGTGGACATTTAGGTGTTAATATTCTTGGCTTCCCTACATTAGACAGAGGGAGAAGTAGCCACATACTTAGCCATTTTCAGTAGAAGATCCAACTATTCCTCTCAATTATTAACCATGAAGCTTGAAAACAGCTCTATTAGCAAGATATCATTTGAAGGCTTGGAAAACTAGGTCCTTCAGCCGGCTAGTTAGTAGTAGAAGAAAGACCCAGGGCTTCTGCCATCCAGCCCCAGTTTCAACATTAAACCCTGTCCCTATTTTTTGGAAGTAACTATCAAATCAATTAATTGGACATTCAGCATTGAAGCACCTTAGCAAAATTTTCATTGGATAACAATGCATCGTGCATGGCTCTCCAGTATATTGACTGTGGTAAATGGTCTTTAAAGTAAGGTGCTGCAACAAGTACCTTTAAATAAAATCAAAATAAAAAGTTTACCACAATCGTAATAAATAGTTCAGTCATCTTCCTATTGACTTATGTAGCATCTTTCTTCAGGGGCATTTGGAGTTATTTTTTTCCCCCTTACAAAGAGACCAGAACAAATTGATGAATTGAGCTTTCACTATGCTAATTTAGACATTATAAATATTTAATTAACATCCCTAATAGCCAGTCATAGAGGGCCCCTTCTCTACTTTACACTGTTCTTAATCTAAAGTAAATGCTTTTTCCATTAATAGCCTGATGCCATATTAGCAGCTTCCTCAGTAAAAGGGCCCCATTTAGTCAAAAAGGAGGGGGGCATTAAGTAGTCTGCATTAGATAGGGGTTTATTCCTGTCTGTAAAGGATCCTGAGAATGGCATGAGGTCTCTACAAATTCCACCTTTCCCAGTTCTTGCTTAAGTGAGGCTATCCTAAGAATAGGGGGTAACTTCTCAGTTTTATTTTTCTAGACAAGTTAATCTTTTGGGCTTATACTAGAATAAAATGTGTTTATTTTAGTGAGGATTACTTTAAAAAAGTGATTCATAGATAATAGGTAGCAAAATTCCAACTATGGAATACACTTGTCTTTTCAATAGAGTGGTTCAGAGAATTCTGAACCAGGACTCAAAGGGCCCCAGTTCAAACTCTGTAGCACTCACTAGCAGCGGGATCCTTGGGTAAGGGATTTAGTGTCTTTTGAGCCTCAGTTTTCTCTTTTAATGTGAAGATCATTAATGTCTATGCTACAGAGTTACTTTAAAGATTAAATGGGAGAATCTATGTGAAATTGCTTGGTATATGCTCAGTTAATACCAGGGTAAGTCCAAAATGACTGCCAAATATTCGTTAACCGTTCTTTCCCCTTAGAGTCATTTTTGTCTTCTCTAAAATTTTCTTGTTATAATATAACATATTTGCAAATGTTATTTGTCTATCAATTCTTGGAAGTGAGGAGAAATGAGTAAATTTAGACCCTGATCAAGAGGCAATGTTGAGAATAGATACTGGAATTTAGATTTTAAAAAGCTCTGAGTCCTAAACTCTGGTCACTGAAATGTCCTTACACAACAGCCGTTGTGTGGTTTAGAAAGATTCCAGAAGTAGCATTATATTTCCCAGGGGGCAGGAATCAGGCCAGAACTGAGAGTTCAAAAAATTAGAAACTCTCCACACTGACCTAACTCCAGGGCTAGAATTTGCAGATTCTAAACATTAGCGTAAACAGCTGAAGAAAGGAAAAGCCGCTTCAGACAATTAAAATTTAAAACATTGGAAAGACACGCCATCTTATTCTGAGAATATTTTCAAATAATTTGAGGAAAAAACTGAATTGACTTCTTGGATATTGCTGGTTATGGAGACAGTAGAAACCCTGAATTGTCATTCTTATTTACAAGCACAAAATAAATACTACTTAATGTAATATAGGCATGGATATTGGCATGACAGATGTTTATCTAGATATAGAAAATATACTAGTAAAATCGCATAATTTTGATTTTGGAAACAAACCAATTTTTTTTTCTTTTTGGTTAGCAGTGGAAAGACCCAGATAGCTCGATGGGAAAGGGGCAAAGAATTGGCTGGGATGATTTCCTAAGTAGCAGGGGGCAGTAGGAGGCATGGGCAGATGACAGCAGAGTTTGGCATTGGATAACTCAGTCTTCCTTGCTCTGCTCTTCCTGGATTATTCTCTCTCTCTAGTCTGTGATAATCCACAAAATAGAAAGGGAAACATTTTTGCACCCCTTGCCCTCAATATTTTTAAAATTGAATTTTATTGGGGTGACTGGTTAACAAAATTATATAGGTTTTAGGTGGCCAATTCTACAACATATCATCTGTACACTGCATGCCCTTAACATTTTGTTTTGACACCCATGGGTAATATTTTGGACAAATGGCTCCTAGGGATATGTCCCAGAGTGTTAACCTCCTGAAGATACCAGTTTGTTTTATGGGAATGCATGATGTGGGCTTAGGGAACTCTTATTTTCTATTCTTGGTCCTCCTGAGTGAAGGCAATGGGAGTTAGGCCATGAGGAGTTGCCCCTAAGCTCTTAGAAACATGGTGAAAAGTAATTTGCAGTATGAAAAACTTCACGTTTGCTTAGCCGTGTACTGCCCACTGTGTGTCAGGCACCTTGCTGGGCCCTGGGGTTGAGAGGAAAGAAAAAGTGGTCCCCATTCCTAATTGGCAGGAAGTGACATATTTGGATGGTATTTCAGAGATCTGAAGAAAGCTGTGAGAGTAGAGAGTGTGGGTAGCTGCTTGGGGTAGGAAGTTTGTCATAGAAGGCTTTACTCAAGGAGGCAACCCCTCAGACTCAGGCTAGATGGAGTTGGGCAGGTAAAGATGAGGATGGGGGAAGAGCATAGAGGCAAAGAGAATGAATAATATGTGCAAAGCTATTACAGTCTGAATGCTCAAGGCAGCAGGTGTAAGGGTGTATAGACCAAGAAGAAAGTCAGCTGGGGCCTTTGAAGGGTCTTGTGGCCATGTTGGATTTGGATTTTATCATTTACCAAACAGGGAACTGATAGAAGTTTTTAAGCAGGCACGTAAGATGATCAGATTTATTGCTTAGAAAAATAACTGGTGGTAGAATGAGCAGATTGGAAACAGGAAGGCCAATATAAAAATGGGAAAAACCTGACCAGTGGTGACACAGTGGATAGAACATTGACCTGGGACGCTGAGGACTCAGGTTCCAAACCCCGAGGTTGCTGGCTTGAGAGGGGGCTCATCTGACTTGAACATAGGATCACCAGCTTCAGTGTGGGGTCCCCGGCTTGAGTGTGGGATCATTGACATGATTCCATGGCTGCTGGCTTGAACCCAAAGGTTACTAGCTTGAAGTCGAACATTGTTGGCTTGAAGCCGAAGGTTGCTAGCTTGAGCAAGGGGTCACTGGCTCAGCTGGAGCCCTCTCCCCTTTCCCATCAAGGCACGTATGAGAAGCAATCAATGAACAAGTAAAAGTGATGCAACTATGAGTTGATGCTTCTCATCTCTCTCCTTCCTATCTCTGTCTGTCTCTTGCTAAAAAGAAGAGAGAGAGAAAACCAGTAAACCAAAATAAAACTGGTATTCATACTATTGGTATATGTAAAGCCCTAATTTATTAAATAATTTTCCAAATCTTCATTTTTAAAATTTATTCACAGAGAATTCATAGTATCAAATTTATCTGAGGAAAATAAGTGTGATATTTTCTGTTCACTTTTACTTTTGGTTAATTTTCTCTTTTATTACAATAAGTACCTCATTGGTTTTGTCTTTGAATGTGTTCTTTTTTCCCTTGAACTTAATTTGCATGTTTTGGGTGGACAGCCGTTGTTCCTGGGCTTGTGTTCAGTGGTAGTGTGAGTTGATCATATTCAAACAAAACATAAAGCAACTAAAAAGGCCTTGAAGAATGAAGTGGAGCTTCAGTCTCTTCCTGAAAGTGTCTTTTTTTAGTGAGAGACAGAGGGACAGACAGGGATAGACAGATAGGAAGGGAGAGAGATGAGAAGAATCAACCTGTAGTTGCGGCACTTTGGTTGTTCATTGATTGCTTTCTCATACGTGCCTTGACCCGGGGACTCCAGCTAAGCCTGTGACCCCTTGCTCAAGTCAGTGACCTTAAGCTTAAGCCAGCAACCTTGGGCTTCAGGCCAGCGACCTTTGGGCTCAAGCCAGTGACTATTGGGTCATGTCTATGATCCCATGCTTAAGCTGGCAACCTTGCACTCAAGCTGGTGAGCTCGTGCTCAAGCTGACAACCTTGGGGTTTTGAACCTGAGTCTTCAGCATCCCAGAACAATATTCTATCCACTGTGCCACCACCTGGTCAGAAAAGATTTGTATTTTCTTATATAGCAATCCACATAGTAAACTTTCTAAAGTTCACCTTTAGATATTTCTTAATTTCTTCCTCGGGATCTCCCCTTTTTTTCTTATTAATGAAATTCCTATATTGTTGATGTAGCAATATGCCCAGATATGCAATTGAATCTCCTAATCTCTTTTACAGAAAAGGGTAGTGGTCCAAAAGAGGTAAGCAGGTGTGTTGCAGTGAGACTTTTAGAAAAGTACTTTAAAAGAGGCTAAATCAGCTGGGATGTGCAACCTTTTGTCCCTGCCTGTTTATTTTTCATGATACCTAGATCATAGACTTGATGGCTGGAGGTGCGGTGATCATCTTGTAGCTCTGAGGGAATTTTGAGGATAAAAGCTATGGTATGTCTTAAAGATGGTGCAGCAGAAAGACAGGTCCTGGTTCTTGATGATGATGGAGCCATGATTTCGGCACTTAACTGTGTACCTCTGGATTTTTAAAAAATGAGAGCAAAACAGGCCTTTATTATATTTCAATTAAGGCTATTTCAGATGCCTTACTAGAAGCTGGATGTATTTTTACGTGATACAACCTCCCCAGACTTTGAAAGGAGATTCTAAAATCTGGCAATCCTGGCAGGGGTGTTACTGATATTATTAATTAGTCCAAAAAGTATCATATCAATTCCTCATTTTCTTCACTTTGACAGTTTTAACTTGTCATGACATATTGGTTATTTCCCCTTTTGTCTTATTGCGTGCAGGTGCATTGATTTCTTGTTACTTACCCTAATGCTAGTTTTTATTCTATGCCATCCCATTCATATATCTTCTTATTTATCTCTGACTCTCATATGAAATGACTGGATTTTCTTTTTTTTTATTGATTTAAATTTATTGTGTTTACATAGATTCAAGTGTCTCACTGAATACACCCCCCAACTGCTGTGTTCCCCTCACCCCAATGCCTATCTCCCTTCCCTCCAGGATTTGCTTTTCTGCTCTTTATAATGCTGTGTTATGCATATATAATTTCACCAATCTCTATCCCTTCTCTGATCCCATCCTCTCATCCCCCTTCCCTCTGACCTCTTTCCCTCTGGTCCCTTTGATCCCGCCTCTGCCTCTATTCTGTTCCTTAGTTCACATTGTTCATTGGATTCCTCAAATAAGTGAGGTCATGTTATATTTTTCTTTCTCTGTCTGGCTTATTTCACTTAACATAATAGTTTCCAGGTCCATCCATGTTGTCACAAAAGGTAAGATTTGTATTCCACTGTGTATATGTACCACAGCTTCCCAATCTATTCATCCACTGACGGACACTTGGGCTGTTTCCAGATCTTGGCTATTGTAAACAATGCTGCCAAAAACATGGGGGTGCATTTCTTCTTTTGAATAAGTGATTTGATGTTTTTAGGATATATTCCTAAAAGTGGGATGGCTGGGTCAAAAGGCAGTTCCATTTTTAATTTTTTGAAGAATCTCCATACTATTTTCCACAGTGGCTGCACCAGTCTGCATTCCCATCAGCAATGTAGGAGGGTTCCCTTTTCTCCACATCCTCACCACACTTATTCTGTGTTGTTTTGTTAATGAGCGCCATTCTGACTGGTGTGAGGTGATATCTCATTGTGGTTTTAATTTGCATTTTTCTGATGATTAGTGATGTTGAGCATTTTTTCATCTGCCTATTGGCCATCTGTATGTCCTCTTTGGAGAAGTGTCTATTAATTTCTTTTGCCCATTTTTAAAAAAATTTTATTGATTGATTTTACAGAGAGAGGAGGGGAGAGAACAAGAAGCATCAAGTCTTAGTTGCTTCACTTTAGTCGTTCATCAATTGCTTGTTGTACGTGCCTTGACCGGGCAAGCTCAGGGTATTGAACCGGCGACCTCAGCATCCCAAGTCAATGCTTCATCCACCACGCCACCACAGGTCAGGCTCTTTTGCCCATTTTTTGATTGGATGGTTTACCTTCCTGATGTTGAGTTTTACAACTTCTTTATGAATTTTGGTTATTAACTCCTTATCAGACGTATTGTCGAATATGTTCTCCTATTGTGTAGTTTGCCTTTTTATTTTGTTCATATTGTCTTTAGCTGTGCAGAATCTTTTTAGTTTGATATAGTCCCATTTGTTCATCCTGTTCTTTATTTCCCTTGCCTGTGGAGATAAATCTGCAAATATATTGCTGCGAGTGATGTCGGAGAGCTTACTGCCTATGTTTTCCTCTAGGATGCTTATGGTTTCACGATTTACATTTAAGTCTTTTATCTATTTTGAGTCTATTTTTGTGAATGGTGTAAGTTGGTGGTCTAGTTTTATTTTTTTGCAGGTAGCTGTCCAATTTTCCCAATACCATTTGTTAAAGAGACTGTCTTACTCCATTGTATACTGTTACCACCCTTGTCAAATATCAATTGTCCATAAGGTGTGGGTTTATTTCTGGGTTCTCTGTTCTGTTCCATTGATCTATATGCCTGTTCTTATGCCAGTACCAGACTGTTTTGAGTACAATTGCCTTGTAGTATAACTTGACATCAGGAAGTGTGATATCACCCACTTTATCCCACTTTATTCTTCTTTTTCAAGATTGCTGAGGCTATTCATATTCTTTTTTGATTTCATATGAATTTTTGAAATATTTGTTCTATATTTTTGAAGTATGTCATTGGTATTTTACATCACTATTGGAGTCTTATTAAATATGTGCATTAGTAGGTTATATTATTGAGTTTTCTTTAGAATAATAATAAAGGAGACATAATAATAAAGGAGGTGTTGGTCGATTGGCTCAAGCAATGGTCTTCCAGACCCATACTACACAAAATGTCTGCTTACCCAGGTTGACATGGGCTAGTCTTTGAGGCAGGTCTATATCCAGGTGGGGCTTAAGGTGATAGAGACTATTATGGATATACTGAAAAAAAAATTAAAAGAAACATTTGTTAGTGAAAGGCTCTTCTAAATGACCTGTCCACAAGACATTCAATTAAGGGCTTCTCTTATGCTTGAGTTTGATTTATCTAATCCTGTCTCCTTTGAAACTTATAGTATTTCTTTTCTGTTGTGATATACACTCTTCCATTCAGATGTATTGATGCAAATAGCAATATCACAAAATCTGTAGAAATTTGTGTTTATATGCTTTTTATGGTATTGTTTTTATTTCAGCAGCATAGCATTTGGCTTTAAACTACTGACTTTTATTGTTATTACTGAGCATGGTGCCCAAGTTACACATTATAATGGCCAGTGTCTTATAGCTTACTTGATCTGAAGTTCCTAAAACAAAAAATTGAAACATGAAAATGCTGAATCTATTTCTTGAAATACATTTTTACCCACTTTCTATTTTAGAAACTTAAAATTCATAGTCACTGCAAATGTTGTGTCTGGAAACAGAATAAAAACAATAAATCCTATAAAGGAGAGAGAAAGAAATAGGCATTGAAATAAGAATAAAAATAGAAATAATACTTTAAGTCAAAAACAAAACTAACTATGATGCTTCTTAAATTTGTGTTATAAAATCCATCATTTTCAAAAGGAACAAAAGAAAAATTTCAGCAATTTCTGTGGATTTTTAAAGCAGAAATTTTATAAACACTAGGTTCTTCTTAGGAAAACTGGGGTGAAGCGGAGGCTGTTCAGGTTTTAATCTTTCTTAAACCAGAGTAACTCCATTGTATAAAATATTCTGGGGGACGCGTGGGTCCTGGAGACAGCGGTGTGCGTTAAGCCGTGTCAATGAGCTGGCCTGTGACATGAATGGCTGGGGTATTAACTCCTGGAGAGTTTTGCAGCTGAGATTATGGGCATGTATTGGCTAAGGGGAAAAATACCTTACATTTTGGTGCCGAAAACCCGGGAGGAGTTAGAAGTCTGCAAGGACCGCTCCTCTTCCTCATCCCCTCTGAGAAAGAACCAGGATTTCTGACCTTCCACCCACTTCGGCTCACGGTGTGGTTTTTCCTCAGTGCTTTTATGTGGAGGACAAGCTGCTTGAATGGGAAGACCAATCCAGCCAGATGGGTGAATCACTCAAACTCCTAGGACACTGCCTGGACTCAGAGAACCCAGGGTATGCTGCAACTAGTGGGACCACTGGCAGTCGGAACCACTGGACTCCATCCATCTCCAGCTCACCAAAAGGCTAGACCCTACAAATCCCCCTATTACTCCTCTTTTTTTAAATCTTTACAGGACCTCATCCGCGAAGTTTCTCAACTCACGGCCACACGAATGTTCCTCCTGACACCCCTCAAAACCACCACCTTCTGATCTCCCCCTCCCCATGATGCCCCTAATCAGCAGGAAGTAGCCAGATGAATAAATGGTGCCCCTTTTCTATTTAACACAAAAGGTCAGAATGTAAGGTCGAAGAATAATGGGGGATGGTCACGTGGGGAACTCAGACCCATGAACTTTGGCTAGGACCGCTCACAACCAAGCATGCCAAAAGAAGCTTCACAGGAGCCCTTTGGAAAAAAGCAACCATCTCTCAGCCAGTGAGATTTTGCTACGTCATATTAGCCCGACTTCCCTAGAGGACCCCTTTAAATATCTCCCATGCGGTTTAATCCTTGCGACTTCCCTGGCCTCCATCTCCTCTATTTTTCTTTCTTTGGGGCCAGGGAACCTTGCCGGGTGAGATGCACTGTACTCAATAAAGCCTTTTGTTATTTCACAAAAAAAAAAAAATAAAAAAAAATATTCTGAGTATAAATTAGTTTGAGTAAAGAATTTATCTACAAAAGCAATGGGGAAGTATTGTTTAATACTCTTTTTGTTTACCTGAATTAGAGATAAGTAATTTGCATTTTCAGTACTTCTGGGTAATTGAGTTCTCTTGTTCTTAGAAGAATCTGATTACTAACATATAAGCAAATACAATGAAAAATTATCTTTTAAAATAAATTTAGGGCCCTGGCTGGTTGGCTCAGTGGTAGAGCATCGGCCTGGCGTGCGGAAGTCCCGGGTTCGGTTCCCGGCCAGGGCACACAGGAGAGGCGCCCATCTGCTTTTACACCCCTCCCCATCTCCTTCCTCTCTGTCTCTCTCTTCCCCTCCCGCAGCCGAGGCTCCATTGGAGCAAATCGATGGCCCGGGCGCTGGGGATGGCTCCTTGGCCTCTGCCCGTGACAGAGCAACGCCCCGGATGGGCAGAGCATTGCCCCCTGGTGGGCGTGCCGGGTGGATCCCGGTCGGGCGCATGCGGGAGTCTGTCTGACTGCCTCCCCGTTTCCAGCTTCAGAAAAAGGCAAAAAAAAAAAAAAAAAATAAAAAAATAAAATAAAAATAAATTTAGGCTGGTTGGCTCAGTGATAGAACATTGGCCTGGCGTGTGGAAGTCCTGGGTTCGATTCCCAGTCAGTGCACACAGGAGAAGTGACCATCTGCTTCTCCACCCCTCTCTCTCCCCTTCTCTCTCTCTCTCTTTTTTGTCCTTCCCTGCAGCCATGGCTTAAATGAACAAGTTGGCCCCAGGTACTGAGGATGGCTCCATGGCTTCACCTCAGGCACTAAAATAGCTCAGTTGCTGAGCAACAGAGCATCAGCTCCAGATTGAGGTTGCCGGGTGGATCCTGGTCAAGGCACATGCTGGGGTCTGCCTCTTTGCTTCCCTGCCTCTCACTTGATAAAATAAAATAAAACAAAACAAATTTTAGTATTTAAATAAAAATAAAGCTTGACCTATATTGATATAAGTACTACACTTTTTCTTCTGAGTTTTTAGTTTTGGTTTGAAAGGTCAGATTTTTAACTACATTGTTTTTCTTTTCCAAGTGAGAGGAGGGGAGATAGAGTGACAGACTTCTACATGTGCCCTGACCAGGATCCATCTGTCAAACTCCATCTGGGGCCATGCTCCCAACTGAGCTATTTTTAGCATCTGAGGTAGAGGCTGTATAGCTGTTCTTAGTTCCTGGGATGATGTGCTCGAACCAATGAACCAATCGAGCATGGCTGCAGGAGAAGAGAAAGAGAGAGAGAGAGAGAAGGGGAGGGAGAGGGGTGGAGAAGCAGATGGTCACTTCTCCTGTGTGCCCTGACTGGGAATTGAACCTGGGACATCCACACACCTGGCAGATGCTCTACCACTGAGCCAAATGGCCAAGGTTGTTAACTACATTTTTAATTCTCAATTTATTAAATATATATCTATGAAAAGAACCTTGAAAAATAAATGTTAATAGGCCCTGGCCGGTTGGCTCAGTGGTAGAGCGTCGGCCTGGCGTGCAGAAGTCCTGGGTTTGATTCCCGGCCAGGGCACACAGGAGGGGCGCCCATCTGCCTCTCCACCCCTCCCCCTCTCCTTCCTCTCAGTCTCTCTCTTCCCCTCCCGCAGCGAGGCTCCATTGGAGCAAGGATGGCCCGGGCGCTGGGGATGGCTCCTTGGCCTCTGCCCCAGGCGCTGGAGTGGCTCTGGTCCCGGCAGGGCACGACCCGGAGGGGCAGAGCATTGCCCCCCTGGTGGGCAGAGCGTCCCCCCTGGTGGGCGTGCTGGGTGGATCCCGGTCGGGCGCATGCGGGAGTCTGTCTGACTGTCTCTCCCCGTTTCCAGCTTCAGAAAAATACAAAAAAAAAAAAAGAAAAAAAAATGTTAATATATTTTTAAATTTTTAAATTAATTTTAATGGGTGACATTGATCAATCAGGGTACATAGGGTCAGAGAAAACATCTCCAGGTTATTTTGACATTTGATTATGTTGCATACCCATCACCCACAGTCAAATTGTCTTCTGTCACCTTCTAACTGGTTTTATTTGTGCCCCTCCCCTCCCCCTCCTCCCCCACCCCGTAACCACCACACTCTTGTCCATGTCCCTGTGTCTCATTTTTATGTCCCACCTATGTATGGAATTATATAGTTTTTAGTTTTTTTTCTGATATACTTATTTCACTCAGTATAATGTTATCAAGGTCCATTCATGTTGTTGTAAATGATCCAATGTCATAATTTCTTATGGCTGAGTAGTATTCTATAGTATATATGTACCACATCTTCTTTATCCAGTCATCTATTGAAGGGCTTTTTGGTTGTTTCCATGTCTTGGTCACTGTGAACAATGCTGCAATGAACATGGGGCTGCATGTGTCTTTACATATCAGTGTTTTTGAGTTTTGGGGGTACATACCTAGTAGAGGAATTGCTGGGTCATATGGTAGTTCTATTTTTAATTTTTTGAGGAACCACCATACTTTCTTCCATAATGGTTGTACTACTTTACATTCACACCAACAGTGGATGAAGGTTCTTTTTTCTCCACAGCCTCTCCAACACTTGTTATTATGTCTTGTTTATAATAGCTAATCTAACAGGTGTAAGGTGGTATCTCATTGTAGTTTTGATTTGCATTTCTCTAATAGCTAATGAAGATGAGCATCTTTTTATATATCTGTTGGCCATTTGTATTTCTTCCTGGGAGAAGTGTCTGTTCATGTCCTCTTCCCATTTTTTTATTGGATTGTTTGTTTGTTTGTTCTTGAGTTTTATGCATTCTTTGTATATTTTGGATAGTAAGCCCTTATCTGTGCTGTTGTTTGAAAATATCATCTCCCATTTAGTTGGCTGTCTGTTTATTTTGTTGTCAGTTTCTCTTGCTGAGAAAAAGCTTCTTAGTCTGATGTGGTCCCATTCATTTATCTTTGCCTTCACTTCCCTTGCCTTTGGAGTTAAATTCATAAGGTGCTCTTTATGGCCAAGGTCCATGAGTTTAGTACCTATGTTTTCTTCTATGTACTTTATTGTTTCAGGTCTTATATTTAGGTCTTTGATCCATTTTGAATTAATTTTAGTACAAGGGGACAAACTGTAGCCAAGTTTCATTCTTTTGCGTGTGGATTTCCAGTTTTCCCAGCACCATTTGTTGAAGAGGCTTTCTTTTCTCATTGTGTGTTGTTGGCCCCTTTATCAAAAATTATTTGACCATATACATGTGGTTTTATTTCTGGGCTTTCTATTCTGTTCCATTGGTCTGAGTGTCTACTTTTCTGCCAATACTATGCTGTTTTGATTATCATGGCTCTATAATATAATTTGAAATCAGGTATTGTAATGCCCCCAGCTTCATTCTTTTTTCTTAGGATTGCTTTGGCTATTCAGGGTTTTTTATAGTTTCATATAAACCTGATGATTTTTTGTTCCATTTCTTTAAAAAATGACATTGGAATTTTGATGGGAATTGCATTAAATTTGTACATATCTTTGGGTAATATAGTCATTTTGACTATATTCATTCTTCCTAGCCAAGAACAAGGAATATTCTTCCATTTCATTATATCTTTTTTGATTTCCCTTAACAATGCTTTGTAGTTTTCATTATATAGGTCCTTTACGTTCTTTGTTATGTTTATTCCTAGGTATTTTATTTTTTTTTGTTGCAACCATGAAGGGGATTATTTTATTTTATTTTATTTTTTTACATTTTATTTATTCATTTTTTTAGAGAGAGGAGACACACAGAGAGAAAGAGACAGAGAGAGGAAAGAGATAGAAAGAACAAAGGGAGGAGCAGGAAACATCAACTCCCATATGTGCCTTGACCAGGCAAGTCTGGGGATTCGAACCAGCAACCTCAGCGTTCCAGGTCGATGCTTTTACCCACTATGCCACCACAGGTCAGGCAGGATTATTTTTTTTGAGCTCATTTTCTGATGTTTCATTGTTGGCATATAGGAAGGCAATGGACTTTTGTATATTAATTTTGTATCCTGCGACCTTACTGTATTGGTTTATTGTTTCTAGCAGTCATTTTGTGGAGTCTTTGGGGTTTTCGATGCATAGGATCATATCATCTGCAAAAAATGAAACCTTTACTTCTTTTTTCCCCAATATGAATGCCTTTTATTTCTTTCTCTTGTCTGATTGCTCTGGCTAGAACTTCCAGCACTACATTGAATAAGAGTGTAGAGAGTGAACACCTTGTCTTGTTCCTGATTTTAGGGGAAAAGTGTTCAGTTTTATGCCATTTAATATGATGTTAACTGAAAATGTTAATATTTAAATATTGACTGGAGACTTTATCAATTTCCTTAAACAATATAAAATGAAATTACAAATTGAATATAATGATTATTTTTAAAATTTATATTGAATTTATTGGGGTGACATTTGTTAATAAAATCATACAGGTTTCAGGTGCAAAATTCTATAATGTATATTGCATTGTGTGTTTACCGCCCCAAGTCAAGTCTCCTTGCATCTCCATCTTCCCTCCTTACTCTCTTTCTCACTTTCCCTTCTGTAATCCCCACACTGTTGTCTGTGTCTGTATTTTTTCCTTGATTAATCCCTTCAGTGTTTTCACACAGACCCCCAATCCCTATCCTATCTGACAGCTGTCAGTTTGTTCTCTGTATCTGAGCCTGTTTATATATTTTTAGATTATTTTGTTCATTATATTCCACATATAAGTGAAGTCATGTGGTACTTGTCTTTCTCTGACTGGTTTATTTCACTTAGCATAACAATCTCCAGGTCTCATCCATGCTGTCTCAAAAGGTAAGATTTCCTTCTTTTTTATGGCTGAGTAGTGTTCCATTGTGTAAATGTACCAAAGCTTTTTTATCCACTCATTTACTGATGGGCACTTGGGCTCCTTCCAAATCTTGGCTACTGTAAATAATGCTGCAATGAACATAGGGGTACATTTTTTTTTTCATATATTTTTTCAAATTAGAATTTTGGATTTTTTTTTTTTTTTTTTTACAGAGACAGAGTGAGAGTCAGAGAGAGGGATAGACAGGGACAGACAGACAGGAATGGAGAGAGATGAGAAGCATCAATTATCAGTTTTTTGTTGCGACACCTTAGTTGTTCACTGATTGCTTTCTCATATGTGTCTTGACTGTGGGCCTTCAGCAGATCGAGTAACCCCTTGCTCGAACCAGCGACCTTGGGTCCAAGCTGGTGAGCTTTGCTTAAACCAGATGAGCCTGCGCTCAAGCTGGCAACCTTGAGGTCTTGAAC
Source organism: Saccopteryx leptura (assembly GCF_036850995.1). Lineage (NCBI taxonomy): Eukaryota > Metazoa > Chordata > Mammalia > Chiroptera > Emballonuridae > Saccopteryx > Saccopteryx leptura. Next base: position 66,913,411 of record NC_089508.1, on the reverse strand, counting down.
CTGAGTCCTCCGCATTCCAATCCGACGCTCCATCCACTGCGCCACCGCCTGGTCAGGCTGGATTTTTTTGGATATGTTCCCAGGAGTGGAATTGCTGGTTACAAGGCAGTTTCATTTAAAAAATTTTGAGGTAACTGTATAATGTTTTCCACAGTGGCTGGACCAATCTGCATTCCCAACAGCAATGCACAGAATTCCCTTTTTCCACATCCTTGCAAACACTTCTTGTTTGTTGATTTATTGATTATAGCCATTTTGAAAAGTGAGAGGTGATACCTCATTGTGGTTTTAATTTGCATTTCCCTGACAATTAGTGAGGTTGGTCTATTGGCCATCTGTATATCTTTTTTGGAGAAGTGTCTGTTTAGGTCCTTTGCCCATTTCAAATTGGATTTTTTTTGGGGGTGCTGAGATTTATATGTTCCTTGTGAACTTTGGATGATAAGCCCTTATCAGATGTATCTGTGAATATGTTTGCCCATTCAGTGGGTTATCTTTTTATTTTGCTGTGCAAAAACTGTTTAGTTTGATATAGTCTCATTTGTTTATTTTTTCTTTTATTTCCCTTGCCCAAGATGATATATCAGAAAAAATATTGCTATGAGACATGTCCAAGATTTTACTATGTTTTCTGCTAGAATATTTCTGATTTCAAGTCTAATATTTAAGTCTTTAATCTGTTTTGAGTTTATTCTTCTGTATGGTGTAAGTTGGTGGTCAAGTTTTATTATAGTATATCTGTTCAATTTTTCCAACACTATTTATTGAATAGACTATTTTTACTCATTGTATGTTCTTGCCTCCTTTGACAAATATCAATTGACAATAAAGGCATGGGTTTATTTCCATGCTCTTTTTTATTTTTCATTGATCTATATACCTCTTCTTGTATCAATACCAGGTTGTTTTGATTACTATGGTCTTGTAGTATACTTTGATATCTGGTAGTGTGATTTCTCCAATTTTGTTTTTCCTCAAGATCACTGTTGCTATTTGGGGTTGTTTGTGGTTCTATATAAATTTTTAGGATATTTGCTCTAGATCAGTGAGATATGCCATTGATATTTTTCTAATAGAAATTTCATTGAATCTGTAGATTGCTTTGGGTAGTGTGGATATTTTAATGATGCTGATTTCTCCTACCCCTGAACACAGTATATGCTTTTACTTATTTTTTATTTTATTTTATTTTTTTTAAGCTGGAAATGGGGAGAGACAGTCAGACAGACTCCCGCATGCGCCCGACCGGGATCCACCCGGCACGCCCACCAGGGGCGACGCTCTGCCCACCAGGGCGCAATGCTCTGCCCCTCCGGGGCGTCGCTCTGCCGCGACCAGAGCCACTCTAGCGCCTGGGGCAGAGGCCAAGGAGCCATCCCCAGCGCCTGGGCCATCTTTGCTCCAATGGAGCCTTGGCTGCCGGAGGGGAAGAGAGAGACAGAGAGGAAGGAGGGGGTGGGGGTGGAGAAGCAAATGGGCACTTCTCCTATGTGCCCTGGCCGGGAATCGAACCCGGGTCCCCCGCACGCCAGGCCGACGCTCTACCGCTGAGCCAACCGGCCAGGGCTGCTTTTACTTATTTGTATCTTCATCAATTTCTTTCTTTAATATCTTTTACCTCCTTGGTGAAATTTATTCCTAGGTATTTTATTATATATTTTGATGCAATTCTAAATGAGATTTTTTCTTAGTTTCTCTTTCTGATAGTTCATTATTGGTTTATAAAAATGCAACTAATTTCTGGATAATTATTTTGTATCCTGCTACGTACTTTACTGAATTGATTGATCAGTTCTAGTAGTTTTTTCGGTAGAATCTTTAGGATTCTCGATTTACAGTATCAAGTCATCTGCAAATAATGATGGTTTTACTTCTTTTCAATTTGGATGCCTTTTATTTATTCTTCTCGCCTGATTGCTGTGGCTAGGACTTCTGGTATTCTGTTGAATAGGAGTGGTGATAGTGGACATTCCTGTCTTCTTGTTCTTGATCTTTTTTTTTTTTTTTTTTTACAGAGACAGAGAGAGAGAGAGAGTCAGAGAGAGGGATAGGTAGGGACAGACAGGAACGAAGAGAGATGAGAAGCATCAATCATCAGTTTTTCATTGCGACACCTTAGTTGTTCATTGATTGCTTTCTCATATGTGCCTTGACCATGGGCCTTCAGCAGACCGAGTAACCCTTGCTTGAGCCAGCAACCTTGGGTCCAAGCTGGTGAGCTTTGCTCAAACCAGATGAGCACACGCTCAAGCTGGCAACCTTGAGGTCTCGAACCTGGGTCCTCTGCATCCCAGTCCAACACTGTATCCACTGTGCCACCACCTGGTCAGGCTTGTTCTTGATCTTAAGGGAAATGCTGTAGTTTTTGCCCATTGCATGTGATGTTGGCTGTTGGCTTGTTATATATGACCTCTATTATGTTGAGATATGTACCTATGTTCCCTCTGTTCCCACTTTGAACAGAAGTTTTATCATAAATGGTTGCTGGATTTTATCAAATGTTTTTTCTGCATCTATTGATATGATCATATGGTTTTAATTGTTTATTTGCTTATGTGATGTATCACATTAATTTATTTGAGAAGTTTGGGAAGGAGAGGTGTTAGTTCTTTGAATATTTGGTAGAATTCACCTCTGAAGCTATCTAATCTAGGACTTTAGTTTGTTGGGGTTTTTTTTTGATTGATTACTGTTTTATTTTCACTAGTTGTAATCTCTCTATTTAGATTCACGGATTCTTTCTGATTCAGTTTTGGAAGATTGTATGTTTCTAGGAGTTTATCCACTTTGCTCAGATTGTTTAATTTGTTGGCTTAAAATTGTTCATAATGTTTTTTTTTACAATCTTTTGTATTTATTTGATATCATTTGTTACTTCTCCTGTTTTGTTCTTGATTTTATTTGGGTTCTTTCTCTTTTTTCTTGAAGAGTAGGATTAAAGGATTTTCAATCTTTTTATTTTTTCAAAAAGCAGCTCTTGGTTTCATTGATCTTTCATTTTTTTTTAGACTCTATTTCATTTATTTCTGCTCTGATCTTTATGGTTTCCTTCCTTCTACTCACTTTGGGTTTTATTTATTCTTTTTCAAGTTCCTTTAAGTGTGCAGTTAGATTGTTTATTTGAGATTTTTCTTGTTTCTTAAGGTAGGCCTGTAATACTATGAATTTTCATCTTAAGACTGCTTTCACTGTGTCCCATAGATTTGGGTTGTTGTGTTTTCATTTTCATTTGTTTCAAGGTATCTTTTAATTTTATCCTTGCTTTCATTGTTAACCCATTTATTATTTGTAACATGTTATTTAGCCTTTATTTTTTTGTGAGTTTTTTTAGTTCTTTTTCTAGTGATTGATTTCTAGTTTCATACCATTATGGTCAGAGAAATGCTTGACATGATTTCAGTCTTCTTAAATTTATTGAGACTTGTTTTATTTCTTAACATGTAGTCTAACCTAGAAGATATTCCATTTGCACTTGAAAAAATATATATTCTGCTGCTTTGGGGTGAAATGCTCTGAAGACATCAATTAAATATAGTGTGTATGTCATGTAAGACCTCCAAATTCTTGTTGATTTTTCATCTGGAAGATCTATCCAGTGATGTCAATGGGGTCTTAAAGTCCTTTATTCTGACTCTGTTGCTATCTTTTCTTTTATATCTATCAATATTTGCTTCACATATTTAGGTGCTTCTACATTGGGTGTATACATGTTTACATAGGTTATATCTTCTTGTTGGTTTGCTCTGTTTATGATTATGTAGTGTCCTTTGTCTCTTTGTTTTAAAGCGTATTTTGTCAGATATAAGTACTGTTATCCCAGATTCTTTTTCATTTCCATTTGCATGAAATATATTTTTCCATCCCTATACTTTTAGTTTGTATATATCTTTTGTTCTGAGGTGGATCTCTTATAGACAGCATATGTATGGGTCTCACTTTCTTATCCATTCAGCCACGCTATGTCTTTTGATTGGAGCATTTAAGTCATTTACATTTAAAGTGATTTCTGATAGGTACATATTTATTGCCATTTTATTCTTTTAACTGTCTTCTTCTCCTTCTCTTCCTCCTCCCCTCCTCCCCCTCTTCCTCCTTCTTTTTCCTCTTCTACCTCCTCCTTCTCTTCTTCTTCCTCCTCCTCCTTCTCTTCCTCTTCCTCCTCCTCCTCTTCTTCCTCCTCCTTCTTTTTCTTGCAAGTCTTTTAGCATTTCTTGTAATACAGGTTTGGTGGTAACAAACTCCTTTATCATTTATTTATTTAGTCTGGAAGCTCTTTATTTCTCCCTCCATTTTAAACGATAGTCTTGCTGGGCAAAGTAGTTTTGGTTGTAGGTCCTTACTTCTCTTCACTTTGAGTATTTCACGCCAATCCCTTTGGCCTGAAATGCTTTTATTGAGAAATCAGCCAACAGCCTATGGGAGCTCCCTTGTAGGTAACTAACTGCTTTTCTCTCGCAGCTTTTAAGATTTCCCTTTTTGTCTTTAACCTCTGCCATTTAATTATGCTGTGTCTTGGTGTGGGCCTCTTTGGGTCCATTTGGTGTGGAACTCTTTGTGCTTCCTGGATTTATATGTCTTTTTTCTTCACCAGGTTAGAGAAAGTTTTGGTCATTATTTATTCAATAGGTCCTTGATCCCTTACTCTATTGTCCTACCAGTACCTTTATGATACGGATGTTGTTATGCTTCATGTTGTCCCAAAGTTCCCTTAACTGTCTTCATTCTTTTTCTTTTTCCCTTTTGTTGCTCTGATTTGATATTTTTTCTATGTTGTCTTCCAAATTACTTATTCAATACTCTGCTTCAGCCAACTTACTCTTTATGCCTCCCAGTGTATTCTTGATGTCAGATATTGTATTTTTATTTCTGATTGTTCCTTTCTTATGGCTTCTGTGTCCTTTTTCATGCTGTTTAGAATTCTTATAACTGTTACTTTGAAGTCTATATCTGATAAATTGCTTACCTACATCTTTTTCTCTGGAGATTTCTCCTGTTCTTTCATTTTGGGTCTGTTTCTTGGTTTCTGACTTTTGGCTGCCTCTTTGTATTTGTTTCTATGTATTAGATAAATATGCTATGATTCCGAGTCTTTGTGGAGCAGCCTTATGTAGTATGGGTCCTGTGGGACCCTGTAGTGTTGTTTCCTTGATCACCTGAGCTGGATGCTTCAGGAATGTCCCTTGTGGGGGTTATGTGGGCCCTTCTGTTGTAATTGGGTCTTTTTTTCTATTGGCCTGATTGTGCATGGAATCATCCCTCAGGCTGCTGGCTAAGGATTAACCCCCATCATGCATGTGAGCTATTGTGCAGGTGTTATCCTCACAAAGCAGAATTTACCTAAGCAGGCTTTGGTACCTGCTGATATCAACCTTTGGATATAATGCTTATGAAGTTTATTGTATCCTGCTCTGATGTTGTCTGAATCTGGCCACTGGGTGTTTGTTCTGTGCCACTTGTGAAGTACTCTAGTGCTGGCCGATGTCAGATGCTGCCTGTGCCTGGTGCTTGACAACACATGATCAATAGTTTGTAGCTGCCTCTTTTGGGCTTGGGCGCAAGCAGGAAGGACCAAAGTGCACACCAAGTCTGGTTTAATCAGAACTTGGCTGGAGGCAGGTCAGCAAAAGTCCCGAGGTACCTCTAGATCTGCCTATAGCTTCCTCTACCTGCTAGCTTTCTATTAGTCTCAGTCACTGAAAGAGCCTCTGGCAAAGTTAGGAAGAGGGAGCTAGTAGTCTGTTATGAGGAAGAGGTGCTGGTCAGACTGAAGTCTGTCTCAGATTTTGCCCCACCTCATCAAGGTGAAGTCATAGGTGTTGGGAGGGTGGGGCCTCCAGAGCCAGGAGAGTGGTACTACTGGAAGCTAGGAGGGTGGTTCTATTGATCTCCTGTGAGGGTGAGGCATCAGTCAAGTTCACAGGAAAGTGGCAGGGGGGGGATAGCCCCTGCCCCAAAGCCAGACCACTAAGTCACTGAAACCTCTTGAGTCTGTCCAGACCTCTATACGCTGGCCAAGGCAGCTGACCCCTCAGTAAGGTCTTAGGCGCAGCAGCATGGAGAGAGAGGGAGTTCTGAGTATAGGGAAATTGCTTTCCCCCAGGCTGATACCACTCAGAATGGAGTGCTCTGTCCAAGAAAGATGGCATCTGTGGTATTGAAGAATGGCTCAGCATAGGAATCCTGGTGGCTGTACTTCCATGTTCCTCCCCAGAGTCACAAACTACAGACTTTCTTCACATGACTCTAGTTCATTCCACCATCCCTCTGCCAGAACCCAGAGTGAGTGGCTGCCAATGAAATTTTGTGCATTGGCCCTTTCAGAGGGTGCCAGTGTCTTTAGCTGTCTGTCCTTGGTTGACAGAAAAGAGTTTCACAGCTGAATGTTCTGTGGGCACCTCTTCTAGGCTCTGGTGTTCTGGGCTAGGGAGGTCTGCTCGGGGTTTAGGTACCGCACTTCTCAAGGGAGTCCCCTTGCATATGAGGTATTACTCTGGAACCTCAGCTGGTACTCATAGGAGTAGGGCCTGGCCTTTTTGAATCTTTACTATGCCTCCAAGTCTCTCAATGTAGCTTCTTCTGTGAATCCTTGTGTATAAGACTTCTCATTGCTTAGTCTTCAGTGGGTTATTTAGGATGATTAATCTTTAATTTAGTTGTAATTCTAGTCTGGTCCTGTGAGAAGGTGAGTTTTGCTTTTACTTACTTCACTGTCATCTTGTTTAATATACTAACTACATTTTTGACATTAGAAAAATTAATGATAATCACCTATTAATATGGGTGGTTTATATATTTGAAGAACTTATATGCAACTCAACACCAAGAAGACAAACAATCCAGTTAAATAATGGGAATGGGAACTGAATAGAACTTGTATATCTCCAAAGAGGGCATACAGATGGCCAATAGACATAAAAAAATGCTCAATGTCACTAATAATCAGAGAGATGAAATCAAGTCCACAATGAGATATCATCACACTTGTCAGAATGTCTATCTTCAACAAATCAACAAACAAGTATTGGTGAGGATGTGGACAAGAGGGAAACCTTGTGCACTGATGTTGGAAATATAGACAGATTTGTACAGCTACTGTGAAAACCAATGTGAAGTTTCCTCACAATGGAACTGCTTTTTGACCCAGCAATCCTACTTCTGAGGATATATCCAAAGAAATTTGAAACATGAATTCGAAAGAATATCTTCACCCTTATGTTCATTGCAGTGTTATTTATAATTGCCAAGATCTGGAAACAGCCCAAGTGCTTATCAGTAGACAAGTGGATAAAAAACTGCAGTATATTGACATAATGGAATGCTCTACTCAGCAATAGTTATTTATTTTGTGTGGTAATATAGATGGTATGTCATTTTCCTTCTGCTGACTCCACCAAAGTTGAAATAGATTTGCATGGGATCCAGCCCCAAGGTCACTGGCTGGAGCCCAAAGGTCACTGGCTTGAAGCCCAAGGTCACTGGCTTGAGCCCAAGGTCAGTGGCTTGAGCAAGGGGTCACTCACTCTTCTGTAGTCCCCTGGTCAAGGCACATATGAGAAGGCAATCAATGAACAACTAAGGAGATGCAATGAAGAATTGATGCTTCTCATGTCTCTCCCTTTCTGTCTGTCTGTCCCTATCTGTTCTTCTCTTTGTCTCTCTTTCTGTCTCTGTCACACACACAGACAAATATTTTGGTTGATTCGAGCATCGGTCCCAAACAAGGTTACTGGGTGGCTCCTGGTCGAGGTGCATGTGAGAGTCTGCCACACTATCTCTCCTCCTCTTACCTAAAAACAAAACAAAACAAAAAAGAAAAAAAAAGATACTCAACATCATTAATTATTAAAGTAATGTAAATTCAAACCACAATGAGATACTACTTCACCCACCAGGATTGCTATACTAAAAAAGATGGACAATAAGTATAGGAAAGAATGTGGAAAAATTCAGACCTTCATACATTTTTGGTAGAAATGTAAATAATGTTGCTGGTTTGGAATACAGTTTAGCATTTCCTGAAAAAGTGAAAGATGTACTTACCATATGACTCAACCATTCCAGTTCTAGGTATATCCATGAGAAATGACTATATATAACCATGTAAAAATCTCTACATGAATGTTTGCAGTAGCATTATTCATAATAGCAAAAAACTTATCAATGGATAAATAAAATATTCATAATTGGTTTATTATTCAGCAATAAAAAGGAATGAAGTACAGATACATGTTACAACATGAATGAATTTTGAAAATATTAAGTGAGAGAAGTCAGACATAAAAGGCCACATAGTACATGATTCCATTTATATGAAATGCCCAGAATAAACAAATCCATAGAGCCAGAATATAGATTAGTGGTTGCCATGGGCTGGGGGTAGAGGGAAATAGGAAGTCACTGCTAAATGGGTATGGAGTTTCTTTTTGTGGTGATGAACATATCCTGGAATTAGATAGTGGTGATGGTTGCATAAGTTCTGAACATATTCAAAATCACCGACTTGAACACTTTGTAAATATAAATTTTATGGTATATAAATTATAGTTCCACAAAAACTTAAAAAGGAATGCATGATATGTGATATATTTTGCAGATAGTTAAGTATGCCAAATATAGAAATAAAAAAATAGTAGTTGGGCATATTTTGTTTGGGACTATTTTTGAACTTTGTTCTGTTTCTTTGCTCTATGTGCCTATTTCTCAGCTAATACCATATTTGTGTGTGTGTGTGTGTGTGTATGTGTGTGTGTGTGTGACAGAGACAGAGAGAGACAGAGGGACAGACAGATAGAAAGAAAGAGAGACAAGAAGCATCAACTCTTCACTGTGGCACCTTAGTTGTTCATCGATTGCTCTCTCATATGTGCCTTGACCGGGGGACTACAGCAGACTGAGTGACCCCTTGCTCAAGCCAGCGACCTTGGACTCAAGCTGGTGAGCCTTCCTCAAACCAGATGAACCCGTGCTCAAGCTGGTGACCTTGGAGTTTCGAACCTGGGTCTTCCAGGTCCCAGTCTGATGCTCCATCCACTGCGCCACCACCTGGTCAGGGCCATATTGTTTTGGCTATTATGCTATATGGTGAGTCTTCATATTGGTTAGAATAGCTCTTCCCACATTGTTCTTCTTTGTCAGGACTGTTTTAATTATTTTAGAATAAGCTTTTCTTTATTACAAGACCTTGCTGGAATTTTGATAGAAATTGCATTAAACCTGTATATCAATTTGGGGAGGATTGACTACTTTGTTGAGTTTTCCAATTCATAAATCTGGCTTTTCTTTTTTTTTCAGCTTTATTGAGGTATAATTGACAAAATTATAAGATACAAAGTATACATTGTAATAATTTGATATATATATCATATATATGATATATATATATATTTTTTACAGAGACAGAGAGTCAGAGTGAGGGATAGACAGGGACAGACAGACAGGAAGGGAGAGATGAGAAGCATCAATCATTAGTTTTTCGTTGCGCATTGTGACACCTTAGTTGTTCATTGATTGCTTTCTCATATGTGCCTTGACCATGGGCCTTCAGCAGACCAAGCATCCCCTTGCTTGAGCCAGCAACCTTGGGTCCAAGCTGGTGAATTTTTGCTCAAACCAGATGAGCCCACGCTCAAGCTGGCGACCTCGGGGTCTCGAACCTGGGTCCTCCGCATCCCAGTCTGACGCTTTATCCACTGTGCCACCACCTGGTCAGGCTGATATATATATTAAAAGGATTCCTCCCTTTTAGTTAATTGAAACACCCATCACCCTCCCCACATTTATTAATATATATATATATATAATTATATTTAGTGAGGACATTTAAATTCTACTTTCAATGAATTTCAATTACAGACGGTCCCTGGGTTCTGTAGGTTTGTTCTTAAGTTGAATTTGTATGTAAGTAGGAACAGGTACATTTACCTATTAAATGCAACTTAAACAGATGTTTGTCTTAACATAGTATTCATTTTTACCTTTCTGTGCATATAAATATTAAAACATTTTCTAGTATAACCTTAAACAATCTTGGATGATACAGAAGATGGTGGACTTGTCAGAGAGAATGGGACAGGTGTTAGAGAGTCAGGGTTTGAGTCTGCAGCTGGAGTCGGTTTTCTAAAGTAAGCCTCAAGGGAGGTTTGTAAAGAGTTTTTTTTCCTCATCATATGGCCCTGTAGCATCTCAGGCCTTCAGTAACTGTACGGTAAACTTTGGTGAACCTCTTTGTATCAGGAACTTGCTTCTATAACTTTTCCATTCCTGCTTCAATTAGAAGAACAGTATCAGCTAACTCTTTTGTAGAAATCTTTTTCAGTTCTAGCGTTTCTAGGTCCCTATTTTCTTCCATAAATGCTACCATCTGCTGCTCTAGTTCCATAAAGTCTTCATTGATTAGTTCTTTGAGTATCTCTATGACATCATTTTCACTGATGTCCAACTGTAGTTGATTACCAATAGCCCTTTCAGCACTTCATTCATAAGTATGAGTTGTACGTAAGTTGGATGTTTGTAACTTGAGGACTTACTGTATACAATAGAGTGTTATCAACTACAGTCACCATTTTATACATTAGATCCTAAAACCTTATTCATCTTACTGCTATAAGTTTATATACTTTTGCCAAGTTCTTCTTATTCTCTCCACCCCTAGCCCTGGGCAACCACTTTTCTACTCTCTGTTTCTATGAGTTTGACTTTATTTTTTCAAGATTCCTCATATATGTGATATCATAGAGTATTTGTGTCCTTTCATCTGGATTATTTCACTTATCATAATGCCTTCAAGATCCATCCAAGTTGCTATAGACAGCAGAACTTCTTTTTTCCTCATGACTGAATAATATTTCATTGTATATACAGGATGGTGCAAAAGTAGGTTTACAGTTGTTAGTATGGAAATAATACAATAATTAATTAATACCACAAGAATAAACTCTGTTTCACATACTCAGCACTGTAAGCCTACTTTTGCCCCACCCTGCATATATTATGTATATATGCCACATCTTTATCCATTCATCCACTAATGAACACTTAGGTTATTTCAATATCTTGGCTATTGTGAATAATGCTGCAATAAACATGGGAGTACAGATATATCTCTTCAAAATCCTGTTTTCATTTCCTTGAAGTATATACATACCCAGAGGTGGGACTGCTGGTAGTTTTATTTCTATTTTTATTTATTTACTTGTTTTAGTGAGAGAGACAGAGACAGAGAAAGAGACACACAGAGAAACAGATAGGGACAGACAGAAAGTGAGAGAGATGAGAAGCATCAATTACTTCTTGCAGCACCTTAATTGTTCATTGATTACTTTCCCATATGTGCCTTGACTGGGGGACTCCAGCAGAGTGAGTGACCCCTTGGTCAAGCCAGTGACTTTTGGGCTCAAGCTAGTGACCATAGGGTCATGTCTATGATCCCATGCTTAAGCCAGAGACCCTGCACTCAAGCTGGATGAGCCCAAACTCAAGCTGGTGACCTTGAGGTTTCAAATCTGAGTTCTTGCATCCCAGGCTGATGCTCGGTCCACTGTGCCACTGCCTAGTCAGGCTTTTTAAAATTTTTTGAAGAACAACCATACCATTTTTCCTACTAGCTGCACCAATTTATATTCCCACTGACAGTGCACAAGGATCTTCACATCCCTGTCAACACTTGCTATCTCTTGTTTTCTGGTGATAGTCATTCTAAGAGGGTTGATATAATATGTCATTATGGTTTTGATTTGCATTTCCTTGATGATTAGTGATTTTGAGCAGCCTCTCATGTACTTGTGGCCATTTTTTATCTTTGGAAAAATGTCTGTTTGGATCTTCTGCCCATTTAAAAAATGAATTGTTAATTTTTGTTGCTATTGAGTTATGAGAGTTTTTAATGTATTTTTGATATTAACCCCTTACAAGATATATGATTGCAAATATTTTCTCTGAAGTTTGCCTTTTCATTTTTTTATGATTTCCAAATATAATATTTATTTCCATTTACTTAAATTTTTTTCTATTTCTGTTATCAGCATTTTGTAATTGTCAGTATACAGATTTTGGATCCTATATATGTTTAAGTTTATACCTATTTTATTTTCTAATAACTGCCATAGTGTTTTAAATTTTGATTTTCACATATTCATTGTGAGTAAATAGATTCACAATTGATTTTTATGTGTTGATTTTTAATCCTATGACTTGCTGAACTCACTTGTAAGTTTTCAGAGGTTTTTATTTTTTGAAAAATGTATATTTCCTGGGATTGTCTATCTAGACAATCATGCCAGATGCAAATAGGGACAGATTTATTTCTCTATTTATAATATGTATTTTTAATTTTTCTTACCTTATTGTACTTCCAGTCCTATGTTGAAAAAAAGTGATGAGAGTAGACATTCTTGCCTTGTTTTGGTCTTAGAGAAAAAGGATTAAATACTTCATCATTAAGTATATTAGCTGTAGGTTTCTTGTGGATGCTCTTTATAAAGTTGAAGTTGTGTTCGGTGTTCTAGAATATTTAATTTGAGATATTGCCACTTTTCATTGAAAAGAGGTTGCTTCAGTTTAGCTCTAAAGTGCTACAGCAGGGTTGTGTAAACACCAGGGCTGTGAAGTGGTCCTGGGGCCAGGCCCTTGGCAGTTTTCCTCTGGTCTGCTCCATGAGCTCTGCTCCAATGTCTGTTCCACTGCTTGTTCCTCTTTGCTCTGGGAAGACACCTTCAGACATCTTTAGTGGAACACCTCTTTGATTGGAAAAGGAAGTGTCCTTCCTGAGCCAGAGGAAAACTGGCTTTTATGGTCAGAAGTCCCTGCCCTTGGTCCCTGACTGGTTGTCCTCATGCAAATGAGGGCTCAAAATCCTCACAGTTTGATTGGCCCAAAAAGTACTGTGCTGATTAATGAGAATACAGGCAATTTGATTGGTTAGAGCTGCTTAGCTCTGATTGGATGGGAAAAATCTCAATTCTATTGGTTGAAATAAGATTCCAGGAAATCTTTGTAATCTAGCTCAGGTGACAGAAACACAGTATAGGCAGGCAGTTTAGTACAAAGGCAGGCAATTTAGCACAGGCTTCTCCCTGAAGTGCAGGTTATGTGAAAAGTCCCTGTGCAGACATGGCTTCTAGGCTCTGCTTTTATATTTGAGTTCAGTTAGGCACCAGGAGTCCTTCTTAGTAGGTCTCTCTCTCTCTTTTTCAGGGTTTACAATATGTTGCCCTATGTTCTTATCAATATATATTTATTTAAACTTAATGGTTTTTATCAGCCTGATATGAAAAAACAGTATTTTACAATTAGTCCTTTTTACATTTTTATATAATCAAATTTATCTGTCTTTCATTATGCCATTTGGAATTTATAGCATTTGCAAAAAGCTTTCATTATTCCAACTTTATAATTTTTTTTACATGTTATCAGATCCTCTTAAGATTTAATTTTTTAATTTTTAATTAGAAAATTAAATTTAATAGGGTGACATAGATCAATTAGAGTACATAGGTTTCAGGTAAACATTTCTATAGCATTTGAACAGTTTTTTTTTTTTTTTAAATAAATTTTTATTTTAATGGGATGACATCAATAAATCAGGGTACATACATTCAAAGAAAACATTTCCAGGTTATCTTGTCATTTAGTTCTGTTGCATACCCATCACCCGAAGCGAGATCATCCTCCGCCACCCTCCATCCAGTTCTCTCTGTACCCCTCCCCCTCCCCCTCTCCCTCCTTCCCTCCCCCCACCTCCCCATAGCCACCACACTCCTGTCCATGCCTCTTAGTCTCGCTTTTATGTCCCACCAATGTATGGAATCCTGCAGTTCCTGTTTTTTTCTGATTCGCTTATTTCACCCCGCACAATGCTACCAAGACTCCACCATTCCTCTATAAGTGATCCAATGTCACCATTTCTCCTAGCTGAATAGTATACCATGGTGTATATGTGCCCCATCTTCTTCATCCAGTCCTCTATTTTTTTTTACAGTGATTAAAAGCCTTTAAGCAAACTCTTGGCCAATACAGCAAGAATCCCTAAAAGAGTAGTGTCCTTAACATGTTCCCCAAGTCCAAGTTGGCCCCATCACCATGCCAAATCCCTGAAAAATGCAACCCAACCACAGTTCAGTCTGTTAGGAGCTGTCACAGGGAGCAGGAGTCCAGGAAAGTTCCCCACAGGAAAAGTCCGCATGGCACTGGAATTGTTGTCACCATTCTATATTTTGCAGCTCATGTCCAAGTCCCAATGACCGCTGCTTCTAGCTGGTAATGATTCAGGTAGACTGGAAAAAGCCATTTGCAGCATGCGTGGATATGAAGCTTCTGTTCTCCTCTGCCTGGAGAGTTGAGACCAGGTAGCTTTTTCCTGGAGCTCTGTGACTGTGGCCTGGTAAAGAGAACCTTGGGATACACTAAGCTGGGTGGCAAAGGTAAATTCATAATACAAGTTGGCTAAAGGAGGAAAGAGAGCTCTAAATTAGGAGTAGGTCCCAGCCTGAAATATGAGTGGGGCATTGAGGTAGGAGGGATAAAGGGAACACTATATATTAAGCAAAGCAGCAGAAAATAGGACTATCAACACCCACAACAGAGATCTTTGAGGGAAGAATAAAAAACCTGACTATTCAGGCAAAACATAGTTAAGTGGCCCTTGTGCGAATGAGATCAGTTTACCTGCTTCTTGGAAGAAATACCCTAGGCTCGTCCACAGTGTTGTAGATGGGGCCGACGGCCCTGGGCACCTTCAGCCTTCAGTGGCAAACCCCAGCTTTCTGGGCAAGGTTAGGTCATAGGTGGCTGGAGCAGGACTGGAAGAGACTGAACCCTCCCTTAGAGGAGCGAGGGGGAAGCCCACCTTCCAGTGTCCCTGTTTCCTCGCAGCAGAGGCGTGTAAGCCTGGCAGGCTTTAGCTCAATGACCTTCCTTTCCACTATTGAAGCAGGACCCAGATGGCATCCTATGAGACCCCTTTGGGGCGTTGGAGCCTTTAAGGGTGTATCCTAAAAGCTGGTAGTTCCCCTGATCTCTATTGGGCTTTTTCTGCCTCTAGGTATCTTAAAAGCCATTCTCAGAAGATCTCGCTGAGGGGTTTGAGGATCCCCATCCGCCTATATAAATCTTTTCCATATATCTGGAGCTGTTTGGAAAAAAGACAGAACAGTGTTATTAGCTAGATCTAATAAAGAGGGTAGTAGTTTGCAGGCGAAAAAGATTTGGTGTCTCCTGCTCATCAGCATTCAAAAGAAATGTAAATTTTTTTTTTTTTTTTTAAGTAAAAAGCATGATATAGTAGACCCGTCGGAGTCATTGGCCTGGTGTGCAGGATTCCCGGGTTCGATTCCTGGCCAGAGCACACAGGAAAAGTGCCCATCTACCTCTCCACTCCTCCCTCTCTCCTTCCTCTTCGTTTCTCTCCTCCCGCCCGCAGCCAAGGCTCCACCGGAGCCAATCCACCCTGGGCACTAAGGATGGCCCCACGGCCTCCACCCCAGTTGCTAGAATGGCTCGGGTTGTAACAGAGCAACACCCCAGATGGGCAGAGCATTCCCCCCGGTAGGCATGCCAGATGGATCCCAGTCAGGCGCATGCAGGAGCCTGTCCGACTGCCTCCCCATCCCCATCCTCAGAAATATACAAAAAATAAATAAATAAAAGAAAAAATACTAAAAAAAAAAAAAAAAAAAGGGAGGGGACATTCCCTTGTGCTAAAGCTCCAGGGAGCATGGAGTGAGCTTGAGTATGTCCTATGAAACATGGAGCTCTATGTTTACATATAAGTCTTTGAAGAAGGAGGAACTGCTGAAGTAGTTTATCAGCATTTGTCCCTAAGATAGCAGTCTTTGTAGTGGGAACACCATATGTAAATATTTGCTGTCTGTCTATAGATTAAGGGGGGAATATGGCAAATGCTGAAAAGTCATGATCTTTGTGACCCTTCCCTCCCCCAAACCCCTCCCTCTCCTCCCCCCACCCTGTAACCCCAACACTGTTGTTCATGTCTCTGAGTCTCATCTTTATGTCCCACCTATGTATGAAAACATATAGTTCTTAGTTTTTTTCTGATTTACTTCTTTCACTCAGTATAATGTTATCAAGGCCCATCCATGTTGTTGTAAAAGATCCTATGTCATCATTTCTTATGGCTGAGTAGTATTCCATAGTATATATATACCAAAGCTTTTTAATCCACTCGTCCTCTGATGGACACTTGGGCTGTTTCCAAATCTTTGCTATTGTGAACAATGCTGCCATAAACATGGGGGTGCATTTCTTCTTTTCAAACAGTGCTATAGTGTTCTTGGGGTATATTCCTAACAGTGGTATAGCTGGGTCAAGAGGCAGTTCGATTTTTAATTTCTTGAGGAATCTCCATACTGTTTTCCATAGTGGCTGCACCAGTCTGCATTCCCACCAGCAGTGCAGGAGGGTTCCCTTTTCTCCACATCCTCGCCAGCACTTATTCTGTGTTGTTTTGTTGATGAGCGCCATTCTGACTGGTGTGAGGTGATATCTCATTGTGGTTTTAATTTGCATTTCTCTAATGATTAGTGATGTTGAACATTTTTTCATATGCCTATTGGCCATCTGTGTGTCCTCTTTGGAGAAGTGTCTATTCATTTCTTTTGCCCATTTTTGGATTGGATTGTTTGTCTTCCTGGTATTAAGTTTTACAAGTTCTTTATAAATTTTGGTTATTAACCCCTTGTCCGACGCTATGTCAAATATGTTCTCCCATTGTGTAGTTTGTCTTTTTATTCTGTTCTTATTGTCTTTAGCTGTGCAGAAGCTTTTTAGTTTGATAAAGTCCCATTTGTTTATCCTGTCTTTTATTTCACTTGCCTGTGGAGACAAATCAGCAAATATATTGCTGCGAGAGATGTCAGAGAGCTTACTGCCTATGTTTTCTTCTAAGATGCTTATGGTTTCACGGCTTACATTCAAGTCTTTTATCCATTTTGAGTTTATTTTTGTGAGTGGTGTAAGTTGGTGGTCTAGTTTCATTTTTTTGCAGGTAGCTGTCCAGTTTTCCCAACACCATTTGTTGAAGAGGCTGTCTTTACTCCATTGTATTGTCTTACCTCCTTTGTCAAATATCAGTTGTCCATAGAGCTGTGGGTTTATTTCTGAGTTCTCTGTTCTGTTCCATTGATCTATTTGCCTGTTCTTATGCCAGTACCATGCTGTTTTGAGTACAATGGCCTTATAATATAATTTGATATCTGGAAGTGTAATACCTCCCACTTTTTTCTTCCTTTTCAGGATTGCTGAGGCTATTCGTGTTCTTTTTTGGTTCCATATAAATTTTTGGAATATGTGTTCAATGTCTTTGAAGTAAGTCATTGGTATTTTCATTGGTATTGCATTGAATTTATAAATTGCTTTGGGTAATATAGACATTTTAATGATGTTTATTCTTCCTAACCATGAGCACGGTAAATGCCTCCACTTATTCATATCTTCCCTGATTTCTTTTATCAATGTTTTATAATTTTCCGAGTACAAGTCTTTAATCTCCTTAGTTAGATTTATTCCTAGGTACTTTATTTTTTTGGTTGCAATGGTAAAGGGGATTGATTCCCTGATTTCTCTTTCTGACAGTTCATTATTAGTGTATAAAAATGCCTCTGATTTCTGAGTGTTGATTTTATATCCTGCCACCTTGCCAAATTCTTTGATCAGGTCTAGTAGTTTTTTGACTGAGACTTTAGGGTTTTCTATATACAATATCATGTCATCTGCAAATAATGATAGTTTTACTTCTTCTTTTCCAATTTGGATGCCTTTTATTTCTTTTTCTTGTCTGATTGCTGTGGCGAGGACTTCCAGAACTATGTTGAATAAGAGTGGTAAAAGGGGGCACCCCTGCCTTGTTCCTGATCTTAAGGCGATTGCTTTTAATTTTTGCCCATTGAGTATGATGTTGGCTGTGGGTTTGTCATAGATGGCCTTTATCATGTTGAGGTATGTTCCCTGTATTCCCGCTTTGCTGAGAGTTTTGATCATGAATGGGTGCTGGACTTTATCAAATGCCTTTTCTGCATCTATTGACACTATCATGTGGTTTTTCTCCTTTCTTTTGTTTATGTGATGAATCACATTGATTGATTTGCGAATATTGTACCAGCCTTGCATCCCAAGAATAAATCCTACTTGATCATTGTGTATGATTTTTTCCATATATTGCTGGATCTGGTTTGCTAATATTTTGTTGAGGATTTTTGCATCTAAGTTCATCAGGGATATTGGCTTATAATTTTCTTTTTTTGTGTTGTCTTTGCCTGGTTTTGGAATCAGAATTATGCTCGCCTCATAAAAGGAGTTTGGGAGTCTTCCTTCCTCTTGAATTTTTTGAAATAGCTTGAGAAGGATAGGAGTTAGTTCTTTTTTGAATATTTGGTAGAATTCACTTGTGAAGTCATCAGGCCCAGGACTTTTCTTTTTTGGGAGTTTTTTGATAGCTGTTTCAATCTCATTTGTTGTAATTGGTCTGTTTAGGTTTTCTGATTCTTCCAGATTGATTTTTGGAAGATTATATGATTCAAGGAATTTGTCCATTTCATCTAGGTTGTCTAGTTTTTTGGCGTACAGTTCTTCATAGTATTTTCTTACAATATTTTGTATTTCTGTTGTGTCAGTTGTTATTTCTCCACTCTCGTTTCTAATTTTATTTCTTTGAGTCCTCTCTCTTTTTTTCTTGGTGAGTCTTGTTAAAGGTTCATCGATCTTGTTTACCTTTTCAAAGAACCAGCTCCTGGTTTCATTGATCCTCTGTATTGTTTCTTTAGCCTCTATGTCATTTATTTCTGCTCTGATCTTTATTATTTCCTTCCTTCTACTAGCTCTGGGCTTTACTTGCTGTTCTTTTTCTAGTTCTTTTAGATGCAGGGTTAAGTTGTTTATTTGAGCTTTTTCTAGCTTCTTGAGGTATGCCTGTAATGCTATAAACTTCCCTCTCAGGACTGCTTTTGCTGTGTCCCATAAATTTTGAGTTGATGTATGCTCATTATCGTTTGTTTCTAGGAATTTTTTAATTTCTTCTTTGATCTCAATGTTAACCCATTCATTGTTTAATATTGTGCTATTTAGTTTCCAAGTGTTTGAATGTTTTTCAATTTTTCTATTGTGGTTGATTTCTAGTTTAATGCCATTGTGATCAGAGAAAGTGCTCGATATGATTTCAATCTTCTTAAATTTGTTGAGCCCGCTTTTGTGCCCTAACATGTGGTCTATTCTAGAGAATGTACCATGAGCGCTTGAAAAGAATGTATATTCTGCTGCTTTAGGATGAAAGGTTCTGAAGATATCTATTAGATCGAGTTGATCTAATATGTCCTTTAAGTCTGCTGTTTCTTTGTTAATTTTCTTTCTTGAGGATCTATCTAATGATGTTAATGGGGTATTGAAATCTCCTACTATTATAGTATTGCTGTTGATCTTGCCCTTTAAGTCTATCAAAGTCTGCTTTATATATTTAGGTGCTCCTATATTAGGTGCGTAGATATTTATAATGGTTATATCTTCCTTTTGGATTTCTCCCTTTATCATTATGTAGTGACCTTCTTTATCTCTAACTATGGTCTTTGTTCTAAAGTCCATTTTGTCTGATATAAGTATTGCTACCCCAGCTTTTTTTTCATTTCCATTGGCGTGAAATATTTTTTTCCATCCTTTTATCTTCAGTCTGTGTGCATCTTTTGATTTAAGGTGTGTCTCTTGTAGACAGCATATGTATGGGTCCTGTTTTCTTATCCACGCAGCTACCCTATGTCTCTTGATCGGCTCGTTTAATCCATTAACATTTAAGGTTATTACTGATATGTAATTGTTTATTGCCATTTTTTTTCTTTAAAACTGTTTTTCTCTTTTGCTATATTCTTTTTTTCCTTTGACCTGTTTACAACAGGTCCCTTAGCATTTCTTGCAGCCTTGGTTTGGTTGCAGTGAAATCCTTGAGTTTTTTTTTGTCTGTAAAGCTTTTTATTTCTCCTTCAATTTTAAATGATAGCCTTGCTGGATAAAGTAGTCTTGGTTGTAGGTTCTTGTTCTGCATTACTTTGAATATTTCTTGCCATTCCCTTCTGGCCTCAAGTGTTTCTGTTGAGAAGTCAGAAGTCATCCTTATGGGGGCTCCTTTGTAGGTGATAGTCTTTTTTTCTCTCGCAGCTTTTAATATTTTCTCTTTATCATTTAGCTTTGGTAATTTAATTATGATGTGTCTTGGTGTTGGTTTCTTTGGGTTTCTCCTTAATGGAGTTCTCTGTGCTTCCTGAACATGTGAGACATTTTCCTGCCTTAACTGGGGGAAGTTTTCCACTATAATTTGTTTGAACAAAGTCTCTATCCCTTGTTCTTTCTCTTCTTCTTCAGGAACCCCTATGATGCAGATGTTATTTCTCTTCATGTAGTCACAGAGCTCTCTTAGAGTTTCCTCAGACTTTTTGAGTCTCTTTTCTTTTTTCTGCTCTGCTTCCGTGCCTTTATTTATTGTGTCCTCTAACTCACTGATTCGATTCTCTGCTTCATCCATCCTGCTTTTAATTCCTTCCATTGTATTCTTTATTTCAGATATTGTATTTGTCATTTCTGTCTGATTCTTTTTTATTATTTCAATGTCCTTTTTTATATTTGTTATCTCTTTATTTAGGTTTTTGTAATGGCCATCTATGGTGGTTCTAATATCTTTGAGCATCCTAACAATCGTTATTTTAAACTCTGCATCTGGTAATTTGGTTATATCTGATTCACTTAGGTCCTTTTCTGGGGATTTCTCTTGGTTTATTTGTGTTGTATTTCTCTGCCTCCGCATTTTCTCTTCACGGGAGTGGCTGTGATCACGTGCTCGGGTGCACAAGGGTTGGTGGCCTTGGCCTTTGCCCCACCCCCGTGTGTGATGTTATGCTCGGTCCTGAGGGCACTGGTGAGGACCTTTGCTCAGCTGCGGGTCTCTGCCTGTTTCCGAGCTTTTGCCCTGCCTTTGCAGGATGATCCCACTCAAGGAACAGCTGCTAGCCTTGGCTCTACCACCAGGCAGGGCTGCGTGCCCAAGCTCAGCTCCATAGCGGAACTCCGCCTCTTCTGGGCTTTTGGCTCCACCCCCGCGGGAGGAGCCGGCTACCAAGTCAGACCGCAAGCCTGGGTTGCACGGGCGGGGCAGGGATGTGCTCCTCTGCCCTTGCTCCGGGGCTGGTTTCTACCCTTTCCGGGTTTCCCGCCCTTCTCCCGAGGCTGGATTACAGGCTGCCGGCAGCTGAGCTTGGCCGCTTTTGTATGCCCCCTTCTCCCTAGCCAGGCAAGATTGAGCTCACACCTGAGCCCAGTGGTGGCCAGCCGGCTTCCAACCTTGCCAGCAGAACCGCGCTTTTGTCTCCCGCTGCCGCCTGCCCTCCGGCTCGCCCTCAGCCGCGTGGGTGGGGGCGTTGCAGCTCGGACCCTAAGACTCACTACTGTAGACCCGAAAGCTCCCTCCTTCTATGCGACTCTGCTCTGAATGCTGCGGGGGAGCTTGTTTGGCTGCTCTCCTGCTTCCCTTTGCTGGTATTGCTATTTCCGGGGGAAATATTCACTTCAGCTTTGGGGAGTGACTCGTCCCAGGGGTTAGGGTGGCTATCTCCCAAAATGTTTCTCCCTGTGCCTCCTAGATTATACTCTCTTCCTGTTACTGTGGTTCTCTCAACTCTCCCTCCGTCTCCAGGAGCCCCGGGTGAGTGTTTGTGAGAGAGATGTTCTGCGTGGTCCCTTTAAGAAGGATCCTGGGTCTGAGAAATCAGACTCCCTCACAAACAGTATCCTGACTTGTTTCTGGCTAAATACTGTCTTTACGCCTCTTCTGGGGTCTGGGGCTGCAGGCTGGGGCTTTGTTCCTGGGGCTCAGGACCCTTTCCCCTCTGCTAAACTCACTTCCCACCACGCGAGTCTCTCCCTGCTGCCGTTCGCTCCGAGGAGCTGGGCAGCCCTCTCCGCGTTTCTGCTTTTCCTACCAGTCTCTGTGTGGCTTGTTCAGCGTTCCTTGGTTGAAGAGTCCTTTTAGTTTAGTCCAAAGTTGGTTTTTCCAGCTGATAGTTCATAAAATTAGTTTGTAATCCACTTTGGTTCTGGGAGGTAGATGCTGGTACGTCCGCCTACTCCAGCGCCATCTTGTCTCTCTGAACAGTTGATTATGTTGTATACCCACCATCTAAAGTCAAATCATTTTCTGTCACCTTATATTTGTTCCTCTTTACACCATCTCTCTGCCTCCCCCACATCATTTCCACCCACCTCTAAACCCACTGCACTTTTATCTATGTCCATAAACATCAGTTTTATAACCCACCTATGTGTGAAATCATACAGTTCTTAGCTTTTTCTGATTTACTTATTTCACTCGGTATAATGTTCTCAAGGTCCATTCATGTTGTCATAAATGACATGTCATTATTTCTTATGGAGGAGTAGTATTCCATTATATATATGTACCACAGCTTTTTTATCCAATCCTCTATCAAGGACATTTTGCTTGTTTCCATGTCTTGGTCACTGTGATTAATGGTGTGATGAACATGGGGGTGCATGTCTCTTTACGTACCAATGTTTTTGAGCTTTTGGAGTAGACACCCAGTAGAGGGATTGCTGGATCATATGGTATTTCTAGTATTAATATTTTGAGGAACCACTATAATTTCTTCCATAATGGTTATACTAACTTGCATTCCCACCAGCAGTAAATGAGGGTTACTTTTTCTCCACAACCTCTCCAACACTTGTTATTACCTGTCTTGTTGATAAGAGCCAGTCTAAAAGGTGTGGGGTGTATTTCATTGTAGTTTTGATTTGCACTTCCAGAATTTCTAGTGAAGATGAGCATCTTTTCATATATCTGTTGGCCATTTGTATGTTCTCTTGGGAAAAGTGTCTATTCAGGTCCTCTCCCCATTATTTGATTGGATTGTTTGCTTGCTTGTTGCTGAGCTTTGTGAGTTCTTTTTATACTTTAGATATTAATGCCTTATCAGAGTTGTTGCTTGCAAATATCATCTCCCATGTAGTTGGCTGTCTATTTGATTTGTTGTCAGTTTCTTTTGCTGTGTAGAAGTTTTTTAGTTTGATATAATTCCATTCATTTATTTTTGCCTTTATTTCCCTTGTCTTTGGGGTCAAATTAAAAAATTATTCTCTGTGGACAAGGTCCATGAGCTTAGTACCTATATTTTCTTCTATGTAATTTGTAGTTTCAGCTCTACTATTTAGGTATTTAATACATTTTGAATTAATTTTTGTGCAGGAGAACAAACTGTGGTCAGGTTTCATTGTTTTGCATATGGCTTTCTAATTTTTCAAGCACCATTTATTATTTATTTATTTATTTTTTGTGGCAGAGACAGAGAGAGTCAGAGAGAAGGACAGATAGGGACAGACAGGAAGAGAAAGAGATGAGAAACATCAATTCTTTGTTGCAGCTTCTTAGTTGTTCATTGATTGATTTCTCATATGTGCCTTGACTGGGGGACTAGAGCGGACTGAGTGACCCCTTGCTTGAGCCAGTGACCTTGGACTCAAGCTGGTGAGCCTTGCTCAAACCAGATGAGTCTGCACTCAAGCTGGTGACCTTGGGGTCTTGAACCTGGGTCCTCCACATCCCAGTCCGATACTCTATCCACTGTGCCACTGCCTGGTCAGGCTCAAGCACCATTTATTGAAGAGGTTTTCTTTTTCTCGATTGTGTGTTTTTGGCTCCTCTGTCAAAGATTATTTATCTTTATATATGTGGTTTTATTTCTGAGCTCTCAATCCTGTTCCATTGGTCTGTGGTCTATTCTTCAGCCAATATCATACTGTTTATCATGGCTCTGTAGATTAAGTTTTTATTAGATCTCTGTCAATACTTCATCAATTGGTCTTCCTAAACACAGTTAAAATGTTTTTGATAAAATGCACTTTAATTTGATATGTTCATTTTTTTCAGTTAGTTTAAAAACAATTGGAGTCTTTTAATTTCCATCATGAAGAAATTACCCTTATAATAAAAATATCTAAGGTAAAAGTAGATAATCATTTAGAAAAATATATTGCAAGTTTTGTTAGAGCTGCCACCAATTATGGTGAGACATAGATTTTTAGTCAAAAGACCTGGGTTCAAGTACTGGAGTTGTGTGGCTGTAGAAAAGTAGATTAACTTCCCTGGACCTGATTTTTTTCCTTTGTAAAATCAAAGATTTTCACCTACCAATCACTAAGTTTCTATTTTCTTTTGCACATCTTTGAATCTATATAGATATTGTTAAATTCTTATGCTTACAATTATAAATGGCACAGAAAATTTGAGCACATTTGCTTTTCTCTTATGCACTATTTAATTTGCTGATGTATAAAAGTGTACAGCAGTGGTAGTCAACCTGGTCCCTACCGCTCACTAGTGGGTGTTCCAGCTTTCATGGTGGGTGGTAGCAGAGCAACCAAAGTATAAATAAAAAGATAGATTTAACTATAGTAAGTTGTTTTATAAAGATTTATTCTGCCAAACTTAGCGAAAATCTGACATAAAGTACTTGGTAAATAATTATGATTATATGCTTTAACTTGCTGTAACTCTGCTTTATAAATTTTATAAAGTAAAGTTACTTCCCTACTTTATAAATCACCATTACTGTGGAATCAGTGGGCGGTTAGAAAATTTTACTACTAACAGAGATACAAAAGTGGGCAGTAGGTATAAAAAGGTTGACTACCCCTGGTGTACAGTTTTTTAACTTGTAGCACATAGTTTCCTGTTCTAAATGCCATTATATTGCTAATTTTTTGTTATATATTGTTTTCTTACTGATTTAAATTTGTTGTTTTAACAGAGTTACAAGTGTTCCCTTCCCCTGAATATATTTCCCCCCTGTATTCTCCTTGATACCCGTTGCTTCCTCTCCCCAACAGCCTTTCCCCCTTTCCTCCATGATTTACCATCCTGCCCTCTATCTCTTTGTGATATGTGTATATACTTTCACTAATGTCTTTACTTTCTTTGATTCCCCTCCTCTCAACCCCTTTCCCTCTGAACACTTTCCCTTTGGGCTCTTTGACTCCTTCTCTGCCTTTCTTCTGTTCCTCTGTTCACATTGTTAATTGAATTCCTCAAATGAGTGAGGTTATATGATATTTTTCTTTCTTTGCCTGACTTATTTCACTTAGCATAATAGACTCCAGGTCCATCATGTTGTTGCAAAAGGTAAGATTTCTTCTTTCTCACAGCCTTGTAGCATTCTATTGTGTTTATGTACCACAGCTTTTTAATCCACTTGTCTACTGATGGATACTTGGGTGTTTTTAGATCTTGGCTATTGTAAACAGTGCTGGCAAAAACATGGGGGTATATTTCTTCTTTTGAATCAGTGATTTGTTATTCTTAGAATATATTCCTAAAAGTGAGATGGCTGAGTCAAAAGGCAGTTCCATTTTTAACTATTTGAGGAATCTCCACACTGTTTTCCACAGTGGCTGCACCAGTTTGCAGTGCAGGAGGGTTCCCTTTTCTCCACACCCTCGCCAGCACTTGTTATGTGTTGTTTTGTTAATGAGCGCCATTTTGACAGATGTGAGGTGGTTTTAATTTGCATTTCTCTAATGATTAGTGATGTTGAACATTTTTTCACATGCCATTTGGCCATCAGTATATCCTCTTTGGAGAAGTATCTATTTATTTTTTTGCCCATTTTTTAATTGGATTGTTTACCTTCCTGGTGTTGAGTTTTATAAGTTCTTTATAGATTTTGGTTATTAACCCCTTATCAGACATGTTGGTGAATATGTTCTCCCATTGTATGGTTTGTCTTTTTATTTTGTTCATGTTGTCTTTTGCTGTGCTTTTAGTTTGATATAGTCCCATTTGTTCATTCTGTCCTTTATTTCACTTGCTCATGGAGACAAATCAGCAAATATATTGCTGCGAGAGATGTCAGAGAGCTTACTGCCTATGTTTTCTTCCAAAATGATCATGGTTTCATGACTTACATTCAAGTCTTTTATTCATTTTGAGTTTATTACTTTATTTTTAATTATTTATTTATTTATTTTTAGAGAAGAGAGAGAGAGAGAGAGAGGAGAAGGGAGGAACAGGAAGCATCAACCACCATATGTGCCTTGACCGGACAAGCCTAGGGTTTTGAACCAGCAACCTCAGTGTTCCAGGTCAACGCTTTATCCACTGTGCCACCAGAGGTCAGGCCTTGAGTTTATTTTTGTGACTGGTGTAAGATGGTGATCTAGTTTCATTTTTTTTGCATGTACTTTTCCAATTTTCCCAGCACCATTTGTTAAATAGACTGTCTTTGCTTCATTGTATGCTCTTACTTCCTTTGTCAAATATCAATTTGCCATTAAGGTGTGGGTTTATTTTTGGGTTCTCTGTTGTGTTCCATTGATCTATATACCTGTTCTTATGCCAGTACCAAGCTGTTTTGAGAACAATGGCCTTGCAGTATAACTTGATATCAGGAAGTGTGATAACCCCCACTTTATTTTTCTTTTTGAAGATTGCTGAGGCTATTTGTGGGTTTTTTTTTGGCTCCATATAAATTTTTGGAATATATCTTTGAAGTATGCCATTGGCATTTTAATAGAAATTGCATTGACTTTATAGATTGCTTTGGGTAATATAGACATTTTAATGATGTTTATTCTTCCTATCCATGAACGTGGTATATGCTTCCACTTGTTTGTATCTTCCTTGATTTCTTTTATCAACGTTTTATAATTTTCTGGGTACAAGTCTTTAAGCTCCTTGGTTAAATTTACTCCTAGATACTTTATTTTTATTTGTTGCATTAGTGAAGGGGATTGTTTTCTTAATTTCTCTTTCTGACAGTTTATTGTTGGTGTATATAAGTGCCACTGATTTCTGAATATTGATTTTATATCCTGTCACCTTGCCAGTAGTTTTTTGACTGAGACTTTAGGGTTTTCTATGTACCGTATCAAGTCTTCAGCAAATAATGATAGTTTTATTTTTTCTTTTCCAATATGGTTGCCTTTTTTTCTTTTTCTTATCTGATTGTTGTAGCTAAGACTTCCAGAACTATGTTGAATAAGAGTGGTGAAAGGGGCCACCCCCTACCTTGTTCCTGTTCTTAAGGCGATTGCTTTTAAATCTTGCCCATTGAGTATGATGTTGGCTGTGGGTTTGTTATAGATGGCCTTTGTCATGTTGAGGTATATTCCCTGTGTTCCCACTTTGCTGAGAGTTTTTATCATAAATGGGTGCTGGATTTTATCAAATGCTTTTTCTGCATCTATTGACACTATCATGTGGGTTTTCTCCTTTCTTTTGTTTATGTGATGAATCACGTTGATTGATTTGCGAATACTGTACCAGCCTTGCCTCCCCAGAATAAATCCCACTTGATCATGATGTATGATTTTTTTCATGTATTGTTGGATCTGTTTTGCTAATATTTTTTTTTTGAGAATTTTAGCAGCTAAGTTCATCAGGGATATTGGCCTATAGTTTTCTTTCTTTGTAGTGTCTTTGCCTGTTTTGGAATGAGGATTATGTTCACCTTATAAAAGGAGTTTGGACATTTTCTCTCCTCTTGAATTTTTTGAAATAGCTTGAGGATAGGAGTTAGTTCTTCTTTGAATATTTGATAAAATTCACCTGTGAAGCTATTGGGCCTAGGACTTTTGTTTGTTGGAAGGTTTTTGATAACTATTTTAATTTCATTTTTTGTAATCAGTCTATTTAGGTTTTCTGATTTTTCAGATTGATTTTTTTTTTTACAGAGACAGAGAGAGTCAGAAAGAGGGATAGATACGGACAGACAGACAGGAACAGAGGGAGAGATGAAAAACATCAATCATCAGTTTTTTGTTGCAACACCTTAGTTGTTCATTGATTGCTTTTTCATATATTCCTTGACCGTGGGGCTACAGCAGACTGAGTAACCTTTTTTTTGAGCCAGCGATCTTGGGTCCAAGCTTCTGAGCTTTGCTCAAACCAGATGAGCCTGTGCTCAAGCTAGTGACCTCGGGGTCTTGAACCTGGGTCCTGCACATCCCAGTCTGATGCTCTATGTACTGCGCCACTGCCTGGTCAGGCCAGATTGATTTTTGAATGATTATATGTTTCAAGGAATTTGTCTATTTTATCTAGATTGTCTAATTTTTTGGCATACAGTTCTTAATAGTATTTTTTACAATCCGTTGAATTTCTGCTGTGTCAGTTGTTACTTCTCCATTCTCATTTTAAATTTTATTTATTTGAGCCTTCTCTTTTTTTTTTATCTTGGTGAGTCTGAAGGCTCATCAATCTTGTTTACCTTTTCAAACAACCAGCTTTTGGTTTCATTGTTCTTCTGTATTTTTTTTTTGTCTCTATTTTACTTATTTCATCTCTGATCTTTATTATTTTCTTCCTTCTGCTACCTCTGGGCTTTACTTGCTGTTTTTTTTTTTTTAGTTCTTTTAGGTGCAAGGTTAAGTTGTTAATTTGCACTTTTACTTGCTTTCTAAGGCAGTGGCCATTTGGTACCAGTCTGCAGAGAAAGAATAAATAACGTACATTATTTCTGTTTTATTTATATTTAAGCCTGAACAATGTTTTATTTTTTAAAAATTACCAGATTCCCTCTGTTACATCCATCTAAGACTCATTCTTGACGCTTGTCTTGGTCACGTGATACATTTATCCGTCCCACCCTAAAGGCCGGTCCATGAAAATATTTTCTGACATTAAACGAGTCCGTGGCCCAAAAAAGGTTGGGGACCACTGTTCTAAGGTATTCCTGTAATGCTATAAACTTTCCTCTCAGAACAGCTTTTGCTGTGTCCCATAAATTTTGAGTTGTTGTATGTTTATTTTCATTTATTTCAAGGAAGTTTTTGATTTCTTCCTAATCTCATTGTTAACCCATTCATATATGCTATTTCATTTCCAAGTGTTTGAAGGTTTTTCAGTTTTTCTATTATAGTTGATTTTTAGTTTCCTGCCATTGTGTTCAGAGAAGATGCTTGATATGATTTCAATCTTCTTAAATTTACAGAGACTCGTTTTGTGTCCTAACATGTGGTTTATCCTAGAGAATGTACCATGAGCACTTGCAAAGAATGTATATTCTGCTGCTTTGGGGTGAAAGGTTCTGAAGGTATCTATTAAATCCAGATGATCTAGTGTGTCATTTAAGGCCACTGTGTTTTTGTTACTTTTCTGTCTGGAGGTTCTATCCATTGATGTTAGTTGGGCATTAAAATCCACTACTATTATATTATTGCTGTTGATCTCTCTCTTTTTGTCCATCATAATATGTTTCATATATTTAGTTGCTCCTATATTAGGTGCTTATATATTTATAATAATTATATCTTCCTGTTGTAATGCTCCTTTTATCATTATGTAGTGACTTTCTTTATCTCTTACTATAGCCTTTGTTTTAATTTTAATTTTGTCAGATATTAGTATTGATACCCCAGCTTTTTTTCCTTTTCGTTTGTGTGAAATAATTTTCCATTCTTTTACTCTCAATCTATGTGTATCTTTTATTCTGAGATGCATCTCTTGTAGACAGCATGTTGGGTCCTGTTTTCTTATCCATGCAGGAACCTTATGTCTTTTGATTGGAGCATTTAGTCCATTTACATTTACGGTTATTATTGATATGGAGATGTTTATTGCTATTTTATTCTTTAAATCTATAATCCTCTTTTTCTCAATTTCTATTTTTTTTGCTCTTTTTACAGCAAGCCCCTTAATATTTTCTGCAGTATTCATTTGGTTGTAATGAATTCCTTGAGTTTTTTTTTTGTTTGGGAAGTTTTTTATTTCTCCTTCAATTTTAAATGATAATCTTGCTGGATAAAGAAGTCTTGGTTGTAGACCCCTGATGATGAACCTTTTTACAAAAACCACCCACTTTTGCAGTGTTGGTCAACCTGGTTCCTCCTGCCCACTAGTAGGTGTTCCAACTTTCATGGTGGGTTAATTGCAGTGCAGTTTGGTTGCTCCATTACAGCCCCACCATGAAAGCTGGAACACCCTCTAGTGGGCAGGAGGGACCAGGTTGACCAGCACTGCAAAAGTGGGCAGTTTTTATAAAAAGGTTTTGCCATCACGGTTGTAGGCTATTGTTTTGCCTTACTTTGAATATTTCTTGCCCTTCCCTTCTGGCCCCAAGTGTTTCTTTTGAAAAGTTGAATGTCCTCCTTTTCAGGGCTTCTCTATAAATAAGTGACTTTTTTTCTCAACTTTTAGTATTTTTTTTCTTTTTCTCTTAACATTGGTATTTTAATTATGATGTGTCTTGATGTAGGCCTCATTGGATTCCTCTTTACTGGGACTCTCTGTGTTTCTTGAGCTTATGTTACTTTTTCCTTCATCAATTTAGGAAATTTTTCAGCTATGACTTCTTCAAAGTTTCTCTATCTCTTGTTCTTCTTCTTCTCCTTCAGGAACACTTATGATGTGGATGGTATTTCTTTTTATATTGTCACAGAGTTCTTTTATTGTTTCCTCAGACTTTTTGGGCCTCTTTTCTTTTTGGTGCTCTGTTTCTGTGTTTTCATTTATCTTGTCCTCTAAGTTGGTGATTCTATCTTCTGCTTCATCCAGCATGCTGTTTCTTCCTTCTAGTGTAGTCTTCATCTCTGATATTGTAATTGTCATTTCTGATTGATTCTTTTTTATGATTTTAATGTCCTTTTTGATGCTTGTAATTTCTTTATTTAGGTGGTCATTATGTCTATCTATTGTAGCTCTCAGATCCTTATGAATCCTAATAATCATTATTTTAAACTCTGCATCTGGTAATTTGGTTACTTTCATCTCATTCAGTTCTTTTTCTGGGGATTTCTCTTGTTTATTCATTTGGATTATATTTTTCTGTCTTCCCATTTTTCTGTGTGAGATTTGCAGGCTTGTTATGGTAGGACAACTGAGGTTGGTACATGGAATGCGACCCTTTCTCCAGGGCTTAATCTCTTAGCCTCTGTTGGTTGCTCAGATTTTAATTCTCCCCAAGTTAAGCCACATAAAAGTCTTAATTTTCCTGCTATTTGTTTGCTGAGCCCAACAAGGAACTTCTGTAATTAAGACTAGGGTAGTGGGCATATCTTGCTCTTTGGCCCTAGTTGAAACTCTATTCAGACCTTTCTTTTTCTTTTCTTTTCTGTATGGTAAGTCTGCAGAAATGCAGTGGGTATGACCTCTGAGAACCAGAAAATGTGGTCTGCCTAGGTACTCTCCCGGGGGTGGGATGTGTTCTCCATATTAGATTGGGGAGGTATAGCTCAGATCTCCCTGGAAACCTGAGTCACTTCCCCTCCCCTTTACTTCCTCCTTTCTGAATGGCCTTTTATACTGATTGGAGCTGAAGAGCTTTCTGGAGGTGAGTTAATTGGCCTTACACTAGGCTTGTGATGGATGGAGGGAGTGGCCCTCCCCCTGCCTATGGCCACCTCTGTATTGGAGAATGACTCAGCAAAGGTGTTCTCTCCATCACCATTTGTGTCCCTGTTCCTCCATTCCCCCCATTCTCCTCACCCAAGACCAGTCCTCTCAGCTCTCCTCATCTCCAGGGCCCCAGGTAAGTGGCTGTGAGTGAAATTTTCTGCATTGGGCCTTTAAGGCAGCTGCAACTTTTCAAGCCATTTCCCACAGACAGAAATCCCACTTTTCTCCCCACTCAATGCTGTCAGTCTGTCTCCTGCAGTTTCTGGGTCTTTAGGCTGGGACTCCAGTCCTGGGGCTGAATACCCCCACCTTTCAGGGTCTCTCTCCCCACAATGAGAATCCCTCTGGACTCTCAGCTGCACCTAACTCCTGGGAGAGGGGGAGCCCCCACTGCACCTCTGCACTTCCTACCAGTCTCAGTGTAGTGTCTTTTGTGCTCCTTGGTTTTCAAGTTCTGTTCTTTTATTCCAAAGTTGGTTTTTCATGACAATTGTTCTTAAATTAATTTTGTAATTTAGTTTGGTCTTGGGAGGTGGCAGTTTGTCTGCCTACTCTGCTGCCATCTTGGAATCTCCCTGTTATATATTGTTTTCTTTTTTCCCCTGTATTTTTCTGAAGCTGGAAATGGGGAGAGACAGTCAGACTCCCGCATGTGCCTGACCAGGATCCACCCGGCACACCCACCAGGGGGCGACGCTCTGCCCACCAGGGGGCGATGCTCTGCCCCTCTGGGGCGTCGCTCTGTCGCGACCAGAGCCACTCTAGCACCTGGGGCAGAGGCCGAGGAGCCATCCCCAGCGCCCGGGCCATCTCCGCTCCAGTGGAGCCTCAGCTGCGGGAAGGGAAGAGGGAGACAGAGAGGAAGGAGAGGGGGAGGGGTGGAGAAGCAGATGGGCGCTTCTCCTGTGTGCCCTGGCCGGGAATCGAACCTGGGACTTCTGCATGCCAGGCCGACGTTCTACCACTGAGCCAACTGGCCAGGGCCTATATATGGTTTTTAAAAAACTTAACAATTCAATACAAAGTTAGTAAAGTCCATAGTTTACATTTTAACTAAGAAAAATAATTTTATGTTTATTCTCTTGGGTTCCTGGACTTGAGTAGAAATTACTTATTGGTAATGCCTGTGTTCCTATGGCTTGGTACTTAAACTGATTAGCTAATCTCCCAAAACATGTGTTCACAGTGGTCTAGAGAATATTTGGGCTTCAATCATCTGATAACATGTCTTTTATGTTAACCAACAATAAAATGCAAACAAGTAATACTTGCTTTATTTGATCACATTGTTTACAACAGGGAAATAATTTGGCAGAGGATATTATATATAATTCATGGATGTGAGCACATTAGTGGGTACAATGACATCAGATGAGAAAATTTTTACCTCTGGCAATAAAGGGCCACAACTCAGTTTCTCTACTTCCACTGAGAATCGCAATGTATTTATTTCTCATGTAATCCTTACAGAATAAGCATATATGTGACTCATTCTTCGACTCTGACAAATGAACCTAGTTCAGTAACCAAAAACTACTTTGGAATAGCTCAAATTCTTTGTATTTCTCTAATACATAAAAGAGATTCACATAGATAGTCCATTGAA
This sequence comes from Saccopteryx leptura, assembly GCF_036850995.1. NCBI lineage: Eukaryota > Metazoa > Chordata > Mammalia > Chiroptera > Emballonuridae > Saccopteryx > Saccopteryx leptura. Next base: position 66,880,415 of record NC_089508.1, on the reverse strand, counting down.
ACATTTCTTAAAATCTCTTCTTTCCCACCCACTTCTTTCACAATCCTCAGCTGCTATATAACATTTTTTTTTTACAGATCACTTCAAATCTCCCCCTAAGTTCAGTTTGATACTGCTCTTCTCTCCCACCTTACTTCTTAAATATTTACTATGTAGGTCAATTTTTCCTCTTTGGAATATGGAGGGAGAGAAATTGGACTGGAAAATATAATTTTTTTTTTTTTTTGCAGGATGGGGTTAGAGAAACAGCTGTAAACAACTCTATAGTAACAATTTTTGTTGCATTATATTAAAAATGTAGCCCTAACTGAATGCCCAGTAAATATCTGTTAAATAGGTGAATAAACTCTGATAATTTTCATATCCCAGAAACTGCCTTGCTATTTTACATATTAGAATTAAACAGCTCTATCCTATTGTAATCTTGGATAGAAATTGATATTAAATTAACTTAACCATAATCACCTTGACTGGCATCTTAGAGAGTTTTCTTGTAGGTGCAGAGTATGCAGAATTTCACTAACGATGCCATTTTGCTTCAAGGAAGAGAATATGAAAATGGCCTAAAAGTGGCTGAGTTGAACTTATATTGCTTTTCTTAAAAGGAACCGGAAACTCCCTCCCTTCACTGCCTGCAAATGAAATACTTAGATATAAATGTAATAAAATATAGATAATACTTAAAGGAGAAAGACTATTGTGATTAAAAAAGAAACTTACCCTAAATAAATGGAGAGATATTCCATGTTCATGGATAGAAAGATCCAATATTGTCAAGATGGCAGTTCTTCCTATCTTAATCTATAGGTTCAATGCAATTTCAAATCAAAATTCCAGCAAGTTGTTTTGAGGGTAATGGCAAACTGATTCTGAAGTTCATATGGAGAGGCAAAAGACTTGGAAGAGTGAACATAATATTGAAGGAGAACAACAAAGTTGGAGGATTTACACTACTTGACTTCAAGACATACTATAAAGACAGTGTGGTATTGGTGAAAAAATAACAAATAGATCAATGAAACAGAATAGAGAGTCCAGAAATAGACTCTATAGGTAAAGACAATGATGTTTGACAAAGAAGCAAAAACAATACAGTGGAGCAAAGATGGTCTTTTCAACAAGTAGTACCAGAAAAACTGGAAGAAGTCCACATACAGAAAAATGAATCCAGACACAGACCTTACACTCTTCATTAAATTAACTCAAGATAGATCATAGACTAAATGTGAAGCACAAAACTATGAAACCCTAGAAGATAACATAAGAGAAAATCTAGATGACCTTACATATGGTGATGCTTTTTTAGATACAACAAACTTTATTAAAATTAGAAACTTCTCTGTAAAGGGAACAGTCAAAAAAATGAGAAGACAATACAGAGTGGGAAAAAATATTTGCAAAAGGCACATCTGACAAAGAACTGTTTTCCAAAAAAATATAAAATATAAAGAACTCTTGAAACTCAACAATAAGAAAAACAACCGAATTAAAATAGGTGTTAAAAGCCTTAAGACACCTCACCAAAGAAGATATACAGATGGAAAATAAGCATGTAAAAATACATTCCACATCATGTCATCAGGGAAATGCAAAATAAAGCAACAATGAAATAACATTACATACTTATTAAGAATGATGAAAATTTAATACACTGACAAAACCAAATGCTGGTGAAGATGTAGGGTAGAAGGAACTCTCATTCATTGCTAGTGAGAATGCAAAATGGTATAGTCATTTTGGAAGATAGTGTGGCAGTATTTTAAAAAATCAATTATACTCTTGCCATATGATCCAGCAATTTTTTCCCTTGGTATTTACCCAAAGCAGTTGAAAACTTACATACACACAAAAATCTGCACACAGATGTTTATAACAGCTTTATTCGTAATGGCCAAAACTTGGATGCAACCAAGATGGGTTTCAGTAGGTGAATGGATAAATAAAATGTGGTATATCCGGACAATAAACTATTCATCACTAAAAAGAAATGAGCTATCAAACCATGAAAAGACATGGAGGAGACTTAAATTTTTTAAATTTTAATTTTTTAATTTTAATGCGGTGACATTGATAAATCAGGGTACATATGTTGAGAGAAAACATCTCCAGATTATTTTGACATTTGATTATGTTGCATACCCCTTACCCAAAGTCAAATTGTCACTTTCTATCTGATATTCTTTGTGCCCCTCCCCTCCCCCACCTCCTCTCTCTTTCCTCCCCCCCCCATTATTGTCACATTCTGGTCCATGTCTCTGAGTCTCATTTTTATGTCCCATCTATGTATGGATTCATATAGTTCTTAGTTTTTTCTGATTTACTTATTTCACTCAGTATAATATTATCAAGGTCCATCCATGTTATTGTAAATGATCCGATGTCATCATTTCTTATGGCTGAGTGGTATTCCATAGTATATATGTACCAAAGCTTTTTAATCCACTCATCCACTGAGGAGAGGAGACAAATTTACATTAGCAAGTGAAAAAAGCCAGTCTAAAAAAGGCTATACATACTGTATGGTTACAACTATATGGCACTTTGGAAAAGCAAAAACTATGGAGACAGTAAAAAGACCAGGGGTTAGGAGAAGGGATAGATGAAAAGGCAAAGCACAGAAGGTTTTTAGGGAGCAAAACTACTAGCTATAATACTATAGTGGTGTATACATGTTATTATCCATTTGTCCAAGCCCGTAGAATGTACATCACTAAGAGTAAAACATAACATAAATTATAACGATGCATCAATGTAGGTTCTTCAGTTGTAGCAAATATACTACACTGGTTGGGGGTGTTGATAATGAGGGAAGCTGTGCTTGTGTGGGGCAGAGAGTATATGGGAAGTCTCTGTATCTTCCTCTCAATTTTGCTGTGAACCTAAAGCTTCTCTAAAATAGTCTTAAAAAATAGTACAAGCCATGGCAATAATCCTAATTTTTTTGTAATGGTTTATAACATGTTCAGAGACCTGAATAAAAGGGTATCTATATTTATTATCGTCTATCTATCTATCTATCTATCTATCTATCTATCTATCTATCTATCATCATCTATCTATCATCTATCTATCTATCTATCTATCTATCTATCTATCTATCTATCTATCTATCTATCTATCTATCTATCTATCTATCTTATCTATCTATCATCTATCTATCATCATCATCTATCTATCTATCATCTATCTATCTATCTATCTATCTATCTATCTATCTATCTATCTATCTGTTTTAGATGTTTGTATATCTCTGTGTCAGGGTGACCAATTTGTCCCCAGTTTGCCTGGGACTGTCCTGATTTTAGCACTAGAAGTCCCGCATCTCATTAGGAAATCCATTAGTCTTAGGCAAATTGGAATTATTGGTCACTCCACTCTGTGTATATGTTTGTGCATAAGCATTTGATCCTTATTCTGTGCCAAGAGATCTTTAAAAATACGGTAGACAAGTATATATTTTTGTCCACTTTTAGCTAAAATTGATTTTACTGATCTATGCAGGGTATAGATTCATATTTTTATGTTTAATTTTGCCTCACATGTTTTCAAGTATTCTGTATCATCAAATAACTGCTATTATTTTCAAGATCCTAGCAAATCTCTTGGAGATTCTTACAGCTTAATAATTTTACCTTTCCAAATCTAGTCTCTTTAAACTCTGTCATACCTTAGTGTCCTTTCTCCCAAGTTTCAGTTACAAAGAAATACCCCTTCCCTTGTAATCACATTTACTTCTCATAAATCTTCCCAACAGACACAGAAATGTTTTGTCTAGCTTTTTATTTTCAGTTTTTCACCTTCTTGCTTAAATATTCTGTCTTCCTCCTATGAGTACCCTCCTACTTAGTCATCAATTGTTGCTCTTAATACTCATATTCTTCAAGAACCCTCTATAATAATAGATATCCTGTAGGGTCACAAAGGAAACATTTTTTAAGATGTAATTAATTTGGACTATTTACTTGAAATTTGTAATAGTTGGATTGGGCTTTATATTTTCCATTAGAAACATTTTGTCATTATAATTCAAAGCATGAATAAAATGTATGGAAATAGAAGGAAGGGAAGTAGAAAGAATGTTTAAGAAATAGAATTATATTTTCAAGTTTTTAAAGCCAGTATCCCTCTCTAAAAAAAATTAAATAAAAAGAAAAATTTTGCCTGACCTGTGGTGGCGCAGTGGATAAAGCCTCGACCTGGAACGCTGAGGTCGCCGGTTCAAAACCCTGGGCTTGCCTGGTCAAGGCACATATGGGAGTTGATGCTTCCTGCTCCTCCCTCCCCCCCTCCTCTCTCTCTCACTCTCCTCTCTAAAAAAAATTAAATAAAGCCAGTATCATCTAGTATTCACAATAATGCAGTTTAACATTTGTGTGTCTATTAATGCAGATCCAGTGTGTCTGTGTTTAAAGTTATGTGTAAATAATATGTAAAATATAAAACCATATAAAATATATGCTATATAAAAGTATAATATATAATAAATATAAATATCATAAAAATATATGTAACAAAATGTATAACAGACACATATATATCATATATACATATATGATACATGTATATATTATATGTATGTATATTTATTTATTATTTTTTTAATTTGGTATTTTTCTGAAGTAAGAAGTGGGGAGGCAGAGAGACAGACCGAGATGCATGTGCCCGACCGGGATCCACCTGGCATACCCACCAGGGGGTGATGCTCTGCCCATCTGGGGTGTTGCTCCACTGCAACCAGAGCCATTCTAGCACCTGAGGTACAGGCCATGGAACCATCCTCAGCGCCCCGGCTAACTTTGCTTTAGTGGAGCCTTGACTGCGGGAAGGGAAGAGAGAGACAGAGAAAAAGTAGAGAGGGAAGGGTGGAGAAGGAAATGGGTGCTTCTCCTGTGTACCCTGGCCGGGAATCAAACCCAGGACTTCCACATAACAGGCCGATGCTCTACTGCTGAGCTAGCTGGCCAGGGCTATGTATGTATATATAAAATATAATTATAACTACTTATATCTAAATAACAAACTATATATATATATATTTTTTTTTTTTGTGGAATAATAAACGGCTTTATTGAGTACAGAGCGCACACCCCGCCCGGCAAGGTTCCCTGGCCCCTAGGAAAGAAAGATGGAGAAAATGGAGGCTAGGGAAGTTGCCAACAAACTATATTTTAAAACAAAAACAGTATGGCTAAAGCTAACATTAAAAGTTTTACATTAAAATTAAAAACAAAGTATGAAATGAAAAATAAAACTCTTTGCATATTTCTTAACATTTAACTTGCAACATTTTTTCATGTAGGGTTTTGTACAATTTTTAATTCCCTTATGTGTATGCAGGCATATGCTTTTAAAACTTCTACAAAAATGGAGCATACTACACCTACTCTCATAAGTCTGTTTGATAATGTATTTTATTTATTTATTTAATTTTATTTTATTTAGAAAATTAACTTTAACAGGGTGACACTGATCAATAAGAGTACATAGGCTTAAGGTCAACATTTCTATAGCATTTGAAATGTTGATTATGTTGTATACCCATCAGCTGAAGTCAAATCATTTTCTGTCACTTTATATTTGTCCCTGTTTACACCCTTCCCCCCATCTCCCTCCCCATTCATGAAAGTTTCCTTCCCCCTCCCTCACATTCTGTACACCCCCCTGAAACCACTTCACTTTTATCTATGTCCATAAATCTCAGTTTTATATCCCATCTATGTGTGGAATTATACAGCTAATTCTTAGCTTTTTCTGATTTACTTGTTTCACTCAGTATAATGGTCTCAAGATCTATTTATGCTGTCATGAATGTCACTATGTCATCATTTCTTATGGCTGAGTAGTACTCTATTGTATGTATGTACCACCTTTTCTTTATCCAATCCTCTATTGAGGGACACTTTGGTTGTTTTCATGTCTTGGCCACTGTGAATAATGCTGCAATGAACATGAGAGAGCGTGTATCTTTATGTACCAATGTTTTTGAGTTTTTGGAGTAGATACCCAGTAGAGGGATTGCTGGATCATATGGTAATTCTAGTCTTAATTTTTTGAGGAACCACTATAACTTCTTCCATAATGGTTGTACTAATTTGCATTCCCACTAGAGGTGAATGAGAGTTGTTTTTTCTTCACAGCCTCTGCAACACTTGCTATTATCTGACTTGTTGATAATAGTTAATCTAACAGGTGTGAGGTGATATCTCATTGTAGTTTTGATTTGCATTTCTAGAATAGGTAATAAAGATGAGCATCTTTTCATATATCTGTTGGCCATTTGTATGTCCTCTTGGGAGAAGTATCTGTTTAGGTCCTCTCCCCATTTTTTAATTGGATTGTTTGCTTATTGCTGAGCTTTGTGAGTTCTTTTTATATTTTGGATATTAATCCCTTATTGGAGCTGTTTGCACATGTCATCTCCTATTTAGTTGGCTGCTCATTTTTTTGTCAGTTTCTTTTGCTATGCAGAGCTTTTTAGTTTGATATAGTCCCATTCATTTATTTTTGCTTTTATTTCCCTTGCCTGTGGGGTCAAATTTATAAATTATTTTCTATGGCCAAGGTCCATGAGCTTAGTACCTATATTTTCTTCTATGTAATTTATAGTTTCAGCTCTTATATTTAGGTCTTTAATCCATTTTGAATTAATTTTTGTTCAGGGAGACAAACTATAGGACAAACTGTAGTCAGGTTTCATTGTTTTGCATGTGGATTTTTAATTTTTCTAGAACCATTTATTGAAGAGGCTTTCTTTTTTCCACTGTGTGTTTTTGGCTCCTTTGTCAAAGATAATTTGTTTATATAAATGGCTTTGTTTTTTGGCTCTCCATTCTGTTCCATTGGTCTGTATGTCTGTTTTTCTGCCAGTACCATGCTGTTTTGATTATTGTGGCTTTATAGTGTAATTTGAAGTCAGATAGTGTGATACCTCCAGCTTCATTCTTTTTTCTCAGGATTGCTTTGGCTATTTGCAATTTTTATGGTTCCATATAAACCTGGTGATTTTCTGTTATATTTTTTGAAAAATAACATTGGAATTTTAATGGGGATTTTTAAAAATTTGTATATTGCTTTGGGTAATATGGTCATTTTAACTATGTTGATTGTTCTAATCCACGAATATGAAATATTTTTTATTTCATGGTATCTTTTTCAATGTATTTTAAACATATTTTCATTTCATTTCAACATGGTCTACCTAATTTTTTGTCAGGGGTATGACAAAAAATATATAGAAAGACTGCAATTTATTTAGTTATAATTAAATAATGGATATTTAGTATTTTCTGAAAAATTTTTTAGTTTTCGTGTGTGTGTGTGCATGTGTTTGTGTATGTTTGTGTGTGTATTACTATGGTTAGAGTATACACATTGAAATTTAAAAAATATTTACAACTGACTAGGTGGTGGCATTGTAAATAGAGCATTAGCCTGGGATGCTAAGGATCCCAGTTCAAAACTCTAAGGTCACTAGCTTGACATGGGCTCATCTGGCTTGAGTGCGGGCTCACCACCTTGAGCATGGGGTTGCTGGCTTGAGTGTGGGAACATAGACATGACCCCATGGTCACTGGCTTGAGCCCAAAGGTTGCTGGCTTGAAGTCCATGGTTACTGGCTTGAGTCCAAGTTCGCTGGTTTGAGCAAGGGGTCACTGGCTCAGCTAAAGCCCCCTGGTCAAAGCACATATGGGAAAGCAATCAATGAACAACTAAGTTGCTATAACTGTGAGTTGATGTTTCTCGTATTTCTTTCTTCCTGTCCATCTGTTCCTGTCTGTCCCTTCTCTCTCTTGCTAAAAATAAAAAATAAAAGACAGATTTACCAAAATGTCCCTACCCAAAATATATTGTTTAGCGTTTCTAACAGTATATAAGAATACTTGTTTCCTCACCCATAATAAAAATATGTGTGCATATTCACTTTTGCTATTTTGGCAAAAATTCAAGGACAGATATTTTGCAACTATTTTGACTTTCAACTTGAAACTTGTCTTCATTAAGCACTGTCAGCTCCCAGCATAAGTTCTTTTCTCCTCTGGGATTGTCTGGAAACCCTTGAAATAAGAACTGATTTCCTTGCCCAGCCTTCCCCTCAAATAAGTCACTTGAACAAATGATGATGGCTGGGTCTTAATGTGGGGGACTGGGTCTTGGGAAGGTGAGTAAATGGTTTCAGGTCTGGTAAGGCTCATGATCTTTGGTCACTCCATAGGAAGTGAAGAAAAGCCATATTATTGGATTCAGCTGGCAAACACTGGGCCTATAGGAACCAGTGAGGCCCTAGTATAAATAGTGGAGTATGGACACTTATTTCTGTCTGGTTATTGACAGAATGTGGGTTTTTATTTCTTTTCCCCACAAGCTTGTGTGCATGTGGTAGCAGTTCAACACTAATGACTAGCCTGGATTCGGGAACTTAAAAGCTTAGGTCTGACTCTTGGTTCTACTACCTGGCAGCCTGTGCCTCAGTTTCCTCTTGCATAACATGGGGTATTAAACAAGCTCACCTCATAGGATTGTTAGGGGGACTAAAAATGTTATCATCTGTGTAGTGCTGGGAGTTGCACCTGACACATGGTAAGTACCACATAAATGCTTGTTCAAATAGATAAATGAGCTAGTTAGTGATTTTCATCCTTTGAGCAAATTTGAAAGTAAACATTAAAAATGTTTTTTTCTTCTGCTCTTCAAAGGCTCTCTGGCTATTTTCAGAGCTCTCCTTTGTAAGCTATTACGTGACAAGAAACAGTTGAGTAAAACTGATGAAGTAAAAACATGCATGATAATGAAGATGAACAGCTGGTGCTCCTGAGTTTTATATTTGGTTTGCAAAAGAGCCCAGAGTTGGAGTGATACAAGGAGGAACCTTTTGTGCGTCTTTATGTGCACTACATCACTAGCTAGAGTCAAGTACATCTCGATTCACTAGGTTCTGTCTCAGGACAGGGCCTGCCTGAACAGTTCTGAAACCACCTGGGACAGATTGGTAGTGACCAGAACTGGGCCTTCAGTCATGAGTGGATAGGCACAGAGAAGAGAGCAGACAAGGTTTCTCTTCTATGCCAAATACATTGTCGGCATTCTAAAGAATCTGTTTGACCAACTGAATTGAGTTCACAGGAGCTGCAGTAAATGGCTGTGGTGTTCTAGGCCCAATAAACTTGAACAATGGAGCACAGGGATTACTGAGAAGAAAGACTCAGTGGTTGGGATCAATAAAGAATCATCACTTTGGTCACATTCTCCTCTATGCCCATTATCTCTAGAGTTCCTGGCTCTGACTGGTGCCTCCTTATTTGTACCTTATTTGCATCAGGTTATACAGGCATAGCAAATAGTGCTAGACCAAAAAAAAAAAAAAAAAAGAATTTCAACACTATACCTCCATAGAGAGGTAACTATTTAACTATTTTATTATTTGGATATAGTTAATGTCCTTTTCTTTTTCATTTTTATTAATTTTAATTTATTGTGCTAACATGGATTCAAGTGTCCCACTCAATATAACACTCTCACCCACTACCCTGTCTTCCCCATTACACTCCTTTTGCTTCCCTCCCCGTAACTCCCTCCTCCTTTCCCTCTGGGATTTGCTGTCCTGTTATCTGTATCTATGTGTTATGTATGTATAATTTCACTAATCCCTTCACCTTCTCTGATTCCATCCCCTCCTCCCCCTTCCCTCTGACAGCTGTCCCTCTGCTCCCTGTGACCCCACCTCTGTCTTTATTCCGTTCCTCAGTTCACTTTGTTCATTAGATTCCACATATAAGTGAGATCATATGATATTTGTCTTTCTTTGCCTAGCTTATTTCATTTAGCATAATAATCTCTAGGTCCATCCTGCCATTGTAAAAGGTAAGATTTCCTTCTTTTTCAAAGCAGCATAGTATTCCATTGTGTATACATAACACAGCTTTAAAAAGATTTTTTTAATTAATTTTATTTTATTGTGTTAACATGGATTCAAGTGTTCTACTCAATATAACTCTCTCAACTCACGCCCTTGTCCCCAATGAACCCCTCTTTACCCCCCTCCCATTATGTACCAGAGCTTTTTAATCCACTCATACACTGACAGACATTTGGGCTGTTTCCAGATCTTGGCTATTGTAAACAATGCTGCAATAAACATGGAAATACATATCTTCTTTTGAATCAGTGTTTTGGGATTCTTAGGATATATTCCTAAAAGTAGGATAGCTGATCAAAAGGCAGTTCTATTTTTAATTTTTTTGAGGAAACTCCATACTGTTCTTCACAGTGGCTGCACAAGTCTGCATCCCCACCAACAGTGCAGGAGGGTTCCCTTTTCTCCACACCCTCGCCAGCGCTTATTGTGTGTTGATTTGTTAATAAGCGCTATTCTGACAGGTGTGAGGTGTTATCCTTTTGTGGTTTTAATTTGCATTTCTCTTATGATTAGTACTTTTGAACATATTTTCATATGCCTATTAGCTATCTGTATGTCCTCTTTGGAGAAGTGTCTATTCAGTTCTTTTGCCCATTTTTTAATTGGATTGTTTACCTTCCTGGTGTTGTGTTTTAGAAATTCTTTATAAATTTTGGTTATTAACCCCTTATCAGACGTATTGACAAATATGTTCTCCCATTTCAAGGTTGCATTTTTATTTTGTTAGTGGTTTCTTTAGCTGTGCAAAAGCTTTTTAGGCCCTGGCCGGTTGGCTCAGCGGTAGAGCGTTGACCTAGCGTGCGGAGGACCCGGGTTCGATTCCCAGCCAGGGCACATAGGAGAAGCGCCCATTTGCTTCTCCACCCCTCCGCCGCGCTTTCCTCTCTGTCTCTCTCTTCCCCTCCCGCAGCCAAGGCTCCATTGGAGCAAAGATGGCCCGGGCGCTGGGCATGGCTCTGTGGCCTCTGCCTCAGGCGCTAGAGTGGCTCTGGTCGCAATATGGCGACGCCCAGGATGGGCAGAACATCGCCCCCTGGTGGGCAGAGCGTCGCCCCTGGTGGGCGTGCCGGGTGGATCCCGGTCGGGCGCATGCGGGAGTCTGTCTGACTGTCTCTCCCTGTTTCCAGCTTCAGAAAAATGAAAAAAAAAAAAAAAAAGCTTTTTAGTTTGATATAGTCCCATTTGTTTATTTTGTCTTTTATTTCACTTGCCCGTGGAGATTAAGTGGCAAAAATATTGCTATGAGAGATATTGAAGAGTTTACTGCTTATATTTTCTTCCAAGATGTTTATGGTTTTGCAACTTATATTTAAGTCTTTCATCCATTCTGAGTTTATTTTTGTGAATGGTTTAAGTTGGTAGTCTAGTTTCATTTTTTTGCATGTACCAGTTCAAGAGACTATCTTTACTCCATTGTATGCTCTTACCTCCTTTCTCAAATATCAGTTGACCATAAAGTCGTCGGTTTATTTTTGGGTTCTCTGTTCTGTTCCATTGATCTGTATACTTGTTCTTATGCCAGTACCAAGCTATTTTGATTATAATAGCCTAGTAGTATAACTTGATATTAGGAAGTGTAATACCTCCCACTTTATTCTTCTTTTTCAAGATTGCTGATGCTATTCATGTTTTTTTTTGGTTCCATATAAATTTTTGGATTATTTATTTAATATCTTTGAACTATGTCACTGATATCTTAATTGGTATTGCATTGAATATATAGATTGCTTTGGGTTTTATAGACATTTTAATGATGTTTATTCTTCCTATCCATAAAGATGGTATATGCTCCCACTTGTTTGTATCTTTCTTGATTTCTTTTTTCAATGTCTTATAATTTTCTGAGTACAAGTCTTTTACCTCCTTGGTTAAATTTACTCCTAGGTACTTCATTTTTTTTTGTTACAATAGGGAAGGGGATTGTTTCCTTAATTTCTCTTTCAGAGAGTTTTTTTTAGGTGAATAAAACAGCCACTGATTTCTGAATATTAATTTTATATCCTGCCACCTTGCTGAATTTATTTACCAGGCTAGTAGTTTTTTGACTGAGACTTTAGGGTTTTCTGTGTATAGTATCATGCCATTGGCAAATAATGATAGTTTTACTTCTACTCTTCCAATCTGGATGCCTTTTATTTCTTCTTCCCGTCTGATTGCTATGGCTAGGAGTTCTATAACTATATTGAACAAGAGTGGTGAAAGGGGGGAACCCCTACCTTGTTTCTAATCTTAAGGGGATTGCTTTTAATTTTGCCAATTGAGTGTGATGTTGGCTGTGGGTTTGTCATAGACAGCTTTTATTATGTTGAGGTATGTTCCCTGTATTCCCACTTTGTTGAGAGTTTTGATCATAAATGGGTGCTGGATTTTATCAAATGCTTTTTCTACATCTATTGATATAATCATGTGATTTTTATCCTTCCTTTTGTTTATGTGATGAATTACATTGATTGATTTGCAAAATTGTACCAGCTTTGCCTCCCTGTAATAAATCCCACTTGATCATAATGTATGATTTTTAAAATGTATTGCTGGATCTGGTTTGCTAATATTTTGTTCAGAACTTTAGCCTCTATGTTCATCAGGGATATTGGCCTATAGTTTTCTTTCTTTGTAGTGTCTTTACTTGGAATGAGAATAATGCTTGCCATATAAAAGGAGCTTGGAAGTCTTCCCTCCTCTTGAATTTTTTGGAATAGCTTGAGAAAGATAGGTGTTAGTCCTTTGAATATTCGGTAAAATTCACCTGTGAAGCCATCCAGTCCAGTACTTTTGTTTGCTTGGAGTTTTTTGATAACTGTTTCAATTTCATTTGTTGTAATTGTTCTCTTTCGGTTTTCTGATTCTTCCAGATTGAGTTTTAGAAGGTTATATGTTTTTAGAAATTTATTCATTTCACCTAGGTTGTCCAATTTTTTTGCATATATGTCTTCATAGTATTTTCTTACTGTTCTTTGTATTTCTGCGGTGTCGGTTGTTACTTCTCCATTGTTACTTCTAATTTTATTTATTTTAGTTCTCTGCCTTTTTTTTTTTTTTTTTGATGACTCTGGTTAAAGGTTTGTCAATCTTGTTTACCTTTTCAAAGAACCAGCTCTTGGTTTTATTGATTTTTTTTTGCCACTATGTCATTTATTTCTGCTCTGATCTTTATAATTTCCTTTCTTCTATTTCCTCTGGGCTTTATTTGTTGCTCTTTTTCTAGTTCCTTTAGATGCAGGATTAAGTTATTTATTTGAGCTTTTTCTTGTTTGTTAAGGTATGCCTATAATGCTATGAACTTCCCTCTCAGGATTGCTTATTCTGTGTTCCATAAATTTTGAGTTGTTATTTGCTCATTTTCATTTGTTTCAAGGAATTTTTTTGCTTTCTTGATCTCATTGTTAACCATTTGCTATTTAATAACATGTTATTTAGCCTCCAATTGTTTTGTTGTTTTTAGTTTTTCTATTGTGGTTGATTTCTAGTTTCATGCCATTGTGATCAGAGAACATGCTTGATATAATTCCAATCTTCTTAAATTTATTGAGACTTGTTTTGTTTCCTAACATGTCTATCCTAGAGAATGTACCATAAGCTCTGGAAAAGAATGTATATTCTGTTGCTTTGGGGCGAAAGGTTTTGAAGATATCCATTAAATTCAGTTGATCTAGTGTGTCATTTAAGGCTGCTGTTTCTTTGTTAAATTTCTGTCTGGAGGATCTGTGCACTGATGTTTTTGGAGTATTAAAATTTCTTACTATTATAGTATTGCTGTTGATCTTGCCCTTTATGTCCATCATAATCTGCTTTATATATTTAGGTGCTCTTATATTAGGCACATAAGTATTACAATGACTATATCCTCCTGTTGGATTGCTCACTTTATCATTATGTAGTCACTTTCTTTATCTCTTACTATAGCCTTTGTTTTCAAGTCTATTTTGTCAGATATAAGTATTGCTACTCCAGCTTTTCTTTCATTTCCATTTGCATAGAATAATTTTTTTCCATCCCTTCACTCTCAGTCTATGTGTATCTTTTGTTCTGAGGTGGGTCTCTTGTAGACAGCATATATACAGGTCCTGTTTTCTTATCCATGCAGCTACCCTATGTCTTTTGATTGGAGCATGTAATCCATTTACATCTAAGGTTATTATTAACATGTAGTTATTTATTGACATTTTATTCTTTAAATCTACAATCCTCTTTCTTTTTTTTTCATCTGGGAAGCTTTTTATTTCTCCTTGAATTTTAAATGATAGCTGGATAAAGTAGTCTTTGTTATAGGTTCTTGTTTTGTATCACTTTGAATAGGTTTTGCCAATCCCTTCTGGCCTCAACTGTTTCTGTGGAGAAATCAGATGTCATTTTTATGGGGGCATCTCTGTAGGTAATTAACTGCTTTTCTCTTGCAGCTTTTATTATTCATTCTTTGACATTTTAATTATGATGTATCTTGGTATAGGCCTCCTTGGGTTCCTCTTCAATGAGACTCTCTGTGCTTCTTGAGCTTGTGTGGCTTTTTTCTTCATCAATTTAGGGAAATTTTCAGCAACTATTTCTTCAGAGAGGTTTTCTATCCCTTGTTCTCTTCTCCTTCAGGAACCCCTATAATGCGGATGTTGTTTCTCTTTGTGTTATTACGGAGGTCTTTTAGAGTTTCCTCAATCTTTTTGCACCTCTTTTTGTTTTTTTTCTCTACTTCTATGCTTATGTTTATCTTGTCTTCTAAATAGCTGAGTTTATCCTCTGCTTCATCCAGCCTGCTATTGATTTTTTCCAGTGCAGTCTTCATTTCTGATATTGTATTTGTCATCTCTGACTGGTTCTTTTTTATGATTTCAATGTCATTTTTGATGCTTGCTGTTTCTTTACTTAGGTGCTCATTATGTCCATTTATTGTTGCTAAGATCCTTGAGCATCCTAAAAATCATTGTTTTAAACTCTGCTTCTGGTAGTTTGGTTATTTCCATTTCATTTAGTTATTGTTCTGGGGATTTTTCTTGTTGATTTATTTGGGTCAAATTTTTTTGTCTGCCCATTTTGTCTGTGTATTAGGTAGTGCTCTCTGACTTTGAAATTTTTTTGGTGTCTTTATGAGGAAGATAGGAATGTCCTTCTCTTTTGTGTCACATATTTATTATATATTTTAAAATCATTATGAAATTTTAAAGATACCCCAAAACAGATAAAAAATACAGTTAAAATCCAGGTACTCAGCATCCTGCTTAAGAAATAAAACATATGACATTGGCTAGGTAGTGTTGCGGTGACAATGAACTGCTCTGAGGCCAGATGCTCCAAGAGGCAGAGGGGAGGCAACAGCTCTGGTAAGCAGTCTGAAGAACTGAAGCCCCATCCCCAGCCTTACTCAGATATTTATTAGCCAGTATAAATAACTCAAGGAAAAAGACAGAAGAAGTTTTCATGGGGGGTGAAGTAAAGGACAAGAAACATGCTGACTCCTTATCTCTGTTCTGAGAGCCTAAATAATTCTGTTATTGAATCTAATCCTGCTGTTTTGCTGTTTCCAGCACACACTATTTTCAGCACTGAGTCAGAGAGACCTTGAACTCTTGTCCACTTAGGGCCTTTGTCCAAGGCACCTCTCTGTCTTCTATTGTTTACCTAACTGAATATTTTCATAGCATATTTCTACATAGGTAGCTCAGTTGGTCAGAGTATTGTCCTAATATGCCAAAGTCATGGGTTTGATCCCTGGTCAGGGCACATATAAGAATTAACTAATGGCCTTACTAGATGGTGGTGTAGTGGATAGAGCATTGGACTGGCATGCAGAGGACCCAGTTTTGAAACCCTGAGGTTGCTGGCTTGAGTGCAAGCTTATTTGGCTTGAGCATAGGCTCACTAGGTTGAGTGTGGGGTTGCTGGCTTGAGCATGGGATCATAGACATGACCCCATGGTCACTGGCTTGAACCCAAGGTCACTGGCTTGAGCAAGGGGTCACTAGCTCTGCTGTAGCCCCCTGGTCAAGGCACATAGGAGAAAGCAATCAATTAACAACTAAGGTGCCACAATGAAGAATTGATGCTTCTTTCTTTCCCTTCTGGTCTGTCTGTTCCTATCTGTCCATCTCTTTATCTCTCTCTGTCTCTGTCACACACACACAAAAAGAATTAACCAATGAATATATAAATAAATGAAACAACAAATCAAAGTTTTTCTATCTTTTAAAAAATTCAATAATTAAAAAAAACCCCAGCCCTGGCCGGTTGGCTCAGCGGTAGAGCGTCGGCCTAGCGTGCGGAGGACCCGGGTTTGATTCCCGGCCAGGGCACACAGGAGAAGCGCCCATTTGCTTCTCCACCCCTCTGCCGCGCTTTCCTCTCTGTCTCTCTCTTCCCCTCCCGCAGCCAAGGCTCCATTGGAGCAAAGATGGCCCGGGCGCTGGGGATGGCTCTGTGGCCTCTGCCTCAGGCGCTAGAGTGGCTCTGGTCACAACATGGCGACGCCCAGGATGGGCAGAGCATCGCCCCCTGGTGGGCAGAGCGTCGCCCCTGGTGGGCGTGCCGGGTGGATCCCGGTCGGGCGCATGCGGGAGTCTGTCTGACTGTCTCTCCCTGTTTCCAGCTTCAGAAAAATGAAAAACAAAACAAAACAAAAAAAAACCCCCAGTCATTCACACTATCAAAGCTCCCTTTGTGCCCTTCTCTTGTCATGTCTCTTTCTCTGTCCCTAAGAGATAATCATTATACTGTATCTTTATATTCTTATATCTATATGAATTCATCATTGAGTAATGTAAAATATTGCTTTACATGTTTTTATAATTTACATTATTAATATTATTATTATTTTTTAAGTGAGAGGAGGGGAGATAGAGATACAGACTTCTGCATGCGCCCCCACTGGCATCCACCCAGCAATCCCAGTCTGGAGCTGATCTGGCCATTTGGGGCAATGATTGCAACTGAACTATATTTAGCTCCTGAGGTGGAGGCATCACAGAGCCATCCTCAGCCACTGGAGCCAATGTGCTCAAATCAACTGAGCCTTGGCTGTGGGAAGGGAAGAGAGAGAGAGAGAGACAGAGAGAGAGAGAGAGAAGAGGGAGGGTAAGTGGAGGAGAAGTGTTTGCTTCTCATGTGTGCCCTGACTGGGTATTAAACCTGGAACTTCCACACGTGGGGTTAACACTCTACCAGTGAGACAAGTGGCCAGGGCCACATAATTATTTTTTATGCATGGCATTTGGCGCTTAATATTATTTTTGTGAGAGTCAGCCATGCTGATGCAGCTCTAGCTCCTCCATTTTCATTGCTGTATATATAATGTTTCTTTGTATGACTTGACTACTACTTATTAATTTATTTTCTTATGAATAGAAATTAAAAATTAACTCTAAGTTGTTTTCATAGTTCATTTTTACAGACAGTAAGTGTTTTTTTTTCTTTTTTTTATTGCGAAGGATTGTTCGCTAACATATCTTTCGCAAAGGTTTTTTTTTTTTTTTTTTTTTTTTTTTGTATTTTTCTGAAACTGGAAACGGGGAGAGACAGTCAGACAGACTCCCACATGCACCCGACCGGGATCCACCCGGCACGCCCACCAGGGGCAATGCTCTGCCCACCAGGGGGCGATGCTTTGCCCCTCCGGGGCGTCGCTCTGCCGCGACCAGAGCCACTCTAGCGCCTGGGGCAGAGGCCAAGGAGCCATCCCCAGCGCCCGGGCCATCTTTGCTCCAATGGAGCCTTGGCTGCGGGAGGGGAAGAGAGAGACAGAGAGGAAGGGGGGGGGGGTGGAGAAGCAAATGGGCGCTTCTCCTATGTGCCCTGGCCGGGAATCGAACCTGGGTCCCCCACATGCCAGGCCGACGCTCTACCGCTGAGCCAACCGGCCAGGGCCAGACAGTAAGTGTTCTTGTGGTTGTCTTTTTATGTACATGTAGAAAATTTCTCTTGGATATATAACCAAAAGGAAATTCTCCTATTTTACTAGATATTGACAAACTAGGGTACCATTTTTTATTATTTCACAGCCTCACTAACATTTGGTATTACTAGACTTAAAATTTTGATATTATGGAGCCTGACCAGGTGGTGGTACAGTGAATAGAGTGTTAGACTGGGATGTGGAGGACCCAGGTTAGAGACCCTGAGTTTGCCGGCTTGAGCGTGGGCTCATCTGATTTGAACAAGGCTCACCAGTTTGGACCCAAGGTCGCTGGCTTGAGCAAGGGGTTACTCGGTCTGCTGAAGGGCCATGGTCAAGGCACATATGAGAAAGCAATCAATGAACAACTAAGGTGTCACAATGAAAAACTGATGATTGATGCCTTTCATCTCTCTTGATTCCTGTCTGTCTGTCTCTATCTATCCCTCTCTCTGACTCTCTCTCTGTCTCTGTAAAAAAAAAAAATTGATATGTTGGGTAAAATGGTATCTCAGTGTAATTTTTATTTGCATTTTCCCTAGTGAAATTGAACCCCTTATTTTTATGCATAGATTCTTGTATAGTTAAGATTATTCTATATGAACATGTTCTTGTATATTTTCCACTTATAATTAAAATATAAGTATTTTTCCTTGTTTTATACTCTTCATAAATAATTTTTAATGATGTACAATATTTTAACATGTGAGTGGAATAAAACATTTTGCTATTATTAGAAATTAAGGTTGCATCCATATTTTTACTGTTACAAATGAGACTCTGAATGAATTTGACTAGAAAATATTTTATGTATTTTGGATGATTTCCTTAGGTTGGCTTTCCAGAGGTGAATTGTTGGGCCAAATGATAAGTATGATTCTAGAGCTCTTACTAAGTACATTGCCAAATTGCTCCTCAAAAAGCTTGTACCGATAGTCTTGCCAATGAGCAGTATACAATTTGAACTTGAGATTTGAAGGGCATTGCTAATATCTTTCCTTGACTCTGGGGATAGTAGTTCCAAATACTTTCTATAAGCAATTCAGAGACTGTCTTGAGCCAGAGGACACAGAGAAGAGATAGGCACTAAAGAGAAGGATCAGAGTCTTAAATATTACAGACTTTTTTGTCCAAAAAGGAGAACTGCTCCTCCTGATTTCTCAGGGAGGATTGCCTGCATGAAGGTGCAGGTCAGTCACTACTCACTGTGTAGAGCTAGCTTCTCAGAAGACCTCCTTCTCCTCAGTATATTTACTCTGGTGTGGCCCATCTCTGCATATGAAAACATATAGGAGAAATCCCTTTTCAAGAACTCAGGTATTTTTTTTGGAAATAAGATAGTATATTATCATATTATATATAATACTTAATTAGATTCAACAAATATTAGGCACCTGTCATATTCCGGGCAAGTCCCTGGGGATACAATGGTGAATAAAATATATTATGGTAGCTTATTATTTTTAGCTCAAATACACTGGTAGTATATTTAGTATATACTCTATAATAACCACAATGGTTGTAGAGACTACTAACAGTTATTCTATTACTAGCAATACTACTTAAGATTATTATAGTGACTAGCAGTGCCTGGGAATTTGTTGTTATAAAAAAGTGTTTTTTCAGGCACTGCTGAAAATGAGGTATTAAGGGCATAGGCAAATATTTTTTTCCTGAGTTTCTAGACTTTTAATAGATGAGCAGGTTGGTTGCCAGATTGGTTGCTTATTAAAACTGGCAGCGTGCCCTGCAGGTCTAATGTGTTAATAATAAGTAGTCCTCTCTGGGCACTGGCCCTGCCTCTCATTAGCATCCTCCAAGATCTGCTGCTGCTAAGGAGGTCTCCATTCTGCCCCCAACATTGTACTGAGAGACTCCAGGAGTGGGGTTTCATTGCTGCTCATATGTCATAGGTGACTCTTTAAAAAGGGATCTTAGAGATGGCAGGATAATTTAATAGCCACACATAACATTTGTAGCTTCAGAGGCTAAGCTAATGATAAAAGAAATGAAACCCCTGGGTCTAGAGCAAGGTCTTTTCACCAGATAGGGTGAAGGAGGCACCTGGCAGTCCATGCATGTGTGGAAGGGTTTCTTTTACTTTTTTTTTTCATGTTTTTGAATGTTCATGTATTTGTTAACAGGTCATGAGGAAAGGAAGGATATAGAAGTATCTAAAGAGGGAACCACGGTATTTTGAGTTGGTATGGTAGAGTGAATTCCTCTACTGTCTGGAGGGAACTGGAAGAGAAATGACATTCCACAGGGCTTTGCACATTTATTTTTTTAGATTTTATTTATTGATTTTTGTAGAGAATGGGAGGGGGAGAGGAAGTGAGTGAGAGAGAGAGAGAGAGACAGAGAGAAAGAGAGGAAGAGAAGTAAGAAGCATCTAACTCATAGTAGTTGTTTGCTGTATGTGCTTTGACTGGGCAAGCCCATGGATTTGAACTGGCAACTTCAGCACAACCCAAGTTGACACTTTCTTTATCCACTGCACCACCACAGGTCAGGCAACCATAGGCCTTTGTAAACCTGGCCACACAGCCCAGTCTGAGAACTTGTTAGCTACAAATACTACGTTCCAGTTCTTCACAGAGAGGGCTTTCTCCAGTTGTGTCTTGAGGATGATATACCTTGAACTCCAAGGACGGTTTTTTAATTCTTTATGTGCACGTATTTCTAGCAAGGATTTACCAATATAATTAATGTAATTGTAAGATTTAACGACATATTTATTGCAATGTTTCAGTTTTTGCTATTTCACAATAATTTCTAATAATAATACTGGGTGAAAAAAAAAATGACTGCTGAGAGCTCACATTGTTAGTAAACTGATTATCTAAGCCAGTAGAATTTAAACAGTATTGGATAAAATTTCTCAATATAAAAATTTGTGTCTGAGCTATTAATTTTATAAGCATATTCATTATTATCACTATTATTAAAACTAATGAATTCAACTTGGCCTTGCATCACCATATAATTAGAGAAATAAAATTCTCTCTGAATGCTAACTCATTGGGAATGGCTAAATTGACTACTCCAGCCAGCTTTATTATTAATTTCAGGGCTGTTTGGTTTAACTTCAATTAAAATCAAACATTTGTTTTATTACTTTCAATTTAGTTGAATTATCTTTGAATAGGTAATATGGGTAATATATGCACAAGGTAGTATATACAATGGAAATAAAATTTAAACAATATAAAATGGCCCACAGAAGATTAAGAAGGTCATTCTGGATTTTTTAAGCCTTATGTGCTCCCTGGATGGCCAGTTAATTTGTAGGGTAGAGATGTTTTGAAAAATATGGGAGCATTGCTTGTCAGTCCTAAGGGTTTAGTCAGTACTCAGATGCTTGCTCAGGGATTTTTGCCCACTAAGGGACTAGGGAAAGAACAGCGAGGAATTCTCACCCCCATAGAAGTGGCTCCCAATACCAGAAGGAGTGGATTAGGATATCAAAATTTAGCATAGGGGCCTTGGTAGCTCCTGCTACCCCAATAATGCATTGTGCAGACCCAATTACTTGAAAATCAGATATCCTGTATGGGTAGACCAATGGCCCCTTTCTCAGGAGAAACTTAGGGCAGCTGCTCAATTGGTACAAGAGCAGCTACAGCTTGGGCACATTGAACCATCTAATAGCCATGGAATACACTTCCATATTTTGATCTTGTTGCCTCATTGATTATCAAGGGGCATAGGTGACCCTTACAGCTTATAGGTTTTGAGCCTCAAAATTATTGTTATTCCTTTTTCCAAAGGATCAACAACAATGGCTCTGGAAAACTTCCACTAAATGGCAAATTGCTTTTGCAAATCAATGGACAACTTTATACTGAAACAGTCAACTTAAAATCAGCTCAAAGACTAGAATTATATGCCATTATCATGGCTTTTCAGCATTTTCCATATTCCTCCTTTAATCTATATACAGACAGCAAATATTTACTTATGGTTGTTTCCACTATAAAGACTTCTGACTTAGAAACAACTGCTGATGAAGTATTTCAGCAGTTCCTCCTTCCTCAAAGACTTGTATGTCAACATAGAGCTCCATGTTTTATAGGACATACTTGAGCTCACTCCATGCTCCCTGGAGCTTTAGCACAAGGGAATGCCCTTGTTGATCAAGCTACCCAAAAGAAAATTATTTGGAGCAATCATTGCAGATCGAGCAATTCAGTCTCATACTACTCATCACCAGAACGCTGCAGCCCTGTGTTTCAACTTTCTCGGGAAGCAGCATAGCAGATTGGTAAATCCTGTCTAAGGTGTCCTATTCTACAATCTGTCCTTCATTTGGAGTTAACCCTCAAGGACTCCTACCAGGACAACTTTGGCAAATGGAGGTTACTCATAAACCTTCATTTGGCAAACAGTCCTATGTCCACATTACAGTGGATACTTATTCTGGATTTATAGTAACCTCTGCCAGAACAGGAGAGGCTGCTAAGTATTTTATGTTATAGCTCATTGTCTGTGTGCATTTTTCTATTATTGGATTTCCTAAACTGGTTAAAATGGACAATGCTCCTGCATATGTAGCAAAAGCATTTACTGTATTTTGTCAAAAATACAAATTATGGGTATTTCTTACAATCTTTAAAGTCAAGGTATTATTAAAGTGTACCCAGAAAATATTTTAAGGTCAATTTAAAAAAATTTTAAAGGGGGGAGTCATATCCTCGAACTCCTACAGGTCTACCATATCATGCTTTTTACTTAAAAAAATTTTAAATTTCTTTTGAATGCTGATGAACAGGAGACTCCAAATTTTTTTCTCCTGCAAACTTCTACCTTCTTTTATTTGATCCAGCTAATAACACTGTTTTGTCTTTTCCCAAATAGCTCCAGATATATGGAAAATGTTTATATAGGCGGATGGAGATCCTCAAACCCCTCAGAGAGATCTTCTGAGCATGGCTTTTAAGGCACCAAGAGGCAGAAAAAGCCCAATAGAGATCAGGTGAACTACCAGCTTTTAAGATATGCCCTTAAAGGCTCCAATGCCCCAAAGAGGTCTCATAAGATGTCATCTGGGTCCTGCTTCAATAGTGAAAAGGAAGGTCATTGAGCTAAAGCCTGCCAGGCTTACATGCCTTTGCTGTGAGGAAAAAGGCACACTGGAAGGTAGGCTTCCCCCTCACTCCTCTAAGGGAGGGTTCAGTCTCTTCCAGCTCTGCTCCAGCCACCTATGACCTAACCTTGCCCAGAATGCTGGGGTTTGCCACTGAAGGCTGAAGGTGCCCAGGGCCGTCAGCCCCATCTACAACACTGTGGACGAGCCTAGGGTATTTCTTCCAAGAAGCAGGTAAACTGATCTCATTTGCACAAGGGCCACTTAACTATGTCTTGCCTGAATAGTCAGGTTTTTAATTCTTCCCCTGAAGATCTCTGTTGTGGGTGTTGATAGTCCTATTTTCTGCTGCTTTGTTTAATATATAGTGTTTCCTTTATTTCTCCTACCTCAATGCCCCACTCATATTTCAGGCTGGGACCTACTCCTAATTTAGAGCTCTCTTTCCCCCTTTTGCCAACTTCTATTATGAATCTACCTTTGCCACCCAGCTTAGTGTATCCCAAGGTTCTCTTTACCATGCCACAGTTGCAGAGCTCCAGGGAAAAGCAACCTGGTCTCAACTCTCCAGGCAGAAGAGAACAGAAGCTTCATCTCCACACATGCTGCAGATGGCTTTTCCAGTCTACCTGAATCATTACCAGCTAGAAGCAGTGGTCATTGGGACTTGGATGTGAGCTGCAAAGTATAGAATTGTGACAATTCCAGTGCCATGTGGACTTTTCCTGGACTCCTGCTCCTTGTGACAGCTCCTAACAGACTGAACTGGGGTTGGGTTGCATTTGCAGGGATCTGGAATGGTGTTGGTGCCAATTTGGACTTGGTGAACATGTTAAGGACACTACTCTTTTATGGATTGTTGTTGTATTGGCCAAGAGTTTGCTTAAAGGCTTTAATCACTGTAAATAAAATAGAAGACTGGATAAAGAAGATGTGGCACATATATACTATGGTATACTACTCAGCCATAAAAAATGATGACATTGGATCATTTACAACAAAATGGTGGGATCTTGATAACATTATACGGAGTGAACTAAGTAAATCAGAAAAAACAAGAACTGCATGATTCCATACATTGGTGGGACATAAAAATGAGATTAAGAGACATGGACAAGAATGTGGTGGTTACAGGGGGGGCAGGGAAGGAGGGAGAGGGGGGGGAGGGGCACAAAGAAAACTAGATAGAAGGTGACACAGGACAATCTGACTTTGGGGGATGGGTATGCAACATAATTGAAGGACAAGATAACTTAGACATGTTTTTTTTTGAATATATGTACCCTGATTTATTGATGTCACCTCATTAAAATTAATAAAAATTTATTTATAAATAAAAAAATAAAAAAAATAAAATGGCCCACAGACACAGTAAGGCTGTGTCCCACCCCTGACCTTTGGCCTCTGTAGTGGCAACCACTGTTGTATATGTGTGTGTTTATCCTGTGAAAGATATATCATCAGAAATCAATCTATTTATATCTCTCTGCATATCTATTTTTATTTTAAATAAATAGCAGCATCATATAAATACTTTTCTGCCTTTGCTTTTTACTTAATTCTATATCTTGCTTATAGTTTCACATCTGTTTTGAGTGGTTGTCTAGCATTTCTCTGTAACCCCAAAATGTGTGGGGTACCTACCAGGTATTAAATGCTGTCTGGAAAGGAGAGATGAACATTGCAGGTCTCTGTCTCTCAGAGCTCATGTTCTAGGTAGAGAGGTATGTACTTGGGTAATTACAAAAAAACAAAACAAAACAGGCTGTAGGTGTGCTGTTAGAGGTATAAGCAGAGTTCAAAGAATGAACCTAGGAAGAATAAATTAATCCTATTTGGTAGACATAAAAAATTTTCATAGAATTGGGAGATTTGGACACATATTAAATAATTGATAGCTCTCTAAGCACTCATCTGCTTCTCCTCCCTCCCCCCTCTCCTTTCTCTCTATCTTTCTCTTCCCCTCCCACAGACAAGGCTCCATTGGAGCAAAGTTGGCCTGGGCATTGAGGATGGCTCCATGGCCTCCACCTCAGGCACTAGAATGGCTCCGGTCGCAGCAAAGCAATGCCCCAGATGGGCTGAGCATCACCCCCTGGTGGGCATATTAGGTGGATCCCAGTCAGGCACATGTGGGAGTTTGTTTGTCTGCTCCCCACCCCCACTTCAGAAAACACACACAAAAAATTTTTGATAGCTCTCTGGAAGGTAGAGATGGCAGGTAAGGACATCCAGTCAGGGAGGAATAGAAATGGCCTAGTAATGTGGAATGTGGATGGGACATCAATTTGGTAGTGGTAGTGGAGGTATTGGTGGGACGATGGGAATAGGGATAACCTGGAAAGATAGTTGGTGATTTGATTTCAGCATGAAGAGCAAAGTTGTGTGTGTGTGTGTGTGTGTGTGTGTGTGTGTGTGTGTGTGTGTGTGTATAGGGTCAGAGAAATGGGTGGAGATCGAGGAGGGACAGCTTTTGTATAGGCCAGATGTAGGGAGAGCCTGCATTAGAGTAAATGTTGTAGGAGGAGAAAGGAAGAGATGAATTCCTGAGACAACACAGAGTTAATTTTTCTTATGAATAAGAGTTGGCAGCGTCGTAACATCATTAGCCATTCCTAATCTATTCCCTGATGAACCTGGAGTTTTGAATTTCTAATGAGGACAATCTGACAGACAACCCATTTAAGATAATATACCATAATAGAAAAGTCAAACACACTTATTTTAACAGAGACATGCAACGCCATTAATTTACTGAAGAAAAATAATTGTGGGGTGGCATCTCTTGCTATGCAGCTAGTATGGACATGGCTGATTGGAAAAGCCATTGAATAATTGTGTGTGTGAAATTCTGAATATAAACAGGGAGCAGAAGTCTATGTTCCATTATGCCACTATTTTCAAAGGTGATTTTTGTACAAGCAAAAGTGCTAGAAAACCTTTAAAGGGCAAGAAAGAAAGGAAAATAAAATGCCCCAGATAACCTTAAGAGCAAAGTATAAATGACCCTTTGCAAGCCAACTTTATTAGCCCATCTCCAGCATGAATATCAGAGTGACAAGTGGACATTACTGTTTTTTCTTTATTATTTTTGGATTTCTCACAGTTCCAAGTGGTTCTCTATTGGGAAACAAGGGAAGCTAGACATTAAACACATGATTTTGACAAATTCAAATTGATTAGATTCTTAAAACAGCATATTTAAAAAATTATAGATTCCTCTTAGCTAGCCCACAATATCTTTTTCTTTTTCTCAAAAACAAACAAATAAACAAACAAACCCAAACCTAGATCTCTCCTTGCCCTCCAGGGACAAATACATGTAACACAGTAAGTGAAATTAATATCATTTTCTATGTGACCCTAATAAATAGTTTCTTGCCCTGAGCAAATGGCCTTTGCAAGGCCTGTCAAATATTTTAAATTGCCAGCTCAGGTGAATGATCCACTGCTTTTGGCACAAGCCACTTTAAAAATTTAAAGTGGGGGTAAATCACACCAAAGATTCCATGAGTCCTCACCACACTGAGGGCTGAGATTAGAGATTCTGTAACACGGAGTAGTGACTATGTTGAATGAGGACAAGTAGCTGGAAGTTGGAACCTTTATACTCCTTAGAAATCAGGGTGGCCAGGAGTGGAGGAGGGAACTACACTGGAGTACACAATCCTTTATCCCTGACCTTCCCCTGAATTCTCTCAGAGTCTGATATGTCCAGTTGAAAGGTTCTGAAAATTTGAGTTAATTTCTACTTTCTTTGCCCTAGTGGTACATGGGGAGCAGAATTTTAGGGTGCATAAAACTCAGCTTGGGGTGCTTTTTATTTTTTCCTTAAATATATATTTTTTTTTAATAAATTTTTATTAATGGTAATGGGATGACATTAATAAATCAGGGTACATATATTCAAAGAAAACATGTCTAGGTTATTTTGTCATTAAATTATGTTGCATACCCCTCGCCCAAAGTCAGATTGTCCTTCGCCACCCTCTATCTAGTTCTCTGTGCCCCTCCCCCTCCCCCTAACTCTCCCCCTGTCCTCCCTCCCCCCACCCCTGGTAACCACCACACTCTTGTCCATGTCTCTTAGTCTCATTTTTATGTTCCACCAATGTATGGAATCATGTAGTTCTTGTCTTTTTCTGATTTACTTATTTCACTCCTTATAATGTTATCAAGATCCCACCATTTTGCTGTAAATGATCTGATGTCATCGTTTCTTATGGCTGAGTAGTATTCCATAGTGTATATGTGCCACATCTTCTTTATCCAGTCTTCTATTGAAGGGCTTTTTGGTTGTTTCCATGTCTTGGCCACTGTGAACAGTGCTGCAATGAACATGGGGCTACATGTGTCTTCACGTATCAATGTTTCTGAGGTTTTGGGGTATATACCCAGTAGAGGGATTGCTGGGTCATAAGGTAGTTCTATTTGCAGTTTTTTGAGGAACCACCATACTTTCCTCCATAATGGTTGTACTACTTTACAGTCCCACCAACAGTGAATGAGGGTTCCTTTTTCTCCACAGCCTCTCCAACATTTGCTATTACCCGTCTTGTTGATCATAGCTAATCTAACAGGGGTGAGGTGGTATCTCATTGTAGTTTTGATTTGCATTTCCCTAATAACTAATGAAGCTGAGCATTTTTTCATATATCTGTTGGCCATTTGTATCTCTTCCTGGGAGAAGTGTCTATTCATGTCTTCTTCCCATTTTTTTATTGGATTGTTTGTTTGTTTGTTGTTGAGTTTTATGAGTTCTTTGTAAATTTTGGATATTAGGCCCTTATCTGAGCTGTTGTTTGAAAATATCATTTCCCATTTAGTTGGCTGTCTGTTTATTTTTATATCAGTTTCTCTTGCTGAGCAAAAACTTTTTATTCTGATGTAGTCCCATTCATTTATCTTTGCCTTCACTTCTCTTGCCATTGGAGTCAAGTTCATAAAATGTTCTTTAAAACCCAGGTCCATGAGTTTAGTACCTATGTCTTCTTCTGTGTACTTTATTGTTTCAGGTCTTATATTTAGGTCTTTGATCCATTTTGAATTAATTTTAGTACACGGGGACAGGCTGTAGTCGAGTTTCATTCTTTTGCATGTGGCTTTCCAGTTTTCCCAACACCATTTGTTGAAGAGGCTTTCTTTTCTCCATTGTGTGTTGTTGGCCCCTTTATCAAAGATTATTTGACCATATATATGTGGTTTTATTTCTGGGCTTTCTATTCTGTTCCATTGGTCTGAGTGTCTATTTTTCTGCCAATACCATGCTGTTTTGATTATTGTGGCCCTATAATATAGTTTAAAGTCAGGTATTGTAATGCCCCCAGCTTCATTCTTTTTCTTTAGGATTGTTTTGGCTATTCGGGGTTTTTTATAGTTCCATATAAATCTGATGATTTTTTGTTCCATTTCTTTAAAAAATCTCATAGGAATTTTGATGGGAATTGCATTAAATTTGTATATTGCTTTGGGTAATATGGCCATTTTGATTATATTTATTCTTCCTATCCAAGAACAAGGAATATTTTTCCATCTCATTGTATCTTTTTCGATTTCCCTTAACAATGCTTTGTAATTTTCATTATATAGGTCCTTTACATTCTTTGTTATGTTTATTCCTAGGTATTTTATTTTTTTTGTTGCAATCGTGAAGGGGATTATTTTTTTGAGTTCGTTTTCTAATATTTCATTGTTGGCATAGAGAAAGGCTATGGACTTCTGTATGTTAATTTTGTATCCTGCGACCTTACTGTATTGGTTTATTGTTTCTAATAATCTTTTTGTGGAGTCCTTCGGGTTTTCGATGTATAGGATCATATCATCAGCAAAAAGTGATACCTTTACTTCTTCTTTTCCAATATGGATGCCTTTTATTTCTTTGTCTTGTCTGATTGCTCTGGCCAGAACTTCTAGCACCACGTTAAATAAGAGTGGAGAGAGTGGACAACCCTGTCTTGTTCCTGATTTAAGGGGGAAAGCCTTCAGTTTAGTGCCATTTAATATGATGTTAGCTGATGGTTTATCATATATGGCCTTTATCATGTTGAGATATTTTCCTTCTATACCCATTTTGTTGAGAGTCTTAAACATAAAATTGTGTTGTATTTTATCAAAAGCCTTTTCTGCATCTATTGATAAGATCATGTGGTTTTTGTTCTTTGTTTTGTTGATATGGTGTATTACGTTAACCGTTTTGCGTATGTTGAACCATCCTTGAGATTCTGGGATGAATCCCACTTGATCATGATGTATTATTTTTTTAATATGTTGTTGTATTCGGTTTGCCAGTATTTTGTTTAGAATTTTAGCATCTGTATTCATTAGAGATATTGGTCTGTAGTTTTCTTTCTTTGTGCCATCCTTGCCAGGTTTTGGTATGAGGGTTATGTTGGCCTCATAAAATGTGTTCGGAAGTATTGCTTCTTCTTCAATTTTTTGGAAGACTTTGAGTAGAATAGGAACCAAGTCTTCTTTAATGTTTGATAGAATTTACTAGTATAACCGTCTGGGCCTGGGCTTTTATTTTTGGGGAGGTTTTTAATAGTTTTTTCTATTTCCTCCCTGCTGATTGGTCTGTTTAGGCTTTCTGCTTCTTCATGACTCAGTCTAGGAAGGTTGTATTGTTCTAGGAATTTATCCATTTCTTCTAGATTGTTGTATTTGGTGGCATATAATTTTTCATAGTATTCTACAATAATTCTTTGTATATCTATGATGTCTGTGGTGATCTCTCCTCTTTCATTTTGGATTTTATTTATTTGAGTCCTGTGCCTTTTTTCCTTGGTGAGTCTTGCCAAGGGTTTGTCAATCTTGTTGACCTTTTCAAAGAACCAGCTCCTTGTTTTATTGATTTTTTCTATAGTTTTTCTGTTCTCTATTTCATTTATTTCTGCTCTGATTTTTATTATCTCCTTTCTTTTTTTTTCTTTTTTTTTTTTTTTCATTTTTCTGAAGCTGGAAACGGGGAGAGACAGTCAGACAGACTCCCGCATGCGCCCGACCGGGATCCACCCGGCACGCCCACCATGGGGCGACGCTCTGCCCACCAGGGGGCGATGCTCTGCCCATCCTGGGCGTCGCCATATTGCGACCAGAGCCACTCTAGCGCCTGGGGCAGAGGCCACAGAGCCATCCCCAGCGCCCGGGCCATCTTTGCTCCAATGGAGCCTTGGCTGCGGGAGGGGAAGAGAGAGACAGAGAGGAAAGTGCGGCGGAGGGGTGGAGAAGCAAATGGGCGCTTCTCCTGTGTGCCCTGGCCGGGAATCGAACCCGGGTCCTCTGCACGCTAGGCCGACGCTATTATCTCCTTTCTTCGGCTGGTTTTGGGTTGTCTTTGTTCTTCTTTTTCTAGTTCCTTAAGGTGTGAAGTTAAGTGGTTTACTTCGGCTCTCTCTTGTTTGTTCATATAGGCCTGAAGTGATATGAACTTTCCTCTTATTACTGCTTTTGCTGCATCCCAGAGATTCTGATATGTCGTATTTTCATTTTCATTTGTCTGTATGTATCTTTTGATCTCTGCGCTTATTTCTTCTTTGACCCATTCATTTTTTAGAAGTATGTTGTTTAGTTTCCACATTTTTGTGGGTTTTTCCCCCTCTTTTTTGCAGTTGAATTCTAGTTTCAAGGCTTTATGATCAGAAAATATGCTTGGTACAATTTCAATTTTTCTAAATTTGCTGATATTGTCTTTGTGGCCCAACATATGGTCAATTCTTGAGAATGTTCCATGTACACTAGAGAAAAATGTATACTCTGTCGCTTTGGGATGAAGTGTCCTGTAGATGTCTATCATATCCAGGTGTTCTAGTATTTCGTTCAAGTCCACTATATCTTTATTGATTCTCTGTTTGGATGACCGATCTAGAGCCGTCAGCGGAGTATTGAGGTCTCCAAGTATGATTGTATTTTTGTTAGTTTTTGTTTTAAGGTCAATAAGTAGCTGTCTTATATATTTTGGTGCTCCTTCGTTTGGTGCATATATATTAAGGATTGTTATGTCTTCTTGATTCAGTGTCCCCTTAATCATTATGAAGTGACCATTTTTGTCTCTGAGTACTTTTTCTGTCTTGTAGTCAGCATTATCAGATATGAGTATTGCTACACCTGCTTTTTTTTGGGTGTTGTTTGCTTGGAGTATTGTTTTCCAGCCTTTCACTTTGAATTTGTTTTTATCCTTGTTGCTTAGATGTGTTTCTTGTAGGCAGCATATAGTTGGATTTTCTTTTTTAATCCATTCTGCTACTCTGTGTCTTTTTATTGGTAAGTTTAATCCATTTACATTTAGTGTAATTATTGACACTTGTGGGTTCCCTACTGCCATTTTATAAATTGCTTTCTGTTAGTTTTGTATCTAGTTTGATTCTTCTCTTTTGTTTTTCTATCATTTGTTTCTGTTTGTTTGTGTTCCATACTTCTTTCCTCTGTTGCTACCTTTTTTAAGTCATGTGTTTTTGTGGTGGTTTTTTCTAGGGTGGTTACCATTAAGTAATGAAAAGGGTACCTACCATATTCATTGTAGTACCCTATCTTATAAGTATTTCTGCACTTCATCGTCCTTTGCTACTGTTAATCTCCATTCTCTCCCCCCCCCTTTTTTTTTCCTTTGTTGTCACAGTTTAAGTTTGGTTTTATTGTGTTCTTGGTGGAGCTGTTACTTGTGGTGTTGTTTTCTTTTGTTCTTTGAATCTGGTTGGAAAACCCCCTTTAGTATTTCCTGGAGTGGGGGCTTTCTCGTGATAAATTCTCTCATCTTTTCTGTATTTGTGAATGTTTTTATATCTCCTTCATACTTGAAGGATAGCTTTGATGGGTATAGTATTCTTGGCTGAAAGTTCCTCTCTTTCAGGGCTTTAAATATTGGGGTCCACTCTCTTCTAGCTTGTAGAGTTTCTGCTGAGAAATCTGATGATAATCTAATAGGCCTTCCTTTATATGTTGTACTCTTCTTTTCCCTGGCTGCCTTGAGAATTTTTTCTTTGTCATTGGTTTGTGTCATCTTTATTATGATGTGCCTTGGAGTGGGTTTGTTGGGGTTAAGAAAACTCGGTGTTCTGTTTGCTTCTTGAATTTGAGGCTTTAGTTCTTTCCACAGGCTTGGGAAGTTCTCGTCTATTATTTGTTTGAGTATATTCTCCATTCCATTTTCTTTCTCTTCTCCCTCTGATATACCTATTATTCTTATGTTATTCTTTCTGATGGAGTCAGATAATTCCTGTAGGGCTTTCTCGTTTTTTATTATTTTTGAGTCTCTTTCTTCTTCTCTCTGTTGTGCCTCAAGTTGTTTGTCTTCTATTTCACTAATCCTATCTTCAATCTGGGTTGTTCTGCTAGCTAAGCTTGTTACCTCGTTTTTCAGCTCGTGAATTGAGTTTTTCATTTCTGTTTGATTTGTTTTTATAGTTTCAATTTCCTTGGTAATATATTCTTTGTGTTCATTGAGTTGTTTTCTGATCTCCCTATATTGCCTTTCCGTGTTTTCTTGTATATCTCTGAGTATTTTTAAGATTTCTATTTTAAATTCTCTGTCATTTAGCTCCAAGGCTTCCAATATGTTAAGTCTTTTCTCCATAGATTTTTCCACATCTATTTGTGTTACCTCTCTTTCTTTTGTATCCATAATATTCGATTTCCTCTTTCTTATTGGCATCTGAGGGTGGTCTTGTTGATAGCACTAATTAGAATTAATAAAGAGTAAAAAGTAAAAAACAAAAAACAAACAAACAAAAAACAAAAACAAAAAAAAACACAAAAAACAAACAAAAAAACAACAACAACAACAACAAAAAAAAAACAACAAAGGGTAAAACACCCCACAAAAAAAAGCAGTAATAATTTATTATTTCCCCCCCTTTTTTTTTCTTTGTTCTCCTTCCCTCCTCTCCCCTCCTCAGGGAAATATCGTGCCTATAATGGAGGGCCTGGTTTGCGGTGAAGAGTTCAAGGGGGCAAAAAATAAAAAAAAAAAAAAAAAAAAAAAAAAAAAAAAAGGAAGAAAATCTTAGACAAGCATAAGTTGATCTGCCTGCGGGTGACGGTCAACCAAGAGATATAATGAGAGGGACAAGAGGGAACCAGAAAAAAGGACAAAAAAAGGAATAATCAAGAAGAAAAAATAAAAATAATAAGTAAAAATACGTTGTATTAAGTGGAGCAAAGACCAAATACAATGGAGACCTTGGGTTGGGAGGACCCAAAATGCCACAAAAACAAACCAGCCAGAAAAAAACAAAAACAAAACCGAAAAAGAAAAACAAAGCCAAAAAAAACCTTGAGTCCCAAATTAACTAATTTGTTCGTGATTGAGGATTAAATGGGAGGAAAGTAAAATGAGAAAAGAAAAAACGAATAGAAAGGAAAAAATAAGAAAAAGAGAAAAACGAAGGAAGAAATAAAAAAGGAAGAGAAAAAGACAAAATAAGGCAAAAAAAAACAAAAGAGGAGAGAGTGAGAATTAAGTGTCCTGGAGTATAACCCCAAAGGAGGGTGAGGATGAAGAAGAGAAATAAAATGTAACACTTATGGGTAGTGTAGTTCAAGAAAAGGGAAGCATAAGATGGGCAGAGAATAGAAGGACTGAGGTGGAGGAAATAAAGGCAATAAGATAGAAGGAACAAACAACAACAACAACAACAACAACAAAAAAAACAACAAAAAAAACCCAACAAACAGTGGAACAAGCTGCAAAGTCTGTGGATTTTTCCTGATTTTGAGATGTCAACCTCTTCCTCCTTCTCCTCTCTCCCTCTTCCCGGTCGGCGACTCTGCACCCCAGGCCCTGCCCCTGCGCCACACCCAGGCAGGGACTTGCAGTTGATGGGGTTCTATGGCAATGTCACACAATTGGCTTTAGTCTTGTTGGTAGTCAAGGCCTGCCGTCGTCTGCAGGGTCACAGGCGCACTTTCTCGCGGCTTGAATGAACGTCCCTGCGGTAGCTTCCTCCACACCCTCGTCTCTCAGATTCGAGTGATAACAGTCCTTTTGCTTTCAGTTTGCTCCGAAGATAAATTTTCCTGTTTCTAGTTGATAAATTTGTTGTGATTTTGGGGAGATCTGTCGGACGCGCTGCTCACGGCGCCATTTCCGTCCTTAAATATTTTTATAATGGAAAATTTTAAACACAACAGTAGAGAAAATCATATATGAAAGCTATCTTTATAACACCCACTTTCAATAGTTATCAATATCATAAAACATTCTATTTCTCCTGGTTATTTATTTTTTAAATTATTTTATTTTTCTGAAGCATGAAGCAGGAAGGCAAACAGACAGGCTCCTGCATGCACCCAGCCAAGATCCACCTGGCATGCTACTAAGGGGCGATGCTCTGCCCATCAGGGGCGTTGCTCTGCTGCAACTGGAGCCATTCTAGCGCCTGAGGTGGAGGCCATGGAGCCATCCTCAGCACCAGGGCCAACTTTGCTTCAATGGAGCCTTGGCTGCGGGAGGGGAAGAGAGAAATAGAGAGGAAGGAGAGGGGGAAGGGTGGAGAAGCAGATGGGTGCTTCACATGTGTGCCCTGGCTGAGAATTGAACTTAGGACTTCCACATGCCAGGCTGATGCTGTACCGCTGAGCCAACCGGCCTGATTTTTTTTTTAATGGAGTAATTTAAAGTGTATCTCAGTTATCACATAATTTCATTGTAAATACTTCAATATGCATCTCTGCTAGATGACATTTTTTCCTATGCATTCACAATGTCATTATCAAACAAAACAAAATTAATAATAATTCCCTAACACTAGCTAGTACCCAACCTGTATTTATATTGTCCTAATTGTCTCCAAAATGTCTTTTTTTAAAAAAAAAAATTATTTATTGATTTTAGAGGAGAGAGAGAGAGAAAGGGTGGAGGCAGGGGGAGGAGTAGGAAACATGATTTTATAGTTGCTTATTGTATGTGCCTTTTTAAAATTTAATTTAATTTATTGTGTTTACATAGATTCTACTGTCTCCCCAAATGTATCCTCCCTCTTCCATATTTCCATCAACATCTCCCTTACCCTCCTCCCAACAGCTCCCTCCCCGCTTCCCTTCAGGTTTAATTCTGCTCCTCAGTTCACATTGTTCCTTGGATTCCTCAAATGAGTGAATTCATATGACATTATTTTTCTCTGCCTGGCTTATTTCACTTAACATAATAGTCCCCAGGTCCATCCATGTTGTCGTAAAGGGTAAGATTTTCTTCCTTTTCATGGCCCCAAAGTATTCCATTGTATATATGTACCACATCTTTTTAATCCACTCGTCCACTGACGGGCACTTGGGCTGTTTCCAGATCTTTGCTATTGTGAACAATGCTGCCATAAACATGGGGGTGCATTTCTTCTTTTCAAACAGTGCTATAGTGTTCTTGGGGTATATTCCTAACAGTGGTATAGCTGGGTCAAAAGGCAGTTCGATTTTTAATTTCTTGAGGAATCTCCATACTGTTTTCCACAGTGGCTGCACCAGTCTGCATTCCCACCAGCAGTGCAGGAGAGTTCCCTTTTCTCCACATCCTCACCAGCACTTATTCTGTGTTGTTTTGTTGATGAGCACCATTCTGACTGTACCTCATTGTGGTTTTAATTTGCATTTCTCTAATCATTAGTGATGTTGAACATTTTTTCATATGCTTATTGGCCATCTGTGTGTCCTCTTTGGAGAAGTGTCTATTCATTTCTTTTGCCCATTTTTGGATTGGATTGTTTGTCTTCCTGGTATTAAGTTTTACAAGTTCTTTATAAATTTTGGTTATTAACCCCTTATCAGACGCAATGTCAAATATATTCTCCCATTGTGTAGTTTGTCTTTTTATTCTGTTCTTATTGTCTTTAGCTGTGCAGAAGCTTTTTAGTTTGATAAAGTCCCATTTGTTTATCCTGTCTTTTATTTCACTTGCCTGTGGAGACAAATCAGCCAATATATTGCTGCGAGAGATGTCAGAGAGCTTACTGCCTATGTTTTCTTCTAAGATGCTTATGGTTTCACGGCTTACATTTAAGTCTTTTATCCATTTTGAGTTTATTTTTGTGAGTGGTGTAAGTTGGTGGTCTAGTTTCATTTTTTTGCAGGTAGCTGTCCAATTTTCCCAACACCATTTGTTGAAGAGGCTGTCTTTACTCCATTGTATTGTCTTACCTTCTTTGTCAAATATCAGTTGTCCATAGAGCTTTGGGTTTATTTCTGGGTTCTCTGTTCTGTTCCATTGATCTATGTGCCTGTTCTTATGCCAGTACCATGCTGTTTTGAGTACAATGGCCTTATAATATAACTTGATATCTGGAAGTGTGATACCTCCTGCTTTATTCTTCCTTTTCAAGATTGCTGAGGCTATTCGTGTTCTCTTTTGGTTCCATATAAATTTTTGTAATATGTGTTCTATATCCTTGAAGTATGTCATTGATATTTTAATTGGTATTGCATTGAATTTATAAATTGCTTTGGGCAATAGAGACATTTTAATGATGTTTATTCTTCCTAACCATGAACACGGTATATGCTTCCACTTGTTTGTATTTTCCTTGATTTCTATTATCAGTGTTTTATAATTTTCCAAGTACAAGTCTTCAATCTCCTTGGTTAAATTTACTTCTAGGTACTTTATTTATTTTTTTGTTGCAATAGTGAAGGGGACTGTTTCCTTAATTTCTCTTTCTGATAGTTCATTGTTGGTGTATAAAAATGCCTCTGATTTCTGTGTATTAGTTTTATACCCTGACACCTTGCTGAATTCATTTATCAGTTCCAGAGGTTTTTGACTGAGACTTTAGGGTTTTCTATATACAGTATTATATCATCTGCAAATAATGATAATTTTACTTCTTCTTTTCTAATTTGGATGCCTTTTATTTCTTCTTGTCTGATTGATGTAGCTAGGACTTCCAGTACTAAATTGAATTAGAGTGGTGAAAGGGGGCACCCCTGTCTTGTTCCTGATCTTAAGAAGATTGCTTTAAATTTTTGCTTATTGAGTATAATGTTGGCTGTGGGTTTGTCATAGATGGCCTTTATCATGTTGAGGTGTGTTCCCCGTATTTCCACTTTGCTGAGAGTTTTGATCATAAATGGGTACTGGATTTTATCAAATGCTTTTTCTGCATCTATTGAAATTATCATGTGGTTTTTCTCCTTCCTTTTGTTTATGTGATGAATCACATTGATTGATTTACGAATATTGTACCATACTTGCCACCCCAGAATAAATCCGACTTGTTTATGATGTATGATTTTTTTCATGTATTGATGGATCTGGTTTGCTAATATTTTGTAGAGGATTTTAGCATCTATATTCATCAGGGTTATTGGCCTATAATTTTTTTCTTTGTGTTGTCTATGCCTGGTTTTCAAATCAGAATTATGCTCACCTCATAAAAGGAGCTTGGAAGTCTTCCTTCCTCTTCAATTTTTTGAAATAGCTTGAGTAGGATAGGCGTTAGTTCTTCTTTGAATATTTGGTAGAATTCACCTGTGAGGAATTCTGGCCCAGGGCTTTTGTTTGTTGGGAGTTTTTTGATAACTGTTTTGATTTCATTTGTTGTAATTGGTCTTTTAAGTTTTCTAATTCTTCCAGATTGATTTTTGAAAGATTTTATGTTTCATGAAATTTGTCCATTTCACCAAGGGTATTTAATTTTTTGGACACAGTTATTCATAGTATTTTCTTACAATATTTTGTATTTTTGTTGTGTCAGTTGTTATTTCTCCACTCTCATTTCTAATTTTATTTATTTGAGTCCTCTCTCTTTTATTCTTGTTGAGTCTGGCTAAGGGTTCATCGACCTTGTTTACCCTTTCAAAGAATCAGCTCTTGGTTTCATTGATCCTCTGTATTGTTTCTTTAGCCTCTATATAATTATTTCCACTCTGATTTTTATTATTTCCTTCCTTCTACTAGCTCTGTGCTTTACTTTCTGTTCTTTTTCTAGTTTTTTTAGATGCAGGGTTAGGTTGTTTATTTGAGCTTTTTCTAGCTTCTTGAGGTATGTCTGTAATGCTATGAACTTCCCTCTCAGTACTGCTTTTGCTGTGCCCCATAACTTTTGAGTTGTTGTATGCTCATTATCATTCGTTTCTAGGAATTTTAAAATTTCTTCTTTGATCTCACTGTTAACCCATTTGTTATTTAATAACATGATATTTAGTTTCCATGTGTTTGAGTATTTTTCAGTTTTTCTGTTGTGGTTGATTTCTAGTTTTATGCTATTGTGATCAGAGAAAATGCTTGATATGATTTCAATCTTTTTAAATTTGCTGAGACCACTTTTATACCCTAACATGTGGCCTATCCCAGAGAATGTACCATGTGCACTTAAAAAGAATGTATATTCTGCTGCTTTAGTGTGAAAGGTTCTAAAGATATTTATTAAATCTATTTGATCTAGTGCAGTGGTCAACCTGGTCCCTACTGCTCACTAGTGGGCATTCCAGCTTTCATGGTGGGCGGTAGTGGAGCAACCAAAGTATAAATAAAAAGATAGATTTAACTATAGTAAGTTGTTTTTTAAAAATTTATTCTGCCAAACAGCAAAAATACGACATAAAGTACTTGGTAAGTATTTATGATTATATGCTTTAACTTGCTGTAACTCTGCTTTATAAATTTTATAAAGTAAAGTTACTTCCTTACTTTATAAATTACCATTACTGTGGAACTGGTAGGTGGTTAGAAAATTTTACTACTATCAGAGATACAAAAGTTGGCGGTAGGTATAAAAAGGTTGACTACCCCTGATGTAGTCTGTTCTTTAATTCTACTGTTTTTTTGTTAATTTTCTTTCTTGAGGATCTATCTAGTGATGTTAGTGGGGTATTGCAATCCCCTACTTTTATAGTATTGCTGTTAATCTCGCCTTTTATATGTATTAAAGTCTGCTTTATATATTTAGGTGCTTTTATATTAGGTGTGTAGAATTTTATAATGGTTATATCTTCCTGTTGGATTGCTTCCTTTATCATTATGTAGTCACCCTCTTTATCTCTTACTATAGCCTTTGTTTTAAAGTTGATTTTGTCTGATATAATTATTGCTACCCCAGGTTTTTTTTTATTTCCATTTGCATCAAATATTTTTTTTCATCCTTTCACCTTTCATCCTTTCATCTTTTGTCTTGTAGACAGCATATGTACAGGTCCTGTTTTCTTATCCAGGCAGCTACCCTATGTCTTTTAATTGGATGATTTAATCTATTTACATTTAAGGTTATTATTGATATGTAGTTGCTTATTGCCATTTTATTCTTTAACGCTATCTTCCTCTTTTACTATATTCTTTTCTCCCTTTGTTTTGTTTACAACCGGCCCCTTAATGTTTCTTTCTGCATTTGTTTGGTTGTAATGAATTCTTTGAGTTTTTTTTTTTCCTGGAAAGCTTTTTATTTCTCCTTCAATTTTAAACAATAATCTTGCTGGATAAAGTAGTCTTGGTTGTAGGCTCTTGTTCTACATTACTTTGAATATTTCTTTCCATTTTCTTCTGGCCTCAAGTGTTTCTGTTGAGAAGTTGGATGCCATCCTTATGGGGACTCCTTTGTAAGTGATAACCTTTTTTCTCTAGTAGTTTTTAATATTTTCTCTTTATCTCTAAGCTTTGGTATTTTAATTATGATGTGTCTTAGTGTGGATTTCTTTGGGTTTCTTTTTAATAGAATTCTCTGTTCTTCTTGAACTTTTGTGACTTTTTCTTGCATCAATTCAGGGAAGTTTTTAGCTATGATTTGATTGAAGAAGGTCTTTATCCCTTGTTCTTTCTCTTCTTATTCTTCAGGAACTTCTATGATGCGTATGTTGTTTCTCTTCAGGTTGTCTCAGAGCTCTATTAGAGTTTCCTCTGATTTTTTCAGTCTCTTTTCTTTTTGTTGCTCCGCTTCCGTGTTTCATTTATCTTGTCTTCTAAATCACTGATTCGATCCTCTGCTTCATCCAGCCCACTTTTTGTCACTTCTAGTGTCATCTTCATTTCTGATATTGTATTTGTCATTTCTAACTTGTTCTTTATTATTATTTCAGTTTTCTTTTTGATGCTTGTTATCTCTTTTTATGTGCTTACTGTCTTTATCCATTGTTGTTTTAAGATCTTTCAGCATTCTAATAATCATTATTTAAACTCTGCATTCATTAGTTTGCTTATTTCCATCTCACTCAGTTTATTTTCTGAAGGTTTCTCTTGTTGATTTATTTGGATTGCACTTTTCTGTCTTGTCATTTTGTCTGTGTTGCCCTGGACCTCCCTGGCTGGAGTCTGGTGCAGATCAGTGGGGGTCACTGTCTATGACTGGTTCTTATCTACCTTTGGGAGCTACAGGTAATTTAGATCTTGTGGCTGCCTCTGCTGGGTCCA
This sequence comes from Saccopteryx leptura, assembly GCF_036850995.1. NCBI lineage: Eukaryota > Metazoa > Chordata > Mammalia > Chiroptera > Emballonuridae > Saccopteryx > Saccopteryx leptura. The sequence goes on along the minus strand of NC_089508.1, from coordinate 66,840,220 downwards.
GGTGTCATTGTAAATATCAGTGGCACTCCTAGGCTTGCTTTCATCTACTCTTGGCCTGAGAGAAGTTCCTTTAAAAGTTCACATTCCCCTTAAATCCGCTTTCTGTTGCCTCTTATTGCTGGCTACTTGTTGGGTTCAGTACAGTCTCAGTGTGGGTTCTTTGGTGGTCCTGGGCTGTAGGATCCACTTAGTTTAGTCCAAAGTTTGTCTTTCATGATAAGTGTTCTCAGATTTAAGTTGTAATCCACCGTGATTCTGGGAAGTAGGAGTTGGAGTTTTGGCCTACTCTCTGGCTATCTTGGAGCCCCAATTTATTACTCTTAAATAGCACATAGACCATCTACTCCCACACCTGCTTGTCCTTACTCAGTCTGCTGAGCTAGGGCTCTCACAAAGCTTCATGTCCTCCATAGGAAGCTCCCTGTTGGATCCCCTCAGCACACCCCAGCTACGTGGCTGAGTGTCCTCTGCTCCAGAACAGCAGCAGCAAGTGCTGGAGCCACAGGGTGTTGTCATCACTGCAGTGAGGCTGCCCGGCCTCTCCACAGGTGGGGCCCTGGCGCCCAGGGTGCATGCTCAGTCCTGGAACTTATTATTGTATGTGCCTTGACTAGGCAAGCCCAGGGTTTCGAACCAGTGACCTCAGAATTGCAGGTTGATGCTTTGTTGACTGTTCCACCACAGGTCAGGCTCTCCAAAATGTCTTTTAAAGGTGATTTGTATACATTACATTGTATTTTATATTCCTTAAGTGTCTTTTAATGTATGACAGTCCCCCATTAATTAAAAAAACACCATGTATTTGTTGAAGAACCAAATCATTGATTTTATAGAATGTACCAAATTCTGTATTTGGCTGATTGTATCCTTTATAGTAAATTTTAATTAGTTTACTACTATTTTTCATTAATGGATAGCCATTTAGATCTGAGGCTTGTTTAGATTCAATTCCAATTTTGGGGCAAGAATACACGATGTGAAAGCAGGATGAGTTCCACTTTTAGTGGTGCTGGGATTGATCCATAGGTTTAGGTGTTCTGATCCTGAAAGTGGTGATTCATGTATGGGTTTAACTCAGATCTTTGAATAAGAATCTCTAATAGAACAGCTCAGATAATTCTGAGACAGGTGACCCATGGACCACCTGTGTCTGAGAAACACTCTTGTAGAGAGGCATTCTGAGGTGGGAGAAGTTCTAGGTTATACTGTGTGTGATGGTTAACTTTATGCATTACCTTGACTGGTACATGGGGTGTCCAGGTGTATAGCAAAATATTGTTTCTGGGTGTGTCTGTAAGAATGTTTCTGGATGAGATTAACATTAGAATTGATAAACTGAGTAAAGCACATTGCCCTTCCTAATTTTACCTACTATGTGAAAAAGGGTAAATAAGCCACAGCAGTCACATAGGAAAATATTTAAAATACAAAGCAATACATGATGTTATAAATTTATATACAAAGTGATTTAGTTGCATAACTATAAGAGAATCTGACTTTGACCCAGGGTTAGAAGAAAGGTTTCACCCCCCCTCCCCAGAAAAGTGAAATTTAGTGGGGGTCTTGAAAGATGTTGAGGAGTTCACTAACAGTGTAGTGGAGGGAAGCAGTACTTTGTGTGTGATGGAGCCACATATTTAGAGAATAAATGGAAGTCTGAAATGACAGAGAGCATCTGTTCTGTGAAGGAGTACCTAAGGTAAAAAGGATAGGACAAAGCCAGGTTCTAAATAGAGTTTTGTAAGTGGTGCGAAGGAGTTTAGAACTTTATTTTGGCCAAAAAACCTTTTAATAACATTTTAAACTTTCTAAACAGGAATAAACATGATGCTCTCTAAATCTTACTTAAAGCTCGAAATTATATTATTAAAAGAAATAATTGCAATAAAATAGAAGATATTTACTGTAGCAACCCTATGTAAGCCACTTTATGTTCATTATTGCATTTGATTCTTACCATCGCATCACAATGGGAATGTTATGGGTGACTTGTGTCCTCCCCTCCAAACATATTTGCTGAAGTCTTAATCCCTAGGTTCTTAAAATATAATTATATTTAGAGATAAGGTCTATAAAGAGGTGGTTAAGTTAAAACGAGGCTGTTGTGGTGGGTCCTAATCCAAACCAACTGTAAGAAAAGGAAATTTGGACACAGAGAGATGGCAGGGATGTGCAAGCACACACACACAAAAGTCCATATGAGGACACAGGGAGAGTGATTACCTGCAAGCCAAGGAGAGAAGTGTCAGAATAAAATCAATCTTGCTGACACCTTGATCTTGGACTCATAGCCTCTAGAACAGCGAGGAAAAAAAACGCTGTTGTTAAAGCCAAATAGCCTGTGGTATTTTGTTATGGCAGCCCTAGCAACCTAATACAGGAAGGCTGTTATCCCCATTTTAGTTGTGCTGATCAAGGCACAGAGAGCCATTTTACCATTATGGCACAGCAAACTCATGGCAGAGACAGGATGAGCCTTAAATCCTCCACCTCAAGGCCCTCTCACAGTCCCAGAAAGGCTTGGCAACTGTGACTAGAAGTATTAGTTTACTTGGGGTTTTAAAGGTGATAGAAAGGAGTAGATAAGCATGAGAGACCCATGATTAAGGCTGTTTCCTACACATTTCATTCAGACACATGATGCTTAATTTGTTTCTTTTGCCTGTTTTATATTAGTACATCACAAAGAAATTATACAAGTTTTCTCTAGAACAAGGGTAAAAATCTGGAGCTATGTTTTATGTTTTTAAATATTTTTTATATTTTAATTTATTCATTTTTATTAGAGAGAGAGAGGAGAGAGAGACAGAGAGAGAGAGAGAGAGGAAAGAGATAGAACAGTGGGAGGAGCAGAAAGTATCAATTCCCATATGTGCCTTGACTAGGCAAGTTCGGGGTTTCGAACCGGTGGCCTCAGCATTCCAGGTCGATGCTTTATTCACTGTGCCACCACAGGTCAGGCTGGAGCTATGTTTTAGTTTATTTATTTATTTATTTAGGAGAGGGAGAGAGGGAGAGAGACAGAGAGGGACAGACAGACAAGAAGGGTGAAAGATGAGTGCCACAGTTGTGGCACTTTAGTTGTTCATTGATAGCTTTCTCATATGTGCCTTGGCTGGGGGCTCCAGCTGTGCCAGTGACCCTTTCCTTAAGCCATTGACATTCAGCTCAAGCCAGCAACCTTTAGGTTCAAGCCAGTGACTATGGGGGTCATATCTATGACCCCATGCTCAAGTAAGTGAGCCAATGCTCAAGCTGATGATCTTGAGGATTCCATCCTGGGTCCTCAGCATCCCAGGTCAACACAATGTCTGCTGCACCACCACCTCATCAGGCTATATTTTAGTTTATTTACTTTTAGGGGGTATTTTTTAAAACTTAGGAGATAGTTTGTATTAAGATGATTGAGAAAGAACTGTGAGAGTGCCTCTACTATAAATTGTGCACTTTATGTTACAAATGATTACTGTCATTTACATGGTAGTTGCTGGTTGGTGAGCATTACCCCACATCTTCAGCCCATCAGATTAGCCAGCTGTCAGGCTGGCTTTGCAGAGTACACCTTTTTTTTTAGGGATTAATTCAGTGTCAGAAGAGTTTGTGTGCTGCCTAAACCTCTGCAGCCTGTAGATGGGGAAAATTCTCAGAATGCAGTCATTATAATTTTAGAGTGCTGTGTTTGTGCTAATAAGTCAGAGTGAAAATACTGGCAAAACTGGGGCTGGTGCTAAAGACAATAATGTCAAGAATACTTAGAGGGAGTGAAAACACAGTACAGTGTATAGATGTGTTGCATAATTGTACACCTGAAACCTGTATAATTTTGTTAACCAGTCATCCCAATAAATTTAATTAAAAAACACATAGCCTCCCACTTTTATACTCAGCCCTTTTACCAAGGAAAGCTAGGTGCCTGTATATAGCAGAGGAGCCTAGCATTTAAAATCTGGTTATCTAGTCACTTGTAAATACCATGTCTCCTTGTTCCTTTTCACAAAAACAAAAAAATTTATAAAAGCCTTCCTTTGCTTATATTTGGGATTATTGGAAATGACAAATTTATGAATGAATATTCCTTTTTAGGTCCCTTTCCTCTGCCTCCTCATCCTACATTCTCATCCTTTTATTTCACTTCTATTAATTTCATGAAAATAAAAGATAAGGTGATGGGAAAAAAGGATTGTAATATTAGTAAAAAATATGCATATGTAGTGAGGAGACCTGGGTTTTAGTTCTGAATTTGCCACTAATTGGCTGTGTGACCTTGGGGAACTCATTTTACTTCTCTGAATCTTCATTTTGATTTTATAAAATAAAGGGCTAGGGGATTGAGAAGATGGCAATGAAATAGGCAGATGTTACAACTCCCACCTCCAAGAACCAAAGTGGATTACAACTTAACTGGGGAACAATCATCTGGAAAAACCAACTTTGGACTACACTAAGCAGAATCTATAACCAAGAATCACCGAAGAAATCACACTGAGACTGGTAGGAAGGGCAGAGACACGGAAAGGGCTGCCCAGCTCCCAGGAGTGAGTGGCAGCCTGGAGGGTCTCTCATGGTGGGGTGGGTTGCCTGGAGAGTTGTGGGTCCTCAGTCCCAGGACTGGAGCCCAAGCCTAGAGCCCCAGATAATAGAAGAGGTGAACAGACAGTATATAGCTGAAAGAAGAGCTGGGTTACTGTTTGTAAAAGAGAGACAGAACTCTCAGATCCAGGCTTCGTCATAAAGGGACTGTGCAGAAAACCTCGTTTACAGCCACTTATCCATACCTCTGGGAGCATGGAGTGCTGAGAGGATTGGAGTTGTGAGAGGAGAGTCTTATCTTGGAGGCACAGGGAGAGTCTGTGGCAGATAGCCAACCTAAGCCCTGTTGCTGAGTCACTCCCCAAATCTAAAGTGGCCATTTTTTTCCTGGGAGGAGCAAAACAAGCAAAGGGAAACAATTACCCTGCTCACCAGAGGCTCTCCTACTCCAGTCAGAGCAAAGAGTCACTTAGAAGCAGGAGGTGCATCAGAGACAAAGGTTTTGAATTCTGATCTCTGGGCTACACTGCTCCCCAATGCAGCTGAGTACCCTCCGAGGGGTGGGCAGGCCTGGCTGTGGTGGTGGTGGCCACATGCTCGCTGCAGCAGGGGCAGTGTCCAGGAGGGTGGCCCGCATGGAGGCAGGGATGGCGCCCAGTGGGGCAGCCCACACAGTGGTGGAGATGAAGCCCAGTGGGGCAGATTGTGAGCCCCTGAGGGGCTGGCATCTGTGTGGCAGCTGGTGAGGTGGGCGGCCTGGCAGCCTGTGGGGCAGCCTGTGCTGTGGCCCATGATCCCACATGCCTGGCAGTGCTGGTGCCCGAGCACCTGATGAGGTGTCAGCATCAGTGGGCTGGCAGACAGACCACACCTTGGGAATGCAGAGGTCACACACACTGGCCAAGAGTAGATAAAAGCCAGCCTAAGAGTGCAGCTAATATTTACAACAGCACCAGGGGCAAGCAGAGGCAGCCACAAATTCTGGATCACCTGTAGTTCCAAGAAGTGTGCTAAGGGCCAGTCATAAACAGTGACCCCCACTGGTCAGTGCCAGGTTCCGGCCAGGGAGGTCCAAGGCTGGCACATCCAGCGGCCAGATATGGAGAGCATCAGCTCAGGACCTAACAATCATAGTTAGAGTGGTATCTAAAGGAAGGGCTCCTCACACCTGACACAGCTAAGGCATAGATAACACTGACACAAATAGCAAAAAGAGCAGTAGAAGCAGACAAGTAGCCCAAATGGATTACAAATAACAGCTGAGGCCAACCCAAGATCTAGAAACAACACAATTGAAAGCTGGAGGCAGACAACACCAACCCTATACTCAGCTAGCTACACAAACAGCACATCCAAAGAAGTAGTCTATTCAGAGACAATATGGAAAGACAATCCAAATGAATCAACAAGAGAAATCCCCAGAAAAAGAACTGAACGAGATGGAAATAACCAAGATACCAGATGCAGAGTTCAATAATTATGATTGTTAAGATGCTCAACATCTTAGAGCAACAATAGATGGACATAATGACCACCTAAATAAAGAGATAGCAAACATCAAAAAGGACAGTGAAATCATAAAAAAGAATCAGACAGAAATGACAAATACAATATCAGAAATGAAGACTACACTAGAAAGAATTTTTTTTTTATTTTTATTTTTTTATTTTTTTATTTTTTATTTTTTTATTTATTCACTTTTAGAGAGGAGAGAGAGAGGGAGAGAGAGACAGAGAGAGAAGGGGGAGGAGCTGGAAGCATCAACTCCCATATGTGCCTTGACCAGGCAAGCCCAGGGTTTCGAACCGGCGACCTCAGTATTCCAGGTCGACGCTTTATCCCCTGCGCCACCACAGGTCAGGCTTACACTAGAAAGAATTAAAAGCAGGCTGGATGAAGCAGAGGATAGAATCAGCGATCTAGAGGACAAGATAAATAAAAAACAGAAGCAGAAAAACAAAAAGAAAAGAGAATCAAAAAGTCTGAGGAAACTCTAAGAGAGCTCTCTGACTACATGAAGAGAAACAACATCCACATCATAGGGATTACTGAAGGAAAAGAGAAAAAACAAGGGATAGAGAACCTGATTGAAGAAATCATAGCTGAAAACTTCCTTAAACTGATGAAAGAAAAAGTCACACCAGTTCAAGAAGCACAGAAAGTCCCATTAAAGAGGAACCCAAGGAGACCTACACCAAAACACATCATAATTAAAATACCAAAGTTAAGAGGTAAAGAAAGAATACTAAAAGCTGCAAGAGAAAAGCACTCAGTCACCTACAAAGGAGCCCCCATAAGAATGATATTTGACTTGTCAACAGAAACATTTGAGGCCAGAAGAGAATGGCAAGAAATATTTAAAGTAATGCAAAACAAGAGCCTACAACCAAGAGTTTTTTATCCAGCAAGAGTATTGTTTAAAATTGAAGGAGAAATGCCCTGGCCGGTTGGCTCAGTGGTAGAGCATCGGCCTGGCGTGCGGGGGACCCGGGTTCGATTCCCGGCCAGGGCACATAGGAGAAGCGCCCATTTGCTTCTCCACCCCACCCCCTCCTTTCTCTCTGTCTCTCTCTTCCCCTCCCGCAGCGAGGCTCCATTGGAGCAAAGATGGTCCGGGTGCTGGGGATGGCTCCTTGGCCTCTGCCCCAGGTGCTAGAGTGGCTCTGGTCGTGGCAGAGCGACGCCCCAGAGAGGCAGAGCATCAACCCCTGGTGGGCAGAGCGTCACCCCTGGTGGGCGTGCTGGGTGGATCCCGGTCGGGTGCATGCGGGAGTCTGTCTGACTGTCTCTCCCCATTTCCAGCTTCAGAAAAATACAAAAATAAAATAAAAAAAATAAAACAAAATTGAAGGAGAAATAAAAAGCTTCTTAGACAAAACAAACAAACAAAAAACCTCAAGGATTTATTACAACCAAACCAATGCTGCAAGAAATGTTAAGGGGCCTGATGTAAACAGAATAAAGGGGAAAAAATCTAGAAAAAGAGGAATGTAGATTTAAAGAATAAAACAGCAACAAACAACTATTTATCAATAATAACCTTAAACGTAAATGGATTTAATGATCCAATCAAAAGACATAGGGTAGCTGCATGGATAAAAAAACAGGACCCATACATATGCTGTCTACAAGATACCCACCTCAAAACAAAAGGTACACATAGACTGAAAATGAAGGGATGGAAAAATATATTTCATGCAAATGGAAATGAAAAAAATAAATAAAGCTGGGATAGCAATACTTATATCTGACAAAATAGACTTGAAAACAAAGGCTATAGTAAGGGATAAAAAGGTCAGTACATAATGATAAAGGGAGCAATCTAACAAGAAGATATAACCATTATAAATATCTATGTGCCTAAGATAGCACCTAAATATATAAAGCAGATTTTGGTGGATATAAAGGACGAGATCAACAGCAATAGTAATGTCATATCAAGCATCTTCTCTGACCACAATGGCATGAAACAAGAAATCAACTATAATAGAAAAACTGAATAATATTCAAACACTTGGAAACTAAATAGCATGTTATTAAATAACAAATGGGTTAACAATGAGATCAAGAAAGATATTAAAAATTTTCTTGAAACTAATGAAAATGAACATACAACAACTCAAAATTTATGGGACACAGCAAAAGCAGTCCTGAGAGGGAATTTCATAGCATTACAAAAATACCTTAAAGAGCAAGAAAAACTCAAATAAACAACTTAACCCTGGCATCTAAAAGAACTAGAAAAAAAAAACACAAACAAGTAAAGGCCAGAGCAACTAGAAGGAAGGAAATAAAAAAGATCAGAGCAGAAATAAATGAGAGAGGCTAAAAAAACAGTACAGAAGATCAATGACGCTTGAATCTATGTACACAGAATAAATTAAAATCAATAAAAAATTAAAAAAATAAAGAAATATATAATAAAGAGCTAAACTATGTAATTCTAATATTTGATGATTCTAAATTCTCTTAGCTCTGTAAGAGAAAGTTGCAGTGAAAGAGTTGGAGAATATCAACTATCCTGCATCTTTGGTGTTGGGGTCAGACCTGGAAGAGTCATTTATTTTCTCTCTCTCTTTCCTCCCACTCCATTTATTCCATTTTCCCTGGTTCCCACTGGTGGTAAGGACATTACATGTGGGTGTCCCATGGGCCATGCTTCAGGCATTTCTCAATCCTAACCTTGTCTATCAAACCTTGCCAGTTCTCAGTCCTATTCCTCTAGAACCTTCATGAGAAAGAAACAAAATGGATAAATGATTTTATAATTAGGTGTAAATGATTTATTTTTTCCAGGCATCATTTTTTGAGATGCCTATATTCTCTTCAATTTAATGATTACTTATTGATACTCCCCTATGTGCAAAGCACTAGATTACTGACAATAGGAATTTAAATAAATAAGATGTGGTCCCTGCCCTCCAGAGCTCACATTTTAGGGAGGAACACACTGCTGACTGTGATATAAACTGGTCTTTGAGAAGAAGAGGAAATCCACTTTGTTGAGCTGGTTTTGCTGGTTGATGGGCTAGATTTCAAAAGGCAGCTGTGGGTGGAGGGGAGGGGAGGTCAGATGCAAGAACACTTTGGTATAAAAGCTCATGGCAGAGAGTAGTAAAAATGTGTCTAGCGAAAAGCAAGTAGTCTGTGGGGTGGGTAAAGAATTGGGTGTGAGGATAGGAAAAGGTGCACTACTGTGGAAGCAGAGTGACATGGCTGTGCTGTGTAGATAGTTGTGAGCCACTGGAAGTTGGCTGGTCCTGCTGTGAGCTGAAACTGTGTCCTCCCTATAAGGTGGCATGTTTGGAGGGTTTAGGTGGGTAGTATAGATCCAGCTGTGGTCTATTTGGATGAGGGATCCAGAGTCCTAGGCTTCAGGAGGCACCATTAGGTGCTACTTTTGGTGCCAGCTCTGGTGGGAGACACCTCCTATAAATCTGTAAGTGTGATAGCAATAGGGGATATTGGTAGCCTAGAAATTTGGTTTTGGAGCACCCAGGAAATGCCTCTGGGGATTTTTGGGTGATTTGTGAGGAACTGGAGGGGTCTACAGGGCCTACAGAGTAGGTGTGGGTAGAGCCAAAGAATTGCTTTTGTGTGAACATCTCCGCCTCATTGAAGAGCTGTGGTTTTCAATGAGGATAGGGGATCAGAGGAAGTGAACTAGGGAGCAAAGAACGGAATTGATAACCAATATTTTATGAAATCACACTGATTGAGATATAATTATACTTGTTTGATCTCATCATAAGACCAATGTTAACTAGACTCCTTTCTATGCCTCCAAAGGTGGGGGTGGTGGAACATGGGGGCAAATACAGTGAGTTCTTTGTCACTTTTGACTTGAGCAGCAACACCTAAGAGACACCACTGTTCTAGTAGCTTAAAAAAATTTTTTTTAATTCCTTTGACTTTAAAAGTTTTTTTTTTATTAATTTTTAAAAATCTATTATGTTAGCATGGATTCAAGTGTCCTATTCAATATAACACACCCACACCCCCTAAAAGTGCCCCCATTATAGCCCTTTGCTCCCCTCCCCTTGACTACCTCTCTTCTTTCCCTCTGGGATTTGCTGTCCTGTAATCTGTATCTCTGTGTTGTTATATATAATTTCACTAATCTCTCACCTTCTCTGATCCCATCCCCTCATCTCTCTTCCCTCTGACAGCTGTCCCTCTGCTCCCATGACCCTGCTTGTGCTTCTATTCAGTTCCTCAGTTCACCATGTTCATTAGATTCCACATATAAGTGAGATCATATGATATTGGTTTTTCTCTGCCTGGTTTATTTCACCTAGCATAATAATATCCATGTCCATTTATGCCATTGCAAAGGTAAGATTTCCTTATTTTTCATGGCTGTGTAGTATTTTATTGTGTATATGTATCACAGCTTTTTCATTCACTTGTTCACTGATGGACACTTTGGCTATTTCCAGATCTTGGCTATTGTAAAAAATACTTCAATAAACATGGGTGCATATCTTCTTTTGACTCAGTGTTTTGGGATTCTTAGGATGTATTTCTAAAAGAGGGATAGCTGGGTCAAAAGGTAGTTTCTATTATTAATTTTTTGAGGAAACACCATACTGTTTTCCACAGTGGTTGCACCAGTCTGCATTCCCAACAGCAGTGCAGGAGGGTTCCCTTTTCTCCACACCTTCACCAGCACTTGTTGTTTTTTATTTGTTAATAAAAGCTATTCTGACAGATGTGAGGTGGTATTTTATAGTAATTTTAATTTGCATTTCTCTGATAATTAGTGCTTTTGAACATCTTTTCATATGTCTATTGTCCATCTGTATGTCTTCTTTGGAGAAGTATCTATTCAGGTCCTTTTCCCATTTTTTCAATTGAATTGTTTACCTTCCTGGTATTGAGTTTTACAAGTTCTTTATATATTTTGGTTATGAACCCCTTATCAGATATTTCAGCAAATATGTTCTATTGTCTTTTTATTTTGTTAATGGTATCTTTTGCTGTGCAAAAACTTTTTAGTTTGATATAGTCCCATTTGTTTATTTTGTCCCTTTATTTCATGTCCTTGATATGCCCATGGAGACATATCAGCAAAAATATTGCTATGAGAGATATCAGAGAGTTTACTGCCTATGTTTTCTTCCAAGATTTTTATGGTTTCATGACTTTCATTTAAGTCTTTTATCCATTTTGAGTTTATTTTTGTGAATGGTGTAAGTTGGTGGTCTAGTTTCATTTTTTTGCATGTATCAGTCCAATTTTCCCAATACCATTTATTAAAGAAACTGTCTTTACTCCATTGTATACTCTTGCCTCCTTTGTCAAATATCAGTCGACCATAAAGGTGTGGATTTACTTCTGGGTTCTCTGTTCTGTTCCATTGATCTATATACCTGTTCTTATGCTGATACCAAGCTGTTTTAATTACAATGGCCTTGTAGTGAAATTTGATATCTGAGGTGTGATACCTCCTACTTTGTTCTTCATTTTCAAAATTGCTGAGGCTATTTGGTTTTTTTTTGGTTCCATATAAATTTTTGGAATATGTGTTCTATATATTTGAAGTATGCCATTGGTATTTTAATAGAAATTGCATTGAATTTATAGATTGCTTGTGGTAGTATAGGCATTTTAATTATTCTCATCCTTCCTTTCCGTGAACACGGTATATGTTTCCACTTGTTTGTATCTTTCTTGATTTCTTTTTTCAGTGTCTTATAATTTTCTGAGTTCAAGTCTTTTCCCTCCTTGGTTAAATTTACTTCTAGGTATTTTATTTTTTTTGGTTGCGATAGTGAAGGGAACTGTTTTCTTAATTTCTCTTTCTGATAGTTTATTGTTGGTGTATAAAAATGCAACTGATTTCTGAATATTTATTTTATATCCTTTCACTTTGCTGAATTCATTTATCAGTTCCATTTATCAGTTTTATTTATCAGACTAACACTTTTGGGTTTTTTAGGTACAGTATCATGTCATCAGCAAATAACAATAGTTTTACTTCCTTTTCTCCAATTTGGATGCCTTTTATTTCTTCTTCTTGTCTGATTGCTGTGACTAAGACTTCCAGTCCTATGTTAAGTAAGAGTGGTGAAAGGGGGCACCCCTATTGTTTCTGATCTTAAGGGGATTGCTTTTAACTTTTGCCCATGTTAGTTCTTGGTTTGTCATATATGGCTTTTATTATGTTGAGATATTCCCTGTATTTAAACTTTGCTAAGAGTTTTGATTATAAATAAGTGCTGGATTTTATAAAATAATTTTCTGCATCTATTGATATAAAATTGTGATTTTTATCCTTCTTTTTATTTTTGTGATGAATCACATTTATTGATTTGTGAATTTGTACCAGTCTTGCCTCACCTAAATAAATCCCACTTGGTCAAAATGTATGATTTTAAAAATGTATTGCTGGGTCAGGTTTGCTAGTATTTTGTTGAGGGTTTTAGCATCTATGTTCATCAGGGATATTGGCCTATAGTTTTTTTCTTTGTAGTGTCTTTACCTGGTTTTAGAATGAGGATAATGCCTGTTGCATAAAATGAGTTTGGAAGTCTTCCCTCCTTTTAAATTTTTTTTGAAATACCTTGAGAAGGATAGGTGTTAGTTCTTCTTTGAATGTTTGGTAAAATTTGCCTGTGAAGCCATCTGGTTCAGGACTTTTGTTTGCTCGGTTTTGTTAACTTTCAATTTCATTTGTTGATATGATCTGCTTAGGTTTTCTGGTTCTTCCAGATTGAGTTTTGGAACACTGTATGTTTCAGGAATTTATTTCACCTAGGTTGTTCATTTTATTGGCATATATATCTTCATAATATTTTTCTTATTTCTGGGTTCTCTGTTCTGTTCCATTGATCTACATGCCTGTTCTTATGCCAGTACAAGGCTGTTTTGAGTATGATGGCCTTGTAGTATAACTTGATGTCTGGAAGTGTGATACCTCCCACTTTATTCTTCCTTTTCAAAATTGCTGAGGCTATTTGTGTTCTTTTTTGGTTCTGTATAAATTTTTGGAATATGTGTTCTATATCTTTGAAATATGTCATTGGTATTTTAATTGGTATTGCATTGAATTTATAAATTGCTTTGAGCAATACAGATATTTTAATGATGTTTATCCTTTTTAACCATGAGCATGGTATATACTTCCACTTGTTTGTATCTTTCTTGATTTCTTTTATCAATGTTTTATAATTTTCCAAGTACAAGTCTTTAATCTTTTTGGTTAAATTTACTCCTAGATACTTAATTTTTTTGGTTGCAATAGTGAAGGGGATTTTTTCCTTAATTTCTCTTTCTGACAGTTCATTGTTGGTATATAAAAATGCCTCTGATTTCTGAGTATTAATTTTATATACTGCCACCTTGTTGAATTCATTTATCAGGTCCAGTAGTTGTTTGGCTGAGACTTTAGGGTTTTCTATATAAAATATCATATCATATCATCTGCAAATAATGATAGTTTTACTTCTTTTCCAATTTGGATGACTTTTATTTCTTCTTCTTGTCTGATTGCTGTGGCTAGGACTTCCAGAACTATGTTGAATGAGAGTGGTGAAATGGGGCACTCCTACCTTGTTCCTGATCTTAAGAGAATTGCTTTTAATATTTGCCCATTGAACATGATGTTGGCTGTGGGTTTGTCATAGATGGCCTTTATCATATTGAGTTATGTTCCCTGTATTGTTTCTTTAGCCTCTATATCATTTATTTCCACTCTGATTTCTATTATTTCCTTTCTTCTACTACCTCTGGGCTTTACTTGCTGTTCTTTTTTTTTAGTTCTTTTAGATTTAGGGTCAAGTTGTTTATTTGAGCTTTTTCTAGCTTCTTAAAGTATGCCTATAGTGCTATAAACTTCCCTTTTAGTACTGCTTTTGCTGTGTCTCATAAATTTTGAGTTGCTGTATGCTCATTGTCATTTGTTTGTAGGAATTTAATTTTTCTTTGATCTCATTGTTAACTCATTTGTTATTTAACAATCTGCTATTTAGTTTCCATGTGTTTGATAATTTTTGAGTTTTTCCTTGTGGTTGATTTCTAGTTGCCATTGTGATCAGAGAAAATGTTTGATATGATTTCAATCTTCTTAAATTTGTTGAGACCGCTTTTGTGCCCTAACATGTAGTCTATCCTAGAGAATGTACCATGAGCACTTGAGAAGAATGTATATTCTGCTGCTGTAGGGCAAAAGGTTCTGAAGATATTTATTAAATCCAGTTGATCTAGTGTCTCCTTTAAATCTGCTGTTTTTTTGTTAATTTTCTTTCTTGAGGATCTATCTAGTGATGTTAGTGGGGTATTCAAATCCCCTACTATTATGGTGTTGCTGTTGACCTTGCCCTTTATATCCATCAAAGTGTGCTTCATATATTTAGTGCTCCTATATTAGGTCTGTAGATATTTATAATGATTATATTTTCCTGTTGGATTGTTCCCTTTATCATTATGTAGTTTCCTTCTTTATCTTTTACTATAGCCTTTGTTTTAAAGTCCATTTTGTCTGATGTAAGTATTGCTACCCCAGCTTTTTTTAAATTTCCATTTGCATGAAATATTTTTTCCATTCTTTTACCTTCAGTCTGTGTGCATCTTTTGTTTTAAGGTGTGTCTCCTGTAGACAGCATATGTATGGGTCCTGTTTTCTTATCCACGCAGCTACCCTATGTCTTTTAATTGGATCATTTAATCCATTTACATTTAAGGTTATTATTGATATGTAGTTGTTTATTGCCATTTTATTCTTTAAAGCTGTAGTCCTCTTTTGCTGTATTCTTTTCTCACTTTGATCTGTTTACAACAGGCCCTTTACCATTTCCTGCAGCATTTGTTTGACTGTAACAAATTCCTTGAGCTTTTTTTTGTCAGGGAGGCTTTTTATTTCTCCTTTAATTTTAAACGATTGCCTTGCTGGATAAAGTAGTCTTGGTTGTAAGTTCTTGTTTTGCATTACCTTGAATACTTCTTGCCATTCCCTTCTGGCCTCAAGTGTTTCTGTTGAGAAGTTGGATGTCATCCTTATGGGGGCTCCTTTGTAGGTGATAGCGTTTTTTTCTCTAGCAGCTTTTAATATTTTTTCTTTATCACTTACCTTTGGTATTATAATTATGATGTGTCTTGGTGTAGATTTCTTTTTAATGGAGTTCTCTGTACTTCTTGAACTTGTGAGAGTTTTTTCTGCATTAATTTAGGGAAGTTTTCAGTTATGATATGATTGAACAAAGTCTCTATCCTTTGTTCTATTTCTTTTTCTTCAGGGACCCTATATGATGTAGATGTTATTTCTTTTCATGTTGTCACAGAGTTCTCTTAGAGTTTCCTCAGACTTTTTGAATCTCTTTTTTTTTTTCTTGCTCTGCTTCAATGCCTTCTTTCAACTTGTCCTCCAACTTGCTGATTTGATCCTCAGTTTCGTTCATGCTGTTTTTAATTCTTTCCATTTTGGCCTTCATTTTGATATTCTATTTGTCATCTCCACTGATTCTTTTTTAATATTTCAATGTCCTTTTTTATACTTGCTATTTCTTTATTTAGGTGTTCATAATGACCATCCATTGTTGTTCTAAGATCCCTAAGTATCCTAACAATCATTATTTTAAACTCTGCATCCAGAAGTTTGGTTATTTCCATATCACTCAGTTAATTTCTTAGAGGTTTCACTTGTGGTTTTATTTGGATTGCACTTCTCTGTTTTCTTACTATGTCTGTGTGTTTGGTTGTATTTTTTGTAGCACTGGTTGAGTCTAGGCTTGGTGTTGTCTGCCTCCAATTTTTAGTTGTGCTATTTCTAGGTCTTCTTGGGTTGGAAACAGCTGTTATTTGTAATCCACTGTCAGAATTGGCTTTCTTAGTAGAGCCGCTTTGAAGTCTTTGGTCTTGTTTTCTTATCCATGCAGTTACCCTATGTCTTCTGATTGGAGCATTAAATCCATTTACATTCAAAGTTATTTTTTATTTGTAATTATTTATTGCCATTTTATTCTTTAATCCTGCAATCTTCTTTTGCTCAATTTATTTTTTCCTTTGCTCTTTTTATAGCTAGCCCCTTAACATTTCTTGCAGTACTGGTTTGGTTGTAATGAATTTCTTGAATCTTTTTTTGTCTGGGAAGCTTTTTATTTCTTCTTCAATTTTAAATGATAGCCTTGCTGGATAAAGTAGTTTTGGTTATACATTTTTGTTTTACATCATTTTGAATATTTCTTGCCAATGTCTTCTGGCCTGAACTGTTTCTGTTGAGAAGTCAGATGTCATCCTTAGGGGGGCTCCTCTGTAGGTAATTAACTGCTTTTCTCTTGAAGATTTTAGTATTTTCTTTGTTTGTTAACTTTTGCATTTTAATTACAGTGTATCTTGATGTAGAGCTTCTTGGGTTCATCATTAATGGGACTCTCTGTGCTTCTTGCACTTCTGTGACTTTTTCATTCATCAATTTAGGAAAACTTTCAGCTATGATTTTTTAAAACAGGTTCTCTATCTCTTGTTTGTTCTCTTCTCCTTCAAGAATTTTTTTGAAGATGTTGTGTCTTTTCATGTTGTCACAGAGGTATTTTAAAAGTTCCTCAGTTTTTTTGAGCCTCTTTTAAAAATTATTATTATTTTTTGCTGCTCTGCTTCTATGCTTACTTTTCCCTAGTCCTCTAAAATGCTGATTTGATCCTCTGCTTCATCTAGCCTGCTGTTGATTCCTTCTAGTGCAGTCTTCATTTCTGATATTGTATTTGTCATTTCTGACTGGTTCTTTTTTATGATTTCAATGTCCTTTTTGATGCTTGCTATCTCTTTAATTTCTCATTGTGATCATCCATTGTTGCTCTAAGATTTTTGAGTATTCTAAAAATCATTATTTTAAACTCTGCACCTGGTAGTTTGGTTACTTCCGTTTCATTTATTTCTTTTTTCTGCAGATTCCTCTTGATTCATTTGGATCATATTTCTTTGCCCATTTTGTCTGTATATTAGGTAGCACTGTCTGAATTTGCATTTTGTTGTGGTGTCGTTTTCTTTTTTTAAACAGTCATAAATACTAAGCATTTTTGTTTTTGTGGGAGAGACAGGGAGAGTCAGAGAGAGGGACAGACAGGGACCGACAGACAAGAAGGGAGAGAGATGAGAAACATCAATTCTTTGTTGTGGTGCCTTAGTTGTTCATTGATTGATTTTTATATGTGCCTTGATGGGGGGGGGCTACAGCAGACTTAGTGATCCCTTGCGCAAGCTAGTAACTTTGGGCTCAAGCTGGCGAGCCTTGCTTAAACCAGATGAGCTCACGCTCAAGCTGGCAACCTCAGGGTCTCGAACCTAGGTCCTCCACATCCCAATTCAACACTCTATCCACTGCACCACTGCTTAGTCAGGCTGTTGTGTCTTTATGAGGAAGATGGGCTCAGTGGTACTGACCTCTAGACCACCTGATTTTCTTGCTTTAGGAATGCTTCTTGAGGGTAGTATTTACCCTCCTCCTATTGTATGTGAGTATTAAATGTGGTTGGTCCTTTTGTGGGTGCAGTTATCCCTTCAGGCTGGCTGGCTCTAAGGGTCAACCTTGATCATGTGTATTAGACTTTGTGCAGTATCTATCCTGTTGTGTGTATTCATTCTTCACAGTGTCTGGTGCCTGCTGGATTCCTCCTTTGGGTGTGCTGCTTGTGTAGGTAGCTGAGTCTATCATTGGTGCTATTTGTCACCCACTACTGGTTGAGTTGTTTCTGGGTCTTCTTGGGTTGGCATCAGCCATTGTTTATAACCTCACATGTGCTACCTGTCTGGAGCTACTGCTGTTTTTGCTGTTTGTGTCTGCATTTTCTGTGTCTGGGTAGTGTGGGAGTGGCAAACTTGTGTATAAGTATCAGTTTTCTCCTGCTTAGGGATGACAGCAGCTCCGTCATATTTGTCCCAAGCTTTGTAATATGTGCCTCCACTTTTCAGCTGCTCTACCTCCTCTTGCAGCTGTGTGGTCTTCCCATAGAGTCTTCTGTAGAAAGACTGTGGTGTGGGCTCAGAATGACCTTATCTCACCAACCCCTCTATGGGTGTAAGCTTGATGGGTTAGGGCAGCTGAGGTTGGGAATACAATGTTAGTGGGCCCCCTACTTCAGGGGTCTCTTGGTCAGGAGCTCAGTATGGGGAAAGTGGCCCCTACTTCAGAGCCTAATTCTTCAGACACTGCTGGATACTCCAATTCTATTTCTCCCCAGGGAGATGAAGAGCAGGTTCATATTGGGTAGGTCTGACAGTTTCCTGTGCAGAAGTTGGTGAGCCTCTTGTCTCAGGGGGAAAGAATGAGAGAGTCCTCCCCTGGGACTGACTGTGCCCCCCCTTCCCAGAAAGTGGCTAAGCCCCTCCACCAGACCCAACAATAGGCTTGTGGGGACCCACACTTCAAATATCCATGCTACAAGTCTCTCTCCCTTCTCCCTAGTCCAGTGGGGCAGGATATCCAGCACCTAGGCTGGCTGGCTATGAAGCTCCACTCTGTCCAATGCACATGAGCTGTTGTGTGTGCTGGTGTTTACCACAGTGAGCAAAATTCATCTCAGCTGGGGCTGGTGTCTGATGAGGCCGCCCTTAGGACACGCTGCCAGCAAGGCTTGTTAGGTCCTAAACCAATGCTCTCCATAGCTGGCCACTGGGTGTGCTGGCCCTGGGCCTCCCTGGAGGAAACCTGGCACAGACCAGTGGAGAACACTGCCCATGACTGACCCTCAGCAACCTTCTTGGAGCTACAAATAATCCAGACTTTGTGGCTGCCTTTGCTGAGCCAGGTGCTCATGGAAATACCAAGCCATACACTTAGGCTAGCTTTTGCTCACTCTGGGCCTGGGGGAAGGTCTGCAAAAGGCCAAGGTTCTCTGAACTACATCTCCTGCAACCTCTGTTTGCTGGCTGCTTGTTGGGCTCAGCCACTAAAAAACACTCTGGTGGAGTCTAGAGCCTGGGGAAATTTAGGGGTTAGGAAGGGTAGTAGGTATGGCTCCACCTTTCAGCCCCAGGTATCAGTCTCTCCAGACTTTTACACAGACCTCAGTAGGATGTGGTCTCCAGGAGTCCAGTATGTGTGGCCTCTGCGACCCAGAGATATGGTCTTCCCATAGTCTGAGCAGTTTCTACTGAATCTCCCATGAAACAGAAGCACCAGTCATGGCCTCTGGAGTGTAATGGAGAAAGCTCTGGCCTTAACACCAGAAAACTGAGTCACTGATGTTCCCATGCTTCCTGGATTCTCAGAACAGCCTAGTCTCCATAGGGTGGGGCAAGAGGGATTCCCAATGGTAGGTCAGTTGCTTTCCCCCAGGCTGATGCCCCATGGCAGGAACTGTTCCACCCAAGAAAGATGGCGACTGCAGTATTGGAGAGTGACTCAGCATAGGGGTTCCGGTGTCCATCCCCTCAGTGTCTATCCCTGGGCCACCAACTTCACACTCTTGTTAAGCAACTCTAGTACTTTCAGTCCTCCCTCTGCTGGAGCCCCATGTAAGTGTCTGTGAATGAGACTTTCTGCATTGGCCCTTTTAGATAGAGCCTGTGACTCTGAGAGCTCCCATCTCTTTCTTGCAGACAGAAACCTCAGCTCTTTTTACTGCCAAATGCTATGTGGGTGCCTCGTCTAGGCTTTGGGGCTCTAGGCTAGGGCATCTGGCCTGGGGCTTAGGACCCACACTTCTCAGGGCAAATCTCCCTGCAGTGAGTCCCCCTGGACCCTCTGCCACCACTTGCTTCTGGGAGTGAAGCAGTCCTTTCAACATCTCTGCCTTTCTTACGAGTCTCAGTGTGGCTTCTTCTGTGATTCTTGGTTATAGACTCCTCTTTGTTTAGTCCAAAGTTGGTTTTTCAAAATGATGGTTCTTAAAATAAATCAAAATTCCATTTGATCCTGGGAGCTGTGTAATGACAGTGGCCAAGGCCAGGCAGGATCACATTGGATTTGAGCAGATGGTAGAGAAACTGCAGAGCTTGAAAGCGCTGGGCCATTCTGTTTAATAGAGTCTTGCAACAGCAGATGAGCACACAGGCAGTGGAAAACCACTTCTCAGGCAAAGTAACAGCCAAATGGCCCCTCATAGTGGTGGGCAGGCAATCTGCCATCCATAATCCCCTTGAGTGCAAGCACCCATAGACACATGGCACTGCCACACCTCTGCGCACCAATCAGGTAAAGTGCTTGCAGCCGGTAATCCAGCAAGCAAGCCTAACACAGCTGCTTCCCTACAAGCTGGCAGTTGGAACATCTGCTTACTCTGTCGCCATCTTGGAATCCTTTCCTTTGACTTTTTTAAAGTCTAAAGATTAGCCAATGAGCTTCTTCATGTGTCAGAAAAGACTAAAGAAGATTTGAAGGAAGAAGAACTGGCCTCTCCACTTTCCTCCAGTGTCTGCTAGACAAACAGATTCTGGTAGCTTGCTTACCCACCTTTGCCCCTGGAACCTGAAGTTAGCATAAGGTAAGTGGGAAGACCCTTTACTTCTAGATAATAACTAGGGAAGGATGTGGGGAATAGGTATCAAAGAATGAGGGCTTATTTCATTTGAGGTAGAGAGTTGCCTTTTACATTTCAATGCTCGGTGATCTTGCATTCGCCTAACAGCACCTGCTCAGATATGCTCAACACATCCTCTTAAATAACTCAATTACTCTCAGAGGCGCTTTTACATAATGCACCTCCGATCAGGTGTGCATTATGTGCTCAATCATTCAGCACATGACCCAGCGTCTCTCCTCTAATATAACTTTACACACAGCTAATGAACATGGGTTCCCAGCAAGTGACTACACCAGTCAATAAAGAACAGAGCAATCCTACCTGCTCATGCCACCACTGCAGCCTCTGGACCCAATTAGCCCGCTCCTTCCCAGGTGCAGTGGGAATACATTTTCCAAAGCGATTCTGCTCAACCTGGGGTTTTCTTTCTCTCATTCTCTTTCTTCACAGAGGGCATGCAAAACAGGGGAGGCTGTGGCAGTTTTGTTGACAGGCTAGACAACTTAGTCCTGAGAAATGGAGACTTGATATAGATTCACTATCCAACTCCACTGCCTTGATCCCAGCAATGGGGTACAGAGTGGTCTGGGCTATGAGGGAGATGTGAGAAGCCCCCACCATGCCTGATGCTCTGGAAAGCAAGGAAGCTGCTGCAAGAACAGGCTGGTATGTATCTCAGCCTCTTCCTGGTTTAAATGCTATCTGAAAGGTACATATCCAGGGAGAAATAAAAGTGCATGTCTGGTTGGCATTCGTCCTTTCTCCTGCTCATCCCTGTGATGAAATCCCAGTGAGGTGTAGAAGAATGGTCCCGGTGCTGGGAATCAGGATGCATGGGTAGTTTCTGGTTGGTGACTGCCAGTGGGGAAACTCACCAGGATCTTAGTTTGCTATCCTGTAGAATTTCTACTCTGCCTCTCTCTCTGGGCTACTGAGAGGACTAAATGATAAAATGTCTGTGAAAATACTTTGTAAAGTAAAGCTCTGAATGGATATATAGCGTTGAGTGAATAATGTGGTGAAGTGGAAACATCAATGGCTAGAAGTCAGCAGATTAGAGCCCTGAATTATTTTCTGCTCAGCTCTGCCACTTACTAGCTCAGGGACCTTGGACACATCACCTCAACTACACGGGACTCAGTTTTCTCATTGAGAAAGTGTGGATGAAAATGCTTACTACATAAAACTGCTTGAAAATTAAAAGAGGTAATAATGGTTGTGAATATTTAGAAAATTGTGAACTATTATACAAATGGAAAAAATTGTTTATTATTGCCTATGTTGAATTAATTGTGGCCTTAATCCAACTCTCCCTGGCTCTTGGGTATTTGATTTGCATTTTATTATTTTCCACTAGTTTTTATGTTTTTTGTTTTGTTTTTTTTTTTAGTTTGAAAAATGTCTCTCCTCTGTTTTAAGTCCTCTCAATGAGACAATAAGCTTCTGAGGCAGAGCCTGCATGGGTCAGGTCTGCAGTAGGTTCTTCAGCTGCAGCTGAAGGGTTTGTACACAGTCAATGCTTAATGAATGCTGCAGATCTACTGAAGTTACCTGAACACTCAGGTCCACCTTCTGAGTGTTACCTCACTTTCAAGAAAGATGCTAGTGGTCCTACACAAGGAAAGAAAAAAAAAAAAGTGAACCCAGAGAGATTTTCTTTTGATTATCTCTACTTGATGTCCTTTTTATTTGATTTAATGAGTAAGTCTAGCTCCCTAAGCCAATTCTGTGAGCCAGTCACTCATTACAAGTTCTCTCCCAGAGAGGGAGTAGAGTCTTTAGTGATAGGACCTTGTTGTAACTAATGAAATGAGATCAGAGGAGCTATCTCTTGAGTAAAAGTTATAATCTCTGTTCCAGTCTAAAATACTATCTTGAACTGAAAGATGCAATGGGATTAAAATAACTTTATTTCTTTTTTTTGAGAGAGAGTGAGAGGAAGAGATAGACAGGAAGGGAGAGAGGGTGAGAAGCATCAATTTGTAGTTACTTTCAGTTTAGCTGTGCATTGATTGCCTTCCATGTGTGCCTTGACTGGGGTGAGCTAGTGTCCCCTTATTCAAGCCAGTGACTTCTTGGTTCACGTTCGTGAGCTTTGAGATCATATGTACAATTCTCCATTCAAGCAAGTGACCCCTTGCTGACGAGCCCGCATTCAGAGCCAGCTACTTTGGGGTTTTGAACCGGTAACCTCAGCATTCTGGGTCGATGCTTTACCCACTGCGCTACCACTGATAGGCCCTTTATTTCTTCAGAAATATTAATTGGAAATATCGATGCTTTTGAAACTTTAAGGCTTTAAATCCATTGCATTTATATATAGTTTTACATAAGATCGATTTCCATAGGTACTAGCAATGGTAAGTCATAAACTTTGTGCCTGGTATGAGATTGCTAAGAGAAACTCTCTATTTCTATGTTTATTAATCGCTTATTGTGTTTCTATGAGTACAAAGCACTGTGCTGAGCTTTGTGGGAGACATAAAGAAGGGGAAGATATGGTCCCTGCATTTACATTAACCCCTATCCACACAGGTTCTGCATTCCAGGGATGTAGAGGCACTGGAGATGTGTTAGTTTGCAATCATTAATGCACCCTTTCTTTCAGTATGTGGGAGCATAGAATCAAACCCCATGGCTTCAGACCTCAATGATTTTTTCCAGGAATCCAAACCTTGGTACAGAGTCATGCTTCTCTTCCTGTTTCCTCCACAATAACATTGGTTACAATAAGTTTCTGACTTGTCAAAGGGATCTCTATGCTGGCTGGCAGCAACGTTGATGTTGAGAAATTATGGACTAGAGAGAAGACAGCAGTGAAAGGAGGCAGGGATGGTTAGGACCAGGGAGGAAGACAATGTGGTGAGATCAAGGTGATTTTTTTGGATTGAAAGTAACTTATGTAGTCCTGATCATTTAAAAAAATTCCCAAATTATGATGGATTCCCCTCTGCCCCCGCTTTGCTTCCTTCAATGTGACTATTTCATCAAGTCATCATCAATGAATCTATTTCATCAAGTCACTGGGTAGAGGCCTGTGAATGCCTTCAGACTCACTATTAAAGCTATTAGATCGAGACTCCAACAGTAAGTGATTCAAAAGTCCGAAGTTATTTCAAATGTTCTGACAAAGACACAATTTCTTTAATTATGAAAGCCCAACTTACTCAAGTCTCTTGAGAGAATTAATAGCAAAAGAGATCTAGCTCAAAGCCAAACCACACTATGAATTCATATTGCAGGCAAGTTTCCATTTGGATCCAATGGTAGGTCTCCCTTCTTGTGATTAATATGCAAGCAAACTGAGTTCCTGCACAGTTAATTGTTCATGGTGTGTGTGTGTGTGTGTGTGTGTGTGTGTGTGTGTGTGTGTGTAGAGGAAGACACAACACTAAGGGAAAATGAGAATTTGTGACATGAATAAACTCCTAATGAGCCCTCACACTACATTTGATTAAACAGAGCATTGCGCATAGAAAAAGTATAAGGGCTCTTTTATTTTTAAAATTTTAACAAAGGATGCGAGTCTGGAAAACACAGCACTGGTCTCTTTTACTGGAAAATTTCCAGTTTGCTATTAAATTATGTATGGATAAATATGTATGAAGCAGGAGATGACGTCAGAGTAATGGCGGGGTAGGAAGCGATACCGATAAATCTCCCCCAAAACTCAACAAGATCTTCAACCAGAAACAGAAAACCTATACTTGGAGCCTCCAGAAGCTTCGCAATACACCCAAAGGTATGGTCGAGTGAAAAATTGGCTAAATATATAACCAAACCCCGAAGGAAATAGGGAGTAAGAAATGCTCCGCCTTCCTCACTAACCTAAACAGGGCGGCTTTCTCTGGTAACTGTGAATATAGAAACTGAGGCGGGCAAAGGGGGTGAATACATCCAGGCCGCGACACAAACGGCCGAACCAGGCTGTGGCACGGAGATCCAACCCGAGGAAAATCTGATCCTGTGGCAACCCGGGCAATACAAGCTAACACTTGCGCCAAACCCAAACAAAGAAAGACAAGCGGCGCGGCCATTCTACCCGGTCTCCTGGTCGGTGCGCAGTTAGTGGGCGAGAATTTCTTCCTAGGCCCCGAGAGTGGGTGCCCGTGTTGCCCCACGGAGAGGCAGGGTCAGAGGCCTTTCTGTGGGCCGAGGGCAGAGTCTCTGGGCAGCCCCAGGGCCCTGGGAAAGCCACGCACGGGAGGGAGTGAGAACTAATTCCAACGGTGGAGATTTTCCGTGCTGGAGGGTGTTTCACTCAGAGGGAAACGTGGCCGGCCTCATATCCTGGTTTGCGCGCGCAGATAAGGAGTGAGCGATTCCTCCGAGTGCCTCGGCAGTGCGCGCCCGTGTTATCGCACAGAGGGGCAGAGTCAGGGGCCTTTGTGTGGGCCAAAGCAGAATCTCGGGCCGCCCCAGCGCCTTGCAAAAGCCGCGCACGGGGACGGAGCGAGACTCAATTCCAACGCTGCAACTTTTCCCTGCGGTTGGGGGTTTCACTCAGAGCGTGAGACTGCTGGCCGGATATCCTGGTCGCAGACAGTGAGTGAGAGTTTCCTCCAAGCGCCCCGGAAGTGGGCGCCCGCTTGTGTTACCGGACAGAGTGGCAGAGCCAGAGGTCTTTGAGTGGGCGGAAAGCCCGCCTGATTATGCTAGCAGCTCTGACTGACTGAGCCTTACCCAGAGCCCTGTGCTGAGTGGAAATAGAGTGGGGAGTTGCCAGCTCTTTGAGCCTCTTACTATCAAGGCAGAGGCAGCAGCAACCCCATAGTTGGATTATCAGGCTACTAATTGAGGAAGGAAAGACTAGGAGAAAGGCTCCAGGAACACGGACTCTCTCACTGTCGGAGCCTATAAATGCTAATGAGCTTCAACTGCCAACGAGACTAAAGCACAATACATGACATTGCCATAGAGACTTAACAACTGCAAACCTCCACCTGAGCGTGCCAAAGGGGCAAAACCCGGGGCACAGAGTCACCGACCAGGAAGAGGGAGAGAAAAGAAAAAGCAAGAAGATAACCTCTCAAAATCAAGAATAATCTGCAGACTTTATAACCTATCCCATTTTATTATATTTGTTCGTTTGTTTCTCTTATCTTCATTCTTGATACTTTTTTTTCCTCCTCCAATTTGGCCGATTAACTCTCTACCGGTCTTACTCTCTCCTCTCCTTGAACTACACTACCCATAAGTGTTACATCTCCCATTATCTTTTCTCTTCTCTTCCTTTCTCTCTATGAGGGTTGCACTCCAAAACCCTTAACTCTCTCTCTCTCCTTTCTTTTTTCTTCTTTTAGTGGTTCCCTCTTTTTTTCTCTCTCTTTCTTTCTTTTCTCCCTCTATATTAGTTTCTTCCTTTCTCCTTTACATGTGCTCTCATTCAAACCTCAATAACAAACAAATGATCTTATCTGGGACTCAAACTTATGTTTGTGGCATTTTGGGGGGTTTTTACTTCACCATTTTAACTCATTAGCAGTGCTCCCATCCCTGGCTCTCCATATTATCTAGTTCTTGTTCCACTAAATACAATAGTAATTTTTTAATTTGTCCCCACATTTTTCCGTTTTCCTCTTAATCCTCTCATCATAACTCTTAGACAACCTTCACCTAAAAGCAAATCATTTTATTCTTGACCCAAATTTTTTCCTTATGTGCTTTCTGTGGGTCCATACGCTCTTTTTTTTTCTTTTTTCTTTTTTTTTCCTATTTTTTTTTCCTTTTTTTTTTTTTTTTTTTTTTTTTGCCCCTTTATTACTTTTCCCCAATTCAGGCCCTCCATCACAGGCATTGTTTGTTATAATTCACAGTCCACCACAAGATCTTCTCAAGAAAGAGGGGAGAGGAGAGGAGAGGAAAAAAGGAGGGGGGGAATAATTTCCTTTTTTTTTAAAATTTTTATTTTATTTTATTTTTCTTTATTTCATTATTAATTTTTTTTAAAAAAACAACTCTTTTCGATTTTTTATTTTTTTATTATTTTTTTAAACTTTTTATTCTTTATTAAATCTCATTAATACTATCAACAAAACCACCCTCAGATGCCATTAAGGAAGAGAAAATCGAATATCATGGATACAAAAGAAAGAGAGGTAACACAGCTAGATGAGGAAAAATCTATGGAGAAAAAATTTAATATATTGGAAACCTTGGAGCTAAATGACAGAGAATTCAAGATAGAAATCCTAAAAATCCTCCGAGATATACAAGAAAACACAGAAAGGCAATTTAGGGAGCTCAGAAAACAACTCAATGAACACAAAGAATATATTTCCAAGGAAATTGAAACTATAAAAACAAATCAAACAGAGATGAAAAACTCAATTCACGAGCTGAAAAACGAAGTAACAAGCTTAGCTAATAGAACAGGTCAGATAGAAGAGAGGATTAGTGAAATAGAAGACAAGCAACTTGAGGCACAACAGAGAGAAGAATAAAGAGACTCAAAAATTAAAAAAAATGAGATAGCCCTACAAGAATTATCTGACTCCATCAAAAAGAATAACATAAGAATAATAGGTATATCAGAGGGAGAAGAGAGAGAAAATGGAATGGAGAACATACTCAAACAAATAATAGATGAGAACTTCCCAAGCCTGTGGAAAGAACTAAAGCCTCAAGTTCAAGAAGCAAACAGAACTCCAAGTTTTCTTAACCCCAACAAACCTACTCCAAGGCATATCATAATGAAATTGACACAAACCAACAGCAAAGAAAAAATTCTCAAGTCAGCCAGGGAAAAGAAGAATACAACATATAAAGGAAGGCCCATTAGATTATCATCAGATTTCTCAGCAGAAACTCTACAAGCTAGAAGAGAGTGGACCCCAATATTTAAAGTCCTGAAAGAGAGGAACTTTCAGCCACGAATACTATACCCATCAAAGCTATCCTTCAAATATGAAGGAGAAATAAAAACATTCACAGATACAGAAAAGATGAGGGAATTTATCATCAGAAAACCCCCACTCCACGAATTACTAAAGGGGGTTCTCCAATCAGATACAAAGAACAAAAAAAAACAGAGCCACAAGTAAAAGCTCCAAGAAGAACACAATAAAACTAAATTTAAACTGTGACAACAACAAAAAGAAAGAGGGGGAGAAGATGGAGATTAACAGTAGCAAAGGATGATGGAGTGCAAAAGTACTCACAAAATAGTTCGCTACAATGAACAGGGTAGGGACCCTTTTCATTACTCAAAGGTAACCACCATTGAAAATACCACCACAGAAGCACATGAGGTAAAAAAGATAGCAACAGAGGAAAGATGTATGGAATACAACCAAATAAAAACAAAAGATAGAAAAACAAAAGAGAAGGATCAAACAAGACACAAAACTAACAGAAAGCAAGATATAAAATGGCAATAGGGAACTCACAAGTATCAATAATTACACTAAATGTAAACAGATTAAACTCACCAATAAAAAGGCACAGAGTAGCAGAATGGATTAAAAAAGAAAATCCAACTGTATGCTGCCTACAGGAAACTCATCTAAGTAACAAGGATAAAAACAAATTCAAAGTGAAAGGCTGGAAAACAATACTCCAAGCAAATAACATCCAAAAAAAAGCAGGCGTAGCAATACTCATATCTGATAATGCTGACTACAAGACAGCAAAAGTACTCAGAGACAAAAATGGCCATTTCATAATGGCTAAGGGGACACTGAATCAAGAAGACATAACAATTCTTAATATATATGCACCAAACCAAGGAGCACCAAAATATATAAGACAGCTACTTATTGATCTTAAAACAAAAACTGACAAAAATACAATCATACTTGGAGACCTCAATACACCGCTGACGGCTCTAGATCGGTCATCTAAACAGAGAATCAACAAAGACATAGTGGCCTTAAACAAAACACTAGAGCACCTGGATATGATAGACATCTACAGGACATTTCATCCCAAAATGTCTGAGTATACATTTTTCTCCAGTGTACATGGATCATTCTCAAGAATTGACCATATGTTGGGCCACAAAAACAACATCAGCAAATTCAGAAAAATCGCAGTTGTACCAAGCATATTTTCTGATCATAAAGCCTTGAAACTAGAATTCAACTGCAAAAAAGAGGAAAAAAATCCCACAAAAATGTGGAAACTAAACAAAAAACTTTTAAAAAATGAATGGGTCAAAGAAGAAATAAGTGCAGAGATCAAAAGATATATACAGACTAATGAAAATGACAATACGACATATCAGAATCTATGGGATGCAGCAAAAGCAGTGATAAGACGGAAGTTCATATCACTTCAGGCATATATGAACAAACAAGAGAGAGCCCAAGTGAACCACTTAACTTCCCACCTTAAGGAACTAGAAAAAGAAGAACAAAGACAACCCAAAACCAGCCGAAGAAAGGAGATAATAAAAATCAGAGCAGAAATAAATGAATTAGAGAACAGAAAAACTATAGAAAAAATTAATAGAACAAGGAGCTGGTTCTTTGAAAAGATCAACAAAATTGACAAACCCTTGGCAAGACTTACCAAGGAAAAAAGAGAATGAACTCATATAAACAAAATCCAAAATGAAAGAGGAGAAATCACCACGGACACTGTAGATATACAAAGAATTATTGTAGAATACTATGAAAAACTTTATGCCACTAAATTCAACAACCTAGAAGAAATGGATAAATTCCTAGAAAAATACAATCTTCCTAGACTGAGTCAAGAAGAAGCAGAAAGCCTAAACAGACCTATCAGTAGAGAAGAAATAGAAAAAACCATTAAAAACCTCCCCCAAAATAAAAGTCCAGGCCCTGACGGCTATACCAGCGAATTTTATCAAACATTCAAAGAAGACTTGGTTCCTATTCTACTCAAAGTCTTCCAAAAAATTGAAGAAGAAGCAATACTTCCAAACACATTTTATGAGGCCAACATAACCCTGATACCAAAACCAGGCAAGGATGGCACAAAAAAAGAAAACTACAGACCAATATCTCTAATGAATACAGATGCTAAAATACTAAACAAAATACTAGCAAATCGAATACAACAACATATTAAAAAAATAATACATCATGATCAAGTGGGATTCATCCCAGAATCTCAAGGATGGTTCAACATACGTAAAACGGTTAATGTAATACACCATATCAACAAAACAAAGAACAAAAACCACATGATCTTATCAATAGATGCAGAAAAGGCTTTTGATAAAATACAACACAATTTTATGTTTAAGACTCTCAACAAAATGGGTATAGAAGGAAAATATCTCAACATGATAAAGGCCATATATGATAAACCATCAGCTAACATCATATTAAATGGCACTAAACTGAAGGCTTTCCCCCTTAAATCAGGAACAAGACAGGGTTGTCCACTCTCTCCACTCTTATTTAATGTGGTACTAGAGGTTCTAGCCAGAGCAATCAGACAAGACAAAGAAATAAAAGGCATCCATATCGGAAAAGAAGAAGTAAAGGTATCACTTTTTGCAGATGATATGATCCTATACATTGAAAACCCCAAAGAATCCACAAAAAGACTACTAGAAACAATAAGCCAATACAGTAAGGTCGCAGGATACAAAATTAACATACAGAAGTCAATAGCCTTTCTATATGCCAACAATGAAACAACTGAGAAGGAACTCAAAAGAATAATCCCCTTCACGATTGCAACAAAAAAAATAAAATACTTAGGAATAAACATAACAAAGAATGTAAAGGACTTATATAATGAAAACTATAAACCATTGTTAAGGGAAATTGAAAAAGATATAATGAGATGGAAGAATATCCCTTGTTCTTGGCTAGGAAGAATAAATATAATCAAGATGGCTATATTACCCAAAGCAATATACAAATTTAATGCAATTCCCATCAAACTTCCAATGACATTTTTTAAAGAAATAGAGCAAAAAATCATCAGATTTATATGGAACTATAAAAAACCCCGAATAGCCAAAGCAATCCTAAAGAAAAAGAATGAAGCTGGGGGCATTTCAATACCTGACTTCAAACTCTATTATAGGGCCACGACAATCAAAACAGCATGGTATTGGCAGAAAAATAGACACTCAAACCAATGGAACAGAATAGAAAGTCCAGAAATAAAACCACATATATATAGTCAAATAATTTTTGATAAAGAGGCCAACAACACACAATGGAGAAAAGAAAGCCTCTTCAATAAATGGTGCTGGGAAAACTGGAAAGCCACATGCAAAAGAATGAAACTGGACTACAGTCTCTCCCCCTGTACAAAAATTAACTCAAAATGGATCAAAGATGTAAACATAAGACCTGAAACAATTAAGTACATAGAAGAAGACATAGGTATTCAACTCAGGGACCTGGGTTTTAAAGAGCATTTTATGAATTTGACTCCAATGGCAAGAGAAGTGAAGGCAAAAATTAATGAATGGGACTACATCAGACTAAGAAGTTTTTGCTCAGCAAGAGAAACTGATAACAAAATAAACAGAAAGCCAACTAAATGGGAAATGATTTTTTCAAACAACAGCTCAG
The DNA here is from genome assembly GCF_036850995.1 of Saccopteryx leptura. Classification (NCBI taxonomy): domain Eukaryota; kingdom Metazoa; phylum Chordata; class Mammalia; order Chiroptera; family Emballonuridae; genus Saccopteryx; species Saccopteryx leptura. The sequence goes on along the minus strand of NC_089508.1, from coordinate 66,809,226 downwards.
ATAAGGGCCTAATATCCAAAATATACAAAGAACTCATAAAACTCAACAACAAACAAACAAACAATCCAATAAAAAAATGGGAAGAGGATATGAATAGACACTTCTCCCAGGAAGAAATACAAATGGCCAACAGATATATGAAAAGATGCTCATCTTCTTTAGCTATTAGAGAAATGCAAATCAAAACGGCAATGAGATACCACCTCACACCTGTTCGATTAGCTGTCATTAGCAAGACTGGTAATAGCAAATGTTGGAGAGGCTGTGGAGAAAAAGAACCCTGATACACTGTTGGTGGGAATGTAAAGTAGTACAACCATTATGGAAGAAAGTATGGTGGTTCCTCAAAAAACTGAAAATAGAACTACCTTATGACCCAGCAATCCCTCTACTGGGTATATATCCCAAAAACTCAGAAACATTGATACGTAAAGACATATGCAGCCCCATGTTTATTGCAGCATTGTTCACAGTGGCCAGGACATGGAAACAACCAAAAAGCCCATCAATAGATGACTGGATAAAGAAGATGTGGCACATATACACTATGGAATACTACTCAGCCATAAGAAATGATGACATCGGAACATTTACAGCAAAATGGTGGGATCTTGATAACATGATACGAAGCGAAATAAGTAAATCAGAAAAAAACAGGAACTGTATTATTCCATACGTAGGTGGGACATAATAGTGAAACTAAGAGACATTGATAAGAGTGTGGTGGTTACGGGGGGAGGGGGGAATGGGAGAGGGATAGGGGGTGGGGAGGGGCACAAAGAAAACAAGATAGAAGGTGACAGAGGACAATCTGACTTTGGGTGGTGGGTATGCAACATAATTGAACGACAAGATAACCTGGACTTGTTATCTTTGAATATATGTATCCTGATTTATTGATGTCACCCCATTAAAAAAATAAAATTATTAAAAAAAACAAAAATAAATAAATGCTTATTGTTTACTAAAAAGAAAAAAAAAATATGTATGAAGCATAGTGTGATTTTCTGGCCTGTTCCCCACCTGGCATCTTTAGTGAAGAGGTTTGGGTGTGATGCGTGGTGGACCTGGGAGAGGGGCAGTGATCCAGGCCCGGGGACCCTCTCACACTCCCAGAGCTGCATCACAGGAGATAGGAGAAAGGTTTTACTTTCAACCTGCTCAGAATTAAGTGTGGCTTAGTATTTTTTAAAATTTTATTTTAAAGAGGGACATTTTCTAGTATAAACACAGGTAAGAGAGTAGCTTAATAAGCCCTCATATACCCATTATCAGGCTTCAAGAATTACTAACACTTAACAGTCTTATTTCATTCATGACCACTTCCCCTTATTTATTTACTTTTCTGGATTATTTTTAAAGGAAATTCAATACGTATTTTGTAACTTATTAATACTTTAATATGCATTCAAACTGATAACTTAAAAAAAGTTACTTATATATGATGTCATTATCACATCCAATAAAATTCCAATAAATAAAATTACCTAAAACTTAGTTCATATTCAGTTTTGCTAATTGTCTCCAAAATGTTTTTCTACAGTTCTTTTTCCAGTGAGAATTCAAACAAGTTTCAAACAGTGCATTTAGTTGATTCTCTTAAATCTCTTTTAATCTATTCACTTTTCATGCCACTGATTTATTGGAGAAATGTATTTATATCACCAGTGGTCTTTCTTTGGTAGGGGACAAGGTGACCCATGGTCAAAGTTCACTCTGATACTGATTATCAGTATAACCTTGGGATACCAAGTTGACCTTTCAGAGTCTCAGTTTCCTTATCTAAAAAATAAAGGTGGTCCCTCACACCTGTTAGATTAGCTATTATTAACAAGACAGGTAATAGCAAATGTTGGAGAGGCTGTGGAGAAAAAGGAACCCTCATGCACTGTTGGTGGGAATGTAAAGTAGTACAACCATTATGGAAGAAAGTATGGTGGTTTCTCAAAAAACTGAAAATAGAACTACCTTATGACCCAACAATCCCTCTACTGGGTATATACCCCAAAAACTCAGAAACATTGATACATAAAGACACATGCAGCCCCATGTTCATTGCAGCATTGTTCACAGTGGCCAGGACATGGAAACAACCAAAAATCCCGTCAATAGATGACTGGATAAAGAAGATGTGGCACATATACACTATGGAATACTACTCAGCCATAAGAAATGATGACATCGGATCATTTACAGCAAAATGGTGGGATCTTGATAACATTATACGAAGTGAAATAAGTAAATCAGAAAAAAACAGGAACTGCATTATTCCATACGTAGGTGGGACATAAAAGGGAAACTAAGAGACATTGATAAGAGGGTGGTGGTTACGGGGGGAGGAGGGAAAGGGAGAGGGAAAGGGGGAGGGGGAGGGGCACAAAGAAAACTAGATAGAAAGTGATAGAGGACAATCTGACTTTGGGTGATGGGTATGCAACATAATTGAACGACAAGATAACCTGGAGATGTTATCCTTGAATATATGTATCCTGATTTATTGATGTCACCCCATTAAAAAAATAAAAATTATTAAAAAAAAAATAAAGTTGTTCAACCAAGTTGTCTGTGAGTCTTTTTTTAAACAGAGGAAACAGAGCAGAAATGGCTCTACATGCTATGTGCCTGACCCTCACAACTCTCAACCCCTACTACAAGGTAGGTATTGTTTCTATAGCTGAGAAAAACAACCAACTAGCCTAATCCAGTACAATTTGGAAGAAGGTGGACCTTCCTCAACCAGCAGTGTCTTCTGACTTGAAGCCTCTCTGAAACTAAGGGGAGAAAACCCAGAGGCCTGGAGGGGCATTATAAGGGGCCCACTGAGTTATTTTCCCTTTCTTAAACTCTCCTACTTCCTCGACCACAACAGTTTCATTCCTCACCCATGGACAGGGTAGATCATGTATGAAGTTCCTTTATTCTTCTTCAATGCGTTAAGGTTTAAATGAGAAAATTCCAGGACCATGAAACACAGAGTGGGAAGGACCTAAGCAATAATCCACTCCAACTCCATATATGAGGAATGCCCAAGCAGTTAGCCTCTCTGTGGAAGCAGCTCACGGCTTCCTGCACCAGACCACAGGTCAGGCCATTTGAGCCATTATTGTACTCTGGGTCCGGCTTAGAGCTAGATGTCAAGGTGTTTGTTACAAAATGGTACATGACAAGGCCACCCTGCAAGTCAGTGGCAGATCTGAGTCTAGAGCCCCTATTTGCTGACTCCAAAGGAATGATCATTATCAGCTTTGATGAGCTATCAGTTATCTCATCCTACTTAAACATTAAATTTAGAAGACAATGATGAAGTCACATCAGAAAAAAAAGAACAGACAATGTTTGCTGTTCTCCTGGGAGGCTTTTCTGCTCTACAAGGGATCTCCAATACACCCTGTTGGGATCCCAAAGTCTGACTCCTTGAAAAACAGTAGCTGCCGTACCTTACACATTTGCTATACGCAGAAACTGTGCCCACTGTTTTTTGTGTGTGTGTGTGTGTCACCTCTTACTTTGCACAATAGTCCTGACAGATAACGATTAGGAAAGAGAGGCCCAAATAGGTGATATTACCTGCTCAAGGTAACTCAGCCAACTTGAACTTGGACCTCTTGGACTTCAAGATGTGGCTTTTAAACCCAAACTAGTTTCCTTTCTAGATGTCTTTCCTATTGTGGAAATCCCCCTCCTGGAATACATTGAACTAATTCTCTACTGCAAGACAAAATGGAATTTCCCACCCATACAAGGCAAGAGGGACTAAGTAAGAGAGAAAATGAGGTCTAGGATCCGGAAGCCTATGTCCTGGTCCCAATACCTGCTCATGCTACCAACCAATTTTATATCCCAAGACCAAGCATTGGCTACTAGAGAGTCTTGTGCCAACTCAGGTGAACCCCTCGAGAGGCCTTCATTCCTGGAGCTTTTGACTCTGAAACTCCCACTGTTTGGGCCTTGCTTTGTTTTATTTATTTTATTTTTATTTTTGGAAACAGTTTATTTTTCCATTAACCTTAGTTCCCTTTTCTGTTTCAGACTGCAGGAGACTAGCTTGAGCACACTCAACTTGTTCCAAACTCTTTGGTGGCCTGGCCAGAGGGAGTTGTGGGCCCGTCCCCAGTGACAGGCTGAGGGCCTCAGTCTTCACTAGGGAACCGCTGAGGAGGCACACAGGGCATGTGAGCCTTCAAGTTACGACCACCCGTTGAGTAGCAGTAAATGCGGGAGCTGGAGCAGTCACTCACTCTGAAATTTCTCCTTGGTCATAGCCTTTTCAGTAGTCGGCCTGCTCTTCCTTTTTAGTGTTTTCTGGCTCTCTGCAGATGTAGAGATCAGTAGGACCGCCTGTGTGTGTTCTTGTGAGAGAATGCTGCACAGGCACAGAACATCCCGGGCCAGTGATCACCATCCCAGACTCGCCAAACGAGCTCCTTAGTTGTTTCTCCGGATGGCAAGGCCCACATGGTACAGAACAGACTGTGTTATACAACCTGGTTGGTAGGTTAACCTAAGACGTCTCTGTGAGGGGCTGTTGACCGATCCTACAGCAATAGCCTCTGGAATTTGGAGGTTGTGGCTCCCAGAAAGCTGCTTGGATGTGCTTCTTGAAGCTTCCAGGAGTCATGTGGTCTGCAGTAGGGGTGGTTCTAGTGGCAGCAGCACCTTCAGCACAGCTTGCTGGCTGGTGGCTTTCAGTGGTAACAACGGCATAAGCTGTATGCAGAAGCTTCCTCTAGGTTCTCTTCTAGAGTTATGATGTAAATGCCGTCACTTTTAATTTCGTAGGTGAACTGCTCTATTTGGAAGTCAAGATCTATGCTACATAAATGAGTTTCTGCTGGAACGATTTGAGGACATTCTTCTCCTTAATTTGAAGGATGTCAGTGGCTCCAAACATTATGAAAATATGACAATTTCTCTTTAAGTTACAATGGGAACCCAGAACAGGGCTGTATGGATACCTCTAAGGATAGTGCAGAAAGGTTTTTTTTTTTTTTTTTTTTTTAACATCTCTTAGCTTTCACAGGACCACTCTCCTACTGGTTGAAGACTGTACTCATTCTTGTCTTTGACCAGTGAGCTAATACTCCTCCTCATGAAGTGCAGCTCCGAAAGTTGGACACAATGTTCCAGGTGGGTAACCAGCATGGAGGAAGGACTCTTAACGACCTTGTTCTTTACATTATATCTAAGTATATTGTCTGATATCCCTTAGACCAGTGGTTTTCAACCCCGGGTCTGCAGACCAGTACCAGGGCGGTTAACTCTTTTCCTGACTGGCATGAAATTTCTGACAGATCAGTGGTTAAAAACCATTGCCACGATCTTTCTGAAACTTTCACAGAGATGTTTATGGGAGGGAGATGGTTTCAGAAAGCAGAAATCAGGGACATAGGACCCTTAGAATAATAATTCTAGGATCCTTCAACTGGAGTAATTTTCACAGAACCCCTCCACCCCCATAATAACACTATAATTATGAATTTGAATTTCCAAAGACTTTTAGGTTGGAATGCTATCCTGAGGATGTTCTTTTAAAATGCTTAGTTATCTCAGACAGTCCTTGTCTACATAGAATTCCTTGGACTAAACTATGTATTTTCCTTTGAGAAATTTACCCATCTCTTCTAGCAGGAAAGTCTGGGTTATGCTATTGTGATGATTTTGGGTTGGTCAGCTCCCAACATTCATTAGGTGAAAGTCTCCTGGAATATACAGCTGTTTTCTTTTTCCTTGTTTTCCCTTTTAAAATGGACTTCACTTGAACTTACACATTCTCCAGTTATTCTAGCAGGAGGCTCTGTGAAACCTTTGCTTTGGTCCTGTTCAATTAGAAAATGGTGGTGTCCAGGTGTGAGGGAGGTGGCAATGCTGGGAGTTTGGATGGCTGAGCAGAAGTTTGTGAGGTGGGCAGAGCAGGGTGGCATTACAAGCAAAGAGAATTACATTTGCAAAAGATTAGAGTCCCAAAGCAGTGAGATGTACGGAGGGGGCTGCACAACACTTTTGGGTGTTGGTGCCCATGTGCAGCAGTCAGCTTAGGCTGCTGTAACAAACGCCACAGACTGGGGGGGGGCTTAACAACAGAAACTTATTGTCTCACAGTTCTGGAGGCTGGAAATCTGAGATGAAAGTATCAGAAAGGTTGTTTTTCTCCTGAGGCCTCCTCTTTGGCATGGAGATGGCTGTTTTCTCCATGTCCTCTCATGGTCCTCCCTCTGTGTGTGTGTGTCTTAATCTCCTTTTGTAAGAACATCATTCATATTAGAACAGGCCCCTCCCATACAACCTCACTTTACCTTAATTGCCTCCTTAAAGGCCCTGTCTCCAGATACAGCCACACCTGAGGTACTGTTAGGCAGCTATTTTCTATAAAGGAGAAGAATGTGGGTGGAAGTTGGTGTATGGGAAGAGCTCAGAACCAGAGTGTGGGAATGGCTTCAGGAAACCATGGAATGATGAGGCTCAAATAAAGTAATGGGCAGAAAGAGCCCCAGACAAGCATGGGATTCCATGAAAATAGGAGGAGCACAGTACTGTGAGCAGGCTCTTGTTCAATGTTGTAGGACAGGTGGTAAGGAGTATCACATTCTGCTCTTGTTCTTATAACACAGAGCTCCTACAGTGTTTCCTTTTGCCTGACTCTAATCCTAATTGGACAGACTGGATAAGTTGTTTAAACTTTGAGCCATGTGTTTCTTGTTGCTATAGAGATTATTTTATTACCAACGACTTTAACTTTCTCTCCATGTTTCTTCCAACTTCTTCCCAACTTTTATAGACACTTCTGGAACAGGGAATCTTAGGAGCTGGTAATTTTTATCACCTTCCTGTGGCCTCCAGATGTGAGAACTGGGACATCCATCTAGCCTTTGAGCAAATTCCCTTGAATCAATATCAGGCTTCCCTTAGCCAGTGCGGAGCTGCCAGGTCCTCCCTGACCTGTACTGCATGACTTCCTGCCCTGCCAGCAATGGCATGGGTGGGGGAGGGACATAGGACACAGACCCTTTCTCTGTTCTCTGAAGAAAGGGTAACCAAGGAAGGTTGAAGTGTCCTTGGGGACACTGCCAAAGCCTGCTTCTTCCATAAACATGGGGCCAGGAGAAGGAAACTGGACTCTGGATGACTCCCAGAGGTCAGAGCAACCCACCAAATCTTTTCTGAGCAAATATGATGGTTTCACCAGGACCAATGTAGGGAGAATACTTATGTGATGGCAGTACACTCAGTAGCTTCTAATTCAGCCCAGCCAAACCTCAGCATAAATCATTTGCCCCAGACATTTGCTTTTTGCCCAAAGTCATCAGATTCTTACCTAAAATTATGCAAGGGAAGTTTTCGAGGAGGTCTGTGAAACAAGTTCATTTTCTCCCTGTTTCTTCCCCCTGCACCTCAGCAGTCCCCATTGCTCAGCCAGGGATGACTGAGCGAACCAGGGAACCACTCTTTCACTCAACAAAGAAATTTAGCAATCTCCGAGGCTGTGTCACCTTGCCAGCAGAAACACTGAATGGCAATAGTGCCGAGAGTCAACACTAATAGCCGACACCAAATTAAACTGCCAGACTTGGTGTGATGTAGCTCTGTCACCTCTTGACACTTCTGATGTGAGTACAGGGACTTCTGCAGGAAATTCATCAGCTATAGTTCATGACGCATCATCTTTACATATCTGTCCATCTACAGTTGTCAGCAACAGGCAAGCCTTAAATGACCTCAGTGATTAGTATATAGATCGCACTACCTCCAGACATAGTAAACAGGGTTTAACTCTTGGGGCTCCTTCAGCTCTGCCTTCCTCTCTGATAAGACCTGGTTACTGGTGTTGCCATGCTTCTGTGTTTCGGTGGTAACTGACAAAAGCTGATTAAGAAGGTCTCCTTTCTTTTCCCCCATTAACCAGTATCTCAAATTGGTCCCTTCTTTCCAAGTTAGCTATTCTGCTGATGCACATCCTCTCTGATGTGTATTTCTGGAGTGTCATCAAAAAATGTATATTTACTCATTCATGGCTTGATTTACCATTGGTCTGATGGGGAAGATTAGAATTTTAGTACAGGCTCATCTTGCTAATCAAACTTGTTTGCTTTGCTGCGGAGAAGGTCTTTGATTTTTCTGTGCCTTCCAGGCAGATCACTGTAGTGTAGTAATAGCTGCAAATGTGCCAAGCTCAGGCGCTTGCTGACTTAACACATATTTTCAGACCCTTAAAACTTTTCACTGGTCATTATTACCTGAGGTGTTTATTGTGTACATTTGTCGTTATACTCTAGGAGTAAGTTAAGTAGCTTTGTAGGGGATGCAGCTGCATTCCGCCCCTCCCCCCCTTACATCTCTTCCTAATGTGATTTCAGAAAGAGTAGTCTCAAATATATAAATAGTGGTGAGGACACGGAAGTCTGGTTTTGGAATCATCTTACAGCTCTATTTTAATTTTTTTTGCAATGATACCAGCTTTTGTAATCACGTCACAAGTTCTATTAAAATTTTTTTGAGGGGTTTATTTCTATGATAACAGTCTCCATATGCATTGCTGTATAATGAAGGCCGTACTTGTCCACAAACCACACGTTTATGTTTGTTTTTGTTTTAAGGACACTGAGGGTTTCTGTAGCAAGGATGATGTTTTCCTGTTTTCAGTTATTTGCTAATCGAGCCCTTGATGTTGTTACCTTAGAGACTCGGAAATGCGGTCTTAGGCTGGCTCCTGGAGGCCAGTCTCGGGCCATGGGTGTGCTGCCTCTCAGGTTCTGATATTCATCTTGCAATTGTTCTTATTTCTGGCGCCCAGTCACTTCATTGGGTTCTGGGCCACTGCTGAGTGTCATAGTCTGTTTGAAGATATCCCCGTGAGGACATCTCTGGTGGCTGTGTTCAGTTATAAGGCTTGTTGAGGGTGATAGGGGTGTGAGAATGTAGCAGATATAGGCCAGATGCACTCACTGGAGCTGGCAGTCCATTTAAGAAAGGGCTCTCTAAGGCAGATAAAATGCCTGTTTAAATTTCTTGAAACAGTCTGCTTTCAGCTTTAAAATAATCTGAGGGGTGGTGGTGAGTAGGTAGAGGTGGTGATGGTGAGTAGAGGTAAAATAAGATTTTCCAGGAGTTGATAGTGTTGAAGCTGGGCATACATGGGATTCATTAAACTGTTCTCTCTTCTTTTTGTATATGTTTAAAAATCTCCATAATACAAGGTTAAAAATGATATTAAATGTCTTGAAATGTTGAATTATGGCTCTATGAATTGAAATGATACTGGATTTGACTACTAATACAAAAATTCATGTCAAATTCTTTAATGTTAATTTTACTTGGATCTCAAAAAGGATTTAATGCAGCCTCTATTGGTACCTTTTGAACTTCTCTCATTTCACAAAACCACTGGTTTTGGTGTCAGACTTCAGCTTGGGTCAGCTACACACTGTCTAAGGGAAAGCCTGGTATTTGACATACTTACCTAGATATTGTCTGGCGCTTCAAGAAAATAAAGCTCCCCTCTCTGCGCCCTTTCACCCTGGAATTCTCCTGAAAATTGTGTCTGTGGAGGAGGGGCTGGTGGAGAAGTTGCACCCCCCTGGATCACATACATCATCCCAGTGGAGTTTTATTCCTGTTCTTCAGAACACTCTCTTGATTCAAAATGCAGGAAACCCATTCCTTTTCATAAGGCTGGTCTATACATCCAGGCAGATCATGTCATGTAAAGGTTTATGGTGTAACAGTAAGGTGAAATATCTACCACAGTCCAAATTCCACATGGGTTTCATGAATTAAAAAATGTTAAGGAGAGCATGCTGAGGAAGAAGTCACAGAACACAATCCGTGGCTGATTTATGTGCAGGATGACAACCTCACCCAGCTGAATACAGGAACAAATTCATGCTGCTTAGAGTCATTGTGGTGAGGTCAAGGCCCAGTGTATGGAGCCAGCATGAGAGAAAACAAGGAACAAAATAGTGGAAGAAAATGCTTTGAACCTCTTTTATAACTCATATCTTGGGAACATTTGGAAAGAGAGTGCTTAGGGAGAAGGTTTTTGTAAAATGATAGACATCTCAGCTATGAGACAGCTGTGAGCATCACCTTTAACACGGCTGGCTATGCTTGCATATACATTTGAGGTGCATGTGAAACATGGAGATGGTTAGAATAAGTCATAGGGTAAAAACAAATTGAAGACTGGCCACTCAAGGCTATTTTCAGAGACTGTGACTTGAAGTGGCTGAGATGAACACTTAGCTCACTCAGCTGGGGATTATAATGGGAGTGCTGACAACCCTCACTAATTAGGATGCTCTCAGACAGCTCTGTAATGGCTGCGGAGAGCTGCTGTCAGTAAACAGTATTGTATTTGGGGGTTGTTGCGTTGGGCGCATTCTGCACTGCAGAGACTTTGCTTGCCTTGTTCCTAGCAGTCATCTTGCTTCTAGCTTTTCCTCTCATATCCCGACGGTCTCAGGTGCCCTTCTCCAGGAGACAAAGGATTCTGAGCTTACCCACAGTTCTCCTCCTGGGGCAGAGGGTGAAAGATGATACCAGCAAACACACAAACTAATTATAACCCTCCTTAGTTCCTGTGGGTGAACCTCCCCATCCATCCCCTTTGCCCTTTCCCACATTCAATTCCTATTTGGTGTGGAAGGAAGGATTATTTCTGGAAACCAGCCTTTCCCCTCCAGCTCTCTCCCAGCCTCTAACCACCAAACATAGGTGAGTCATCCTGTGGTAATTAACAATCTCATCTTGAGGAGTACATTTTATGGTACTCTTGGTCAGGTAAATTCTAAATTAGCTCAGTTAAAATGGGTCATAAGACACAATTCTGTCGTCCCTATTAGCTCCTGGACCTCTGCCAATGCACCGTACTATTTCGGGAGCTGGGCTTCTGGCAAAAGGAATCATTACCCAGAGATTATGTTCAGGATGAGTGGTGTGGAGGACACACAGTAATGGTGCCTTCTCTCCTCCGGCTTCGCTCTCGGGTTCTGGCATGATAAATGAAGGGTTAGAAAGGATTGATTATGCGGAGGGCAGGATATGCGGTGTTGAGGGAGTGCTTAGGGACCTGTCACTGAGGTCACTGTCTCTGCTGTCACCCAGGAATGCTGGGGAAAGACTGATGCCAGGTTTACCCTTGAGATTCCCAATGTCCCTGAAGAGGATGGAAGGAGTTTTCAGATACTCAGGCCATGTTTGTAGAGTGGAATCAAGTGGCAAGAAGTTAGGGCTCTAGTCCCTTCTCAAGCAGAACATCTGGATGATCGTCCACAAGTCACTTTCTCCTATCTTACCTTGTTTCTTCACCTATTAATTGAAGAGGTTGTGCAATATGACCCCTGGGGTTCTTCCTATCTCAAATATCCTGTGACCCTGGAATTCTCTGCAAACCCATGGAGTTGTCTCATTATGTTCACTTCGGTCTCTGTAGACAACTGTGGGCTCTGTGGGTCTGGGTTGGGTGTCCTCATTAAGGTGGTGTTTAAAGCATGGTTGCCTTTGGTTCTGAAAATATATCTTTCTAAGATTTTATTCTGGCTACTTTTGTTATTCTGAGCTTGATGGGAGCAAGAATTTCAGCACAGAATAACCCACTGAGTTCTGAATGTATAGAGCAGAACTCGACTTTAAAAGAATATGCAGGCCCTGGCTGGATATTCCAATGGTTAAAGTATGTCCCAATACACCAAGGTTGTGGCTTCCATTTCTGGTCAGGGCACATGTAAGAAGCAACCAATGAATGCACAAATAAATGGGAAAATAAATTGATGTTTCCCTTTTTCTATCTCTCTCTTTCTTTCTCCCTCTCTTTTCCTTCCTTTCATTCTAAAATCAATCAATCAATAAAAAATTAAAAATATTTGCAAAAATTTTTTAAAAAAGGACAATGTGCCACAGCAGTTTGACAGGAGCAAGTGTGTGTGTGCTGTGAGCAGGGGTGGGGGATAGGCTACTGCTGTGAAAAAGAGATTCGCTTTGCCTTTAAGCAGTTTGCAAGCCAAGGGATTGTAATATGAGCTCAAAGATTTCAAGAGAGTGAGAAGGAACAAAGAAGGAAGATTGAATTTGAGCTGAAGTATCCAGTAGAAAAATCTGAAACTGGAATGAGTATGGAGGAGTAACTTTTGAAAGCATAGTAGTGTGAATTAGGGTACTACCTAGATCTGGGATGGGGGCGTTTGGTGACCCTTTACTTTGGGCACTAGAATCACTAAGGATCCCACAGCTTTACTTCCTCTGTATAATTTGTTAAGCAAGGAAGTATGAGAAACATAATTTCAGCCCCTTGGACTCTGATATACAGTTGAGGAATGGTAGAATGATTGTAGGAGGGGTACTGAAATAGTGGATCCACAGAGCGATGAGACTCCACTTTGACATATTAAAGTGTGGGCTGGCAGCTCATCACCTCATTGAAAAGAATACCTTTGGTGGTAGTTTAAAAGAACTTTGAGACATTGATAAGAGTGTGGTGGTTACGGGGGAAGGGGGGAGGGGGAGAGGGAAAGGGGGAGGGGGAGGGGCACAAAGAAAACTAGATAGAAGGTGACAGAGGACAATCTGACTTTAGGTGATGGGTATGCAACATAACTGAATGACAAGATAACCTGGACATGTTATCTTTGAATATATGTATCCTGATTTATTGATGTCGCCCCATTAAAAAAATAAAATTATTAAAAAAAAAAGAACTTTGGTAGCAGCTAGAAGGCATAGTGGAGGAGATGGACATGAACACATGAGTTTAATAAAATCATGGCAATAGTTCAAATAATAGAAAATGAGATGTGAAACTTTATAAAATTTTGAATTCAGGAAATGAAAAAAATCTTATTCACATTGAAATATATGCACTATATCTTTGAAAATAATTATGTACAGATGTAAAGATGCAAAAGATGTAAAGAAGAACAAGAACAACGGTTTTTATCTACTGAATTTTTATTATGTGCTAGGCATAGTTTATTTACTTTATATACTATCTCATTTAATTCCTAGAACAACCCTGGGTGGTAGATATTATGACTAAATTTACACATGAAGAAACTAAATCTAAGAGGCAGTAAGTGATTTAAGGTGCGTAGTTAACAACTATGGAAAATCAGGTTGCAATTAGGGGAAGGTTCTTACTTGGAGTCTAGGTTTCTCTGATTCCAGATCTTGTTCCCTATGCAGTTTAACCTGACTTGTTCATGAAGTAGCATGCTTGTTATGTCTAATTTGTAACATTTTCCAGTATTTTAAAGAAAAATATAAATTTGAAGAATATTAAGGTCAAAGAGTACAACATTTAAGAAAAGGTATTAATGCAGTTCTACTAAGACCCAGTGCCTCAACTTCCCTAATTTCTGAAAACCACTGACAGGAATATAATTATCATCATAGCTTTTGCCATTAAATGCAACCATCAGAGGAAGGATGTATTTCAAGAGCTGAAGGAAGACAAATATATGGCCCTGAAAAGGGATAGTCATTTTCACAAGGGAAAGAAGAAAAATTTCTTGTGAAATGTCCTTGTATTGACTTTTGATCTGGAGATTTGGGGAAGTGTTCTTGACTTTCTCATTGTCTTCAAAAGACTGGAGTAGAAGCAGAACTGAAAGTCAGCTCTTTTTTGGGGGGAACACAAGTGCTTTTCATGCTCATGTGACAAAGAAACAGTTTTCTGCTGTTAACATCTTTGTCTCTCTTCAAGTTTTTGTGTGACTCACATTGAACTGGAAAAAATGAAGATAATAATTCCCTAATGTTTGGCAATTGGCAGCTCCATATATAATAAAATTAAAACCATTAAAAGTAAATTCAATGATAAAAATGGGTGATTTAAGTGCTTCTTTTAATTGACTACGAGAAGATTTTGTATCTCCTAGGGTATGGAGGTAGAGCTTCCTGGTAGTAGGTGTTGTAGGTTCCTGAGTTCCTGAAATGATGTACTTCTTTAGGTTGTGCACGATTTTCTTCTTGAACTAGTTTCTCATTTATGATCGTTCATAGGTAATTCTCTGTATGAGGAGGAGGGGAGACCAAATGATTCCTTTATGCTTTTATAAAATGATACACTGTGTCATACTGTTTTCTTTGCCATTTATTTATTTTCCTATCTGTATCAGACATGGGATTGGTCAGGAAAAACAGAGTCCACTCTAACGAGTTTAAGCTTACCAACATGTAGAAACAGGCCTGAAGCTGTTGAGCACCAGATGCCAGGAAACCAAAGTTACTGTAAGTCAGAAAGACACCATCCCTGCTACCACTTTTGTACCAGATATTCTACCCTGAACTTCTGAAAAACCTTCTCAGGCATTGCTGCCTCCACTACCAAAACTGCATGCCTCTGCCACTTTTCTCCTCAGGAGCAAGGGGCATGCCTCTCAGCCTGTCTCTTGTATTGCACACTTCCAAAACACTGTGTCACCTTTGTGTGCCTGATTGGCAAAGCCTAAACCTCCGGCCTGTGTCCTAGCTGCAAGGGAGGCTGGGCATTTGTGTTCTACTCTGGGGACTCTGGAGTCACAATATGGGGATTTCTGCAAACAGAGGAAGTCAATTCACAAGATCATAGGACCTGGTTATGTGGCAAATGTCATGACTCCATCCCAGGCAACTTTCTTAGTACTCGAAGGAGTGGCAGGTAGGCAAGGAAAGACAAAAGGAAACTTTTATTGAGAAGCTCTGTAACAGATGTTGTGAGGGTACCACCCATATCATTGGAACTTACTGTGAAAGGTACTCCATCTTTTCCAGTTGCTAGCATCTGCATCTCATTGCTCAGGTCTGAGTGCTGGGTGAATTAATACCACCCCAGCAGCTGTCAGTCAATCACTGGGCCCAGCTCTTTTGTTCCTTCAGTGGGATAACCCAAGGAAGGCTCTTGCTTTTCACTATGTCTTAGAGTTTTCCCCTGAGACTAAGTCCTGGTCTCCCACAGAGGTAGCTGGCTTGATATCCGACTCTTTATTCCTTCCTTCCTTTCCTGTTTGCACTTCTTTACTTGTGTAGTGGTGTTTCTTGTACCTCTCCAATATACAACCTGTGTCTGTCTTGGGTCTGTCTCACACTAAGGTGACCTATTTTCCATAGATACTCTCACATTTATTATGAGCTAATTCTTTCAGTACCGTGATGCAATCATGTTTAACGAGGAAAGCGGTGCTCAATTACCAGCATGGCTTCAATAGAAAGCTTATTGCTCTCTCACTCTGAAGTCTGTCATGAGGCCAAATGCTTCCAGGGAGGGCTGTGCCTCCAGGTTTTCAGTCCTGGCTGCAAAAATCCTCACAGCTTCTCTTCACTGCCCCAAAGGATATTTCAGGCCACAGAAAATTGCTTCTGGGAGTTTCCTCTTGCAAAAATTGGTGCTAAAGTACTTTTAAAGGGTTTAACTCCTCTCAAGCTCCTCTCAGAGTTCCTTGCTGCTCCTTTACAGGTGGCAGAAAGAAAAAAGGGGGCGGGTGAAGCAACAGTTTTGAACACTTACAATGCCAAAAAGCAGGTGCTCTGCCTCCTAAGACTAGAATAAGGTAATTTCCACTTGGCTGTATAAGAAGAAATGAAGCAATTGCTGCTGTCAGTTTCTAGCTTGGAGTTTTTTCAGGTGATGTTGTACCCAGCAGTGCTGCTGTTGATAGAGCCTTGGCTGGGTGGAGATACCTACAAACCTTTCTAGAGTACCTACCTCCACAGGTGGGAACTCTTTTCTGAGAGAGCTTGAGTACAAAGATCAGAACATTTTGTACATAGCTTTTAACATGGAATGGAAAAGAGTTTCAGGAACCTTTAGCTTGTTCTTGTAAGTGTGGCTTGAACACATGGAAGGAAGAAGGCTTCCTACAGGCTTTACTCTCCCCTGGCTCCTGCTGCTGACCATCCCATTCACCCTCCATGTGTGCGTGGACTTCCCACACTTCTGCCTCTTTGCTTTTGCATGATATAAAAGTCAAACACTCCTACTGCAGGACCTTTTCTCTGAAAGCACTTGACTCATGAGTTCCACAAACACTCTCTTTTCAAGTTGTGGAAAATGGAGGCCCAGAAGAGAGAAGTGATGTCTTTAGAGTGACTCAAGGCATAAAGGGAAGGAGAGCTGCCTCAGAAAATGCTCCCTTAATAATTAGTCAAAAATGTTTTTAAAAAATTTTTATGGCACTTAGCGCTTGAAAAGAACCACTAGAAGGGGCCAGCATGGAGGGCGCTTGAGGATGAATTCAACAAATACTGCAGAATATAAGGTTTTGCTCTATTTTTATCTGTTAGCAAAGAAGCATCTTACAGTTAGCTAGTCAATAGCAAATTTTTGTTGAGTGCCTACTGTGTGCTAGGCAATGCCTCAGACTAGGAGTTGGCAAACGTTTTCTGTAAAAGGTCCAAACAGTAAATATTTTAGGTTTTCCAATCCATACAGTCTGTGTCAGAACAGATCAGTCATTACAGAGCAAAAGTAGCCATAGACAGTGTGCAAATAAATAAGTAGAATTGTGCCAGTAAAACTCTTCATAAAACCTTGATTCATAAGATTTAGCCCCCAGGTCTAAGTTTGCTGATTCCTACTGTAGACATGGGGGATACAAATGTTAACAAAATTACATCCTGACCTTCAAGGAGTCTGCATTATGATGAAAGTGCTACTTTAAAAAGTGAGTACAGCCCTGGCCGGTTGGCTCAGTGGTAGAGCGTCGGCCTGGCGTGCGGAAGTCCCGGGTCCGATTCCCAGCCAGGGCACACAGGAGAAGCGCCCATCTGCTTCTCCACCCCTCCCCCTCTCCTTCCTCTCTGTCTCTCTCTTCCCCTCTTGCAGCCAAGGCTCCATTGGAGCAGAGATGGCCTGGATGCTGGGGATGGCTCCATGGCCTCTGCCTCAGGCGCTAGAGTGGCTCTGGTCACAACAGAGCAATGCCCCGGATGGGCAAAGCATCGCCCCCTGTGGGCGTGCCGGGTGGATCCCGGTCGGGTGCATGCGGGAGTCTGACTGCTTCCCTGTTTCCAGCTTCAGAAAAGAAAAATACAAAAAAAAAAGTGAGTATAGGCCCTGTCCAGTGGCTCAGTGGATAGAGCATTGGCCTGCTATATGGATGTCCTGGTCTTGATTTCCAGTAAGGGCATACAGGAGAAGCAACCACCTACTTCTCTCCTCTCCCTCTCCCCCTTCTCTTCCTCTTACTCTCCTGCAGCCAGTGGCTCAATTGGTTTGGGCAGGGGCCCAGGCTCTGAGAATAGCTTCATTGGAATGCATCATCCCCAGGTGCTAAAAATATCTCTGTACTTGAGCATTAGTCCAAGATGGGGTTGCAGGGTGGATCCGGGTTGGGGCACATGTGAGAATCTATCTCACTATGTCCCCTCCTCTCACCTAAAAAAAGTGAGCACTTGTGATTTGGGATAAACATTCAGCTACAGCATCATGTATGGACTCAGAACAGGCTTGGATGGAGTGAAGATGGTGTGCCCTGGACATTTGTGTGAAGTGACCCCAAAAGTGGCTCTAAAAAGGCACCAGTGTCAGGTTCCAAGATGACCCCAGAGTAGGCAGATGCTCCAACTCCCACTTCCCAGAACCAAGGTGGGTCACAACTTAAATCTGAGAACACTCATCATGGAAGACAAACTTTGGACTAAACTAAGAGGATTCTACAGCCAAGGACCCCCAAAGAACCCACACTGAGACTGGTAGGAAAGATGGAGATGCAGAAAGGGCTGCCCCACTCCCAGGAGGGAGCAGCAGCCAGGAGGGACTTTCATGAGGGCTGTCCAGCGAGTTGTAGGTCCTTATCCCCCAAACTGGAATCCCAACCTAGTGCCCTGGAGTCTGGAATGGGTTTACGGACTATATTTGGCTGAGAAAAAAGCCTAGGCACGATTTGAGAGAAGGAGGCAGGACTCTCAGACCCAGGTTCTGTATTAAAGGAACAGCATGGAGAGCCTTGCTCAGAGCCACTTTCCCAGAGCTCCAGGATTGAAGAGCACTGGGAGGACTGGAGTTGCCAGGAGAGAGAGTAGTCTCGGTGGCACAGGGGGAGGAGACACTTTGAGAGAAGAACACCCTAACCCCAGGACTGAGTCACTCCCTAAATCTAAAGTGAACATTTTTCCTGGGAACAGCATCATCAGCAAAGGAAAGAAAGTGACCCATCCACTGGAGGCTCCCCTACCCTAGCTAGAACAAAGGTGCTTAGAGCCAGGTGCCATGTTAGGGACGCAAGTAGGGAGTGCAGAGGTCTAAGCTATACCATCCCTCACACTGCTGAGTGCTCGCCGGGGGTGGGTAGGTGAGAGAGGGCAAGGCGCAGCTGCCGAAGCCAGGGTGGTTAGAGCGAACATGTGAAAGCCGGTGGGCGAAGCTGAGAACCGCTGCTACTGCTGAAGAGGTCCGGGCTTACACACAGTCCTGCTCACTGTGTGGGCCCACCCTTGGCAGGGGCAGAGGCCCAAGCATGAGTGGAGGGGGTACGCATGGACATGCATAAGCCTGCCAGCAAGGGTGGAAGTGACCGTGGCTGCTGCAGGGGTCCAGATGGTGCACAAAACTGCCCAGGGTAGGGGCATACCCTCAGTGGCAGTGAAAGCCAGGGTGATCCAAGCAGGCACGTGCGGCCCCCTATGGCAGCTGCTGAGGTCTGAGTCGATGCGCAGATCTCCAGAGACATTGACGAGCCCTCCACAGCAGCGGAGGTGGTGGCAGCCCTGGAAGCAGTTCAAGCGGGTGTGCACCTGAGCCCAAATGCCCTGGGCAGCAAAAGTGGTGGCGGCCCAGTTGACAGACCAACAACAGAAACACAGGGGTCACACCCACTGGACCCCTGTGACTACACCCTACTGAGTGCTGAAAAAGAAGATAAAAACAAAATAAAATAAAAGAAGTAAATAAAAAGTCTGGTTAGAATAACACCAAGGCTAAGGAGTAGGCCACATCCAATACCATACCTAATCACTGAATTACAGTACTGAGCCCAACAAATAGCCAGCAATAAGAGGCAACAGAAAGTGGATTTTAGGGGAACTTGAAAGTTTAAAGGAACTTCCCCCAGGCCAAGAGTAGATAAAATCAAGCCTAGGAGTGCAGCTGATATTTACAACAACACCTGAACCCAGCAGAGGCAGCCACAAGATCTGGATAGCCTGTAGCTCCCAAAAGGTGAATAAGAACCAATCATAGGCATTGATCCCAACTTATCTGCTCCAGCACCTGGCCAGGGGGGGTCCAGGGAAGGCACATGCAGTGGCCAGATATGGAAAGCACCAGTTCAGGACCTAGCAACTCTTGTAAGATTGGGGCCTTAAAAAAGGGCTCCTCACACTGGGCCCAGTTAAGACATAGAAAACTCTGACACAAACACCAAAAAGAATAGTGATAGCAGATAAGTAGCCCACAGCGGATTACAAACAACAGCTTATGCCAACCCAAGAAAACCTAGAAACAACACAACTGAAAATGGGAGGCAGGCAACACCAACCCTAGACTTAGCCAGCTCTACAAACAACACACCCAAATGAGGAGGGTATACACAGACAAAATGGAAAGACAGAGAAATGCAATCCAAATGAATCAATAAGAAACCCCCTAGAAAATGATCTGAGTGAGATGGAAATAAGCAAACTACCAGATGCAGAGTTTAAAATAATGATTATTATAATGCTGAAAGATCTTAGAACAACAATGGATAGACACAATGAGCACATAAATAAAGAGAAAACAAGCATCAAAAATCATTGGAATTATAAAGAAGAACCAGTTAGAAATGACAAATACAATATCAGAAATGAAGACTACACTAGAAGCAATTAAAAGTAGGCTGGATGAAGCAGAGGATCAACTCAGTGATTTAGAAGACAAGATAAACAAAACATAGAAGCAGAGCAGCAAAAAGAAAAGAGGCTGAAAAATTCAGAGGAAACTCTAAGAGAGCTCTGTGACAACCTAAAGAGAAATAACACCCGCATCATAGGGATTCCTGAAGAAGAAGAGAAAGAACAAGGGATAGAGACTTTGTTCAATCAAATCATAGCTGAAAACTTTCTTAAATTGATGAAGGAAAAAGTCACACAAGTTCAAGAAGCACAGAGAATTCCAGTAAAGAGAAAGCCAAAGAAATCTACACCAAGACACATCAAATTAAAATACCAAAGCTAAGAGATAAAGAGAAAATATTAAAATTTGCACAAGAAAAAAAGGCTATCACCTACAAAGGAGCCCCCCCAAAATGGCATCTGACTTTTCAACAGAAACACTTAAGACCAGAAGGGAAGGGCAAGAAATATTCGAAGTAATGCAGAACAAAAGCCTACAACCAAGACTTCTTAATCCAGCAAGGCTATTGTTTAATATTGAAGGGGAAATAAAAAGCTTCCCAGACAAAAACAAAACAAAAGGAAACAAAAACTCAAGGAATTCATTACAACCAAACCAATGCTGCAAGAAATGTTAAGGGGCTTGTTGTAAACAGAACAAAGGGGAAAAATATAGTAAAAGAGGAATATAGCTTTAAAGAATAAAATGGCAATAAACAACTACATATCAATAATAACCTTAAATCTAAATGGATTAAATGCTCCAATCAAAAGACATAGGGTAGCAGCATGAGTAAGAAAACAAGACTCATACATATGCTGTCTACAAGAGACACATCTCAAAACAAAAAATAAACAAAGACAGCAGGTAAAAGAATAGAAAAAAATATTTCATGCAAATAAAAATGAAAAAAAAAAAGCTGGGGTAGCAATACTTATATTAGACGAAATGGACTTTAAAAAAAGGCTATAGTAAGAGATAATGTGGTCACTATATAATGATAAAGGGAGCAATCCAACAAGAAGATATAACCATTATAAATATCTGCACACCTATTATAGGAGCACCTAAATATATAAAGCAGACTCTGATGCATTTAAAGGGCAAGATCAACAACAATACTATAATAGTAGGGGATTTTAATACCCCAATAACATCAGTAGGTAGATACTCAAGAAAAAAATTAACAAAGAAACAGCAGACTTAAAAAACACACTAGATCAAGTGAATTTAATAGATATCTTCAGAACATTTCACCCCAAAGCAGCAGAATATACATTATTTTCAAGTGCTCATGGTACATTCTCTAGGATAGACTACATGTTAGGGCACAAAAGCAGTCTCAACAAATTTAAGAAGATTGAAATCATATTAAGCATTTATTCTGATCACAATGGCATGAAACTAGAAATCATCCACAACAATAAAAACTGAAAAATACTCAAACACATGAAAACTAAATAGCATGTTATTAAATAACAAATGGGTTAACAATGAGATAAAAGAATAAATAAAAAAATCCTAGAAACAAATGATATTGAGCATGCAACAATTCAAAGTTTATGGGACACAGAAAAAGCAATACTGGGAAGGAAGTTCATAGCACTACAGGCATACCTTAAGAAGCTTGAAAAAGCTCAAATAAACAACCTAACCCTGCATCTAAAGGAACTAGAAAAGGAACAGCAAGTAAAGCCCAGAGGTAGCAGAAGGAAGGAAATAATAAAGATCAAAGTGGAAATAAATGGCATAGAAGCTAAAGAAACAATACAGAGGATCAATGAAACCGGGAGCTGGTTCTTTGAAAGGGTAAACAAAATCAATGAAACTTTAACCAGACTCACAAAAAAAAAAAAAAAAAAAAAAAGAAAAAGAGAGAGAGAGAGAGAGAGAGCAAAGACTCAGATAAATAAAGTTAGAAATGAGAGTGGAGAAATAACAACTGACACAACAGAAATATAAAATATTGTAATAAAATACTATGAAGAACTGTATGCAAAAAAATTAGACAACCTATGTGAAATGAACAAATTTTTTGAAACATATAATCTTTCAAAAATCAATCTGGAAGAATATGAAAACCTAAACAGACCAATTACAACAAATTAGATCGAAATAGTTATCAGAAAACTTCCAACAAACAAAAGTCCTGGGCCTGATGGCTTCACAGGTGAATTCTATCAAATGTTCAAAAAACTAACTCCTATCCTTCTTAAGCTATTTCAAAAAATTCAAGAGGAAGGGAGACTTTTGAGCTCCTTTTATGAGGTGAGCATAATTCTGATTCCAAAACCAGGCAGAGACAAAACAAAGAAAGAAAATTATAGGCCAACATCCCTGATGAATTTAGATGCTAAAATCCTCAACAAAATATTAGCAAACTGGATCCAGCAATACATGAAAAAATCATATATTATGATGAAGTGGGATTTATTCTGGGGAGGCAAGAATGTTACAATATTGGCAAATCAATCAATGTGATTCATCACATAAACAAAAGGAAGGAGAAAAACCACATGATAATTTCAATAGATACAGAAAAAGCATTTGATAAAATTAAGCACCTATTTATAATCTAACTCTCAGCAAAGTGGGAATACATGAAATATACCTCAACATGATAAAGGCCATCTATGACAAACCCACAACCAACATCATAATCATTGGGCAAATATTAAAAGCAATCCCCTTAAGATCAGGAACAAGGCAGGGATGCCCCCTTTCACCACTCTTATTCAACATAGTCCTGGAAGTCCTAGCCACAGCAATCAGACAAGAAGAAGAAATAAAAGGCATCCAAATTAAAAAAGAAGAAGTAAAACTATCATTATTTTCAGATGATATGATACTGTATATAAGAAATCCTAAAGTCTCAGTAAAAAAATTACTGGACCTGAGAAATTAATTCAGCAAGGTTGCTCAGTATAAAATTAATATTCAGAAATCAGAGGCATTTTTATACACCAACAATGAACTGTCAGAAAGAGAAATTCAGGAAACAATCCCTTTCACTATTGCAACCAAAAAAATAAAGTACCTAGGAGTAAATTTATCCAAGGAGATTAAAGACTTGTACCCAGAAAATTATAAAACCTTGATAAAAGAAATCAAAGAAGATACAAACAAGTGGAAGTATATGCTGTGTTCATGGCTAAAAAGAATAAACATTATTATAAAGTCTGTATTACCCAAAGCAATTCATAAATTTAATGCAATACCAATTAAAATACCAATGACATACTTCAAAGACATAGAACACATATTCCAAAAATTTATATGAAACTAAAAAAGAACACAAATAGCCTCAGCAATCTTGAAAAAGATGAATAAAGTGGGAGGCATCACACTTCCTGATATCAAGTTATACTGCAAGTCCATTGTACTCAAACCAGCTTGGTACTGGCATATGAACAGGCATATAGATCAATGGAACAGAACAGAGAACCCAGAAATAAACCTACACCTTTATGGACAATTGATATTTGACAAAGGAGTTAAGAGCTTACAATGGAGTAAAGAAAGTCTCTTTAACAAATGGTGTTGGAAAAATTGGACAGCTACCTGCAAAGAAATAAAACTAGACCACCCACTTACACCATTCACAAAAATAAACTCAAAATGGATAAAAGACTTAAATGTAAGTCGTGAAACTATAAGCATCATAGAAGAAAACATAGGCAGTAAGCTCACTGATATCTCTCACAGCAATATATTTACTGATTTATCTCCATGGGAAAGTGAAATAAAAAACAGAATAAGCAAACGAGAGTATATCAAACTAAAAAGCTTTGTACAGCTAAAGACAATATGAACAAAATAAAAAGACAAACCACACTACGGGAGAACATATTTGATAATACATCTGATAAGGGGTTAATAACCAAAATTTATAAAGAACTTGTAAAACTCAACACCAGGAAGATAAACAATCCAATCAAAAGATGGGCAAAAGAAATGAATAGACACTTCTCCAAAGAGGACATACAGATGGCCAATAGAGTGATGAAAATATTCAACATCGAAGTGACGTCATAGAAATGGCGCCGTGAGGACACGGACCGAAAAATCTCCCCAAAATTTCAACAAGTTCATCAACCAGAGACAGAAAAATCTATCCTTGGAGCATCTGAGAGTTCCACACCCTGAAGGTGAAGGTAGGATCGAGCGAAAAATTGGCTAAATATATGATCAACCCTGAGGGAAATAAGTCGGACAAAGAAAATCTCTGCCTTCCTCACTAACCTGAGCAAAGGCTGCTTTCACTTGGAACTGAGAGTCGGGAGGAGCTAGGGGTGTGGAGGTAGCTAGGTTGCGGCCCGGACATTCGTTCAAGCCAAGAAAAGAGTGTGCCTGTGGTGAATCAGCCCACACAAGCAAAAGCCTGTGCGCCACGCCCCAAGCATCCCAGCAGCTTGTGCGCAGGGCCGTGAGCAGCCCAGCAGCCTGCGCATGCCGAGAGCAACCACCCGCATGCTAGTAATCGCCAGCGCCAGGAGCAGTAGCTGTCAGCGGTGCATGGGAGTGTGCCAAAGTGAACTTCCCTACACCCGAGCCTCTCTAGGCAGGCGGGGCGCCTCACCCAGCCATTCAAGCTAACAATCAAGCATTGGGGGAGGGGCACGCATGCAGCTTGCAGTTCATTCTGGAGAAATTCCATGATCCAATTGCTGAAATTAGCTTAACCCACAGGCTGCTCACCTCCCAACTGACCTACATGGCTCTAATTGACAAGACCTCTCTCAGTCCAGCTATCCAAGACAAAAGGCATGATATTTTTTAGTGCCTCTTGCTAAAGGAGTCGGGGCTACTTCTGATTGGCAGAGCTTTCATACTCAGGGATATATGCTAAAAAGAGGAACTTGGCAGTGTTAAGACTTCCTGTACTGCAGGCAGTGACTAGTGCATCTTCTTCCCAGCCAAAACAGGCTACAAAGTGCGGAAAGCCTGGGGACAGTGGTCCCACAGAGTGCTAGGTGTGCTGAACAGGCCTGGAAGCTCAGAGAAAGTCACCTTGAGAGCAATTGGCTCCCAGCCCCGCCTGATTACGCTGGCTGCTCTGACTGCCAGAGCCTTACCTAGAGCACTGCATTAAGTGGGGATAGAGTGGGGATTTGCTAGCTCTCTAAGCCTCTTACTCCCCAGGCAGAGGCAGCGGCAGCCTTATAGCTGGATCATCAGGCTGCTAATCCAGGAAGGAGAGACTAGGAGAGAGGCTCTGGGAAAACAGACTCTCTCATTGTTGGAGCCTGCAAATGCTAACAAGTCTTGATTACCAATGAGACTGAAGCCAAATCTATGACATTGCCGTAGAGTCTCATAAACTGCAAATCCCTTCCTAAGCATGCCACAGGGGCAGAGCCTGGGGTACAGAGTCACTGACCAGGAAGAGGGAGAGGAAACAAAAGGGAAGAAGAAGTTAACCTCTCAAATTCAAGAAAAATCCACAGACTTTAAAATTTGTTCCACTATTTTTTTGTTTGTTTGTTTCTTTCATCTTCTTGCCTTTATTATTATTACTTCTATTTCCTTCACCTTGGTCCTTTTATTCTCTGTCCATCTTTTTCTTTCCTTCTCTTGAACTATACTACCCATAAGTGTTTCATTTTATTTCTTTTCTTCTTCCTTACTCTCCAAATCCCTTAACTCTCTCTCTTTTTGTTTTTTTTTTCTTTTTTCCTCCTTTCCTTTTCTCCTTTTTCTTGTTTCTCTCTTTCTATTAGTTTCTTCTTTTTTCTTTTTAATTTTCCTCTTATTCAATCCTCAATCACGAACAAATTATTTAATTTTGGACTCAAGTTTTTTTTGTGGCATTTTGGGTGCTTTTTACTTTGCTTTTTAACTCATTAGCATTCCTCCCAACTCAGGATCTCCATTCTATTCAGTCTTTGCTCCACTTAATACAATAGTTTGTTTTTTCCCCCTTTTTCTGGTTTCTCTCTTATCCCTCTCATTATATCTCTTAGTCGACCATCACTTACAAGCAAATCATTTTATACTTGACCCAAATTTTTTCCTTTTGTGCATTTTGTGGGTCCCTACTCCCTTTTCTGCCCCTTGAAGAGTTCCCCCCAACTCAGGCCCTCCATTATAGGCAGTTTTTGTTCCATTTAGCATAATATAATTCACAGTTTATCACGATATTTTCCTAAGGAGGAGGGAAGAGGAGGGTAAGAGAAGAAAGAAAAGGGGAGGGAAATAATAAATTATTATTGTTTTTTTTCCCAAATTTTTTTTATTTTTTCATTTTTTCCTACTTTTTATTCTTTATTAATTCTCATTAGTGCTATCAACAAGACCACCCTCAGATGCCATTAAGAAAAAGGAAATCAAATATCATGGATACAAAAGAAAGAGAAATAACACAGATAGATGTGGAAAAATCTATGGAGAAAAAATTTAATATATTGGAAACCTTGGAGCTTAATGACAGAGAATTTAAAATAGAAATCCTAAAAATACTCAGAGATATACAAGAAAACACAGAAAGGCAATTTAGGGAGCTCAGAAAACAACTCAATGAACACAAAGACTATATTACCAAGGAAATTGAAACTATAAAAACAAATCAAACAGAGATGAAAAACTCAATTCATGAACTGAAAAACGAGGTAACAAGCTTAGCTAATAGAACAGGCCAGATAGAAGGTAGGATTAGTGACATAGAAGACAAGCAACTTGAGGCACAACAGAGAGAAGAAGAGAGAGACTTAAAAATTAAAAAAAATGAGAAAGCCCTACAGGAATTGTCTGACACCATCAAAAAGAATAACATAAGAATAATAGGTATATCAGAGGGAGAAGAGAAAGAAAATGGAATGGAGAACATACTCAAACAAATAATAGACGAGAACTTCCCAAGCCTGTGGAAAGAACTAAAGCCTCAAATTCAAGAAGCAAACAGAACACCAAGTTTTCTTAACCACAACAAACCTACTCCAAGGCACATCATAATGAAAATGGCACAAACCAACAGCAAAGAAAAAATTCTCAAGGCAGCCAGGGAAAAGAAGAATATAACATATAAAGGAAGGCCTATTAGATTATCATCAGATTTTTTCAGCAGAAACTCTACAAGCTAGAAGAGAGTGGACCCCAATATTTAAAGTCCTGAAAGAGAGGAACTTTCAGCCAAGAATACTATACCCATCAAACTTATCCTTCAAGTATAAAGGAGAAATAAAAACATTCACAAATACAGAAAAGATGAGGGAATTTATCATCAGAAAACCCCCACTCCAGGAAATACTAAAGGGGGTTTTCCAACCAGATCCAAAAAACAAAATGAAACAAAACCACAAGTAAAAGCTCCACCAAGAACACAATAAAACCAAATTTAAACTGTGACAACAAAAGCAAAAAAAAAAAAAATGGGAGAGGACAGAGACTAACAGTAGCAAAAGACGATGAAGTGCAGAAACACTTGGAAGATAAGGTACTACAATGAATATGGTAGGTACCCTTTTCATTACTTAATGGTAACCACCCTTGAAAAAACGACCACAAAAGCACATGACTTAAAAAAGGTAGCAACAGAGGAAAGAAGTATGGAATACAAACTAACAAAAACAAATGTTAGAAAAACAAAAGAGAAGAATCAAACAAGATACAAAACTAACAGAAAGCAAGTTATAAAATGGCAATAGGGAATCCACAAGTGTCAATAATTACACTAAATGTAAATGCATTAAACTCACCAATAAAAAAGACACAGAGTAGCAGAATAGATTAAAAAAGAAAATCCAACTGTATGCTGCCTACAAGAAACACATCTAAGCAACAAGGATAAAAACAAATTCAAAGTGAAAGGCTGGAAAACAATACTCCAAGCAAATAACATCCAAAAAAAAAAAAGCAGGCGTAGCAATACTCATATCTAATAATGCTGACTACAAGACAGCAAAAGTACTCAGAGACAAAAATAGTCATTTCATAATGATTAAGGGGATGCTGAATCAAGAAGACATAACAATCCTTAATATATATGCACCAAACCAAGGAGCACCAAAATATATAAGACAGCTACTTATTGAGCTAAAAAAAAAACTGACAAAAATACAATCATACTTGGAGACCTCAATACACCGCTGACGGTTCTAGATCAGTCATCTAAACAGAAAATCAATAAAGATATAGTGGCCTTAAACGAAACACTAGAGCACCTGGACCTGGATATGATAGACATCTACAGGACACTTCATCCCAAAGCGACAGAGTATACATTTTTCTCTAGTGTACATGGAACATTCTCAAGAATTGACCATATGTTGGGCCATAAAAATAACATCAGCAAAATTCAGAAAAATTGAAATTGTACCAAGCATATTTTCTGATCATAAAGCCTTGAAACTAGAATTCAACTGCAATAAAGAGGAAAAACCCCCACAAAAATGTGGAAACTAAACAACATACTTTTAAAAAATGAATGGGTCAAAGAAGAAATAAGTGCAGCAATCAAATGATATATACAGACAAATGAAAATGACAATATGACATATCAGAATCTCTGGGATGCAGCAAAAGCAGTGATAAGAGGGAAGTTCATATCACTTCAGGCATATATGAACAAACAAGAGAGAGCCCAAGTGAACCACTTAACTTCACACCTTAAGGAACTGGAAAAAGAACAGAGACAACCCAATACCAGCCAAAGAAAGGAGATAATAAAAATCAGAGCAGAAATAAATGAAATAGAAAACAGAAAAACTATAGAAAAAATTAATAGAACAAGGAGCTGGTTCTTTGAAAAGATCAACAAAATTGACAAACCCTTGGCAAGACTTACCAAGGAAAAAGAGAAAGAACTCATATAAACAAAATCCAAAATGAAA
This sequence comes from Saccopteryx leptura, assembly GCF_036850995.1. Taxonomy (NCBI): domain Eukaryota; kingdom Metazoa; phylum Chordata; class Mammalia; order Chiroptera; family Emballonuridae; genus Saccopteryx; species Saccopteryx leptura. The sequence goes on along the minus strand of NC_089508.1, from coordinate 66,780,621 downwards.
GGGGAGAAATCACCACGGACACCGTAGATATACAAAGAATTATTGTAGAATACTATGAAAAACTTTATGCCACTAAATTCAACAACCTAGAAGAAATGGATAAATTCCTAGAACAATACAACCTTCCTAGACTGAGTCAAGAAGAAGCAGAAAGCCTAAACAGACCTATTAGTAGAGAAGAAATAGAAAAAACCATTAAAAACCTCCCCCAAAATAAAAGTCCATGCCCAGACGGCTATACTAATGAATTCTATCAAACATTCAAAGAAGACTTGGTTCCTATTCTACTCAAAGTCTTCCAAAAAATTGAAGAAGAAGCAATACTTCCAAACACATTTTATGAGGCCAACATAACCCTCATACAGAAACCTGGCAAGGACGGCACAAAAAAAGACAACTACAGACCAATATCTCTAATAAATACAGATGCTAAAATACTAAACAAAATACTAGCAAATCAAATACAACAACATATAAAAAAATAATACATCATGATCAAGTGGGATTCATCCCAGAATCTCAAGGATGGTTCAACATACGTAAAACGGTTAACGTAATACACCATATCAACAAAACAAAAAACAAAAACCACATGATCTTATCAATAGATGCAGAAAAGGCATTCGATAAAATACAACACAACTTTATGTTTAAGACACTCAACAAAATGGGTATAGAAGGAAAATATCTCAACATGATAAAGGCCATATATGATAAACCATCAGCCAACATCATATTAAATGACATAAAACTGAGGACTTTCCTCTTTAAATCAGGAACAAGACTGGGTTGTCCACTCTCTCCACTCTTATTTAACATGGTACTAGAAGTTCTGGCCAGAGCAATCAGACAAGAGAAAGAAATAAAAGGCATCCATATCGGAAAAGAAGAAGTAAAGGTATCACTTTTTGCAGATGATATGATCCTATACATCAAAAACCCCAAAGACTCCACAAAAAGATTACTAGAAACAATAAACCAATACAGTAAGGTCGCAGGATACAAAATTAACATACAAAAGTCCATAGCCTTTCTATATGCCAACAATGAAATATTAGAAAACAAACTCAAAAAAATAATCCCCTTCACGATTGCAACAAAAAAATAAAATACCTAGGAATAAACATAACAAAGAATGTAAAGGACCTATATAACAAAAACTACAAAGCATTGTTAAGGGAAATCGAAAAAGATACAATGATATGAAAAAATATTCCTTGTTCATGGATAGGAAGAATAAACATAATCAAAATGGCCATATTACCCAAAGCAATATATAAATTTAATGCAATTCCCTTCAAAATTCCTATGACATTCTTTAAAGAAATGGAACAAAAAATCATCAGATTTATATGGAACTATAAAAAACCCTGAATAGCCAAAGCAATCCTAAGGAAAAAGAATGAAGCTGGGGCCATTACAATACCTGACTTCAAACTATATTATACGGCCATGACAATCAAAACAGTATGGTATTGGCAGAGAAATAGACACTCACACCAATGGAACAGAATAGAAAGTCCAGAAATAAAACCACATATATATAGTCAAATAATTTTTGATAAAGGGGCCAACAACACACAATGGAGAAAAGAAAGCCTCTTCAACAAATGGTGCTGGAAAAACTGGAAAGCCACATGCTAAAGAATGAAACTGGACTACAGTTTGTCCCCTTGTACAAAAATTAATTCAAAATGGATCAAAGGCCTAAATATAAGATCTGAAACAATAAAGTACACAGAAGAAGACATAGGTACTAAACTCATGGACCTGGGTTTTAAAGAGCATTTTATGAATTTGACTCCAAAGGCAAGAGAAGTGAAGGCAAAGGTAAATGAATGGGACTACATCAGACTAAGATTTTTTTGCTCAGCAAGAGAAACTGACAACAAAATAAACAGACAGCCAACTAAGTGGGAAATGATATTTTCAAACAACTGCTCAGATAAGGGCTTAATATCCAAAATTCACAAAGAATTTATAAGACTCAACAACAAACAAACAAACAATCCAATAAAAAAATGGGAAGAGGACATGAACAGACACTTCTCCCAGGAAGAAATACAAATGGCCAACAGATATATAAGGAGATGCTCATCTTCATTAGTTATTAGAGAAATGCAAATCAAAACTACAATGCGATACCACCTCACACCTGTTAGATTAGCTATTATCAACAAGACAGGTAATAGTAAATGCTGGAGAGGCTGTGGAGAAAAAGGAACCCTCATTCACTGTTGGTGGGACTGTAAAGTAGTGCAACCATTATGGAAGAAAGTATGGTAGTTCCTCAAAAAACTGAAAATAGAACTACCTTATGACCCAGCAATCCCTCTTCAAGGTATATACCCCCAAAACTCAGAAACAGCCTGACCTGTGGTGGCACAGTGGATAAAGCGTCAACCTGGAAACACTGAGGTTGCCGGTTCAAAACCCTGGCTTGCCTGGTCAAGGCACATATGGGAGTTGATGCTTCCTGCTCCTCCCCCTTCTCTCTCTCTCTCTCTCTCTCTCTATCTATCTATCTCTCCCTTCCTCTCTGAAATGAATAAATAAAAAAATTTAAAAAAAGAAAATAAATTAAAACAAAACAAAACAAAACAAAAAAACCCCTCAGAAACATTGATACCTAAAGGCACATGTAGCCCCATGTTTACTGACTGCAGCATTGTTCACAGTGGCCAAGACATGGAAACAACCAAAAACCCCTTCAATAGAAGACTGGATAAAGCAGATGTGGCACATATACACTATGGAATACTACTCAGCCATAGGAAATGATGACATCGGATCATTTACAACAAAATGGTGGGATCTTGATAACATTATATGGAGTGAAATTAGTAAATCAGAAAAAACCAAGAAGTACATGATTCCATACATTGGTGGTACATAAAAACAAGACTAATAGACATGGAGAAGAGTGTGGTGGTTACGGGGGGGGGGGGGAAGGGAAGCGTGGGAGGGAAGGAGAGGGGTAAGGGGAGGGGGAGGGGCACAAAGAAAACTAGATAAAAGGTGACGGAGGACAATCTGACTTTGGGTGATGGGTATGCAACATAATTGATAGACAAGATAATCTGGACATGTTTTTTTTGAATATATGTACCGTGATTTATTGATGTCACCCCATTAACATTAATAAAAATTTATTAAAAAAAGTTTACTTTGGAAAGTTTTAAGGAGACACAGTAGATATAATGACATAATAAAAAAAAAAGAAAATGTTCAACATTACTAATAATTAGAGAAATGCAAATTAAAACCACAATGAGATACCACCTCACCCCAGTGAGAATTGCGCTTATTAACAAAATAACACGTGATAGGTGCTGGTGAGAATGTGGAGAAAGGGAAACCCTCCTGCACTGCAGGTGGGAATGCAGACTGTGCAGCCACTGTAGAAAACAGTATGTAGATTCCTCAAAAAAATTGAAAATCAAACTGCCTTTTGACCCAGCCATCTCACTTTTAGGAATATATTCCAAGAATGCCATATTACTGATTCAAAAAAAGAAATGCACCCTCATGTTAATGGCAGCATTGTTCACAATAGTGAAGATCTGGAAACAGCCCACTGTCCTTCAGTGGATGAGTGGATTAAAAAGCAGTGTTACATATATACAATGGAATACTATGGGACCATGAAAAAGAAGAATATATTACTCTTTGCAACAACATGGATGGATCTGGAAACTATTATGTTAAGTGAAATAAGCCAGGCAGAGAAAGAAAAAGATCATATGACCTCACTCATTTGAGGAATCCAAGGAACAATGTGAACTGAGGAATGGAATTGAGACAGAGGAGGGGTCAAAGGGACCAGAGGAAAAAAGGACAGAGGGAAAGATGAGGATAGGATGGGATAAACCTGAAGAGAAGGGGGGAGGGCGCTGTTGGGAGGGAGGCAAGGGAAATGTTGAGAGGAATACGGGGGAGGGGGATTTCATTTGGGGCGACACTAGAATCTATGTAAACACAATAAATTAAATTTTAAAAGGCACCGGTGTCAAATGTGCTTGTAATGACTTTGAGTAAAATTACTTTATGTAGTGTGAGATTTTAAGGAAGAAATATTTACAAATTGATATTTCAAGATTGATTTTGTAGATGTAATTTAAATATATGTGAGTAAACTTAAAATACTAACATTCAAAGTAGAAATTTGACTTTTTTTTTTTAACAGTTTGGAAATTGTTATTTCAAGTTGGCTAAAATACATTTTGAAAAACTTCCCTTTGGGGAGAGAGGAGACCGCCTTCTGCTATGCCCCCCGCCCCATGCTCTCATTGCTCTCATCATCTCCTCACTCCTTGAGCTAGCTGTCTTCCTGCTTCCACTCTTGCTCTCCCACCCCTATGGACCACTCTTTACAAACCTGTCACAGTGATTATTTTGAAATGTAAATCAAATTGTATGTGGCTCTCCTGCTTAGGACCCTCCAGTGGCTATCACCACATTTGGAATTCTATCCAAAGACTTTTCCTTGGCAAAAGAAAAAAAAAGAAAAAAGAAAAAAGAAGACCTGGCCATTACAGTCCTCTCCAGCCCCATTCCCCACCCTTTCTCCCCTTTCTCACTCTGATCCAGCCTCACTTACTACCTGGCTAATCCTTAACTTAGGACCTTGCATTTTGCCCTCTTTCTGCATGAACCAGCTCAGATATCTATATGCCTGTCTTCCTCATTTCACCCAGGTCTCTGCTTGAATGCCACCCCCTGAGAGAGACCACCCTGACTGCCCTGAAGAAACCCTTAGTCACATTTGCCACTTTTCCCCACTGGAAAGGAAGCTTCACGAAGGCTTTGTTTTTTCTTTTTCATGTTGAATTTTTAGGGTTTAGAACAGTGTCTTGCCTAGAGTAGGCAGTCAATAAATGTTGAATAGGTGAATAAATAAGTGAATGGTTATATGCTATCTATTTAGTACCAATTATGGGCCAGACAGTATTTCTGCTTCTTTAGTGTATATTATATATGTAACTCCTTTTGCATATTTAGTCCATGTATGACACATAATGAATAGATTCCCCTTTAGTGCAAATTGATCACAAATGTTATTTAGGAGTATAAAATTAATTAGAAGAAAAATAAGATTTTATTTGCCTTGTGAATCTTAAGGTAGCTGTGGTATGACTTTATTTTATCGTCTGTTAAGTCCAGCCTTTCTCAGTATCCCAGATGAATCCTCCTCCTTCTCTCTTCCCTGAGGGTAATAAGAAGATGTGGGTCTGTCTTCCTTTTGCAGAACTCTTTCTCAGACCTTTCCATAGAACTAGAATTTCCTTAATATACCTTTCAGAGCTTTTCTTTGGGTTTGGATGCCCAGGATAGGGCAGTTCCATAGTGACCAAAGCCAAACAGTAGTCTTACCCCTTTTCTGATCCAGAAAACCCTTTAGATTGCTAACCTGTGTTTCCTAAGCTAACGTTTTCCTAAATGTTTGCTATTCCTTTTTGGTATAAGACTCAGACTTATGGCCTGAATCCACTGACTTACTTTATTTAAAAAATTCTGTTGTGCCCTGGCCGGTTGGCTCAGTGGTAGAGCCCCGGCCTGGTGTGCAGGAGTCCCGGGTTCGATTCCTGGCCAGGGCACACAGGAGAAGCGCCCATCTGCTTCTCCACCCCTCCCCCTCTCCTTCCTCTCTGTCTCTCTCTTCCCTTCCCGCAGCCAAGGCTTCATTGGAGCAAAGTTGGCCCGGACGCTGAGGATGGCTCTGTGGCCTCTGCCTCAGGCGCTAGAGCGGCTCTGGTTGCAACAGAGCGATGCCCCAGATGGGCAGAGCATCGCTCCCTGGTGGGCGTGCCGGGTGGATCCTGGTCGGGTGCATGCGGGAGTCTGTCTGACTGCCTCCCCGTTTCTGGCTTCGGAAAAATACAAAAAAAAAAAAAAAATTCTGTTGTTATCTACATTGAAGTGTGCTGATCTGGCATTCCCAGCCAAAAGCTAAGATCTTAGCTTAGAATGATCATGGTTACAGAACTCAAAACTGGCAGATAATTTCTTTTCTGTTTTGAAGATTTGTTGGCCAGGTAGCTGAATCCCTTTGTAAAGAAGGTAGCACATGGTATGGTGACCTCTTCATCTGACATTCTTTTTCTCTGCTCCTATTCTAATTCATCCTGCATACCGCTTGTCCTACTGGTGGCCCCTTCCTACTCACCACTGACCTTAGCCTTCTTCCCATGTTCACTTAGAATGATCACATGGCCCCTCCATTGTCATCTTGTTTCCAGGCTTTATTTCCTCATTTTTAAGGCTTATTCAGGTATTTCATGTTGATGCTTCTATCTTCCAAATGATACCTGATGCTGTCCATATAAATTGGCATTAATCTTTTTTTTTTTTTTTTTTTTTTTCTTTTTTCATTTTTCTGAAGTTTGGAAACAGGGAGAGACAGTCAGACAGACTCCCGCATGCGCCCGACCGGGATCCACCCAGCACGCCCACCAGGGGCGACGCTCTGCCCACCAGGGGGCGATGCTCTGCCCATCCTGGGCGTCGCCATGTTGCGACCAGAGCCACTCTAGCGCCTGAGGCATAGGCCACAGAGCCATCCCCAGCGCCCGGGCTATCTTTGCTCCAATGGAGCCTTGGCTGCGGGAGGGGAAGAGAGGGACAGAGAGGAAAGCGCGGCGGAGGGGTGGAGAAGCAAATGGGCGCTTCTCCTGTGTGCCCTGGCCGGGAATCGAACCCGGGTCCTCCGCACGCTAGGCCGACGCTCTACCGCTGAGCCAACCGGCCAGGGCCAATTGGCATTAATCTTGATAATGATATCCAAGTCCATGAAGGGTTTTGTTCACCCATGGGCCAGGACCTCAATTATTTGAATGCACCAATCCAATTTCTTGTCTAGGTATTCTCTCATTCTCAGTAACTAGCCTGCAGATGAGGTTATATGGTCTTTGCATAAGGATGCCACTTCTTTCTTGACTTAGCACCCAGAATATGTGTTTTTGGGATGAAGTGAAGCCCTCCATGTCATCCTGCTTGTTTCTGGCTCTTGCTAAGATTTCCAAAGAAATATTTACTGTATTTCCCCATGTATAAGGCAAGCATTTTTGGGAAAAATTTGGGATCTAAAAAATGGGTGCATCTTATACAGTGGTTATAGATTTTTTTACTTGCATTTCCCGCTTTTTCGTCCTTTTTTTGGTGCTCATTGTTGAAGACAGTGATTCGTCATCAGACACAGATGAGGACAAGTTAATGGATGGGAGTTTTGACAGTAACGAGGAGCTGTATGAATTTTATGATGGATAAAACTTGAGTTCAATAACTTTATGTAAAACATTTTTTTTCCAAATTTCGGGTCCCCAAATTAAGGTGCATCTTATACATGGGAGCACCTTATACATGGGGAAATGCAGTATGTCTCTGCACTCTCATCAAGATAAGGTGGCTTGGACATCTGCAACTCTTTGGATTTTAATGTTGACTTGGTCATTGTCATTTTCTGCAGTTTTTGAGAGGGAATGCATTTGGGGCTGAATAAGCTTCTTAGTAAATATGCCTTTAGAGAAGGATAAATTGGCTCAGTGAAGACTTTTTCCCTTTAATTTAACTGTTACCAAGGATTTCTTAGAGTTTAAGAATTATGAAAATTGTAGCAATGCATTTCTTTAGATTTATCATAAGATGGTAAATGCACCTTGCAAGAAATCTGGGACATGCAGAAATGTGTAAGGAAGCAGCAGCAGCCAAAACAGCAATTCGTCCATAATTTCACTATGAAGAGACACTTAATATATACAATATTTTGGCAATTTTTCAATCTTTTTTCTAATCTGATGAGAGGTTCAGTGCAATCATTTCTACCAAAAATTAACTACCTATTATTTTAAATACACATTTTAATTCAAACCACTTCCCTTATAGGAGTAGAAACCAGTACTGGAAGGGATCTTATTCACCTTCTAGTCTGACTACTTTTAATTGATGCATTAATGTTCCACAATTTTCCTAGAAAGTGTCATAAAGTTTTCTTTTGCTGTGCTCTGACCTCTGCTCTGTGGTTCTTCCTTGAATGAATTCTCTCCTTTTCTGTAGGTTTAAGTGGCCCCTCTTATATGTCCATTTCCTAAAACCTTAATTAAGCACTTTACATGAATAGTTTGGTTTACTCTTTCATCCATTTATTTATTCTTTCAGTAATACTCTGTGCCTAGAATACAATGTTTCTGAAAGCCTGATGGTTAGTGAAACTTTTTCTTGTCTTCTCTTTAAATTTTTAAATTTTACTTACTTAGAAAATTAACTTTAACAGGGTGACATTGATCAATAAGAGTACAAAGTTTCAGGTCAACATTTCTATAGCATTTGACCTGTTCATTTTGTTGTGTATCCATCACCCAAAGTCAAATTATTTTTCGACACCTTATATTTGTTCCTCTTTACACCTTTCCTTCCATCACCTCCCTGACTGCCACATTACCTTCCTCCTGGTAACCACTTCATTTCCATCTATGTCCATGAGTCTCAGTTTTATATCCCACCTATGTGTGAAATTATACAGTTCTTAATTTTTTCTGATTTACTTATTTCACTCAGTATAATGTTCTCAAGGTCCATCCATGTTGTCAGAAATGGCACTATGTCATCATTTCTTATGGCTGAGTATTACTCCATTGTATATATGTACCACATCTTCTTAATCCAATCATCTATTGAAGGGCTTTTTGGTTGTTTCCATGTCTTGGCCACTGTGAACAATGCTGCAATGAACATGGGGTGCATGTGTCTTTACATACCAATGTTTTTGAGTTTTTGGAGTAGATACCTAGTGAGGGATTGCTGGATCATATGGTAGTTCTATTCTTAATTTTTTGAGGAACCATCATACTTTCTTCCATAATGGTTGTACTAATTTGCATTTCCACCAACAGTGAATGAGGGTCTTTTTTCTCTACAGCCTTTCCAACTCTTATTACCTTTCTTGTTGATAATAGTCAATCTAACAGGTGTGAGGTGGTATCTCATTGTAGTTTTGTTTTGCATTTCTTGAATAGCAAGTGAAATGAGCATTTTTTCATATAACTGTTGGCCATTTGTATGTCCTCTTGGGAGAAGTGTCTGTTCAGGTTCTCTCCCCATTTTTATTTTATTTTGTGACAGACAGAGACAGAGAGTGGGGCAGATATGGACAGACAGACAGGAAGGGAGAGAGATGAGAAACATCAGTTCTTCGTTATAGCACCTTAGTTGTTCACTGACTGCTTTCTCATATGCGCCTTGATGGGGGGTGGCTACAGCAGACCGAGTGACCCCTTGCTCAAGCCAACAATCTTGGGCTCAAGGTGGTGAGCCTTGCTCAAACCAGATGAGCCCATGCTCCAACCTGGTGACCTTGGGGTTTCAAACCTGTGTCCTCCACCTCCCAGTCTGATGCTCTATCCACTATGCTACCTCCTGGTCAGGTCTTTGTCCCATTTTTTTAACTGGATTGTTTGCTTGTTTGTTGCTGAGCTTTGTGAGTTCTTTATATATTTTGGATATTAGCCCCTTATTGAAGCTGTTGTATGCAAATATCATACTCCATTTAGTTGACTTTCTTTTTTTTTTAATTATTAATTTTATTTATTTATTTTTTTAATGGGGTGACATCAGTAAATCAGGATACATATATTCAAAGATAACATGTCCAGGTTATCTTGTCGTTCAATTATGTTGCATACCCATCACCCAAAGTCAGATTGTCCTCTGTCACCTTCTATCTAGTTTTCTTTGTGCCCCTTGCCCCCCTTTCCCTCTCCCTCTCCCCCCTCCCCCCATACATTTTTCTCCAATGTACATGGATCATTCTCAAGAATTGACCATATGTTGGGCCACAAAAACAACATCAGCAAATTCAGAAAAATCGAAGTTGTACCAAGCATATTTTCTGATCATAAAGCCTTGAAACTAGAATTCAACTGCAAAAAAGAGGGAAAAATCCCAGAAAAATGAGGAAACTAAACATACTTTTAAAAAATGAATGGGTCAAGGAAGAAATAAGTGCAGAGATCAAAAGATATATACAGACAAATGAAAATGACAATATGACATATCAGAATCTATGGGATGCAGCAAAAGCAGTGATAAGAGGGAAGTTCATATCACTTCAGGCATATATGAACAAACAAGTGAACCACTTAACTTCACACCTTAAGGAACTAGAAAAAGAAGAACAAAGACAACCCAAAACCAGCTGAAGAAAGGAGATAATAAAAATCAGGGTAGTTGACTTTCTATTTGTTTTGTTGTCAGTTTTTTTTGCTTGCAGAAGCTTCTTAGTTTTATATAGTCCCATTCATTTATTTTTGCCTTTACTTCCCTTGCTTTTGGGGACAAATTCATAAATTGTTCTCTACAGCTAAGGTCCATGAGTTTAGTACCTATGTATTGTTCTATGTAATTTATTATTTCAGACCTTATATTTAGATTTTTGATCCATTTTGAATTAATTTTTGTGCAGGGGAAAAACTGTACTCAAGTTTCATTCTTTTGCATGTGTTTTCCCAATTTTCTCAGCATCATTTATTGAAGCCTTTTTCTTTTCTTCACTGTGTATTTTTGGCTCCTTTGTCAAAGATGGTTTGTCCACATATATGTGGTTTTATTTCTGGGCTTTTGATTCTATTTCATTGATCTGCATGTCTGTTTTTCTGCCAATATCATGCTGTTTTGATTATCGTGGCTCTATACTATAATTTGAGGTCAGGTAGTGTGACACCTCTGGCTTCATTCTTTTCCCTCAGCATTACTTTGGCTATTTGGATTTTTTTTTTATGGTTCCATGCAAACCTGGTAATTTTTTTTTTGAGTTCATTATCCAAAGTTTCACTGATGGCATATAGAAAAGCAGTAAACTTTTGTATATTGATTTTGTATCTTGTGACTGTACTGTATTAGTTTATTGTTTCTAATAGTTCTTTTGCTGGAATATTTGTAATCTTCTATATACAGGATTATGTCATCTGTGAAAAGTGATACCTTTACTTCTTCTTTAATGATATGAGTACCTTTTATTTCTTTCTCTTACCTGATCACTCTGGCTAAACCTTCCAGGAATATATTGAATAAGAACAGAGAAAGTAGACAGCCTTGTCTTGTTCCTCATTTTAGAGGAAAAGCCTTCATTTTTTTTTCACCATTTAGTATGATATTAGCTGACAGTTTGTCATATATAGCCTTTATTATGTTGAGGTACTTTCCTTCTATTCTGATTTTATGGAGTGTTTTAAACATAAAGGGATGTTGGATTTTTTTGAATTCCTTTTCTGCATCTATTGATTGGATCATATAATTTTTATTTTTTGTTTTGCTGTAGTGGTGTATTACATAATCAATTTCCATATGTTGAATCATCCTTGTACTCCTGGAATGAATCCCACTTGATCATGATGTATTATTTTTTAATGTGTTGTATTGGATTTGCTAGTATTTTGTTTAGGACTTTTGCATCTGTATTCATTAGAAATAGTGGTGTGTAGTTTTTTTTTTTTTTTTGCATTGTCCTCACCAGGTTTTCATATGAGGATTATATTAGCCTCATAAAGTGTGTTTGGGATTTTACTTCTTCTTCTATATTTTTGGAAGACTTTGTGGATAGGTACTAAATCTTCTTTGAATGTTTGGTAGAATTTACTAATGTAGCCATCTGGTCCTGGACTTTTGTTTTGGGGGTGATTTTTGATAGTTGTTTTTATTTTTTTTCTGCTTATAAGTCTATTTAGGTTTTTCACTTCTTCATGACTAAGTTCAGGAAGATTGTATAGTTCTAGGACTTTATCCGTTTCCTCTAGGTTGTTGAATTTGGTGGCATATAATCTTTCATAATATTCTGTTACAATCCTTTTTAGATCTATGATGTCTGTGGTAATTTCTTTCATTTCAGATTTTGTACATATGAGTACTACTTGTTTTTTTCTTAGTGAGTCTTGCTAGTGGTTTGTCAATTTTATTGATCTTTTCAAAGGAACAGCTCTTTGTTATATTAATTTTTTAAATAATTTATTTGGTTTCTGTTTCATTTAGTTCTGTTTTAATTTTTACTATTTCCTTTCTTCTTCTGACTTTTGGTTGCCTTTGTTCTTCTTTTTCTAGTTCCTTAAGGTGTGACATTGTTTACCTCGGACTTCTCATTCTTCTTGATATAAGCCTATAATGATATAAACTTCCCTCTTATTACTGCTTTTGCTGCATTCCAGAAATTTTGATATGTTGTGTTGTCATTTTCATTTGTTTGTATATATCTTTTTATTTCTGATTTTATTTCTTTTTTGACCCAGTCATTTTTTAGAAGTATGTTGTTTAATTTCCACATTTTGGTGGGTTTCTTTACCTCCTTTTTAGAGTTGAATTCTAATTTCAAAGCCTTACGATCAGAAAATATACTTGGTTTAATTTCAATCTTTCTGAATGTGTTGATGTTAGTGTTATGGCCCAACATATGGTCTATCCTTGAGAATGTTCCATGCACACTGGAGAAGAATGTATAATCTGATGATTTGATTTGGGATGAAATAGTCTATAAATGTCTTATTATGTCTATTTGGTCCAGAGTGTCATTTAAGGCCGACATTTTTTATTGATTTTCTGTTTTGATGATCTATTTAAAGATGTCAATGGTGTGTTGAAATCTCTAAATATGATTGTGTGTTTGTCTGCTTCTATTTTTATGTCAGTTAATAGATGTCTTATATATTTTGGTGCTCCCTGGTTTGGTGCATAGATATTAAGATGTATTGACTGACCAGTGGTGGGTCAGTGAATAAATCATAACCTTGAATACTATGGTCGCCAAATTAAAACCCTGGCCTTGCACAGTCAAAGAACATATGAGAAGCAATTACTATGAGGCGATGCTTTCCACTCTTCCTCCTTTTCTCTCTCTCACCTTTTTCTAAAAATCAATAAATAAAATCTTAAAAAAACAAATGTTATGTCTTCTTGATACAATGTCCTCTTTATCATTATGAAATGTCCATCTTTGTCTCTGGTTACTTTATTGTCTTGAAATCAGCATTGTAAGATATGAGTATGGCTACACCTGCTTTCCTTTGGATATTATTTGCTTAAAGGATTGTTGTTTTCCAAACTTTCACTTTGAATCTACTTTGCCCTTGCAGCTTAAATGTGTCTCTTGAAGGCAGCATATGGTTGAATTTTGCTTTTTGATCCAATCTGCTACTTTGTGCCTCTTTATTGATTAGTTTAGTCCATTTACATTTAGGGTAATTATTGATACCTGAGGATTTTCTGTAGTCATTTTATGTTTTGTTTTCTGGTAGCTCTGTGTCTTGTTTGATTCTTTTCTTTTTTGTTTCTGTCATTTGTTTTTGTTTGGTGTTATTCATACTTCTTTCCCCGTTTTTTTTTTAAGCTGTGTGTTTCAGTAGTGGCTTTTTTGTGAGTGGTTACCAGTAGGTTAAGAAAAAAAAAGTTCATATGTATGGGAGTCCTTTTTCTTATGAATACTTCTGCACTCCATCTTCCTTTGCTGCTGCAGATCTTTATCCTCTTCTTTTTGATGTTATTGTTGTCACAGATTATCCTTGTTTTTATTGTGACCTTGTTGGAGCTTTTACTTGCAGTTTTTATTTGTTTTGTTCTTTGTGTCTGGTTGAATAACCCCCTTGAGTATTTCCTGCAGTGCGTATTTTCTGGTAATAAATTTTCTCAGCTTCTGTGTCTGGAAAATTATTTATTTCTACTTCATAACTGAAGATAACTTTGATAGATATAGTATTCTTGGCTGGTAATTCCTCTTTTTGAATAGGCTCTCCATTCCCTTCTCCTTTTCTTATTCTGATATACCCATTATTCTTATATTGCTCTTTATGATGGAGTCAGTCAATTCTTGTAGAGCTCTTTTACTTTTTTTTAATTCATGTGTCTCTCTCCTCTTATTTCTGTAGCATCTCTAGTTGCCTGTCTTCGATATCACTGATTCTTTCCTCTATCTGCTTCTTCTATTAGCTAAACTTGCTACCTAAGTCTTCAATTTATATATTGAGTTCTTTATCTCTGTTTTTAAAGTTTTAATCTCCTGGGTGAGGTATTCTTTTTGTTCGTTAATTTGTTTTCTGAGTTCATTAAGTTGCCTATAGATGTCCTCTTGCATCTCGTTGAGTATTTTCAGAACTTCAATTTTGAATTTTCTATCATTTAACTCCAAGGCTTTCATGTGATTGAGATTTTATTTTGGAGATTAAAATTTTTTTTTCTGAACTATGTGTTTGTCTTGTGTAGCCATGGTATTTGATTTCTTCTTTCTAGATAGCATTTGAGACTGTTATCATTAAAAATCCTAACAGAAAAACAACTAAAAAATTGAAAAAATACTGTAAAAACATAAAAATAAAAAAACAAGGCCCTGGTCAATGATCTCAGTGGTAGAGCATCACCCCAGAGTGTGTAAGTCTCAGTTTCAATTCCCAGCCAGGGCTCACAGGGGAAGCATTCATCTGCTTCTCCACCATTCCCACTCTCTTTTATCTCTATCTCTCTCTTTCCATCCTGCAGCCAAGACTCTCCTGCAGCAAAGTTGAGGATGGCTCCATGGCCTCTGCCTCAGGCACTAGAATGACTCTAAAGAACACAAGTGCTCAATATCCAGTCTCAAAGTCTGTTTAGATGTGGGACAAAGCACCCAGAAGCCTGCAATCACCATTGCTAGAGCTGGAAAGCCAGAAAGCTGAAGCCATAAAACCAAAGTCATAAGGCCCTCACAACATGCCCTACCTACCAACATGACTGCAGCCCTGCCTACAGATTGCAACAGCAACATCTCAGCAGATAGCCCAGAAACTTCACAGAGATAAAAGTTGTAATACAGACCACCTATGGGAAGAAACTTCCCCAAACCAAAATTTAGTTTCCCCTCATTTTTTTCTCTTTTTGTCCTTTTTGTCTTCTTTTTTCTCTTCTTCTGATGCCAAGCAGTCATTAATCCCTCAGCAGTTTAACCAACCTGAATTGAATGACTTAGTAAGAATGACATAAAAATTCTCCTCAATTTACTGAAGTGCAAGGAGCATAACTGGATTATTTGTGTGGATCTTAAAATGGTAAATTTCCTGCTAGGACAACAGAGAAGTTTCACGAAGTATCCTGGCTTTCTGTGTTTGTGGGATAGCTGAGCTCAGGAGAAACACTGGACACAGAAGGAGTGCCTGAAACATGAAGCTCTGGAAGTAGGGATGCAAAATATTGTGAATGAATTTGTAGTTCAGGGGTCAAGAACCTATGGCTTGTGAGCCAGATGTGGCTCTTTTGATGGCTGCATCTGGCTTGCAGACAAATCTTTAATAAAAAAATAATAACATTAAAAATATAAAATATTCTCATGTTTTACAATCCATTTATTTCCTACTGCTCATGTTCATGGTTGCAGGTGGCTAGAGCCAATCACAGCTGTCCTCCGAGACAACACCAAATTTTTATTGGATAATGCATAATGTACATGGTTGGTTGTGATGTCAGGAAGTAAATGTCCTTCCTTTTAATCAAGTAGTCAGCTAGCTAATTGCAGAAACCCTTTTGATGAAGAAGATGGCTAAAAGAGAAAAAGATGAGGAGTATCATACTTTTTGCAGGAATGGACAGAGGAATATGCCTTTGTGGAGAGAGTAGGTTCTGCAGTGTGTCTAGTATGCAATGATAAAATTGCATCGATGAAACAGTCAAATATAAAGTGGCACTTCGACACATGCTATACTACATTTGCATTGATATATCCAGCGAGGGATAGCAGGAAGAAAGCATGTCAAGAGCTACTGTGCAGAGTGCAAGCTAGTCAGCAGCAACTCCATGTTTGGATCCAACAAGGTGACTGGAATTTGGCTAGTTTTGCTGGTGCTTTAGCAATTGTGAGAAACGAAAAGCCACAGATGGAGAGTATGCCAAAGCATTCATGCTTGATGTTGCCAATGAACTTTTTGAAGACTTTTTGGATAAAGACAAGATAATCAAATGAATAAAAGATATACCTCTGTCGGCAAGAACTGTTAACCATCGTACCATCATGATGACAAATCAAACTGAGGCAACACAAGTGAAGGACATAAATGCAGCACCCTTCTTTTCTCTTGCTTTGGATGAGTCAACAGATGTAAGCCATTTATCCCAGTTCAGCGTGATTGCAAGATATGCTGTTGGTGACACACTACATGAGGAAAGTCTTGCTGTTTTGCCTATGAAAGAGACAACAAGAGGGGAGGATTTATTCAAGTCTTTCACTGAGTTTGCTAAAGAAAAAAATCTAACGATAGATAAACTTATTTCAGTGTGTACTGATGGTGCTCTGTGCATGGTGGGGAAAAACAGAGGATTCATAGCGCTTCTTCCTTTGTGAACATGAAAAGAGACCCATCCTAAGTTTTCACTGCATCCTACATCAGGAGGCACTTTGTGCTCAGATGTGTGGTAAGCAGCTTGGTGAGATGATGTTGCTGGTCATTCAGGTGGTCAACTTTATTGTTGCCCGAGCTTTAAATGATCACCAGTTTAAAACACTGCTGGATGAAGTTGGGAATAATTATCCTGGTCTGCTTCTGCACAGCAATGTGTGTTGGTTGTCAAGAGGGAAGGTGCTCAGCCATTTCGTGGATTGTCTGAGTGAAATTCAGACTTTTCTAAAAATGGAAAACATCAAGCATCCTGAGTTAGCTAATAATGAGTGGCTCCTGAAGTTCTACTATCTCGTGGACATGACTGAACATTTGAATCAGCTCAATGTGAAAATGCAAGGCATTGGAAATACAGTCTTATCCCTTCAACAAGTAGTGTTTGCATTTGAAAACAAGCTGGAACTCTTCATCGTGGACATGGAAACAGGTCATTTACTACTCTTTGAAAAACTGGGAGAGTTTAAAGATGCATGCATAGCAAGTGACCCTGCTCAACATCTTGATCTCCAGCAGCTAGCGGACTTCACATCTAATCTCCTGCAGTCATTCAAAGTACACTCTGTAGAATTTCATGAGCGCACTTGTCTTTTTAATTTCATCACCTATCCACATGAGTGTGATGTGGATAGCGCTGACCTGAGTTACATCCCCAGTGTCTCTTTCAGAGATTTTGAGCTACAAGCTGCTGACCTGAAGGCCTCAGACATGTGGGTGAATAAGTTCAAGTCACTGAATAAAGATTTGGAAAGACTTGCACAACAGCAAGCAGAGTTGGCGAGCAAACACAAGTGGGGAGAAATGAAAAAACTTCAACCCACAGACCAGCTGATTGACAAAACTTGGAACGTGCTTCCCATCACATACCATACACTGCAGCATGTGAGTATTGCTGTACTGACAATGTTTGGCTCTACATATGCATGTGAGCAATCTTTCTCATATCTAAAGAACGTTAAGACCAACCTATGATCATGTTTAACGGATGGGTCTCAATGCCTGCATGAAGCTTAACCTCACCATGTATCAACCAGACTACAAAGCCATCAGCAAAACCATGTAGCACTAGAAATCACATTAATGGTAAGAAGTACTTTATTCATCATTGGTTAGCAACAGCATAACAATGTTATTAAAAAGAATTCAGAGACTTATTGTACTTTAAAAGTGTTGGTCTTACATAAAATGCACACATTTCCTTGTATTTAGTGTTATACTTATTGTATGGCTCTTATGGAATTACATTTTAAAATATGTGGCATTCATGGCTCTCTCAGCCAAAAACATTCCCGACCCCTGCTGTAGTTAATCGAGACAGGATCATTTTTCCTCCACTTCACATCAAACTTGGTTTAATGAAGCAGTTTGTTCAGGCTTTGAATAGAGAAAGTGAATGTTTTCAACATATTATTTCTGCTTTTCCTGCCTTGTCTTTTGAGAAGATAAAAGCAGGTGTATTCGATGGACCTCAAATTTGAACCCTCATATGTGATGAAGAATTTGCCAGGAAGATGAATAAGGAGGAGAAAGCAGCATGGCAGTCTTTTGTGGCAGTTACAAAGAACTTCCTTGGCAACAAAAAAGCAGAAAACTTGGAACTTTTGGTTCAAAGGACTGCAGTTGGCCCAGCCAGGAAAGTGGGCTGCACAGAGGTTGAGGTGGAAGCTTTCTGTGACATTGGATGTAACATGAACATTAAGATCCACTTCCTGACCAGTCACCTTGATAAGTTTCCTGATAATCTTGTAGCTGTTAGTAATGATCAGACTACTGCTGGAGCATCAAATGAGATTGTCCTCAACAAGTACACAAATGCAAGAGCTATAAACGCAAATTTTTGCCCAAATAGAATTTAAATAAGTTTTGCGTGTTTATGATTAAAATAAGTGTTTTAATATGTTCTTTTTTGAAATTGTAGACAAATTCTGATGGAATCATATCTTTTAGTGTATTAGTGTATTTACTGCATTATATAAATTATTATATTTTCACAGAGATGATGCCCAAGAAGACATTCTACTTCATTATACCATTAAACTAAATGTGGAAAATTTTACAATAAGATGAAAACTTAAATCTTGAATTGAAAAAAAAACTGTAGCTTACAGAGAAAAAAAACTAATGTCAGATTTGAGATCAGCATACTCGAATTAGTTAAGAACAAGTGTTTTTGTGGATGCAACAAAAATTTTGTTCCCCAGCATAATAGCAGTTTTCAGAGGTGGTGATTTTATATTGTGGAAGATGGGAGAACTGCTCTCTCTTTTTCTTTTTCTCTGGTGACTCTGAGATCTTACTATGCTTTTGGTAATGTGAAGATAGAGGGAAGATCCTGCTTGGGGAGGTCATTTAGACCAGGGGTCAGGAACCGATGGCTTGTGAGCTGGATGTGGCTCTTTTGATGGCTACATCTGGCTCACAGATTAATCTTTAATAAAAAAATAATAACGTTAAAAATATAAAACATTCTCATGTATTACAATCCATTCATTTCCTACCGCTCATGTTCATGGTTGTGGGTGGCTGGAAAGAATCACAGCTGTCCTCTGGGACAACACCAAATTTTTATTGGATAATGCGTAATGTACATGGGTCATTGTATGGCTCTCACGGAATTACATTTTAAAATATGTGGCGTTCATGGCTCTCTCAGCCAAAAAGTTTCCCGACCTCTGGTTTAGACCAATGGTAGTCAACCAGGTCCCTACCGCCCACTAGTGGGTGTTTCAGTTTCATGGTGGGCAGTAGCGGAGCAACCAAAGTATAAATAAAAAGATAGATTTAACTATAGTAAGTTGTCTTATAAAGATTTATTCTGCCAAACTTAGCAAAAATCCAACATAAAGTACTTGGTAAGTAATTATTATTATATGCTTTAACTTTGCTGTAACTCTGCTTTATAAATTTTATAAAGTAAAGTTACTTCCCTACTTTATAAATCACCATTATTGTGGAACTGGTGGGTGTTCAGAAAATTTTACTACTAACAGTGATACAAAAGTGGGCGGTAGGTATAAAAAGGTTGACTACCTCTGGTTTAGATCATGAGGAAGGAGCTAAACTCAAAATGATGTGAAATGTTGATTGTGACAGAGTTGAATCTGCAGATTGTTTTGATACCTACTGAGAGACAAAAAAAAAAAGTTCCTTTTCCAGCTGGAGTGAGGGGGTGTCAGGTGTTGGTTTCTAGGTGGGAAGCTTTTGTCCATGGAGCTAGCAGGTTGACTTGGAAACGTGAGGGCATGTATACTGGGGTACTAAGGAGAAAGAATCCTTCAGAGGCATGACTCCATGTACTTTGGGAGCAGTGAGTAATCACACCAATTTCTGTGGGTCTTCCTTGTTTTGTAATTGTCCTCTAGTACAGTGGTCCTCAACCTTTTTTGGGCCACGGACCGGTTTAATGTTAGAATATATTTTCAAGGACCGGCCTTTAGGGTGGGATGGATAAATGTATCACGTGACCAAGACAAGCGTCAAGTGAGTCTTAGACAGATGTAACAGAAGGAATCTGGTCATTTTTAAAAAATAAAACATCGTTCAGGCTTAAGTATAAATAAAACAGAAATAATGTAAGTTATTTATTCTTTCTCTGTGGACCAGTACAGACTGGTACCGGTCCTCGGCCCGGGGGTTGGGGACCACTGCTCTAGTATACTCAAGTCTTTGGTAAAAGTGCTGAACACCACCACATCTTTCTTAAAACTGTATGTTGGAAAATTAAGGGGAGTCAGCATTGTCACTTGGGAAGAACTGGTACTGAGATTTCTCAGGTGACCTGGAGAAGCTGGCTATGCCAAGCAGTGAATCCCAGTGAGGCCTAGAGTAGAATTCTAGATCTACACATGACAATTGGCAGCCAAATTGAACCCTGGAACACAAATATATCTTTCAGAAACCCCAGAAATACCTGGGGTGGGAAGCCAAAGTCCAGATTGGACTTTGCCGAAAGCACGATAAGGTGGAACAATGAGCCTACACCATTGTTTTGGAAATGATGAAAACAAAAGGAAAGAGCATTTCTAAGGCAAGAGAATGGAATACTGCTTGGTTGTATATGTCTTCAATAAATATTTGTTGAGCACCTACTCTGTCCTGGTACAATGTTAGGTACAGGAATACAAAGCTGTGTAATACACAGTTCCTGTCCTGGTAAAACTCACAGTAATATGCACTGCATTATCTTCATGGTAAATGAAAATACAATACAATAGGGCAATTGTGGTAATAGAGTTGTACACACAACACCACTTGACTATGAAGGATGGGGTATCTGACTCTGCCTAA
Source organism: Saccopteryx leptura (assembly GCF_036850995.1). NCBI lineage: Eukaryota > Metazoa > Chordata > Mammalia > Chiroptera > Emballonuridae > Saccopteryx > Saccopteryx leptura. Next base: position 66,759,943 of record NC_089508.1, on the reverse strand, counting down.
GAGGGTGGAAAGACTCAGGGAAAGTTCAAGAATGAGGTGATGTTTAAACTGAGTCTTAAAGGATGAACAGGAGCATAGACAAGATAGTGAAATGAATTTCGGGCAAAGAGAACATGAACTTATACAATGGTATGAAAGGGCATGGCTTTGGGAGGAGGTAAAATAGTTCAGTAGAGGGAAAGGGTAGAAGATCTAGTTGGAGTGGGAAACTTGGGACTGAGAACAGGTAGTAGAAGTGTCTGAAGAAATAGGCAAGAGCTTATGTGATGCACTAAGGTATTTGGGTTATAAGTATATAATGATATAAATTTTAAAGATGTATGCCAAGGAGTTGCACAACTATACCTTTAAAAATAGATTTCTCTGTGCCAATGTGAAAGCTATTTTAGTTCAGATTCCCTAGAAGCAGAGCATGAGATGGAGATTCTTTGATAAGTGATTTATTAAATTGTGCTCTCAGCGGAAAACATACTTTATGGGAGTGAGGGAAATGAAATAGGGCAGAGGAGGAAGCTGGACAAAGATGTGGTTTTGAGAGGACTCTAGGCATGATCTTGGGATGGGGGCTGGAGCCTGAACTACACCACAGAGGTTGTCCTGCTTCCTCCCTGCCCTGGCCACCGCCAAGGGGAGAATGGCATCCTAAGCATCTTCAGATAAGATAGCTCCATTGGCTGTATATAGTCTTCCTGGAAAGGGTGTAGGTGTGAGCTGTTAGCAGCCCAAACCTGCAGCCTCTGGAGGATGAGTGCATCAGTTGGTAATGAGGGCTGGGTGGGGCTCCAACAGCATCAGCTGTAGAGAATGAATCAGAGGATCATCCCATTGGAAGTGGAAAAATTAAGAGTTGTCAGGAAAAGTGTTATATGTAGCAATGAAAGAGAGAAGGAGGTAGATTTAAGAGGTCTCTATGAGATAGAATTGAAGGAATTTGGTGACTAATTGAATGATGGTGGTTGAGGAGGAGAGAAGATTCCAGGTGCCCTTCTAGTTTGGGGCTTGGGTGACTGGGTACCTATCATCTGGGTGCTAATCTCTAATTTAAGGGTCCAGAAAAGGGGTAGAGTTATCAGGTATAATTCTGGGTTTGATCTTGCTCTTACAAAATTAGGGTTTCTTAATGACCATTCAGGGAGTGACAGCCAGCAGACAGATGAACAATGGCATTTTTCAGCTCCCTCAGAATCCATTGCTCAGGAAAGGTACGTATTAATAATGTGCTCATTCTAGGGCCCAGATAGAGTTTCCCATTATATTTCATTGACCAAAAAATAATAAACTAAAGTAACAATGCTTGAACTTTTTTGAAATTGTGACTTGGAGGTTTGTGGAGTGAGAGACATCAGTAGACATCGGTTTCTTCTTTCTACTCCCAACCTGAGGTTTCAGCCAGGAGACTGAGTGCCAAACCTCTGAAGTGAGATCTTATCTATCTCTTCCTCTTAGGGCTGTGTGGGGTCCCAAAATGGGTATGCAGGTATCTTCATGGACCTCCTCTTTCCAGGCACTTCTGAGTGGGTCTGAGACCTGGGCACCCAAGCAGATCTTTAGAAAGAGTGGAGCAATACTTTTAACCACACAGCTCTAGACACTTTACGCTTAAAATTATTTATTTATTTATTTATTTTAGAGGAGGGAGAGAGAGAGAGAGAGAGAGAGAGAGAGAGAGAGAGAGAGAGAGAGAAGAGGGGGTGAGCAGGAAGCATCAACTCTCATATGTGCCTTGACCAGGCAAGACCAGGGTTTTGAACCGGCGACCTCAGCGTTTCCAGGTCTATGCTTTATCCACTGCACCACCACAGGTCAAGCCTAGACACTTTACTCTTAGGGAATAACATGTTCAGAGAAATTTCTTCTACTGTCACCAGTCTATGTAATCTTTAACATTATAAATTCTTAGAGGATATTTGGGGTGCCCCCAGGCTGTCTCCTGGTAAATCAAATGAGTAAGGCAGAAACATTTGGGCTTTGTATTGCCAAGTAAATATGGAAATGGGTTTAAGATAGGGCTCTTCTAAGACCACATGGTTGGGCTATGAAATAGCAGAGTTCCATGTTGACTCAAAACTCTTGCCTTCTTTTTCTAGTGTACCAGACTTCCCCACTGACTGTGCACTTGAGGAGTGTTTTTGCCTCTGACTTCTAGTGGGTTAGCGAATGCTCCTGGAGGATGTGATGGAGAAATGTACACACTGGGCATGTTCACTGTCACATAGGTCTACCGTAGGCAGCTGACAGATGGTGATTTGTACCACGAGATATTGACATATTCTGATGAAGTACCCTGTTATTGAGATATTTTGGCAGACCTAGTATTTCCATCTCTGTGTAACAGAAACAGTTTCACTGGCATTTTTAAGTTATGCTGTTCTGTGGTGAAAAATGGCATTTTCCAGTACTATTGTACATCGAACAAAATTTGTTAATTCTATATATATGGTTTGATGGATCTCCACCAAATCAAGACACAGAATAGCTCCATTATCCTATCAAGTTTTCTCCTGCCTCTTTGTAGTCAGTCCCTTCCCCTGAACCCCAGTCCTAGACACCACGAGTCTGCTCCTGCCACTGTCATCTTACCTTTCCTAAAATTTCAAAATGACCATATAGAAAAGGAAACATTTGCTCCTGATGCTAAGCAATTTGAATGGTGCCTGGGATGCAAGCTTTTAGGTGGCACTCCCTCTCAAGGACATGGAAGTACAGGGCTGGCACTTGCATGACCCAGAGAATGGGTTCTTCCTTAAAATTTTTCACTCTAGGTGGCTTGTTTGCTTTATTCTGGTCTCAGCCTTTGTGGGAATTTGTAATTTGTAGAATGACCCTTTGAAAAGGCACACATTTCATTGGGATGGGGAGAGAGCACACAGTCCTTTCTGCATTTGACAAAGCGGGCATGTTTCTGTTGTCATTGGCATGGAAAAGAAATTGTAATCAGCTGTCCTGGGTCAGATTTGAGTGTATTAGTTTTCCTGAGGGACATGTCAGCAGGTACAACCCACATGCCAGGGACTGGGGAGGTAGTAGCAACGATGCTAATTTGAAAATACTTCTGTGGCACTTAGCAGGGTGTGATTTTAATTCATTTTTTGTCCCTTGGTAATCATAAAGTGCTTTCAGCCTGTGAATATCCATTTTTGACCAGCATGCTCATACTTCATCTGGGGACCACATTTAATGGCCATGGTGATGATGGTGTTCACAGGGGAATTGTGTTAGGCACAGATATTTGCTTTGTGGAGAGAAACATGTCACTGATACTAATTCACATGGCTGTTCTGTAGATCAGACAACACTTGCCTATTTACAACTATTGTTTGTACACACTCGCACACACAGAGCTAATATTTGCATAGTGTCTTGGGTTTCTCCAGAGTTTCATTAGCATTGTTTAATTTATTTCTTGAAATGATTCTATGAAATTTACTGAAGCCGCTTAGTGTAATGGAAAGAGCATATTCTGTGCTGGCTTGTTCAAATTCTGTCATTGCTGCTTCACTAACTTTGCGACCTTGGACATGTTACTTAATTTCTGAGCCTCAGTTTCCTCAATTGTAAAGTGGGGATAATCGTGCCTATCTTGCAGGGATGTTGGGAGGATTAAATAAGAAATACATGCACAATACCTGGGGCAGTAAGAACTGCATGCTCTTTACCTGGTACCAGGGATCTTCCAACTGCTTCCCGAGAGTCCTGACTTCTCCTGATGGCCCTCTACCCACAAGGACTTGTGGGCACAAGGAGCTGGTTCTGTGTTCCTCCTGTCTCGTTGCTTTACTCAGGTCTAGGAGTCACTCTCTAGTTTGCTGCGTGCAGAGAAGATGCTGGTGATTCTATTCTTTAACCCAAAGGGCTTCAAACAGTGGGAATTCCCAGCACTGTCTCAGGTCAATTAGGTTTTTATTGTTTAGATTGAAAAGGTTTGCACACTCCTCAAGCCGACCATTCCTGGCTCTGGGACAGCTGGACTTGGAGTTAGGGGATCAGAGCATCTGTTCTGGCTCTGCCATTTACTAGCTTAGAGTGGCCATTTAGTCTTTCTTAGTCTGAGTTTTCCTCATAGGTTAAATGGGAGGGATAATAACAACTGACAGGATTTTTACTCTATGTAAAAAAAGAAAGCAGGCAGATGAAAAGGAAGGCATTAATATTATGGGCCATGGGAAGCTCCTTCAATTGTCCTCATGCCCAGAGGGTGAATTCTGGTCAGACTATTTCTGGTCCACACTCTCTTGGATGCTGACAATCTTTTCTCCTCCAGAAGTTACACAGGATCACCTGCTGTATTCAGTGGGAATGTGAGCATCTGAGCAGACATGTGTGTGCTCCTTACTTTTGCTGCTTGCTTTCTGAGCTGAGGCTTGTGCAGGGGCCAGCCATGGGAGCCTGCCCTGGGGATTCAAACATTCTCTTGGGCTTGCAGGGCCTCTGCAATGGGGGTGGCAGGGTGTGGGGTTGGAAGTGCGGGGAGAGACTACTTGCAGAATGTGGTTAGAGAGATGTTAAGGGCAGTGACAACATTACTGTGAGTCCAGATTTAGTCTCTCTTGTTCTAGAAGCCCACCAGCCACCACTGACTGAGGAATTACCAGGCAGGCCTCTTATAGTTTCTTTTTAATGAGTATTCCCAGTGATTAAGAGCTACATGTCATGCTATTCAAAACGTATTGCTCCAAACAGGTAAAAGCCTAGCTGTTACCGGCAGAGAATTCAGCAAGATCTCTTCTCTCTTCCATGACATCACCTCACATATCCCTTCCTGTCTTTTGCACTCATGCCACCTTCCTCCCAAACTCTTTTCTCTCTCTCTAATGATGGCAGCTGCTCCTGAAACCTCTTGGGAGATCACAGGAAATAGCCTCCCCTGCTGCCAAATCCAACCTCTGGGTCATTTATTACTTCAGAAGATACTTTGCTATTAAAGTACCAATGCTCATGTTTCCCGTTTCCTTAAGGAACAAATTCCGTCATAGTCAGGGCCACACAATTAGGTGTACAGAAGGAAAGCAAACACCTGATAAGAGACCCTCATTTAGTGGGAGTTCTGACAGATGCCAATGATTGCTTCTTGAAGCAGCAGCCAGTGCATATTGCATTTTCTCTCCCTCTTTTCCTTCCTCTCTCCCTCCCGCCCTCCCTTTCTCTATCTCCTTTCCTTCTTTCCTTCTTTCCTTCTTTCCTTCTTTCCTTCTTTCCTTCCTTCCTTCCTTCCTTCCTTCCTTCCTTCCTTCCTTCCTTCCTTCCTTCCTTCCTTCCTTCCTTCCTTCCTTCCTTCCTTCCTTCCTTCCTCTCTCCCTCTCTCCCTCCCTCCCTCCCTCCTTCCTTTCCTTCCTCCTTCCTTTTCTCCCAATCCTTCCTTTCTGCCAGGAGACATTTCTCCTAAGCACTGGAGATAGAAAATTTTGGGGAAAATGTAAACAACAATATGTATATTGCCCTTGTAAGTATAAAATTATTTAGATGATTTAAATATAGGTTACTTTGAAAGATAAAATGATAAGAAAAGGCAAGGTCGTTCATTATGTTAGATTTTAGGTAGAACTGCTAGAATATTTGTGGGCAATCACATTTTTACTTAGAGTGTTAAGTACATATTCAAAATAGAACAGCTATTAGTCATACTTTTTTATTTATTCTTCAAGAGTATCAGAATTATTCTTATCATTGGCACAGGGCTCACTAGCACAGCCAGAGCAGCAAAGAAATTGCTGGCATACTCTCCCAGGAGGCTCTTTCTAGACCCCACCTTGACCTCTGTGAGATTTCCATGGCTGCTCTGTGCCCTTAATGACTGGTCATCAGGGATGGGTCAATCAAGGCTCATGCTGTTGTGAGGGTGAAATGACCAGCTGGGAAACCATTTGTATCATTTTACATAGAAAAGGGTTAAAGATGGCAAAGCACAAGGGCTTCTTAAAAACAGCTCGGGGGAACAGCCGGTGTATACCTGACCTGGCCTATATCTTGACATCTCACTAGATACCATCCTTCCTGTTATGACAAATCCCCTTTCCGCTAAACACCCTTATAAAAGTAATTTTCATGGGCCTTGTATTTTTCATCCACCCTTGCTCTTTGTATCACCCTATTTTTGCATTTATGCAGCTCCTGGCCTTTTCTTAGCTTTCTTCTGCATTTCTAAGATCAGTCAATGGATGGGACATCCCTGGTTTTGATCTTTGGCATTGCTAGGTCTTCTGGATTGACTTTAGGCTGGTGGTTCTAATCACAAGTGGGCCCAAGACTCTCAGCTTTGGGCCAGCCTATCCTGGGTCTCCCTAATGGGCAGGCCAGAGTGATGCTTTTAGTGTTAACCATTGCATTTCCCCCCCTGTAGTGACTGGAGTCCTGCTCTTAGTAACATCCCCAAGGGATTTCAACAGTAACAAATATGGGACTGCGTGACTGGTCTTGTATTTTCCGGGTTGCCTTCTACTATTTATTGTGTTAGCATCAGATAAGCCCATTGAAATTTAGGGTTTGTCATTTCTAACATTTTTCTTGGCAAATAGCTCCTAGGTTAGATCTAAACACTAAGATCTCAAACTCAGCCAAACTCATAACGTTCCCAAATTTTATACCTTTTTCCTAGAGTTTTTGCAAGGGGCTCTTAATTAATAAGTGAGGTGTTTGTAAAACCAATTACTCTCATTGCAGATGTGACAAGCCATAATTCCTAATAACAGAGTTACCTTTCCCTACTTGTCTTGGCCGGAATGAAGGGGCTCTGCTATGATTTATTACCTTGCTGCAAAACCTTTGAAAAGTGACCACCAAATGGCTCCTCATTACTCAAAACTCTTCCAATTTCTTAAACTAGTCCTTCCCAAACCTCATACAAGCCACTTGTGTTCCAGGAGAAATGAATCAGGGACCTTTCTCACTAAACTATTTTGGCAAAAAAAATCATAAATGAGAGAGTAGAAAATCTTGTTTGCTAAAGGGCTGCTGCGTGAATTGCCTCTTGGCCTTTTGATAGCATCTTTGAGATGGAAATGGCCAGCTGCCTGACCTTCTGTTCAGTGACCCTTTTTGTACAAAGTCAAATTGCAGCCGCCTCGCAGCAACAATTCACCTATGGACACAAACAGGATTTCCATTTTTTTCCCCTAACCTTTTTTTTCCTGGTGTGTTTGTTACTGTGAGCATTTTTTTTTTTTTTTTACTATCCACATAAAAGATATCATGGTTAAAAAAAAGAAGCCCTTTGCATCAAAAAGATTGTAACTCATAAAGGTTTCAAAATAATAGGGAAGTGTCTATCTTTAATTCAATTCTTTATCTGAGCCTTTAAATGTATTGTTATGTGAAAAGGCCAATGAAAAAACTATATTCTGGAACAGTTTGGGGTTGTTAATGTTCCTTCTCTTTTCTTGCATTTGAAGGAAAAAAAAGTCTTTGTTGTATTAAAAAGAGAAATTATCCCCACCTCACAGTGAAAAAAAGGAGAAAGGAAAGGCCAGTTCTGTGTAGGCAATGACGGTGGATCTAAGAAAATAAATACCTTACGTGCTTTCTGTGGAGCAATGCTGAACTGGAATTAGGAGTCAGTTTTAAAAAGGGATCAGAACTTGGTGTCATTGTCCCTTGGGACAGTTGAAAGCCTGTGGCTGAAGAGGCAACAATAGAGAAAAAGAGGAAGCCGTCTGATAGTCCTCCACTCCTCCAGTGTTCCCTCTTCCTTCTCCTCCCACGTCCTCCTCCTGCTCTGACTGGGCCTTGCAGAACTTCTTACCCAGGCCATACATCAACACGCTATGGGGCTTGGGTCCTGCTCAGGACCTGCATCCTAGGGGAGCTGCAGCTGCCCGGTGCTGCCGGACTCAGACACCTCCACTGTTCTGCCTGGGTGCAGAGAGGCCTGCCCTTCACCCACTGGAGGCATGTGGGTGCCAGTCCGCCATGGGTGGGAAAGCAGAGGCTCACTCAGTGGCAAAGGGGAAACTTCTCCTCCCTGGGCTGGTCAAGGGAGCTGTAGAAACTAGAGTGGGGGAGCTCATAGGGTTTTGATAGTGATACTGAAGTTCTGATTTAACAAATATTTATCTGTTGATATTTATCTGCCCAGTTAGCTAATTTAGTCCCTGGGAGGTTATATGCAGAGTGAGAAAGGAACAGATTCTGGGGACAGACAATTCTCGGTTTGGATCCACGTGCAGCCACTTACTAGCTGTCTGACTGTGAACACGTTATTTAATGTCATGAAGCCTCAGTGTATCACCAGTCAACTGAAAGCTAATACTTGTCTCATGGGCTGATGTGAAGATGAGATGAAGTGATGTATGAAAAATTGCCGAACCCAGAGCTTGGTATATATATATATATATATACATAGAAAGCACTCAGCAAACAGTCCTTCCTTCTCCTTCTTCCCACTTAGCAGCAAGGGTTTGAAAGAAGTGGCCAGATAAGTACTGAATCCAGACTTTTAAAAAACTCCCCAGATTCATCCTTGTGTATGTGGACCCAAGGATGTTAGCTACTCCCTGTGAAATTTTCATCAAGACCTAAGTTTCAAATAAGTGTCTTCTGTTTTTTTTTTTTTTTACTGACTAAAATGAGATAGGTAATGATTACAATCACACACACAAAGAGAAAAAATGAAAGGATTCCATTCTGTCACCTACTTCCTGTGGGGACTATTTTGCTATTGTGTGAACCACATTGGGTTCACACTCTGTCTAAAAATAATTAACCCTCCCCTCGAATAAGCAACACTATAGAAAACTGAAAAATGTCCCTTCTCCCCTACTAATCCTTAATCCTTTCATCTTAATACTTTTTTATTTACTAATAGCAATAAGTCAAAGCATTTATATATCTAGTCTTACTATAAGCAAACCTGTTTTCACAAGCCACAATCAGAGTATACGTGATAGTTTGCATACTTTTATTAATATTAGATCATAAGCTTATTCAGGTTGCGATCTTGTCCTCATAATTTTAATTTTTTGATTGCAAAATGTCCCAGCCATTTTATATTATTAAATGTATCCATTTCATTCCCAAATTTGTGTAGGTTATTCATGTGTGGCAAGAAGGTTACAAATACTTGTAAGTTGTGACATTGAGTCACAGCTTAAACAATAGTAAGTAAGTAATCCTACATAGGTGGTGAAAGGAGCAAGGAGTCTGAAGTTTGTGCAAAACCCAAACTACAATGGCAAGTTTAAGGTTTGGAAAGCTCCAGTTAATCTTTTCCTTTGCTCTTCTCTTTTATTCAGCTTTTTAAAAGCTGACTCCAGGCAGAATTGCAATAAAGACTCCTTTCCTACTGTGGTTCATCAGCAGTATCTAGTGCCAGAAGTCCTGTTTTCATACTGATAACCAGTTATCAAAGGGACTCAAATTTGTCTGGCGGTTTCTGATAGAGATCTGAACTTTCAGAGGCCTCATTGAACTAAAGAAAGCCATGACCCTCATGAAACAGGGACATTGTTACTTGTGGAACACAATCTTTCTGATCCCACATGAGGAAGCATTCTCCTTGAAGAGAGCAGGTAGACATCACGCATTTTGTGTGCTTTGGCCCTGTGTAAAAGTCAAATCCCTGTGGCTACTTGAGCTTTTATACTTTGACTTCATGATGGCAAATCATTTGATGAAAGAGGGTTCTTGTGTGGAGCTTTGGACTACCTTTAGAAAGCTAGAAGATATGTTTGAATTACCACACATGAGATTGAAATGTTAAAACTCTGTATTTCACCTGTATAGCCAGGCCTTTTACCCAGTCCTTGGATTAGTTAAAATCTGAGTTTCTACCAACCCTTCTCTTTAGCCCATCAGCATGACATGCAGTGCATATTTGTTGAATGCAGGTGTGAAACTAGAAGTCTGGACAGGTGTTAAATTCACAGATTTGCTAATACCTCTTCTACATACTCATTATCATAACTGTGATGTAAGAACTTTAAAAAAACTGGAAATGCTGAAAAGTTTTTTTTATTGATTTTTAGAGAGAGGGGGGGAGAGAGAGAGAGAGAGAGAGAGAGAGAGAAGGGGGGAGGAGCTGGAAGCATCAACTCCCATATGTGCCTTGACCAGGCAAGCCCAAGGTTTCGAACCGGCAACCTCAGTGTTCCAGGTCAATGCTTTATCCCACTGCGCCACCACAGGTCAGGCCAAGTTTTTGAAGTATGTGGATTTAGGTTCTTGCCTTGCAAATTATGCCCTTTATAACCTTGGACAATTTAATGGGCTTCAGTTTTCTTCCTTCCTTTCTCTTTCTTTCTTTCTCTTTCTTTCTTTCTTTCTTTTTTATTTATTTTTTATTTTATTTTTTTAAAATTTATTTATTAAATTTAATGCAGTGACATTGATAAATCAGGGTACATATGTTGAGAGAAAACATCTCTAGATTATTTTGACATTTGATTTGATTGTGCTGTATACCCCTCCCCCAAAGTTAAATTGTCTTCTGTCACCTTCTATCTGGTTTTCTTTGTGCCCCTCCCCTCCCCCAACCCCTCTCTCCTTCTTCGCCCCATCCCTCTTCCCCCCTCCCCCCACCCCTGTTGCCATCACATTCTTGTTCATGTCTCTGAGTCTCATTTTTATGTCCCTTCTATGTATGGATTCATATAGTTCTTAGTTTTTTTTTCTGATTTACTTATTTCACTCCGTATAATGTTATCAAAGTCCATCCATGTTATTGTAAATGATCCAATGTCATCATTTCTTATGGCTGAGTAGTATTCCATAGTATATATGTACCAAAGCTTTTTAATCCACTCGTCTTCTGATGGACACTTGGGCTGTTTCCAGATCTTCGCTATTGTGAACAATGCTGCCACAAACATGGGGGTGCATTTCTCCTTTTGGAGCCGTTCTATGGTGTCCTTGGGGTATATTCCTAAAAGTGGGATAGCTGGGTCAAAAGGCAGTTCGATTTTCAGTTTTTTGAGGAATCTCCATACTGTTTTCCACAGTGGCTGCACCAGTCTGCATTCCCATCAGCAGTGCAGGAGGGTTCCCTTTTCTCCACATCCTCGCCAGCAGTTATTCTGTGTTGTTTTGTTGATGAGTGCCATTCTGGCTGGTGTGAGGTGATATCTCATAGTGGTTTTAATTTGCATTTCTCTAATGATTAGTGATGTTGAGCATTTTTTCATATGCCTATTGGCCATCTGTATGTCCTCTTTGGAGAAGTGTCTATTCATCTCTTTTGCCCATTTTTTGATTGGATTGTTTGTCTTCCTGATGCTGAGATTTACAAGTTCTGTATAAATTTTGGTTATTAACCTCTTATCAGACGTATTGTCAAATATGTTCTCCCATTGTGTAGTTTGTCTTTTTATTCTGTTCTTGTTGTCTTTAGCTGTGCAAAAGCTTTTTAGTTTGATATGGTCCCATTTGTTTATCCTGTCTTTTATTTCACTTCCTCGTGGAGATAAATCATCAAATATATTGCTCCGAGAGATGTCCGAGAGCTTACTGCCTATGTTTTCTTCTAAGATGCTTATGGTTTCACGGCCTACATTTAAGTCTTTTATCCATTTTGAGTTTATTTTTGTGAGTGGTGTAAGCTGGTGATCTAGTTTCATTTTTTTGCAGGTAGCTGTCCAATTTTATCAACACCATTTGTTAAAGAGGCTGTCTTTACCCCATTGTATTTCCTTACCTCCTTTGTCAAATATCAGTTGTCCATAGAACTGTAGGTTTATTTCTGGGTTCTCTGTTCTGTTCCATTGATCTATATGCCTGTTCTTATGCCAGTACCAGGCTGTTTTGAGTACAATGGCCTTGTAATATAACTTGATATCAGGAAGTGTGATACTTCCCACTTTATTCTTCTTTTTTAAGATTGCTGAGGCTATTCGTGTTCTTTTTTGGTTCCGTATAAATTTTTGGAATATGTGGTCTATATCTTTGAAGTATGTCATTGGTATTTTAATTGGTATTGCATTGAATTTATAGATTGCTTTGGGTAATATAGACATTTTAATGATGTTTATTCTTCCTAACCATGAGCACGGTATATGCTTCCACTTATTTGTATCTTCCTTGATTTCTTTTATCAATGCTTTGTAATTTTCCGAGTACAAGTCTTTAGTCTCCTTGGTTAAGTTTACTCCTAGGTACTTTATTTTTTTGGTTGTAATTGTGAAGGGAATTGTTTCCTTAATTTCTCTTTCTGACTGTTCATTGTTAGTGTATAAAAATGCCTCTGATTTCTGAGTATTGATTTTATATCCTACCACTTTGCTGAATTCATTTATCAGGTCCAGTAGCTTTTTGACTGAGACTTTAGGGTTTTCTATATACAATATCATATCATCTGCAAATAATGATAGTTTTACTTCTTCTTTTCCAATTTGGATGCCTTTTATTTCTTTTTCTTGTCTGATTGCTGTGGCTAGGACTTCCAGGACTATGTTGAATAAGAGTGGTGAAAGGAGGCACCCCTGCCTCGTTCCTGATGTTAAGGGGATTGCTTTTAATTTTTGCCCATTGAGTATGATGTTGGCTGTGGGTTTCTCATAGATGGCTTTTATCATGTTGAGGTATGTTTCGTGTATTCCCACTTTGCTGAGAGTTTTGATCATGAATGGGTGCTGGATTTTATCAAATGCTTTTTCTGCATCTATTGAAATTATCATGTGGTTTTTCTCCTTCTTTTTGTTTATGTGATAAATCACATTGATTGATTTATGAATATTGTACCAGCCTTGCCTCCCCAGAATAAATCCCACTTGATCATGGTGTATAATTTTTTCCATATATTGTTGGATCCGGTTTGCTAATATTTTGTTGAGGATTTTAGCATGTATATTCATCAGAGATATTGGTCTATAATTTTCTTTCTTTGTGTTGTCTTTGCCTGGCTTTGGAATCAGAATTATGCTCACTTCATAAAAGGAGCTTGGAAGTCTTCCTTCCTCTTGAATTTTTGAAATAGTTTGAGAAGGATAGGAGTTAGTTCTTCTTTGAATATTTGGTAGAATTCCGTTGTGAAGCCATCGGACCTGGACTTTTCTTTGTTGGGAGTTTTTTGATAACTGTTTCGATCTCATTTGGTGTAATCAGTCTGTTTAGGTTTTCTGATTCTTCCAGATCAATTTTTGAAAGATTGTGTTTTCAAGGAATTTGTCCATTTCATTTAGGTTATCTAGTTTTTTGGCATACAGTTCTTCATAGTATTTTCTTACGATATTTTGTATTTCTGTTGTATCAGTTGTTATTTCTCCCTCTCATTTTTAATTTTATTTATTTGAGTCCTCTCTCTCTTTTTCTTGGTGAGTCTAGTTAAAGGTTCATCAATCTTGTTTACCTTTTCAAAGAACCAGCTCCTATTTTCATTGATCCTCTGTATTGTTTCTTTAGCCTCTACGTCATTTATTTCTGCTCTGATCTTTATTATTTCCTTCCTCTATTACATTTGGGCTTTACTTGCTGTTCTTTTTCTAATTCTTTTAGATGCAGGGTTAAATTGTTTATTTGAGCTTTTTCTAGCTTCTGAAAGTGTGCCTGTAGTGCTATGAACTTCCCTCTCAGTACTGCTTTCGCTGTGTCACATAAATTTTGAGTTGTTGTATGCTCATTGTCATTCGTTTCTAGGAATTTTTTAAATTTCTTCTTTGATCTCATTCTTAATCCATTCATTATTTAACAACCTGCTATTTAGTTTTCATGTGTTTGAGAATTTTTGAGCTTTTCTGTTGTGGTTCATTTCTAGTTTCATGCCGCTGTGATCAGAGAAAGTGCTTGCTATGATTTCAATCTTCTTAAATTTGTTGAGAGCACTTTTGTGCCCTAACATGTGGTCTATCCTAGAGAATGTACCATGAGCACTTGAAAAGAATGTATATTCTGCTGCTTTAGGGTGAAAGGTTCTGAAGATATCTACTAAATTGAGTTGATCTAGTGTTTCCAATAAGTCTGCCGTTTCTTTGTTAATTTTCTTTCTTGAGGATCTATCTAGTGATGTTAGTGGGGATTGAAATCCCCTACTATTATAGCATTGCTGTTGATCTCTCCCTTTACATCCATCAAAGTCTGCTTTATAGGCCTGACCTGTGGTGGCGCAGTGGATAAAGCGTCGACCTGGAAATGCTGAGGTCGCCAGTTCGAAACCCTGGGCTTGCCTGGTCAAGGCACATATGGGAGTTGATGCTTCCAGCTCCTCCCCCCTGTCTCTCTCTCCTTTCTCTCTCTCTCTCTCCTCTCTAAAATGAATAAATAAAAAAAAAAAAAAAAAAAAAAGTCTGCTTTATATATTTGGGTGCTTCCATATTAGGTGCATAGATATTTATAATAGTTATATCTTCCTGTTGGATTACTCCCTTTATCATTATGTAGTGGCCTTCTTTATCTCTTACTATATCCTTTGTTTTAAAGTCCAATTTGTCCAATATAAGTATTGCTACCCCAGCTTTTTTTTCATTTCCGTTTGCATGAAATGTTTTTTTCCATCCTTTTACCTTCAATCTATGTGTGTCTTTTGTTCTAAGGTGTGTCTCTTGTAGACAACATATGTATGGGTCCTGTTTTCTTATCCACGCAGCTACCCTATGTCTTTTGATTGGATCATTTAATCCATTTACATTTAAGGTTATTATTGATATATAGTTGTTTATTGCCATTTTCTTCTTTAAAGGTGTATTCCTTTTTTGCTATATTCTTTTTCCACTTTGATCTGTTTACAACAGGTCCCTTAATATTTCCTGCAGCATTGGTTTGGTCGTAATGAATTCCTTGAGTTGTTTTTTGTCTGGGATGCTTTTTATTTCTCCTTTGACTTTAAATGATACCCTTGCTGGATAAAGTAGTCTTGGTTGTAGGTTCTTGTTCTGCATTACTTTGAATATTTTTTGCCATTCCCTTCTGGCCTCAAGTGTTTCTGTTGAGAAGTCAGATGTCATCCTTATGGGGGCTCCTTTGTAGGTGATAACTTTTTTTTTCTCCTGCAGCTTTTAATATTTTCTTTTTGTCGCTTAGCTTTGGTATTTTAATTATGATGTGTCTTGGTGTAGGTTTCTTTGGGTTTCTCTTTAATGGAGTCCTCTGTGCTTCTTGGACTTGTGAGAGTTTCTCTTGCATTAATTTAGGGAAGTTTTCAGCTATGATATGATTGAACAACATCTCTATTCCTTGTTCTTTTTCTTCTTCTTCAGGAACCCCTATGATGTGGATGTTATTTCTCTTCATGTTGTCACAGAGCTCTCTAAGAGTTTCCTCTGACTTTTTGAGTCTCTTTTCTCTTTTCTTCTCTGCTTTCATGCCTTCATTCCAGTTGTCCTCTAACTCGCTGATTCGATCCTCTGCTCTATCTATCCTGTTTTTAATTCCTTCCATTGTGGTCTTTATTTCTGATATTGTATTTGTCATCTCCGACTGATTCTTTTTTATACTTGCTATTTCTTTATTTAGGTTTTCATAATGACCATCCATTGTTGTTCTAAGATCCCTAAGCATCCTTACAATCATTATTTTGAACTCCGTATCTGGAAGTTTGATTATTTCTATATCACTCAATTCATCTCCTGAAGGTGTCTCTTGTGGTTTCATTTGGATTGCACTTCTTTGTCTTCTCATCATCTGTTTTTGGGTGTTTTATTTGTAGAGTTGGTTGAGTCTAGGCTTGGTGTTGTCTGCCTCCAGTTTTCAGTTGTGTTATTTCTAGGTCTTGTTGGGTTGGTATCAGCTGTTATCTGTAATCCACTTTCGGATTTGGGCAGCTTTGAAGTCTTGATTTGTTTGTTTTCTTAACAGGTGATAGTCTTGTTTACTGATCTGAGCAGGGGGATTCCTTGAAACTGTATCCAGGAATGGGGTGGGTGTAACCTGAGACTCTGAAGGCCTCTTTAGCCAGCTAATCTCACTGGAGGCAGAGTGTTTTCTCAGCTTCATTAGGGGGAGGTGTATCTCAGATCTCCTCCCCACTTCCTGTTTTCAGCTGTGTCTTTTTGCACTGATTGGAGCTGGATAGATGTCTGGAGATCTCTGATCCAGAAGCAATTCAGCTCTGTTTTGTGAAAGATTCAGTCCCTCCCCCAGCTATGGCCGCCTCCAGCATGGATGAGTCAGCTTTCTTAGGTCGTCTCCTTCATTCCTTAGCCCCTCAAAGTCTGTCCCTCTCTCTCTTTCTTTTCCACTTGGGAGATAAGCTGGTCTTTTCAACACACCTCGTTCCCTGGTCGCCAGGCAAGTGGCTGTGAGCAGTAGTTTCTGCTCTTTTCCCTTGTGTGGGATCCCCTCTGGGCTCTCAGCCTCACCCCCCTCTCTGTTCCTGTAAGCAGAGGAGATTCAGGTGCTCCCTACCAGGTTTATTGTGGCTTCTTCTTTGCTCCTTGGTTTTTGAGAGCTGTTCTTGCAGTTCAGAGTTAGTTTTTTATTCTGATTTTTCCTAAATTGATTTGTATTCCAGTTTGGTGGTGAGATCTGGGTGTCTGTGTGTCCGCCTACTCCACTGCCATCTTTTTCCAAAACCTTAAGTTTACTTATTCTTTCTTTCTTTCTTTCTTTCTTTCTTTCTTTCTTTCTTTCTTTCTTTCTTTCTTTCTTTCTTTCTTTCTCTCTCTCTCTCTCTTCTTTTTTTCTTTCTCTTCCTTCCCTCCCTCCCTATCTTCCTTCCTTCCCTTTACATCTTCCTCCCTTCCTTCCTTCCTTCCTTCCTTCCTTCCTTCCTTTTTTCCTTCCTTCCTTCCTTCCTTCCTTCCTTCCTTCCTTCCTTCCTTCCTTCCTTCCTTCCTTCCTTCCTTTCCTCCCCCCTTCCCTCCCTCCCTCCCTCTCTCCCTCCCTTCTTTCTCTTTCTTTCTTTCTTTCTTTCTTTCTTTCTTTCTTTCTTTCTTTCTTTCTTTCTTTTTATTAAGTGAAAGGCGGGAGGCAGAGAGACAGACTACTGCATGCTCCCCACCTAGGATCCACCTGGCAAACCCCCTACTGGGTGATGCTCTGCTCATCTGGGGCTGCTGCTCTGTTGCTTGAGAACTGAACTCTTTTAGTGCCTGAGGCAAGGCCATGGAGCCATCCTCAGTGCCCAGGGCCAACTTGCTTTAATGGAGCCATGGCTGTGGGAGGAGAAGAGAGAAAGAGGAAGAGAAGAGGGGGAGGGGTGGAGAAGCAGATAGTTGCTTTTTTTGTGTCCACTGACTGGAGTCAAACCAGGACTCCTACATGGTAAGCCAATGCTCTACTGCTGAACCAGCCAGCCAGGGCCTGGACTTCAGTTTTCAAATTTATAAATTGTGTTTAGCAGAGTGTTAATGGGTAGAAAACTACCCAGGTGTCCTTTCTCTGAGGCCAGCACCCTCTCTATCCAGCTGGTTTATTCCAGCACAATTCCACATAGCCAGGCAGTGGCACAGGATGATCTTTACATCTTCTTCTAGAGCTAACCTTCTATGATTCCAGGATCCAGCTTCTCAGCATTGGGATTCTGGGCAGGAGCAGCAAGGACAAGTATTCTTAGTGTAGGTAGGCATTTGGGTAGATGGCATTACTGTGGGTATCATATGTCCAGGTTGGGCTGGGAGACTCAGCTGGTTCTTTCTTCAGTCAGTGATCTATCTGCTGGAGGGAACTTTGGGCTAAGTGAGAGTTCATGCATTTATTAAGTATGCTGATGAGACTGAGTTTATGTAGCTATTTGCTCATTTAATAGTTTTCCTTGGATCTGCAAATATTTTCCTACAAAAATACAAAACAAAACCCCCCAAATACCTGTTCTTCTTTAATGTTTACTGTCTTTGTTAGTGCTACCACTGATCCCCTGGAAGGCGAAGCAAAAGGCCTCGTGTTATCCTTGATCTCTCCTTAAATCAATCAACTTAATCTTTCATATATGTCTGAGTTTTCTCCACATCTCCCAGTCTTTAAAGCTGCTTCTCTAGTCTTAGTTACCACAACTTTTCTTTGAGTCCTGCATCCACCTCCTAACTGGCCTTCTCACCTCAACCCTCGTCTCTCCCTGATGTATTTTCGCCATAAGGGAGACAGTAGAAATGCCCTCCAAATTGGAAATTGATCATATTGCCACCAAGCTTTTATCCTTTGTATGATCAACTATGGCATTTTAGAAAATGACCAAAATTCTTAATGTGTTCTAAAAACCATATGTAGTCTGGCGCTTGCCTGATGATCCTTGATCTCTGTCTTCTGTCCTCACAGACTTCTCTCAGGCAGCATGCTCCTCCCTGCGGGGACAGTGCCCCTGTCTTCCCCATAGCTCAGCCCAAGTGCTCCCTATTTAAGGAAGCCTTGCCTGACTTCTCTCAATCTAAATATGTCCTCTCATCCTAAGCTCTTGGAGAAACATAGGCTTTTCCTTTGAAGAACAGAGGTGTAGCGAGATTTAGCTAATGGGTCCAAAGTTAAACAGCGAATGAACAGTGAAACTGCTGATAGAACTGATAGAACCGGGATCCATAGCTGTGTACAACTCAAAATGCTCTGCTACTAACTGCAATCCCAGAGATGGGACATAGCTTTCGCCTCACATGGTTATTTTGATTAATAGGGTGGCCTGCAGTGCTGTGAGGAAAAGGATTCTGAGGCTGCATCCTGATGCAGGAGAGAAGTGTATCGTGATTGATTCGTGATGCCTACCACAGGTGAAATATTGGAGAGAGATGGTACACAAGGTAGTTATTTGCCACGTGCAAATGCAATAAATTATAAAGTAAAACTACTCATTTTATTTTAATTTTTAACCATTAAAAACGGAATTTCCTTAAGGTTAGAAAAATCAGGAGCAGAACCCAAATCCCCTTACCAAGCGGTAGAGAGCCTTGAGAACTGGGCTCTTGAAGGGTGCCAGTCAAGCAGTTGAGAAAATCACTCCTGTTTTTTACTAGGATGGTCTCTTTACAAACTTCTTTATCCACTCTGCTGCTGAGACAACTTTGATTGGCCTGCTACTGTACACTCTTATAACAGGAGGCCAGGACTCTCAGAGGCAGATGGTAGAGATAAGGGCTTGCTCAAGTTCTTTCTCAGGTATGCACTTCCAAGATGCCTTTTAGCATAGCATAATGGAAGACCCAACTCACCTTTCATAGCGAGATTCCAGGATTGTGAGGGGGGAGGTAATGTGGGGTGAGGCTTCTTGTCCCACATTTCAGGATTAGGTGTTCGGCTTTAGCCAATTTCTCCTCAAGCCTACTCAACTGGCATCTCTTTGAAGATCTGAGATTTATCTTATAAATCTATGCAGCTGCCTTAACGTACCTAATACAGTGTTTGACCCACAGCATTTCATGGTGATGTGATCCATTTTATGTGTGGAAGATCCCAACTTTCCCAAGCCAAAGGCATGGTCTTATTCTCCACCTAATAATGAGTTCTTTCCCTTGCCCTGTCTGGTACCCATGATCTGGTACTGGGAATTTGTTATGAATGTTTTGGCAACTTTCTTGCTGTTGTAGTTACAAGCTTTTTTTCATCTTGGCCAGGAGGCTGCACCAAGAGCAGAGAAGCACAATCAGCTTAACTCAGCTCTGAGAAGGCACATGTATGTGGTTCTGTGCTCTGTCTTTATACCTACAATAAAGGAGCAGAGGCTATAGCGTTTCAGTATTCTGGTTCAACATTATAAATGTTGTATGTCCAGACTGGGCAGGGAGAGTCAGCTGGGTATGGGGGAATAGATGGTGATGGGAGGAGACTGGACTTGGGGTGGTAAACGCACAATATGGTATACAGATACTATGTTCTAGAATTGTGCCACTGAAACCTGCATACTGTTATTTGCCAGTGTCACCCCAATAAATTCAACAGAAAGTAAAAAAAAAAAAAAAGGTGAAAAAAAGATTATGTGTTCCTGATTCAGGACTCTGGCTGATGAGAATCTAAGTTCTCATCTGTTTCTTTAAGTCCCTTCTGCTTCCATGCTGGTATGTGATTTCTTGTCAATATTTTGTTATTGGATTCTAAATGTTGGTATGTTCCTGGGGACAGTGTTCAGTTCACATCTCTTCTCTTTACTATCTAATCTAACTGGTTATCTTATTTAGTCCCATGGCTTTTGATGCCACTATAAGCTGGTGATACCCAATTTTATATAAATATTTCTAGCCCCAAGAGTACCCTGAATCTTAGATATTTATCTTGACTGTTGCAAAACATTTCCAACCAGGTGTCTAACACAGCATTTCAGACTTAAAATGTGCAGAACAGAGACTTATTTTATTTCAAATCTATTTCTTCCTCAATCTTCTGTTCTCAGCATCATCTGGTCAAAGATTTGTTTTGCCTTCACATTTCACATCCAGTTCGTCAACAAACCTGTCAGTCCTATTTTCAAAATATACTTTAGTTCTGACCGTCTCTTACCACCTCCTCTACCACCATCTTGGTACTGGGTTCCTTCATCTCTTATCTAGGCTAGCATAGCCACCTCACTGATTTACTTAATTCTACCATCATTGGTTTCTATTTTATTTTCCATACCAATGCCAGAATAATCTTTTTTTTAAAAATAGACTTTTTAAAGACCAGTTTCAAGTTCACAGTAAAACTGAGAGAAAGGTACAGAGATTTTGCATATACCCCCTGCCCTCACACATACATAGTTTTCCCCATTATCAACCTCCTGCACCAGAGTGGTATGTTTGTTAGAACTGATAGACCTACACTGGCATATCATTATCACCCAAAGTCCATAGTTTATATTCTATGGGTTTGGACAAATGCATAATGACATATACCTACCTTTATAGTATTACACAGAGTATTTTCACTTCCCTAAAGACCTTCCATGTGCTCCTTATTCATATCTCTTTCACCCCAACCCCTGGAAACCACTGATATTTTTACTGTCTCCATAGTGTTGCCTTTTCCAGAATGTCATATAATTGGAATCACAGTATGTAGCCTTTTCACATTGGCTCCTTTCACTTGCAACATGCATTTAGGTTTCCTCCCTGTCTTTTCATGGTTTGATAACTCATTTCTTTTTAATGTTGAATAATATTCCATTGTCTGGATATACCATAGTTTATTCATCCTGCTGAAGTACATCTTGGTTGCTTCCAAGTTTTGGTCATTATAAATAAAGCTATTATAAACATTCATGTTCAGGTTTTTGTGTGGACATAAGTTTTTAATACCTTTGGGTAAATACCAAAGAGCACAATTGCTGGATTGTATGATAAGAGTAGTTTTATAAAAAGTTGCCAAACTGTCCTCTAAAGTAATATGTCAACTCTACTATCTCTTTGTCCCCCTTTTTCTTTATGGCATTCACCTATACTTAAAGTTATAGCATATATTCATTTGTTTATTTGCTTATAGTCTCTATCTCCCATTATAATGTAAATTCCATGATGGGAGGGGCTTGGTCAATTTCACCATGGGGCCCTTGGTGGTAGAGTGTTGGCCCAGTGTGTGGATGTACGGCATTCGATTCCCAGTCAGGGCACACAGGGGAGGCGACCATCTGCTTCTCCACCTCTCCCCCTCTCGCTTCTCTCTCTCTTCCCCTCCTGCAGCCATGGCTCGATTGGAGCAAGCTGACCCCAGGCACCGAGGATGGCACTATAGCCTCTGCCTCATACCCTGAGAATAGTTCAGTTGCTGAGCAATGGAGCAATGCCCCAGATAGGCAGAGCATCACCCCATATGGGGCTTGCTGGGTGGATCCATGTTGGGGCACATGTGGGAGCCTGTCTCTGCCTTCCCTCCTCTCACTTAATAAAAATTTTTTTTCTACCATGGCCTAGAATAGTGCTGGTATGTAATAGACTTTCAATAAATATTTATCAAATAAGTAAGTGAACTGACTTGTAATCTACAAATCATTTTCTCTCTCTTGATGGCAATTTTCTTATCTAGAAAATAAGGTGTTCAATTAGATGACTTCTGAGGACCTGTTCACTTCTAAACACATGGGGAGCATATGAAAAATTAGCAATTTAGTAAATAAATGAAGACTAACCTCATTATTAAAATAGAAAGAAGATTTAAATAATAATAATTCCCCCTTTCCCTGTTTGTATTGTGTGCCCAGCACGGGGTTGAGAAAAATCTGAGGCCTAAAACAGATTTTAAGTGCTGATGCTGTAGTCATCCAGAGTTAAGGAAAGACAGCTAAACTGGAGAGGTTTATAAAGGAGGGAAGGTCATGGATTGGGCTAGAAGGTAGGATGGTTTTATAGTTGATCTAGGAATAGGTAGGCAGTCTTTAACTATTCCTATTAGTTAAAAAGAAGTGGCATGCTAAAAATGTACTATCTGAGAAATTATCCATAGATTTTCTACCAGAATTGAGCTCCCTGAGCAGATTTTGAGCTACTTTGGGGCAGAGGTATGCTTTTTCAACTTTGTTTTGAGGCACAGTTTCTAGCACATGCTAGATTCTAGATAATTATTTATCAGGTGAAATGAAGGTGGAAGTTGAGCCGGAAAAATTAAGAGGTGGAAGTCCAGTGAAAACAAGCCTGTTGCATTGGCTTCCTCCACACATTGTCTTATGAGGTGGGCAGTGTCAGTATCCTCACTGGCTGGAGAGGAAACCGAAGGTGAGATGGGTCCACAGCTCAAACCCTGCAGTTGAAGCTTGGACTTGATTTCAGAGCATCCTGCATTCCATTAGGGCTTGATGTGAGAGGACCTGGTCTTATAGCCAACGCATACCTCAGTGCACAGACTTACGTATTTGCCAGCCCCCTTCATGAGTTCATAATTACAACATAATTCAATCTGAAGTTTTCTCTCATAAGGAATTAGTATTCTGTTTGGTAGCCCCTCAGATCCCAAGCAGTGAAAGCTCACCATCAAGAGCCTGATTGAATGGCCCACCTGGAATTGTTTATACTTCATTAACGCTTTTCATAAATCATGAGTTTGACAGGTCACTGGCATGGACTTTCCAAATCTCATAATTGTGTTTTGTTTTTCCCTTGCTTCATCAGTTTCCTTTCACAGGCTGACAGCTTAGCAAATGCTACTCCAACAACCAACTATTGCCGTAACCACTTCTCGTGTGAGCGCCTACTGTATGCCCAGCACTGCTGAGGGCTCTGAAGACGTAGGCTGCATGTAATCTTGGCTCTGCCATGTATTAGCTGGGTGACCTTAGCAGATCTGTGCTGTCATATCTGTAAAAAAATAATAATATATCATATGTCATGGTAACTATTTCAGAAGGCCGTTATGAGGATGACATAAAATAGCATGAAAAAAGAATTTAGTGCAATGTCTGACCCACAGTATATGTCAGATAAAAATGCTTGTGACTATAGCTCTGCTATTAGTAAACGTCAAGAAGACTTGAGGATTCAGAGGCTGAAGGGATCTCAGGTAACCATCCCCTAGGTACAGAGTGACAGCTCTCATCCTTATGTCTATCCATAATAGGTCAGTTTAGGGGAAAACAAAGAACTGGAATTGATCTAGGTCATAATTTAAATTTTTTCTTTTTATCTTGGTTGGTTGGGAAGCCAAGCCGAGATTATGGGCTGTAATGAAGGGGTGCAGAGGAGTGGAGCTTCCTGTCACTAGATCATATCCTCTATGAAGGCTTGTTTTTATATTGTCAGAGCCGAATATAGTGGCACTTAATAGAACAACAGGCTTTTATTTATTTATTTATTTTTTATATATAATTTTATTTTTTTAATGGGGTGACATCAATAAATCAGGATACATATATTCAAAGATAACAAGTCCAGGTTATCTTGTCGTTCAATTATGTTGCATACCCACCACCCAAAGTCAGATTGTCCTCTGTCACCTTCTATCTTGTTTTCTTTGTGCCCCTCCCCACCCCCTATCCCTCTCCCATTCCCCCCTCCCCCCCGTAACCACCACACTCTTATCAATGTCTCTTAGTTTCACTATTATGTCCCACCTACGTATGGAATAATACAGTTCCTGTTTTTTTCTGATTTACTTATTTCGCTTCGTATCATGTTATCAAGATCCCACCATTTTGCTGTAAATGTTCCGATGTCATCATTTCTTATGGCTGAGTAGTATTCCATAGTGTATATGTGCCACATCTTCTTTATCCAGTCATCTATTGATGGGCTTTTTGGTTGTTTCCATGTCCTGGCCACTGTAAACAATGCTGCAATAAAATGGGGCTGCATGTGTCTTTACGTATCAATGTTTCTGAGTTTTTGGGATATATACCCAGTAGAGGGATTGCTGGGTCATAAGGTAGTTCTATTTTCAGTTTTTTGAGGAACCACCATACTTTCTTCCATAATGGTTGTACTACTTTACATTCCCACCAACAGTGTATGAGGGTTCCTTTTTCTCCACAGCCTCTCCAACATTTGCTGTTACCTGACTTGCTAATAACAGCTAATCGACCAGGTGTGAGGTGGTATCTCACTGCCGTTTTGATTTGCATTTCTCTAATAGCTAAAGAAGATGAGCATCTTTTCATATATCTGTTGGCCATTTGTATTTCTTCCTGGGAGAAGTGTCTATTCATATCCTCTTCCCATTTTTTTATTGGATTGTTTGTTTGTTTGTTGTTGAGTTTTATGAGTTCTTTGTATATTTTGGATATTAGGCCCTTATCTGAGCTGTCGTTTGAAAAAATCATTTCCCATTTAGTTGGCTTTCTGTTTATTTTGTTATCAGTTTCTCTTGCTGAGCAAAAACTTCTTAGTCTGATGTAGTCCCATTCATTAATTTTTGCCTTCACTTCTCTTGCCTGTGGAGTCAAATTCATAAAATGCTCTTTAAAACCCAGGTCCCTGAGTTGAGTACCTATGTCTTCTTCTATGTACTTAATTGTTTCAGGTCTTATGTTTAGATCTTTGATCCATTTTGAGTTAATTTTTGTACAGGGGGAGAGACTGTAGTCCAGTTTCATTCTTTTGCATGTGGCTTTCCAGTTTTCCCAGCACCATTTATTGAAGAGGCTTTCTTTTCTCCATTGTGTGTTGTTGGCCCCTTTATCAAAAATTATTTGACTATATATATGTGGTTTTATTTCTGGACTTTCTATTCTGTTCCATTGGTCTGAGTGTCTATTTTTCTGCCAATACCATGCTGTTTTGATTGTCGTGGCCCTATAATAGAGTTTGAAGTCAGGTATTGAAATGCCCCCAGCTTCATTCTTTTTCTTTAGGATTGCTTTGGCTATTCGGGGTTTTTTATAGTTCCATATAAATCTGATGATTTTTTGCTCTATTTCTTTAAAAAATGTCATTGGAAGTTTGATGGGAATTGCATTAAATTTGTATATTGCTTTGGGTAATATAGCCATCTTGATTATATTTATTCTTCCTAGCCAAGAACAAGGTATATTCTTCCATCTCATTATATCTTTTTCGATTTCCCTTAACAATGGTTTATAGTTTTCATTATATAAGTCCTTTACATTCTTTGTTATGTTTATTCCTAAGTATTTTATTTTTTTTGTTGCAATCGTGAAGGGGATTATTCTTTTGAGTTCCTTCTCAGTTGTTTCATTGTTGGCATATAGAAAGGCTATTGACTTCTGTATGTTAATTTTGTATCCTGCGACCTTACTGTATTGGCTTATTGTTTCTAGTAGTCTTTTTGTGGATTCTTTGGGGTTTTCGATGTATAGGATCATATCATCTGCAAAAAGTGATACCTTTACTTCTTCTTTTCCGATATGGATGCCTTTTATTTCTTTGTCTTGTCTGATTGCTCTGGCTAGAACCTCTAGTACCACATTAAATAAGAGTGGAGAGAGTGGACAACCCTGTCTTGTTCCTGATTTAAGGGGGAAAGCCTTCAGTTTAGTGCCATTTAATATGATGTTAGCTGATGGTTTATCATATATGGCCTTTATCATGTTGAGATATTTTCCTTCTATACCCATTTTGTTGAGAGTCTTAAACATAAAATTGTGTTGTATTTTATCGAAAGCCTTTTCTGCATCTATTGATAAGATCATGTGGTTTTTGTTCTCTGTTTTGTTGATATGGTGTATTACATTAACCGTTTTACGTATGTTGAACCATCCTTGAGATTCTGGGATGAATCCCACTTGATCATGATGTATTATTTTTTTAATATGTTGTTGTATTCGATTTGCTAGTATTTTGTTTAGTATTTTAGCATCTGTATTCATTAGAGATATTGGTCTGTAGTTTTCTTTTTTTGTGCCATCCTTGCCTGGTTTTGGTATGAGGGTTATGTTGGCTTCGTAAAATGTGTTTGGAAGTATTGCTTCTTCTTCAATTTTTTGGAAGACTTTGAGTAGAATAGGAACCAAGTCTTCTTTGAATGTTTGATAAAATTCGCTGGTATAGCCGTCAGGGCCTGGACTTTTATTTTTGGGGAGGTTTTTAATGGTTTTTTCTATTTCTTCTCTACTGATAGGTCTGTTTAGGCTTTCTGCTTCTTCTTGACTCAGTCTAGGAAGGTTGTATTTTTCTAGGAATTTATCCATTTCTTCTAGGTTGTTGAATTTAGTAGCATAAAGTTTTTCATAATATTCTACAATAATTCTTTGTATATCTACGGTGTCCGTGGTGATTTCTCCTCTTTCATTTTGGATTTTGTTTATATGAGTTCTTTCTCTTTTTTCCTTGGTAAGTCTTGCCAAGGGTTTGTCAATTTTGTTGATCTTTTCAAAGAACCAGCTCCTTGTTCTATTAATTTTTTCTATAGTTTTTCTGTTCTCTAATTCATTTATTTCTGCTCTGATTTTTATTATCTCCTTTCTTCGGCTGGTTTTGGGTTGTCTTTGTTCTTCTTTTTCTAGTTCCTTAAGGTGGGAAGTTAAGTGGTTCACTTGGGCTCTCTCTTGTTTGTTCATATATGCCTGAAGTGATATGAACTTCCCTCTTATCACTGCTTTTGCTGCATCCCATAGATTCTGATATGTCGTATTGTCATTTTCATTAGTCTGTATATATCTTTTGATCTCTGCACTTATTTCTTCTTTGACCCATTCATTTTTTAAAAGTATGTTGTTTAGTTTCCACATTTTTGTGGGATTTTTTCCCTCTTTTTTGCAGTTGAATTCTAGTTTCAAGGCTTTATGATCAGAAAATATGCTTGGTACAACTTCAATTTTTCTGAATTTGCTGATGTTGTTTTTGTGGCCCAACATATGGTCAATTCTTGAGAATGATCCATGTACACTGGAGAAAAATGTATACTCAGTCACTTTGGGATGAAATGTCCTGTAGATGTCTATCATATCCAGGTGCTCTAGTGTTTTGTTTAAGGCCACTATGTCTTTGTTGATTCTCTGTTTGGATGACCGATCTAGAGCCGTCAGCGGTGTATTGAGGTCTCCAAGTATGATTGTATTTTTGTCAGTTTTTGTTTTAAGATCAATAAGTAGCTGTCTTATATATTTTGGTGCTCCTTGGTTTGGTGCATATATATTAAGAATTGTTATGTCTTCTTGATTCAGTGTCCCCTTAGCCATTATGAAATGGCCATTTTTGTCTCTGAGTACTTTTCCTGTCTTGTAGTCAGCATTATCCGATATGAGTATTGCTACACCTGCTTTTTTTTGGATGTTATTTGCTTGGAGTATTGTTTTCCAGCCTTTCACTTTGAATTTGTTTTTATCCTTTTTACTTAGATGAGTTTCCTGTAGGCAGCATACAGTTGGATTTTCTTTTTTAATCCATTCTGCTACTCTGTGCCTTTTTATTGGTGAGTTTAATCCGTTTACATTTAGTGTAATTATTGATACTTGTGAGTTCCCTATTGCCATTTTATATCTTGCTTTCTGTTAGTTTTGTGTCTTGTTTGATCCTTCTCTTTTGTTTTTCTATCTTTTGTTTTTATTTGGTTGTATTCCATACATCTTTCCACTGTTGCTATCTTTTTTATCTCATGTGCTTCTGTGGTGGTTTTTTCAATGGTGGTTACCTTTGAATAATGAAAAGGGTCCCTACCCTGTTCATTGTAGCGAACTATTTTGTGAGTACTTTTGCACTCCATCGTCCTTTGCTACTGTTAATCTCCATCTTCTCCCCCTCTTTCTTTTTGTTGTTGTCACAGTTTAAATTTGGTTTTATTGTGTTCTTCTTGGAGCTTTTACTTGTGGCTCTGTTTTTTTTTTGTTCTTTGTATCTGATTGGAGAACCCCCTTTAGTAATTCCTTGAGTGGGGGTTTTCTGATGATAAATTCCCTCATCTTTTCTGTATCTGTGAATGTTTTTATTTCTCCTTCATATTTGAAGGATAGCTTTGATGGGTATAGTATTCGTGGCTGAAAGTTCCTCTCTTTCAGGACTTTAAATATTGGGATCCACTCTCTTCTAGCTTGTAGAGTTTCTGCTGAGAAATCTGATGATAATCTAATGGGCCTTCCTTTATATGTTGTATTCTTCTTTTCCCTGGCTGCCTTGAGAATTTTTTCTTTGCTGTTGGTTTGTGTCAATTTCATTATGATATGCCTTGGAGTAGGTTTGTTGGGGTTAAGAAAACTTGGAGTTCTGTTTGCTTCTTGAACTTGAGGCTTTAGTTCTTTCCACAGGCTTGGGAAGTTCTCATCTATTATTTGTTTGAGTATGTTCTCCATTCCATTTTCTCTCTCTTCTCCCTCTGATATACCTATTATTCTTATGTTATTCTTTTTGATGGCATCAGATAATTCTTGTAGGGCTATCTCATTTTTTTAAATTTTTGAGTCTCTTTCTTCTTCTCTCTGTTGTGCCTCAAGTTGCTTGTCTTCTATTTCACTAATCCTCTCTTCTATCTGACCTGTTCTATTAGCTAAGCTTGTTACTTCGTTTTTCAGCTAGTGAATTGAGTTTTTCATCTCTGTTTGATTTGTTTTTATAGTTTCAATTTCCTTGGACATATATTCTTTGTGTTCATTGAGTTGTTTTCTGAGCTCCCTAAATTGCCTTTCTGTGTTTTCTTGTATATCTCAGAGGATTTTTAGGATTTCTATCTTGAATTCTCTGTCATTTAGCTCCAAGGTTTCCAATATATTAAATTTTTTCTCCATAGATTTTTCCTCATCTAGCTGTGTTACCTCTCTTTCTTTTGTATCCATGATATTCGATTTTCTCTTCCTTAATGGCATCTGAGGGTGGTTTTGTTGATAGTATTAATGAGATTTAATAAAGAATAAAAAGTTTAAAAAAATAAAAAAAAATCGAAAAGAGTTTTTTTTTTTTTAAAAAATTAATAATTAAATAAAGAAAAATAAAATAAAATAAAAATTTAAAAAAAAAAAAAAAAAAAAAAAAGGAAATTATTCCCCCCCCTCCTTTTTTCCTCTCCTCTCCTCTCCCCTCTTTCTTGATAAAATCTTGTGGTGGACTGTGAATTATAAGAAACAATGCCAACAACAGGCTTTTAATAACTGTCTGTTGAATGGTTAGAAAAATGAGGGAAAATAGAAGATAATTTCATTGGTTACATTATGCTTTACAATATATATTTAAATATATTTGTATTTGCTGATTAGAAAAGTATTATTCCTCTAAAAAAATTAAATAGTACCAAAATATATAAATAAAAAAAATTTCTTGAAATTTTAACCCCCGAGATAACTATTTTTTTTAAAAATTATTTATTTAATTTATTGTGTTTAAGTAGATTCTACTGTCTCCCCGAATGCATCCCCCTCTCCCGTATTGCCCTCAACATTTTCCTGTCCCCTTCCCCATAGCGCCTCCCCCTTCCCTTCAGGTTTAATTCCATTCCTTAGTTCACATTGTTTCTCGGATTCCTCAAATGAGTAAGGTCATATGACATTTTTGTTTCTCCCCCTGGCTTATTTCACTTAACATAATAGTTTCCAGGTCCATCCAGGTTGTTGCAAAAGGTAATATTTCCTTCTTTTGCATGGCCCCTAATATTCCATTGCATATATGTACCACTGCTTTTTTTTTTGCAGGGTATTTTTTAAAATCTTATTTTTATTAATTTTAATGCAGTGACATTGATAAATCAGGGTACATATATTCTGAGAAAACATCTCCAGATTATTTTGACATGCTGCGTACCCCTCACCCAAAATCAAATTGTCTTCCGTCACCTTCTATTTGGTTTTCTTTGTGGATCTCCCCTCCCCCCACTCCCTCTCTCTCCTTCCTCACCTCTCTCCACCACTCCACCCCCCCTTACCATCACATTCTTGTCCATGTCTCTGAGTCTCATTTTTATGTCCCATCTATGTATGGGTTCATAAAGTTCTTAGTTTTTTCTGGTTTACTTATTTCACTCCATATAATGTTATCAAGGTCTATCTATGTTATTGTAAATGATCCGATGTCATCATTTCTTATGGCTGAGTAGTATTCCATTGTATATATGTCCAAAACTTTTTTTTTTAATTATAATTTTATTTTTTTAATGGGACGACATCAATAAATCAGGTTACATATATTGAAAGATCAACAATTCCAGGTTATCTTGTCTTTCAATTTTGTTGCATACCCATCACCCAAAGTCAGATTGTCCTCTGTCACCTTCTATCTAGTTTTCTTTGTGCCCCTCCCCCTCCCCTTTTCCCTCTCCCTTTCCCCCCTCCCCCCGTAACCACCACCCTCTTATCAATGTCTCTTAGTTTCCCTTTTATGTCCCACCTACGTATGGAATAATGCAGTTCCTGTTTTTTTCTGATTTACTTATTTCACTTCGTATAATGTTATCAAGATCCCACCATTTTGCTGTAAATGATCCAATGTCATCATTTCTTATGGCTGAGTAGTATTCCATAGTGTATATGTGCCACATCTTCTTTATCCAGTCATCTATTGACGGGATTTTTGGTTGTTTCCATGTCCTGGCCACTGTGAACAATGCTGCAATGAACATGGGGCTGCATGTGTCTTTATGTATCAATGTTTCTGAGTTTTTGGGGTATATACCCAGTAGAGGGATTGTTGGGTCATAAGGTAGTTCTATTTTCAGTTTTTTGAGAAACCACCATACTTTCTTCCATAATGGTTGTACTACTTTACATTCCCACCAACAGTGTATGAGGGTTCCTTTTTCTCCACAGCCTCTCCAACATTTGCTATTACCTGTCTTGTTAATAATAGCTAATCTAACAGGTGTGAGGTGGTATCTCATTGCAGTTTTGATTTGCATTTCTCTAATAACTAAAGAAGATGAGCATCTTTTCATATATTTGTTGGTCATTTGTACTTCCTCCTGGGAGAAGTGTCTGTTCATGTCCTCTTCCCATTTTTTTATTGGATTGTTTGTTTGTTTGTTGTTGAGTTTTATGAGTTCTTTGTATATTTTGGATATTAGGCCCTTATCTGAGCAGTTGTTTGAAAATATCATTTCCCATTTAGTTGGCTATCTGTTTATTTTGTTATCAGTTTCTCTTGCTGAGCAAAAACTTCTTAGTCTGATGTAGTCCCATTCATTAATTTTTGCCTTCACTTCTCTTGCCTGTGGAGTCAAATTCATAAAATGCTCTTTAAAACCCAGGTCCATGAGTTGAGTACCTATGTCTTCTTCTATGTACTTAATTGTTTCAGGTCTTATGTTTAGATCTTTGATCCATTTTGAGTTAATTTTTGTACAGGGGGAGAGACTGTAGTCCAGTTTCATTCTTTTGCATGTGACTTTCCAGTTTTCCCAGCACCATTTATTGAAGAGGCTTTCTTTTCTCCATTGTGTGTTGTTGGCCCCTTTATCAAAAATTATTTGACTATATATATGTGGTTTTATTTCTGGACTTTCTATTCTGTTCCATTGGTCTGAGTGTCTATTTTTCTGCCAATACCATGCTGTTTTGATTGTCGTGGCCCTATAATATAGTTTGAAGTCAGGTATTGTAATGCCCCCAGCTTCATTCTTTTTCTTTAGGATTGCTTTGGCTATTCGGGGTTTTTTATAGTTCCATATAAATCTGATGATTTTTTGCTCTATTTCTTTAAAAAATGTCATTGGAAGTTTGATGGGAATTGCATTAAATTTGTATATTGCTTTGGGTAATATAGCCATCTTGATTATATTTATTCTTCCTAACCAAGAACAAGGAATATTCTTCCATCTCATTATATCTTTCTCGATTTCTCTTAACAATGGTTTATAGTTTTCATTATATAAGTCCTTTACATTCTTTGTTATGTTTATTCCTAAGTATTTTATTTTTTTTGTTGCAATTGTGAAGGGCATTATTCTTTTGAGTTCGTTCTCAGTTGTTTCATTGTTGGCATATAGAAAGGCTATGGACTTTTGTATGTTAATTTTGTATCCTGCGACCTTACTGTATTGGCTTATTGTTTCTAGTAGTCTTTTTGTGGATTCTTTGGGGTTTTCGATGTATAGGATCATATCATCTGCAAAAAGTGATACCTTTACTTCTTCTTTTCTGATATGGATGCCTTTTATTTCTTTGTCTTGTCTGATTGCTCTGGCTAGAACCTCTAGTACCACATTAAATAAGAGTGGAGAGAGTTGTCTAAAACTTTTTAATCCACTCGTCCTCTGACAGACACTTGGGCTGTTTCCAGATCTTCGCTATTGTGAACAATGCTGCCATAAACATGGGGTGCATTTCTCCTTCTGGAACAGTTCTATGGTGTTCTTGGGGTATATTCCTAAAAGTGGGATAGCTGGGTCAAAAGGCTGTTCGATTTTCAATTTTTTGAGGAATCTCCATACTGTTTTTCACAGAGGCTGCACCAGTCTACATTCCCACCAGCAATGCAGGAGGGTTCTCATTTCTCTACATCCTCGCCAGCACTTATTCTGTGTTGTTTTGTTGATGAGCTCCATTCTGACTGGTGTAAGGTGATATCTCATTGTGGTTTTAATTTGCATTCTTCTAATGATTAGTGAATTGAGCATTTTTTCATATGCCTATTGGCCATCTGTATGTCCTCTTTGAAGAAGTGTCTATTCATTTTTTTCCCATATTTTGATTGGATTGTTTGTCTTCCTGGTGTTGAGATTTACAAGTTCTTTATAAATTTTGGTTATTAACTCCTTATCAGACGTACTGTCAAATATATTCTCCCATTGTGTAGTTTGTCTTTTAATTCTGTTCCTATTGTCCTTGGCTGTGCAAAAGCTTTTTAGTTTGATATAGTCCCATTTGTTTAACCTGTCTTTTATTTCACTTGCCCGTGGAGATAAATCAGCAAACATATCGCTGCAAGAGAGGTCGTAGAACTTACTACCTATGTTTTTTCTAAGATGCTTATGGTTTCACGGCTTACATTTAAGTCTTTTATCCATTTTGAGTTTATTTTTGAGAATGGTGTAAGTTGGTGGTCTAGTTTCATTTTTTTTTGCAGGTAGCACTCCAATTTTCGCAACACTATTTATTAAAAAGGCTGTCTTTACTCCATTGTATGCTCTTACCTCTTTTTTCAAATATCAGTTGTCCATAGAGCTGTGGGTTTATTTCCGTTCTGTTCCATTGATCTATATGCCTGTTCTTATGCCAGTACCAGGCTGTTTTGAGTACAATGGCCTTGTAGTCTGGCTTGATATCAAGAAATGTGATACCTCCCACTTTATTCTTATTTTTTAAGATTGCTGAGGCTATTCGTGTTCTCTTTTGAATCCATATAAATTTTTGGAATATGTAATCTATATCTTTAAAGTATGTCATTGGTATTTTAATTGGTATTGCATTGAATTTATAAATTGCTTTGGGTAATATAGACATTTTAATGATGTTTATTATTCCTAACCATGAGCACAGTATATGCTTCCACTTGTTTGTATCTTCCTTGATTTATTTTATCAATGTTTTATAATTTTCCAAGTACAAGTCTTTAGTCTTCTTGTTTAAATGTACTCCTAGGTACTTTATTTTTTTGGTTGTAAGAGTGAAGGGGGATTGTTCCCTTAATTTCTCACTCTGACTGTTCATTGTTGGTGTATAAAAATGCCTCTGATTCCTGAGTATTAATTTTATATTCTGCTACTTTGCTGAATTCATTGATCAGTTCTAGTAGTTTTTTGACTGAGACTTTAAGGTTTTCTATATACAATATCATATCATCTGCAAATAATGATAGCTTTACTTTTCTTTTCCAACTTGAATGCCTTTTATTTCTTCTTTTTGTCTGATTGTTGTGGCTAGGACTTCCAGGACTATGTTGAATAAGAGTGGTGAAAGGGGGCACCCCTGCCTTGTTCCTGATCTTAAGGGGATTGCTTTTAATTTTTGCCCATTGAGTATGATGTTGGCTGTGTGTTTGTCATAGATGGCTTTTATCATGTTGAGGTATGTTCCCTGTATTCCCACTTTGTTGAGAGTTTTGATCATGAATGGGTGCTGGATTTTATCAAATGCTTTTTCTGCATCTATTGAAATTATCATGCAGTTTTTCTCCTTCTTTTTGTTTATATGATGAATTACATCAATTAATTTGAGAATATTGTACTAGCCTTGCCTCCCGAGAATAAATCCCACTTGATCATGGTGTATGATTTTTTCCATATATTGTTGGATCCGGTTTGCTAATATTTTGTTGAGGATTTTAGCATGTATATTCATCAGGGATATTGGTCTATAATTTTCTTTCTTTGTGTTGTCTTTGCCTGGTTTTGGAATCAGAATTATGCTCACTTTATAAAAGGAGCTTTGAAGTCTGCCTTTCTCTTGAATTTTTTGAAATAGCTTGAGAAGGATAGGAGTTAGTTCTTCTTTGAATATTTGGTAGAATTCACTTGTGAAGCCACCTGGCCCAGGACATTTCTTTGTTGGGAGTTTTTTGATAACTGTTTCGATCTCATTTGTTGTAATCGGTCTGTTTAGGTTTTCTGATTCTTCCAGATCAATTTTTGGAAGATTGTGTGTTTCAAGGAATTTGTCCATTTCATCTAGGTTGTCTAGGTTTTTGGCATACAATTCTTCATAGTATTTTCTTACAATATTTGTATTTCTGTAGTGTCAGTTGTTATTTCTCCACTCTCATTTCTACTTTCATTTATTTGAGTCCTCTCTCTCTTTTTCTTGGTGATTCTAGTTAAAGGTTCATCAATCTTGTTTACCTTTTCAAAGAACCAGCTCCTAGTTTCATTGATCCTCTGTATTGTTTCGTTAGCCTCTATGTCATTTATTTCTGCTCTGATCTTTATTATTTCCTTCCTTCTACTACATTTGGGCTTTTCTTGCTGTTCTTTTTCTAGTTCTTTTAGATGCAGGGTTAAGTTGTTTATTTGAGCTTTTTCTAGCTTTTTAAAGTGTGCCTGTAGTGCTATGAACTTCCCTCTCAGTACTGCTTTTGCTGTGTCCCATAAATTTTGAGTTGTTGTGTGCTCATTATCATTTGTTTCTAGGAATATTTTATTTCTTCTTTGATCTCATTCTTAATCCATTCGTTATTTAACATCCTGCTATTTAGTTTCCATGTGTTTGTGAATTTTTGAGCTTTTCTGTTGTGGTTCATTTCTAGTTTTATGCCATTGTGATCTGAGAAAGTGCTTGCTATGATTTCAATCTTCTTGAATTTGTTAGACAACTTTTGTGCCCTAACATGTGGTCTATCCTAGAGAATGTACCATGAGCACTTGAAAAGAATGTATATTCTGCTGCTTTAGGATAAAAGGTTCTGAAGATATTTATTAAATCGAATTGATCTAGTATGTCCTTTAATTTTGCTGTTAATTTTTTTCTTGAGGATCTATCTAGTGATGTTAGTGGAGTATTAAAATCCCCTACTATTATAGTATTGCTGTTAATCTTGCCCTTTATATCTATCAAAGTCTGCTTT
The DNA here is from genome assembly GCF_036850995.1 of Saccopteryx leptura. Lineage (NCBI taxonomy): Eukaryota > Metazoa > Chordata > Mammalia > Chiroptera > Emballonuridae > Saccopteryx > Saccopteryx leptura. The sequence goes on along the minus strand of NC_089508.1, from coordinate 66,724,400 downwards.
ATATATATAGGTGCTCCTATATTAGGTGTGTACATATTTATAATAGTTATATCTTTCTGTTGGATTGCTCCCTTTATCATTATGTAGTGGCCTTCCTTATCTCTTACTATATTCTTTGTTTTAAAGTTCATTTTGTCTGATATAAGTATTGCTACCCCAGCTGTTTTTTCATTTCCATTTGCATGAAATATTTTTTTCCATCCTTTTACCTTCATTCCATGTGCATCTTTTGTTTTAAGGTGTGTCTCCTGTAGACAGCATATGTATGGGTCCTGTTTTGTTATCCATGTAGCTACCCTATGTCTTTTGATTGGATCATTTAATCCATTTACATTTAAGGTTATTATTGATATGTAGTTGTTTATTGCCATTTTATTCTTTAAAGCTGTATTCCTCTTTTGCTAAATTCTTTTCCCACTTTGATCTGTTTACACCATGCCCCTTAACATTTCCTGCAGCATTGGTTTGGTTGTAATGAATTCCTTGAGTTGTTTTTTGTCTGGGAAGTTTTTTATTTCTCCTTCAATTTTAAATGATAGCCTTGCTGTATAAAGTAGTCTTGGTTGTAGTTTCTTGTTCTGCATTACTTTGAATATTTCTTGCCATTCCCTTCTGGCCTCAAGTGTTTCTGTTGAGAAGTCTGATGTCATCCTTATTGGGGCTCTTTTGTAGGTGATAGCCTTTTTTTTTTTCTCTCGCAGCTTTTAGTATTTTCTCTTTATCACTTAGCCTTGGTATTTTAATTATGATGTGTCTTGGTGTAGGTTTCTTTGGGTATCTCTTTAATGGAATTCTCTTTGCTTCTTGAACTTTTTGAGAATTTCTCCTGCATTAATTTAGGGAAGTTTTCAGCTATGATATGATTGAACAAAGTTTTTATTCCTTGTTCTTTCTCTTCTTCTTCAGGAACCCCTATAATTGGGATGTTATTTCTTTTTATGTTGTCACAGAGCTCTCTAAGAGTTTCCTCATACTTTTTGAGTCTCTTTTCTTTTTTATGCCCTGCTTTTATGCCTTCATTCCAGTTGTCCTCCAACTTGCTGATTCGATCCTCAGCTCTATGCATCTTGTTTTTTTTTTTTTTGTATTTTTCTGAAGTTGGAAACGGGGAGGCAGTCAGACAGACTCCTGCATGTGCCCGACCGGGATCCTCCCAGCACACCCACCAGGTGGCGATGCTCTGCCCATCTGGGGCATCGCTCTGTTGCTACCAGAGCCATTCTTGCACCTGAGGCAGAGGCCACAGAGCCATCCTCAGTGCCTGGGCCAACTTTGCTCCAATGGAGCCTTGGCTGCAAGAGGGGAAGAGAGAGACAGAGAAGGAGAGGGGGAGGGGTGGAGAAGTAGATGAGCGCTTCTCCTGTGTGCCCTGGCTGGGAATCGAACTCGGGACTCCTGTATGCCAGGCTGATGCTCTACCATTGAGCCAACTGTCCAGGGCTCTATCCATCCTGTTTTTAATTTCTTCCGTTGTGGTCTTCATTTCTGATATTGTATTTGTCATCTCTGACTGATTCTTTTTTAATATTTCAATATCCCTTTTTATACTTGCTATTTCTTTATTTAGGTGTTTGTAATACCATCCATTACTGTTCTAAGATCCCTAAGCATCTTTACAATCATTATTTTGAACTTCACATCCGGACGTTTGGTTATTTCCATATCACTCAGTTCATTTTCTGGATGTTTCTCTTATGGTTTCATTTCGATTGCACTTCTCTGTCTTCTCATATTTATGTATTTGGGTGTTTTGTTTGTAGAGCTGTTTGAGTATAGGCTTGATGTTATCTGCCTCCAGTTTTCAATTGTGGTATTTCTAGGTCTTCTTGGGTTGGCATCAGCTATTATTTGTAATCCACTTTCAGATTTGGGCTGCTTTGAAGTCTTGATTTTTTGTTTTCTTAACAGGTGATTGTCTTGTTTGCTGATCTCAGCAGGGGGATCATTTGAAACTGTATCCAGGAATGGGTGGGTGTAACCTGAGCTCTGCTAGTTAATCTCTCTGGGGGCAGGTTGCTTTCTCAACTTCAGTAGGGGAAGGTGTATCTCAGATCTCCATGGAGACCTGAGTTACTGCCCCTCCTCCCCACTTCTTGTTTTCAGCTGTGTCTTATTGAGCTGATTGGAGCTGGAGAGATGTCTGGAGATCTGTGCCCTGGAAGCACTTTGCATTCTTTTTTCTGGAAGGATCAGCCCCTCCCCCAGCTATGGCCACCTCCAGCACTGAATGAGTCAGCTTTCCAGTTTGTCTCCTGCATTCCTCTGCCCCTCACCATCTGTCTCTCTCTTCCCTCTTTCTTTCTGGAAGACAAGCTGGCCCTTTCAACACCCCTCATTCCCTGGTTGCCAGGCAAATGGCTGTGAGCAGTATTTACTGCTCTTTTCCTTGGAGTGAGATCCCTTCTGGGCCCTCAGCCTCACCCCCCCCCCCCGTTCCTGTAAGCAGGGGAGATTCAGGCGCTCTCTACCAGGTTTTTTGTGGCTTCTTCTTTGCTCCTTGCTTTTTGGGAGCTGTTCTTGTAGTCCAGATTTGGTTTTTCACACTATTTGTTCATAAATTAGTTTATAATCAAGTTCGGTTTGTGAGCTGGGAATCTGTGCGTATGCCTACTCCACTGCCATCTACAGGTCCCATACCACTGCTTTTTAAGTCATTTGTCCACTGATGAACTCTTGGGCTGTTTTCAAATCTTTGCTATTGTGAACAATGCTTCCATAAACATGTGGGTGATTTCTTTTTTTGAATCAGTGATATGGTGTTCTTGGGATATATTCCTAAAAGTGGGATGGATGGATCAAAAGGCAGTTCCATTTTTAATTTTTTGAGGAATCTCCATACTGTTTTCCACAGTGGCTGCACCAGTCTGCATTCCCAACAGCAGTGCAGAAGGGTTCCCCTTTCTCCCCATCCTTGCCAGCTCCTATCATGTGTTGTTTTGTTAATGAGCACCATTCTGACTGGGATAAAGTGGTATCTCATTGTGGTTTTAATTTGCATTTCTCTAATGATTAGTGATGTTGAACATTTTTTCATCTGTCTATTGGCTATCTGTGTATCCTCTTTGGAAAAGTATCTATTAATTTCTTTTGCTTATTTTTTGATTGGGTTGTTTGTCTTTCTGGTGTTGAGTTTTACAAGTTCTTTAGAAATTTTGATTATTAACCCCTTATCAGACATATTGTTGAATATGTTTTCCTATTGTGTGGTTTGTCTTTTTATTCTGTTTATATTGTCTTTAGCTGTACAAAAGCTTTTTAGTTTGATATAGTCCCACTTGTTTATCCTGTCTTTTATTTCACTTGCCCATGGAGATAAATCAGCAAATATATTGCTGTGAGAGATGTTGGTGAGCTTACTGCCTATGTTTTCTGCTAAGATGCTTATGGCTTCACAACTTACATTTAAGTCTTTTATCCATTTTGAACTTATTTTTGTGAATGGTGTAAGTTGGCGGTCTAGTTTTATTTTTTTGCAGGTAGTTGTCCAATTTTCCCAACACCATTTGCTAAAGGGACTGTTTTTAATTTATTGTTTCCTCTTACCTCGTTTGTCAAATATCAATTGTCCATAAAGGTGTGGGTTTATTTCTGGGTTCTCTGTTCTGTTCCATTGATCTATATTCCTGTTCTTATGCCAGTAGCAAGCTGTTTTGAGTACGATGGTCTTGTAGTATAACTTGATATCAGGAAGTGTGATACCTCCCACTTTATTCTTCTTTTTCAAGATCGCTGAGGCTATTTGTGTTCTTTTTAGGTTCCATATAAATTTTTTTTTAAATGAATTCTTATTAATGGTAATGGGATGACATTAATAAATCAGGGTACATATATTCAAAGAAAACATGTCTAGGTTATTTTGTCATTAGATTATATTGCATACCCCTCGCCCAAAGTCAGATTGTCCTTTGCCATCCTCTATCTAGTTGTCTGTGCCCCTCCCCCTCCCCCTAACTCTCCCCCTGTCCTCCCTCCCCCACCCCTGGTAACCACCACACTCTTGTCCATGTCTCTTAGTCTCATTTTTATGTTTCACCAATGTATGGAATCATGTAGTTCTTGTTTTTTTCTGATTTACTTATTTCACTCCGTATAATGTTATCAAGATCCCACCATTTTGCTGTAAATGATCTGATGTCATCATTTCTTATGGCTGAGTAGTATTCCATAGTGTATATGTGCCACATCTTCTTTATCCAGTCTTCTATTGAAGGGCTTTTTGGTTGTTTACATGTCTTGGCCACTGTGAACAGTGCTGCAATGAACATGGGGCTACATGTGTCTTCACGTATCAATGTTTCTGAGGTTTTGGGGTATATACCCAGTAGAGGGATTGCTGGGTCATAAGGTAGTTCTATTTGCAGTTTTTTGAGGAACCACCATACTTTCCTCCATAATGGTTGTACTACTTTACAGTCCCACCAACAGTGAATGAGGGTTCCTTTTTCTCCACAGCCTCTCCAACATTTGCTATTACCCGTCTTGTTGATAATAGCTAATCTAACAGGGGTGAGGTGGTATCTCATTGTAGTTTTGATTTGCATTTCCCTAATAACTAATGAAGATGAGCATCTTTTCATATATCTGTTGGCCATTTGTATCTCTTCCTGGGAGAAGTGTCTATTCATGTCCTCTTCCCATTTTTTTATTGGATTGTTTGTTTGTTGTTGAGTTTTATGAGTTCTTTGTAAATTTTAGATATTAGGCCCTTATCTGAGCAGTTGTTTGAAAATATCATTTCCCATTTAGTTGGCTGTCTGTTTATTTTGATATCAGTTTCTCTTGCTGAGCAAAAACTTTTTATTCTGATGTAGTCCCATTCATTTATCTTTGCCTTCACTTCTCTTGCCATTGGAGTCAAGTTCATAAAATGTTCTTTAAAACCCAGGTCCATGAGTTTAGTACCTATGTCTTCTTCTATGTACTTTATTGTTTCAGGTCTTATATTTAGGTCTTTGATCCATTTTGAATTAATTTTAGTACACGGGGACAGGCTGTAGTCGAGTTTCATTCTTTTGCATGTGGCTTTCCAGTTTTCCCAACACCATTTGTTGAAGAGGCTTTCTTTTCTCCATTGTGTGTTGTTGGCCCCTTTATCAAAGATTATTTGACCATATATATGTGGTTTTATTTCTGGGCTTTCTATTCTGTTCCATTGGTCTGAGTGTCTATTTTTCTGCCAATACCATGCTGTTTTGATTATCGTGGCCCTATAATATAGTTTAAAGTCAGGTATTGTAATGCCCCCAGCTTCATTCTTTTTCCTTAGGATTGTTTTGGCTATTCGGGGTTTTTTATAGTTCCATATAAATCTAATGATTTTTTGTTCCATTTCTTTAAAAAATATCATAGGGATTTTGATGGGAATTGCATTAAATTTGTATATTGCTTTGGGTAATATGGCCATTTTGATTATATTTATTCTTCCTATCCAAGATCAAGGAATATTTTTCCATCTCATTGTATCTTTTTCGATTTCCCTTAACAATGCTTTGTAATTTTCATTATATAGGTCCTTTACATTCTTTGTTATGTTTATTCCTAGGTATTTTATTTTTTTTGTTGCAATCGTGAAGGGGATTATTTTTTTGAGTTCGTTTTCTAATATTTCATTGTTGGCATAGAGAAAGGCTATGGACTTCTGTATGTTAATTTTGTATCGTGCGACCTTACTGTATTGGTTTATTGTTTCTAATAATCTTTTTGTGGAGTCCTTCGGGTTTTCGATGTATAGGATCATATCATCAGCAAAAAGTGAACCTTTACTTCTTCTTTTCCGATATGGATGCCTTTTATTTCTTTGTCTTGTCTGATTGCTCTGGCCAGAACTTCTAGCACCACGTTAAATAAGAGTGGAGAGAGTGGACAACCCTGTCTTGTTCCTGATTTAAGGTAGAAAGTCCTCAGTTTTATGCCGTTTAAAGTGATGTTGGCTGATGGTTTATCATATATGGCCTTTATCATGTTGAGATATTTTCCTTCTATACCCATTTTTGAGAGTCTTAAACATAAAATTGTGTTGTATTTTATCAAAAGCCTTTTCTGCATCTATTGATAAGATCATGTGGTTTTTATTCTTTGTTTTGTTGATATGGTGTATTACGTTAACCGTTTTGCGTATGTTGAACCATCCTTGAGATTCTGGGATGAATCCCACTTGATCATGATGTATTATTTTTTTAATATGTTGTTGTATTCGGTTTGCCAGTATTTTGTTTAGAATTTTAACATCTGTATTCATTAGAGATATTGGTCTGTAGTTTTCTTTCTTTGTGCCATCCTTGCCAGGTTTTGGTATGAGGGTTATGTTGGCCTCATAAAATGTGTTTGGAAGTATTGCTTCTTCTTCAATTTTTTGGAAGACTTTGAGTAGAATAGGAACCAAGTCTTCTTTGAATGTTTGATAGAATTCACTAGTATAACCGTCTGGGCCTGGACTTTTGTTTTTGGGGAGGTTTTTAATAGTTTTTTCTATTTCCTCCCTGCTGATTGGTCTGTTTAGGCTTTCTGCTTCTTCATGACTCAGTCTAGGAAGGTTGTATTGTTCTAGGAATTTATCCATTTCTTCTAGATTGTTGTATTTGGTGGCATATAATTTTTCATAGTATTCTACAATAATTCTGTGTATATCTATGATGTCTGTGGTGATCTCTCCTCTTTCATTTTGGATTTTATTTATTTGATTCCTGTGCCTTTTTTCCTTGGTGAGTCTTGCCAAGGGTTTGTCAATTTTGTTGATCTTTTCAAAGAACCAGCTCCTTGTTTTATTGATTTTTTCTATAGTTTTTCTGTTCTCTATTTCATTTATTTCTGCTCTGATTTTTATTATCTCCTTTCTTCGGCTGGTTTTGGGTTGTCTTTGTTCTTCTTTTTCTAGTTCCTTAAGGTGTGAAGTTAAGTGGTTTACTTCGGCTCTCTCTTGTTTGTTCATATAGGCCTGAAGTGATATGCACTTTCCTCTTATTACTGCTTTTGCTGCATCCCAGAGATTCTGATATGTCGTATTTTCATTTTCATTTGTCTGTATATATCTTTTGATCTCTGCGCTTATTTCTTCTTTGACCCATTCATTTTTTAGAAGTATGTTGTTTAGTTTACACATTTTTGTGGGTTTTTCCCCCTCTTTTTTGCAGTTGAATTCTAGTTTCAAGTCTTTATGATCAGAAAATATGCTTGGTACAATTTCAATTTTTCTAAATTTGCTGATATTGTCTTTGTGGCCCAACATATGGTCAATTCTTGAGAATGTTCCATGTACACTAAAAAAAATGTATACTCTGTCGCTTTGGGATGAAGTGTCCTGTAGATGTCTATCATATCCAGGTGTTCTAGTATTTCGTTTAAGGCCACTATCTCTTTATTGATTCTCTGTTTGGATGACCAATCTAGAGCCGTCAGCGGAGTATTGAGGTCTCCAAGTATGATTGTATTTTTGTTAGTTTTTGTTTTAAGGTCAATAAGTAGCTGTCTTATATATTTTGGTGCTCCTTGGTTTGGTGCATATATATTAAGGATTGTTATGTCTTCTTGATTCAGTGTCCCCTTAATCATTATGAAATGACCATTTTTGTCTCTGAGTACTTTTTCTGTCTTGTAGTCAGCCTTATCCGATATGAGTATTGCTACATCTGCTTTTTTTTGGGTGTTGTTTGCTTGGAGTATTGTTTTCCAGCCTTTCACTTTGAATTTGTTTTTATCCTTGTTGCTTAGATGTGTTTCTTGTAGGCAGCATATAGTTGGATTTTCTTTTTTAATCCATTCTGCTACTCTGTGTCTTTTTATTGGTAAGTTTAATCCATTTACATTTAGTGTAATTATTGACACTTGTGGGTTCCCTACTGCCATTTTATAAATTGCTTTCTATTAGTTTTGTATCTAGTTTGATTCTTCTCTTTTGTTTTTCTATCATTTATTTTTGTTTGTTTGTGTTCCATACTTCTTTCCTCTGTTGCTACCTTTTTTAAGTCAAGTGTTTTTGTGGTGGTTTTTTCTAGAGTGGTTACCATTAAGTAATGAAAAGGGTACCTACCATATTCATTGTAGTACCCTATCTTATAAGTATTTCTGCACTTCATCGTCCTTTGCTACTGTTAATCTCCATCCTCTCCCCCCTTTTTTTTTCTTTGTTGTCACAGTTTAAGTTTGGTTTTATTGTGTTCTTGGTGGAGCTGTTACTTGTGGTGTTGTTTTCTTTTGTTCTTTGAATCTGGTTGGAAAACCCCCTTTAGTATTTCCTGGAGTGGGGGCTTTCTGTTGATAAATTCTCTCATCTTTTCTGAATTTGTGAATGTTTTTATATCTCCTTCATACTTGAAGGATAGCTTTGATGGGTATAGTATTCGTGGCTGAAAGTTCCTCTCTTTCAGGGCTTTAAATATTGGGGTCCACTCTCTTCTAGCTTGTAGAGTTTCTGCTGAGAAATCTGATGATAATCTAATAGGCCTTCCTTTATATGTTGTACTCTTCTTTTCTCTGGCTGCCTTGAGAATTTTTTCTTTGTCATTGGTTTGTGTCATCTTTATTATGATGTGCCTTGGAGTGGGTTTGTTGGGGTTAAGAAAACTCGGTGTTCTGTTTGCTTCTTGAATTTGAGGCTTTAGATCTTTCCACAGGCTTGGGACGTTCTCGTCTATTATTTGTTTGAGTATATTCTCCATTCCATTTTCTTTCTCTTCTCCCTCTGATATACCTATTATTCTTATGTTATTCTTTCTGATGGAGTCAGACAATTCCTGTAGGGCTTTCTCGTTTTTTATTATTTTTGAGTCTCTTTCTTCTTCTCTCTGTTGTGCCTCAAATTGTTTGTCTTCTATTTCACTAGTCCTATCTTCAATCTGGGCTGTTCTGCTAGCTAAGCTTGTTACCTCGTTTTTCAGCTCGTGAATTGAGTTTTTCATTTCTGTTTGATTTGTTTTTATAGTTTCAATTTCCTTGGTAATATATTCTTTGTGTTCATTGAGTTGTTTTCTGATCTCCTTATATTGCCTTTCTGTGTTTTCTTGTATATCTCTGAGTATTTTTAAGATTTCTATTTTAAATTCTCTATCATTTAGCTCCAAGGCTTCCAATATGTTAAGTCTTTTCTCCATAGATTTTTCCACATCTATTTGTGTTACCTCTCTTTCTTTTGTATCCATAATATTCGATGTCCTCTTTCTTATTGGCATCTGAGGGTGGTCTTGTTGATAGCACTAATTAGAATTAATAAAGAGTAAAAAGTAAAAAAAAAAAAAAAAAAAAAAGTAAAACACCCCACAAAAAAAAAAGGTAATAATTTATTATTTCCCCCTTTTTTTTTTCTTCTCTTTCCCTCCTCTCCCCTTCTCAGGGAAATATCGTGCCTATAATGGAGGGCCTGATTTGGGGTGAAGAGTTTAAGGGGCAAAAAAAGGGGAGTAGGGACCTACTAAATGCAAAAAAAAAAAAAAAAAAGGAAGAAAATCTTAGACAAGCATAAGATGATTTGCTTGTGAGTGATGGTCAACTAAGAGATATAATGAGAGGGATAAGAGGGAACCAGAAAAAAGGATAAAAAAAAGAATAATAAAGAAGAAAAAAATAAAAATGATAAGTAAAAATCTGTTGTATTAAGTGGAGCGAAGACTAAATACAATGGAGACCTTGGGTTGGGAGGACCCAAAATGCCACAAAAATAAACAAACAAGAAAAAAACAAAAACAAAAGTGAAAAAGATAAATAAAGCCAAAAAAAAGCCTTGAGTCCCAAATTAACTAATTTGTTCGTGATTGAGGATTAAATGGGATGAAAGTAAAATGAGAAAAGAAAAAACGAATAGATATGAAAAAATAAGAAAAATAGAAAAACGAAGGAAGAAATAAAAAAGGAAGAGAAAAAAACAAGATAAAGCAAAACAAAATAAAACAAAAGAGGAGAGAGTGAGAGTTAAGTGTTTTGGAGTATAACCTTAAAGGAGGGTGAGGATGAAGAAGAGAAATAAAATGTAACACTTATGGGTAGTGTAGTTCAAGAAAAGGGAAGCATAAGATGGGCAGAGAATAGAAGGACCGAGGTGGAGGAAATAAAGGCAATAAGATAGAAGAAACAAACAACAACAACAACAAAAAATTAGTGAAACAAGTTGTAAAGTCTGTGGATTTTTCTTGATTTTGAGATGTTAACTTCTTCCTTTTTCTTTTCTCTCCCTCTTCCTGGTCGGTGACTCTACCCCAGGCTCTGCCCCTGTGTCACACTTAGGTAGGGATTTGCAGTTGATGGGATTCTATGGCAATGTCATATAATTGGCTTTAGTCTTGCTGGTAGTCAAGGCTTGTTGGCGTTTGCAGGGTCCAACGATGAGAGAGTTTGCTTTCCTGGATTCTCTCTTCTAGTCCCCCCTTCCTGAATTAGCAGCCTGGTGATCCAGCTATAAGGCTGCAACTGCTTCTGCCTGGGGAGTAAGAGGCTCAAAGAGCTGGGAAATCCCCACTCTATCCCCACTCAGTGCAAGGCTTTGGGAAAGGCTCTGGCAGTCAGGGCCTCCAGTGTAATCAGGCGGGGGTGGGAGTCAATTGTTGTCAAGGTGACTGTTCAGCGCCTAGCATTCAGTTGGACCTCTCAACCCAGGCTTTCCACACTTTGTAGCCTGTTTCAGCTGGGAAGAAGAGGCACTAGTATCTGCTTGCGACTAGTGTAGTATAGATCTTATTATCTGCCAAGTCCTTCTTGTTAGCGTTTATCCCTGAATATGGAGGCTCTATCAATCAGAAGTTGCCCCTGCCCCTTTAGCGAGAGGCACTAAAAAATATCACGCCTCTTGTCTTGGGTTGCTGAACTGAGAGAGATCTTATCAATTAGAACCGAGGGTGCGCAGATTTCACGGGTTAAGCTAATTTCAGTGATTGGGTCCGCAGCTGTGCTCCCGAAGGTATTTCAGGCTGCCTGAGCGCCCCTCCCCCAATGCTTGATTGTTAGCTTGCATGGCTGGGTGAGGTGCCCCGCCCACGGAGAGAATCTCCCAAGTAGGGAATACCACCCTGGGGCCTCTCCCGCTCCCCCCGCTGCTGGCGGCTGGGGCGCACCGGGCGCAGGATGATGGGGCACCCTGGGTGTGCGGGCCAGCAGGGTGCTCTGGGCGCGTGGAATGCCCAGGGTACACGCGTGAATGGGGTGCTCCGGGCACCGGTGGCTGGCGACTCTCACTCGCAGTTGCGGGCCACTGGGAACGTTAGCGGTGCTCGCTTTGCAACCGGACCGGGCGCGCCAGCGGCTGCTCACCGCTCCGGAGTGTGGGCGGTGCTCGCTCTGCAACCGAACCGGGCACGCGCCTGCGGCTGCTCGCGGCTGCTGCTCGCGGCTGCTCGCGGCGGCTGCTCGCGGCGGCTGCTCGCGGCTCCCGAGTGTGGGCTGACTCACCACAGGCGCACTTCCTCACGGCTTGAATGAACGTCCCTGCAGTAGCTTCCTCCACACCCTCGTCTCTCAGATTCAAATGATAACAGTCCTTTCGCTTTCAGTTTGTGTGGAACTCCAGAATGCTCCGAGGATAAATTTTCCTGTTTCTAGTTGATAAATTTGTTGTGATTTTGGGGAGATCTGTCGGACGCGCTGCTCACGGCGCCATTTCCGTGACGTCACTTCCATATAAATTTTTGAAATATGTGTTTTATACCTTTGAAGTATGTCATTGGTATTTCATAGGAATTGCATTGAATTTATAGATTGGGTAATATAGACATTTTAATGATGTTTATTTTTCATATCCATGAACATGGTATATGCTTCCACTTGTTTGTATGTTCCTTGATTTCTTTTATCAATGTTTTATAATTTTTCAAGTACAAGTCTTTAATCTCTTTGGTTAAATTTACTCCTAGATACTTTATTTTCTTGTTGCAATAGTGAAGGGGATTGTTTTCTTAATTTCTCTTTCTGACAATTTATTGTTGGTGTATAAAAATGTCTCTGATTTCTGTGTATTAATTTTATACCCTGCCACCTTGCTAATTTTAGTTTTCAGGTCCAGTAGTTTTTTGACCAAGACTTTAGAGTTTTTTATATACAGTATTATATCATCTGCAAATAATGATAGTTTTACTTCTTTTCCAGTTTGGATGCCTTTTATTTCTTCTTCTTTTCTGATTGCTGTAGCTAGGACTTCCAGGACTATGTTGAAAAGAGAGGTGAAAGGGAGCACCCCTGCCTTGTTCCTGAACTTAAGGGGATTGCTTTTAATTTTTGCCCATTAATAATGATGTTGGCTGTGGGTTTGTCATAGATGGCCTTTATCATGTTGAGGTATGTCCCTTGTATTTCCACTTTGCTGAGAGTTTTGATTATAAATGGGTGCTGGATATTATCAAATGCTTTTTCTGCATCTATTGAAATTATCATGTGGTTTTTCTCCTTCCTTTTGTTTATGTGATGAATCACATTGATTGATTTACAAATATTGTACCATCCTTCCCTCCCCAGAATAAATCCCACTTGATCATGATGTATGATTTTTTTCATGTATTGCTGGATCCAGTTTGCTAATATTTTGTTGAGGATTTTAGCATGTATATTCATCAGGGATATTGGTCTATAATTTTCTTTCTTTGTGTTGTCTTTGCCTGGTTTTGGAATCAGAATTATGCTCACCTCAGAAAGTAGCTTGGAAGTCTTTCTTCCTTTTGAATTTTTTGAAATAGCTTGAGAAGGATAGGAGTTAATTCTGCTTTGAATATTTGATAGAATCACCAGTGAAGCCACCTTGCCCATAGCTTTTTTTGTTGGAAGTTTTTTGATAACTGTTTTGATCTCATTTGTTGTAATCGGTCTGTTTAGGTTTTCTGATTCTTCCAGATCAATTTTCGAAAGATTATGTTTCAAGGAATTTGTTCATTTCACCTAGGTTGTTTAAAATTTTGTCATACAATTCTTCATAGTATTTTCTTACAATATTTTGTATTTCTGTTGTGTCAGTTGTTATTTCTCCACTCTCATTTCTAATTTTATTTATTTGGGTCCTCTCTCTTTTTTTCTTGGTAAGTCTAGTTTAAGGTTCATCGATCTTGTTTATCCTTTCAAAGAACCAGCTCTTGGTTTTATTGTTCCTCTGTATTGTTTCTTTAGCTTCTATGTAATTTATTTCTGCTCTGATCTTTAGTATTTTCTTCCTTCTACTTTCTCTGGGCTTTATTTGCTATTTTTTCTAGTTCTTTTAGATGCAGGGTTAGATTTTTTATTTGAACTTTTTCTAGTTTCTTAAAGTATGCCTGTAGTGCTATGAACTTCCCTCAATACTACTTTTGCTGTGTTCCATATATTTTGAGTTGTTGTATGCTTATTATCATTTGTAGAATTTTTAAAATTTCTTCTTTGATCTCATTGTTAACTCATTTGTTATTTAATAACATGCTATTTAGTTTTTATGTGTTTTTGCATTTTTCAATTTTTCTGTTGTGGTTGATTTCTAGTTTCATGTCGTTGTGATCAGAGAGTATGCTAAATATGATTTCAATCTTCTTAAATTTGTTGAGACCGCTTTTGTGCCCTAACACGTGGTCTATCCTAGAGAATGTACCATGAGCACTTGAAAAGAATGTATATTCTGCTGCTTTAGGATGAAAGGTTCTGAAGATATTTGTTAAATTGAGTTGATCTAGTGTGTCCTTTAAGTCTGCTGTTTCTTTGTTAATTTAATTTCTTGAGGATCTATCTAGTGATGTTAGTGGGTATTGCAATCTCCTACTATTATAATATTGCCATTGATCTCACCTTTTATATCTGTCAAATTCTGCTTTATAAATTTAGGTGCTCCTATATTAGGTGCTTAGATATTTAAAATGGTATATCTTCCTGTTGGATTGCTCATTCAATAATTATGTATTCACTTTCTTTATCTCTTACTGTAGCCTTTGTTTTAAAGTCTATATTTTGTCTCATATAAGTATTGCTACCCCAGCTGTTTTTTTCATTTCTATTTGCATGAAATATTTTTTCCCATCCTTTTACATTCAGTCTGTGTGCATCTTTTGTTTTGAGTTGTGTCTCTTGTAGACAGCATATGTATGGATCCTGTTTTCTTATCCATGCAGCTACCCTGTGTCTTTTGATTGGATCATTTAATCCAATTACATTTAAGGTTATTATTGATATGTAGTTGTTTATTGCCATTTTATTCTTTAAAGCTATATTCCTCTTTCATTATATCATTTTCCCCTTTTGTTTTCTTTACAACAGGCCCCATAACATTTCTTGCAGCATTGGTTTGGTTGTAATGAATTCCTTGAGTTTTTTTTTTTGTCTGGGAAGCTTTTTATTTCTCCTTCAATTTTAAAAGATAGCCTTGCTGTATAAAGTAGTCTTGGTTGTAGGTTCTTGTTCTGCATTACTTTGAATGTTTTTTTGCCATTCCCTTCTGGCCTCAAGTGTTTCTGTTGAGAAGTTGGATGTCATCCTTATGGGGCTTCTTTGTAGATGATAACCATTTTTTCTATAGCAGCATTTAATATTTTCTCTTTATCTCATAGCTTCGGTATTTTCTTTTTTTCACCTTTTTTTTGTGATAGAGACAGAGAGAGTCAGAGAGAGGGGCAGATAAGGACAGACAGAAAGGGAGAGAGATAAAAAACATAAATTCTTTGTTATGGCTCCTTAGTCGTTCATTAATTGATTTCTTATATGTACCTTGATCGGAGGGCTACAGCTGACCAAGTGACCCCTTGCTTGAGCCAGTAACCTTGGGCTTAAGCTGATGAACCTTGCTCAATCCAGATGAGCCTGCGCTCAAGCTGGCAACCTCAGGGTCTCAAACCTGGGTCCTTCACATCCCTTGTTGACGCTCTATTCACTGCACCACTACCTGGTCCAGCTATCTTTGGTATTTTAATTATGATGTGTCTTGGTGTGGATTTCTTTAGGTTTCTCTTTATTGGAATTCTCTGTGCTTCTTGAACTTGTGTGACTTTTTCCTTCATCAATTTAGGAACGTTTTCAGCTATGATTTTATTGAACAAAGTCTCTATCCCTTGTTCTTTCTCTTCTTCTTCAGAAACCCCTATGATGTGGATGTTGTTTCTTTTTAGGTTGTCATAGAGCTTTCTTAGAGTTTCCTCAGACTTTTTTAGCCTCTTTTCTTTTTGTTGCTCCACTTTTGTGTTTTCGTTTATCACATCTTTTAAATCACTGATTTTTTCCTCTGCTTCATCCAGCCTGCTTTTAATTGCTTCTAGTGTAGTCTTCATTTCTGATATTGTATTTGTTATTTCTGACTGGTTCTTCTCTATTATTTCAATGTCTTTTTTGATGCTTGTTATCTCTTTATTTATGTGCTCATTGTGTCCATCCATTGTTCTAAGATCTTTCAGCATTCTAATAATCATTATTTTAAACTCTGCATTTGGTAGTTTGCTTATTTCTATCTCATTCAGTTCATTTTCTGGGGGTTTCTCTTTTTGATTCATTTGGATTGCACTTCTTTGTGTTCCCATTTTGTGTGTGTGCCCTGGACCTCCCTGGTTGGGGCCTGGTGCTGATCAGTGGGGATCACTGCCAATGACTGGTTCTTATTCACTTTTTGGGAGCTACTGGTATCCAGGTCTTGTGGCTGCCTCTGCTGGGTCCAGGTGTCATTGTAAATATCTGCTGCACTCCTAGGCTTGCTTTTTTTTTTTTTTTGTATTTTTCTGAAGCTGGAAACGGGGAGAGACAGTCAGACAGACTCCCACATGCGCCCGACCGGGATCCACCTGGCACGCCCACCAGGGGCGACGCTCTGCCCACCAGGGGGCAATGCTTGCCCCCCCGGGGGGTCGCTCTGCCGCGACCAGAGCCACTCTAGTGCCTGGGGCAGAGGCCAAGGAGCCATCCCCAGCGCCCGGGCCATCTTTGCTCCAATGGAGCCTAGGCTGCGGGAGGGGAAGAGAGAGACAGAGAGGAAGGATTGGGGGGGTGGAGAAGCAGATGGGCGCTTCTCCTATGTGCCCTGGCCAGGAATCGAACCCGGGTCCCCCGCACGCCAGGCCGATGCTCTACCACTGAGCCAACCGGCCAGGGCCTAGGCTTGCTTTTATCTACTCTTAGGCTGGGAGAAGTTCCTTTAAAAGTTCAAGTTCCCTTAAAATTTGCTTTCTGTTGCCTCTTATTGCTGGCTACTTGTTGGGCTCTGTACTGTAATTCATTGATTAGGTATGGTATTAGATGTGGCCTACTCCTTAGCTTCAGGTGTCATTCTATCCAGACATTTTATTTACTTATTTTATTTTATTTTGTTTTTTTTTTTGTTGTTCTTTTTCAGCACTCAGTAGGGTGTAGTCACAGGGGTCCAGTGGGTTTGGCTCCTGTGCTCCATTGTGTGATCTGTCTACTGGGCCACCACCACTGTTGCTGCCCTTGGCTTTTGGCCTCAGGTGCCAGCCTACCTCCACGGTCGCCACTGCCCTGGTCAGGCTCGCATGTGCCTGCACACCCATTTGGACTGCTTTTGTGGCTGCCCCGCTGACTCTGAGAGCTGGTCTGTGCCATGGGCACTTTTGCTCAAGGGCTTGGGCATCTGCCCCAGCTGTCACCCCCATCGGTGGGGCTGTGCACACCTGCTTGGAACAGTTTCAGGGATGCCTTGGTTATCTCAGACCTTAGCAGCTGACTTGGGGGGGGTGCCATGCACACCTGCCTTGATCACTGCCGAGGTCATCCCTGCTTTTGCTGCTGCTGAGGGAGTGCCCCACACTGGGCAGGTTTGTGCGCAGGCCTTGATTCCGGCAGCAGCCCACCTGTCTTCCGCTCTCACTGGATCCCCGCAGCAGCCAGCCTGACTTCTGCTCTCACTGGCGGGGTCGCACAGGCCCGTGTACCCCTCTGCTGATGCTCGGACCTCCGCACCCGCCAAGGGCAGGCCCACTTAGTGAGCAGGGCTGTATGTGAACCTAGACCTCTGCAATGCCAGTGGCAGTTCCTGCCCTGCGGGCGGGCTAGCGCGTGCTCACTAGAACTTCCGCAGACGTGCCCTGCTGCTTCCAGCCTGCCTGGCCGGGGGGAGCACTCAGCAGTGTGTGTGGGGTTAGCTTAGACCTCTGCACTCCCGTATTTGTGTCCCTATCATGGCGCCTGGCTCTAAGCGCCTTTGTTCTAGTTAGGGTAGAGGAGCCTCCGGTGGACGGAGCACTTTCTTTCCTTTGCTGGTGATGCTGTTACCAGGAAAATTGTTCACTTTAAGTTTGGGGAATGACTCAGCCTAAGGGTTAGGATGTCTTCCTGGAGCTCCGGAAAAGCGACTGTGAGTGAGGCTCTCTGTGCAGTTCCTTTAATACCGAGCCTGGCTCTGGGAGTCCTGCCTCTTTATCACAAACCGTGTGTAAGCTTTTTTTTTCTCAGCCAAATAGAGTAAGCCCCTTCCAGGCCCCAGGGCTGTAGGCTGGGATTCCAGTTTTGGGCATGAGGACCTACACCTCGCTAGACAGCCCTTCTTGTCACGAAAGTCCCTCCTGGCCGTCGCTCGCACCCAGGAGTGGGGCAGCCCTTTCCACATCTTTGCCTTTCCTACTATTCTCAGTGGGTTCTTTGGTGGTCCTTGTCTGTCGAATCCTCTTAGTTTAGTTCAAAGTCTGTCTTTCACGATGAGTGTTCTCAGATTTAAGTTGTCATCCACCTTGGTTCTGGGAAGTGAGAGTTGGAGTATCTGCCTTCTCTGTGGCCATCTTGGAACTCCCAGAGATAACTATTGTTAAAGATGTATTTTCTATTTTCCCTGATTTAAAAAATGCATGTACTAACATATATGTATTTTATAAAAATAGGTTCATACTACTCAGTCTGTTCTATAACTCATTTTTATTTCTTATTTATTTTTTATTAAATGAGAGGCAGAGAGGCAGAGACAAACTCCCACATGTGTCCTGGCTGGGATCCACCCAGCAAACCTCCTACCAGGTGATGCTCTGCCTGCCTGGGCTGTTGCTCAGCACCTGAGCTATTTTAGCACCTGAGGCAAGGCCATGGAGTCATCCTCTGTGCCCAGGGCCAATTTTGCTTGAATCATTTGAGCCATGGCTGTGGGAGGAGAAGAGAGAGAAAGAGAGAGAGAAGGGGGGGAGAAGAAGATGGTTGCTTCTCCTGTGTGCCCTGACTGGGAATTGAACCTGGGACATCTACATACCAGGCCATTGCTCTACCACTGAGCCAACCAGCCAAGACCTATAGTTCATTTTTAAATTTAGCTGTCTCTTAGGAAGAGTTTTTGAATTAGTTCATGTGGGTGCATGTTTCTTTTTAAGGGTTACACCATTTTTATCATGACTGCATCATGCATTATTTATCCATTCCTTTCTTGATGGAAATGTAGATTGCTTATCATTTTCTCATTTTGCTATGCAATACTTTAAGAAATATTCACAGCCATACCTTTGCCTTATTGGGAAAAGACATCTATTGGAAAAAAAATCTAATAGTGGAATTGCTAGATGGAAGGATATGCGCATTTGAAATTTTGATGTTGTACAATGTGCTTTTATAACTTCTTTTGAGTAGGGAAACATGATCAGTGCCAACCTTGCATTGTCCTTACCTGGAAGAGCAGGGTGAGATGCTTATCCTCATGCTCTTCCATTTCTACAATAATAAAAGATGCTGAAGGTGGGTTCATAGGATTAGGATGCTTATAGGTTGTAGCTGAAGAAGATTTTTAAATCTGGGCAGGTCATTCTCTCTGACCAAGTAGCTTTTCCAGGATAATCAGAACTCTTCCCAATCCAAGTGGCTTTATAGAGCAGATGCATATGGAGGGATGAAGAAGGAAGAAGTTGCCTACTCAGGAATCAAAATAAATAAACAAGATGATGAACAAGAGCAAATATCTCCTATAAGGTAAGTCAGCCTGGTGTGGTGACAGGTTTACATAATGTGTAAATATTAAAGTTGGGAAACAGAAAAAGTATTTTCCATATGTGGGGCAAAATAGTTATGAATGGAGCCATCTGCCCCCTTAGCATCATTTTCCTATCTGCCCCTGACCCCAGCCCAAAACTGTGAAGTTTTATGTCTGGAAGGATGTATATACATCTGCAAAATAATTACAAAAACTGAACAATGGAGGCTTCCTTATTGCAGTGAAGATGGAGGAGGAGAGGAGGAAGGGATGGAATCCAGATGGCTTTGAAGCATTGGCAGGGATTTTCAGGGTGATTTAGTATAGATTGATTTGCAGTTTATTCTGCAGCCATTGTTGTAATGTGCTTTGCCAGCTCATGTACCCTGAACCTTAATTGTTCTAAATTAAACTATAGGGACCAGACAGCACACATTTCAATCAGAATGACAAAATATTGCACCAAATGCCATAGAGATATATCATCCTCTGCTACGATGGATTTGCACAGAAGGAAAGAGCAGAAGGTGCTCTCAGAAAGACATTTGATCAGTCATATAAGTTATGTTCTATATCTATATATGGCAAAACCCAAGGGTGCCACCTCAACTTGAATGGATGAAAATTTAAGTGGTCATACACAGAACTGTTGTTTGCAATAGGCCATTTACCTAAATATTAAGTAAAAGTATCTCTGAACTATATTGCCTTGTATTTTGCCCATTAGTGTTGATATTTTTTCCTTTTTATTGAATTTGTTTGGGTGACACTGGTTAACAAAATAATACGGGTTTCAGGTGCACAATGCTGCAATACATCATCTGTACACTGTACTGTGTGTTCACTGCCCCAAGTTTAGTCTCCTTCCATCACCATTTATGCCTCATATACCTTTCCATACCTCCAACCCCTGAAGATGTCCATACTGTTATCCACGTCCATGAATTTTTTCTCTTCTTTTTCTCCCCCTTTTTTGCTCAACCTCTCCCCGACCATCCACCCTTTCCTCTCCCCAGTTTAACTGAAGTGATAGCTGGATTGGGGAGAGTTCTGATTAGCCTGGAAAAGCTGCAAGGAATTCTTAGGGTTTATGCAAATGCACAGAAGTTGAGTTTCCTCTGGAAAGAGGCTGCTCACTTTCATCTTATTATTCCTTGTTGGAATGCACAATTTTAAGTTATTGTGGAGCCTAGAAAAAGACTTGAAGTCTAGATAAGCAACTTAGGCTTCAGACTTTCTTGTTGACTACATGATTTGTAAACATCACAATCTATTTCAAACAATTTTTTTGACATTTACAAATTCAAAAAAATAAAGGGAAAACAGCACAGACATAAATTCAAATTACTCTATTTCCCCATGTATAAGATGCTTCCATGTATAAGATGCCCCTTAATTTTGGGTCCCAAAATTTGCAAAAGAATGTACTACATAAAGTTATTGAACTCAAGTTTTATTCATCATAAAATTCATACAACTCATCACTGTTAAAACTCCCATCCATTAGCTTGTCCTTATCTGTCTGTATGATGAATCAGTCTTTGTATATTGGCTCATCCTCAGTTACATCTATGGCATTTGAAATGCCACAACCACTGGATAAGATGCACCCAGGTTTTAGACCCCAAATTTTTCGTAAAAGGGTATGTCTTATACATGGGGAAATACAGGTATATTAAAAGGCATAAAGAAACAGTAAAAGCTAATTCTACTCTCTATACCTTTGAAAACACAAAGATATCACTGTTGATTTTCTAGTGTTTTTTTCAGCATGTATACATTTTAAAGAAATGGAATCATACTTATACATAGTCTTATTCCTGTCCTTATTTAGCAGCCTATTTTCCCAGTTTAACACACTGTGTAAGCTCCTTTCCAGAGGTAACTAATTTATTCTTTTAAATGGCTGCATAATATTCAATTCAACAGATACTTAATAATTTCTATAGTCCTCTACCAATGAGCATTTAGATTGCTTCCAGCTTTTACACTGGAATTGTTTTATGATTTTATAAATACAGGGTGGGGCAAAAGTAGGTATAGAGTTATGAGTATGCAAAACACAGTTTATTCTTGTATTATCATTTATAAATTATTATATTATTCTCCATATGAACAATTGTAAACCTACTTTTGCTCCACTGTGTGTTTATTCATAAGATGCTTACAGTTATCATTATATCAGATATTGTCAAATAATGTTACATGAATTCACATGCCTGTTAAGAAGATCTGAGAGTGTGTGTTTACTCACAAAGCCATACAGTTAAAAAATAGATGGGTTTAAAGGACAAAATTAAGCCTTACACATCCATAATTACTTTGATATCTTTCTTAGCCTTACCTATTATGATTCCTGGTCCTTATTTCTTTTACCATCTATGACTTTAGGGCTTAAGTTTTGCTTTATGCTAATGTCTTTATTACTTTTAGGACTTTTTTTCCTTTTCATTTTTTATTTATTTGTCATTAAAATTTTTTCTTAAAAAATTGTTTTTTAGATTTTTTTTAAATATTTTTTCCGAAGTTGGAAACGAGGAGACAGTCAGAAAGACTCCCGCATGCGCCTGACCAGGATCCACCTTGCATGCCCACCTGGGGGCAATGCTCTGCCCATCTGGGGCATCACTCTGCTGCAATCAGAGCCATTCTAGCGCCTGAGACAGAGGCCACAGAGCCATCTTTAGTGCCCAGGCAAACTTTTGCTCCAATGGAGCCTTGGCTGCGGGAGGGGAAGAGAGAGACAGAGAGGAAGGAGAGGGGGAGGGGTGGAGAAGCAGATGGGCGTTTCTCCTGTGTGCCCTGGCCGGGAATCGAACCCTGGACTCCTGCACGCCAGGCCGACGCTCTACCACTGAGCCAACCGGCCAGGGCTTTTTTTTAGATTTTTAAAAATTCACTTTTAGAGAGGAGAGAGAGAGAGAGAGGAAAGAGATAGAGAACAAGTGGAGGAGCAGGAGGCACCAACCCCACACGTGCCCTGACCAGGCAAACCCAGTGTTTCAAACTAGGGACCTCAGCACTCCAGGTTGACACTTTATCCATTGTGCCATCACTGGATAAAGTGGTGGCACAATGCAGTTTTTTCAATTGCAGTTGTCATACATTATTATATTAGTTTCAGGTGTATACCCCAGCGATTAGACATTAAATAATTTAATTAATTAATTAATTTTAACGGGGTGACATAGATCAATCAGGGTACATAGGTTCAGAGAAAACAACTCCAGATTATTGTGACATTTGACTATGTTGCATACCCATCACCCAAAGTCAAATTGTCTTCCATCACCTTCTATCTGGTTTTCTTTGTGCCTTTCCCCTTCCCCCCTCTTACCTTCCCCATCCCTCCCCCAATAACCACCACACTCTTGTCCATGTCCTTGAGTCTCATTTTTATATCCCAGCTATGTATGGAATCATATAGTTCTTAGATTTTTCTGATTTACTTATTTCACTCAGTATAATGTTATTAAGGTCCAATGTCATCATTTCTTATGGCTGAGTAGTATTTCATAGTATATATGTGCCACATCTTCTTTATCCACTCATTTATTGAAGGGCTTTTTGGTTGTTTCCATGTCTTGGCCACTGTGAACAATGCTGCAATGAACATGGGGCTGCATGTAGACATGACATAATTTATTAAGTGATCATCCTGATAAATCTCCCACCCATTTGACACCGTACATAGTTATTAGAATATATTGATTATATTCCCTATGCTGTACTTTACATCCCCATAACTAATTGTAACAAACAATTTATACTTCTCAATCCCTTCACCTTTTCCAACCATGACCCTGATCCCCCTCCCATCTGGCAATAGTTAACATGTTCTTTGTAGCAATCAGTCTGTTTCTGCTCTGTGTGTTCATTTATTTTGTTTTTAAATTCAGTTGCTGATATATATGTATTTATTACCATTTTATTGTTCATATTTTCTCCTCTTCCTCCTCCTCCTCATCTCTTCTTCTTCTTTTATTCTTCTTCTTGACCCTTAATCATTTCATATAATACTGGTTTGGTGGGGATAAATTTCTTTAGCTTTTTTTTTGTCTGGGAAGCTCTTTATCTGTCCTTTGATTTTAAATGATCGCTTTGATGGGTAGAGTAATCTTGATTGTAGGTCCTTGCTTTTCATCACTTTGAATACTCCTTGCCAATCACTTGTAGCCTGCAAAGTTTTTGTTGAGAAATCAGCAGATAGTCTTATGGGAGCTTTCTTGTAGGAAACTAACTGCATTTCTCTGGTTGCTTTTAAGATTCTCTCTTTTTTTTTTTGTTGTTGTTGTGTTTTTTTTTTTTTTGTATTTTTCTGAAGCTGGAAATGGGGAGACAGTCAGACTCCCGCATGCGCCTGACCGGGATCCACTCGGCACGGCCACTAGGGGGCGATGCTCTGCCCACCAGGAGGTGATGCTCTGCCCATCCGGGCATCGCTCTGCCGCAACCAGAGCCACTCTAGCGCCTGAGGCAGAGGCCACAGAGCCATCCCCAGTGCCCGGACCATCTGTTGCTCCAATGGAGCCTCGGCTGCAGGAGGAGAAGAGAGAGACAGAGAGGAAGGAGAGGGGAGGGGTGCAGAAGCAGATGGGCGCTTCTCCTGTGTGCCCTGGCCAGGAATCGAACCCGGGACTTCTACACGCCAGGCCGACGCTCTACCACTGAGCCAACCAGCCAGGGCCTCTCTTTGTTTTTAACCTTTGCATTTTAATTATGATTGTCTTGGTGTGGGCCTCTTTGGTTTTGTCTTGTTTGGGACTCCTTATGCTTCCTGGACTTGTATGTTTATTTTCTTCTTGGATTTTCATGTTTATTTCCTTTACCAAGTTAGAGAAGTTTATTATTATTATTTTTTCAAATAAGTTTTCTTTCTTTTTTAAAATTTACAATTTTATTTTATTTTTCAGCTTTATTAAGGTATATATTTTTTTAATGGGGCGACATCAATAAATCAGGATACATATATTCAAAGATAACATGTCCAGGTTATCTTGTCGTTCAATTATGTTGCATACCCATCATCCAAAGTCACATTGTCCTCTGTCACCTTCTATCTAGTTTTCTTTGTGCCCCTCCCCCTCCCCCTTTCCCTCTCCCCCCTCCCCCCGTAACCACCACACTCTTATCGATGGCTCTTAGTCTCACTTTTATGTCCCACCTACGTATGAAATAATGCAGTTCCTGTTTTTTTCTGATTTACTTATTTCACTTCATATAATGTTATCAAAATCCCACCATTTTGCTGTAAATGATCCGATATCATCATTTCTTATGGCTGAGTAGTATTCCATAGTGTATATGTGCCACATCTTCTTTATCCAGTCATCTATTGATGGGCTTTTTGGTTGTTTCCATGTCCTGACCACTGTGAACAATGCTGCAATGAACATGGGGCTGCATGTGTCTTTACGTATCAATGTTTCTGAGTTTTTGGGGTATATACCCAGTAGAGGGATTGCTGGGTCATAAGGTAGTTCTATTTTCAGTTTTTTGAGGAACCACCATACTTTCTTCCATAATGGTTGTACTACTTTACATTCCCACCAACAGTGTATGAGGGTTCCTTTTTCTCCACAGCCTCTCCAACATTTGCTATTACCTGTCTTGTTAATAATAGCTAATCTAACAGATGTGAGGTGGTATCTCATTGCAGTTTTGATTTGCATTTCTCTAATAGCTAAAGAAGATGAGCATCTTTTCATATATTTGTTGGTCATTTGTACTTCCTCCTGGGAGAAGTATCTGTTCATGTCCTCTTCCCATTTTTTTATTGGATTGTTTGTTGTTGAGTTTTATGAGTTCTTTGTATATTTTGGATATTAGGCCCTTATCTGAGCTGTTGTTTGAAAATATCATTTCCCATTTAGTTGGCTGTCTGTTTATTTATTTTTTATTAGTTTCTCTTGCTGAGCAAAAACTTCTTAGTCTGATGTAGTCCCATTCATTAATTTTTGCCTTCACTTCTCTTGCCTGTGGAGTCAAATTCATAAAATGCTCTTTAAAACCCAGGTCCATGAGTTGAGTACCTATGTCTTCTTCTATGTACTTTATTGTTTCAGGTCTTATGTTTAGATCTTTGATTCATTTTGAGTTAATTTTTGTACAGGGGGACAAACCGTAGTCCAGTTTCATTTTTTTGCATGTGGCTTTCCAGTTTTCCCAGCACCATTTATTGAAGAGGCTTTCTTTTCTCCATTGTGTGTTGTCGGCCCCTTTATCAAAAATTATTTGACCATATACATGTGGTTTTATTTCTGGGTTTTCTCTTCTGTTCCATTGGTCTGAGTGTCTATTTTTCTGCCAATACCATGCTGTTTTGATTGTCATGGCTTTATAATATAGTTTGAAGTCAGGTATTGTAATGCCCCCAGCTTCATTCTTTTTCTTTAGGATTGCTTTGGCTATTCGGGGTTTTTTATAGTTCCATATAAATCTGAGGATATTTTGCTGCATTTCTTTAAAAAATGTCATTGGCATTTTGATGGGAATTGCATTAAATTTGTATATTGCTTTGGGTAAAATGGCCATCTTGATTATATTTATTCTTCCTAACCAAGAACAAGGAATATTCTTCCATCTCATTATATCTTTTTCGATTTCCCTTAACAATGGTTTATAGTTTTCATTATATAGGTCCTTTACATTCTTTGTTATGTTTATTCCTAGGTATTTTATTTTTTTGTTGCAATCATGAAGGGGATTGTTCTTTTGAGTTCCTTCTCAATTGTTTCATTGTTGGCATATAGAAAGGCTATTGACTTCTGTATGTTAATTTTGTATCCTGCGACCTTACTGTATTGGCTTATTGTTTCTAGTAGTCTTTTTGTGGATTCTTTGGGGTTTTCAATGTATAGGATCATATCATCTGCAAAAAGTGTTACCTTTACTTCTTCTTTTCCGATATGGATGCCTTTCATTTCTTTGTCTTGTCTGATTGCTCTGGCTAGAACCTCTAGTGCCACATTAAATAAGAGTGGAGAGAGTGGACAACCCTGTCTTGTTCCTGATTTAAGGGGGAAAGCCTTCAGTTTAGTGCCATTTAATATGATGTTAGCTGATGGTTTATCATATATGACCTTTATCATGTAGAGATAATTTCCTTCTATACCCATTTTGTTGAGAGTCTTAAACATAAAATTCTGTTGTATTTTATCAAAAGGCTTTTCTGTTTCTATTGATAAGATCATGTGGTTTTTGTTCTTTGTTTTGTTGATATGGTGTATTACATTAACTGTTTTACGTATATTGAACCATCCTTGAGATTTTGGGATGAATCCCACTTGATCATGATGTATTATTTTTTTAATATGTTGTTGTATTCAATTTGCTAGTATTTTGTTTAGTATTTTAGCATCTGTATTCATTAGAGATATTGGTCTGTAGTTTTCTTTTTTTGTGCCATCCTTGCCTGGTTTTGGTATGAGGGTTATGTTGGCCTCGTAAAATGTGTTTGGAAGTATTGCTTCCTCTTCAATTTTTTGAAAGACTTTCAGTAGAATAGGAACCAAGTCTTCTTTGAATGTTTGATAAAATTCGCTGGTATAGCTGTCTGGGCCTGGACTTTTATTTTTGGGGAGGTTTTTAATGGTTTTTTCTATTTCTTCTCTACTAATAGGTCTGTTTAGGCTTTCTGCTTCTTCTTGACTCAGTCTAGGAAGGTTGTATTGCTCTAGGAATTTATCCATTTCTTCTAGGTTGTTGAATTTAGTGGCATAAAGTTTTTCATAGTATTCTACAATAATTCTTTGTATACCTACAGTGTCCGTGGTGATTTCTTCTCTTTCATTTTGGATTTTGTTTATATGAGTTCTTTCTCTTTTTTCCTTGGTAAGTCTTGCCAAGGGTTTGTCAATTTTGTTGATCTTTTCAAAGAACCAGCTCCTTGTTCTATTAATTTTTTCTATAGTTTTTCTGTTCTCTATTTCATTTATTTCTGCTCTGATTTTTATTATCTCCTTTCTTCGGCTGGTTTTGGGTTGTCGTTGTACTTCTTTTTCTAGTTCCTTAAGGTGGGAAGTTAAGTGGTTCACTTGGGCTCTCTCTTGTTTGTTCATATATGCCTGAAGTGATATGAACTTCCCTCTTATCACTGCTTTTGCTGCATCCCATAGATTCTGATACGTCGTATTTTCATTTTCATTTGTCTATATATCTTTTGATCTCTGCACTTATTTCTTCTTTGACCATTCATTTTTTAAAAGTATGTTGTTTAGTTTTCACATTTTTGTGGGTTTTTTTCTTTTTTTTTGCAGTTGAAATCTAGTTTCAAGGCTTTATGATCAGAAAATATGCTTGGTACAACTTCGATTTTTCTGAATTTGCTGATGTTGTTTTTGTGGCCCAACATGTGTCAATTCTTGAGTATGATCCATGTACACTGGAGAAAAATGTATACTCAGTCACTTTGGGATGAAATGTCCTGTAGATGTCTATCATATCCAGGTGCTCTAGTGTTTTGTTTAAGGCCACTATATCTTTGTTGATTTTCTGTTTGGATGACCGATCTAGAGCCGTCAGCGGTGTATTGAGGTCTCCAAGTATGATTGTATTTTTGTCAGTTTTTGTTTTAAGGTCAATAAGTAGCTGTCCTATATATTTTGGTGCTCCTTGGTTTGGTGCATATATATTAAGAATTGTTATGTCTTCTTGATTCAGTGTCCTCTTAGCCATTATGAAATTTCCATTTTTGTCTCTGAGTACTTTTGCTGTTTTGTAGTCAGCATTATCAAATATGAGAATTGGTACGCCTGCTTTTTTTTGGATGTTATTTGCTTGGAGTATTGTTTTCCAGCCTTTTACTTTGAATTTGTTTTTATCCTTGTTATTTAAATGAGTTTCTTGTAGGCAGCATACTGTTGGATTTTCTTTTTTAATCCATTCTGCTACTCTGTGCCTTTTTATTGGTGAGTTTAATCCATTTACATTTAGTGTAATTATTGACACTTGTGAGTTCCCTATTGCCATTTTATAGATTGCTTTCTGTTAGTTTTGTGTCTTGTTTGATTCTTCTCTTTCATTTTTCTATCTTTTGTTTTTATTTGGTTGTATTTCATACATCTTTTCTTTGTTGCTATCTTTTTTAAATCATGTACTTCTGTGGTGGTTTTTCAATGGTGGTTACCTTTAAGTAATGAAAAGAGTTCCTACCTGTTCATTGTAGTGCACTATTTTGTGAGTACTTTTGCACTCCATTGTCCTTTGCTACTGTTAATCTCCATCCTCTCCCTCCACTTTCTTTTTGTTGTTGTCACAGTTTAAATTTGGTTTTATTGTGTTCTTCTTGAAGCTTTTACTTTTGGCTTTGTTTTTCTTTGTATTTGATTGGAGAATCTCCTTTAGTAATTCCTGGAGTGGGGGTTTTCTAATGATAAATTCCCTCATCTTTTCTGTATCTGTGAATGTTTTTATTTTTACTTCATATTTGAAGGATAGCTTTGATGGGTATAGTATTCGTGGCTGAAAGTTCCTCTCTTTCAGGACTTTAAATATTGGGGTCCACTCTCTTCTAGCTTGTAGAGTTCCTGTTGAGAAGTCGGATGATAATCTAATGGGCCTTCCTTTATATGTTGTATTCTTCTTTTCCCTGGCTGACTTGAGAATTTTTTCTTTGCTGTTGGTTTGTGCCAATTTCATTATGATGTGCCTTGGAGTAGGTTTGTTGGGGTTAAGAAAACTCGGAGTTCTGTTTGCTTCTTGAATTTGAGGCTTTTGTTCTTTCCACAGGCTTGGGAAGTTCTCATCTATTACTTGTTTGAGTATGTTCTCCATTCTATTTTCTCTCTCTTCTCCCTCTGATATACCTATTATTCTTATGTTATTCTTTTTGATGGCGTCAGATAATTCCTGTAGGGCTATCTCATTTTTTTTTTTTAAATTTTTGAGTCTCTTTCTTCTTCTCTCTGTTGTGCCTCAAGTTGCTTGTCTTCAATTTCACTAATCCTACCTTCTATCTGGCCTGTTGTATTAGCTAAGCTTGCTTTTCAGCTCGTGAATTGAATTTTTATCTCTGTTTGATTTGTTTTTATAGTTTCAATTTCCTTGGAAATATATTCTTAGTGTTCACTGAGTTGTTTTCTGAGCTCCCTAAATTGCCTTTCTGTGTTTTCTTGTATATCTCTTAGTATTTTTAGGATTTCTATATTAAATTCTCTGTCGTTTACCTCCAAGTTTTCCAGTATATTAAATTTTTTCTCCATAGATTTTTCCTCATCTATCTCTGTTACCTCTCTTTCTTTTGTATCCATGATATTCGATTTTCTCTTCCTTAATGGCATCTGAGGGTGGTTTTTTTGATAGTATTAATGAGATTTAATAAGGAATAAAAAGTTAAAAAAAGTAAAAATAAAAAATCAAAAAGAGTTGTTGTTTCTCTAAAAAAATTAATAATTAAATAAAGAAAAATAAAATAAAATAAAAATTAAAAAAAAGAAATTATTCCCCCCTCCTTTTTTCCTCTTCTCTCCTCTCCCCTTTTTCTTGAGAAAATCTTGTGGTGAACTGTGAATTATATTTTACTAAATAGAACAAAAAATGCCTGTAATGCAGGGCCTGAAATGGGAAAAAGTAATAAAGGGGCAAAAACCCCCACAAATAAACAAACAAACAAAAAAACAACAAAAAAGGGGGGTATGGACCCCCAAAATAAAATAAGGAAAAAAATTGGGTCAAGAGTAAAATGATTTGCTTTTAGGTATTGGTTGACTAAGAGTTATGATGAGAGGAATAAGAGGGAAAGAGGAAAATGGGGGGACAAATTAAAAAGTTACTGTTATATTTAGTGGAACAAGAACTAGATAAAATTGAGAGCTAGGGATGGGAGCACTGCTAGTGAGTTAAAAAGGTGAAGTAAAAAACCCCAAAATGCCACAAACA
Source organism: Saccopteryx leptura (assembly GCF_036850995.1). Classification (NCBI taxonomy): domain Eukaryota; kingdom Metazoa; phylum Chordata; class Mammalia; order Chiroptera; family Emballonuridae; genus Saccopteryx; species Saccopteryx leptura. Next base: position 66,694,720 of record NC_089508.1, on the reverse strand, counting down.
TAAGTTTGAGTCCCAGATAAGATCATTTGTTTGTTATTGAGGTTTGAATGAGAGGAGAGATAAAGGATAAAGGAAGAAACTAATATAGAGGGAGAAAAGAGAGAGAGAGAGAGAGAGAGAGAGAGAGAGAAAGAGGAGCCCCTAAAAGAAGAAAAAAGAAAAAAGAAGAGAGAGAGAGAGTTAAGGGTTTTGGAGTGCAACCCTCATAGAGAGAATGGAAGAGGAAAGAAAAGATAATGAGAGATGTAACACTTATGGGTAGTGTAGTTCAAGGTGAGGAGAGAGTAAGACCTGCAGAGAGTTAAACGATCAAATTGGAGAAGGAAAAAAAAAATCGAGAATGAAGATAAGAGAAACAAATGAACAAATATAATAAAATGGGATAGGTTATAAAGTCTGCAGATTATTCTTGATTTTGAGAGGTTATCTTCTTGCTTTTTCTTTTCTTTCCCTCTTCCTGGTCAGTGACTCTGTACCCCTTTGGCACGCTCAGGTAGAGGTTTGCAGTTGAAAAGACTCTATGATGATGTCATGTATTGTGCTTCAGTCTCGTTGGCAGTCGAGGCTCATTAGCATTTATAGGCTCCGACAGTGAGAGAGTCCATGTTCCTGGAGCCTCTCTCCTAGTCTTTCCTTCCTCAATTAGTAGCCTGATAATCCAGCTATGGGGTTGCTGCTGCCTCTGCCTGGATAGTAAGAGGCTCAAAGAGCTGGCAACTCCCCACTCTATTCCCACTCAGCACAGGGCTCTGGGTAAGGCTCAGTCAGTCAGAGCTGCTAGCATAATCATGCGGGGCTTTCACCCACTCAAAGACCTCTGGCTCTGCCACTCTGTCCAGTAACACAGGCAGGTGCCCACTCCCGGCGTGCTTGTAGGAAACTCTCGCTCACTATCTGCGCACGCAGACCAGGATATCAGGCCGGCAGTCTCACATTCTGAGTGAAACCCCCGCCTGCATGGAAAAGTTCCAGCGTTGGAATTAGCTCTCACTCCCTCCCCATGCACGGCTTTTTTTAGGGCACTGGGGCGGCCTGGAAATTCTGCTTTTGGCCCACGCAAAGGACCCTGACTCTGCCCCTCTTTGGGATAACATGGGCGCTCACTGCCGAGGCACTCGGAGGAATCTCTCACTCACTATCTGCATGCACAGACCAGGATATCAGGCCGGCCACCTCACCCTCTGAGTGAAACCCCCACCCGCACGGAAAAGTTCCAGCATTGGAATTGGCTCTCGCTCCCTCCTCGTGTGCAGCTTTTTCAGGGCACTGGGGCAGCCCGGAGATTCAGCACACAAAGGCCTCTGACTCTGCCTCTCTGTGGGATAACACGAGCGCCCACTGCTGAGGCACTTGGAGGAATCTCTCGCCCACTATTTGCGTGCGCCGACCAGGAGATCGGGAAAAATGGCTGCTTCGCTTGTCTTTCTTTATCTGGTTTGGCACGAGTGTTAGCTTGTATTGACTGGGTTGCCACAGTCACAGTTTTTCCTCGGCTTGGATCTCTGTACCACAGACTGGTTCGGCCATTTGTGCCGCAGCCTGGATCTATTCACCCCCTTTGCCCACCTTAGTTTCTATATTCTCAGTTCCCAGTGAAAGCAGCCCTGTTTAGGTTAGTGAGGAAGGTGGAGCATTTCTTACTCCCTATTTCCTTTGGGGTTTGATTATATATTTAGCCAATTTTTTGCTCGAGCATACCTTCGGGTGTATTGCGAAACATCTGGAGGCTCCAAGAATAGGTTTTTCTGTTTCTGGTTGAAGATCTTGTTGAATTTTGGGGGAGATTTATTGGTATCGCTTCCTACCATGCCATTACTCTGAAGTCATCTCTATTAAGGTATAATTAATGAATAAAATTATATATATTTAAAGTATACAATGTGGTGATTTGATTATACATTTTAAAATGATTAATACCATCAAGGTCATTAACACTCACTGCTTTACCTTTTTTTTGATGTGCGTGGTAAGAACAAGTAAGAGCTTTTAGCAAATTTCATGTATATAATCCAGTTTTTTCACTATAGTCAGTATGCTGTACACAGATTCTCAGATTTTTTTTTTTTTACAGAGACAGAGAGAGAGTAAAAAAGAGGGATAGATAGGTACAGATAGACAGGAATAGAGAGAGATGAGAAGCATCAATCATTAGTTTTTCTTTGCGACATCTTAGTTGTTCATTGATTGCTTTCTCACATGTGCCTTGACTGCAGGCCTTCAGCAGACTGAGAAACCCCTTGCTCGAGCCAGCGACCTTTGGTCTAAGCTGGTGAACTTTTGCTCAAACCAGATGAGCCCACACTCAAGCTGGTGACCTTGGGGTCTCGAACCTGGGTCCTCTACATCCCAGTCCAATGCTCTATCCACTGTGCCTCTGCCTGGTCAGGCAGATTTTCAGATCTTATTCAACTTATAACTGAAAGTTTTACCCTTTAATCAACATTACCATTACCTTTACCCCACAGCTCCTGGCAACAACCACTCTAATCTGTTTCTGTGAGTTTGACATTTCTTTTTTTTCCTTTTTAAGATACCACATTCTTAAAAATTCCATGATTTTTTTTGTCTTTTTCTGACTTATCTTATTTAGCATAATGCCCTCCAGATTCATTCAGTTGTCACAAATGGCATGGCAGGATTTCCTTCTTTTTCTTATGGATGAATAATATTCTATTTTCTCTCACTCTCACACATTTTTTATTCATGAATCTGTTAAGATAGATGGTCTCTGTATCTTGGTTATTATGAACAATGCTGCCATGAACATAGGAGTGCAGATATCTCTTTGAGATACTTATTTCATTTCCTTTAGAAATACATCCAGAAGTGGAATTGCTGTATCATATAATAGTTCTATTTTTAATTTTTAGAAGAATGTCCATACTGTTTTTCATAGTGCCTGCACCAATTTATATTCCCACCAACAGTAAACAAGGGTTCCCTTTTCTCCATATTCTAGCCAACACTTATTATCTCTTGTCTTTTTGATAATTGCCATTCCTGTAGGTATGACTTTTATTTGTATTTTCCTGATGATTAGTGATGTTGAGCACCTGTTCATGTGCTTGTTAACCATTTCTATCATTTTTGAAAAATGTCTATTCATAACCTTTGCCCATTTTTAAATCAAATTTTTTTGCTATTGACTTTTATGAGTTCCTTATATATTTTGTATATTAACTCCTTATTAGATACTATGCTTTGTGAGTATTTTCTCTCATTCTGTAGTTGACTTTTAATCTTGTTGATGGTTCCCTTTGCTGTGCAGAAGCTTTTTAGTTCAATGTAGTCCCACTTGTTTATTTTTGCTTTTGTTGTCTGTGCTTTTGGTATCATATCAAAAAAATTATTACCAAGCCAATGTCAAGGAGCTTTTTCATTATATTTAGTTCAGGGAGTTTTATAGTTTCATGTCTTTAATTCATTTTGAGTTAATATTTTCTATATTGTGGAAAATGCAGTGAAATTTTGAAGGGATTGCTTTAAATCTGTAGGTCACTTTGAGTAATATGCATATTTTAATAATATCAATTCTTCTAATCCAAGATCATGGACTATATTTCACTTTATTTGTGTCTTCAACTTTTTTTTCATGAATATCTTACAGTTGTCAGTGTACAGGTCTTTAACTTCCTTAAAAATATTCTTAATTATTTTATTTTTGTGTTATTATAAATCAGATTGCTTTTTGGATTTCTCTTCATTGTTTGTATAAAGAAACAGAACTTTTAAAGATATTTGCCATTCTGGGTTAATTAATTAGAGCAGTACTCTTGGAAATGTTTTACAAAAGGGAAAGAGGAAACATATTTTTGGGGTGACTTCAAGTGGTTTAAACTTTGTTTTAGGGACACCTTGAATCCCTCACAGAGCCTCTCCATGAGCCTCTACTAGGGTGGGAGGAGGACATTTACCAGGTGAGGCTCAGGGGCTCCCACACTCTTCTTCAGCCAGAGCAGACTCATTTATATTTACTGTATTTGTTTGCGTAGTCATGTAACATAGCCTTTGAACAAATGTTCCAAGCTAAAAAAGGGTTTGAGAATATCTGACTTGGGCATTCCTTTGCCTGGTGTGTTTATCATCTTTCATCTTTTTACTTTGCAAAAGCAGACTCCATGTTTTCCATGGGTAAACTTGCACTAAAAGGAATGGTCTTCTCTCTATCCTCCCTTCTGATCTTTTTCTAGCTCTGCTCTTTCTGCATGTTGTTTGGTCTCTGCAGTCTCATCTTACAAGCATCTTCAGTGTCTGTGATTTTCACAATTGTGGGGTTCCTTTAGACTGTGCCCTAGGTTCATCTGGTTTTCATTTATAACAAAGCATGCAAATTTCTTGTAATCAATCTTTACTTTTTTAAAGCATAATATTTTATTTTTAACATATAAGTAGTTCTTTTTTATATTTATTTATTTATTTATTTTTTATTTTATTTTTTTGTATTTTTCTGAAGCTGAAAACGGGGAGAGACAGTCAGACAGACTCCCGCATGCGCCCGACCAGGATCCACCTGGCACGCCTACCAGGGGTGACGCTTTGCCCACCAGGGGGCAATGCTCTGCCCCTCCGGGGCATCGCTCTATTGTGACCAGAGCCACTCTAGGACCTGGGGCAGAGGCTAAGGAGCCATCCCCAGCTCCCGGGCCATCTTTGCTCCAATGGAGCCTTGGCTGCGGGAGGGGAAGAGAGAGACAGAGAGGAAGGAGAGGGGGTGGGAGTGGAGAAGCAGATGGGCACTTCTCCTGTGTGCCCTGGCCGGGAATCAAACCCGGGACCCCCGCATGCCAGGCCAACACTCTACCACTGAGCAAACCGGCCAGGGCCTTTTTTATATTTATTGAAATATAATTCATATAGCAAAAATAGCATACATCAAAATGTGTACATTTTGATGAGCTTAGATATATGCATACCTTTGATACTATCAGTACAACCAAGGTACTAAACATATCCATCACCTCCAAAAAGTTCCGTGTGTGTGTGTGTGTGTGTGTGTGTGTGTGTGTGTATGAAAGAACACTTAACATGAGTTCTATCTTCTTAACATGTTTTAAACTGCACAATACCTTGTTGTTAACTGTAGATACTATTTTGTACAACAGATCTCTAAACTCCCACTTCTTGCGATCCTCTGCTCCATCTGCTTTCTCTAGAGCCCTGCCTCCACCTATCCCATCTGATCTGCAGACTGATCTTGCCTCTGGCCCTTTCCCTTTATTATCTGTCAAACACACTCTTGCAAAATAATTTTCCTCTGACACATCTCAATCACATGATTGTGATCAAGTCTATTGACTTGATCCAAAAACTATTAACAATTTCTCATCTTCACAATAAAATTTCTTTTAGATAATTTCCTCTACTAGATAGGTTTGTCTGCTTAATTTCTCCTTCTTCTTTTTATCCCTCAGTTCTTTCCCCTTTCAGCTCTTTTGCTGCATCCTTCATCTAAAACCCAATAATCTGGCTCACTCAACAGGCAGATTCTTGCAGAGTGTTGACAAAACCTTCTAAATTTATTGAGGCTGCTAAACTATACTCTAGTAGTGTCACATAATATCCCTACATACAGAAGATATTGAATTGGTAATTTAATTAAATTATTATTTGCAGTTGTCCATTGTGCCATTGTATACTGTTTGTCCATGTAAATGCAGTCTATTGATTGTAATCTCTTTAGTGCAGGAATAGAAGCTGACTTGTTTCACAGTGCCATTTGCTTGTGGGGTTTTAATAAATAGTTCCAAGTCATGAGTATAAATGCTGCATGTGAAATTTGTAGACCAGCAAAGCTTTATGGCTATCAGTGAATTCTGAGGAACAACAAATGAGAAATTATAAATATAAAGTCTTCTTGGCATAAGAACTATTTGTCCTCATCTCCAATTGATGAAGCAAGTAAATGTGACTGGGGCTACTTTTGAAATCTGCTAAGCTTTCAGGATTCCCCATTTAGAATCAATTAGGTTACAAAGAATGCATTATGTCTGTTTTCATGTTTATTGACCCTAATGTGGTACCTTGCCTGCCTAGAACAAATTCCTCATTCATATGACTGTTTGGATTAGTAAATTTAATGATTACCAAAACCAACATAGACTTTACCAGGTATGATGTTGAGTAAACTTTAAGACTAGTATAAATTTCTTAGATGCCTAATGGCCAAAAAGTTTGTCTATAGATATGTCACTTATGCATATATGATATAAATCCCTCCCTTTCACACTTCCTCTGTCTCTCCCTCCCTTCCTCTTTCTATTTCTATTTGAAAAAGAGTCAGAGTTGTGTACCTCTATCCCTCCTTTTTTTCATATTAGTTGTAAGGGTCTGCCTGGCCTTGTGTGTTCTCAGAAAAAGCATGATATGGGTATAAAGGCCTTGATTATAAATTCATTGTAGATGGATTTGGGAACTTTCTATACATGCAGTTCTAGTCAACCTAATATGTGGCAACAGAGAATGCTGCAAGACTTTCATATTTCTGATCACAAGCATACATTCTCCTCAGCTTATTTATTTTTGTTGTTATAGTTTACAAACAATAACTTACCCTTTTTAAGTGTATAGTTCTACAGGTTTTGACTAATGTGTAAATCATGTTACTATTACTACAATTAAGATATAAAATAGTCTTGACATTCCAAAAATTTTTCTTATGCCTCTTTATAGTCAAATCCTCTTCCCACTCCCAGTGCCTTGTAATCATTGATCTTTTTTTGTGACCCTATGGTTTTGCCTTTTTGAGACTTTCATATAAATGCAATCATAACATATGTTGACTTCTTTCATTTAGAATATTGCATTTGAGATTCACTCATTGCTGAGTGTATCAGTAGCCCTTTCCTTTTGTGTTGCTGTGTAGTATTCTAGTATATGATATGCTAGTCTGTCTATTCATTCAAAAGTTGTATTTCCAGTTTTTGGAGATTATGAAAAAAAATGTTATAACCATTCAAATACAGGTTTTTTTTATGAACATATATTTTCCTTTAATATGGGTAAATGAAATGCATTGGGAATGCTGTGCTGTACTAAAAACTGTTTTTCAGAATGGTTGCACAATTTTGCTTTTGCTGATGCAAAAGCAATATATAAGGGTTGTAATTATTCTAACTCCTTACCATCATTTGGCATTATCAATTAAAAAAAGTTAAAGCTATTCTAATAGGCATGTAATGATATTTCATTGTGATTTTAATTTGCTAATGACTAATGATGTTGACCATCTTTTGCTGTGCTTATTTGCCATCTATATATCATCTTTGGTAAATGCTTTTAGTCATTTTTAAATTAGATTGTTTGTTGTCTTATTCTTATCATTAAGTTTTGAGACCTTTTAATATTTTCTGTATACAAGTAAAATGTTAGGGGATTTGCAAGTACCTTTTCCCAGTCTGTGGCTTATCTTTCATTTTTTGTCATAGTGTCTTTTTTTCTTTTCTTTTTTAAATTGATTTTAATTTATGTTTACATAGATTCTAGTGTTGTCACAGTGTCTTTTGAAGAACCAAAATTACTGATTTTTAAGATGTTCATTTTATCAATATTTTTCTCTTATAGATCATCCTTTTGGTGTTGTATCTAAGAAATCTTTGCCTAACACAATGTTACAAAGATTTTCTCCTTTGTTTTCTTCTGAAAGTTTTATAGTTTTAGGTTTTTCATTTATGTTTTATTTCTTTTGAGTTGATTTTTATTTGTGGTATAAGTAGGAATTAAAATTTATATTTTTGCTTATGGGTATCCAGATGGCTCAGCATCATTTATCAAGAGCCTATATTTGGATGTCAGAGTAATGGCAGCATGAGAGATACCCCGATCTCTCCCCTTGACATTTCAACAAATTGAACCACTGTAACATAGTGAAGGAACCCTAGCTGGGCTCATAGGCATGCCTGAAAGATCCATGCACCAAATGGACTAAAGGTGGGATGGGGTAAAAATAGGGTGGAAGATAAAATGGAATCATGGTGGGCTTTGGAGAGGAGAGGAGACAAACTTGGAGTGAATTTTTTTTCTTTTCCTGCTGGACTACAAGGAGGAGAAAAACTTGGGCTCTTTGGATTTTGTCTGAGGGGTATGGAGAGGGAAACTCAGAGTGACTGGATCTCCTTCTGCCAGAAGGAGCAGTGAGACAGAGGGGCAGAGGAGGAGATAAACCAAAGCAGCCAGAGTGCAAGGTCACAACCAGGGTTCCTGTGGTCTGCCTGCAGCTTGCACTCAGCAGCAACAGAGAAAGCTAAAGTGTAGTCCCAGCCTCCCAGATCAATCCTCCCTCACTTCATGGTACTGAGAGTGGCAGAGACAAACCCCACAACTAACTCTCCAGAGTTGCTCTCTCCCTGAAGAACATCTGGTACTCAGGTCTGTTGAAATATGGGAAGGAGTGCTGGAAGCCTAATATTACCATTGTTAGAGTTATAAAGCCCTCACAATATGCCCCATGCACATCACTGTGACAGCAACATCTTAATAGACAGCCCAGGAACTTTACAGAGCTAAAAGTTGTAACATAACAACACCTATTGGAAGAAACATCTCAAACCTGAAATTTATTTTTCCTTTTCTTCCTCATTTTTTCTTTGTATTTTATTCTTTTTTCTTTTTCAATTTCATTTTTTGAATTTTTATTTTTTATTCTTATTTTTTGTGGGTGTTCTGTTTTTTGATTTTTTTGCTTTCATTCTTCTTCCTGTGGTTTTTCTTCTTTACTTGTCATAATTCTTTAAAGTCTTATATTTTTTATTGTATTTTTGTTTTGCATTTTTTAGTTAGTTTTTATGTTAGGGTTATTAACAATACCACTCTCAAATGCCATCAAGGAAGAAGAAATTGAATACCATGTCTACACATGACTAAGATATATTTTAGAAAGAAAATGAAAAATCTACAGAAAAAAATCTCAATCACATGTAGTTAAATAATAGAGAATTCAAAATTGAAGTTTTTAAAATACTCAATGAGATAAGAGGAGACACTGATAGGCAACTTAATGAGCTCAGAAAACAAATTAGTGACAAAAAGAATACCTCATAAAGGAGATTAAAACTAAAAATAGATGAAGAACTCAATATGTGATTTGAAGACAGAAGTAGCAAGTTTAGCTAATAGAACAAGCCAGTTAGAGGAAAGAATCAGTGACATTGAAGACTGACAACTAGAGGTGCTTCAGAGATAAGAGGAGAGAGATTCACAAATTAAAATAAGCAAGAAGAATTGTCTGACTTCATTAGAAAAAGCAATATAAGAATAATGGGTACATCAGAAAAAGAAGAGAGGGAGAAGGGAATGAAGAGCCTACTAAAACAAATAATTGATAAGAATTTTCCAAACCTATGGAAAGAGTTAGAGCATCGAATCCAAGAAGCAAACAGAACATTGAGTTACTGCAATCCAAACAGACCTACCTTAAAGCATATAATAATAAAATTGTCAAAAATCAATGACAAAGAAATAATCTTCCTTAAGGCAACTAGGGAAAAGAAGACCATAATATATAAAGGAAAGCCCATGATGTTATCATCAGACTTCTCAGCAGAAACTCTACAAGCCAGAAGAGAGTGGAACTAAATATTTGAAGTACTGAAAAAAAGGAATTACCAGCCAAGAATACTATATCTATCAAAGTTATCTTCAAATATGAAGGATAAATAAATAATTTTCCAGACATACAGAAACTGAGAGAATTTATCACCAAAAAACTCCCACTGCAGAAAATACTCAAGGGGGTTATTCAACCAGACACAAAGAACAAAACAAATAAAAATTACAAGTAAAAGCTCCAACAAGGTCACAATAAAGACAAGGGTAATCTATGACAACAATAACATAAAAGGGGAGAGGATAAAGATCTGCAGCAGCAAAGGAGGATGGAGTGCAGAAGTACTGCTCATAAGACAAAGGACTCTTGTACATATGAACATTTTTTTCTTAACTTAAAGGTAATGACCCACGAAAAAGCCACCATTAAAATACATAGCTTAAAAAAGAAGAAACAGGAGAAAGAAGTATGAAATACTACTGAACTAAAACAACTGACAGAAACAAAAAAGAGAAGAACCAAATAAGACACAGAGCTACCAGAAAACAGAACATAAAATGGCCATAGGAAATCCTCAGGTGTCAATACTGATACTAAATGTAAATGGACTGAAATCACCAATAAAAAGCCACAGAATAGCTGACTGGATCAAAAAGCAAAACCCAACCATATGCTGCCTTCAAGAGACATAACTAAGCTGCAAGGACAAAAGTAGATTTAAAGTGAAAGGTTGGAAAATGATTCTCCAAGAAAATAATATCCAGAGAAAATCAAGTGTAGCCATTCTTTTATCTGACAATGTTGCCTTCAAGACAACAAAGGTAACCAGAGACAAAGATGGATGTTTCATAATTTTAAATGGGACATTGTATCAATAAGACACAACATTTCTTTTTTTTAATTATTATTATTTTTTATAATTTTATTTTTTAATGGGGTGACATCAATAAATCAGGATACATATATTCAAAGAAAACATGTCCAGGTTATCTTGTTGTTCAATTATGTTGCATACCCATCATCCAAAGTCAGATTGTCCTCTGTCACCTTCTATCTAGTTTTCTTTGTGCCCCTCCCCCTCCCCTTTCCCTTTCCCTCTCTTGCCTCCCCCCATAACCACCACACTCTTATCAATGTCTCTTAGTCTCACTTTTATGTCCCACCTATGTATGGAATAATGCAGTTCCTGTTTTTTTCTGATTTACTTATTTGACTTCATATAATGTTATCAAGATTCCACCATTTTGCTGTAAATGATCCGATGTCATCATTTCTTATGGCTGAGTAGTATTCCATAGTGTATATGTGCCACATCTTCTTTATCCAGTCATCTATTGATGGGCTTTTTGGCTGTTTCCATGTCCTGGCCACTGTGAACAATGCTGCAATGAACATGGGGCTGCATGTGTCTTTACATATCAATGTTTCTGAGTTTTGGGGGTATATACCCAGTAGAGGGATTGTTGGGTCATAAGGTAGTTCTATTTTCAGTTTTTTGAGGAACCACTATACTTTCTTCCATAATGGTTGTACTACTTTACATTCCCACCAACAGTGAATGAGGGTTCCTTTTTCTCCACAGCCTCTCCAACATTTGCTATTACCTGTCTTGTTAATAATAGCTAATCTAACAGGTGTGAGGTGGTATCTCATTGCAGTTTTGATTTGCATTTCTCTAATAGCTAAAGAAGATGAGCATCTTTTCATATATCTGTTGGCCATTTGTATTTCTTCCTGGGAGAAGTGTCTGTTCATGTCCTCTTCCCATTTTTTAATTGAATTGTTTGTTTGTTTGTTTGTTGTTGAGTTTTATGAGTTCTTTGTAAATTTTGGATATTAGGCCTTTATCTGAGCAGTTGTTTGAAAATATCATTTCCCATTTAGTTGGCTATCTGTTTATTTTGTTATCAGTTTCTCTTGCTGAGCAAAAACTTCTTAGTCTGATGTAGTCCCATTCATCATTTTTTGCCTTCACTTCTCTTGCCTTTGGAGTCAAATTCATAAAATGCTCTTTACAACCCAGGTCCATGAGTTTAGTACCTATGTCTTCTTCTATGTACTTTATTGTTTCAGGTCTTATATTTAGGTCTTTGATCCATTTTGAGTTAATTTTAGTACAGGGGGACAAACTGTAGTCCAGTTTCATTCTTTTGCATGAAGACACAACACTTCTTAATACCTATGTACCAAACCAGGGAGCACCCAAATATATACGATATCTACTAAGTGACCTAAAAATAGAAGCAGACAAAGAGAATCATACTTGTAGATTTTAACACACCACTGATAGCTTTAAATAGATCATCCAAACAGAAAATCAATAAAGAAATATCAGTCTAAATGACACTCTGGACCAAATGGACACAATAGACATTTATAGAACATTTTATCCCAGAATATCAGATTATATATACATTCTTCTTCAGTGTGCATGGAACATTCTCAAGGATAGACCATATGTTGGGCCATAAAACTAACATCAACACAGGAAGATTGAAATTATACCAAGCATATTTTCTCGTCACAAGTCTTTGAAATTAGAATTTAACTCTAAAAAGGAAGTAAAGAAACCTACCAAAATGTGGAAATTAAACAACATACTTCTAAAAAATGACTGGGTCAAAGAAGAAATAAAAGCAGAGCAGAAAAGATATATATGGACAAATGAAAATGACAAAACGGCATATCAAAATTATTGTGATGCAGCAAAAGCAGTAATAAGAGGGAAGGTTATGTCATTAGAGGCTTATATCAGGACATAAGATAGATCTCAAGTAATAAACCTAACATCACATCTTAAAAAACTAGAAAAAGAAGAATAAAGGCAACCAAAAGTCAGCAGTAGAAAAGAAATAGAGAAATTAGAGCTGAACTAAATGAAATAGAGAACAAAAGAACGATTGGAAAAATTAATATAATGAAGAGTTATTTCTTTGAAAAGATCAGTTAAATCAATGAACCACTGTCTATTCTCACTAAGGAAAAAAAGAGGAAGGACTCATATAAACAAAATTCAAAATGAAAGAAGGACATTACCACAGACATCATAGATGTACAAAAGATCATAGTAAAATACTATGAAAGATTATATGTCACCAAATTCAACAACCTGGAGCAGGGTTGGGAACCTTTTTGGCTGAGAGAGCCATGAATGCCACATATTTTAAAATGTAATTTTGTGAGAGCCATACAACGACTGTGTACATTATGCATTATTCAATAAAAATTTGGTGTTGTCCCAGAGAACAGCTGTGATTGGCTCCAGCCACCTGCAACCATGAACATGAGCAGTAGGAAATGAATGGATTGTAATACATGAGAATGTTTTATATTTTTAACATTTTTTTTATTAAAGATTTGTCTGCGAGCCAGATGCAGCCATCAAAAGAGCCATATCTGGCTCATAAGCCATAGGTTCCTGACCCCTGACCTAGAGGAAATGGATAAAGTCCTAGAACTGTACAATCTTCCTAGGCTGAGCCATGAAGCAGTGGACAACCTAAGTAGACCTATAAGCAGGAAGGAAATAGAAACAACTATCAAAAACTGCCTCAAAAACAGGAGTCCTGGACCAGGTGGTTACACTAGTAAATTTTACCAAACATTCAAATAAGATTTGGTACCTATTCTTTGCAAAGTTTTCCAAAAAATAGAAGAAAGAGCAACAGCCTCCAACATAACCCTCATACTAACACCTGGTATGGACAACACAAAAAGAGAAAACCAATATCTCTAATGAATACAGTTGCAAAAATCCTAAACAAAATGCTAACAATTCAAATACAACAACACATTAAAATAATAATACATCATGATCAAGTGGGATTCATTCTAGAAGCACAAGGATCATTCAACATAAAGAAATTGATCAGTATAATACATCATATCAACAAAACAAGGAACAAAAATCATATGATCCTATCAATAGATGCAGAAAAGGCACTCGATAAGATAAAACATCCCTTTATGTGTAAAACACTCCATAAAATCAGAATAGAAGAAAAGTACCTCAACATAATAAAGGCCATATATGAGAAACCATAAGCTAATATCATACTAAATGGTGAAAAAAATGAAGGCTTTTATTCTAAAATGAGAACTGAGACAAGGCTGCTGCTCATTTCTCCACTCTTATTCAACATAGTTCTGGAAGTTTGAGGCAGAGCAATAAGGCAAGAGAAGGAAAGAAAAGGCATTCATATTGGAAAGAAGAATTAAAGGTATCACTTTTTGCAGATGATATGATTCTGTATATAGAGAACCCCAAAGGCTCCACCAAAAAACTATTAGAAACAATAAACCAATATGGTAATGTCACAGGATACAAAGTCAATATACAATATTCTACTGATTTTCTATATGCTAACAATGAAACTTTGGAAAATAAACTAAAAAACCCCAATTTCTTTTATAATTACAACAACAACAACAAAAAATAAAGTACCTAGGAATAAACTTAACAAAGGATGTGTAGGACCTATATACTGAAAACTACAAAATATTACTGACAGAACTTGAAAAAGACAATGAAATGGAAAATTATTCTATGTTCATGGATTGAAAGAATCAATATAGTTAAAATGGCTATTTTTTTGCAAAGCAATATACAAATTTAATGCCATCCCCATTGAAATACTAATGGCATTTAAAAAAAAAATAGAACTAAAAATTACCAGGTTTGTATGAAACCATAAAAAAACCCAAATAGCCAAAGCAATCCTGAGGAAAAAGAATGAGGCTGGAGGTATCACACGACCTGACTTCAAATTATATTATAGATCCACAATAATAAAAACAGCATAGTATTGGCAGAAAAACAGACATACAGACCAATGGAACATAATCGACAGCCCAGAAATAAAACCATATATATATATGGATAAATCATCTTTGACAAAGGAGCCAAAACCATACAATGGGGAAAAGAATACCTCTTCAATAAGCAGTGCAGGGAAAACAGGGAAACCACATGCAATAGAATAAAACTTGACTACAGTTTGTCCCCCTGCACAAAAATTAATTCAAAATGTATCAAAGACCTAAATATAAGAGCTGAAAACAATAAATTACATAGAAGCAAACATAGGTACTAAGCTCATGGACCTTGGCCATAAAGAACAATTTATGAATTTGACCCCAAGGCAAGGGAAGTAAAGGTAAAAGTAAATGAATGGGACTATATCAAACTAAAAACCTTCTGCACAGCAAAAGAAACTGACAACCAAACATATAAGCAGTCAACTGAATGGGAGTTGATATTTGCAAACAACAACTCTGATAAGGGGTTAATATAAAAAATATATAAAGAACGCACAGAGTGCAGCAACAAACAAACAACCCAATTAAAAATGAGAAGAGGACCTGAACAGACACTTCTCCCAAGAGGACAAACAAGTGGCCAACAGATATATGAAAAATCGCTCATCTTCACTAGCTATTTGAGAAATGCAAATCAAAACTACAATGAGATACCACCTCACACCTGTTAGGTTGGCTGTTATCAACAAGACAGGTAATAAGTGTTGGAGAGGCTGTAGAGAAAAAGGAACCCTCATTCACTGCTGGTGGGAATGTTACATTAGTGCAACCATTTTGGCGATTCCTTAAAAAATTAAGACTAAAATTACCATATGACCCAGCAATCCCTCCACTGGGTGCCTACCTCCTAAACTTGAAAACATCAGTATGTAAAGACACATGCAGCCCCATGTTTATCACAGCATTATTCACAGTGGCCAAGACATGGAAACAACCAAAGAGTGTCCCTCAGTAGAGGATTGGATAAAAAAGATTTGGTACAGGCCCTGGCCGGTTGGCTCAGCGGTAGAGCGTCGGCCTGGCGTGCGAGGGACCCGGGTTCGATTCCCGGCCAGGGCACATAGGAGAAGCGCCCATTTGCTTCTCCACCCCCCCTCCTTCCTCTGTCTCTCTCTTCTCCTCCCGCAGCCAAGGCTCCATTGGAGCAAAGATGGCCCAGGCACTGGGGATGGCTCCTTGGCCTCTGCCCCAGGCACTAGAGTGGCTCTGGTCGAGGCAGAGCAATGCCCGGAGGGGCAGAGCATCGCCCTCTGGTGGGCAGAGTGTTGCCCCTGGTGGGCATGCCGGGTGGATCCCGGTCGGGCGCATGCAGGAGTCTGTCTGACTGTCTCTCCCCGTTTCCAGCTTCAGAAAAATACAAAAAAAAAAAAAAAAAAAAAAAGATTTGGTACATATAAGCAATGAAATGCTACTCAGCCATAAGAAAATAATGACATAGTGACATTACAACAACATGGATGGACCTTGTAAACATTATACTGAGTGAAACAAGTAAATCAGGAAAAGCTAAGAACTGTATGATTTCACACATAGATAGGATATAAAACTGATACCTAAGGACATAAATAAAAGTGAAGTGATTACCAGGGAGAAGGGAACATGAGTGAGGGGGAAGAAAACATGAGTGAGGGGGAAGGGTACTTATGTGAATGGGGAGGGAGGGGATAGGGAGAAGGGTGTAAAGAGAGGCAAATATACGGTGACGGAAATGATTTGACCTTCAGTAATGGGTATACAACATAATCAACAGTTCAAATGCTGTAGAAATGTTCATCTGAAACCTATGTACTGTTATTGATCAATGTCACATTTAACAGTTAATTTTCTAAATAAAATTAAAAAGAAAAAAAGCCTATATTTTCTTTATTGAATTATCTTTGCAACTTTCTTCATAATCAATTGATCATATATACAGTATGAGGCAAAAGTAGGTTTTCAGTTGTAAGTACATGAAACAGAGTTTATTCTTGTAGTATTATTAATTATTGTATTACTTTCCATACAAACAACTGTAAATGTCTTGCCATACCCTGTATGTAGTTTCTCTATTCTGTCCCATTGATCTATATCAGGGGTCCCCAAACTTTTTACACAGCGGGCCAGTTCACTGTCCCTCAAACTGTTGGAGGGCTGGACTATAAAAAAAACTATGAACAAATCCCTATGCATACTGCACATATCTTATTTTAAAGTAAAAAAACAAAACAGGAACAAATACAATATTTAAAATAAAGAACAAGTAAATTTATTTATTTATTTATTTATTATTATTATTTTTAATAATTTTATTTTTTTAATGGGGTGACATCAATAAATCAGGATACATATATTCAAAGATAACAAGTCCAGGTTATCTTGTCATTCAAATATGTTGCATACCCATCACCCAAAGTCAGATTGTCCTCTGTCACCTTCTATCTAGTTTTCTTTGTGCCCCTCCCCCTCCCCCTTTCCCTCTCCCATTCCCCCCTCCCCCCTGTAACCACCACACTCTTATCAATGTCTCTTAGTTTCACTTTTATGTCCCACCTACGTATGGAATAATGCAGTTCCTGGTTTTTTCTGATTTACTTATTTCGCTTCGTATCATGTTATCAAGATCCCACCATTTTGCTGTAAATGTTCCGATGTCATCATTTCTTATGGCTGAGTAGTATTCCATAGTGTATATGTGCCACATCTTCTTTATCCAGTCATCTATTGACGGGATTTTTGGTTGTTTCCATGTCCTGGCCACTGTGAACAATGCTGCAATGAACATGGGGCTGCATGTGTCTTTACGTATCAATGTTTCTGAGTTTTTGGGGTATATACCCAGTAGAGGGATTGCTGGGTCATAAGGTAGTTCTATTTTCAGTTTTTTGAGGAACCACCATACTTTCTTCCATAATGGTTGTACTACTTTACATTCCCACCAACAGTGTATGAGGGTTCCTTTTTCTCCACAGCCTTTCCAACATTTGCTATTACCTGTCTTGTTAATAATAGCTAATCGAACAGGTGTGAGGTGGTATCTCATTGCCGTTTTGATTTGCATTTCTCTAATAGCTAAAGAAGATGAGCATCTTTTCATATATCTGTTGGCCATTTGTATTTCTTCCTGGGAGAAGTGTCTGTTCATATCCTCTTCCCATTTTTTTATTGGATTGTTTGAAGAACAAGTAAATTTAAATCAACAAACTGACCAGTATTTCAATGGGAACTATGCTTCTCTCACTGACCACCAATGAAAGAGGTGCCCCTTCCGGAAGTGCTGCTGGGCCGGATAAATGGCCTCAGGGGGCCTCATGTGTCCCCGCGGGCCATAGTTTGGGGAACTTCTGCTGCACTTTCTTGGTTACTATAGTTTGATACTATATCAGGTAGTGGGAGCCTCTTCTAATATGATTTTTTTCCCCAAATTTACTGCATTTTAGTTCCTTTGAGTTTCTATTTAAATTTCAGAATCAGCTTGTCATTTTTTTGCAAAACACCTTGCTAGAGTTTTTACTGGACTTGTGTTAGATCTTCAGGTCTGTTTAAGGAGAATTAGCATCTTAACAATATTGAGATTTCAGTCCACACAGTATATATTCTTATTTGTTTGTTCTTAATGCATAGATATTGCACAAATGTGTTATAGAGTATTTCATGTTTTGTGTGCCATTTTAAATATGTTTTAAATTTTAATTTCCAGTAGATCATTACTGTTTTATAGAAATATAATTGATTTTTTTGTATCTTGATCTTGCCCAATTCACTTATGAGTTCTAGTTGCCTTTTTTTTTAATGGAAAACAGACTTTATTTTTTAGACGAGTTTTCAGTTCACAACAAAATTAAGAGATAGATACAGAGATTTCTCATATAACCCCTGCCCCCACACATGCATGGCCTCCTTCATTATCAACATCCCCCATCAGAGAGGAGCATTCCTTGAAATTGAAGGACCTACTTTGACACATTACTATCACCAAAGCCCATAGTTTACAATAGGGTTTATTTTTGGTGGTGTGCATTCTATGGGTTTTAACAAATATATCCACCATTATAGTATTATTTATAGTAGTTTCTCTGTCTAAAAAATCCTCTGTACTCTGACTATTCAGCCCTTTCTTTCCCCCACCCCTGAAAACCACAAATCCTTTTTACTGTCTCCATAGTTTTCCTTTTCCAGAATGTTATGTCACCTTCGGAATCACATAGTATGGAGGCTTTTCAGGTTAGTGTCTTTTACTTGTTAATATGCATTTAGGTTTCTTTCCTGTATTTTCATAATGTGATAGCTCATTTCTTTTTAGTGTTGAATAATATTCGATTGTCTAGACATACCACATTTTATTTTTCCATTCACCTACTGAAGGACATCTTGGTTGCTTCCAAGTTTTGGTCATTAAGAATAGAGCTGATAAAAACATTCATGTGCCATTTTGTGTAGAGATACGTTTTTTAATTCTTTTGAGTAAAAGTCAAGGAGCATAATTGCTGGAATTTATAATAAGTATATGTTTAATTTTCTAAGAAACTTCCAAATTGTCTTCCAAAGTGGGTGTACCATTTTGCATCTCCACAAGAAATGAATGAAAGTTGCTGTTGCTCCACATGTTCATGAGCATTTGGTGTTGTCAGCCTTCCAGATTTGGCCATTCTAATGGATGTGTAGTGAAGTTGTACTAGCTTTTCCAGCAGAATCTTTGAGATTTTTCTATATAGACAATCCTGTCACTTATGACAATCATGCAACTTATGAAGAGAGAGTTTTTCTTTTTATAATACATATATTTTTATCTCTTTTTACAATTTCATTGCAGTGTTTTGAATCTTCAGTATGATGATGAATATGAGTGGAGACAATTGCCAACCTTGCTTTATTCTCAATCTTAAGGATAAAACATTTAGTCACTCATCTTTAAGTTAGCTATAGGTTTTTGTGCTTATTGTCAGATTGTGGATATTCTCTCACATTCTTCATTTTTTATGTGTGTTTTTTAAATCAGCAATAAATGTTGTGTTTTGTAGAAGGTTTTTTTTTGCAACTTTTAAGATGGTCAAATAGTTTTCTTCTTTAATCTGTTGACATAATAAACACTATCAACTGATTTTTAAATGTTGAATTAGCCTTGCATTTCTGGAGATAAGTCCCACTTGGTCATGGTGTATTCCTCTTTTTATACTTTGCAGGATTCAATTTTATAGAAAGTTGTTGAAAACTTCTGTATCTGTGTTTAATGAGGAATATTGGTTAATAGTTCTCTTTTTGCTGAATTCCCCATCTGTTTATGCATTCTTTCTACCACTTACAGTTAAAACTTTAACATTAATCAGAATTATTTTAAACTTCACAGCTGATAGTCCCAACATCTGGGTCGTATTTGAATCTAGTTCTGTTGGTTTTTTTTTTTTTCTTGCTTCTTTATTGGTCTCATAATTTTTGATTGAAATATGGACATCTTGTGTAGGACATTAGAAGCTGAAGTAAATATATGTATGACCAAAATGGGCATACCTCTTTTTTCCTAGACATGTGTTTTGTGTGTGTGTGTGTGTGTGTGTGTGTGTGTGTGTGTGTGTGTGTGAATCTAGTCAGGAGTTGATCAGTGTTTTGTTGTTGCTTTGTTTACTTTTAGTTAATCATAGGCTTCAAATTCCTCTAATACAAATTTGTGTTTAGATTGGGGTTAGGCTTCTCGAGGGTTTCCACCCCAGTGTTTTTGTTCCATCATCAGCGGTGGGTCATCCAGTGAACCTGAACTTCGGAGAGTTTCCTTTTCATGCTCAAGCTCTTGTTTCCCTGGTATTACTTGCTACTTGACTCTTGCTAGCCTGGTGTAGGGGAGGTGGGTTGAAAAATCTTCTATTTTCATGATTTGGCTTCATTCTTTGGCAGGCTTTGTGCTCCTGGGTCTTGATGATGGGGATTTCTCAGAAATCTTGTCCCTTCCCAATGTCACGGATCTCTAATGATTTGAGCCTGTCATGTTTTTTGTCTCTCTTGCTCAGAGATAGAGGGTCCCCCCTATTCTTTCTCCCAGATGCCATGGATCTTCACATGTGCTCTGAGAGTGACTGGCTTGTTGCCTTTCCCCAACATCTTAACGTTTTTATTTCTTTGTAAAAGACTGTGGACAGTACTTTGTGTTTTAACTGTGATGTCTACTGGTTCCCTTTTTCAGACCTGTACCATTGAGGGTTTTTTTTTTGGTTTCTTGCTCTTCCCCAGTCTTTCTTATAAGCCCTCGTTGAGGTCTGTGGATGGCTGTGGATTTCTCTGTGTTGGTAGCCTCCAGAGGTTCTATGATCTCATGCTGGCCCACTATCAGCCTTTAGCAACTGATTAAAAATTTTAGCTGAACGTTTTTTTATCTGCTTGTATGGTGGCCATTGTTTTTCCCAGGTAAATCAGTGTTTGTGTCCTGTTCTTTTGGGAGATATTTGTCTTTCCTTAGATTTTAGGTTACTTATTATTTCTGCAACTTCAGGTCTTGTGTGGGTTCAAAAAATTTATGATTTTGAATGATATCTGATATCTCCTCATTGTAAGAGTGAGGACAGTAGTCTTTCCAGTTTTCTACATTTTAAGTTGAAGCTGAAATTTAACATGTATTATCCATGAAAGTTCAAACCCTTTTCTATATAATGCCCACATAGTTCTGGTTACTTACACTTATTATAGAATTGTTTTAAAGAAATTTTTGGCCACCTTGTTAAGAAGACCAAATTTAACCAATCAACTAATATGGATTAAGAGCAAGTCTGTGTATATTATGGTATTAGCTAATAGATTTTAACCCAAGAGCTATTTCCATTAGACTGGTAGTAGTTGCCTAAAACGTCATGTTGAAAGGATCGTGAGATAAATTTTAATTTTGTATCTAATTGGGGATGTCTCCTATAAGCACAGGATGGCCAACAGGGAGCTCTGATAGTATTATATATATTTGTTTTCCTTGATTAGGCCCTGAGGAAGTGGGAAAAGTAGGGATGAAGGAAAGAGAAGTTTCTCTAGAGAAACAGTAGGTATAGTTCTTAGTTAAAGGAAATTCCAATTTAGTTAGAGAGAAATGTGAACTGGTAAAACAGTTGTAGATAGTACAGTATACATTTAGAATGTGCAGGTATATGAAGATGGCAGATTTTAGAAAAGGAATGGTCTCTTGCGGGCTTCACTGATCTTGGAAGGCATATACATGCAGAAACAGGACCATGGCCAAGAGAGTAAGGTCAGTTCTGAGGACTGTTCAGTCCTGGGAGATGTAGTGCCTTATAGATAGAAATATCCTGTGCAGAAGGAAAGACCATGGGAGAGAGGTTGAGATGACATTATCATTATCATCATCATCATCATCACCATCATCAGAAAATTAATAATTAAAAGCAAAGAGAAGAGATGAGCTGACAGATGGAGCAAGTATATATAGAGAAGAATGAGGAACTGAGAACAGACTTGGGGTTGGGGCAGAGGAAGAGGAGTTGCTGGTAAAGGAGGCAATGCTGTGATGGTTGCACAACAGCTGATATTTCAGGTTCCAATTCATACGTCAAGGTTCAGGAGAATCCCTCATCTTCTTTGGGTAGACTTCTTTGTTCTGCCCGTGTTTCTCTAAACCCTTGGTTCATACTCTTTGTGTAGCACTTATTACATTACATTAGAGTTTGTGGTGTGTATGCACACATGTGTATGTATGTGTGTTTGGTGTCCTTTTATTCTATAAATGACTTGAAGCCTTGGAGTGTGTTTTATTCATTGCCTTTCACCATTGATGCACATAGACATTTGCAAACTATGCTTAAATAATGCGTGTAGAGTAGAATTTAAAAGTGACATCTCTGGCAAGGGATCAAGAGAAAAAGACTTGGGTTTGACAAGAAATAAGTGAATAGTGACTTTCAAGGGAGTAATTTTAAGACAGTGACAAGAGATTATTCTGAAGTTTTGGTGTTGTTCTGGTTTAAGGGTATTAGAAATCACAGAGATGTGGTTACTGCTTTAAATCATCTCACTGCAATCTTTCTACTTATGCCCAAAATATTCACATCTATCTGGAAAGAGCAGTGATTAAAAATACCAATGGCCAGAATTGAGACAGAGGAGGGATAAAAGGGACCAGAGGAAAGAGGACAGAGGGAAAGGGGATGATAGGATAGGATAAACCTGAAGGGAAGGGGGGAGGGCGCTATGAGGAGGGGGGCAAAAAAGATGTAGAGGGGAATACAGGGGGGGGATACATTCAGGACAACACTAGAATCTATGTAAACACAATAAATTAAAATAAAAAAAATACTAATAGCCTGATGAGGTGGTGGCACAGTGGATAGAGCATTGGACTAGGACATGGAGGACCCAGGTTCAAAGCCCTAAGGTCACCGGCTTGAGTGCAGGCTCTTCCAGCTTGCATATGGGCTCCCCAGCTTGAGCACAGGGTCGTTGGCTTGAGTTTGGAATCATAGACATGACTCCATGGTCTCTCGCTTGGGCCCAAGGTCGCTGGCTTGAACAAGAGGTCAGTCACTCTGCTGTAGCCCCTGGGTCAAGGTACATATAAGAAAGTAATCGATGAACAACTAAAGAGCCTCAATGAAGAATTTATGCTTCTAATCTCTCTCCCTTCTAGTCTGTCTGTCCCTATCTGTTCCTCTCTCTGACTCTCTCTGTCACTGTAAAAAATAAATACTAATGGATTTTAAATTTCTTTTAATAAAACCTTATAAATAGAGAACATAAATTTTTTGATATGTTATGAGTAATTAAGTAAAAAATATTTGCAAGTAAATACTAATGCATAATTGTGGAAGCAGGGAACATGCTGGTTAGAGTAAAAGGAGACATGATACAAAGATCTAAACATTATCTAGAGATAAATTAAACCCAGGAATTTTCTCCACTTTATAGCAGTTTGACCTGAGATAATTACTGTACTCAGAGGAAACAGAGACCAACTTTTTAGAACTCTTACAGTTTCTTCATGCACACTAGAGAAGGTATTTCTCCTGTGGATGCTAATACCTCCAGAGTTTCCTGGGCGTTATCTCCTGCCACCTACTCAAGGATGCACTGTAGTAATTATCTTCTCTTTCCTGTGCCTCCAATCTCTCCATCTCTGTTGGCTCTTTTCTCGCAAATTCAGGCATGTTTAAATTTCTCCCACCTCTACAAAACGAAAGCCTATCATGTTGGATCTTTTGTTCTCTTCTATGTCCTGTCTCTCCTCAACTCTTTTCAGTCAGTGGAAGCAGTACCGAACACTCAATGTCTTTGCTTCTAGAAAATCGCTCCCCACTGAGAGGTGGTTGGATCTCATGTATTTAGGATGTTTACTTGAGTGAAGTCAAGTTATTGGATTAAATAACCTCTCAGGGATATTCAAACGTCACTCATAAGTAATGTTAAAATGTTTAAGAAGTTCAGAGAGACATTTGGATATAAAAAATGACCTTTAAGAACAGACCCCAACTTAGTAGGTAGCAACAAATGGTCATCATCTCTAAAACACGGGATTTCTAGCAAATCGAAACTTTCCTGTTGGTCTAATTTTATATTTAGAACATTGTGCCTGAATTAGATATTCAGAAGAGACTGACACCTACTGCAACTGGAAATCATTATGCTTTAGACATAATGTGGTTTAACAAAAGTGTTGCTGGTTTAAGGCAACTGCAATTATAAATTTCATTAAACAACTTGAAAAACAAAAACTCTTTTAAGTTAACTAGTGTTGATGGTAGAAGCATATAAGGAAATAAATGGAATTTGTGTTTGGCTAAGTGACTGAGTGAAACTAAAAAGTGAAAGCTGCTTGGAGTGTTTTCCAACAGCAGGGTATGCTCTTATGGCTTTGAAGTATCATTTTGTATTTTTCAGGCTCATAATTGCTGCTGCCAGGACTAGGGTCTCAGAAGGGGGCTCCTCAGCCAGAATATTAGAAAGATGAGTACACCTTGGAGCTCAAACTAGTAGGGATCCAAATTTTTGTTTTTTTGTTGCATTATTTTATTGAAATTTACTGCAATATTTTGCAGGGAACAAGGGTTACCTTTTACTTTTCCATGTCTATTAGGAATTTTACCCACAATAACTTTTCTTTTTCCAGCCCAAGTGGTTAAGAAAAATGAAACCAGGCCCTTCTCACAAGAAGGTTAACTTGTTTCGCTAAAATGGTTTCTGACCTGTAAGAAGCTATTGTGTATAGCTCTGCCAGTTGCATATTAAACATCTGCAAGAGAGTTGAGTAACTTCATGGTCTAACTACATAGACCATAACAATTATTGTACCCTGGAATTACACAACATGGTGGCTTTGCAAAAGGTACGAACTGAAATGTCAAGTGGGGAATAAGCTTCGTAGGGACAGGCTGCTGAATGTAACTGCAAAACAAAAGTTGGATCATGATAACTGCTTGGAAGGTTTTAACTTACCTGTAGAGAGATTTCAAGGACTCATAATCAACTTGGTGTGGGGGTTCCTTATTAGCTCAAATAAGGAGAACAGGAAATTCGCCTCAAAGGTTGACCTTAAATGGGCTGCCAGGTGTCATGGTCTTTATCATTTATCTAGTGATCATGTGCTATGTGCCAAATACTGTGTTAGGCACTCAATTTTCTCACTGAGGTGCTACTATGATAAAACTGTAACAAGAATGACCAGAAAATTATAATAATTACATTGAAATATAAGAATTGAATGTGAAAACACTTAAATAATTGGGTTTCTTAAGGAGCATAGTTTCTATTTATTTTTTCAACATCTGCTAAGGAAGATATTTAATTGCAGTGTAATGCTTTCTGTTTTCAGAAGATGCCAAGTTGCTAAGTGAAGTAAAGTGGGTTTCTGTCCCTCTGGATACAGAAGGATGGCTGTGTGACCTCTGGAAGTCACTTTGGTTAAGCTCTATGGTTTAATGATTCTTTGGCTCAAAACCAAAGTCACATAATGTTCAGACCATAAACCTCCAGCATTAGTTTTAAATTTAGCCCAGACTTATGGAGTCATTATCATCCCTTCCTCGAATCCTTAAAATGAGGACCATGTTTCTACCTACTGCAAGCTCTAAGTCCATGAAGCCAACAGGGACACAATTTAGTATTAAAAAATGAAGACCATCAAATTATTGTTATATGCTGAATGATTTGTGCATTGGGAAGTTATCTTCAGTTGAGAGAAAACTCACTTCTTTTTTTTTTTTTTTTTTTTTTTGGTATTTTTCTGAAGTGAGAAGTGGGGAGGCAGAGAGACAGACTCCCGCATGCACCCGACCAGGATCCACCTGGAAAGCCCACTACGGGGTGATGCTCTGCCCATCTGGGGTGTTTCTCCATTGCAACCAGAGCCATTCTAGTGCCTGAGATGGAGGTCATGGAGCCATTCTCAGCACCTGGGCCAACTTTGCTCCAATGGAGCCTTGGCTGTGGGAGGGGAAGAGAGAGAAAGAAAGGAGAGGGGGAAGGGTGGAGAAGCAGATGGGTGCTTCTCCTGTGTGCCCTGACCGGAAATTGAACCCAGGACTTCTACACACCAGGCTGATGCTTTACCATTGAGCCAACTGGCCAGGGTCAGAAGCTTACTTCTAAACAGTTTAATTTTTGAAATATTTCTTTCTGTCTTTTTGATAGTTCTTCAGTCTAAACTTGGAAGCTGAACAAAACTGAGTTTTCTTCTTGACTCCACCACTCACTACCTATGTGATAATTGATAATAATTATTATAATAATAGCTAAAGTTTTTAGAGAGTTTACTATGTGCCAAGCACTAAATAATTGTTTCACATATTATTTAATTTATTTCTCACAACAGTTTTATGAGGTGGGTGCTTCTATTATTTGCATTTTATAGGTAAGAAAAAGAAGTCTGAGAGCCTACAATACTCCCTATGCTGCACTCACCTCTGGTTAGAATACCATTGCCTCAGGACTCCTGAGTAAGGAACAGCTTAAAGCCAAATAGCAGAACTGGATTAAAAACTTGGAATTTGGAGACACATTACCTGGAATAAAATCTAGTCTTAGTCACTTACTAGCTGGGAAAGTTACTGCAATTCATTGTGCTTCCTTATCTGTAAAATGGGGATAGTAAGGATAGCAATTTTACCTCTTAAGGTAATAAAGATTTGACTAAGAGAATAGTTGTGAAATGCCAAGAACCTAGTATATGGGGCATATCCAATAAATGTTATCTACTGTTAAAGTCACACACCATAAGGCTGAAGAAGACAGGTTCTGGGAATGGCTTCTAGAAGGTCCAGTTGAACATGGACATTTATTTATACTAAACTGTGGATAATTGATAGTGAATCAGTTTTTGAGTTGATGGGGACTTAGTGACAGTGTACTGTACACCTGAAGTGGGGAATGTAAGAGTGGCCAAATATCTTGCCTGCTTTTTTATGTTGTCCCTCCTGTCAAGGACACCATTTGCCAATAATGATCTCCCTAGGGCTGGTTCCACAGATTCTTTTGCTTCTAGAAACTGAGGCTTATAGACACTGACCAGTGGAAGGTGTGAGGGCATAGGCATAACCAAGCCTGAACAATTGCTTTCCAGAACAGTGTGCTAGGGTCGTGAGGGTAGAGGCATAAAGTGAGAGTTACTTTCTGTGTCTTCTCTAATTGGTCCACATCTCTGGGTTGATAAAGGCAGGGCCTAAATGACAGTGTCTCCTACTGTTTATGGCTTGACTGCATTTTGCCAAAGTTTAGAAGGAGACCAGAAAGCATGGTGTTGAGAGCCAGGCAAGGTCAGTGAGTGTGATGGAACACAGTTCTCTTTCTAGAGAGACTCTGGACTGCCACTTCTTATTCTCAGCATATTTTTCTGAGACTTTTTCTTCCTCTCACCAGGCACAGAAGACTCTCTGCTTAGTCCTCTGGCTACCTTCTTGGAAATGAAAGGGACTGATGTGTACCACCTTTCATATCTCTTTGGGCAGAGGACAAGGAGAACAGAATCTGAAGGTAAAAAGACACTATTCACAGAATTCAGGATATTTCTTAATGAAGGTCTAGAACATTCTTATTGTGCTTTGTTGGCAAATCCTAAGGTCCATTAGAGATGGCCCCTTAGGTGTAGGGTGCAGCACTATTGTCATTTTGGGCAGGATGATTCTTTGTTGTTGGGGAGAGGGGCTGTCTTGTGCATGTGGGAGATGTAGCAGCATCTCTGGCCTTTGTCCACTAGATGCCAGGAGTACCTCCAATGGTTGTGACTACCCAAAATGTCTTCAGGCATTACCAAATGACATAGAGGGAGCTGTAGTCCTTGATTACTTTCTCTGAGGTTCCAATGACTTAGCATGAAATAGGCCGCTGACTGCTTCCATCTGAATCTCACTCAACAGTTTCATTCATTCAATAGTATTTATCCATATATTCTGTTTTCTGCACATTGAAATTGGTTTCAGTCTAAGCATTTGTATATGCTAGCATGTGTGTGTGTGTGTGTGTGTGTGTGTGTGTGTGTGTGTGTGTATGTAAAATGCATGGCACTTTCTGGGAAGTATCTCACATTCTAAAGAGTAACAGGAGAGCACAACTAGAGCTGCCCTACCTACCTGCTAGGGCTTCGGATGAAATGTGGAAATATTCCTGATGGAAATGTATGAACAAAAGAACAACCTACACATAAGTGTTACCCATTCAAATCAGGGAATGTATCAGAAATGCATTCTTTTCAGTGCTGGGTACCATGTGGGCAGGGATGCGAAGTCTGACCACTTCCACTGAGTGCTGATGATGGTGTCTTTGCAAGGAAAACAGGATCATGGTCTTCCTGTAAGTCACAAGGTTCCCTACCTCTGCTCCTAAAGCATCCAGGAGCAGCTGGTCTTCAAAGAGCCAGAAAACCTGGCTTCTCATTCTTGGAATAAAAACTGGGTGGTAGTGGTTCTCTCTGACTCGCTGACACTCACAGTGGTCCAGGTTGGGTGGCATGGCCAGGGAACAGGGTTGCCAATTAGGATTGAGTCTATTGATATAAGCTGAAGGTTTGCTCGTGGCAGGTACTCTCTATTGTGGAAGACCAGACATGACCTGAGAAGCGTCAGTCAAAGAGGCTGCTGTCTGAATTGGATCTTGGGGGAATATAATTCCAGGGAGAAGGGTGGCACCAAGATGTAGAGGGAGTTGGAAGATAAGAACAAAACTGCTTAGTATAAGCCAGGAGCAAAATCAAACAGTGTGGGCTGCCTGGGGGCTGGAAGCTGGGACAGCTCTGGCAATGTTATTTCAATGTCAGAGCCAGGAAAATTGGGCTTGAAAAAGAGCCAGGAAATGTTGAGGAGCAAGAAACTACTGGATGGGCGTAGTTAATTGGGACAGAAGCCCAAACAAAACACCTTCTTCTGGGTGCTAGGAGCCTGAGTGTGGGTGTGATGGTTGGTCTAGAGGCCCAGTAATGGGACAGGGAGTTCGAAATAGAAACAGAAGGTAGAAAAGGTTTTTTTCTATGACTTTTTGATGTCAATAATTAGGAATGAGATCCTCAAATATTCACTCTATCAATTCATACAACAAACATTAGCTGTCTACTATAAGTGAAGCACAGAACCAGGAACCTACAAGGAAGTGAAGACCTAGTCTTTGCAGCTGTAATTCTGGAGTGGAAGGCGTGGCATGCACATAAATCATGACCATAGGAAATGGAAAGTGTTAGAAGGGAAAAGGTGAAAAGAAGCATGTAAGTGGCTCACAAGAGGGTTAGTGATGGGCACACAACATAATCAGCAGTTCAGATGTTATAGAGATGTTTACCTGAAACCTATGTACTCTTATTGATCAATGTCACCTCATTAAATTTAATTTTCTAAAAGAACAGAAACGTTATCTCCCATGGAAAGCCCAGGCAGATGGACAGTGGGTGAGGTAGCTTGGTTAACCTTACTGAAGCTCAGCTCTCATTCTTATTTCATTTCCGAAACTGGATGGGAGGTTCATGAGTCTCGTGGGTTTGGTTGTTGGTGGGGACTCTCTAGAAGGTATTGGCTTTCAACAGTTACTGATGCTTGTGCTTCCCTCTCAAAGGTTACTGTCTCCTCAATGGATGCTTTTTACCATGGGTGTCCCATTCAGAGAAGCGCCTAAAATGTAAAACTTATGGACAGGCTGGGGTTTGACACAGAGACCAACTTGAATGTGTTTGAAGATTCTGTCGTGCCCCCCCCCCCCCAGTGACACATGCTTTCTCCATGAACTGCCGAAGAACCGGATTAAACCCTTTTTCTTGGCCCTCATTCTTTTTTTTTTTATAATTTTATTTTTTTAATGGGGTGACATTAATAAATCAGGATACATATATTCAAAGATAACATGTCCAGGTTATCTTGTCGTTCAATTACGTTGCATCCCCATCACCCAAAGTTAGATTGTCCTCTGTCACCTTCTATCTAGTTTTCTTTGTGCCCCTCCCCCTCCCCCTTTCCCTTTCCTTCTCCCCCCTCCCCCCGTAACCACCACACTCTTAGTCTCACTTTTATGTCCCACTTATGTATGGAATAATGCAGTTCCTGTTTTTTTCTGATTTACTTATTTCACTTAGTATCATGTTATCAAGATCCCACCATTTTGCTGTAAATGATCCGATGTCATCATTTCTTATGGCTGAGTAGTATTCCATAGTGTATATGTGCCACATCTTCTTTATCCAGTCATCTATTGATGGGCTTTTTGGTTGTTTCCATGTTTTGTTGGCCCTCATTCTTAAGAGCACTTGTCTAGACTCCTGCAAGCTTGCCACAAAATAACAAAAATATTGACGGAAAAAATGGCAATTATCCTGCCCCTAACACCTCTTCACCTTAGGCTGTCCCCACAGCAGATAAAACCTATTTTATGGGAGACCAACCTGCTACCACAATTCCTAAAGTAAAGTTATTTGCACAGAAAAATAAAGGCAACTTTTTATTTGTCACCCCGCTGGGAAGAAATATAGATTCCTGTTCCCTTGCTTCCTATTAGCCTTCCTTTTGTCCCCCCTGCACGTTTTTATCCCGTGGTGTCTGATCATTTTACAAAAAGGAGGATTTCTACTTTTGACCTTACCTCTTGCTGCTGTAACATTCCAATTTTCAAATGGTCAGTCACCATTTGCTGTTTTTTGGGGGCTGGAGGGGGGAGCGTGTTCCTAAGCTTAAGCGTACAAGACTGGCCCATATTTTGAAAAGCTTGCTCGGTTTCCCGTGTGACAGCGGCTCCTCGGAAAAGCTGTTCTTTCATGCGGCAGCCGCACCGGCATTGATCAGTGGGAAAGTTCAAGGCGGCAACTCATCAAGCCGGGCTTCAATACCAGATTCCAGACAAGGTCTGCAATAAATAAGAGCAGTAACGAAGAAGCATATTTCCTTCTCACACAGAACACCAGCAATGACATAGTTGCACGTTTCAGGGTTCAGGCATGGTGTCTTCTCCCTGCACCGCAAGGGGGAAGCTGGCTGGCTTTTCCCTCTGAGAAGCTGGATCAGCATGCATTTAAGCCTTCCTTTCCTTCATGGAATTTTCAATGTCACAGGTAGATTGAGTCTTTTTCAACTTGTACACGGGTTATCGTTTGGGTTGTTCAAATAGATCTGGTATTGTTTTTTTTTTTGTTTTTTTTTTTTTTTAAATTTAGATTTTCTCACATTTGTTTTAATCACCACAGCTCCCTTTTTCCTTCTGACCCCTCTATCCTTAAAAATAATGTCAAGATTTCCATATGAACACACAAAAAGAAGATTCCTTTGTTCTAAGCGAACAGGAAAAAAATGTTTTTCTTTAAATTGCAGTGTGATAAAGAAATATACACCCGATGGGTCCCTCATGGATTATTGCTATTGATTTCTTTCCCTGAAACGTGGAAATGTTGCCAGATGCGGTGTTAGGAATAGGTGTGTGGGTGCAAATGCAGTTTACTGCTTGTTGACTAAAAATCAGTGAAAACCTTCACCATTTGTGTGCTTGGGTTGCATGTAAAGGTGAATGCTAATCCTCTGCCAGTCCTTAGAGAAAGCTCTATGTGATGCCATAAGCGGTATTTTTAGGGTAAATTTATAGTTGAAGGAAATAGGCTTTATGGCAGACTCAAGATACATAAAGATTTCAAGCATTTGTTTTCCCTGGCTTATTGCAACACTATTATTGTTTTAAGTGAATGCAGTCAAGAAAACGTACTCATCACAATCAGATTTCTATTGTGTCTGTTTTCATCTTCACACCCTCCACAGGCTGTTCTTTGAGCTTCCCCTGAGTCTCCTGTTCGGGGAATTGTGAATAGAAATGCCGCCGGTTTCTAGAAGCTAGGTGCCTGTGTGTAGAACCCAGCCACTGAGCCCGACCTTCGGGGATGCACCCATTAGGAAAAAAAGCTGACCTTCTGTCACTTTCCTTCTCCTCCCTTTTAATGATTCGTTCTCTATCCTTTTGAGAAGATCTTTCCAGCCCTTTGACCCCTGTTAGAAGAAGAAGGCTTAAACAGTTAAAGGTACCCTCAATCTCTAAGCTTGCCAAAGAAAGCTCAAGAGGCCTTTTAGAAAATACCAAAAGACAGGGACCTCAGTTTTCAGTGCATTTAGCAGGCAGATTGCACCCCAGCACTATTTCCATCCTCATCCATTTGATAGCAGTAACCTGTTTGTGTGGGAGGAGGCCCCTGCCTCCCATCCTCACTTGTCAGTGTCATCAGGATCAACACATTCAGGGAGCTGCTGACTTTTAATGGTAGCCCTTGGACTGTGTGAGGGCTATTGTGCAATTTGAAAAGAGCAGGGAAGATGTGTGTCTGAGCTGGTTCTCTAGGTTGCTACTTCGTAGGCTCCAGATAGGGCTTTAATTTTCACAGGAAAACAACCACTGCTCTGTAGGTTACTGCCCCATCCAAAAAGGTGAGATATAGTGATTTCTGAAATGAGGATATTTGACAGCTGTGAATCTCCAGGCTTGTTTGTACTTTCTGATTTGACTTTGATTCATGCAATTAAAATGGAAGCTAACACTGGTAATAGGGTGTTCTTGAGGTAGGCATTGTTCCATATGATAGGATATGGTATGATACGATATGATATGATATGAATATTCAAAAATTTAATTCATGCTACAACTCTGAAGTTAGGAACTAGAAAACTGAGGCAAAGGAAGATAAGTACAGTGTTACCTTGATAAGAAACTTAATATCAGAATTTACCTCTGCCACTTATTAGCTCTTTGACTTGAGTAAGTCACTTAATCTTCCTGAGTTTAAATAGCCTCATCTGAAAAAAGGGGACTGTTAATTCCACCCCCAGAGTTATCGTGAGAATTAAAAGGATGCAATAGAGCATGGGACTAAGGTTCTCCACCTCCTTTCCACTTTTTCATCTTACCCCTGACTCTTCTCCAGGTGCCCATCTTTCAAAAGTACTGATGGACAGCAAAAACAAGGTGATTTTTAGGCATTATAGCCAAAACAGGGGGCGATTTTCAAAGGGATGGCTTACTTTTCTCTTTTTGGAAGAAGCCATAGATAATCTTTTATCTGTGTCAGAGAAATGAATCCAAACCCAGTTTCATCAGTCAATTACAGATGAATTGGGAATGGCTAAAAGGATTAGGTATTTGACCCCATAGAATAAGGTACTTGCTGCGATCTCTATAGTAAAAAAAGGAGAAATAAAAGTAGAACTTAAAGGCTCATGTTCTTACTTTGATTATCCAAATGACCCCTTCTCCTGTTCTCTTTATTTTATTTTCAGTATGTACATACATGCCTGTGTGCATGTATTCCCACACAGGATACACTCATATGTTTTCTGCAATCATACTATATTTAGAAATAATAGCATCTAAAGAGCTTAAAAATATTTCTTCCTGGTCATAAAAAGTAATGTATGTTTATTGCATAGACTAAAAATGTAGAAGAATATAAAGAAGATATTAATTTCTTTACCTAGCACACAGAGATACCATTATACAGCTTATTTTGGTGACTCAAAGTTTTTTCTATGTATACACGCACACACATTTAGCCTATAGACTTTTGTCACTTAATATTATATATGAGTACTTCTGTTTATCATTAATGTATTAGTTACTTATTGATGCATAATAAACTACCGTATTACCTCATGTAAAGACGTTCCCATGTATAAGAAGCACCTTAATTCTGGGGCCCAAAATTTAAAAAAAAATGTATTACATAAGTTATTGAACTCAAGTTTTATTCATCATAAAACTCATACAACTCCTCATCACTGTCAAACACCCATCTATTAGCTTGTCCTCATCTGTGTCTGATGATAAATCACTGTTTCCAACAATGAGCATAAAAACAAATGCAAAACGGGAAATGCAAGTTAAAAAATCTACAATTATTGTAAAAGACACACTCAATGTTTAAACCACAAATTTTTTCAAAAATAAGTGCATCTTATACATGGGGAAATATGGTACCTCAAAACCTAATGGCATAAAATGCCAGAATACTTTTATTCTTTTCTTCATGGTCTGGGAGTTGGCTAGGCCAGGCTAAGCTGTTCTTGCACAAGATCTTTTATGCAGTTGTCCTTTGGTGGTGGGTTGGGCTAATTATTTATCTGAGCTTTGCTTACTCACATGTAGGGTGCATGGGCTGAAAAGACTCAAACATCTGGGTTTCTTGGACATTATTTTAGTCTATAGTGTATTCTCTCTGGCATGGTAGCTTTAGGGTAGCCACCCTCCTTCCATGTCAGCTCAGGGCTCCACAAGTGCATGCCTGTGGAGAAGGGCCAGGCTGGAGGCAGCTCACCTTATGACCTAGTTTGGGAAGTCACAGAGCCTTTCTTCTGCCGCATGCTATTCACCAAGGCAGTCACACAAAGTCCACAACAAAATCTACTGTTGACACACAGATCTATTGATTGGTTTGTGTTTCCTCTCACTTATGTCATAAATTCAAAACAACACAGATTTCTTTTCTTACAGTTTTGGAGGTCAGAAGTCTGAAATGGGTTTAACTGGGTCAAAATCAAGGTGTCAGCAGGGCTGCTCTCTTAAGAAGGCTGTAGGGGAGAATCCATTCCCATGCCTTTTCTAGCTCCAAGAGGCTGCCTTCAATTCCTTGGCTTATGGCCCTTCCTTTCATCTTTAAGGACAGCAGCCTAGCGTCTTTAACTCTCTCTCTGACTGTGACCCTTTGCTCTCAATATTACATTGTCTACTTCCATCGCTGATCCTTCTGCCTCCCTCTTATAAGGAAGGATCTTTGTGATTATATTGGGCTCACCTGTATAATCCAGAATAATCTTCCCATCACAAGATTCTAAGCTTAATAACATCTTCAGAGTTTCTTTAACCATGGAAGGTAACATGTTCATAAGTACCAGGAATTAGAATGTGGACATCTTGGGGGGGGCATTATTTAGCCTACCATGACAAGGCTCTGAAAGAGCACACGTGACCAGAAATATTGTTGCAGTACAAATATTGTTGAAGTACAGTCTGCCAAAATTAAATAACTTCAGTGGTTGTATAGTGTTTTCTGTATGCCTGTCACTATTTGCTTAGTTTTTTAAAATTATTAAGTATATGGGGTGTTTTCAATATAAAAAGCCCTATAAAGAATGAACATCCCTATAAATAAATATTTGTATAAATTTCTGATTATTTTCTTAGGGTAAATTACCAAGGATAAAATTATTATATAAAAAATAAGAATGTGTATAAATTGCCAAATTGTTCCCCAGAGAAGTGACACCAGTTTCCTAGCAGCATTATATACACATGATTATTTTTTGTATCTTCATAAACATTGAGTATAATAATTAAAAAAAACTTCAAAAATTTAATAAGTGGAAAGAAGCATCTTTCTTTATATATACTTTCATGATTATTGGTGAGGTTAAAGGTGTTCTTCATATGTTGATTCATGATCTTTTATTTTCTTTTTTGGTTATTGTCTGTTCATAATTTCACATAATTTTTTCCTACAGGGTACTCATATTTTGTTATTGATTTGTAATAACTCTTTATATATAATAAGTGTTAAACCTTTTTCATCATTGATACAAATAATAGTTATAGTTTTATATCTTATAAAATAAAATTTTTTCTTTTGTCCTTCCTTTCTTCCCTCTATTCCACCTTCATTCCTTCCTTTTTTTTTCTGGTTAATTTTTTCCCTTATATAGATTAGATAAGTATCCATATTCACCTATATTTTCTTTTTGTTGCTTTATTATTAATTTTATACTTCTGGCTGTTTAAGTGGTATTTTATCTTAACAGTGTAAAGGAATGCATGGGGAAAGGGAGGAGTATAAGTGGTTGATTTGATTTTATTAAAAATAAATTGCTGGCCTATTTACCATCCATCTGATTAGTCAATTCCCAATTATCTATGGTAAAGGGGAGCTAGGAAGAACAAAGATGGAATATACATCCATTGATAATCCTTCAACCACATTTCAGGACATGTCTATGCTCAGAAACATTCTAATGGCATTAAATTTTGAGGGCAGAACACTTTAGGTGTCTCTCCATGGTCACATCACAGAGATCAGTGATCCTACTGTTTATTTGGGTGACCTTGTGTCCATGACAGAAAAAAAATCCTTTCCTATGGCATGCAAATGAGATGTTTTGCACTGGAGGAACTATGACTAATGGTGTCTCAGTTATATATCTTGGCTTAGAGGCCCTAATCTCTAACTATTAGAGATTTATTCCTATGGGATATATATTTGTTTCCAGGGGAAACCTTTTAAGATTAACTCCAGACAATAATGCACTGCATTAGGAGGAATCCTTGCAAGAGTAGATGTAGTGTATCAAAAATTAACAAAAGACTTACCTTTCCTGAGAGGGTGAGGCAGAACATATTCAGAGAACTGAGGGAAATGTGGAGCAATGAAGGAATTCAGATTATTTTTAGGGTGACCCAGAGGAGGGGGTGCAGCAGATGCCTGCACAAGTGACAGGATCTTGGAAGTTGAGCCAGACCAAGGACAATGTGACAGAATGAAAAAGAAATTACATGATGGGTATTCACAGCTTCCCTCTCCCTTTTCTATCTCACTACCCTCATTTTGCCACTTTCATTTTGTTTCTTTATTATGTAAAGTACGAACAATGGGTGAATACATATTTTTGAAGGTCTACTATGTATGACAGTGTTTCCTTCTATTACTTGGAGGGTAGCAGGTCAGTGAAAAGAGTATGAACATTGGAAAAACAGGTTTGGATTTAAATTTTAGCTTTGTACTTTACAAGTGACCTCAGTTTTCTTGTCTGTAAAATACGAATAATATTTCTGCGGTTAATTAGATTATAGTTAAGCAAATATTCACTTTCCTCCCCACCAGGTGTTTACTTTCTAACCCCACTGATGCTAGGCTTGGCCATATAATTTGTTTTGGCCTCATGATGGGTGTTGTGTAATTTTCTGCACTTTGATTTTGGGCCTGGTTATATAATTTGCTTTGACCAAGGCTTAAAGAAAAGGCTTAAGATGTCCTTTTGGAGTTGTGCTTGTCCTCTTGCTCTCTGACTTTCGCTATGAGCGTGTATGTCCGGGAGGGTTTGTGAACTCAACCTGCAGCAGAGTCTCCTCTAGATTAGCCAAACTGCAGCTGACCCACTGATTTATGAGTGAGAAATAAACATTTACTATTGACTGTCACTAAGTTTTAGAGTGGTCTGTCACACAGCATTATTGGATATTACTGACTGATACAGTGCCTTTTTCGTTCAGGTTACAAAGTGTCAGAAATCCCATACGATGGCTACTTAAGCCTAAGTAAAGTATTCTGTCTGCTTCCAAGTTAACCTAAGGAAGCGTTCCAATTTATTTTCCAGAACTAAAGATTAACTTCGAAGGTTGAATCTTTTTCTTCTAATATACTTACAGCTGAATATGGGAAAATAGTTACATTTGGTGCCTGTAATGGACACCAAGAATACTTCCATGAGATTTGGTTTCCAAATCCAAAAAGCTTTATTAGATTTTTGACTTTGCTTTAAAGCTTCCCTCGTCTCCATATCACCCCTAATTTGGAAAACAGTGACTTTCCATCTTTGTCTTTAGGCAAGGAGGTTGGTTGCTCC
The DNA here is from genome assembly GCF_036850995.1 of Saccopteryx leptura. Classification (NCBI taxonomy): domain Eukaryota; kingdom Metazoa; phylum Chordata; class Mammalia; order Chiroptera; family Emballonuridae; genus Saccopteryx; species Saccopteryx leptura. The sequence goes on along the minus strand of NC_089508.1, from coordinate 66,657,364 downwards.
TACTAACGATGGTTGTCAGCTCTTTCTGACATATCAGCCATTTAACAATTCTTTCAGGAAAGGCCCATATCCCAGAGAAGAGAAATTAAAAATAAGATTTTAGAACAGACATCTAAAATTTTTGTCATTTACCTGCAGTGATACAGTGCTGCCTTTGCAAGTTAGCCTTCCTGTATGGATAATCCCCACAGTGAGTTTTTTCTCCCAAAGTCATTGTCCTTTCTTTTTTCTAGGTACCAGAGCTAGAAGTAACAGTTGTGTAGTTATTGCCTCTGCAACACTCTTGTGCACATGTACATAAGATTTCTTCAGTGTGTTTCCACATTTGTGTTAGTCAGCTCAGGCTGCCCTAACACAATAGCACACATTAGGTGGCTTAATCAACAAATTTATTTTCTCACAGTTCTGGAGGCTTGAAGTTCAAGATCAAGAGGCCCCTCTTCATGGCTTGCAAATGGCTGCCTTCTCAGTTTCTTTACATGTCCTTTCCTTTGTGGGTGCTCAGAAGGGGAGAGAGGGAGAGAAGAAGAGAGAGATGAATAGAGAGAGGAGAGAAAGAGAAAAAGAAAGAGATAGAGAGAGAGAGAGAGAGAGAGAGAGAGAGAGAGAGAAAGAGAGCTTTTTGCTGTCCCTCTTCTTATAAGGATGCCTGTCCTATTGGATTAAAACCCCACCCTTATGATGTCATTTAATCTTAGTTAAATTCCTTAAGTCTCTATCTCCAAAGATGGTCACACTGTGGGTTAGAGTATTACCATATGAATTTTGGAGGGACACAATTCAGTCTATATCCAAGTACAGAAAAATAATAAAAAAAAATAAAAGAGAGGACCTGGATAAGAGAATGTGGAGTTTGTATGGCTTATTGTGCAGAGGGGCATCTAGCTCAGTGTGAAGAGATGTACAAAGAGATAGGAAAGAGAAAGAGGGAGGGTCAGGGGAACAACTGCCAGACTAGCTATTAATAAAATATGCTTGATCATCAAGCATGTCAGTCAGGCTCTCTGTCCTGTCAAGGTTACACACATACAAGTCTCCAAATTGTCAATGAGTTAGATCAGATAAGGGATAAATTAAAGTTTAGCAAGTAACTGTTATGGTAGCCATGGTATTTGGCTAATAAAGCAAGGGGAACTAAACCAGAAGAAGCCTAACGAATAGAAGGAAGAATAGAAAATTCCCTTGGTTCCCTCATGTTTTGTCTTGTGATTCCTACCAGCTCATGTTTCAAAGTCTCTGTTTAAATGTCTCATCTTTAAGAGGACTTCCTTAACTCCTTGAGATTGGTCAAATCCTCCTGAAACACTCCATCCTCACATCTGGTTTTTACTTATATCAACAGTTGTGACATTAGTTGTTTAACAACTATCTCATCTTCACAAATATGAGCTCTATGAGAGGAGATCCATGTGTATCTCATCATTCACCATTGTATTCTCAGTGTTTGACATAATGCTGGTCTAGAGGAGATGCTCAGTAACTTACTTTGAATGAATGAACAAGTGAATTAGTAAAGAAAAAGTCCCTGGGGTCTTCTGAATGAATGAAGAGGAATGAAAGGAGACTTTCCTCTTATCCAACATGTACTTATAATTATTGGACAGAGTAGCTGGTTAAACCTCTCTGGAAGTCCTTTATCTACACTCTTCCATAGCAGTGTTCCATTCCCCAAAGTCTTCAATTGTTATGAGGTCCTCATGTTTGCTTGGTCTTCCTGTCAGTGGAAAGGCTGATGTTTCCCTGAATCGTAGTGCATTGTTCTTAGAGATCACTTGCCCTAAATACTCTAAAGGCCTTGGTTGAGTGGAACGAGCATAAACAGTTGAGCCAGAAGACCTTTGTTTGGCTCTTATAATTGCCACTTAGTGTTTTTTTTTTCTTTTTTTGTATTTTTCTGAAGCTAGAAACCGGGAGAGACAGTCAGACAGACTCCCACATGCGCCAGACCAGGATCCACCTGGCACGCCCACCAGGGGGCGACGCTCAGCCCACCAGGGGGCGATGCTCTGCCCCTCCGGGGCGTCGCTCTGCCGTGACCAGAGCCACTCTAGCGCCTGGGGCAGAGGCCAAGGAGCCATCCCCAGTGCCCGGGCCATCTTTGCTTCAATGGAGCCTTGGCTGCGGGATCGGAAGAGAGAGACAGAGAGGAAGGAGGGGGGGGGGTGTGGAGAAGCAAATGGGCGCTTCTCCTGTATGCCCTGGCCGGGAATCGAACCCGGGACTTCTACATGCCAGGCCGACGCTCTACCACTGAGCCAACCGGCCAGGGCCCACTTGGTGTTTTTATAAGCTTGGACAAGTCAAGTAATCTGTTTTCTCACCGGCACATGGGATTGCTGAGAGGATAAATACAAGGTATAATGGATAGTGCTTTGTGAATTGTAAAGTCTTTAGAAATGTTCATTATTTTAAGTGAAAGAGGTAATGAGTGCCTCCTCTGATCGACTAGAGCAGGCTGGGGAAGCTCTCATAGCAACACCATTATATGCTCTTTTACATGGTTTTATTGTGTCAGCTAAAGGGCTGCTGATCTACAAATCTGATGAAACTACCTAATTTGGCCCCATTTTCAATGACAATACTGAGTTCTACTGAATAATGTGGAAAGGACATCAATGAGGAATCACACAGATGCACTGAAGCTATTAACGCAATTAAGATGTGCCTGCTCTGAGAATGTGGTACCAATAACAGTCTAAATAGTTGTATTAATGGCAAGATAAAGAGCTTCTGCATCAGACATCTACTCATATCTTTTGGTTCTCTGAATATATAATGATCTTATTTGGTGCTGGCTAGAATATTTGATTCTTCCTTCTGTAGTGGGATAGTTGCTTTGGGAGTTCTGTATAATGGAACATTTGTCAGTTTGGGAGTTAGAACTGCTAAGTCTTCGTGCTCAACCTGAGTGAGGTTTGGAGTAAGAATTGCTAAGTCTGAAGAACTCATTAGCTGTGTGATCTCCCTGAGCCTCAGTTTCTTCTGCTCAAGCAGAGAATGATTCTTATTGTTTGGGGGTTGTGTGAAGGTAAGAGGAGATGACACAGGTAAGCATATCCTAGCACAGAGCTCAGTGAATGAGAATTTTCTTCCTCTCCTTTTTTTCTTCCTCCTCCGTGAAATGTTCAGTGAGTTGTAAACTATTTCTTGAGATCTCCCGAAGTATATTTTAGATTTAGTGTATTTAGGATGGAAGTGTGAATCTGTTCTATCTCTACTTAGTTACTCTCTGTTGTCAATGAATAATAACAAAAAGGCTTTCTAAAGAATGCTAGTTTTAGTTCTGGGCTTAGACAATGAAATATTTCCACTTTCTCAAGGAAGAAGGAGGTCAGAAGGCTAATATATGGAAATAAGTGCCCCATGAATAATTCTTATCATTTAGACCAATTAGTGTTCTATGATTACTGTGAAACAGGCAGAACACAGCACTCAAAAATCACTAGACAGATTAGAGAAGCACAGGCATGAACAGGACAGAAAGGGGTTAGTGAGAGTTCATGAATGAATAGTAAGTAGATGTATTTAATGCATTTACATGCCCAAATTCAACAGTACAAATACAGGCTGCAAAAATTCTTCTTTCTAAAAGTAAGGCATTTAGTTAAAATGGGGGAAATGGCCCTTGTACATTTAATGAGCTTTGATTCTTGCAGGTTTTTACAATTACCCTTGAGCAGATCTAAGGAAGGAGACATCAAAAGTTGCTATTGAGTTTCATCTGTTGATGGGGTCGAATTAGAATTCTGAGGGAGCCAATGAAAATTACATGCAAACATTATAGCCATTTGTTATCATTATAAAACATGATAATGTCATTGCTGACTTACCAAGATGATGACCTGAAAGGCCATGACATTATGACATTACATTTTATCAATAATGAAAAATTGCTGCCTTTGCATGATGGTTGGTGAGCTCAGGCGACACTGGAAGGGGGATGAGGGCCTCTTTGTTTACACCAGACTGAAAATAGAAACAAATCAGCAGTTAGAGATTCATTATGTAGCTGGGGTTGGGGGAGGCAATGGCATCTTTCCTTACTCTCTCTGCCAGGGAAGCAGGCGGACCTCATTGACCCCAAAGATTTAATATTCATTAGTGGGAAGTTTGCTTCCAAGCTGCTTAAATGATACTGTAGGTGCCTTAATAACAAATTTTAAGGCTTGAGGGGACATGTACAGTATTATTCAAAGAAGCTGTGATGTGTGGGCATCAACAGAGAATGTGCCTTTTTGGAAAGGGACCTAGAAGATGAGCTTCCATTCCAGGAACTGGGAACAACTAATATTAAGGTATCAATTAGCTTATTATCTTGTTCTTAGATGAGAACTAGAAATAGGTTTTACAGCTGCTAAAGTAGCTTATACTAATTTATTCAACCTTTAGAGGACATAATGGGGGCAAAAGAGTGGTTTCAGATCATTCAAAACTTCGCATAGCATAGCTTGTTTTTCTGGCCATGAGAGGTGATAAATCTGGTACCTGTAGGCGAGCTGAGAAAACGTTGAGCTCATATTGCCATGGCTGAATGTTCTACAAGGGCTTTGGCTGCTAAAGCCTCCCTAGTGAATCATGCGGAGTTTGAGGCTTTCATGAGTCTTAGAAAGGATAATTTTCACAAAATATGAGGAAGGGGCAATGTGGTAACTCATCTGGCCTGTTTCCCCCCTCGCATTTATTCTATTAGAGAGCTATAAAGAGTGAACCACACGTATAAAATACCAAAGTGAGGCCCTGATATGAAAACTTGAAGGGAATGTAAACTCTTTAGATTTGAGGCATAAAATAGATTTTCCTCTCTTCTCTCTTTTATGCAGGTGTTTCATGGCAGACACATAAAATACTTATTTGTAGCGGTTTTTTTTTCCCTTTCACTCTATGCTTCTGCTTAGGTTTGGGGAAGATCATATCAATATCAATTTCTTTGAAGGGAATAAACTGACCACCTTTGGTCTGTCTTTACCCAAAGGGATCATTCCCATCTACCTCCTTTGTTTTGTGCAGATTCTGAAGGATGTGTGTGTGTGTGTGTGTGTGTGTGCGCACGCGCACGCGCACATGACTGTGTGCACTGCTTTCTCCACCCAGCCTTGAGTATGCCAACAGAGGCCATGTTTCCGAGCAGGAGTTCTTCCCTTGTCAATGCCGATCTGACTATCCACATCCCTGGGGGCCTTTAGCTCAGCATCCCTGGTGAGGCTTGCCCACTCTGACTTTGCCGTGTCAGTCAGTCACCCTTTCCTGATGGAAAGCTCTTCCCGAGGCCACCTGGCTGACTGACTCCTATTCATCCTGTTGCTCTCAGCTCCAGTCTCCCTATCTCACCTCTCTGAGCATGATGCACCGGTGTCTGTCTCCTTCATTAGGTTTCCCTTGATGCCTGGCATGGTGTTTGGCACTTTATAAGAGCGCAGTACATATTTGAAGCCGAGAGCTACCCTGGGAGTCACTGTTAGTAATAAATCCTTATTAGCTCCCTTATTCATCTCCAAACACCTAGGGAAACCCAGCACACTCTTTCTCTGCCCTGGCAAGAAGCACTGGTTCTCAAAGTGCAGTCTCTGGACCAGCAGCACCAGCGTTACTTGGGAACTTGTAGACATGCAGAATCAGAAACTATGATTTTTTGGGCCCAGAAATCTGGGTATTAACAATCCCTCTAGATCATTCTGAGGCAGGCTCAGGTTTGAAAGAAATATTTCAAGTTTTTTTCTTGTCAGCACAGCATTACTAAGGCAATTCCCAAGTATTATCTAGGCATGTAAGATCATTGTTTCATTTTCTAATGGTTCAATTTTGATTTTTATGTTTTTTTTTTTTTATTTCTGAAAAACCTGGATGCAGAGGTTTAGCAGCGTTGAGTGGCCTGCCTGTTTTGGGTTACTTTAGCCAGGTGAGGCCTTGTACATAGATAGAGAAATGGTTATTTGGTCTAGTAGCATAATTTGAAAGGATACAAAAGTCTCTCTCTCTTTTGCAGAAAGATGATGCCTAATGTTTCATCTTTTGGTATTAATTCCTCTGGTTTAAGATATAATTAGATGACTGATATCCCTGGGATGTTTTATACATTAACTTGTTAATAAAGCATATTCGATTAAATATGGGCTGGTGACAGAACCTGGTGTTCTAGGATTTACCATTTTAAGCTTCAATGATTTGTGAATGATCTTGATAATTTAAGACACTGACTAACTGTACATTTTGCAATAGGAGCCAGTTACATCTCTCTCTGGTGGGTGAGCATAGCAGAGTATCCAGAATCTTTATTTATTTTAAAAAATATTTTATTTATTCATTTTAAAGAAGGGAGAGAGAGAGAGAGAGAGAGAGAGAGAGAGAGAGGGAGAGAGGTGGAGGAGAGGAACAGGAAGCATCAACTCCCATATGTGCTTTGACCAGGTGAGCCCAGGGTTTCAAACCAGCAGCCTCAGCATTCCAGGTCAATGCTTTATCCACTGTGCCACCACAGGTCAGGCCAGAATCTTTATCTTAAAGCAGCTTAAAAAAGCCTTTGCCATTTTGTTGTTTTTCTATGAAAAAAGGGAGAGAGAATAAGATGGCATAAGTCTAATGAAGATTAAATGAGTTAATACATATATGTGATTCATTTAGAATAAGGACAGATAAATATTTAACACATGTGAGATATGTAGATTATCTCCTGTTCTTTTAGTATTAACTCTTATTAGAGTTTATTACTGTTCTATTTGAAGAAATTACTGCTATAAATTTTGCACATTGGCTATAGAATTTATACATTTTTAAAAAAATTAAGTGAGAGTCAGGGAGGCAGAGAGACAGATTCTCACATGTGTCCCAACTGGGATCCACCTGGCAAGCCCTCCACAGGGCGGTGCTCTGCTCATCTGAGGCTGCTGCTCCATTGCTCGGCAACGAGCTATTTCAGCACCTGAGGCAAGGCAATGGAGCCATCCTCAGAGCCCAGACCAACTCACTCAGGTCAATTGAGTCATGCCTGTGGGAAAGGAAGAGAGAAGAGAGAGAGAGAGAGAGAGAGAGAGAAGAAGGAGGGGTGGAGAAGCAGATGGTTGCTTCTCCTGTGTGCCCTGACCGGCAATTGAACCTGGGACTTCCACATGCTGGGCCAATGCTCTACTGCTGAGCCAACCAGCCAGGACAGGATTTATACATTTAAAGAGTACAGATTTTGAGGCAGACCAAGGCCTTTTCAATATCAACAGTGTGGATTCTGATCAGCTGGCTAGCTTAAATGGACAAGGGGGAGGACAGGGCAGTCTGGGTACATGGGGTGAGGATGGAGGACAGGATGTTACTTGAAATGGGAGATAGGCACTGAAATGAGCAGTGAAGTGGAAATGACTGTGCTGAAGGTAAATTTTGCCTCAGTGAGAGTATTCCCGCTTTTCCAGAAAGAGTTTAAGTGTTCATTTTCTATGTTATCAGCAAATATAGTTTCAGCAAAAGGAATTGTCAGATGAAACGTATGTAGAAAACAAAGTACAAAGTCTAGGATTTTAGGCTAATGTATTTAAAGTGGGAGCCAAAACAATAGATTTGTTTCTGCCCCAAATAGTTAAATACTAAGGTGGCATAAATGTCTTTTATTTGCCCAGAATTCTCTAGCGAGCTTAGGATGGCTTGCTTCCTGGAGGGGATGGGATCTCAGGACGTCTGCCAAGATGTATTACTTAATGTTCTCTGTTTCTCAAAGGTTCAGTAAGCAAAAAGGGTTATTTGGAGCAAGCTGTTGAGACGATGACAGGAACAAACACCTTGATGTATAAATTTGAGACCTTTAACCTCTCAGCTGTCAAATTTCAATATTTCTGGTCACAATGTTAAATGCACTCTAGTATCCATTTCAGAGAGCGCTGATGGAAAAATCAAAGTTTGCTGTTTTATTTACACACAGTTAGTAAGTTGTTATAAGAAGAATAAAACAAGGTGACTGCTAGCCATATTTTGTATTTGTAGCTTTACAGCTTCAACATAATAAACCAGAGCCTCTATTTTATCTATAACTTATAATGCATGCTCCAAATGACTTAATGTTATTGCTAGCTCCTTATCCCCCACCTTTTAAGAATAATAAATATAGCATGCTGAAGGTAAAGGTCAAAACTAGGACTAGGAAGGGCATAGGGAAATACGGGCAAAAACATAACTAAGATTTTTTCATTTAAAATCAACTGTGTGGATGCCTGTGAAGAACACAGCACATGTCTGCAGCTTTTCTCTCATTCCTTCTCATGATCGTGTGTATACTAATACCCTAAGGTACACTACTGGGATGGTCGACGGGAACTTCATATTCTGTTGTGTGGATGCATGATTGCCTTTTGGTAGTAGTGCCAATTTTTTTTTTTTTTTTCTTTTGTCCTGTGCAATTCTGTAGACACGTCTTCCATCATAATGACCTTTCTGACAACAGATGGGTGGGGGAAAAATGGTTTGAGAAAACCATTTTCCTTTCCTGCAGTAAGTAATAATTACTTGAAGTGTGTGACAACGATGGAGTGGGCAGACCTGCCCAAGGACCCATATTGGAAACTTCCTTTGACTCTCTTATTTTATTCTTTGTCAACACACTTGTGCCAAATAAAATGTTTCAATGTTCTCTTTTTAGAAATTTGTAAAGCCTGGGAACTATTGAATTCCACAAATGTTTCAGGTGTCTTTCGGGGACTCACTAAGCTGGACTGACCTGGGCCCAGACGGGCTCAATATATATCCATATTACATGTATACATGTATCTCTGTCCTGCTGGGCGCTGCAGCCACTGCACCATGAAAAGGGCCTTTGTGGGCCACTGCAGAGAGTGGACAGTGACAAAGGAAGCTGTGCTTCCTGTCAGGACATGCATCATAGGGTCTGAAGAATATGAGTAATGACCATGTGCCTCTTGGGCCCAGGAATCTGCACATTCTCCATCCATTCATATTGGAATACTTGCCTGTTGACAGAAAAGTTCAGTTTCTTTATGTAAGTCCATTTCAGATATTGGGAAACTAAACTTTTAGAGCAAAAAAACAAAAAATTAATGTGGACAATGTGTCCAAATTTGTGACAATAGAAGTTATCCATCTCATCATGCCCCTTGTAGAAAGGTTGCAATGGTGGGGACCATTTCTGAGAAAGTATTCTCCTTTTTTTTAGTGCTGTTTTCTTCAAGATGTAAACAATTGTTTCTGATAATGATCCTATGCGATCAAGGCATATCTTCTCTTTTTTAACCTTTTAAATACTTTTTAGCCAATACTGCCATCTACTTCAGGTGCAATTCCACCACACAGGAGACTTGCCATTAACATTAGAACGTGATCTCTTCTTATGTTACTAGTTCATGTGGGTACCTGCAATGTCCTTGATAAGGTTGCAAGCTTCTTGAAGGCACAGCCTGCTTATGGTGACTGGAACAGGGCTCCATGTCCCCATGGCTATCCCAAGGCATTTCTGTTCTCCTTTTGCTTCAAATTCTGGCCTTTGCTTGACCCTGTTCCCAGCCAGTGTTCGCATCCCAAAGCATCTGTGTTCTGTCAAACCCACATTACTTGAACCAGGGAACAGGAGCACTGTGCCCAAAGCACCACAAACAAAGACATTTATTCAATAGTAAGATTTTAAGGAATCTGAGGAGACAAGTAAATAGGTTAAGTAACTATGGTCAGCGTAAGTGACCTAAAAATTTCCAGTCTTCTTCATAACTGGGAACCTCTCTTTGGTCATCTTTTCTTTCTTTCCCTACCTGCTTCTAGACAACTTTTTCTTTTTTTTTTTTTTTTAATTATAATTTTATTTTTTTAATGGGGCGACATCAATAAATCAGGTTACATATATTCAAAGATCAACAAGTCCAGGTTATCTTGTCTTTCAATTATGTTGCATACCCATCACCCAAAGTCAGATTGTCCTCTGTCACCTTCTATCTAGTTTTCTTTGTGCCCCTCCCCCTCCCCCTTTCCCTCTCCCTTTCCCCCCTCCCCCCGTAACCACCACATTCTTATCAATTAGACAACTTTTTCATTCCAGGCAACTTGTCTTCTCTGAACCTTGATCCAGAGCCCTCAGTCCTGCCATTTCATAGGATGCTCCAGGATATTAAAAAATAAAAACTTGGTTCCTTTATTAGCCCTCTCTTTGTCTCATTCCAAGCTTCAATCAGTAACTATGAGTGTAAACGATTTCAATACTTGTGGAGGTGATATTTTGCAATAGGAGAGAATTGTAGGCTATCCCATTCCACTGAGCTGTAAGCTGACCCTGCCGCTGCTCCTTCAATAAGTTATTCTCATCGCATTTCTTACCTCACTATTTTATTTAGCCAAATATTTAGGAGTTATAGTGAAGGGACACTGGACTATGCTATGACCTTTTACTATGTATGCATAAAGTTTAGCTGAGAAGGGAACAAGAAGGCATTCTTTCTAATTTGAAGGAATTAGGAGTGGAGCACTCAAATAGAAGGTATTATTTTGACTTCTAATATAAGTTACATGCACACATATATACCTTAGAATCTCTCTTATCCAACTTTCATTTAATTGGCTTCTCTAATCTCTCTGGGACATGTGCTGTCTGAGCCCACAGCACATTGAACTTCCACAGCCTCTAGGCTGGCACTCAGGACAGTCACACCAAGTGAATGATGTCCTACACCTCTTTATTCCACTTCCTCTTTTTACTCTAATTACATAATTTAATTAAATAGTATATTAATCTAACATAATTGGTGAAATGTGAATATAAAAATAAAAGAGAATTTTTCTATTAAATCTAATCTGAGTGCTTTGGGAAAGCTTGATAAAATCAAGTATCTAAAACTTTTGCTGTCATGTAGGTGTGGATGACATGACTGTAAATAATTGGAATAAATTAGAAAAATACACCTGATGCTTTGTAAGTGCTTTTAGGTTATCACTCTATTTTAAAGAAATGAAAACTGGAAGTTAGTTGTAGTTGAGGCATTATGAATGTAGTATGCTAGAGAATATATATATATATATAATTATATATATATAAAGAGAATAATATATATTATATATATATATATATTGAGAGAGAAAGGGAGAGAAAGAAAAGCATCAACTCATTGTTTTACTTAGTTGTACCATTGATAGCTTTACATATGTGCCCTGAGAAGGGCTCGAATCAGCAACCTTGGGGGTCAAGCCAGTTCCGGCAGGGTCAAGCTGGTGCCTTTGGATTCAAGTCGGGCTGGAACCAGTGACCTCAGTGCTCCAGGCCAATGCTCTACACACTGAGCCACCAAACAAGGCTATATGCATGTTTTAAGATTAAATAACAGAGTCTAAGGTATGAATTTATTACTAACTTTGTTTCCTAACCATTTATTTCAGTTAGGTAATCAACTATGAGATTATTGTAATGGTGAGGAGGCTTCTGCTTTAAGCACACATCCATGTAACTTGAAATCTCAGACATAGATGGAACCTCTGTGTGTTTTGGTGTTAATTCTAACACCACCTCACCAGGGTATTGGTAGTGTTTTTAGACAGGTATATCCAAGGAATTGCTGTTTAGTCTAGTTTTTTGTTCTTCTGTTTATATATCTTATTGTCTCAGGCTGACCTTCACCTTGTCCTGAACCATGTTCCCTTAACCCAGTGGTTCTCAAAGTGTGTTCCAGGGTGCACCCTAGAAGATTTCCAGGTGTGCCCTATGGTATTCCAGAGAAATATGTGCATGTTGGGGACCAAAAAACCAACAGGGTCTTTGGAGTTTAGATTTTTGGGGAACAGAGGTGTGGGGAATTGGCTGTAAGCTGACAGTCTGCCCAACTCCCCACCTCACTTGCCTGATTAGGTTGCAAAAAGCTTTTAAGCTGTGGTACTGGATTGTTTACACTACCCCCCAGTTCCCCAGAAAAACTGGAGGCAAGTTTCTTCTATCCTTTGTTTGGTGTAAAGTTAAGATGATATGTTGTTTGCTAATGGCCTCACTGTGCCCTATAAATAAAGCAAGATGTGCTTATTGGGCACGCTTTGTTCTTGCCAGCAACAATTACAGGGCCTTCTGGATGTTGTATTTTCTTTTTTATTTATTTATTTTTAAGATTTTATTTATTCATTATAGAGAGGGGAGAGAGAGAGAGAGAGAGAGAGAGAGAGAGAGAGAGAAAGAAGGGGGAGGAGCAGGAAGCATCAACTCCCATATGTGCCTTGACCAGGCAAGCCCAGGGTTTTGAACTGGCAACCTCAGCGTTTCCAGGTTGATGCTTTATCCACTGCACCACCACAGGTCAGGCCTGTTGTATTTTCTTAATTCCACACCATTTCTCCTTGGGACCTGGAATTACTAGCTGCACTGGTTTGTGGCATGTGCCCAGACATAAAAATAAATATAGTTACTCTATTATACCATTTCATTATGGAAATACCGCTCTTTTTGTTAACACATCATTATAATATTTATTATTAACACATCATTATATTACTTTTAGATAAATTCACCCAAATAAAATGAATAGATTTCTCAGAAAGAAGCATGATATTGAAGAGTCTGATTTTGGAAGTGAGCAAAATTTAAGTGTATATAAAATAGGACTTGAAGGCTGATGGGCAGAATTTAATTTATAGCATTTTTCATCACTTAGCACTGAACAATTGGATTAGAAACCCATTCATGGAAGCTTCAAGTGATTTTGGTTTAACATTAACTGAAGAAGAACTGGCAGCTATATCCACTGATCATGGATTGCACTGGGGAACATTTTTTTTTTCCATTTTCTATTGCATGAGGTTTTAGAACTGTTTCTATGTATTTCTGCATTGCTGATTCCAAATCTGAAATCTGTTTTTTTGGTGCATGCTCTAGTTTTTATGCAATATTAATTTTTTTTGTTACAGTTAATGGTATGCATTGGTTTTTAAATTGGAGTTAAAGGGCAATGACTCTTGGATTGAACATAACCACAAGGCAATTAATGTTTTACAAACATCACTTACATAATTGTAGTTGTTTTTAAATGTAAAAATTATTATCTGATAAAAACATCCTCTTATTTTGTTTTAAGATTGAATCTGGCTTCTTTAAGTAGGCGTAAATGTAAGAATAGTGCTGATACCTTCTGTTATATACGTGGCCGTTACACACTTCAAAGTCAAAGGTGCAATATTTCATCATTTGTGACATGTGCATATATTGCCTATTTTCAAGTTCCCCTTGGCGATCAAGACAAGAATTGGGCTCCTCATATTGTGTGTCATGATTGTGAGGAAATGCTTCGTGACTGGACAAAAAGAAAACGCAAAGGAATGCCTTTTTGTATTTCCATGGTTTGGTATGAACCTAAGGACCACAGCAGTGACTGTTATTTCTGTCTGATGCAAAGGGCATCAGCAAGAAAAAGTGGCATATGATCGCATATCCTAATATTCCTTCAGCAATACGACCTATACCACACTCTGAGACACTCCAGGTTCCAGTTTTCAATGGTTTTATTTCTTCTAAGGACGAAGAAAGTGAACATGGTGATCAAGTGTATTTTGATAAGATGCATGAGGAAATGGTTGTAGAATCTGAAGGGTCTTCTTCTGATGCCAAGTAGTCATTAACCCCTCAGCAATTTATCCAACCTGAATTGAATGACTTAGTAAGAGATTTAGTCCTATCAAAGAAAGCTGCTGAGTTATTAGCCTCCAGGCTTCAAGAAAAGAATGTATTTCACCGGTCAGCTAAAGTATCCCATTTCAGGAAGCGTGAACAAATTTTTGTGGACTTTTTTTTCAAAGACAAACACTTTGTTTACTATCATAATATCAGTAGTCTTCTCAGCCAGCTAGGTGTTACCACTTACAGTCCAACAGAATGGTGGCTATCTCTTGACAGCTCTAAATGGAGTCTGAAATGTGTTCTCTTACATAACAGTAATGTTTATGCAATGGTTCCAATTGGTTATTCAACTCATCTGTGAGAAGATTATAATGACATCAAAATTGTCCTCAACTTTCTGAAGTATGAGGAGCATAACTGGATAATTTGTGTGGATCTTAAAATGGTAAATTTCCTGCTAGGACAACAGAGAGGTTTCACGAAGTATCCTTGCTTTCTGTGTTTGTGGGACAGCCAAGCTTGGGAGAAACACTGGACACAGAAGGAGTGGCTGAAACGTGAAACTCTGGAAGTAGGGATGTAAAATGTTGTGAATGAACCTGTAGTTAATCGAGACAGGATCATTTTCCCCTGCTTCACATCAAACTTGGCTTAATGAAGCAGTGTGTTCAGGTTTTGAATACAGAAAGTGAATGCTTTCAACATATTATTTCTGCTTTTCCTGCCTTGTCTTTCGAGAAGATAAAAGCAGGTGTATTTGATGGACCTAAAATTCGAACCCTCATATGTGACAAAGAATTTGCCAGGCAGATGAGTAAGGAGGAGAAAGCAGCATGGCAATCTTTTGTGGCAGTTACAAAGAACTTCCTTGGCAATAAAAAAGCAGAAAACTATGATTTTTCTGGTTCAAAGGATGCTGTTGGCTTTTTGCAACATTGGATGTAACATGAGCATTAAGATTCACTTCCTGAACAGTCACCTTGATAAGTTTCTCGAAAATCTTGTAGCTGTTAGTGATGAGCAGACTACTGCTGGAGCATCAAACGAGATTGTCCTCAACAAGTACACAAACGCAAGAGCTACAAGACATTCTACTTCATTATGTTAAATTAAATGTTGAAAATTTTACAATAAGATGAAAACCTAAAATCTTGAATTGCAAAAAAACTGTAGCTTTCAGAGAAAAACTAATGTCAGATTTGAGATCAGCACACTCGAATTAGGTAAGAACAAGTGTTTTTGTGGATGTGACAACAATTTTGTTACCCAGTGTTAAACATAAGGAATTGTCTCTTGAAGCCTTTTGGATTTCTATAAAAGAAGAATATGTGGCAATATCTAAAAAAGGTTTGAACATTTTACTACAATTTTCAACATCCTATTTATGTGAATTAGGATTTTTTACCCTCAACACAAGTAAGAGTATAAAGAGAGGAATTCTTCAATGTATTGACGAGAAAATGAGAGTTTGCCTTTCAAATATATGCCCAAACTTTGAAGAAATCACTAGGACACATCAAGCTCATATTTCTCATAAACACAAGAATGAAAAAACTTAACACATTTGTGCTGGGACCTGGCAAATTTACAAAATCTTACTAGGAATGTATTTATATATATATAAAAAGATAACTTTTTTGTCATTTAAAATTTTTTTTTAACCTTTCTCTTTTATGAATTTTAAAAAGCATAACTCAAAAAATACAACATAGGCCTGACCTGTGGTGGTACAGTGGGATAAAGCATCGACCTGGAACACCGAGGTCGCCGGTTCGAAACCTTGGGCTTGCCTGGTCAAGGCACATATGGGAGTCGAAACTTCCTGCTCCTCCCCCTTCTCTCTCTCTCTGTCTCTCTTTCTCACTCCTCTCTCTCTAAAAAAAATCAATAAATAAAATATTAAAAAAAAGAAAAAAAATACAATATAAAATTTTTTTATTGTCAGAATAAATTTAATTTTGTCATATTTATTTTGTTTAACTACCATAAAAGCACGCTTGGACTTTATATATTTTTCTCTAATATTTGACTTAATTATTATAACATATTTCTCAGAAATTTGTATATAGTGTGCCTACAAGTATTTGTAGGATTTTAAATGTGCCCTGACTTCAAAAAGTTTGAGAACCACTGCCTTAACCATACCCTGGTTCTTGTTGGACTGGTCACTGTTTTTCTCAAAGCTAGTATAACAGTGATGGTGAACACTCAACTCTACATTGGTAGTTTCTCCAAGTTTAGACTCTAAGGGACAGACTTTTGGCTTATGCTACACTTACAAACTGCATTCTCAGACTCCAAGTGATTTATATGCTTAATTGCTGCCTGTAAATAAAATATGTAAATGCTAAATGTAAACATGAGAAGTGTGACTGTTCTTCACTATGAACAACAGTTGTTGGTAAATCTCTTCAAGGACAAGGGAAGAGGAGTTTTACAGGTTTTCTTGACTTCAAGAGAAAAAGGAAGTATTGTATGGCATAGTTTCTCACTAACATTCTTGCTGGTGGATTTCTGTTTAACCTTTGCATGCCTACACTTAAGTGGGTTATACAAGCTCCTTAGCAAAGTTCCATTAAGATTTATTTATTTATTTTAAAGCACTTATCACTCTCTGACATTATACATTATTCCCCATCTATCAATCTTCCTTTAGTAAACACGAAGTTCTGTGAAGCAAAGACTAGTATTTAAGCATTGTTTTAAAAAGTATCATAACTTAAGAATAGTGGTTGGCACATGATTGACATTTAGTACACATTTGTTAAAAAAGTAAAGTTCTATTAAATGGCTTCAAATAGTTGAGACTAGGTGCACCTAATTATTCGTTAACCTTTAAGAATTTCCATATATTCCCTTCTGTTATAGTTTTCAAATAACATTGGTCTTGGTGACATCTGCCTGCTCTTCTGGAATTTCTTTTTTTAAATATATTTTTAAATTTATTCATTTTAGAGAGGAGAGAGAGAGAGAGAGAGAAGGGGGAGGAGCAGGAAGCATCAACTCTCGTATGTGCCTTGACCAGGCAGGCCCAGGGTTTCGAACTGGTGACCTCAGCATTTCCAGGTCGATGCTTCATCCACTGCGCCACCACAGGTCAGGCTGGAATTTCTTTATTTTCATATTTCTTTATGGAACAAAAGAAGAACATTTTATTAACCAGTATTCTTCTTAGGGAAGGTAGCATATTTGTTCAAAGGAAATGCTTTGATGGAAGTTTGGGGTACTAAAGAGACCTCGCAGAGGGCCCTGAAGGTGGGCATGTCTGTTCTGCATGAGAAGGGAGCAATGTCCTGTGTGTTGTTCTGGGAAGATAATGGAGGAAGAAAAAGAGGGAAAAACAGGATGGAGGTTGTACATTCTCTGATGTCAACTCTTCTTCTGACTCTACTTTGGAATCTTTCATGAGATTAATTCACCAAATGCTTGGGTTTGTGTGAATATTTTGTGTATGTGTAAATTGCCTTTGTGAAAACTTAGCTGTGGGCTGCGAAGTTGCATTAAAATAAACTCAACGTGGGAACGGAGGCAGCATGTGCTGTGCCTGGTGCACAGAGACAGAGTGACACTGGGACAGAAAGTCTTGGTTGCTCTCGGAAATCACAGAGAGACCTTAGAATGTCAGCAGGCCAGGGACTGAGGCTAGGTCAAATCTAGCTTTTCAGAGGACAGAGGAATTTTTACAGACCTGTGTAGAGATGGGCATGCATTGACTGCTATAGACATTCTTTGAGAGTGGATATTTGGGTAAATGAACAAAGTTTCCTGGTGCCCTGGCTTGGTGGCCCAGTGGATAAAGCCTTGTTTCAACAGGCTGAGGTCACGGGTTTGATCTTTAAGGCATATATGAGAAGCAACCAATGTGTGCACAAGTAGGTGGAACAATGACTAGATGTTTTTTTCTTTCACTCTCTGTTCCTCTACTCACCACCAAAATGAAAGGGGAAAAAGCTTTGGGTCAGAGTCCCCTATGCTTCATGTTGGCTCTATCATCAGTCAGGGAACTAGTGAATGAAGTTGTCAAGGTGTGGTTCCAGGGACTGTGACCATCAGTTTGTGGAGCCACTGGTGTAAACCACCCTCTCCCCCATCACGAATCGGTGGCCCTCTCTTCAGGGTGCTAAGGTCCACATGCCCTCAGGACAGCCACCTGAGGCACTTTACCAGCTTTCAAATCATAATTTTTTAGATGCCTTTTTTTTTTTTTTTTGGTGACAGAAAGAGAGTGACAGATAAAGGGAGAGAGATGAGAAGCATCAATTTTTTGTTGCAACACCTTAGTTGTTCATTGATTGCTTTCTCATATGTGCCTTGACCGTGGGGCTACAGCAGACCTAGTAACCACTTGCTCAAGCCAGCGACCTTGGGCTCAATCTGGTGAGCCTTGCTCAAACCAGATGAACCCGCGCTCAAGCCGGCAACCTCGAGGTTTCGAATCTGGGTCTTCCAAGTCCCAGTCCGATGCTCTATCCACTGTGCCATTGCCAGGTCAGGCTCAGATGTATATTTTTAAATTGGGATGAGTACTAACAATAAATTTTTCTAATTTTAGCAGAATTTCTAATTCTAATTTTCTTGCTGATTCTTTCCTATTGGGTGCTAAGACTAAAGTGAGCTTTTTATTTACAAGAACTGACTTCAGTGAATCAAACTTGGCATATTAGTACCAGGGGCCAGCTTTCCAAGGCCATTGAGTGGCAGACTCTCTCCAGAGTAGAGTCAGAGGTCACAGAGTGCTAGAGCCATAAAGATACTGGGGCATAGTTTCTTTTTTTTTGCACTTTCCAAAGATTTTGTTCTCATCGCTACTATTGTAATTATTATATCATATTATATGAAATTATCACAGCTATCTGTCCCAATTTATTGCAGTCTCCTTAAGAGCAGAGATCAAACCTTATTTATCTTTTATTTTCAGCACTTTGGACAGGGGTCTGGACCACGAAACTCACTCATCAAATGTGGGTGGAATGAAGAAACGGATGGATGGACCTGAACTCATTGTTTTCACACGAGGACAGTAAGACTCTCCCGAAGACACAGAGGGAGCTGGTGTCAGAATTAGAGTTAGGACCAGGAATCACTTTTCTGACTTAAGGGATTCTTTCTTACATTCCTCTTTCAAGAAATTTACTTAGACTGAGATCCCCACCTAATGCACCTTGTGTAATGTAGGCTGTATTGAAAGAGGGGGGCCACTTATAGCCTAG
Source organism: Saccopteryx leptura (assembly GCF_036850995.1). Taxonomy (NCBI): domain Eukaryota; kingdom Metazoa; phylum Chordata; class Mammalia; order Chiroptera; family Emballonuridae; genus Saccopteryx; species Saccopteryx leptura. Next base: position 66,638,593 of record NC_089508.1, on the reverse strand, counting down.
GTAACTGGAGAAAGATAAGAAGGTAATGGTAATTGTCTGTGGGCAGCAATGGCCTCACCTAAGGGTCTGAATTCTGGCTTTTCTCACTTATCCCTGAAAAATAACTTCAAGGGATAAGTGCATTAAGACAACAAATGCTTCTCTAAAGCTGCATAGTGAATATTTTAGAACTATTTTTTGAAATAAAGCGAGTAATGTCTTTGGGGTGAGAGCCAACAGAGGCAAGAGTCTCCCTGGCTTGTGTCTGCTTCACTGGGTGCTGCTGAGGCTGGTTGTCCCCTTTACATGCCGCTTTCTACAGTAGCTAGAATGACCCTTCCAAAGCACAAGCCCAATGATGCTACTCTCTGGTCAAAGCCCTGCAATGGTTTCCTCAGAATAAAAGCATGGGTTTGACAATGGTCCACAAGGCCCTACATGATGTGAAGGCAAGCCTCCTTCATACCCTATACTCCAACTTTGTGTCTTATAACACCGCCCTTGCTTGCTGTGTTTCAGCACAATGCTTTCTAGCTGTTTATTGCACATACCAAGCACACCACGTACTGACACTCTCTTTTTTCTGTTGTGCTATACCCCCAGGTATCTGCATGGCTTCATTTAGGATTTGGCTCAATATTTCCTTATCAGAGTCTTTCTTGAGTATCTTATTTAAAATAGCAGTTCCTCATTCCCATCATCCTGTTACTTTATTTTATGTTTCTTCATTTAATTGTCTCCCTCCCTTCCTTCCTCCCTCCCTTCTTCCCTCCCTTCCTTCCTCCCTCCCTCTCTCTCTCTTCCATCCTACCCTCCCTTCTTCCATTCTTTCCTCCCTCCTTCCATCTTTTCCTCCTTCCCTTCCTTTATTGTGTAGCCTGCCACACTAGAATAAAGTTTTATAAGAACAGGGTTTTGTTTCTCTTGTGAACGGCTATAGCCCAAGCATCTAGAACAGTACCTGGCACACAGAAGTACTTAAGTTATTTGTTGAATTAATTGAATGAGTTTGTGTGGATTCAGGGAATGCAAAGTAATTCAATAGAGCCCAAGTATAATATAAATAGAAGAGGAAATCTGTTTAATAGAGTTTGGCATTAGAAAGCTTGGATTCAAATGCTGTTGGCATGCACTCTGCCTGGCTTTTGGCATGTGTTTGTCTCTGAATATGGATGAGTGTCATTGAACAGACTATTGCAGAATTATTGTTAGGTTAAGCCCTCTGCATAGTTAATTTTAGGGGTAGAGGTCACTGAAAGCCAAGTTGAATGTCAGATCATTCTTAGTCTTCATGTACCAGCAGCATCTACAGAAGATGAATGATTTACCTTCTTTTTCATTGTAAATGTTTTTCATGCCTTAAAAAAATCATTCTGGCAGAAAATGTCAAGTAACAAATACCACTCCTGACAATTTTCCTTATGCACTGCACACCGAGCCACATGGCTGATGGAGAGGAATTGAAGCCCCAGGGAAAGCCTGGAGGGAATGGAAACAAATAGAAGCAGGATGGAAAACAGGTTTGCTAAGAGAAAGTTATTTCATCTCTGTGTCATTCACATCTGACTGAGCTAGGAAGGAGAAGGAATTGCCAAATTTCTGACCTCCTTTCTCATTCTCTGGTTCTGGTAGGGAACCACCCACTTCTTAGCTGTGGCTTCCATAGCTGTCAGGCCACATGGCTGACTGGGCTGTTGAGGAAGCCTTGGGGCGGGGTGGGGGCTGCAGTGCACCTAGCCTCTCTAGCCCACACACAGATGGAGCTGGGATTTGGGGCCACAGACATGGTGAGGTTTTTCCAGCTTTATTAGGATTGGTGGGCAGTAGGTGCTTGCACTCCTCTTTCCCCTTTTGCCTCCATCTATAAAACCAGAGAAGGGTCTGTTTTTGAGATTCACACAAGTCAAGTTTATAGCGTGTTTTGGAGCTCATTGTGTCACTCACCAGTTAAATTTGGTCTTCACATATAATAGGAGGATATTATTCAAAGATAATTTAATCAATAGCTTTTCATTGTAGACATAACTAGTCGAGAGTTTTTAAACTAACTATGAGTTTTTAAGATGACAGCATTTGTGTAATACTGTATATCCCAATTGCTGAGGTAATTAAATTAATTCATGAGTTTTTGTTTTATTTACCTGTAATATATGTGTTTATATTCCTGTTATATGTGAATATCCCCATTTGACAAAGAGGCTCAAAAGCCTCCTGAAACTTGTATTCCTCTGTGCTCCTCATTGGACTAACCTACATCCCTTTTGTATACCTGAGAGAAAGCATGTACCCACTTTTGTATCTTTATTCTTATCATCTCTTTTTGCCTGGAACATTCTTTTATTCTCTTTTTCTTTGGCCCCCAGTAGAGATATAGAAACAGTCATTAAGACTGTATTTATTTTTTCCAGAGCTAGCTCAAAATCCACCTTTATTGGCAAGCTTTTTCTGGTATTCCAAGTTGGTAATCTGATGAGATACTAGGGCCACTCTTCTTCCCTATGGGCAACAGGCAATTTGATGTCACAAGTTTTTCCAGATGGTCAGAATACCCAGCACTGTCTTGGGCAATGACCAAGACAGATGTTATCTGCTAGGTTTAAGGATTGTTAACATCAAGTAGTAGCTTAGTTTCAAAGATAAAGTCAGTAAGGCTCAAGGTAGGATAAGGAGAGGGGAGGACCAGCAAAGTGGCTAAATTAGATTAGTGAGAATGCAACCCCTCTTGAGGGCCCTCTCAATTCTTGTACATGGGACTATAATCCTTGTGGTATCATAGAATTTTCTGCCTCAATCATAAGACATTTTGGCTTCTATTTAATCTCTTTCCCAGTGGATCCTTGAGAAAAGGAATAGATTCTTAATATTTCTCTTCTTTACAGTGTTTTATATATAGTGGGCACTCAGTGTTTGTCAGAATGAATGTAAATAAAGAAAGCCAGGATTCAAGGGTCAGCTGAGGTCCTTTGGTGCCCCTGTTTGAGGGCCATGCACATTTTTGTCCTGGACTGGGTGTTAATAAGTAAGACTTAGGAACCCTAGAGCTGTTGCAATGTTTATCCTGGTTGTATTGGTGAGGTCAGCTTATAATGAATGGTTTTATCTTCATTTTTTGAAGCTCAGCTTCTGAGGTTGTATCTTTGAGTTTGAGATGGAGTTTTGAACAGGAGCTGGGGCTCTGTCAAGAGTGAAAAAAATCAATAATCTAATCAAGCCTTAGAATAGACTCAGAACCATGAAATGAAGACTAGTGCCATATATAACCTCAAGGCACTTTTAATGAAGTAGTTCTAATCTCTTGGACATATTTAAAGAGACCTTCCATAATAGATAGAACATGATGACCCATTTCTTCAGTGACCCTGGACACCCTGTCACTGAAGCTCAGATTTTCCCAGGGCCTTGCTGTTTTTGAGTCAGAATTAGTTACTACCTCTTTTGCTTTTTCTTACCCTTTGTAGCTCTGTTACAAACATGCTGCTGATTCCTATGCCCTTTACTCCACCTCAGCATTGATTGTACCTCCTATAATTGTCCTACTCTATAAAGTCTTGGAAGAAACCTTGGTCCAACTCATTGATTTTATGGGAAGAGATGACTTGCTTAAGGTCGGGAAGCATCTGAGATCAGAACAAAGACATTCTTAATCCTGATTCTAGTTTTTTTTTAATTTTCTTCTGTTATAGACTAAAGTTATGTGTTTCCCCAAATTAATACATTCGAACCAATTTCCAAAGTGATGGTATTTGGGGGTGGGGCACTTAGGAGGTGATTAGGTCATGAAGGTAGAAACCTCATGAATGAGTATGATGTTCTTTTAAAAGAGACACCAGAGAGCTCCCTCACCCCTTCCACCATGAAAGGCACAGCAAAAGGACAACTGTCTCTATGAACCAGGAAGCAGACTCTTACCAGACACTGAATCAGCTGGCATTTTGGTCTTGACTTTCAGCCTACAGAACTGTGAGAAATAAATTTCTGTTGTTTATAAGCCACCCATCCTATGGTATTTTTTTTTTTTTTTTGTATTTTTCCGAATCTGGGAATGGGGAGAGACAGTCAGACAGACTCCCGCATGCACCCCACCGGGATCCACCCGGCACGCCCACCAGGGGGCGACGCTCTGCCCACCAGGGGGCGATGCTCTGTCCCTCCGGGGCGTCGCTCTATTGCGACCAGAGCCACTCTAGCGCCTGGGGCAGAGGCCAAGGAGCCATCCCCAGCGCCCGGGCCATCCTTGCTCCAATGGAGCCTCGCTGCAGGAGGGGAAGAGAGAGACAGAGAGGAAGGAGAGGGGGAGGAGTGGAGAAGCAGATGGGCGCTTCTCCTGTGTGCTCTGGCCAGGAATCGAACCTGGGTTCCCCGCACGCCAGGCCGACGCTCTACCACTGAGCCAACCGGCCAGGGCGGTATTTTGTTATATTTTGTTTTATTTATTTTTTTGCCCAAGTGGACTAAAAAATCTTCTAATATGGACTTCTCTGATGCTATCATTGGCTGTGAGTGCTCTTCTGAAGGATCTTAGGACTTAAGACAGCCCACGTATAATTCTTTAATTTATGGCTCTGAATAACTTCTGGAGTTCAACACTGGAAGAGAAGAGACAGAGGAGAAACAATGCTTCTTACTTGACATTCTCAAAAGTCTAAAAAAAAGTTAGATTTTGCAAAGTTGAAAAATAACTTCATAAATAAAAGATTATTTAATTAAAAGTCAGTTACTAAATACTTCACAAATAAGATTTCACCACTTACAAGAATCTGTTGATTTTTCAATGCAGTAAAAGTGTTGTAATATTACCTTGTTTTTACTTGCATTGTGAATAAAATATTTCTTCATGCTTAGATAGATTCTACTCAGATTTTCAGAAAGGCCAGCTTCTCTGAAAATGGGCTGTATTGTGCAGGTGGTCTTTGCCATATAGACGGACATCTTGTTTCATTTATTTGTGTACATTTGTGTTCTGAAGATCACACTTCCTGAGCATATGCTTCCTGAGCATATGCATGTAGCTGGAAAGAGAAATCTGTGGTCAGAAGCCCTTGCTCACCTCTGGTTAAGAGTTTTTGTTAATGGTGTTCCAGGTTAGGGTTCTGTCTGCTTCAATAGCTCTTTATCACTATTTAAAAATGAATGGCAGCTGGGTTTTGTCCCAATGGAAAATGCAGGCTTTTTGTGATGAGTACATTTGGGACTAAGATGCATCTTTATCACCTTCTTTCTTTCCTCTTCCTCTTTTAATGGCTCACTGAGGTGTATTATCCCAGTTCTTCAAGACCACTGATAAGGTTATTCTGGACTGTTCTCCCAGGTGGGCTCCTTTGAACTTTTCTGTGGGCTCCTATAATTGGATCAGACACATTGTTAAGATCTCATGCCTTCTCCCCACCCTAAAATGCAAAGAATCATAATGCTCAGACACATGTGTATTGATTAATAAGCAAACTGGAAGAATAATTGACAGGCCACAGGAAACAAAGCTTGCTCCAACAGCCAATTTGGAAACACCAGGTCAGAGTACCTCAGGTAGAATATGTGGGCTCTGGAATGTTCTAAATGTTCAGAACATCTTTTTTCCTTCCCAACTCTCTTTTCAGAGTTGAAATTATATTCAGAATGGAGATTATTATAAGAAAACTTTTGGATAAAGGCTCTCAAAACAATAATTCAGAAGTTTCAACTACAAGTAAGTTGTTCTGAATTTTAATTACTGTGATAGTAAAACACTATGAAGTGCCTACTGGCTCATATCAATGTGCTAAATGTTGTGTCTCTTCTAAAAAGAGTGCCCACATCTTGGGAATTTTGGACAACCCATTACCTTTCTCTCTCCCCTGAGAGAGTATGTTTACCTTTATTACAGGGTTATAACACCATCTTCATTTTTTTCTCACAGGTATTGAAAGTCTCTATTGAAACTTATTTAGTGGTTTGCATATTTTGGATAGCTGTCTGACCTGGATTATAAATTCCTCCAAAGTAAGTTTACTATAGGATCTCATCTCTCTCCTTTAGCAAGAGAATAGATTTAGCTCCCTTGGTTTGATGCTTTCTGATGCTGCAGAGCATGTGCAAATTTGATGGCAGATTACTGAGCCATAAGAAAAGAGGGTTATTTGGATCCATTTCATCATAGCTTTTTCCCCTTGATATTTGTCCTAATTGTCTATACACACGTTGAATTGGAGGCCTGTATCTAATAGCATGTTTCAGATACATAATTGAACTTAATGGGCTGTTAAATGTCACAAACAAAAGAAGAACTGAAGCACATACTCATTTGTGTGAGCAAGGCCTAAGGACTAAAACCCTGTGTTCTCAGATGTTGTACAGTAATAATAATTATTATGATAAAAAAGAAAAATTAATATACTATTTATAAGCACTGTGAGTCAAGTTCTGTTCTGTGTGCTTTCAATCTGCTAATGTAGTTTACTCCTCACCACAATTCTATGGTTTAGGCACTATTATTAGCACCCTTCATGAGAAAGTAAATTGAGATTGATGAAGGTCAAGTGCCCTGCCCAAAGTCACCCACTGATGGAGTTTGGTTAGGAACCCTGAAGGTCTGACTTCAGAACTCTTGCTTTTAACCACTGGTCAACATAGCTCTATTTTTACTGGCAGCATTGAACTATATTACCTATTTTAGATAAGTAAAGCCATGGGTAGGCTGCTGGCAAGTTCTAGATTAGACAGTCTGGCACGACTATTTAAGAGCTCAGGCTTTGGGGTCAGGTCATGGTGGAATCCAGCTCTGCCTCTTAGGAGCTGGATGAACTTGGTAAATCATGTAAACTGTTTGAGCCTTTATCTGGGAAAGGGGGAAAAAATAATAGTGCTTGCCACACAGAGTGGTAGTGCAGTTTAAATAATGCATACAAAGTATTTAGCACAGTGCCTAGCACAAAGGAAGTGCTCCCTAAATAGTAATGATTATTTTTACTAATAGAGTATTTGCATTTGGCAAGTGAAGCTTTAACACCCAGGAACAGGATTCACCTCGAAGTTCCCAGTGGGGGTCAGAAAGGAGCACTCGCTCTACCCACTCCAAGCAAAGCCAGGACTTTCTCAGAAAAAGGCCCAGGCTTAGCCCAAGGAGGAGTTTGCATCTGTCAAGCCTGATGCTCACTCCACATCAGAATTACCTGGAACTTTTGAAAATTCTTGATGCCTGGGTATATACCATTTGATTAAATTAGAATTTCTGGGGGTGGGACCACAGCATTAGTGTGCCTTATAGCACCTCAGGTGAATTCAGTGTGCAGTCAAACTTTAGAACCATTCTTTTGGTGGCTGAAAGACATCTCAAATGCTGACTTTCAGAAACAATGGACATTTCACATCTGGCAAATGCAGAGGCTGGTAAAGAAAACCATATTACTTTCCAGTCATTCTGCATACAACATCCTGACACATTTTGTGAGATAGTGTGAATCTCTTGGGCGGATCTTGTAGCAGTGGCATCAGCTAGAAATACTATGTTCTAGAGGAGGAATTTGAATAAAAATACCTAGATTTTAGTCTATTTCTTTTTTTAAAAATTTTTATTGATTTTAATTTATTGTGTTCACATAGACTCAAGTGTACCACTGAATATATTTCCCCCACCCTCGTGTTGCCCTTGACACCCTCCTTGCCACCCCAATGCCTTCCCCCCTTCCCTCCAGGATTTGTTGTCCTACTTTCTATAATGCTGTATTATGTATATATAATTTCACTAATCTCTTTTCCTTCTCTGATCCCATCCTCTCATCCCCTTTTCTTTTGACCACTTTCCCTCTGGTCCCTTTGATCCCACCTCTGCCTCTATTCCATTCCTCAGTTTACATTGTTCCTTGGATTCCTCAAATGAGTGAGGTCATATGGTATTTTTCTTAGCTTATTTTCTGCCTAGCTTATTTCACTTAGCATAATAGTTTCCAGGTCCATCCATATTGTTGCAAAAGGTAAGATTTCCTTATTTTTCATGCCCGCATAGTATTCCATTGTGTATATGTACCACAGCTTCCCAATTCACTCATTCACTGATGGACACTTGGGCTGTTTCCAGATCTTGGCTATTGTAAACAATGCTGCAATAAACATGGGGGTGCATTTCTACTTTTGAATAAGTGATGTGGTGTTCTTAGGATATATTCCTAAAAGAGGGATGGCTGGGTCAAAAGGCAGTTCCATTTTTAATTATTTGAGGAATCTCCATACTGTTTTCCACAGTGCTGCACCAGTCTGCATTCCCACCAGCAGTGCAGTAGGGTTCCCTTTTCTCCAATTCCTCACCAGCACTTATTATGTGTTGTTTTGTTAATGAGCTCTATTTTGACTGGTGTGAGGTGGTATCTCATTGTGGTTTTAATTTGCACTTCTCTAATGATTAGTGATGTTGAACATGTTTTCATCTGTCTATTGGCCATTGGTATGTCCTCTTTGGAGAAGTGTCTATTCATTCCTTTTGCCCATTTTTGATTGGATTGTTTACCTTCCCAGTGTTGAGTTTTGCAAGTTCTTTATAAATTTTGGTTATCAACCCCTTATCAGATGTATTATCAAATATGTTCTCGCATTGTGTGGTTTGTCTTTTTATTCTGTTTATATTGTCTTTAGCTGTACAAAAGCTTTTTAGTTTGATATAGTCCCATTTGTTCATCCTGTCCTTTATTTCCTTGCCCGTGGAGATAAATCAGCAAATATAAATATATTGCTGTGAAAGATGTTGTAGAGCTTACAGGCTATGTTTTCTTTCAAGATGATTATGGATTTATAACTTACATTTAAGTCTTTTATCCATTTTGAGTTTATTTTTGTGAATGGTGTAAGTTGGTGGTCTAATTTTATTTTTATGCAAGTACCTGTCCAATATTACCAACACCATTTGTTAAAGAGACTGTCTTTATTCCATTGTATGCTCTTACCTCCATTGTCAAATATCAATTGTCCATAAAGCTGTGGGTTTATTTCTGGGTTCTCTGTTCTGTTCCATTGATCTGTATGCCTGTTTTTATGCCAGTACCAAGCTGTTTTGAGTACAATGGCCTTGTAGTATAACTTAATGTCAGGAAGTGTGATACCACCCACATTTTTCTTCTTTTTCAAGATTACTGAGGCTATTCATGTTCTTTTTTAGTTCCATATAATCTTTTGGAATATTTGTCTTTATTTTTAAAGTATGCCATTGGTATTTTAATAGGAATTGCATTGAATTTATAGATCTCTTTGGGCAATATAGACAATTTAATGATGTTTATTCTTCCTATCCATGAACATGGTATATGCTTTCACATGTTTGTATCTTCCTTGATTTATTTTATCAATGTTTTAAAATTTTCCGAGTATAAGATTTTAACCTCCTTGGTTAAATTTACTCCTAGGTACTTTATTGTTTAGTTGTAATAGTGAAGGGGATTGTTTTCTTAATTTCTCTTTCAGACAGTTCTTTGCTGTTGTTTAAAAATGCCTCTGATTTCTGAATATTAATTTTATATCCTACCACCTTGCTGATTTCATTTATCAGGTCCAGTAGTTTCTTTTTTTCATTATCTTATTTTTATTAATTTTAATGCAGTGACATTGATAAATCAGGGTACATATGTTCCAAGAAAACATCTCCAGATTATTTTGACATTTGATTATGCTGCATACCCCTCTCCCAAAGTCAAATTGTCTTCCATCACCTTCTATCTGGTTTTCTTTGTGCAGTTTTTTGACTGAGACTTTAGAGTTTTCTATGTACAGGATCAGCAAATAATGATAGTTTTACTTCTTTTCCAATTTGGATGCCTTTTATTTCTTCTTTTTGTCTAATTGCTGTTGCTAGGACTGCCAGAACTATGTTGAGTAAGAGTGGCGAAAAGGGGCACACCTGCCTTCTTTCTGATCTTAAGGGGATTTCTTTTAACTTTTGCCCCTTGAGTATGATGTTGTCTGTGGGTCTGTCATAGATGACCTTTATCATGTTGAGGTATATTTACTAAGTTCCCACTTTACTGAGAGTTTTGATCATAAATGGGTGCTTAATTTTATCAAACAGTTTTTCTGCATCTGTTGACATTATCATGTGGTTTTTCTCCTTCCTTTTGTGTATGCGATGAATCACATTGATTGATTTACAAATATTCTACCAGCCTTGCCTCTCCAGAGTGAATCCCACTTGATCATGATGTATGATTTTTTTCATGTATTGCTAGATCTGGTTTGCTAATATTTTGTTGAGGATTTTGCATCTAAATTCATTAGGGATATTGGCCTATAATTTTCTGTTTTTGTGTTGTCTTTACCTGGTTTTGAAATGAGGATAATACTTGCCTCATAAAAGGAGCTTGGAAGTCTTCTCTCCTCTTAAATTTTTTGAAATAGCTTGAGGTTAGTAGTTAGTTCTTCTTTGAATATTTGGTAGAATTTGCCTGAGAAGCCAATGGGCCCAGGACTTTTGTTTCTTGAAAGTTTTTTGATAACTCTTTCGATCTCATTAGTTGTAATCGGTCTGTTTAGGTTTTCTGATTCTTCCAGATTGATTTTTGAAAGATTATGTTTCAAGGAATTTGTTTATTTCACCTAGGTTGTCTAATTTCTTGGCATACAGTTCTTCATAGTATTTTTTTTTACAATCCTTTGTATTTCTGCTGTGTTAGTAGTTACTTATCTACTCCCATTTCTAATTTTATTAATTTGAGTCCTCTCTCTTTTTTTCTTGGTGAGTCTGGTTAAAGGTTCATCAATTTGTTTACCTTTTCAAAGAACCAAGCTCGTGGTTTCATTGATCTGCTGTATTATTTTTTTAGCCTCTATGTCAGTTATTTCCACTCTGATCTTTATTATTTTCTTTCTCTACTTCCTCTGGGCTTTACTTGCTGTTCTTTTTCTAGTTCTTTTTGATGCTGGGTTAAGTTGTTTATTGGAGCTTTTTCTTGCTTCTTAAGGTATGCCTGTAATGCTATGAGCTTCCCCTCAGGGCTGCTTTTGCTGTTTCTTATATATTTTGAGTTGTATCTTCATTTTTATTTTTTTCAAAAACTTTTTTTATTTCTTCTTTGATCTCACTGTTAAGCCATTTGTTATTTAATAACATGCTATTTAACCTTCAAGTGTTTGAATGTCTTTCAGTTTTTTTTATTGTTGTTGATTTCTAGTTTTATGCCATTGGGATCAGAGAAGATGCTTGATGTGATTTCAATCTTCTTAAATTTATTGAGACTTGTTTTGTGTCCTAACATGTGGTCTATCCTAGGGAATGTACCATGAGCACTTGAAAAGAATGTATATTCTGCTGCTTTAGGGTGAAAGGTTCTGAAGATATCTATTAAATCGAGTTGATCTAGTGTGTCATTTAAGGCAGCGGTTTTTTTGTTGATTTTCTTTCTTGAGGATCTACCCCTTGATGTTGGTGGGGTATTAAAATCCCCTGCTATTATATAATATTGCTGTTGATCTTGCCCTCTATGTTCATCAAAATCTGATCTGCTTTATATATTTAGGTGCTCCTATATTAGGCACATAGATATTTATAATGGTTATATCTTCCTGTTGAATTGTTCCTGTTATCATTATGTAGTGACCTTCTTTATCCCTTACTATAGCCTTTGTTTTAAAGTCTATTTGTTTGATATAAGTATTGCTACTCCGTTTTTTTTATTTCCATTTCCATAAATTATTTTTTTTCATCCCTTCACTTTCAGTCTATGTGTATCTTTTGTTTTGAGGTGTGTCTCTTGTAGACAGCATATGTATGGGTCCTGTTTTCTTATCTATGTAGCTACCCTATGCCTTTTGATTGGAGCATTTAATCCATTTGCATTTAAGGTCATTATTTACATTATTGCCATTTTATTCTTTAAATGTACATTCCTCTTTTTCTAGATTATTTTTTCTCCCTTTGTTCTGTTTACAACAGTCTCCTTAACATTTCTTGCAGCATTGGTTTGGCTGAAATGAATTCCTTGAGGTTTTTTTTTTTGTCTGGGAAGCTTTATATTTTTCCTTCAATTTTAAATGATAGCCTTGCTGGATAAAGAAGTCTTGGTTGTAGGCTCTTGTTCTGCACTACTTTGAATATTTCTTGTCATTTCCTTCTGGCCTCAAGTGTTTTTGTTGAAAAGTCAGATGTCATCTTTTTGGGACTCCTTTGTAGGTGATTGATTGCTTTTCTCTTGCAGCTTTTAGTATTGTTTCTTTATCTCTTAATTTTTGTATTTTAATTATTATGTGTCTTGGTGTAGGTCTCTTTGGGGTCCCCTTTAATGGGACTCTCTGTGCTTCTTGAACTGGTGTGACTTTTTTCTTCATCAATTTAGGGAAGTTTTCAGCTATGATTTCTTCCAGCAGGTTCTTTATTTCTTGTTCTTTCTCTTCTTCTTTAGGAATCCCTGTGATTCGGATATTGTTTCTATTCATGTTGTCAGAGAGCTCTCTTAGAGTTTTCTCAGACTTTTTTATTCTCTTTTCTTTTTGCTGTTCTGCTTCCATGATTTTGTTTATCTTCTCTTCTAAATCTCTTATTTGATCCTCTGCTTTATCCAGCCTGCTGTTAATTCCTTCCAGTGTAGTTTTCATTTCTGATATTGTATTTGTCATTTCTGTCTGATTGTTTTTTATGCTTTCAATGTCCTATTTGATGCTTGATATCTCTTTATTTATGTGCCCCTTATGTCTGTTCATTGTTGCTCTAAGATCCTTGAGCATCCTAACAATCATGTTTTAAACTTTGCATCCAGTATGTTGGTTATTTCCATCTCATTCAGTTCTTTTTCTGGGTTTCTCTCATTTATTCATTTGGATTGTATTTCTCTGTCTTTCCATTTTGTCTGTGTATATACTGCTCCTTTGGGTGTGCTGTTTGTGTAGCTACCTGAGTATAGGGTTGGTGTTGTCTGCCTCCAGCTTCCAGTTGTGTTGTTTCTAGAACTTCTTGGGTTAGCATCAGCTGTTGTTTGTAATTCACTATGGGCTACTTGTCTGCTGCTACTGCTCTTTTTCTATTTGTGTTGGTATTTTCTATGCCTTAGCTGTGTCAGGTGTGAGGAGCCCTTCTTTAAGATACCACTCTAACTATGGTTATTATGTCCTGAGCTGATGCTCTCGGTATCTGGCAGCTGAATTTGTCAGTCCTGGACCTCCCTGGCAAGAAACTGGCACAGACCAATGGGGTCACTGCCTATGACTGGCCCTTAGCAACCTTCTTGGAGCTAAAGGCGATCCAGAATTTGTGGCTGCCTCTGCTGGGCCAAGGTGCCATTGTAATTATCAGCTGCACTTTTAAGCTGGCTTTTATCTACTCTTGGCCAGTGGGTGTGACCTCTGTGTTCCCGAGGTGTGGTCTGTCTGCTGGCTCACTGCCATCGCCTTCTCAGGTGTTCAGGCAAAGGCATTGTCAGGCATGCGGGCTCATGGGCTGCCTCACTGGGCACTGCCCCTGTCACAGCTGGGCTTGCCCTCCCTTTGGGAGTGCTCAGCACCATGGGGGGGACCTCAGCACTCAAAGCCTCTGTCCCTGATGTGCCCTCTGCCTTCTAAGCAGCTCTTTTCTCTGACTGGAGTAGGAGAGTTTCTGGTGGATGGGGTAATTGCTTCCCTTTTCTGGTATTGCTTCTCCCAGAAAAAAATGACCACTTTAGATTTGGGGAGTGACTCAGCAGTGCAGTGGTTATGGTGGCTGTTTCCCACAGTCTCTCCCTGTGACTCTGAGATTACACTCTCCTCTCGCAACTCTAGTCCTCTCTGTGCTCCCCACTCCCGGAGCCCCAGGTAAGTGGCTGTGAACAAGGTTTTCTGCATGGCCCCTTTAAGATGAAGTCTGGGTTTGAGAGTTCTGTCTCCCTCTCACAAACAGTAACCCGGCTCTTCTCTCAGCTAAATACTGTTCATACATTTCTTCTAGTCTCTGGGGCTCTAGGCTGGGGCTCCAGTCCTGGGGCTGAGGACCCACAACTCTCCAGGCAACCCACCCCACTGTAAGAGTCCCTCCTGGCCACTGCTCACTCCTGCGAGCTGGGCGGCCCTTTCTGTGTCTCTGCCCTTCATACCAGTCTCAGTGTGGTTTCTTTGGTTATCCTTGGTTATAGAACCTCTTAGTTTAGTCCAAATTTAGTTTTTCAAGATGATTGTTCCCAAGTTAAGTTGTAATCCATCAATCCACTCTGGTTCTGGGAGGTGGGAGTTGTAACATTTGCCTACTCAGTCACCACCTTCTGGTCTCCTTAGTTCACTTATACATTGCCAAGCTTGAACATATCATGTGCCATTTTTGACCCCTCACTTTCTCCAGCATCATGGGAACAATGATGCCCGGGTTGCCTAAACAAGTACTAGTCCAGTTTCTCTAGTAGCTATCATTGGGAGGGGATATTCCTTCCCTTCCGTTATTCACTTCCTACATCTACCCCAAGGAGAAGGAACTAATAAGACAACTGATCTGAGTTTAGTGTTTCCACTGGCCATGCTTTCCCTTAGGGGAGGAAAGTGCTATAGAGGGAGAAACCTAAATTTCACCTATTCTGTAGTACCTCTTGCTCGTATGTGGGAAGCACTATGGATAGGCTTCACCTCTGTCTGGCAGAGAGGGTGGATCTTTCTTTGGTCTTAGCCTTCCTAATTGATGGGCAATACATTCAGCAGGTTCTCAGCATAGTGTACCACAACTTTGGAGTACAGTACTTCATTTCCCAGTTATCTACTGTTCTTGTGTTACAGTTTCTCCTGGAGGGAACACTGAGGTGTGTGTGTGTGTGTGTGTGTGTGTGTGTGTGTTAATGACAATATTATCTTACTACCACCTTGAACTTACAACAGTGTACTAGAAGGAGCTGTTCATGTGTGTGTATTTTAGAGAGTAGATAGATATAAAAAATTCCTAGAATTTAACAGGGGAGAAAGGTACGTACAGGATTATTCATGGCCTTGGCCAGGTGCTTCAGTTGGTTAGAACATTGTCCTAGTATGCTGAGATTGTGTGGGTTTGATCCCCAGTCAAGGCAGATACAAAAATCAACCAATGATGGCATAAATAGAGGAACAACAAATACATGTTTCTCTCTTTATGTTTCTGTCTCTGTCTCTCTCTAAAAATCAATAAATAAAAATTTAAAAACATTTTAAACATATTCATAAATTTAGACCACTTTCTTATATCATACACAAGGATAAACTTAAGATGGATTAAAGACTTAAATGTAGAACTTGAAAACATAAAAATCCTAGAAGAAAAATAGGTAGTAAAATCTCAGACACCTCTCATTGCAATATTTTTTCCTGATGTGTCTCCTTAGGCAAGGAGAACAAAAGAAATAATAAACAAATGGGACATCAAACTAAAAAGGTTTTGTGCAGCAAATAAAACCATTAACAAAATAAAAATACAACCCACTGAATGGGATAACATATTCACCAATGATGTAACTGATAAAGGGTTAATATCCAAAGTTTATAAAAAACTTTTACAGCTCATCACCAAAACCTCAAAAATCCAGTTAAAAAATGGGCAAAGGACCTGAATAGATATTTCTTCGAAGAATACGTACAAATGGCTGATAGATATATGAAAAGATGCTCAACATCATTAATAATTAGGGAAATGCAAATTAAAATCATAATGATATATCAACTCACACCTATCAGAATGGCTATCATCAAAAAATCAACAGCCTGACCAGGCAGTGGCCAATGGATAGAACATTGGACTAGGACGCAGGGACCCAGGTTTGAAACTCTGAGGTTGCCAGCTTGAGCACGAATTCATCTGCTTTGAGCAAGGCTCACCAGCTTGAGCCCAAGATCACTGACTTGAGCAAGGAGTCACTTGGTCTGCTGTTGACCCCTGGTCAAGGCACGTATGAGAAAGCAATCAATGAACAACTAAGGTGCTGCAACAAAGAATTGATGCTTTTTATCTCTCTCCCTTTCTGTCTGTCTGTCCCTCTCTCTGTCTCTCTCTCAGTGTCTGTCACACACACACACACACACAGAAAATAAATCAACAAACAAGTGTTGACAAGAACAAAGGGAACACTTGTGCACTGTTGGTAGAAATGCATATTGGTGCAGCCACTGTGAAAAAGTTTTATCAAAAAATTAAAAATGGAACTGCCTGATGCAGTGATTCCACTTCTAGGAATATATCCAAAGAAACTTGAAACACTGATTTGAAAGAATATATGCACCCTAAAGTTGATTGCAGCATTATTTATAAAAGCTCAAATTTGGAAACAGACCAAATGCCCATCAGTAGATGAGTGGATAAAAAAAGCTGTGGTATATTTACACAATGGAATACTACTCAGCTGTATAAAAGCAGGAAATCTTACCTTTTGCGACATCATGATAGACTTAGAGAATATTATGATAAGTGAAATAAGCTAGTCAAAGAAAGAAAAAATACCATGTGGTTTCACTTATATGTGGAATTTAATGAACAAAATAAACAAAATATAACCAGACTCATAGATACAGGAAACAGACTAACAACTGCTAGAGGGAAAAGTAGTTTTAAGGCTGGTTAATAAAGTTGAAGGGATTTAAGAAAATAATACTCATAGACAAAGACAACAGTATGGTAATTACCAGAGGGAAAGAGGGGTGATGGGAGGTAGACGAGAGTAAAGGGGGGATAAATGGTGATGGAAGAAAACTTGACTTGGGGTGGTGACCACACAGCACCATATATAGATCAGGGGTAGTCAACCTTTTTATACCTACTGCCCACTTTTGTATCTCCGTTCGTAGTAAAATTTTCTAACCACCCACCAGTTTCACAGTAATGGTGAGTTATAAAGTAGGGAAGTAACTTCACTTTATAAAATTTATAAAGCAGAGTTACAGCAAGTTAAAGCATATAATAATAATTACTTACCAAGTACTTTATGTCAGATTTTTGCTAAGTTTGGCACAATAAATCTTTATAAAAGAACTTACTATAGTTAAATCTATCTTTTTATTTATACTTTGGTTGCTACGCTACCACCCACCATGAAAGCTGGAATGCCCACTAGTGGCCGGTAGGGATCAGGTTGACTACCACTGATATAGATGATGTATTATAAAATTGTACACCTGAAACCTATATAATTTTATTAACCAATATAACCCCAATATATTCAATGAAAATAATATTTATGGTACAAAGTATGGAGTGATGACAGGAGCAGGGGGCCTTATAAGCTTTTAGACTCCAAATCTTCCATGTTCACCTTGTCCAGGCACAGCTGCCCCTGAATCACCCAATTTTCTCGTCCTTAGTGCCTAAAAGGCATCTATTCCAGAGGTGTTTACTGTTATTAGAGCTTGAATCTTTCTATGAAAAGCAGGTTACATAGGAAGGTAGCCTGAAGATGTAGAAGTGTTACAATAAATTATCAAATGAAATAAGATCCCCAAATTGAAGCTTCTACATGGACCAGACATGAAATAGAAATGAATGAAGTGGGCAAAGTGGGGATTATGTTGTACTGGGTGTGTGTGGCCCTCTAACCAGGCAGCCATGACTGTAGCTAATTGTTGCTGTGCAAGAATGTAGAGACCATTGTGCTGAGATCATTCACTTTCTCAAGAAAAGCCACAATTCTGTATTTCTGTGTGATAGTCTTTACTTTTAAATGCTTAAACCACTATGCAATTTATTGTTTCAGGCCTTATATATTTAGGTCTTTGATCCATTTTGAGTTAATTTTTGTATATGGAGACAAACAGTAGTCTAGTCTAATTTTTTTGCATGAGACTTTCCAATTTTCCCAGCATCATTTATTAAAGAGGCTTTCTATTCTCCAGCATATTTTTTTTGTCTCCTTTGTTGAAAATTATTTGCCCATATATATGTGGGTTTATTTCTGGGCTTTCAATTCTGTTCCATTGGTCTGTGTGTCTGCTTTCTTTTTTTGTGTATGCCAATATTATGCTGCTTGATTATTGTTGTCTGGTAAGATCATTTGAAATTAGGTAGTATAAGACCTCTGGCTTCATTCTTTTTTTCTCAGGATTGCTGTAGCTATTCAGGTTTTTTTGTGGTTCTATACAAATCTGATAATATTTTTGTTTTGTTTCTTTAAAAAAATGCCATTGGGATTTTAATGGGGACTGCGTTAAATTAGTATATTGCTTTGAGTAGTATGGCCATTTTAACGATGCTGAGTCTTCTAACCCATGAACATGGAATATTTTTCCATTTTTTTGTGTCATTTTTAATCTCTTTTAATGCTTCATAGTTTTCAGTGTATAGGTTATTCACATCCTTTGTTAACTTTATTCCTAGGTATTTTATTCTTTTTGTTGCAATTGCAAAAACAACTGTTTTTTTTTTCATTTCTTTTTCTGAAATTTTATTGTTAGTATTAGGAATGCAATAGATATTTTAGTACATTGATTTTGTATCCTGCAGCTTTACTGTATTTGTTTATTGTTTCTAATAGTTTTTTTTTGTGTGTGTAATCTATAGAGTTTTCTGTATAAAGAACCATGTCATCTGTAAACAGTGACAATTTTACTTCTTAATTCCCAATTTGGATACCTTTTATTTCTTTCTCGTGCCTGATTGCTCTGGTTAGGACTTCCAGTACTATGTTAAATAAGAGTGGTGAGAGTGGACATATTTGTCTTTTTCCTGATCTTAGAGGAAAAGCCTTCAGTTTTCCACCAGTGAAAGGGTTTGTCATATATGGCCTTTATTATGTTGGGGTACTTTCCTTCTATACCCATTTTACTGAGTGTTTTAATCATAAATGGATGTTGTATTTTGTCAAGTACTTTTTTGCATCTATTCATATGATTGTATGATTTTTATTCTCTATTTTGTTAATGTGGTGTGCTACATTGATCGATTTGTGTATGTTGAATCATCCTTGTGCCCTAAATGAACTCCACTTGATTATAATGTATTATTTTTAAAATATATTTTTGTATTCAATTTGCTGGTATTTTTAAAGGATTTTTGCATCTGTATTTATTAGAGATATTGGTCTTTAGTTTTCTTTTTTGTGTTATCCTTGCTAGGTTAAAAAAATATAGGCTCTAAACTTATGGACCTTGGTCTTAGAGAGGATTTTATGAATTTACCCCCAAAGGCAAGGGAAGTAACAGCTAAAGTAAATGAATGGGACTATATCAAACTAAAAAGCTTCTGTACAGCAAAAGAAAGTGTGAACAAAACAAAAAGGCAGCCAACTGAGTGGGAGATATTTGTAAACAACAGCTCTGATAAAGGGTTAATACTCAAAATATATAAAGAACTCATACAATTCAACATCAAATAAACAAACAATCCAATTAAAAAATGGGGGGAGGACCTGAACAGACACTTCTCCTAAGAGAATATACAAATAGCCAACAGATACATGAAACAATACTTAACTTCACTAGCTATTAGAGAAATACAAATTAAAACTACAATGAGATACCACCTCACACCTGTTATCAACAAGATAGGTAATAAATAACCAAGTGTTGGAGAGATTGTGGAGAAAAAAGGAACCCTCATTCACTGCTTGTGGGAATGCACACTGGCACAGCTACAATGAAACAGAGTCTGGCAGTTCCTTGAAAAATTAAGTATAGAATTGCCATATGACCCAGCAATTCTTCTTCTGGATATCTATGCAAAAAACTTGAATATGCAGTCTCACCATCAGTGCATGAGAATTCCCTTTTCTCCACAACCTCACCAACACTTGTTGATTTACTGATGGTAGACTTTCTGGCAGGTGTGAGGTGATAGCTCATTGTGGTTTTTAATTTGCATTTCTCTAATGACGTTGAGAATCTTTTCATATGTCTATTGGTCATCTGTATGTCCTCTTTGGAGAAATGGTTATTCAAGTCCCTTGCCCGTTTCTTAACGGGATTGTTTGCAGTCAGTTTTTCCAGCAATAAATGTAACTCCCTAATTGGGATTAGTGTATTAATCTGTCAGCCAATACAAAGCCTGTCTGTGGACTAGATTGGCCAGCAGGATGCTAGTTTGTGACATTTAATGAAATAATGGCTGCAAAAGTACTGTAAAAATATTAAAGCACTGAACAAGCATGAAGATGATTACTAGGATTTTCAGAGTGCAGGGTTTGGGCGGTGCTTCTGTTTCTTAGGGACACTCTATTTTCATCGTCATCCTGTTTTTCATGGGTTTTTCAAACCCTCCCCTTCATGATGCACAAGATCTGGAATCAAATTTGCACTTTTTGCCCATATCCTTCTGAGATCAGTCCACCTTGTGAGCCTCCCAGTCATCTAGGAACCTGGATGTGGGCTTGTTAATCGCCTGGGGATTGTGTGGGGAAGTGGAGAGGACAGAGATTTGGGAGTCAGGAGGTTGGGGTGGGCTTTGGCTTTGCTGCAGTTTCACTGTTTGACTTCAAGAAAATCACTCAACTTTGCTGTACTCAGCAAATATTATTATTTCTTATTATCGTCGTTATTCACATTTTCTAAGCCTCAGACTAGACTAGAAAACCTCTAAGTTCTTTTCATAGAAGCAGAACCCTTCAAAATCAGGCATGGTGTTTGTATTGCCAACACTTGTTTATTCATTGAACATATATTTATCAAAGGCCTACGAGTACCAGACATTGTTCTAGGCACTGAGAGTTGAATAGTAAGAAAAACAGATGAATTCCTTGTTCTCAGTGAGCTCGTGTTCTTGTGGTTGCATCAGAGATAATCTTCCCTCCTTGTTTAATACCCGCTGCTGCCTGGATCAATGAAGTCAGATACTCCACAGGGAGTGACTAAGTATTAGGGAAAGAAAGCATTCTCAGTGGCATACAGGATTAACAGAAAGTATTTTAAAAGTTCAGCATGAATTTATTTGGGCTGTTGAGTGAGGTTGATTGGGAGGTCTGAGACACCAGCTTTGTGAGTTGGTTTGCTCTTTGATGGTGTTTATAAGATGCCGCCATTCATGGATGAACAGTTAGCATCAGGCCCAGAGAGTATTTTCATATTGAGCCATGTTGTAGCAGACCAGTGAGTCAGGTCAAGGGATAAAATGTTCATGTTGTGTGGATAACCTCATCTGTAAACTGAAACTACTCCAATCATGAAGAAATGAGCAGTGTTACATGTATAGCTGAGTCTCTCTAAGAAATGTCCTTTCTCTCCTTTTCAGAGTAGCTTTGCAAAACATCTTTTATTAGTGAAAATAGCTCCTTCTTCCTCTTGCCTTTGAGTTGCACCAATTTTCCTGGTGGATTTTTTTTTTTTTAAAGAATTTTTTTTTAATTTATTTATTGGTTTTTAGAGAGAGAAGAGTGAGAGAGAAAGAGAGAGAGAGAGAAGGGGGAGGAGCAGGAAGCATCAACTCCCATATGTGCCTTGACCAGGCAAGCCCAGGGTTTCGAACCGGCAACCTCAGTGTTCCAGGTCGACGCTTTATCCCACTGCGCCACCACAGGTCAGGCCATGGTGGATTTTTTTATGTTTAAAATACTTTCAGCATATTTATCTCTTCCTAATCCATCTTCTTCTTCCTTCCTTTTTTCTTCCACCCCCTTCCTTTTCTTCCTTCTTCTGTTTTTCTTATTCGCTTTTCATTTTCCCTTATACTTCTCTTTTTCCTTTATCAATTAAGTAGGAAATTATAACAAGGATCTGTGATAAATGAATGTTCTCATTGGGGATTTTAAAGGTAAGTTTTCTAAAGACCCCCACCCCCCCAAGAAAACAAAACCAAGGTCGCTTTGACATGAAGGGACCTGGGCATCACATCTGCTTTGCTAAGTAGAATAAAGGCCACAGATGCCTTGAGAAAGAGAGCTGATAAATACTCCTGTGTTACTTTAAACCAGGTGAATCGCTATTTAAACTAAAACAGGTAAATCAGGTAAATACTTATCACCCCCTAGAAACAAACCAATCATGAAAGCAAAACTGATTATAGCAATTGGGTAGTCTCCATGGACCATTGTCAAGTGGTTAGAGAATGACAACAGCAAACAAACAAACAAACAAACAACAACAAAAACCCCAAAACCAACAACAACAAAAAAACTAAGAGTTATTGTCAGAAGTTTGGAAGCTATAATCAAGAAATAGCAGCCATTTAGTTAAGATCTCTGAGGGGAGTCACTTGGATCATATCTTAACCTTTGTAACTGTTGATGTACCATTGCATTGACAAGGTTTCTTTATGTTTATTATGCACTTAATTCATTGAGGTCCTCTACCAGGAAGGCCCTGATTAAAGTCCCTCCTACAACAGTGTGGTGATTGCCAGGGGATGTGGAGGAGGTAAAGGAGAACATAGGAGGATAAATGATGTTGGAAAGAAACTTGACTTGAGGTGCTAAACACACACTACACTGTACAGATGATGTGCTGTGGAATTGTACACCTAAAACCTGTACAATTTTGTTAACTAGTGTGACCCCAATAAATTCAATAAAACGGAAACAAATATACAACCATAAAAGAAATAAAGCCGCTTCTATACTTTACCCTAAGGATGCTGTTGAGAGCATTGTGACTACATCTCACAATGTCTCCTACATGAAATCTCATGTTGAGAAATATTTTTTCTTCTTTGCTGAGTGATTAGAAAGGCTTTGTTCAAAGAGCTCTCTTTAGGTATTTTATGTTTTTGGTCTATTTGGACAGTGAGAACCACCTATGTCTCTATTTCCCTTTGGTTTCCAGGATGCTGAGAATCAAATTTCATATTCAACCTATACCGACTATGTAGATTCTTATGGCTTGCATATCCATTGGTATCCATTCCCATCCTTGGTCTTTTCCTATGCATATTTGCATTTAATTTCTGGTCTGGGTTTTTAAGACCTCTTCCCCATAACATGTTGCTATGTTCATAGGGGATAGCCTCAAATCTCCTGTGAAATTCCTGTCTTTCTATCCAAACTAGCATTAGCTGAGTTTACGTTCTTATATCTCTCAGAATCTCTGCAGTGGTCTCCTATTTGAGCTCACAGCCTCCTGCCTTATTTCAACACTATCCATTCTACTAGGGCGCTCTCCTGAGAGTTCAGATCTAGGCATGATGCTCCCATGCTTAAAACCCTACTTTTGTAAAATTTGTTGCATGAGTATAATATAATTATTATAATTTTTACTGCAGCAGTAATTTTTATACCCAGTAGCATGGGAATTTAGCACATTTTTTTTTTTTTTTTTTACCAAAAATTACATGAGTACCATGTTCATCTACCCAAGGTTAAAGGGAGTAAGCAAGGGATTGAAGGATGGGAAGACTGTCAATCAATTGAGGCTATGTGGCACCAGCCTAACATTTTAGTCATTTCCAGAAGCTAATTAACTGTACTAAACATTTGTCAACCTAAATATTTTTTAGGCTTCTTTCTAAATATTTTTAAACCTTCTTTTAAACCAAAGGGGACTGAGAGCATAAAGAGCTCCCTACCAATCTCATTTCTTGATCTCAACTTCCTCCCTAAACCTCTTTGTCACCTTTTTTTGGGTAGAAGCCAAATAGTTTTACATATTGTAGTTCAGTTGGACCTTATTTATTTTTTTAATATTCTCTGGATCAGCTAGCTATGTGACCCTGAGTAATTTCAGTCTCAGAATTCTGGATAAAATGAGAATGCTAGATTGGAATATCTCTAATAATCTTCCCAGCTCTTTGAATCTAAATGGAGTGTTCTTAAAAAAGGATAAAAGCAAGTCAGATCTCTTATGCATTCATTTGTTAGAAAATATTTATTGAGCACCTATTGTATGCCAAACATGGTATAGCCTATGGGATACAGAGGAGACACAGGGTTTAAAAAATAATTATTTTGCCATCACAGAGCAGGAAGTCTAATTAGGGATTTTGATAAATATCCATAGAACAAGATAGAAATATATTGATGCCATTAGGAACCCACAGATCATAGAGCCACAGTGTTAGAGTGAGGTAATCTCAGATAGCACATGGTCTCAGCTTCTCAAAGTATTTCCATGGGCCAGCAGCTTCAGATTTACCTGGGTAGAAACTCAAGCCTTGCCTTAGACCAACTAAATGAGAATCTTTGTTTTAACCAGATCCCCAGGTAGTTATTATTCTTGTTAAAACTTGAGAAGCAGAGATCTGGTACAAATTCATCATTATGAATAAACAGGCTCTGAAGGATGAAATAACTTTGCTGGTTCAGTGGGAGAGTCAGTACTTGAACCCACAACCCCTGATTCTTGATAGGGTATGTCTATAATGTGTCACCCCTTGTTATAAGGTGCTATGGGACATCAGAGAAAAGCAATGATTGGAAACTATGTTCAGTTTAATTACAACACTTATCTATGAACCTAAACTTTGCAGTTCAAGCCAGATTGGAGGATTCAGCCCGATTTAGCCTGTTGTACTTCTACGGATCACAGTAGCTGATGTTTCTCACTAGTGACATCAATGCCATGCCTCATCCTCACACTCTCTTTGAAATGTAGAAGTGTTGGCAATCACCAAAAAGGAGATGAAACTTTTTGCTTCTGCACAAGAAATTCTCAGGCTAGATGAATACGGTGTCATCAGATCTATCACCACCAGTGAGGAAAACCCCAAATACCTCCAAGCACACGCCCTCCTGAGTGAGGACCACAAAAATCATCTGCCTACATATGTAGCCTATGGAGTGGACTCCCCAAAATGGGCCCTTAGGCTGAATGGAAAGCATAAAAGTGAAATGAGATTTCAGTTTCTCAATGAGCCTTTCTGCGTTCTAATGGGTAGGACAGTTTTACGGGCTTTGGTAGAGAATTCACAGGGTTAATGACTAAAGAATGGAGTTCTTGTAATCAATATAGTCCTCTGGCTTTATTGATTAGAATCACCTGCTTATTTTGCAGCTAAGATTTTTTTTTTATCCCATTCAAAACAAAGACACCCTAGGGAACCATTAAGTAAATAGGCATTTAAGACTTTTTTCATTGCTAAGAAAGTAGTTAATTATTATTAGTGCCTAAAAGTCTCAATTCAGACGGAACACCTAAATGAACACACTGCCGAAAAGGCAGTGACTTGTCTGCTATAAATGGATGTCAATTTGTGGCTTGGTGAAAAAATGCTGCTTCTTCTTCAGAGTTGTTGGGGAGGGGTGTGACTCCACATTTAACTCCTGAAAAAAAAGTGAGACGTTACAGAACCCTTCTTCAAAGGAACTGGGGTGGACAGTTTTCCCAAATATTGCACTTCCCTGGTGGACAGCACTATTGTAAGCACAGCAGTTCACTCCAGAGCATGTTTAGAAAATAGATTGCCAGTATGGCAATCCTTTAAAGACATCAGGTCAATTTTATTTTATTTCAAGAACACATTCCTTGTTCTGCTTCAGGAAAACAAATCAAATGCAGACTAGTGGTATTCACTGAGTAACTTGCTTCTGCTTGTTTGGGACAATACTTAGGATTTAATATCACTTAATGATCTATTTTTTCTCCTTGTTTGTTAATTACACAATCAATCAGCACAGACATTTATGGAGCATTACTATGTGTAAGCAATTGTACACAGTGCATTCTTTAAAAAATTTTAATTTTATTTAGAAGATTAACTTTAACAGGGTGACATTGATGAATAAAAGTATGTAGGTTTCAAGTCAACATTTCTATAGAATTTGAACTGTTGCTTATGTTGTATACTCATCACCCAAAGTCAAATCATTTTCTGTCACCTTATATTTGTCCCTTTTTACACTGTTACCTCCATTCTCTCTTCCATTTTTCTCCCTTATCCCCTTCCCACATGCCCCCTTCCCCTGGTATTATCTATGTTCACGAGTCTTAGTTTTATATTCCACCTATGTGTAAAATCATACAGTTCTTAGCTTTTTCTGATTTACTTACTTCACTCAGTATAATGTTCTCAAGGTCCATCCATGTTGTCATAAATGTCACTATGTCATCATTTCTGATGGCTGAGTAGTATTCCATTGTATATATGTACCACATCTTCTTTATCCAACCCTCTATTAAGGGACACTTTGGTTGTTTCCATGTCTTGGCCACTGTGAATAATGCTCCAATGAACATGGGGGTGCATTTGTCTTTACGTACCAATGTTTTGAGTTTTTGGGGTAGATACCCAATAGAAGGATTGTTGCATCATATGGTGGTTCTATTCTTAATTTTTTGAGGAACCACCATACTTTCTGCTGCAATGGTTGTACTAATTTGCATTCCCGCCAGCAGTGAATGAGGGTTCCTTTTTCTCCACAGCCTCTCCAACACCTATTATTACCTGTCTTATTGATAACAGCCAATCTAACAGGTGTGAGGTGGTATCTCATTGTAGTTTTTATTTGTATTTCTTGAATAGCTAGTGAAGATGAGCATCTTTTCATATATCTGTTGGCTATTTGTATGTCCTCTTGGGAGAACTGTCTGTTCAGGTCTTCTCCCTATTTTTTAATTGGATTGTTTGCTTGTTTGCTGCTGAGCTTTGTAAGTTCTTTCTATATTTTGGATATTAACCCCTTATTGGAGCTGTTGTTTGCAAATATCATCTGCCATTTAATTGGCTGCCTGTGCAGAAGCTTTTTAGTTTGATACAGACCCATTCATTTATATTTGCGATGATGTAGGCGGGGCCGCAGTTGCGTTGGTGGGTGGCTTGTGAGGGCTTTACAGCTTCAGCTTTCTGGCTTTATGGCTCTAGCAATTGCAATCTCAGGCTTTCAGGTGCTCCTTTCCACGTGTCAACAGACCTTTCATCCATTTGGTGCATGGATCTTTCAGGCATGCCTGCAAGCCCAGCTGAGGTTTCTTTGCTGCATTATAGATTTCCATTTGTTGAAATTTCAAGGGGGAGATCAGGAGTATCTCTCATACCACCATTACTCTGATATCATCTCTTGATTATTTGCACAGTGCTTTTGAAGTATAATAATACTACCTAGAGCTTATTAGTGTTCTTGTGTTTACAAAATGCTTTCATATTTGTTTCTCATAGCATCCTTTTTGGAATTCATAGGTCAGGGACTACCCACCACATTTTCAGTTAACAAAATTTTGAGAAATACTCAATTGCCATATGACCTAGCAATTCTATACCTAGGTATATACCCCACAGAATTGAAAACATATGTTCATACAAAAACTGATACATGCATTTCATGGCAATATTATACATATTATCCTAAAAGTGAAAACAACCCCAACAACCAGCAATGGGTAAGTAAACAAAATGTGGTGTGTGTGTGTGTGTGTGTGTGTGTGTATATATATATATTGGAAAATATATTTATCAATAAAAGGGAATGAATTACTGATGCATGCTTCAACATTGATGAACTTAGAAACATAACTCTACATGAAAGAATATAGATATAAAAGGCCACACATTGTATGATTTCATTTGCATGAAATATCCAGAATAGACAACTCCATAGAGACAGAAAGTAGAAAGATTAATGATTGCCATAGACGGGAGGTGGAGCTAGGTAATTGGGAATGACTACCAACACATATGAAGTTTCTTTTTGGGGTGGTGAAAATGTTCTGGAACTAAATAGGAGTGATGGTTACATAACCTTAAGGATATACTAAAAATCATTCAATTGTACACTTTCAAAGTAAATTTTATAGTATGTAATTACATCTCAATTAAAAATACATTCTTACTAATGACTTACCCAGTGGCAGTCATGTGGCAAGTACTCATGGTTTTTAAATCCCAGGCAAACGTTCAGGTTCTGTCACCATAAGTAATACACATTTCCTGAATAAAATGAAGCTATAGTACTTTTACCTTGCTTAAGTGGACATGTAAAGATAAAATACTGGGAAGTAAATGATAAATCAGAATGAGTGGTGTGAATGAAGTGTTCTCAAAGTTGGCTTTCAAAGTGAGATTTTTGGGATTCAATCCTAAAAGTTTTGATTTGATAGGTATGAAATATATTCCTGGAACTTTCTGTTTTTATTTATATTTTTGATTTGTTGAGATAAAAGAATATTAAATTTATTGGGACAACATTGGTTAATAAAATTACATAGGTTTCAGGTGTAC
This sequence comes from Saccopteryx leptura, assembly GCF_036850995.1. Taxonomy (NCBI): domain Eukaryota; kingdom Metazoa; phylum Chordata; class Mammalia; order Chiroptera; family Emballonuridae; genus Saccopteryx; species Saccopteryx leptura. Next base: position 66,610,692 of record NC_089508.1, on the reverse strand, counting down.
AATTCTATAATACATCATCTGTGTATTGTATTGTGTGTTCACAGTCAAGTCTCCTTCCATTACCATTTATCCCCCCTTTACCCTTTTCTACCTCCCCTGCCCCCCTTTTTCTCTGTTAATCACCATATTGTTTGTTTTCTGTATCTACAAGATTTTTTTTCTTTAGGTATGAGAGAGACTTATTCATAATCTGTGTTCTTTCTCCTTTTTGCCTCTTGGGAAGATTATACTTCCCTAGCTTCTTCTAGTTGGGTATATCCTGTGGCTGAATGATCATAAGGTTGAGGGTGGAGGTAAAATATATCACTTCTGGGATGAAGCATTTAATTGCCAGCATTAAAACTTACAGTATTCACTTCCAGCGTTGTGTCAATTGAGGAGGCCATATATTCCAAGCAGTTCACGTACAAGATGATGAATCTTTATTAGCCTGGATCTCTGAGTCACTGTATGGAACAAAATGCCATCAAAATTTTTCCATACCTGCAGTGGACTTTGCATCAGTAACAAAAAGACCTCTGTTGTTTGAAGTCATTGTGATGTTTGAGTGTTTGTTACCATAGTAAAATCTAACCTATGCTTAACCAGGGAATTCAGACGATCAGTTAGATTTGGGAATCAGTAGTAGAGATATAAATGCTAAAGAAGTGGGGATTGAAAATATCAGCTAACTTATTAAAATTAATAAAAAATTAAAAAAAGAAAATATCAGCTAAGGCTTGGGGTGATCAGGAAAGGCTTAATAGGAGAATTCAAGTTGGGCCTTGATAAATAGATAAAATTGGGTTGAGGAGGAGCAAATAAGATACTCTAGACGGGGAGATGTCACAAATGGTAGGGAAGGCATGACACTGAATTAATAGTTCATCTGATTTTCTTTTCTCTTAAAAATGAATTGATTGCTTTTTTGAAGAGGCTTGAAGGGCATATGTTTCGACTCTCTTTTGATAAATATTTATTTTCTAGTTGGGCAAACTGAAATAACAATGAATCTCATTCAATGAAACTTTCAATAAACATTGAATCATTTCAGTGCTTTATTTGTTCTGATGAATGGTTGCCCTGAATTATTCTTGCAGAGGGATTATAAGGGCATCATTTTCAGTAGAATTAGGGAAGGTTAGTTAATGGAAGACTTGAATGCTAGGGTGAGGTTATCTCCCCCTGCCCCTTTGAGGGAAACCTCACACACTTTCTTGGGTGATATCCAGGTAATTATTTTCTTTCTATCTGATGCAATAATCTATATTGCCAGTAGGCTGTGATTCCTCAGTTCTACCCAGCTGTCTCTGATCCCTTTTCTGCTTGTTCTCAGCTTCCCTTCTCCCATCCTTCAACCTTTCAGGACATGAGATCAGTGAGGAGGAGGAAAAAAGAACTGATACTTACCCAGTGACTGTGTGTGCCACACGCATGTTTGACGTGTGTTTTCTCATCTACTCCCCGATGTCAGCCCCCTGAGAGGTACTTTTTTGTGGATGACAATGCTGAGGCTGGCAATTAAGGAGATTGCCCAGGAATATACAATTAGTGAGACTCATGTCAGACTTCTGAACTTCAGAACTGTAAGATAATATATTTGTTGTTTTAAGTCACTGAGACTATTGTAATTTGTCATAGAGCAATAATTACTCTGAGGAAGATAGTACAAGAGGAGATAACTGGTGACTGCTAGTGGGAATATATATATATATATATATTCCTAATGTGAGTAATATATATATATATTCCCCTAATACTGTGTCAGAGAAGGCTACTTTTTTTTTTTTTAATAATTTTATTTTTTTAATGGGGTGACATCAATAAATCAGGATACATATATTCAAAGATAACAAGTCCAGGTTATCTTGTCGTTCAATTATGTTGCATACCCACCACCCAAAGTCAGATTGTCCTCTGTCACCTTCTATCTTGTTTTCTTTGTGCCCCTCCCCCTCCCCCTTTCCCTCTCCCATTCCCCCCTCCCCCCCGTAACCACCACACTCTTATCAATGTCTCTTAGTTTCACTATTATGTCCCACCTACGTATGGAATAATACAGTTCCTGTTTTTTTCTGATTTACTTATTTCGCTTCATATCATGTTATCAAGATCCCACCATTTTGCTGTAAATGTTCCGATGTCATCATTTCTTATGGCTGAGTAGTATTCCATAGTGTATATGTGCCACATCTTCTTTATCCAGTCATCTATTGTTGGGCTTTTTGGTTGTTTCCATGCCCTGGCCACTGTGAACAATGCTGCAATAAACATGGGGCTGCATGTGTCTTTACGTATCAATGTTTCTGAGTTTTTGGGATATATACCCAGTAGAGGGATTGCTGGGTCATAAGGTAGTTCTATTTTCAGTTTTTTGAGGAACCACCATACTTTCTTCCATAATGGTTGTACTACTTTACATTCCCACCAACAGTGTATGAGGGTTCCTTTTTCTCCACAGCCTCTCCAACATTTGCTATTACCTGTCTTGCTAATGACAGCTAATCGAACAGGTGTGAGGTGGTATCTCATTGCAGTTTTGATTTGCATTTCTCTAATAGCTAAAGAAGATGAGCATCTTTTCATATATCTGTTGGCCATTTGTATTTCTTCCTGGGAGAAGGGTCTATTCATATCCTCTTCCCATTTTTTTATTGGATTGTTTGTTTGTTTGTTGTTGAGTTTTATGAGTTCTTTGTATATTTTGGATATTAGGCCCTTATCTGAGCTGTTGTTTGAAAATATCATTTCTCATTTAGTTGGCTTTCTGTTTATTTTGTTATCAGTTTCTCTTGCTGAGCAAAAACTTCTTAGTCTGATGTAGTCCCATTCATTAATTTTTGCCTTCACTTCTCTTGCCTGTGGAGTCAAATTCATAAAATGCTCTTTAAAACCCAGGTCCATGAGTTGAGTACCTATGTCTTCTTCTATGTACTTAATTGTTTCAGGTCTTATGTTTAGATCTTTGATCCATTTTGAGTTAATTTTTGTACAGGGGGAGAGACTGTAGTCCAGTTTCATTCTTTTGCATGTGTCTTTCCAGTTTTCCCAGCACCATTTATTGAAGAGGCTTTCTTTTCTCCATTGTGTGTTGTTGGCCCCTTTATCAAAAATTATTTGACTATATATATGTGGTTTTATTTCTGGACTTTCTATTCTGTTCCATTGGTCTGAGTGTCTATTTTTCTGCCAATACCATGCTGTTTTGATTGTCGTGGCCCTATAATAGTTTGAAGTCAGGTATTGTAATGCCCCCAGCTTCATTCTTTTTCTTTAGGATTGCTTTGGCTATTCGGGTTTTTTATAGTTCCATATAAATCTGATGATTTTTTGCCCTATTTCTTTAAAAAACGTCATTGGAAGTTTGATGGGAATTGCATTAAATTTGTATATTGCTTTGGGTAATATAGCCATCTTGATTATATTTATTCTTCCTAGCCAAGAACAAGGTATATTCTTCCATCTCATTATATCTTTTTCGATTTCCCTTAACAATGGTTTATAGTTTTCATTATATAAGTCCTTTATATTCTTTGTTATGTTTATTCCTAAGTATTTTATTTTTTTTGTTGCAATCGTGAAGGGGATTATTCTTTTGAGTTCGTTCTCAGTTGTTTCATTGTTGGCATATAGAAAGACTATTGACTTCTATATGTTAATTTTGTATCCTGCGACCTTACTGTATTGGCTTATTGTTTCTAGTAGTCTTTTTGTGGATTCTTTGGGGTTTTTGATGTATAGGATCATATCATCTGCAAAAAGTGATACCTTTACTTCTTCTTTTCCGATATGGATGCCTTTTATTTCTTTGTCTTGTCTGATTGCTCTGGCTAGAACCTCTAGTACCACATTAAATAAGAGTGGAGAGAGTGGACAACCCTGTCTCGTTCCTGATTTAAGGGGGAAAGCCTTCAGTTTAGTGCCATTTAATATGATGTTAGCTGATGGTTTCTCATATATGGCCTTTATCATGTTGAGATATTTTCCTTCTATACCCATTTTGTTAAGAGTCTTAAACATAAAATTGTGTTGTATTTTATCGAAAGCCTTTTCTGCGTCTATTGATAAGATCATGTGGTTTTTGTTCTTTGTTTTGTTGATATGGTGTATTACGTTAACCATTTTACGTATGTTGAACCATCCTTGAGATTCTGGGATGAATCCCACTTGATCATGATTTATTATTTTTTTAATATGTTGTTGTATTCGATTTGCTAGTATTTTGTTTAGTATTTTAGCATCTGTATTCATTAGAGATATTGGTCTGTAGTTTTCTTTTTTTGTGCCATCCTTGCCTGGTTTTGGTATGAGGGTTATGTGGGCCTCATAAAATGTGTTTGGAAGTATTGCTTCTTCTTCAATTTTTGGGAAGACTTTGAGTAGAATAGGAACCAAGTCTTCTTTGAATGTGTGATAAAATTTGCTTGTATAGCCATCAGGGCCTGGACTTTTATTTTTGGGGAGGTTTTTAATGGTTTTTTCTATTTCTTCTCTACTGATAGGTCTGTTTAGGCTTTCTGCTTCTTCTTGACTCAGTTTAGGAAGGTTGTATTGTTCTAGGAATTTATCCATTTCTTCTAGGTTGTTGAATTTAGTGGCATAAAGTTTTTCATAGTATTCTACAATAATTCTTTGTATATCTACAGTGTCCGTGGTGATTTCTCCTCTTTCATTTTGGATTTTGTTTATATGAGTTCTTTCTCTTTTTTCCTTGGTAAGTCTTGCCAAGGGTTTGTCAATTTTGTTGATCTTTTCAAAGAACCAGCTCCTTGTTCTATTAATTTTTTGTATAGTTTTTCTGTTCTCTATTTCATTTATTTCTGCTCTGATTTTTATTATCTCCTTTCTTCGGCTGGTTTTGGGTTGTCTTTGTTCTTCTTTTTCTAGTTCCTTAAGGTGTGAAGTTAAGTGATTCACTTGGGCTCTCTCTTGTTTGTTCATATATGCCTGAAGTGATATGAACTTCCCTCTTATTACTGCTTTTGCTGCATCCCATAGATTCTGATATGTCGTATTGTCATTTTCATTAGTCTGTATATATCTTTTGATCTCTGCACTTATTTCTTCTTTGACCCATTCATTTTTTAAAAATATGTTGTTTAGTTTCCACATTTTTGTGGGATTTTTTTCCTCTTTTTTGCAGTTGAATTCTAGTTTCAAGGCTTTATGATCAGAAAATATGCTTGGTACAACTTCAATTTTTCTGAATTTGCTGATGTTGTTTTTGTGGCCCAACATATGGTCAATTCTTGAGAATGATCCATGTACACTGGAGAAAAATGTATACTCAGTCACTTTGGGATGAAATGTCCTGTAGATGTCTATCATATCCAGGTGCTCTAGTGTTTTGTTTTAGGCCACTATGTCTTTGTTGATTCTCTGTTTGGATGACCAATCTAGAGCCGTCAGCGGTGTATTGAGGTCTCCAAGTATGATTGTATTTTTGTCAGTTTTTGTTTTAAGATCAATAAGTAGCTGTCTTATATATTTTGGTGCTCTTTGGTTTGGTGCATATATATTAAGAATTGTTATGTCTTCTTGATTCAGTGTCCCCTTAGCCATTATGAAATGGCCATTTTTGTCTCTGAGTACTTTTCCTGTCTTGTAGTCAGCATTATCCGATATGAGTATTGCTACACCTGCTTTTTTTTGGATGTTATTTGCTTGAAGTATTGTTTTCCAGCCTTTCACTTTGAATTTGTTTTTATCCTTGTTACTTAGATGAGTTTCCTGTAGGCAGCATACAGTTGGATTTTCTTTTTTAATCCATTCTGCTACTCTGTGCCTTTTTATTGGTGAGTTTAATCCGTTTACATTTAGTGTAATTATTGATACTTGTGAGTTCCCTATTGCCATTTTATATCTTGCTTTCTGTTAGTTTTGTGTCTTGTTTGATCCTTCTCTTTCGTTTTTCTATCTTTTGTTTTTATTTGGTTGTATTCCATACATCTTTCCTCTGTTGCTATCTTTTTTATCTCATGTGCTTCTGTGGTGGTTTTTTCAATGGTGGTTACCTTTGAGTAATGAAAAGGGTCCCTACCCTGTTCATTGTAGTGAACTATTTTGTGAGTCCTTTTGCACTCCATCGTCCTTTGCTACTGTTAATCTCCATCTTCTCCCCCTCTTTCTTTTTGTTGTTGTCACAGTTGAAATTTGGTTTTATTGTGTTCTTCTTGGAGCTTTTACTTGTGGCTCTGTTTTTTTTTGTTCTTTGTATCTGATTGTAGAACCCCCTTTAGTAATTCGTGGAGTGGGGGTTTTCTGATGATAAATTCCCTCATCTTTTCTGTATCTGTGAATGTTTTTATTTCTCCTTCATACTTGAAGGATAGCTTTGATGGGTATAGTATTCGTGGCTGAAAGTTCCTCTCTTTCAGGACTTTAAATATTGGGGTCCACTCTCTTCTAGCTTGTAGAGTTTCTGCTGAGAAATCTGATGATAATCTAATGGGCCTTCCTTTATATGTTGTATTCTTCTTTTCCCTGGCTGCCTTGAGAATTTTTTCTTTGCTGTTGGTTTGTGTCAATTTCATTATGATATGCCTTGGAGTAGGTTTGTTGGGGTTAAGAAAACTCGGGGTTCTGTTTGCTTCTTGAACTTGAGGTTTTAGTTCTTTCCACAGGCTTGGAAAGTTCTCATCTATTATTTGTTTGAGTATGTTCTCCATTCCATTTTCTCTCTCTTCTCCCTCTGATATACCTATTATTCTTATGTTATTCTTTTTGATGGCGTCAGATAATTTTTGTAGGGCTATCTCATTTTTTTAAATTTTTGAGTCTCTTTCTTCTTCTCTCTGTTGTGTCTCAAGTTGTTTGTCTTCTATTTCACTAATCCTCTCTTCTATCTGACCTGTTCTATTAGCTAAGCTTGTTACTTCGTTTTTCAGCTAGTGAATTGAGTTTTTCATCTCTGTTTGATTTGTTTTTATAGTTTCAATTTCCTTGGACATATATTCTTTGTGTTCATTGAGTTGTTTTCTGAGCTCCCTAAATTGCCTTTCTGTGTTTTCTTGTATATCTCGGAGGATTTTTAGGATTTCTATCTTGAATTCTCTGTCATTTAGCTCCAAGGTTTCCAATATATTAAATTTTTTCTCCATAGCTTTTTCCTCATCTAGCTGTGTTACCTCTCTTTCTTTTGTATCCATGATATTCAATTTTCTCTTCCTTAATGGCATCTGAGGGTGGTTTTGTTGATAGTATTAATGAGTATTAATAAAGAATAAAAAGTTAAAAAAATAATAAAAAGAAAATCGAAAAGAGTTGTTTTTTTTTTAAAAAAATTAATAATGAAATAAAGAAAAATAAAATAAAATAAAAATTTTTAAAAAAGGAAATTATTCCCCCCCTCCTTTTTTCCTCTCCTCTCCTCTCCTCTCCCCTCTTTCTTGAGAAAATCTTGTGGTGAACTGTGAATTATAACAAACAATGCCTGTGATGGAGGGCCTGAATTGGGGAAAAGTAATAAAGGGGCAAAAAAAAAAAAAAAAAAAAAAAAAAAAAAAAAAGAAAAACGAAAAAAAAAAGAAAAAAGAAAAAAAAAGAGCGTATGGACCCACAAAAAGCAAATAAGGAAAAAATTTGGGTCAAGAATAAAATGATTTGCTTTTAGGTGTTGGTTGTCTAAGAGTTATGATGAGAGGAATAAGAGGAAAACGGAAAAATGGGGGAACAAATTAAAAAATTACTATTGTATTTAGTGGAACAAGAACTAGTTAAAATGGAGAGCCAGGGATGGGAGCACTGCTAGTGAGTTAAAACGGTGAAGTAAAAACCCCCCAAAATGCCACAAACATAAGTTTGAGTCCCAGATAAGATAATTTGTTCGTTATTGAGGTTTGAATGAGAGGAGATGTAAAGGAGAAAGGAAGAAACTAATATAGAGGGAGAAAAGAAAGAGATAGAGAGAGAAAAAGAGGGAACCACTAAAAGAAGAAAAAAGAAAGGAGAGAGAGAGAGAGAGAGTTAAGGGTTTTGGAGTACAACCCTCATAGAGAGAAAGGAAGAGAAGAGAAAAGATAATGGGACATGTAACACTTATGGGTAGTGTAGTTCAAGGAGAGGAGAGAGTAAGACCGGCAGAGAGTTAATCGGCCAAATTGGAGGAGGAAAAAAAGTATCAAGAATGAAGATAAGAGAAACAAACGAACAAATATAATAAAATGGGATAGGTTATAAAGTCTGCAGATTATTCTTGATTTTGAGAGGTTATCTTCTTGCTTTTTCTTTTCTCTCCCTCTTCCTGGTTGGTGACTCTGTACCCCGGGTTCTGCCCCTTTGGCACGCTCAGGTAGAGGTTTGCAGTTGATAAGTCTCTATGGCAATGTCATGTATTGTGCTTTAGTCTCGTTGGCAGTCGAGGCTCATTAGCATTTATAGGCTCCGACAGTGAGAGAGTCCGTGTTCCTGGAGCCTTTCTCCTAGTCTTTCCTTCCTCAATTAGTAGCCTGATAATCCAGCTATGGGGTTGCTGCTGCCTCTGCCTGGATAGTAAGAGGCTCAAAGAGCTGGCAACTCCCCACTCTATTTCCACTCAGCACAGGGCTCTGGGTAAGGCTCAGTCAGTCAGAGCTGCTAGCATAATCAGGCGGGTTTTCCGCTCACTCAAAGACCTCTGGCTCTGTCTGCCACTCTGTCCGGTAACACAGGCGGACGCCCACTTCCGGGGCGCTTGGAGGAAACTCTCACTCACTGGCTGCGCGCACAGACCAAGATATCCGGCCAGCAGTCTCACGCTCTGAGTGAAACCCCCAACCGCAGGGAAAAGTTGCAGCGTTGGAATTGAGTCTCGCTCCGTCCCCGTGCGCGGCTTTTGCAAGGCGCTGGGGCGGCCCGAGATTCTGCTTTGGCCCACACAAAGGCCCCTGACTCTGCCCCTCTGTGCGATAACACGGATGCGCACTGCCGAGGCACTTGGAGGAATCTCTCATTCACTATCTGCGCGCGCAGACCAGGATATGAGGCCGGCCGCGTTTCCCTCTGAGTGAAACCCCTCCAGCACAGAAAATCTCCACTGTTGGAATTAGTTCTCACTCCCTCCCGTACGTGGCTTTCCCAGGGCGCTGGGGCTGCCCAGAGACTCTGCCCTCGGCCCACAGAAAGGCCTCTGAACCTGCCTCTCCGTGGGGCAACACGGGCACCCACTCTCGGGGCCTAGGAAGAAATCTCTCGCCCACTAACTGCGCGCACGCCAACCAGGAGACCGGGTAAAATGGCCACCCCACTTGTCTTTCTTTGTTTGGGTTTGGCGTGAATGTTAGCTTGTATTGCCCGGGTTGCCACAGGATCAGTTTTTCCTCGGCTTGGATCTCCGTGCCACAACCTGGTTCGGCCGTTTGTGCCACGGCCTGGATCTATTCACCCCCTTTGCCCGCCTCAGTTTCTATATTCACAGTTACCAGTGAAAGCTGCCCTGTTTAGGTTAGTGAGGAAGGCGGAGCATTTCTTACTCCCTATTTCCTTCGGGGTTTGGTTATATATTTAGCCAATTTTTCACTCGACCATACCTTTGGGTGTATTGCGAAGCTTCTGGAGGCTCCAAGTATAGATTTTCTGTTTCTGGTTGAAGATCTTGTTGAGTTTTGGGGGAGATTTATCGGTATCGCTTCCTACCCCGCCATTACTCTGACGTCATCTCCCAGAAGGCTACTTTTAAAGAGATAATTGGCAGAATCCTAAAAGATGAGACAGCTGGGTGGAAATCTGGGAAAAGGATGTTCTAGGCAGAGAAAATATTACACGGGTCTGGAGGGCACTGATGTATGAATATATCAGAAACAAGGCTCTTGTTCATTCACTCACCAATTGACTCATTCATTCAACAGATATTTACTGAGTAGCTCTGATGTGCCAGGCATTGTTCTAGGTGTTGTGGTGTAGCAGTGAACACATTTCCACGCTGGCCTCTCCCTTAAGGTTTTCACCTGTATGTGGAGTTCTTGATTCTGGAAGAAGGCACCAAATGCTCTTTTCTTAAATGATCTGCATAGATCCTAGAGAGAGGATTGAACCTGTTAATATTTATATAAAGTTCACCCAAACCAGGGTATGTTTGCCCTTCTGAAAGCTGGGTAGCATTTGGGCAATTCTTACCTCTGAAGGTTTCTAAAAGTAACCAATACAAGTCTAATAATGTATAGTTTAAAATATTATATCTATCTTGCTCAAATATATTTAATATTTTAGTAATATAGTATTATTGACAGTAATCCTTTATTCACCTTTAATGTATCACATTGTATCACATTATGACACCTAATATGCCTGGCATGATTTATTCTTTAGATGACTTGAGAAGTTTTCTGTAAAGTCATACAATGCCATATCTGGCTGGCCACACACACATACCAAATTTGTGAAGTTTTTTTTTTTTTGTTAACTTTACTAATTTAGTCAGTGAGAAAGATAAGTAGGACTGTATTGGCAAAGCCACCTATCTCTTCAGACAGCTGATGTTGCTGCAAATCAGAATTGATTTGAATTAAGGTGAATGATAAACATGCCCTGTCAGACTGCCTCCTGGGAGTGAACTGGGGAGTTTTCACTGTGAATTTTCTTTGTCCTCCTGGCCTCAGGTTGACTCTAGCTCTGCCTGTCTCTCTCCTCACCAAAGCAGGCTTTATCTCCTCTGCCTCATGTCCTAGCCCATTCCTACCTCCAGACACTGAGGCAAAGGCTGAACTTTCTTGTGCCTGACTCAAGGCTAGGTCACTCTGTACAATCACTGATGAGCCTTGTCCTTCCAGAGACCCCATTAGGACATGGTCAAAATGCCAAGAGCCTGCTGAGCAGGGCTAAATCTGTGTGGGAAATTTATATGGGTTTAGAATCCTGAGATCCTGACCTGTGGGTACTTGGCCTTCCCCAGTGCAAGTGTTGGAGGAAACCACTCAGGGTCATGCCTCACGGAGATGGGGAGAAATCATAAGGTGTGTGGCTTTGGTTCTCACCTCCCATCCCATCTCTTCCTGGGCCTGGAAGCTCCCTGCCCCCCCCCCCCCCCCCCAGCACTGTAACATTTCTTAGAGTAGCTCAGGGACAATCTAAGGAGTGAACACAAGAGAATGCCCTTCTGGAAATTTAAGAACAAATTTCCTCTTGGCTTCAACTTCTTTTGCCCTGGTCTATGCTTCCTTCAAAATTCATCCCAGAAGTACCTGGGAAGCATTGTCTGGCCCATGCCTCGTACCCCAGATGCAGACTGTACTTTGACCTGTGCAGCACAGGCATGTCCTCTCCCGTGGCCCCTCTTGGCTGAATCTTGACCATTTACTTGCTTTTGTTTCCCCCAGGAAGTCAGATACCCTGTCTCTTATATGTCCCGGATATTTAGGAAATTCTTGTTGAATGCATATTCCTCAGAGCTAAAGGTAGAACTGAGTAGAGTATTTACTGCCCCAAGTAATTATAATACCCTCTTTGCATAAATTACCTAAGAATAGTATATTCTAGAATTAAGAACAATATAAATTGACATATGTTCCTAATGTGAGTAATGGTTTTTTACATATTGACTGGATCCTTTTCTGAAAAACAGCAAGAGTGCTTTTTTAAAAATATGTACATATTAGCATTTTGTATGTACTGCTATTTAAGCTTACCATTCTGGCTTAGCCATTAGTATAATCTCATATGCCAAAAGTCAAACAGATGTTCAAAAGGGTGACTCATTGTTGTTCAAATGCAGAAAAATGGTAAAGACCATTTAAAACCAACTTAAGTATCAATAAACTTTGAAAGAGATATTCTCTTGAGATTTAAAAATAAACAAAATGAAGAGGACATCCTTCCGAGAGGAGAATTAAAAGACGATCAGTGAGAAGCAGAGATTAAAAGTCTCACTTTCTTTTCCACCCCCAGTACAAGGATAAGGTACTAGGCACTTCCGACTGTGGAGTTACTTTTCTCCCATGGTTTCTGTCTTCATGTCTTCCGGAGCTCAGGGAACTATAGAGAGTTTTTTTTCATGGGTTGCAGGTAAGAGCCTTTGAATTTCAAATTATAGCTATCCTGAGCACTGTAAACCAAAATGTGTCTTGCCTCGCTCTTAGCTATAATCATCCCGAAAGAAAACATGCTTTTGCTGTTTCCTTGTGGAAGGACCTGGGGCAGAGCTGACTGCCTGACTGATGGGGGCACTGATTGATTGGATAACTGACATTCATTAAGCACCTATTATGTGCCTGTAATGAATGCAAAATAACAGAAGGCTTCTCCTCTTCAGAAACTTAAATGTCATAAGGGTAAGAGAGGTATTTAGTCTCTAAGATCAGCAGAAATCAAAGATGTCCTTGTACTACTTGGTATTTCCATGTACCTATATTAAATCAAACTTACTGGCTGTACTTGCAATATTCTCAGATTTGGGGGACTTAGATTTGATGTTTCAGACAAATAACAATAGGAGGTATATTTTGTGCGTTCTAAGGAGTTTCAATTTGCATTTGAAAGAGTACACTATTTCAAATTATTTTTTAGAATTAGACTGAGTTGAATAAATATACACATGAGTTTTGAATGGTCCCAAATTTGAATGTAAAAAATAAATTGTTTGGCAGACAGATCTACTTAAATGCACACCTCTACTACATACTAATTATACAAATAATCGGATACACATACAAACCCGCACATGCAGATAGATAGTTGCAGATGGTTACTGATCATTGATTAAAGAGTCTGAGGCCTGGAAAGGACCTACCATATTTTTTTGCTCCATAAGACACACTTTTTTTCCCCCAAAAGTGGAGGGGGGAAATGCCCATGCGTCTTATGGAACAAAAAATATAGTATTTTATTAAATATTTTAACACACCATTTGGTTCAGAGTATTTTTTTCTTATTCTTCTTTAAAACCCTAGGTGTGTCTTATGGTCAGGTGCATCTTATGGAGCGAAAAATACGGTAAGTTCATGTAGCCAAACCCTTCTATTTTCTAAATCCTATGACTAATGATAATAATCATAACGGAGCAGTCATCTTGAGCACTTGCTACTCATACAATGTGCATCGGCTGTAGCTTCCATGAAGGTAGAACTTGCTTTTGTATCCTCAGTGTCTGCTTTGATGCCTCTACATAATAGGTGAGCGCTTAACCACTCATGTTGCACAAGTGATTGACATGTGCCAGGTCCTGTATTAAACTCTTCATATACATTATACTCCTGAACCATCAAAATCACTCATGATAGATATTACCGTCTCTATTTTGAAGATAAGAAAAGCAGGCCAAGAGAGATGTTAGTCATGTGTTCAGGGCTAATAGTTTGTTGTTAATGGAAGAGTTGAGAGTGAAAATCCTGGTCTTTCGGCTTCCTGCTCCAGGAGGTTTTCTATTGAATACCCACTGTCTCTGTGAACATGTACTCTTGTGTGTGCTAAAGATCAAACTTGGATTAATGTCTATAAACAAGGTATGCATATCACCAAATTAATTAGTAAAGGTTATATTTACATTTCACCAAGTGTCAACTTGAGCTATTTGTTTGAGTGAAGATTTTTCTTCAATTTATTGTAGTCAGTCACTGCTCACCCTCAGTAATAGGTAAGTCTGTGTGAATTGCTCTCTTGCATTTCTTAGCAAAGGCTGATCCTCAGTCAATATTTTTACAGTAGGACAGTTATTTGGAAGACTGTGAGTGTTACTTAAGCTAATAAATGACTATCCTTCAAACAGAATTACAAGCAATGCCCCAATTAACGAAAGTGGTTAACAGTCGCTCTTTGTTTACAATGGCCCTGTTGCCCAAGTTGGTCACTGGCTGGATTGTCTGAGTCCCCAGTGATTTACAAATCCAAAGGAAAGTGGAGAAAACATAAAATTTATTTTTCCACAATTTGAGGCATGAGCTTCCCTAGCATTTCAGAGCCCCTACATTTCTGTGATGGGCTTTGATTCAATCCAGTTTGAATGAAAGACATTTCATCACCCCAGAATGCATTTCTTTATTTGCCTTGGATCTATGATTCTGTCAGTATTGAGAGAAAAGAAAAATCAATGCTGCACTATAAACCCTGGGCCGCCTCTGGCCAACGTGGTCAGCATGGTGTGAGCAAAGGAAATGGCAGGGGAAAAATTGACCGCTCAGCAAGAGTGTGGCCAGTAACGGACACAGCTCAGGGCTAATAACAGCTTGCAATTACACATGGAAAGCCAAAGCGTGTAGGGCATTCAGTGCAAGGGGGATGTAATACAATTTATTGAACCACAAGTTAGAGTTCTGCAGCTTCTCAATAAAAAAAATAACATTGGGCCTATGTTCCTTAAAACACAGATTTACTATGGTGCCGACAGGTGAAGGAGACTTGGAAACTGGAAAGCCTTGTCTTAGCTGGAAAGCAGTCAGGACAATATGGTCTATTTACATTTAAAATTAGGCATCTATCTACCTACCTACCTATCTGTTTAACTAATTAGATTTGGTGCACAGAGAATTCCAGTTTGGGGTTCTGTCTCTAACTATATCTAAAATCATGTTAACAGATACACAGATGCTGTATGTATGTATTTTGTGGTAAAGTGTGCAGGGTTCTCTCCATGCTACACACCTAAGAAGCAGCGTTCTAATGTATTTTGTCTCTCATCATTTTCTTGACACTTTAGTGAAGGGCCCCCTTCCTGCTGGTATTTAACAAACAATGATTCATTTTAAACAGAATTCATAGTGACCAACATGTTCTAGTCAGCCAGGAGGATCCTCTGAGCAAGTAAGAAGGACATGGCTTTGAACACTGAGGCTGATGTTCCTTTTTTTATTGGACTTATGTGGGATTCATGTTTGTTGGGTATTGAATTCTCCAGCTGGAGTGGAACTTCCTCTCTGGGTGTGAAGAGATTTCCAGAGCCTGCTCTTCTCACTGGCTTTCCTGTCTCGCTCTTCTGCAGACGGCTCTGAGAGCATCCCCACAAACCTCAGTGCTCCCCTCGGGCACATGCAGCGGGCTCGCTCTTTCTCAGAGCTCCTCTGCAGCCACCAGATGCCAGTGTACACAGGGTTCTCCTGCTTCCCAGACTTTTCTCACTTCCTCTTTAACAAGTAGAAAAAATTGCAGATTAAGTGGAGCAAAAAAAGAAAAAAAAATACAAGCTAGTTGACGTATATATGTAAATGAGTTCTGTGCATACTACCAGGAGAGACTAGCTGAAACCTTCTATTCTAGGGCTGTGTAGATAGTATTTTCTAAAGTAGGCCCTCAGAACTGTGGAATAGCCGGTCACTTGGCAATGAAAGGAGCATCCTTTAAATATACTTTCTCTTGGCCTGACCTGTGGTGGCGCAGTGGATAAAGCGTCGACCTGGAAATGCTGAGGTCGCCGGTTGGAAACCCTGGGCTTGCCTGGTCAAGGCACATATGGGAGTTGATGCTTCCTGCTCCTCCCCCTTCTCTCTCTCTGTCTCTCTCCTCTCTTGCCCTCTCTATCTCTCTCTTTCCCTCTCTCTGTCCTCTCTAAAAATGAATAAATAAAATAAAAAAATTTTAAAAATAAATATACTTTCTCTTGAGATGGAGAATTTCACTTGATGCCAGCTCCAGGAGGGATAGACTAGTTCACCAGTAATTACACGGGGTTGGAATGGGTCTTAAGCTTGTGAGTGTATCACTTAGTTTGGCACATTTACCTGAAGCTCAATACTGGCTTGGACAAGCTGATGTCATATTGGGGATGGGAAGCAGGGAGGGCAGGCACCAGTGATTGGCAGAGAGCCATTTGTGAACTCCACATTTGTTCTGGGTGGTTAAAGGCTGTATGAAATTAATTGAACCAAACTAGGTGACCTGTGAGCTCTCTGTCCCCCTCGCAGCAAAGTCAAATGTGAAAGTGAGTGGGGAGCAAAAAGGGAAATGGAGCGCTCAGTCTGTGCCCGGGCAAGTGGCTGAGCTGAATTCCTATTGTCCACAGGCAGATACAGCCACACCTCGATCTCTAAGAGCCAGACTTTTCCTTTCCTTGATCCTGTCCAGCCAGCATAGTCAGTTTCACTCGGACAGACACACACACACACACACACACACACTCTTTTCTCTCTTCTCCATGGCATAAGACTGGTGGGGGTGCTCACACGCGCGAACAAACCCTGCACACAGCTGCTGACCTAGAGGTGTTAGCCACTCTGCAGCTGCTATTCTTCTCACATTAATCTATAGGAATCGATGGACATTTCATTAGAGTAATCAAGTGCGGATGCATCCTGCATTTATATTCTGTCCCCCCTCCCCACTGCTTTCACAGACTAATTGGTCCTACAGCCAAGAGTACATGGATATTTTTCCCTATAGATGAATGTCAAGAACGGTTTTTTTTACTGCTGGTTGAAATACCTATCAATACAGAGTCTGTATAAAAGCCTTCGCCCATCAAAGCCGCAGAGCTGTTGATAATACATTATGCACTCTTGTTTCTAATGCATCTCACTTCCTCTTTTACACCTTATTGCACATCCAGGCGCCATTTATGTTTGTCTCATTCAAAGAATTAACTAGCTCTCAGCTGTCTTTGTTTTAATGTTTAGCCCCAGAAATATATTTTCCCCTCTGTATATGTCATCAGTCGCTGCAGGACAGCTGTGGTAAGGAGCTGGAAAGGGAAGTGGCATGGTGTTCATCTGGGGGCTACACCTTTCAGGTCTCTTTCTTCCAATCTCACCATTAAATGCACTTCTTGTCAGTGTCACGTGCTGGGTGAAGGGTACAGAGAACATCTGTGTTCTGAGTGGACATTTTTGTTACTGTGGTTTGATAAAGCAAACAACAAAAGAGGTTCCTGATCCCCTCCTGTAAAAATGATTGGGTAGGCATGGAAATGGTGAGAGGCTGATGAGAAAGAAAAAGTCAAACAGATAAAAAGAGACTTAGTCTCTTTTTTTCTTTTTTTAAAATAGTTTTATTTAGACAATTAATTTTAATATGGGGTGACATTGTTCAACTAGAGCACACAGATTCAGAGAAAATATCTCCAGATCATTTTGACATTTGATTATGTTGTTTACCCATCACCCAAAGTCAAACCATCCCTGTCACCCTTCATTTGGTTTTCTTTATGCCCCTCCCCTCCCACCAACCTCTCCTCTCCTCCCTTCCCCTCCCCTGGTAACCACTGCACTCTTATCTATGTTCATGAGTCTCAATTTTGTGTCCCACCTATGTATGGAATCATACAGTTCTTAGTTTTTTCTGATTTACTTATTTCACTCATTATAATGTTATCAAGGTACATCCACGTGTCGTAAATCAGGGGTCCCCAAACTACAGCCCGCGGGCTGCATGCGGCCCCCTGAAGCCATTTATCCGGCCCCCGCCACACTTCTGGAAGGGGCACCTCTTTCATTGGTGGTCAGTAAGAGGAGCATAGTTTCTATTGAAATACTGGTCAGTTTGTTGATTTAAATTTACTTGTTCTTTATTTTAAATATTGTATTTGTTCTTGTTTTGTTTTTTTACTTTAAAATAAGATATGTGCAGTGTGCTTAGGGACTTGTTCAGGTTTTTTTATAGTCCGGCCCTCCACTGGTCTGAAGGACAGTGAACTGGCTCCCTGTGTAAAAAGTTTGGGGATCCCTGTCGTAAATGATCCTATGTCATCATTTCTTATGGCTGAGTAGTATTCCATAGTACAGGGGTCCCCAAACTTTTTACACAGGGGGCCAGTTCACTGTCCCTCAGACTGGTGGAGGGCTGGACTATAAAAAAAACTATGAACAAATCCCTATGCACACTGCACATATCTTATTTTAAAGTAAAAAAAACAAAACAGGAACAAATACAATATTTAAAATAAAGAACAAGTAACTTTAAATCAACAAACTGACCAGTATTTCAATGGGAACTATGGGCCTGCTTTTGTCTAATGAGATGGTCAATGTGCTCCTCTCACTGACCACCAATGAAAGAGGTGTCCCTTCCGGAAGTGCGGCGGGGGCCAGATAAATGGCCTCAGGGGGCCGCATGCGGCCCGCGGGCCGTAGTTTGAGGACCCCTGCCATAGTATATATGTACCACATCTTCTTTATCCAATCTTCTATTGAAGAGATTTTTGCTTGTTTCCATGTCTTGGCCACCATGGACAATGCTGTGATGAACATGGGGCTGCATGTGTCTTTACGTACCAATGATTTTGAGTTTTGGGGGTATATACCCAGTAGAGGGATTGCTGGATCATATGGTAGTTCTATTAATTTTTTGAGAAACCACCATACTTTCTCCCATAATGGTTGTACTACTTTACATTCCACCAACAGTGAATGATAATTCCTTTTTCTCCATAGCTTCTCCAACACTTGTTATTACCTGTCTTGTTGATAATAGCTAATCTAACAGGTGTGAGGTGGTATCTCATTGTAGTTTTAATTTGCATTTCTCTAGTAGCTAGTGAAGATGAGCATTTTTTCATATATCTATTGGCCACTTGTATTTCTTCTTGGGGGACTTAGTCTTAAAGTGTTAGTCCAACCAGAGGCAGTGGCTGAGCTATGTGGTGTGGACTGGAATGATGACCACTGACCCACTCATACCTGATCTGCTTCCCAAACCAATATCTGCGCTGTGACATGACCAGAAAAACACTGGAAAAAATAAAGATGGGACTTTGTTCTTGGATAAATTTGGCAGATTTTGCTGATTTCCAGGAAGTGGGGGGAGGGGTAGGATTGGCCAATAATCCCTTTTCTGAAGCTCTAGCTGCATGGGAAATGGAAGAAAGGGGTGCAGGTATGCAGATAATGAGCTAGGTTGCCCTTGGGAGCAAGCAGGAGGCCAGTGAGGGAAGTGTTGGAGCCAGTTGTCTTTCTCCCTAGGTAAGGAATTGGGGTAAGTAAGAAGTGGAAATCAGAGGGTTACCTTCTAGCAATATCTTTGTTTCACATCATCATTATTCTATTTTTTCTGCACTGCAAATTTTGAAACTTAAGGAGAGGGTGACTGTCCACCCCATTCTCATTTTGACCTGAGAGGTTACATGTCACTGTTTCCAGACCATAAGTATAGTGAGCCCAGAAGTCTCTGACTGAGTTCCCTGTAGAGTTAGAGCTCCCTGGGCTCAATGCCTCATTCTAGCACTTTGTGTGTGACTGTGAGTAAGCAATTGTCTTGAGCCTCTGTTTCCTCATTTGCAAAATGGAAACAATATTAATGCCTACCCTTAACGCTGTTGGAAGGATTGGAATCCAGGTATTCAAAGCTGCTTTATGAAGTGAGAAATCATGTATATATCTAAATTATTATGATTAATTATAATATAAAGTTTTTCTTTTACAATGCAAACGTGCTCTTAACAAACATGTTTGGTATACACCAAGTGCCACATGCCATGAGACTTTCAACTCCACTCTCTCATTAAAGCCACATAGCAGCCTGTGGATGACATATATTAGTCATTGTCCACATTCTGTGGATAAGAATTGTGTTTCCCAATTCAGATTTCTTCCTATGACGCCCAGATGCCTCCTTACCAGAAGTCAGGGCAGTTTTCCTCCCCATACCCCACTCTACTTCTGGCATTTGTTCTCTAGAAGGTGCCACAAATGGACTTGCTGGTGAACCCTCAGTTCAGGGTCAAATTTTCTTGGGGTGGAATCCCACAGGCTCCTAAGCACAGGTCTTAAGCAAGTCCCCTCACACCTCCCACTTTCCACCTCCCACCCATGCCTCTGCTCAGTATGTCTCTGCTCTAGGGGAGGCGTCAGTGGAAGGCAACGTGTCATTATCCCAAATGGAAGCACAATACTAGATGAGCTAAGGTGGCTTTCAGGGGCTGCCACAGAATCTTTACTCTTAACAATGTTGTGTCCCCAGGAAATGCAAATTCTAAATCACTTTTTGAGACCCCTGTGAGTGCAGTCAGATTGTAACTTGGGGTCTGTATTAAATAACAAACCAGAGAAGGGTTCAAATGACTAGGGTTCTGGGCTGGTGATAGCCACCATGGTTGAGGCTAAAAGTAGAAAGGAACCAGTAGATTTGTCTTTAAATTTTTGATCCAACAATACCCTTTGGATCATTTTTTCTTAAGTTGTTCGTTACCTTCTTACCTTCTGGTATTGGTGGGCTCTACTGATTAGAATCAAGGCTTTCTTAGGGGTCAACACAAAATAGCTGTAGCCACTTGACTCAGAGATGGATATGTCTCTTCTCAACAGGACCTGCTGTTCCTGGGCCTTCACATACTGCTCTCATTTCCCAGCCTCTGCTGAGCTGGGCCCAGTGTGGGGAACTGGGTGTAAGGCTACTTCTGATTCTGTAGACCTCAGCCTGCCTCCAGCAGGAGGTTATGGTTTGCAGAAGTGGAGGAAATTATTTTCTTTTATGATTCTTGGTGCTAATGGAATTTAAAAAGTGACAGTGAAGGCTAGAAGTGACCCTCCTGTGTGTACAATCTCAAAGCCTTGGATATTTATGGATGCCAGATCCATGGATACATATAGGAGCTAGGTCTTTGGAATATGTGTCCCAAACATTTTGAAATTGACATTCTTAAAGGTAACCATATAACCCTTACTTCAAGATATTGGAGCCACCTTATCTGGAAGATAGTGGGTGAAAAACCATAGGGCTGCACTCATCACAGTGTGCCTCATACACAGGATGGCTTATATAGTCAGAAAAGTGGTGTGTGGATTCGGATCCAGTGGTTCCAGTGAGCTGCACAACTTTGGTCAGATTATAGAATATTTCAGAGCTTCATAGTTTATCTATGAGTAAAATGGAGATGATAATTGTACCTATCTTAAAAGGTATTGTGAGGATTGAACAAGATGATATATTAATGCTGTTCATATAGTGCTCGGAATATTGTCTCAATGAATATTGCCACTTATTATTCATAAGATTTTGTTAGGGTTAAATGAGATACTGCATAAAGTACTCAGCATAGCTCTTTGCATACAATAGGCACTTCTTAACTGTTAGGCAGCTTCCCCCAAAGAAAAGATAATTAAAAAATTCTTATAACCATTTCTGTATAAACTTTCCCCTCCAAAATATTTATAGTTTGCCCAAGAGGGAAATGGAAGATGATTCCTTGATTTCCCTGACATCTTCTGAGACAAATTCCCCTCCCTGCACCTTATTTCAATGTCTGTGCAACTGTGCACTTAAGCAATCTTGCTGCACTGTGTACATTACTGAGATGGTTTCTTTGAGGGAAATTGGAGCTGGGGGAAGGTTCTCGGAATTACACAGCGCTTGAGCATGAGAATTCCAAGGGGTGTTTCTCCAGTGTTAAAGGCAAACATCATTGGAACTCAGCTGATTCCCCAGGGCTGTGGGGGTCTGTCTAATTTTCTTTAGGAATTGGACTGGAAGTTGCTATGAAATTCTCAGTTTAGTGTCTGGTTTATTCTCTCATGAGCACTTCTGGCAGCTTGACTTAGTAATGTGGTGATTTATTTATTCACTGAATCTCTTGAGTAACTGCTGTCCATTGTTATTCAGAAGCAAATTCCTATTTATTACCATGGATGCTGGGGAGAAGATGGGAAAACAGGAAGATATTTGGAGGATTCAATGCAAGGGAGAAACTCCAGTTCATGAGGCTCTGAGAGTGAAACAATAGGTGAAGGGAATTGCCTTGGTGAGGGCTTAAAGGGGATGTTAAAGGCCAGGGAAAGGCTTTTAAAGGAAGAAAATCTGCAGAGGAGTCATTATGAATCATGTAGCCAAAAAAGGTAGCAGAGCAGAGAGGTGACGAGGTGAAGGGAGTAGAGAACGTTGTTTTGCTGGCCGTGAAGGGGAAACAGGGGACCAGATGGTGTGGAGACCCAGGCTTTGTGCCACAGGAGCAGTGCTTTCTCCCACACCTGCCCTCGCATTGAGCACACACAGCAATCACTTTCCGTGTTGTGTTTCCTCTGTGAACCCACCATCTTTGTTCTGTACTATTGACTGTCTTCTAAATGTTAGATATATTCTTAACAATATCATACAACTATTATAGCAGAAGCTATTGCTGCCCCACTCACACGCCTTTGACACTCACAGTTTCTGGAAAGGTTGATGGTTTTCTGCTGCCAGCAGCTATGACCACCTGAAGGCCATCTGTGGCTGGAGCAGTGAGCTTGGTTGCAGTGTACTTGCAGCAGGCCAGAGGTGCTGGGAGTGAGCGCTCTGCTGTGATGGGTGGGAGTCATTACATAGATGCTCCAGCTTCCTTATCTCTCAGTGGGACAACCCTGAGCTTGTTCTTACCATTTCCCACAAGTCACCAGTGGGATTGAGCCCCAGGGGCCCTCAGAGCAACCTACTCACTTGCACACTCTGTATGACATTCTTTCTCTTCCCCTTTCCACTGTCACTGCTTCCTGACATCACTTCCAAAATAAACTACTTTTACTTAAATATTTGTCTCAGGTTGTCTCTAGCAAAACCTAACAGAAATAACCCTTATATGTAAACTTTTGTTTATACATCTTTTCTTTCTTTCTTTCTTTCTTTCTTTCTTTCTTTCTTTCTTTCTTTCTTTCTTTCTTTCTTTCTTTCTTTCTTTCTTTCTTTCTTTCTTTCTCTCTCTCTCTCTCTCTCTCTCTCTCTCTCTCTCTTCCTTCCTTCCTTCCTTCCCTTCTTTCTTTCTTTTTCTTTTTATTTATTTTTGTGACAGAGACAGAGAGAGATAGAGAGAAGGAAAGACAGGGACAGACAGACAGGAAGGCAGAGAGATGAGAAGCATCAGTTCTTTGTTGCGGAACCTTAGTTGTTCATTGATTGTTTTCTCATATGTGTCTTGACCAGGGGGCTACAGTAGATGGAGTGACCCCTTGCTCAAGCCAGCGACCTTGGGCTCAAGCTGGTGACCCTTGCTCAAACCAGATGAGCCTGTGCTCAGGCTGGCGACCTCAGGGTTTCAAACCTGGGTCCTCTGCATCCCAATCTGATGCTCTATCCACTGTGCCATCACCTGGTCAGTCTATACATCTATTCTTGTTTATTGACATTGTAGGTTCTGTGCTAGACGATGAGCTAGGAGAGTTTCTCTCTTCTTTGTGTGCCCACACCCCTGCTCCCATTACCACTGCCACCACCACCCAGACAGGATGCAGCAGTGTCTGGCTCACAGGAAGGGCTCAATGGACACTTGCCAAATGAAATGAAATGCCTCTGTGAGAGAGCACTGCAGTACAGGTCTGGGACTTCCTCATCAATCTTAGTCATGTTATTTTCTCACTCTGTGACCTTGAACAAGACAGTTTGCCTATGTGTCAGTTTTCTCATTGAAAAAAAAGGAATTGAATGACATGATCTCTAAAAGGTAGGAACATATACAGTCATAGAGTATGGAGTATATTATGGTCATTCTTTCTCAAACATGTATGTCTTTGGCCTCTTGAATAGAAATTCCTGTACTGTCTGTGGCTCTGGTTGAGTTCAAATAATTTCCTCTGCAGCAAAATCTATTACATCAAAGCAAATAGAAAATATAATCCAATAACATTTGATATGCAAACTGAATATTCATATGGCTTTGCTTTAGTGCTACAAATTCCTGTTTGTCTAATGAAGATGGTGGACTGAAAGTTGACATACATAAGCGGCATTCATTCTCAAGGATGAATGCCAGGAAAAATGGAAATAAACTCTGGATAAAACCCAAGCAGTGCTTTTTATTCTTTGTCCCCAGCAAAGGTTATTATGGGACAATGAGATAGATTGATGTCCCAGAAAGTGACGAGGGGATCAGGGCCTGGCTTCACACATCGCAGTCATTGCCCTCCACTCTGACCTGGAGGGCACCACCTCGCGGTACAAGGGGGGCTCAGGCTCCACATCTATTAACTCCTTGGCTTCTCATTTGAAACTGACAACTAGGTGACATGGGCAACTGTCCACACGGAACAGGACAGAGACCATCAACTCATTCCACATGGGCCACCAGACAGCACCTAGAGGTAATAACATTCTGTCAATAGTGACCTGGGCTGGATTCAAATCAGTGATTTAGGGGTGAAAGGCGCTGGATTCTATTATGAAGTGCCCTTAGCTATCCAGGGGCTGAAAACCATCCCTTTACCACAGCTAATGACAGAATCAAAAAAGGCAGTCTTGTTCTCTCTTTTTTCTTGTAACAAAGTGAATACAGTTTTTTTGCATTGAGCTAGGAATGAATTCACTGATAGAGCATGGTAGAGAAGATGGGATATGTGCTTCCACTAAATATACTATATCGTTGATATATATTACACACATTCACATTGTCCTTTTTACTTCTTCTTTCTTCCTTTCCTAACATGAAGTTTTCTGAGCTGAATATAACTATGACTTGTTGTTTGAATCACTTTTTTTTTTTTGTTAAGGCCAAATTCATGAATCTCTAAGACAAACCTCCATTTTTGGGGTTTACTATGGACTTACCATGCATACGGCATTCCACATGGTTAGTCTCATGGAGATAGTCCTTCCAGAATAGAATCCCAAACCAGTTTGGCTTAAGCCAGGGTAGGCGAGTTGGATAGACCCTACACCTTGGGATGCTGCAAAGCTGAAAGTGAAGAGACCATTCCCTGTACCTGTTTATTTTCATTTTTTAGATGGAATGAAATGCATACTTCACCAACAAAATACTTACTAAAGATCAAGGGGTCCATTTTTCTTTCCACTGGCTTACTTTTTTTTTTCTTCCCCCTGCTCATTTGAATCTTAACCTTGTAACTAATAGCCTGATCTTGGAAATAAATGAACAATTAAGCTAGGACTACTTGCAAATTAAGATAAAATAACTAAAAAAGCTGTGGCTCTCTTTTAAAGACCATAAGCCAGGATAGTAATAATGTTTTAAATTGTGCAGTAAGGCTTTGAACCTTTTTGTTCTTACTGTACAATCCCTTTAAAGTGAGGGTTTCAAAGCTTTTATGAGATAAGCTGCAGATGCCTTCTGCAAGGTGCTGTGTAGTAAAGAGATGGTCATAAACGTCCTCATTTTCCAGATGAATGTGGTGAAGTTGGGGCTGAAGTTTGGTTCTCCCTCCCAGCTCTTTTACCGCCTTACTTCTCTAGGGCCGTGTTTTCACAGGGCTCCTTGACCAAATAGTGTACTCAGGGTGATTTTCAAGTCAGCCCTCTGCATGGCTGTGCAAAAAAAATGCTTTAGCCACAAAGCATGAGTCTGGGGGTACAATATAGAATAGAGAAGGTGGAGACCTCCAGCAGGGTAGGATGTTTAGAACTGTCAGTTAGAAAGGTTTATATGACCCTAAATCCTTCCCTGAGCAAGGCCTGAAATTCCACCCGTGTTCATCTCTTTGATGTTGACCCCGATTAAAACACAGCTGACGCCAAGAGAACCGTCATGTATTTTAGTGTGAATGACTGGTCTAAGAGGACACAACTGGGGGAATGAAGACAGTGAAGATGAAGGTAGGTACATAATAGACAAAGAATAAGGGAACTCATTTGGGACACCAGCTGAGAAAGAAGACAGTGGGTGAAAGCTCTGCAAACCTCTTTGGCTAAAGAAGTATTACCTACTTTACAATTTTGCCCAAATAGACTTGAGGCCCTTTGGCTCTGTCTCCAGTGGGCTGGCGGGCTGGTGCTGTGTGGTTTCTGAGCTGCTGCATGGGTACTTTCAGAACATCCCCCTGGGCTCTCTGTCTACTGATTTCACTCTAAGTTATCAGAGTAGCTTACATGTGAAATGCCTGGCTAACACTCAGCTCCTTTTGCAAATGAGTAAAGACATTGAAAAGAGATGAGAAAGATTGGATAGTAGCACTCAGAGAGGCCCTTGAATGATGGAGAATGACTGCTGTTTTGACAGGCTACAGAGAAGGCTTTTGTGCTTGGGAGCTATTTGTAGCTGGGATTCACTCTGTCCGTTTCTGTAAGAGACTTCTGCAGTGGGGTGCATACTCTTGCACCCCCTTTCATCCTTCTCTCACTCTTCCTTTCCCTCATTATACAGTGTGTTTGACACACAAAGCATAAACATGCATTATCTAATTTTAGCTTCCCTCCAAAATTTTTTGGAGCAATTTAACAAACAAGCAAGCATACGTATCCCTTTTCTTTTTGCTTTGTTCCCCCCACAAAGAGACCTGATCTATCTGTTCAGAGCCAAATGGATGTAATTAGGTGAAGAATTGCTTTCTCTCCATATCTGAGCAAATATGTTTTGCAGCACACCAATTTCTCAAGGGCAGTGGGCTGGGACGGCCAGTGACTGCAGGGGGATGGCTGCTGACCTTCAGGCCAGGCCGACTTTAATTTGCAGAACACTGCTGGTCCCAGGAGGCTCTTCAGGCTGGGCCACACAATCAAACTGAACCAGCAGCCTGCCTCTGTCCAGCTGCACCCACCACCCTACAGGACGAGAAGACATCGCCACTGCAGAGACTTTGGAATTACAAATTGGGAAATAAAGCACCGTAAGGAATTCAGCCTTTTATGCAGGAGCCGGAAAGCCACGCTGTCTCGGCAGTGCCCCTTTCCGCCTGCATTATTTAACAGGAACGTCTCAGTAGATGTAGCACATACATTCCAAGTTTTGATTGCTCATCCTATGTGCTTGTTTCAGAAAGTGATGCTTTAAGTAAACTTGATGATTAGATCCCTATTCTGTGGATGGCCTGGAAAAGGAATACTGGTTTAAAACAATAGAGATTACCTGAGGGCTGCAACATTTTTTGACACGGGAGTCTCCTGCCATCTCTAGATAAACAAAGTCACTGAATGTCTCCCAGCTGATCTGATTATCACAGCTGTCTTAATGACCATGTTGGGTTGCCACATGATCAGTCCAGTTGATTGCTGCACAATCGATTGAAATGATGAAAAATAATAGCAGATTGACCGGGCAAGGGTTTGTTTGCATGTGAAAGCGTGTGTACTCTGGTGCTGAAATTTTTGTTCTCAATCTAAGAAAGTTGATGGCAGATAACAATTGAAGACAGTGTTAGCTTATGGGCCAGTTTAAGCCATGCAGTGTTCTGGCAACATAAATGTCAGGGACAAAATACGATAATCGTGGCTATTACATTTAAGCAATTAGATTAAATGTCAATGAAATGTTTACTTCCACATGTTTGTAGATTGGAATTCAAGGAAGAAAATTCTCTTGAATGCACATTACATATAGAAAGTGACAGGAATGTAAATAAAATGGTAGTGTATGATTTTTAAATGAGCTGGTTGTCAAACAGTAACAAAGAAACTATCTTTTGCACTCTTTTAGTTGTCTTTGTGTAGCACTTATTACTCTTTAAAAAACTTGTTTATGTGTCTGTTTTCCTACTAGACACTGAGATTCTTTGGACTGATACCTACAGCTTCTTTTCTTTTCTTGATAATAACAGTAGCTAACAGAGTACCTGTTTTTGCCAGACATTGTTTTACATTATCAACTAACCTGACTTTCATAACACATGAGATGAGTACTATTATTAAGCCCATTATATAGTTGAGAAAAATGTGCACAGAGAGGTTGAATAACTTGCTTAAAGGTACAGAGTTTGGTGGTGGTGGATCCAGGATTTCTGCTTAGGCAATCTGGCTCTAGACTCTGTGTTTCAAAGCATTCTACTGTCTTATTCTTTGCAGTAGTTGCAGCTACAAATAGTATGTGCTCAGTTAATGTTGCCGATGAAGGCGTCTTCCGGTAAAGCTTAACCTATACCTTTACAACTATAAAGATTAAAGCATAAGGAGAGTTGACTAATTTGATTTTTAGTACCAGGGTGTACTCACTCTTTGGATTATGTGGACAGGCTATAGAGAACCAGAATGACAACTCTTCTGTTGATAACACTTGCCTTTAAACTAACGGTATTTGATAAAAATTGATTAATTTTCCATTTCTTCCTGGCTTTGACTGTTTACTTCACTCTTAAGAGATTTGAATGTGGCTTGTAAAAGTACAGTGGTCCCTCGTCTACTGTAGGGGTTAGGTTCCAGAAGCCCCCACTATAGGCAAAAATCCATGAAGTAGCAACCTTATATATTTTTTATTATTTATATATATTTAAGGCTTTATAAACCCTCTCCACACTCTTACAAACCTTTCCCGCACTGTTATCAACTTTTCCCACACTTATTTTGCTTATTTTTCTGCAAAAACAATTAAAATAGTAAATATATAAAAATACCTATATACTGCAAAATCCTGCTATATAGCGAAAAATCCATGATACAAAATTAGATATATACAATTTAAAAATCTGTGATACAGTGAGACCATGAAAAGTGAGTCATGGTATGGCGAGGGATGACTGTATATATGATACAATATAATTTAATTAAAAATTAAGATTACCCCATATATAAATAAAATAGAAAATATAAAGTGGGAGGTAGGTCACAAACATGCAGATCTTTGAAGTATAAATAAATATTATACTTGCTTATTGAAATTGGTGATTGGCTTCCTGGAAGCCCATGTAAAGAGATACCTCATTAGTACATGGTCATATTACCCATGAAGGGAAAACATTGAGAGTGGATAAGGCAGAACTTACTTGTTCCTTACAGAAAACAAACCTCTTTTTTCTTCATTTATCATTTGAGTTACCATATATGACAGAAATTCTTCTTCCTCTGTAGCCTGAGTTATCATTTATAGCCCAAAACCTTCTTTTTTTTAAAAAACTTATTTTTCAATCGCAGCTTACATTCAATATTATTTTGTATTAGTTTCAGGTACACAGCATAGTTGTTAGACAATCGTATACTTTACAAAGTGTTCTACCTGATATCTTCAGTACCCACCTGATACCATATGTATTTATTACAATTCTACTGACTGTATTCTCCCTGTTGTACTTTATGTTTCTGACTATTGTAACTACCAATTTGTACTTCTCAAGCCCTTCCCCTTTTCACCCAGTCTCCCACCCTCCCTCCAGTCTGGCAACCATCAGTCTGTTCTCTGTATCTATGAGTCTGTTTCGATTTGTTTGTTAATTTATTTTGCTCTTTAACTTCCACATATTTGTAAAATCATATAGTATTTGTCTTTCTCTGACTGATTTCACTTAGCATAATACTCTCTAGGTCCATTCATGCTGTTGCAAATGTAAGATTTCATTTGCTTTTATGGTCGAGTAATATTCCATTGTAATATGTACCATAGATTTTTTAAAAAATTTTATTTATTGATTTTAAAGAGAGGAGAGAGAGAGAGAGAGAGAGAGAGATAAAAGAAGGAGGAGCAGGAAGCATCAACTCATAGTATGTATTTGCTTCTCATATGTGCCTTGACTGGGCTAGCCCAGTTTTAAATTGGCGACCTCAGCATTTCAGGTTGATGCTTTATCCACTGAGCCACCACAGGTCAGACCCCAAAGCTTTTTGTATCCTCTCATCTATTGATGGGCACTTGGTTTGCTTTTCAATCTTGGCTATTATAAATAACACTTCCATGAACATAGGATGCAATATTTCTTTTGAGTTAGTGTTTTGGGTTTCTTTGGATATATACCTAAAAATAAATCTTTCTTACTTTATGTCTAAAAGATAGTTCTCATCCTTTTCTATGCATAGGAGTCACAGAGTGATTAAATATTCAATATATAATATCCTCAATAACTTTTTAGAAAAAAGTAATAGATTTCATAAACTTGCTTTTTATAGCATCTTTTAAAAATCACGATATAATTGAAATATAACATTTTATTAGTTTCAGGTGTTTCATGTAATGATTTGATATTTGTGTATATTTCAAATTGATCACCATAATAAGTCTAGCTAACATCATCACCATACATAGTTATAATTGTTTTTCTTGTGATGAGATATGGAAACAACCTAAATATACATTGATGGATGCATAGATAAAAAAAAAAACTGTGGTAAAAAAAAGTACAGATGTACAGATAATTTTACCCCAGAAACTACTTGGTTGTTGCTCACTGAATCAGCTCATCTACCCAGGTCTTTGTCCTGAAGCGCTGCCCTGTGGCCTGTCCCAGTCTTGATGTCCCCTACTGCTAGACTCACTCAGGTCTCCTAAAGACCTGACAGATTATATCCCATGTACCTGCATGATTCCTGAGTTCACCACTGTCCTTGCTCCTTCCACATGCCTAAATTTCATCTCTCCTATCTGAGTAATTAGGTGAGGCATAAAGAAGATACTTCCAGGGTCTCTGTACTTTGTTTCAAACACTAAATTAGAGAAGATCATCTTCACAAATGTAGGGACAATGTGATTGTACCCTATTACTTCTGCTAGTAAAATTGGTTTGGATTCTGAAAAACTGGCTTATTTGCAGGTGATCTTCTCATGGGCAGGTAGACGGCGAGAGAAGATCCTAAAAGGCTTGTGTTGGATAGTTTCCATTTGCCTTTCCAGATCAACTCTGCACTGTTCTTTATTCTGGCTTTGCTTCCGAAGGCTGACATCATGAGCTACATCCATTTGGTTTTCTTACTCTTTGTTTTCTGGTCAGATTTGGCTAATGAAGATACTAGCAGGTAGGAGAGAGTAGGAAGAAGAAGGTTGGGGTATTAATACTGTGCTCACTTTTTGTTGGGGCCCAACAGTTGACAGTCCCCTTTTTTCCTCAATTAAAATCCATATCTTCCCCTCAGGAAGGCATTCCAGAGCTACAGCTACAAAGCCTGTTCTGTAAATGGTTTCCTCTCTTTGCTCCATCAGGCCTTGGTCTATGAATAGTCTATCCCTTAGGTGTTTTACCAACCCCTGCTGCTTTCCCTTAAGCTGCCTGCACCTTTGTAAATAGTGCCTTCATTACATTTTTCCAGTTTCCTTGTTTTTGTTTTGACCGATAGAGAAATGAATGGTGACTCAGTGAGGACAGAGTACCCAAGTGCTCCAGACACAGGGCAGAGGAACTGCAGGATATTCCAGGGCAACCAAAAGGTAGAACTTAGGTAGAGCTTGCATGCTATCACTGGACTTGGGAAGGCATAGGGCATCCAGCAAGCACTGAAAGACAGTTTCAGTAATCAAAGCAAATTAGTTAAAGCCCAGATCATTCTAAACAAACAACTGGTTTGCTGGTGGGCACTGCTTTAAATAAAGGTTGAAATCTAATAATCTTCTTTGACTGCCAAGCTATTCAGTCTTTACTGTAGCCAGAGGGAACAAGTCACAGTGAATGCTGTTTCGTTTGCGTTCAGATTTAGTCTAGTGAAATCTTCTGAGTGATTGAATTTAGCACATGACAGTTCATAGTGTTTGGGAGGAACAGTGGGATTTTATTTCAATAATAGGTTTATGTTTTCAGGAAAGAACTTATTTTAAGGAAAGATTCTTATTTACTTTCATGGCAGTAAAATATTTTTTAATTCAAAAAGGAAGTCTAAAGGGACTTAAGGGTCTGGATAGCCAAAATTTCCCCAGGACTAGTAGAAGTCTTATTATGGCTCTATCAAAATTTGTCCAAATAGACCAATGTTTAAAAATAATGATTTAGAGCCCAGTTTAAAATCTTACTGGCATATCTAAAGTCTCTTGCAATGGAATGTGGATGAATAAAGCCATTATTTGGGTAATTTAAATAAAATATGATTTTAAGAAATTATCCTAGAGATTTAATAGCAATAATATTTTTGAACTGAATTAAAAATATTTTCTTCATGTACTAACAGAGTGTCATAAAACAGGTTCTTTAAAACTGGATTATGAATATGATAGTTATAGCATGACATTTCATCATATTAGACTAAAAGAACATGAAGATGATGCCTTGTACTGATATTAAGTATAATAAATATGATAATAGTGAAGATGAATATAACTAATACAGCTGTCAGGCACAGCTAAGCTCTTTTCTATATTATCTTAAGCCCAGTAATGCTATAAAGTAGTTATTTTTCCCAGTTTACTGAAAACCCCCCCAACAACCCTGGAACTTAAATGTTAAGCAACTTGCAAAGTCCTCAAAGTTGGCAATGACAGGGCAGAGATGGAGCCCAGGCTGGCATGTCCATGGCTTAACCACTGAGCAGCACTGTCTGTATGACAAGGACAAAGTCAAATATCCCATAAGGAATAATTTTCCCAGAGTCAATTTTATGTTTCTCACAAGGGTATTTTTCATGAGGAATCCTCTAATTCATAGACTAAGTACTACATTTCAATTGGAAAGAATAGTGCAGATTATGATTCTCATTCTCATGTTTAATGTATTTTTTCATCACTGTTCCATTCTAAAAATGAAAAAAAAAATCCTTGAGAAAAAGAAAAGAAAATTAAGGAAAATTAAACACTGCTCATGGATTTTGCATCCAGGCACCAGGGCTCAGGGGAAAATGCATTCTGATGTGAGAACCAAGTCCAGCCCCACTCAAGGCTCACAGCCAAGGTTGTAGCACATCTTTATTTTCGCATGTCCTCACTCTTTGGCCACAGCATCATGTCAGTAACACAGGATCTTAAACTCTCAAGATATGGGTTAAGTTGAGGACTCTCTTGGATTTCCACGGCTGCAACTGATGCATCACTGAACCCATCAGATGTGGCTTTCCTCTGTCTTGTATCACCAATGTTCAAGGGGAAAGCTGAATGTCATGTATGTTGTTATAGAAACCAGAAGTTATCCCTGCAAAATTTTGAAGTCAATATAAAGTTTCTGTTAAAGAACAAGCAATTCTGCTGGTTATATAAAGCCCTGGTTTCTCTTACTGTCCCTCAGAACAAGAGTTTCAGTGCGTCATACCTTTTAGTGGGTTGATTGCCGCAGAAACTCATAATCCCAGAGAAGCAGATACATGTTTAAAATACATTTGGGAACAAATGGTCCACATCTAAAGCCAGTCTCATGGTCAGCAGATAAAGACATTTTGAAGAAAGGATTCTAGAAGGAAAAAACAGACTTTATTCTTGTCCCATTTTATAGACCCATCTTTGCCTTCAAAAAAAGTATTTGTGAATGGAAAAGATGAACATATTTGTAACCTGGGATTCTCTTAGAGGCTCTTAAGGGGCCTGGTTAGGAGCAAATGGATCTGGTTCCTTTCATCTACTTGGACTTCTCTTGTTCTATTGTGAGTGTGAGGGGTTGTGAATGTACTAATAGCGAGAGGGCAAAGTTCTGGGAGACGCAAGGAATACTCTGCTTCTTAATGCAAATACACTTAGGTTGGAGTGACATCTCAAAGCTGCCTTAGATAATAAAAACCTTTTATAGAGGGCTTCTAGGGAAAATACACAATAGAGGAGGAAACATATTACTTTAAAAAAAAATCCTCTTAAGAATCCGTGATGTCCATTTTAGTCCTGAAGTAGTCAAAGCCTTATAGAAGCAGAGGGGAAGGGCAGTTAGCTCTCACCTCCTCAGAGCAGCCTGACACTGACCACCATTTTCTCTTTGATGGTCATGTGGACAGAACCCTGGCCTATGAAAAGATGCAGGACTTAATTTTCCAGGCTCACTTCTGGTTGCTAGTGGCTGTGTTGAAACTGGTCTCTTTCCTTTTTAAAAAAACCCAACAGTCTCTTCAGTGGTTAATTTGATATGAAAGTGGGGAAATGCATGTTTTATGGCAGAGGGTCTCTTTCCCATCAGTAATAGAAACGTGAGAGACACATTCTCAAACATGCTTCATGGCTGAAGGGCAGGACACCTTGTCTGCCCACTTTCGTATTCTCAGAGTATGAGGGGATGGTGGGATATGGAGGGCCGGGGGGGGGAGGGGTTGGGAGGTTGACTCAGTAAAAGGAGGCAGCAATATGACTTGAGGGCTGACTCTGTGTTGGAACTCTTCCTCAAGTCGGCCCTTTGTTCTCCATGCCTGTTGGCACTATGCTGCCCCCTCTTGCTTGGACTCTAGCAGCAGCCTCCGAAGTCATCTCCCTAATTGTACCTTTCTCTTTTCAACAATTCTTTTTATTGCAGCCAAAGCAACCAAACTGAAGACTCACAGGTGCCTTCTCATTGCATGTGGGAAGTAGTTTAGAATCTCTGCCTGGCCTTCTAGGCTCTGAATTGTTTACTTTTCCAGTCTCCACTCCTGTGGCTTCTTCTTCTTATTGTTCCATTTGGCCATTGAGGGCGTCTCTCAGTTTCTCAAACAGGTAGGCTATGCTTTCTTTTACCCCAGGTACATGCTGCTTTTTCTGTCTGGAATGATTTTTCTCCCTTTGAAGCCTCACCTCCTTCTGGCCCCAATTAAACTACCTGCCTTCTGCACATCTTTCAGGGTTCTGTTTGAATGCTCAGTACTTAAGGACTACTCCCCGGGCTAGGGTAGGCCTGGCTGGGTGTCTACAGTCCTTTATGCTTCTCTGAGGTTCCAACCATCACAGCTATGGAGACTAGTTTAAAAACCCTCTTTCCCACTTCTGAGGACAGGGTTGTGTCATTCTGCTCCTGCATCAGGCACATCATGAGGTGTTCAGTAACATTTGCCGACTCTGGCTGGCTCACCACACAGGTAATATCTGTGATGTTGTGTTGCTGATCATGAACCAGCAGTGGCTTGGCCCTTGTCTCTTTAACTCTTCTCTTAGTATAGGTACCCCCTTATTATAGGGCTTGCCTGAGGAACAATTACAGTCAGCAAAGTTATACTTTTGGCTCATTTTTTGGCGAGGCATGAGAAATGGCTTTCCTGTAACCATTCTGCATTGTAGATTTTTGTGTGACCAGAAAAGCTAGAAAAAAGAGTCAAATTTTCTATTTGGTATAGTGTAAAAAACCCCCAAAACCCATTCCATTTAATTTCTGAATTTATTCCTTAAAAAGCAACCCCTGATTTCAGGCAATCCAGTTCGTGTAGACCCAGTGAGACAGAGATCAATATCTGGTTTCTGAGAGATGAGACTGTATGTATTGAAGATTCAAAACTAAAAATCCATGCAGTCAGCAATGACTCAAGGCAGCCTCTGCAGGGCTGCAGGTCACAGAAGAGAAGGAGCAGTTTACCTGCACCAGGGCCCCGAGTCTTTGTTGGAGTGAAAAATAGAGAAGTTACTTACTCCTGTGTTCTCTTGTGACTAGGAAATTGAAGAAAAGGGAAGTTACCCACAGAACAAGTTTTATTAATCCCAGCCTGAACAGGAAATCAGTGTATTTACTCAAAGTCATTCCAGACACCTGTTTTGTGGGTCACACAGTGAAGACAGGAGGACCACTTCTTGTGCTCTGGCAAGGAGATGAAGCAAAGCCATAAGGGACAGCTCATTAGCAGGCAAGCGCAGGAAATGAGCGGGGGCCTGAGGGTGGGGCCGCAGTCCCCACAACAGAAGGAGAGGAGAGTGGGACTCCAGTGACTTGGGTGACTGGGAGGGATCTCTGGGGGAAGGCAACTCTGAAGCTGTTCCCTAAAAGGTGATGGCATTGGGTAGGGAGTGAGAAGGAGGGGAGTGCCTTCTAGCAGAAGGAAGTGTGTGAAAAACCATCGGAAGGTTGAAACAGGTGTGGTAGGCAGAGGCAGATTTAACAGAGGGTTGCACCAGGCACGCACCCTGGGCCCCTGACTTCTGAAGGATCCCCCCCAAACCCCATCTTGACACTTTTTCCTAATGACACCAAGTTTGGTTTCATATGTGCAATTTTAACATTAACAGTACATAATATTTTTTTATTTGCTTATTTAAAAATATGGCTAACGTATTTTTATTTTCTCTGTCTCTTTTTTTTTTTAAGGGGCCCGATATTTTTTCTTCTGCGCCCGGGGCTTCAACTGACCTTAATCCGCCACTGGTGGTAGGTCATATGAATGGGAACCAGTTTTCCCTCTGGAAAATGAAAGTGTGGGCCTGTGGTGGTTTCAGCCACACAATCGATCTGGGTTTCTGCCTAGGCTGACTATAGATTCTGTCTGTGCATTTTGCCTTGAAGGGTCAGGCTCACGCGGCCATGTGAGATGGTGGTGAAGCACACAGTGCAGGCCTCCGCTTCCCTTCTCAGTCCTCGGTTGCCCGCTGCTCAACCCCCAGAAGACTGCCTCCCGTCAGTATGGGAAGTGCAGCTGTCCTTTTCCTTCTTTGCAGAGGTAATAATATTGGGACTGCTTTTCTTTGCCCTTAATGAGAGTTTTTTCAGGAAGAGAAAAGGTAGGAGTTTGGCAGGAGAAAAGGGGACCCATCATTGTAAGGAAGAGACCATTCCTGTAGCTGGGCTATTAGGGAACTAGCAGGTACCACTGTGATTAGTATATTTAATCATTTCAGGAACCCTGTGGGTTAGTACTGTTATCCTCAGTTAACAGGATGGCATTGAGATCAGGAGAGCGAAGCACCTTACCAAGATTACAAAACTATAGTAGAAAGGGCAGATTGGGATTTAAAACTAGATATCAAAACCACATACCTAATATTAAGCTCTACTCTTTTAGGGACTTCTCCCACCCTTATTTTAATTTTTTCTTCTGATATCTTAACTTTATATTTTGAAAATAACTATGCTTATGTTAGACAAGTTGGAAAATATAAAAAAATATAAAGGAATAGAAAAATTTTATTATTTTAATTCTATTACCCAGAAGTTGTTCCTATTAAAATGTTTACTCTACATTTCTCTAATATCTTATAGAATGTTTCATGTCATTAAATTTATATTAGTTCATGTCTGTGTTTTCCTTAATGGTATTAAATTAGCATTTCCCTGTACACTTAATCAACCTGAGTTTGAATAGAGGCAAAACATTTTATGCTTTAGATGTTCCATAGAGTCCCTTCATCATCTCTCATTGGAATTTTAGGTTGGGTCCAGTTTTCTTCACCATGATAAATAAAAGTGAAATGAACACACACACCAACATATGAAATGCACATGCATTTTGATCTTTACTTCTGTCAGATTCCTAGGGATTATATTACTGAGTCAAAAAGATATGGTCAATTTTTTGAGGCTTCTGATGGGCATAAATAAAACATACGCCAGGAAAACATCTCCAATCTATACATATTACATTATTTTTTGGAACTTTTTATTTTTGTGTGGAACTTTTTTGATAATCAGTTTTTCTATCTAGAACACATGTCCATTTATTAAAAAATTATGTCTGTCTCTGTTGTAATGTTCTTGTTAAAATTTTACATATATTCAATATATATATTTTTTATTTTATGAATGT
Source organism: Saccopteryx leptura (assembly GCF_036850995.1). Classification (NCBI taxonomy): domain Eukaryota; kingdom Metazoa; phylum Chordata; class Mammalia; order Chiroptera; family Emballonuridae; genus Saccopteryx; species Saccopteryx leptura. The sequence goes on along the minus strand of NC_089508.1, from coordinate 66,573,750 downwards.
GTTCTTTTTCTATTTTCTTTTAACTGCTGCATATTCATCTTACTTCCTACCTTAGTTCACTAGTTAGAAAAGATTGACAGAGAAGAAAGGGAGGTCTATGGAAATATGCACTGATAAATGAGGCCTCCCTACAAGTTCAGGGGGGTCTTCCTTCCCCAGAAGCAAACTGGGAAAATGCAATGGATGTTTGTAGCAGAGGGTAAGGAGCCAGTGGAGAGACTCCAAGGCCACCATCTCTTAGGAATGGATGAAGGAAAAAGCAGAAGCTGAATGGTGGGAGAATTTACCATGAGAGAAAGTGAGACTCATATCAGCATGAGCCTAAAGGGAAAATGGGTGCAAAAACAGGGGAAGGGCAAGAAATTGTGAGCTGAGTAATTTCAATTCCAGCAAAGTAGATTAGTGACTGAGAGGGTGGAGGAGAATCAGGACTGGGAGCAGGAGAAAGGTGTACAGTAACCACTATGGCCACTGTGATTAAAAACATCTGCAAGACCCCCTCAGTTTAGCTTCTTGAAACTTGTATCAGATTGGAACCTGCCCAATGCCATCTATTGCTAAGGGTCTGACCCCATAGCTAGCTATAACACAACTGATTTTTTTAATGAAAACAGAACATGAATAACGAACACAATCCTGCTTCCAAATGCTGCCAGATATTTGGAGGCAAATTAAAAATTCATGCAACCATAAGCATGATTTAAATTATATGATATTAGGCAAGTTCAGCATAACCTAAATTTGTCATTTTTGTTTTTTGGGTGGCTAATGATAGGGGAAAAGGGTTTCTTTAATTTTTCTCTTATCAGAGTTCTGACTTTCACACCTCTTTTAACAAGGAAATTGCTGGTCAATGTGAAAGCTTTCATTATTTGTGGTTAGTGGCAATATCTAGCACCTCAATATTTAATTAGTATAATTTCTGTTAATGTTTCATTCATGCAAACTGGAAGAGGTTATAAGGGCATTGTTAATTGCATATATATATATTTTTTGTCTAAATAGATACACTTCTCTTTGTTTCTGACTTATAGAAAAAAATTCTTTCCTTTTCTTTTTAAAAATTTTTTCTTTATTTTAGCTTTTCAGTTTGGGCTTATGTCTTAAAATTAAACTCCAGGGTCCATTAGGTGTCACTCATCTGTGAGATGAATTCTGTATTCCATCTATTGATTCCATCGTGGGTGAGCATTTGCTGGGTTTGGGCAAGCACTAGCTGGTGCCCTAAATAGGACTTACATTATTCCTTCAATACAGGATGAAAGAGGAGGGAAATATCTTCATTTGCACAGCTTGGGAGAAAATGTTTCTATAGTAAGAGTTGCTATATATAATACATGTAGTTTTCTGATAAGTAAAATGAAAATAAGTTTGCTTTGTGATATTGAGCCAATGGAATATGTTCATTATTCCAAGCCTATTTGCCTTTGAATAATACCTTCTGGGCTGTAGATATTTTTCAAACCAAGGACATTTTATGGATTGTAAATAGTAAGTGGATATATTTTGTATAGTGAGTTTGCCAGAAAATGTGGGAAAGGTTTTAAGGGAAGATTGTGGCTTCTTTATTTTCAAGAGCCCTGAAAAGTATCTTGATAGCCTCTTTCCCGGTAATATCTGTACCATAGGGCATCCTATTTGTATGGATACCTATTATTAATAAGTTATTTATTAATCCAGCACCTTCTCATTGCAAAATCCACTGACTTTTGTTTAGTTCCCATCCATAGTTTCTCTACGCATATTGCTTCAAGCCCCAAGTATATATGTGACATTGCACTATCTTAACCTTATTTCTCCTTTTTTTAGGAATTCCCTCTCTGTCTCCTTTGATGATTTCTTCTGTTCACTAATTGTGAGTGTTCCTCAATGATCAGAGATAGCCTTCTGATTTTTTTCTCTCTTTCTTTTGTGAGAGAGACAGAGAGAGGGAAGATAGGTATAGACAGAAAGTAAAGGAGAAAGATGAGAAGCATCAATTCTTCATTGCAGCTTCTTAGTTGTTCAATGAATGCTTTCTCATATGTGCCTTGATGGGGAGGAGGGCAGAGTTACAACAGAGCCAGTGACCCCTTACTCAAGCCAGTGACCTTGGGCTCAAGCCAGCAACCTTGGGCTTCAAGCCAGTGACCTTTTGGGCTCAAGCCAGTAACCATGGGTTCATTTTCGTGATTCCATGCTCAAGCCAGTGATCCTATGCTCAAGCTAGTGAAACTGCACTCAAGCTGGATGAGCCTGTGCTCACAGATTACTTCAGGGCTTTGAACCCCGATCCTTTGCATCCCATGCCGATACATTATCCTCTGTGCTACTGCCTGGTCAGGCCACTTTTTTTTTTTCTTAATTCTCTGCCTCAGTGAGTGCCTGCATTGTCTTGGCCTCTTTCAAAATCTTTATCTAGATACCAATCTCAGGGCATTCTTTCCATACCCTGGGGAATTTAAACTTGGTTTTCCTAACTCAACTTATCTAAAAACTGTTGTCTTCTCCAAGATGATTTTTCTTCTTATTGTGCACTTAAATGTTAATCTTGCAGCCAAGTTTGGTTTCTCTTTTTCCTTTTTTTAACTTTATTTAGAAAATTAAATTTAACAGGGTTACATTGATCAGTTATAGTACATAGGTTTCAGATCAACATTTCTATAGCATTTGAACTGTTGATTATGTTGTATACCCATTACCCAAAGTCAAATCATTTTCCATCATCTTATATTTGTCCCTCTTTACACTGTCTCCCCATCCTCTCTCCCATCTCCCTCCCTCATATCCCCCTTCACCTGGTGTTATCTGTGTCCACGAGTCTTAGTTTTATATTTTACCTATGTGTGAAATCATATAGTACTTAGATTTTTATGATTTACTTATTTTATCCAGTATAATGTTCTCAAGGTCCATCTATGTTGTCATAAATGTCATCTTTGTCAAAGATGATTTGTCCATATATATGGGTTTTGCTATGTATTTGCTTTTTTGTTTGATATAATCCCAATCATTTATATTTGCCTTTACTTCCTTTGCCTTTGGGGCAAAAAGAGGAAAGACTCATATAAACAAAATCTAAAATGAAAGAGGAGAAATTACCACAGACATCATAGATATATAGAAGATCACAGTAGAATATTATGAAAGATTATATACCATCAAATTCAAATAACTAGAGGAAATGGGTAAATTCTTAGGACTATACAATCTTTCTAGACTGAGCCACGAAGAAGTAGAAAACCTAAATAGACTCATAAGCAGGGAGTAAATAGAAACAACTATCAAAAACTGCCCTCAAAACAAAAGTTCAGAACCAGATGGCTACACTAGTGAATTCTACCAAACATTCAAAGAAGATTTGGTACTTATCCTTTTCAAAGTCTTCCAAAAAATAGAAGAAGAAACAATACTCCCCAACACATTTTATGAGGCCAACATAATCCTCATACAAAAACCTGACAAAGACAATATAAAAGAGGAAACTACAGACCAATATCTCTTAATAAATACACATGCAAAAATCTTAAACAAAATACTAGCAAATTAAATACAACAACACATTAAAAAATAATACATCATGATCAAGTGAGATTTATTCCAGGAGCACAAGGATGGTTCAACATATAGAAACTAATTAATGTAATACACATCAACAAAACAAGGAACAAAAACCATATGATCCTATCAGTAGATTCAGAAAAGGCATTTGATAAGATTTGACATCCTTTTGTGTTGAAAACAGTCAATAAAATTGGAATAGATGAAAAGTATCTCAACATAGTAGGCCATGTATGACAAACCATCAGCTAATATTATATTAAATGGTGAAAAAAATGAAGGCATTTCTATTAAAGTCAGGAATGAGACAAGGCTGCCCACTCTCTTCACTCTTTTTTTTTTTTTATTTTTTATTTTTTTTTTATTTTTATTATATAATTTTATTTTTTTAATGGGGTGACATCAATAAATCAGGATACATATATTCAAAGATAACAAGTCCAGGTTATCTTGTCGTTCAATTATGTTGCATACCCACCACCCAAAGTCAGATTGTCCTCTATCACCTTCTATCTTGTTTTCTTTGTGCCCCTCCCCACCCCTATCCCTCTCCCATTCCCCCCTCCCCCCCGTAGCCACCACACTCTTATAAATGTCTCTTAGTTTCACTATTATGTCCCACCTACGTATGGAATAATACAGTTCCTGTTTTTTTCTGATTTACTTATTTCGCTTCGTATCATGTTATCAAGATCCCACCATTTTGCTGTAAATGTTCCGATGTCATCATTTCTTATGGCTGAGTAGTATTCCATAGTGTATATGTGCCACATCTTCTTTATCCAGTCATCTATTGATGGGCTTTTTGGTTGTTTCCATATCCTGGCCACTGTGAACAATGCTGCAATAAACATGGGGCTGCATGTGTCTTTACGTATCAATGTTTCTGAGTTTTTGGGATATATACCCAGTAGAGGGATTGCTGGGTCATAAGGTAGTTCTATTTTCAGTTTTTTGAGGAACCACCATACTTTCTTCCATAATGGTTGTACTACTTTACATTCCCACCAACAGTGTATGAGGGTTCCTTTTTCTCCACAGCCTCTCCAACATTTGCTGTTACCTGACTTGCTAATAACAGCTAATCGAACAGGTGTGAGGTGGTATCTCATTGCCGTTTTGATTTGCATTTCTCTAATAGCTAAAGAAGATGAGCATCTTTTCATATATCTGTTGGCCATTTGTATTTCTTCCTGGGAGAAGTGTCTATTCATATCCTCTTCCCATTTTTTTATTGGATTGTTTGTTTGTTTGTTGTTGAGTTTTATGAGTTCTTTGTATATTTTGGATATAAGGCCCTTATCTGAGCTGTCGTTTGAAAAAATCATTTCCCATTTAGTTGGCTTTCTGTTTATTTTGTTATCAGTTTCTCGTGCTGAGCAAAAACTTCTTAGTCTGATGTAGTCCCATTCATTAATTTTTGCCTTCACTTCTCTTGCCATTGGAGTCAAATTCATAAAATGCTCTTTAAAACCCAGGTCCCTGAGTTGAGTACCTATGTCTTCTTCTATGTACTTAATTGTTTCAGGTCTTATGTTTAGATCTTTGATCCATTTTGAGTTAATTTTTGTACAGGGGGAGAGACTGTAGTCCAGTTTCATTCTTTTGCATGTGGCTTTCCAGTTTTCCCAGCACCATTTATTGAAGAGGCTTTCTTTTCTCCATTGTGTGTTGTTGGCCCCTTTATCAAAAATTATTTGACTATATATATGTGGTTTTATTTCTGGACTTTCTATTCTGTTCCATTGGTCTGAGTGTCTATTTTTCTGCCAACACCATGCTGTTTTGATTGTCGTGGCCCTATAATAGAGTTTGAAGTCAGGTATTGAAATGCCCCCAGCTTCATTCTTTTTCTTTAGGATTGCTTTGGCTATTCGGGGTTTTTTATAGTTCCATATAAATCTGATGATTTTTTGCTCTATTTCTTTAAAAAATGTCATTGGAAGTTTGATGGGAATTGCATTAAATTTGTATATTGCTTTGGGTAATATAGCCATCTTGATTATATTTATTCTTCCTAGCCAAGAACAAGGTATATTCTTCCATCTCATTATATCTTTTTCGATTTCCCTTAACAATGGTTTATAGTTTTCATTATATAAGTCCTTTACATTCTTTGTTATGTTTATTCCTAAGTATTTTATTTTTTTTATTGCAATCGTGAAGGGGATTATTCTTTTGAGTTCCTTCTCAGTTGTTTCATTGTTGGCATATAGAAAGGCTATTGACTTCTGTATGTTAATTTTGTATCCTGCGACCTTACTGTATTGGCTTATTGTTTCTAGTAGTCTTTTTGTGGATTCTTTGGGGTTTTCGATGTATAGGATCATATCATCTGCAAAAAGTGATACCTTTACTTCTTCTTTTCCGATATGGATGCCTTTTATTTCTTTGTCTTGTCTGATTGCTCTGGCTAGAACCTCTAGTACCACATTAAATAAGAGTGGAGAGAGTGGACAACCCTGTCTTGTTCCTGATTTAAGGGGGAAAGCCTTCAGTTTAGTGCCATTTAATATGATGTTAGCTGATGGTTTATCATATATGGCCTTTATCATGTTGAGATATTTTCCTTCTATACCCATTTTGTTGAGAGTCTTAAACATAAAATTGTGTTGTATTTTATCGAAAGCCTTTTCTGCGTCTATTGATAAGATCATGTGGTTTTTGTTCTTTGTTTTGTTGATATGGTGTATTACATTAACCGTTTTACGTATGTTGAACCATCCTTGAGATTCTGGGATGAATCCCACTTGATCATGATGTATTATTTTTTTAATATGTTGTTGTATTCGATTTGCTAGTATTTTGTTTAGTATTTTAGCATCTGTATTCATTAGAGATATTGGTCTGTAGTTTTCTTTTTTTGTGCCATCCTTGCCTGGTTTTGGTATGAGGGTTATGTTGGCTTCGTAAAATGTGTTTGGAAGTATTGCTTCTTCTTCAATTTTTTGGAAGACTTTGAGTAGAATAGGAACCAAGTCTTCTTTGAATGTTTGATAAAATTCGCTGGTATAGCCGTCAGGGCCTGGACTTTTATTTTTGGGGAGGTTTTTAATGGTTTTTTCTATTTCTTCTCTACTGATAGGTCTGTTTAGGCTTTCTGCTTCTTCTTGACTCAGTCTAGGAAGGTTGTATTGTTCTAGGAATTTATCCATTTCTTCTAGGTTGTTGAATTTAGTGGCATAAAGTTTTTCATAGTATTCTACAATAATTCTTTGTATATCTACGGTGTCCGTGGTGATTGCTCCTCTTTCATTTTGGATTTTGTTTATATGAGTTCTTTCTCTTTTTTCCTTGGTAAGTCTTGCCAAGGGTTTGTCAATTTTGTTGATCTTTTCAAAGAACCAGCTCCTTGTTCTATTAATTTTTTCTATAGTTTTTCTGTTCTCTAATTCATTTATTTCTGCTCTGATTTTTATTATCTCCTTTCTTCGGCTGGTTTTGGGTTGTCTTTGTTCTTCTTTTTCTAGTTCCTTAAGTTGCGAAGTTAAGTGGTTCACTTGGGCTCTCTCTTGTTTGTTCATATATGCCTGAAGTGATATGAACTTCCCTCTTATCACTGCTTTTGCTGCATCCCAAAAATTCTGATATGTCGTATTGTCATTTTCATTAGTCTGTATATATCTTTTGATCTCTGCACTTATTTCTTCTTTGACCCATTCATTTTTTAAAAGTATGTTGTTTAGTTTCCACATTTTTGTGGGATTTTTTTCCTCTTTTTTGCAGTTGAATTCTAGTTTCAAGGCTTTATGATCAGAAAATATGCTTGGTACAACTTCAATTTTTCTGAATTTGCTGATGTTGTTTTTGTGGCCCAACATATGGTCAATTCTTGAGAATGATCCATGTACACTGGAGAAAAATGTATACTCAGTCACGTTGGGATGAAATGTCCTGTAGATGTCTATCATATCCAGATGCTCTAGTGTTTTGTTTAAGGCCACTATGTCTTTGTTGATTCTCTGTTTGGATGACCGATCTAGAGCCGTCAGCGGTGTATTGAGGTCTCCAAGTATGATTGTATTTTTGTCAGTTTTTGTTTTAAGATCAATAAGTAGCTGTCTTATATATTTTGGTGCTCCTTGGTTTGGTGCATATATATTAAGAATTGTTATGTCTTCTTGATTCAGTGTCCCCTTAGCCATTATGAAATGGCCATTTTTGTCTCTGAGTACTTTTCCTGTCTTGTAGTCAGCATTATCCGATATGAGTATTGCTACACCTGCTTTTTTTTGGATGTTATTTGCTTGGAGTATTGTTTTCCAGCCTTTCACTTTGAATTTGTTTTTATCCTTGTTACTTAGATGAGTTTCCTGTAGGCAGCATACAGTTGGATTTTCTTTTTTAATCCATTCTGCTACTCTGTGCCTTTTTATTGGTGAGTTTAATCCATTTACATTTAGTGTAATTATTGATACTTGTGAGTTCCCTATTGCCATTTTATATCTTGCTTTCTGTTAGTTTTGTGTCTTGTTTGATCCTTCTCTTTTGTTTTTCTATCTTTTGTTTTTATTTGGTTGTATTCCATACATCTTTCCACTGTTGCTATCTTTTTTATCTCATGTGCTTCTGTGGTGGTTTTTTCAATGGTGGTTACCTTTGAATAATGAAAAGGGTCCCTACCCTGTTCATTGTAGCGAACTATTTTGTGAGTACTTTTGCACTCCATCGTCCTTTGCTACTGTTAATCTCCATCTTCTCCCCCTCTTTCTTTTTGTTGTTGTCACAGTTTAAATTTGGTTTTATTGTGTTCTTCTTGGAGCTTTTACTTGTGGCTCTGTTTTTTTTTGTTCTTTGTATCTGATTGTAGAACCCCCTTTAGTAATTCGTGGAGTGGGGGTTTTCTGATGATAAATTCCCTCATCTTTTCTGTATCTGTGAATGTTTTTATTTCTCCTTCATACTTGAAGGATAGCTTTGATGGGTATAGTATTCGTGGCTGAAAGTTCCTCTCTTTCAGGACTTTAAATATTGGGGTCCACTCTCTTCTAGCTTGTAGAGTTTCTGCTGAGAAATCTGATGATAATCTAATGGGCCTTCCTTTATATGTTGTATTCTTCTTTTCCCTGGCTGCCTTGAGAATTTTTTCTTTGCTGTTGGTTTGTGTCAATTGCATTATGATATGCCTTGGAGTAGGTTTGTTGGGGTTAAGAAAACTTGGAGTTCTGTTTGATTCTTGAACTTGAGGCTTTAGTTCTTTCCACAGGCTTGGGAAGTTCTCATCTATTATTTGTTTGAGTATGTTCTCCACTCCATTTTCTCTCTCTTCTCCCTCTGATATACCTATTATTCTTATGTTATTCTTTTTGATGGAGTCAGATAATTTTTGTAGGGCTATCTCATTTTTTTTAATTTTTGAGTCTCTTTCTTCTTCTCTCTGTTGTGCCTCAAGTTGCTTGTCTTCTATTTCACTAATCCTCTCTTCTATCTGACCTGTTCTATTAGCTAAGCTTGTTACTTCGTTTTTCAGCTCGTGAATTGAGTTTTTCATCTCTGTTTGATTTGTTTTTATAGTTTCAATTTCCTTGGACATATATTCTTTGTGTTCATTGAGTTGTTTTCTGAGCTCCCTAAATTGCCTTTCTGTGTTTTCTTGTATATCTCGGAGGATTTTTAGGATTTCTATCTTGAATTCTCTCTCATTTAGCTCCAAGGTTTCCAATATATTAAATTTTTTCTCCATAGATTTTTCCTCATCTAGCTGTGTTACCTCTCTTTCTTTTGTATCCATGATATTCGATTTTCTCTTCCTTAATGGCATCTGAGGGTGGTTTTGTTGATAGTATTAATGAGATTTAATAAAGAATAAAAAGTTTAAAAAAATAATAAAAAAAAATCGAAAAGAATTGTTTTTTTAAAAAAAAATTAATAATGAAATAAAGAAAAATAAAATAAAATAAAAATTTAAAAAAAAAAAAAAAAAAAAAGGAAATAATTCCCCCCCTCCTTTTTCCTCTCCTCTCCTCTTCCCTCTTTCTTGATAAAATCTTGTGGTGGACTGTGAATTATAACAAACAATGCCTGTGATGGAGGGCCTGAATTGGGGAAAAGTAATAAAGGGGGAAAAAAAAAAAAGAAAAAAGAAAAAAAAAAAGAGCGTATGGACCCACAAAAAGCAAATAAGGAAAAAATTTGGGTCAAGAATAAAATGATTTGCTTTTAGGTGTTGGTTTTCTAAGAGTTATGATGAGAGGATTAAGAGGAAAATGGAAAAATGGGGGGACAAATTAAAAAATTACTATTGTATTTAGTGGAACAAGAACTAGATAATATGGAGAGCCAGGGATGGGAGCACTGCTAGTGAGTTAAAAAGGTGAAGTAAAAACCCCCCAAAATGCCACAAACATAAGTTTGAGTCCCAGATAAGATAATTTGTTCGTTATTGAGGTTTGAATGAGAGGAGATGTAAAGGAGAAAGGAAGAAACTAATATAGAGGGAGAAAAGAAAGAGAGAGAGAGAGAAAAAAAGAGGGAACCACTAAAAGAAGAAAAAAGAAAGGAGAGAGAGAGAGAGAGAGTTAAGGGTTTTGGAGTGCAACCCTCATAGAGAGAAAGGAAGAGAAGAGAAAAGATAATGGGAGATGTAACACTTATGGGTAGTGTAGTTCAAGGAGAGGAGAGAGTAGGACTGGTAGAGAGTTAATCGGCCAAATTGGAGGAGGAAAAAAAAAGTATCAAGAATGAAGATAAGAGAAACAAACGAACATATATAATAAAATGGGATAGGTTATAAAGTCTGCAGATTATTCTTGATTTTGAGAGGTTATCTTCTTGCTTTTTCTTTTCTCTCCCTCTTCCTGGTCGGTGACTCTGTACCCCGGGTTTTGCCCCTTTGCCACGCTCAGGTGGAGGTTTGCAGTTGATAAGTCTCTATGGCAATGTCATGTATTGTGCTTTAGTCTCGTTGGCAGTCGAGGCTATTAGCATTTATAGGCTCCGACAGTGAGAGAGTCCGTGTTCCTGGAGCCTTTCTCCTAGTCTTTCCTTCCTCAATTAGTAGCCTGATAATCCAGCTATGGGGTTGCTGCTGCCTCTGCCTGGATAGTAAGAGGCTCAAAGAGCTGGCAACTCCCCACTCTATTTCCACTCAGCACAGGGCTCTGGGTAAGGCTCAGTCAGTCAGAGCTGCTAGCATAATCAGGTGGGCTTTCCGGCCATTCAAAGACCTCTGGCTCTGCCACTCTGTCCGGTAACACAAGTGGGCGCCCACTTCCGGGGCGCTTGGAGGAAACTCTCACTCACTGGCTGCGCACGCAGACCAGGATATCCGGCCAGCAGTCTCACGCTCTGAGTGAAACCCCCAACCGCAGGGAAAAGTTGCAGTGTTGGAATTGAGTCTCGCTCCGTCCCCGTGCGCGGCTTTTGCAAGGCGCTGGGGCGGTCCGAGATTCCGCTTTGGCCCACACAAAGGCCCCTGATTCTGCCCCTCTGTGCGATAACACGGGTGCGCACTGCCGAGGCACTGGGAGGAATCGCTCACTCCTTATCTGCGCGCGCAAACCCGGATATGAGGCCGGCCGCTTTCCCTCTGAGTGAAACCCCCAGCAGCACGGAAAATTTCACCGTTGGAATTAGTTCTCACTCCCTCCCGTGCGTGGCTTTCCCAGGGCGCTGGGGCTGCCCAGAGACTCTGCCCTCGGCCCACAGAAAGGCCTCTGACCCTGCCTCTCCGTGGGGCAACACGGGCACTGACTCCTGGGGCCTAGGAAGAAATCTCTCGCCCACTAACTGTGCACCAGCCAGGAGACCGGGTAAAATGGCCGCGCCGCTTGTCTTTCTTTGTTTGGGTTTGGCGCGAGTGTTAGCTTGTATTGCCCGGGTTGCCACAGGATCAGATTTTCCTTGGCTTGGATCTCCGTGCCACAGCCTGGTTCGGCCGTTTGTGTCGCAGCCTGGATCTATTCACCCCCTTTGCCCGCCTCAGTTTCTATATTCACAGTTACCAGAGAAAGCCGCCCTGTTTAGGTTAGTGAGGAAGGCGGAGCATTTCTTACTCCCTATTTCCTTCGGGGTTTGGTTATATATTTAGCCAATTTTTCACTCAATCATACCTTTGGGTGTATTGCGAAGCATCTGGAAGCTCCAAGTATAGGTTTTTCTGTTTCTGGTTGAAGATCTTGTTGAGTTTTGGGGGAGATTTATCGGTATCGCTTCCTACCCCGCCATTACTCTGACCACTCTCTTCACTCTTATTCAACAAAGTTTTGGAAGTTTTAGCCAGAGCAATCAGGCAAGACAAAGAAATAAAAAATTCATATCAGGAAAGAAGAAGTAAAGGTATCATTTTTTACAGATGACATGATCCTGTATATATAAAACTCCAAAGATTCCACCAAAAAACTATTAGAAACAATAAACCAATACAATAAAATTGCAGAATATAAAATAAATATACAAAATTTTACTGCTTTTTCATATGCTAACAATAAAACTTTGGAAAATGAACTAAAAAAATAAATCCTTTTACAATTGCAACAACAAAATTAAAGTACCTATAAATAAACTTAACAAAGAATATGAAGGAACTATATACTGCAAACTACAAAACATTATTAAAAAAAAACTGAAAAAGACACAATAAAATGGAAAATTATTCCATGTTCATGAATTAAAAGAATCAACATAGTTAAAATGGCTATATTACCTAAGGCAATATATAAATTTAATGCAGTCCTTTTCAAAGTCCTAATGTCATCTTTTAAAGAAATAGAACAAAAAATTGCCAGGTTTGTATGGAACCATAAACAACCCCAAATAGCCAAAGCAATCCTGAGGAAAAAGAATGAAGCCAGAGGTATCATACTACCTGACTTCAAATTATACCACGGAGCCACAATAATCAAAACAGCAGGGTATTGGCAGGAAAACCAACATACAGACCAATAGAACAGAATGGAGAGCCCAGAAATAAAACCACATATATATGGACAAATCATCTTCCACAAAGGAGCCAAAAACACAGTGGATAAAAGAAAACCTCTTCAATAAATGGTGCTGGGAAAATTGGAAAGCCACATGCAAAAGAATAAAACTTGACTATAGTTTGTTCCCCTGCACAAATATTAATTCAAAATTAATCAAAAACCTAAATATAAGATCTGAAACAAATTACATAGAATAAAATGTTTAGTACATAGGTACTAAGCTTATGGACCTTGGCCATAGAGAACAATTTATGAATTTGACCCCAAAGGCAAGAGAAGTAAAGGCAAAAATAAATGAATGGGACTATATGAAACTAAAAAGCTTCTGCATCACAAAAGAAACTGACAACAAAACAAATAAGCAGTCAATTAAATGAGGGATGATATTTGCAAACAATAGCTTCAATATGGGTTTAATGTCCAAAATATATAAAGAACTCACAAAGCTCAGCAACAAACAAGCAAACAATCCAATTAAAAAATGGGGAGAGAGCCCTGCCCGGTTGGCTCAGTGGTAGAGCGTTGGCCTGGCATGCAGGAGTCACGGGTTTGATTCCCGGCCAGGGCACACAGGAGAAGCGCCCATCTGCTTCTCCACTCCTCCCCCTCTCCTTCCTCTCTGTCTCTCTCTTCCCCTCCCACAGCCAAGGCTCCATTGGAGCAAAGTTGGCCTGGGCTCTGAGGATGGCTCTGTGGCCTCTGCCTCAGGCGCTAGAATGGCTCTGGTTGCAACAGAGCGGTGCCCCAGATGGGCAGAGCATCGCCCCCTGGTGGGCATGCTGGGTGGATCCTGGTCGTGCGCATGCGGGAGTCTGTTTGACTGCCTCCCCGTTTCCAACTTCAGAAAAATACAAAAAAAAAAAAAAAATGGGGAGAGAACCTGAACCAACAGTTCTCCCAAGAAGACATAGAAATGGCCAACAGGTATGTGAAAAGATGCTCATCTTTACTAGCTATTCAGGAAATAAAAATCAAAACTACAATGAGATACCACCTCACACCAGTTTGATTGGCTATTATCAACAAAACAGGTAATAAGAAGAGCTGGAGAGGCTGTGGAGAAAAAGGAACCCTTATTCACTGCTGGTGGGACTACAAATTAATACAACCATTATGAAAGAAATATGGTGGTTCCTTAAAAAATTAATACTAGAATTACCATATGACCCAGCAATCCCTCTACTGGGGGTATCTACCCTCAAAACTCAAAAACATTGGTACATAAAGACACATGCACCTCCATATTCATTGCACCATCATTCACAGTGGCCAAGACATGGAAATAACCAGTCTCCCTTTATAGAGGATTAAATAAAGAAGATGTGGTACGTATATCCAATGGAATACTATTCATCCATAAGAATTGATGACATAGTGACATTTACAACAACAGGAATGAAGCTTGAGAACATTGTAATGAGTGAAACAAGTAAATCAGGAAAAGCTAGGAACTGTATAATTTCACATATAGGTGGGATATAAAATTGAGACTTATGCACATAGATAAAAGTGATTTGGTTACCACGGGGAAGGGAATGTGGGGAAGTGTGAAGGGGACTTGAGTGAATGGGGAAGGGGCAGTGGTGGGGGAAAGGTGTAAAGAGGGACAAATATAAGGTGATGGAAAATAATTTGACTTTGGGTGATAGGTATATAACATAATCAACAGTTCAAATGCTATAGAAATGTTCACCTGAAACCTATGTACTGTATTGATCAATGTTACCCTGTTAAAGTTAATTTTCTAAATAAAATTTTAAAATGCCTATAAAACATATAGGAGGATTCTGAAGGGGTAAATTACAGTAAAATAGAATTAGCACAGTATTTAAAAGACAAATTTGTGACATACTAATGTATATACTTCCTTATTAATTATTAGCAGGATCCTGTGTTGTGTACAATAAGTACTGTAGTTTTAAAATAGTGATGAGTACTAATTTTATTTTATGATATCTGAATAAGCGTAGTGTGATATTAAAATATCTATGGTTTCTGAGAGTGACAAGGTCACAGGTACTCTGAAGAGTACTGTAGTTTGTTGTCTATACTCGTAATGAAAGAAAATGCTTAATTTCAATAGAAGGTTATTGAAAATAAAGATGTAACTTTCCATCCAAACTTCTGGACCCCCTATGTTCTGTCCATGGGCCCTTTGATGACCTGTCAGCCCCAGTTCAGGATCCCGTCCTGAAGTGTTGAAGCAGGCTCACCTCCGTGCCTATGCTCCAGCCCTAATTAAAGACAAAAAGAGAAGCCCAGGGCAAGTGATCTTGCCTTTATGGAGATGGAATTGTGCTCATCCTTCCTCACACTCCATTGGCATGAGTCTAGTTTATGGCCACATGTAGCCTGCAGAGAAACTGGGTTGCAGTCTGTAATCAGGTGGCTGTGCGCCCAGCTAAAACTAAAGAGTTTTATTACTAAACAGAAGAAGGAGAGAATAGGTAAATACTTAGTACACACTATAAGATTATAGCACTCCCAAAAGTATACCTGAAATTCAATTTCCCACCAGCCAGCCTCAGAAGAGATTGTATGATTTAGAAAGGATTATTGCGAGGATAAACTACAATGTGTTCAAGTGGCTGGTCAGGTATAGGTGCTCAATAAATATTCACCAAAGTTAACTTGCAAGGAACCAGAGTCTGTTAGGAGAATAATAAATCAGGGAAGTCTAAACATTAGACTTCCTGGGATGAGTAAGGGTTAGGGAAATTTATGTTTAAATTCATTCATTTTTTCCTCCAACTAATACTTATTGAGCTCAGATTATGTGCCAGACACTGTTCTAGTTGCCAGAGAAATGACAGTGAATAATACATGTCCCTGCTCTCAAAAATATTTCATTTTATCCAGGGAAAATAGAATAACAAGTAAACAAATCACATGTTGGGGGCAAAGCCTATAAAAAAAGATGGAGTAAAGGTTATGGTAGAATGCTGTGATAGGCAGAATTATGTTTCCCAAGATTTCTGCTCCTAGCTACACACTGTATAATCACCCCTCAGCCACACCCCAAACTTAAGTGTGAATGGGATCTTGGAATATGGTGGAACAGCACCTCTATGATTAGATTTATGCTACGTAGCAAAGGAGGAGAGATTTTTTTTAACTAAGTGAGAGGCAGGGAGGCAGACAGACAGATTCCCACATGTGCCCCCACTGGGATCCACCTGGCAAGACCCCTGCAAAGGGATGTTCTGCCCAACTGGGGCCACTGCTCTCTGGCTTGGCAACCGAGCTATTTTAGTGCCTGAGGCGAGGCTATGGAGTCATCCAGCACCCGAGGCCAACTTGCCCAAACCTTTCAAGCCATGACTGCCAGAGGGGAAGAAAGAAACAGAGAGAGAGAGAGAAGGGGGAGGGATAGAGAAGCAGATGGTCGCTTCTCCTGTGTGCCTGACTGGAATGGAACTCAGGTCTTCCACACTCCAGGCCGATGTTCTACCACTGAGCCAACCAGCCATGGCCAAGGTGGAGAGATTTTAAAGATGTAATTAAGGTCTCAAATCAGTTGATTCTAAGTTAATCAGAAGGGAGATATTCCTGGGTGGATCTGACTTAATCAGGTAAGAGCCCTTGAAAGAGACACTGAGCCTGACCTGAGAGGGAGAAAAATGCTTCTCTGGCCTTGAAAGAGAAAGCAGCCATTGTGTACTGCCTGTGCAAGGGACCACCTGGTGAGGCCCCGGGGCAGCCTCTCAGAGCCCAGACCACTGTTCAGTTTTCAGCTCGTAAGAAAATAGGGATCTCAGGCAGAGAGCCACCAGGAGATTATATCTGCCAAAACCATGAGTGAGTTTTGAAGTGGGTTCTTTTCTGTCAAGCCTTCCAGTAAGAATGTAGCGTGGCTAATCTTGACTACAGCCTTGACAGTGTAAACCGTGCCTGGACTCCTGACTCCTAGAAACTGTGAGAAAAACAGTGCATGTTGTCTTAATCCACTCAGGTTGTGGTGGTTTGTTGCACAGCATAAGAAATTAATACAGGAGAGATGACGTCAGAGTAATGGCGCGGTAGGAAGCGATACTGATAATTCTCCCCCCAAACTCAACAAGATCTTCAACCAGAAACAGAAAAACCTATCCTTGGAGCCAGTCAGGCTTCCCCAAACTACGGCCCCGCGGGCTACATGCGGCCCCCTGAAGCCATTTATCTGGCCCCCCACCACACTTCCAGAAGGGGCACCTCTTTCATTGGTGGTCAGTGAGAGGAGCACTGTATGTGGCAGCCCTCCAATGGTCTGAGGGACAGTGAACTGGTCCCCTGTGTAAAAAGTTTGGGGACCCCTGTGAGATGTTTTGCAATACACCCGAAGGTATGGTCAAGTGAAAAATTGGCTAAATATATAATCAAAAAAATTAATACAAATACTATTTTTAATGGTGTAATGAGGAATGGCCTCTTTGTAAGGCACATCTGAATGAAGTGAGGAGTAAACTGTGAAAGTATCTGGAGTACGAGCAGAGGAGTGATCATTCTTACTGGTGTGTGGAAAGTAGCCCAGCCGTGTGCATGAGAGAAGGAGGGGGCGCCGGTTAGATTGGAAAAGATGGACACTTGGACTAACATGTTATGATGGAGGGCATCAGATTACGGACTTACCTCAAATATATGTACAACCAACAAAATTTGCTACAGGATTAGATTTTGAGTGTGAGAGGAGGAGGATTCAAAGGAAAGTTTCAGAATGCAGTTGCCATTTACTGTGAGGAGAAGACTGGGGTGTAGTGGGGAGAAGCAGGCTTTAGGGAGAAGCCAAAACATTGGTTTGGGATATGTGAAGTTTGAGATGCCCCTCAAGTGGCTTTTTTAAGGGAGCAGCTGTATAGGTTAAGTCTGGAGTTGAGAGAGGTTGGGGATGCAAATAAAAACAGGAAATTTCAGCATCGAGATGGCATTTAAACTAGGAGGGTAGAAGAGATAACCCAGGGTAATCTAAGAATCCAGAACTAGTTATTAGTATAGCTTAACTAAGACCTAGGCTTCTTGAGTCATAGCTCAGAGATTCTTTTTACCAAGGATTACAGGTTGTTTTTCTTTTTCTTCCATAGAGTATTTTCTGTACTTGGGGAAGAGCCTTACAAAGTCAATAAGACTTGGCTCTTTTCCTTTTGTGGGGTTGCTAGACCCAGGCCCAGACCTCTGAGGCAGCCTCCCCCACCGTGGGTGTCACTTCACAAGATGCTGATCAGATTTGATTGTTGTGGGAGGCCAGGTCTCATGTAACAATGAAAATGTATGCTGTGATGTCTATAAACCTCACCCCATCAAATTAATAATGAAAAGCCTCCCATCAAAGCCCTCCTTGTGCTCAATAGCCTGTGGCACATTTGGACTCATCAATAGGCGTTCAGCAATATTACAACTTGTTTAAATCTTGGTAAAGTAGTGCTATGTACTATTGTTATTGACTTCCCTTTTCTAATTACCACCCAAAGGTGACAGATGATATAGCTCTAATGACCACATTCCTGAAGCGTGAGTGGCTTTGGGTTTCTACTCATTGAGTCTTAGCTGTTGTGAAGGAGGAGACCCCCTTGGTGAGAGAAGGTCAGCGTTAGCCAGGCCATCAAAATGAAGAGGGCTTTTGTGACTGGTTTGAAACCAGAGAATTTAAACTCTGTGTGAATGTGAGGCATAGTCATTGCAGGAACCCTAAGGCATGTATGTGGAGCTAGTGGCAGCTAACTTCTGTGACAGTCCATAATGCAAGTGGTCAGAAAACACAGCTTTTTAAAATTATTTATTTATTCCCTAAAAATCGACATAAATTCTATTTTGAGCCTTCGTTTTGCTGGGTTGGCAGAAATATACCGCCTCTGCCCCTTTCCTGTGAGTGAGTCTAAGTGTTTTGGGGCGTGGTTACATGGTACCTGGGTACAACAGGATTGCCTGTGGACTCGAACATTATTCAACATGTTTGTCTATGAGATCCCCATTTTTCATTTGATTCTGTGACTTTGGTCCCCACATGGTGTCTTTGAGATTTCCCTTTTTCCTTTCATGGCTCCTGCAAGCCTAGTGGTTCTCTGCTACTCCTGTGCTTGGTCACTGTTCCTCTCTTTCCTTCCTTCTGGGAGCCTGGAGATCTCTTCGAGGCTCCTAAGATGCTGGCTGCCCAGACTCATTGCTTACTCCCCTCTCTGCTCCCTGAGCTCTGCTAGGACTCTGGCTTCTAGTAAGGACCAAGATCCAATCTCATGACTTTCTTTCCCTCTGAGGAAATCTGTTATGGTCTCTCAAATTCCCCCACTTTTCTCAGACTTCTCTCCAACATGATTTCCTCCCCCCCTCCCCCAGAATCATTTTTTGGTGCAGTTTCCTAGAAGGAGAGTCTAGTGCTAGGAAGACCCCTTTTTACAAAATTTACCCTAAAATAATAAACATAGAAAGTTTTGTTGTTTGTTTTTGTGGAGGAGATGAATGGGATGAGGAAGAAAAAAAAATGGAAAAAGATTAAGAGATTGGAAATGATGTGGCTAACATAAAAAACCACACCATAACAACATACTATTGGAAGCTAGATTTTCTTTTCCCCTTTTATGTCCTAGTCAGCATTCTGATAATTAGTCAATGCTTATTGTGCAGCATAGTGAGGGCCATGGTTAGTTGCTTAGAAGAAGACAAAATTATTTCAAGAAGGTAGTGCTTCTTTAAAATCTTCCTTAATTCTTTCCTTGTATATTTGTAATTTAGAAATTTGGTAATGATTTAACAGAGCAAGTAAAATGGTTTCTTTTTCCAAATTTCCATTGAGCTTAATTTTTTATTAGTATCTTCTTTTATAAGAGCTTAATTCTCAAAAGGCAGGATCTGTTTATCTGATTTATGTGACTTATCTCTCTATATAGCACAATGTATGCTGCACAATAGGTACTTACTACATTTTTGAATGATCAATTACTTGAGTCTCAAGGAAAGAAAATTTGGAAATTAATTCATTGGTATGAAAGGTTGTGAATTTAGAACTGTCATTCATTCAATCATTTGATTTACTCTTTTATTCAGCAAACATTTATGGAACTCCTATCATGTTTGAGAACCTGTGCTAGATCCTTGAGTTAAAAAATTAGAAGGACACACCTGACAACCAGGTGGTGGCACAGTGGATAAAGTGTCGACCTGGGATGCTGAGGACCCAGGTTTGGAACTCTGAGGTCACTGGCTTGAGCGCAGGCTCACTTTCTTGAGTGTGGTCGCTGGCTTGAGCAACCTCGGCTAGAGCCCCCACCCTGGTCAAGGCACATATGAGAAAGCAATCAATGAACAACTAAGGTGTCGCAACTATGAGGTGATGCTTCTCATCTCTCTCCCTTCCTATCTGTCTCTCTCTCTCTGTCTCTCTCTTTCGATAAGAAAAAAGATTAGAAGGACACATTCAGTTTCTGAGAGGTTCACTTTCATGTAATTAACCTGTATCTTAACTGACCTTATCAGCTGCATAATCCATTCTATGTACCATAGTTAAGCAAGTATGCTGAAGAGACTCAGGTTGTATTCAATCTTTAGCTATTTCAAACAATGTTGAAGTGAATAACAACATGCAAACATCATTTAATACAAGTGCACATATATATGTAGTATAACTTGGCAAATTGCCCTTCATAGGATATCACCATCAGTAATATATGGTAATTTACATCTGCTTTTTAATGTCCCAACCTTGGTTTATGCTAGCCATTATTCTAGAAACTTTCATTTGTTTATTTTAAGATTCAGATACATTTTCCCCTTCTAGTCTCAGGCCTTACATTTAACAGAAACCTTAAATTCTGTGGCTTGGCTTATCATTTTCCAAAGTGTATTTTGTGGAACATTAGTTCTTCAAGATATTATAGAGTTCAGTGGTCACATAAATATTACATATCATGTCTAATTCTTCCAGAGTTATAGTGCACTTTAGAATAATAAAAGAACTTGTTTAACTGTGTTTAATTCTACTGTTTCTCAAACATATTTAGGAATCACTTTTAAACCTATCATTATCTCTCATAACACACATATATATGCGTGCATATACACATGTGTGTGCACACACACACACACACTATGTGAAACCTTGGAAAGAATATTAATATTGATGTCCTGCTCAAAAACTCCTCAGATGGTACCAGAAAGAACCCTCATTATTTTCAGAAGATAATTTCTGAACTTCTGACAGGCTAAGAATTCTCATTTCCTTGATTTGAGCAGTTCTAATTTATTTGTAGACATAAACATATTTTTCTAGTTTGTGAGCAACTGTGCCCATCCAGTTGGTAAAGCTGAGAATACTGAAAACAATTTTTAGTGTGGATAAACCAAGAAGTATCCATTTCATTTCCCAGCTTGGCAACTGGTAGATGCTGTTGCGTCTCTTTCTCATGAGACTTGACTTAGAATAATGGAAACTGAGCAGTAGAATGAAATGAAACTGAAGTACACCTAGTTTCACAGTAGAGTGATCTTCTGTGATGCTTTAGCACAAAAAGTGTAGTAATGTTAAGAAATGCTGCATAGTATATCCTAGATTTTGAGATTTAAAGTGTATTACAAACTCTGAGAAATGTCACAATACATTAACTTTAACATTTTCTAAATTTGTTGGACCATCAAACCCTTTTGTTATGTTAACATTTTATTGGACCAAGGTCCCCTGGAATATACTAGCAGAGATACTGACTAAAATACCTCATAATTCAAAGATAAGATAAAAACTCAGAGAAGTAAGCTTATTTACTCAAATTGCTCAAACTTAATTTTCTTGCGTTTAAATTCAGTTCAGCCTGTGTAAGTTCTGATCCCTAAAATAAACCCCTCACTCCTAGAATGCTCCTGGTGGCAGTGAATCCTGCCAGCAAGGTTTCTTGAATAGGCCAAAAACTTTGACTAGACCACTTCCTTCTCCTGCCCCCATGTCTATCATGGTGAAGTCTTGTGTGTTTTTCAAGCTTCAGTTTAAATGTGTTTTTCATTGTAAATACTTCTTGAACTTTCTTCCATGCCAGTCTCACAAAACAGTAGTCCTGAAACACTCTGGATACTTTTTCTTTACTTCTCACTTGCATTACAGTTTGGTGTTTGTTAATCTGCCCCCATCACTTGATTGTGAGCTCTTTATAGCCGAAGAGAATATCTTGCCATCTTTTCTGTCATTCCCTGTGCCTTCACCTCCTGCCTCGAACAGAGCTGTGCACAGCTTCACTAATGTGCTGGAGTTTATTAACTTGCATATAGAACATAGGGGTTGCTTCCAAATCTATAAGGATTAGGTTATTGAAAGCCCCCAGATAGGAGGATACATAATTGAGAATCAGATAATGTTACAGGCAAGAGGTGGGGAACAGAGGAAGGGGATCGCGCGTGCACGTACACACACACACACACACACACACACACACACACACACACACACATTTGAACTGTTTTATGAGATGAGAACAAAGCATTAAAATTAACACACTAAATAAAGAGAACACCAATAACATTATTACTCACTATTAGTTGGTTATAAAAGTTGCATCATAGTTAATTTTTATTTGCCACTCTTTGATCACTACCGGATATTTTAAGATTTCCTCTACCATTGTTTTTAACACTTTAAAAAACATGGATTTTTCTCATCTCTTTTTTCTCTTCTGTTTCCAGATAATATTTATGTGGGAAGAGCTTTTCTTTGCGTCTTCCGCACTATTCCAATATTTAGTGCCTTTTCCCATGTAATGGCTTAATGTTGTTGCTTCTCACTTCAGGCCCTACTCAGTCTTATTTAGAAATGCAGAATGGTTTGGATGCTAAAAATAGATAGACAACTAAAAGATGAAAAGTAACAAAGAACTAAACTCCCATCCTTTTGAAAAATAGTATTTTACCTATTTCCGTTCTCTGAGTAGGGATTTCCTTTCTTCTCTGCCTGATACACAGAGGCTGAGACCCGCTCTCTGCCCAGTTCCTATACTGGTACCTCTGCTTCCTGCCTTTGAGGAGCTCAGAGATTTAGTTTTACCTTCTCTTAACATCCTGAGAGAGGGAGAAAAACATGGCAAAAACTCTTGCTTTTGTTCTGCTGTCTTCTTGCTCCTTTTCCTATTTCTTAGACCACTTTTTTTATTCTTTTTTTTTTTTAATCCTCCCTAGTTGGAGGGACTCATGAATCTCTGACTTACACGGTGATGGAAAGTAAAATTCTTAGTTGCTGTAAAGTAGCACCGAAGCAAATCCACAGATACTTGGGATTCTGATAGTGACGCACATGGCTGGTGAGGAATGCTTTATCAATTCTCATATTTGCTCAGAGACTTGCCTCCATTTGATATTCTAAACAAAGAAGATAGTGATTCCTCAGAAAAATCTTCTTGAACTACTGCTAGAAAAGTGGAGATTATCTTAATTATTTTAATTTAGAAAATGTTGGCAGTTCTTGATAATGAAAACTGATTGGTCAAGGGAGAAAATTGATTTATATTTGACACTGTGGCCATTTAAAGATACCTAACTCAGATTTCATGAGAACCAGACCCTGATGTGGTCAGCCATTAGATTTTGTGTTTCAACAACTGAATGGGATGACCCATTGATTGCCCATTCATTGTGACAGCCCAAAGCCCCATGACTAACCAGCATCTGGTTAACTCAGTTGACCTGAATACCCAAGGCCCTAGTGATTGCTTCCTGAACCTTAAGGGAAGCTTGAATGGCCAAAGACTTAGTTACATGCCTGTTTTGTTTGCAGCATTGTCATTATCAGGGAACAAAATTCACCGTCCACCTTTGTTCTTACACAGTGTCAGGCAGAAAAAACAAAACAAAAAATAAAAATGAAAACCCAACAAAAACCTGCACAATGTTCTGGAAAATTTGGTTTATTAGAGATGCTTTATCATACCTACCCTGCTAAGCACAGAAAATTTCTAGTGCTATTTTATTTACCTAGCAGGGATTATTTAGTAAGTTAGAGGTTTTCTTAACCAGTAGTCTCCAGCATCAGCATCGTTTGGGAACTTGTTAGGAATGCAGAGTCTGTGCCCCTCCCCAGACCTACTGACTCACACATTCTGGGGGGAGAGCCCAGCATCCTGTGTTTGAACAAACCCTCTGGGTGGCCCTGATGCAAGATCAAGTTGAGAATGTCTACTCTTAATTGTTAGCATGTAGGTTTTATTTAAGTTTGGCAGCTGGAATCCCAATTCTTTCTGCTCACTTCTCTCACTCTTCTCCTGAGTCCTCCAGAGTCAGAAGAGTAATTTCTTTGGTTCCCAATCCCTCAACACCCTTTGAACCTCTACTCCTGGGACCTGGGTGGGCTGCCTAATGTTAGGATGTGCGGGCAACACTGTCTGTCACCTTATTAGAACTTAGCAATTAACCCAGAACCATCTGGTTTGGTTAAGCAGCACTGCTAACCTTCTGGGCGGGCCCACATAGCCGCATACTTCCTGGAAAGAAAGAAAACTATTGCTTTGTGTGCCCCACCAGCATTGTAGGGGAGAGGTAAGGGTTAACCCCCTCAAAAATATTTAGAACAGCAACACGGAAATTTTAAGATTTCACTTTTGAAGAAAATTTCTATTGGCTTTCTCGAGACTGGTGTGCTGGAAGTCCACACCTAACCTGGTATTTTCAAAGACTCATTGCATTGAAAGAAGCATAGACATCTTTTATGCTATATGGGAGACTTTGGGGCTCAGGGAAATGTAGCTTGCATTGTTTCCAAAATATTGTATCTTCTTTGTTCAAAGTCTCTGAGATAAGGGTAGGGAGGTTGGGGATACAGGTTCATTGATCTTAAAGCAACAAAGTTTACTAGAGCCAAATATATTGAAGAAAAAACACTATGGTGTATATGGTATTTTTATTCTCACTGGAGCTGCCCTTGATAAAATGTGGGTGTCATTTGAAAAGGGCATCATTTCCAATGAATTCTGAAAGTGTCACACAGGGTATTGATTGATCAGTCTTGCCGTCAGCATGACTGGGGCCAGTGTGACGCTGTCCCTGTGATCCAATTTTCAGAGCTCACAGACACCTTCACTCCCTGGCAAATAACATCAGCAAGTGGCCATACAAAGGGGGACAGAGGTAAGGGTGTGTGCGCGGATTAATCTGGCAAAAAGGTGGCAAGAATGAATGATTTTTTATCATGGTCAGCTTGTCTAATCAGTACATGTTGAAAGCCGCAAGTATCACATCCTAAGTGTGTTGAATGATTAGGAGCCTGCTTTATTTTCTTTAACAAGCAACATTAAGCCACAAATAAGTCAAAAGTAGGTTTTAATCAATAAGAAATACCATATTAGTGAAATCATCTTAAGATAACATTAGTGTCTACATTTGTGTTTGTTTTTGTCTGCAAGTTTATATTCACAATAGAGACGTAGGAGAGAAGTACGCACCCAATGGCATTTCCTTCATAGTACAAACCATAATTAAACTTAATACAGGTGAACCTTAGAATGACTACTACACAATCTAGGCAAGTGACTTCCAAGTGTGTCACTTGTTTGCTTTAGAATTGCATGTATGAATGGATTCATGGATGTGTATAAATTGATAGATTTACCTTGGCCCATGTCACAAAGAGTTTGGAGATTAGCTGAATGACCTTAAGCAAGATTTGGGCTCCTGTTTTTCTATTTAATTTTTTTCTATAGATTTTAATCAAAGCAGAAAGATTGAGGCAGCAGAAGAAGGGGTTGGTTTGAGCAGAATGGAAGTGTTTGAGGGCTCTCCGCCTTCTGTGAAAATAGTCTCCTGGTATGTGAACTCTGGACTACTTAATAAGAAAAATAAGCCCCCAAATTTGCAGCTGGGTGGGTCAACTCCAGGGCTTCTCCTTGGAGCTTCCTCTGATGAACTCCAGCTACTCTGGACCCCAGGACAGGGACTGATGGTGCTGGAACCCTGTAATCAGAGGAACTGAGCAAGAAATGCTCACAGGAATTGCAGATACCTTCCCTGAGGGACCCAAGGATCTTTGCTTCTTTTTAGGACTCCTATCTGGGACCATTAGGGTACACTGTAGTGGGGAACATGCAAATATATTTCTTTCATAAGAGAATAGCATGCTGTGATTTATCTACTGTAATTATTACATACGCTTTCAATTTTGTGAGCCTGCTACATTCTGTGCCCATTTTCTCCTCACTCTTGGGCTATTTCCCTATTCCAAACAGGATCAGAGTAAGGTCTTTTACTCATAACTGTATGCTTTCTCCAGTCTGGCAACCTATGCCCAATCATGGATCAGTTCATTTTTACATAGCCAGATCTCACAGGGCTGCTGGGAGGTTAAATGTTGCATCAGAAGTGCCAGCTCTTGTATAGAATGCTAAGTGTGTAACATTTGATTATTATTTCCAGTGGACTGCAAATCCCTCAGAGACTAGGGTGGTGCCTATTTGTTTTTGCATTCTCTTTGATTAGCACACTGTGGGGCTTGATGAATGCTAGTTTCATAAATAAATCAGTTCAAGACCTGCCTCTGTACTTACTACAAGTGTCTTATATTCTGGACTCTTAAGAGTAGCTCAGAGTAAAGAATTGGTATTTGTTCTGGGCAAGGAGAGTGGTCACTTAGACTTCTGGCCATTTTTGTGAACAGTGTGTTCATGTGGGGTTTGAATCTGACGACAGTGACTCCCTAGCATAAGAGAATCCAGGTCTGTCCAACTGTTGACTTAATCTTGTTAGAGGTACGCCTAACTTCAACCTTTGATCTCTTCCTGGGACATCTGGGCTTATAGTTCACTTCTGTTTGTTCTTGCATCCTAGTTCCCAGATATAGGCAGGTCGATGGACTGGCTCAGTCTGGCCTCCTGCCACACCCCCCTGGAGGCCTGTGCCATTGGTCATCACTGCCCTCAGCAGGAGGTGGGATCACCATCAGCCTGGATATGTGCAGTGGAAATGGGGACAGTCATCCTGCCACAGGGGTTAATGAAATCTACGCTGGCATCATTCTAGATGATGAAACTGAAGAGCTACTTTGTAAAGTAGCCAGTCCCACCAGAAGAAGGGTGAAAAACAACACACACAAAAAAATACAAATCATTATTATTTTAGAAGGAGAAGTGAGAACAGAAACTTAGTGATGTCATGTATTTTGCCTATTTAGCCAATTCTATCATTACTTTTTAGTTCTATGAATTAAAAGTGATTTTATCTGTTTGAGTGAAAAAAACTACTAAAGTGTAAAGAAGTTCAGTGATTCCCCCCCCCCCCCCCAAATTGGTTAATGGTAGTATGGGCCTAGAATCCAGAGCAATTGACATAAAGCTTTTTTTTTTCCTACTGTGCCACATAGTCTCAAGGTATACAGTCATTCCTGTTTTGTTGTTGGTTTGCTGGCTGTCCATTGCGAAAAACTTTCTACCACTTATGGGAAACGAGTCCAGCTACTTTCAAAACCATTTACCAAAGCAAATCGCCCAGTTCTCTATCCCTGTTCCTTAGGTCACTCCTCTCAAGAAAAATCAAAGCCCAAATACATCATTATATGTATGAAAACCATCCCACATTATTTCAAATGTAAGTTATTGTACCATTTTTCAAGATTTTATGTTTATTTTTTCCTAGAAACATTATATTTATAATTTGTAAAAACAGTTGGGTATGAGAAAAGTGATTATAATATTATAATTCATACCTGACTTTATTACTGGCCTTTAGAAACTTTCCGGTATTTTCTCTGCATCTGTTTCTCTCCATTTAGTCATAATGATATTGTTGATAATATTTGTTTGTCTATTCTACTTCATGTTAGAGTATTACCTACTTTCCCAGCCACCCATGCTTTATAATGGCTCATTACATTGAGTGACTATTCCACAACTTAATCATTCCATATTTTTAAAATTGTCTCCTTTTTTTTGGTGCTACTTTCATAGACCACTGATGTGAGCCTCTTTAAACATAATTTCCTTTTTATTTAAAATTATGCCTATAGATTAGATCAGAAGGATATATTCATTCTAAAGACTATTAATATATTCTGTTCAATGTTTTCAAAATAAATTTTAACCAACTTACACTACATACAGGATATTCATTTCACCATATTTCATTGGTCTTATGAATTACTATTATTATTATTATTATTTTTGCTAATTAATAGGAAAAAATGGTAACCTGTTTTAATTTGTATTTTTGATTTTTTTTAAAAACTGCCTTTCCTTACTTTTAATTGCTTATCACTGGAATCCTGAGTTCAATTAAATTTAAAAATAATTAGATACATGGAGATGTTTTCTCTGAACATATGTACCCTGATTTATCAATGTCACCACATTAAAATTAATTAATTAAAAAAATTAAATACAAAGAATTAAAAAACACTAAAAAAATCTGAAACATGTTTAAATAAGCAAATGAAAACTTAGGAAACTAGTTGATATTGGTCAAGTTAAGTCTCTTGAACAACTGATATTTCCAAGTGGGAAGAAAAGGTTTCTTGAGGGAACAGGATTAAAATTGGGTTCTTGGGAACCCATTCCACACACTTTCAAAAAATTTTAAAACAGTGAGACTGGATAACAGGCATTTGAAACAGACTTACCCTCAAATTTTCAAAAAATACTTGGGAAATTTTGCTTTCATAAGAACATTTCTTTTTCAAGCAAAACAAATTATTCTGTTTTAGAAAATGTATTTGTGAATAAAATGTGACCTGGGTGTCTGGTGTCCAGATCAATGCAATATTTTACTCATAAGAAACCATAGTACTCTTTTCATCTAATTGCTATCAGGAGATAAATGATTCCTTTTACTGAAAACTCCAAAGGCTGTGAAGAATATGGGATCCGGAGGTGTGATTTGTAGATCTGGTCTGAGATGGCTTGGAAGTAATTACTGTTAAGCATAGCATTGTCGTCTGCTTATAAGACACACTCACTGTGTTTCCAATGATTTCTATTGTTGCACCTATTCCTGGTAGATGTGTATTTGCACTTTCTGTCTCTTCCTTGAAGAAAGGGATTTGCTTCATGGGCACTTTCTTAACCTTGCTCTGCTGATTAAAAAGCTTAAGTATCATATAGATTTTCTGGCTTCTGAATGCTCATTCAGGAAATTCTAGGAAGGATGAGTATGCTGAAAAAATTGTTTTTCTAGAAGAGAAACCAGTATAATCAGAATGACTCAGAGTTGAATTATAAATAATTAACAGCAATTAAATATTGCTTATTCAAAAGCCAAGGGTGAGAAGGAAGTCTTTTGTTTTTGGAACTAAAGTGCTCACCTGTAATAGGATGAGACAGCAAAAAGGCCAAAAGGAAAAGAGTGTGTTAGTTCCCCTAACCCCCTTTTCTCTGCTTGTTCTGTGCTGGATTTAAGAACTATCTCAAATAAAGGTAAGAGAAAGGAGGGACTAACAAAACAAGAATGAGTGAGGAAGGTGTATTTCAGAGGATTTGGGACAGATTGAAGAAAAAAGAGAAAAGGAAAGAAAAGCCAAGCAGATTCGACCGACCAACGGGAGCTAGGCACATCACGACTGGTAAATTGGGCTCCTGCATGCTCTAATTCCTGCTGAATCCTGAACTGATAACACGCCTTGATAAAGAGAAGAAAAGAAAGGAGCAAAAAACATCCATGCGGGAGGCTGTGAGTGCACACAGTCTGTTCCGAGCTCCCTCCGCAGGCAGACATGGATCAATAAATCAATAGGAAATGTTCACTGGCTGTAAAATGGGTAGAGAATCCAGTGTCAAGCTGCTCCAAGATGGATGGACAGAAGGCTTGCTGTCTGCCGGAAGGCCAGAGGTGACTATCACCTTGAGATGAAATCAGTGACCAACAGCCTAACAGCCCTTTGAACTCCGAGTCAATGATTGAGGACCCCGGCAAGGCTTAAAACAGTCCCAGTGTGACCCATGGTGACATCCTCTCTGCTTTGTGCATCACCCCCTGCAACATTCACAGCTCTTGGTGGGGCTGATAGTTTGCCATGCGGAGTCTGGCCCCTGTCTGTCCCTGCCTGCTGTGTCCTGTCATTGAAGTAAAGGCTACAGGAGACTGCATCAGAAATTACTAGATGCCCTAGTGGTAGGAAGCATTGATCGGAAAGGGTAGGGATTTTCTGCACAACAGTTGGATTTTTCCTTTCATATAAAGGGGGTTTAACATAATACAGGTGGTACTTTCTCTGCACAGCTCTGTGTGTTAACCCTTGCTTTCGTGGACTTAACCTAAGGCTGCCACAGGGGTGGCTGCAGTAGGTCTCTCTGAAATTCAGAGAAGTGCTTTCTGTTTGAAGGGTAATTGGGTCAGGCCAGCCTGGCTGTGTGGGGGCGGCCACTGCTGCCCTCCTGGCTGTGTGGGGGCTCTAATGGAGCAGTGGGTGGCTTTTTCCTTCAGCTGCACCTGGGCCAGCAGGCTGCAGTGTAGCTGGGTTTCTGCATAGAGCAGGGACAGCCTCACTTCTGAGTTCTTGCTACTGTAGCAGGCAGGGGATGGCATATTCCTTGTCCTCTCTGTGACTCCAACTTATTCTCACTTTTGAGGACACAGGGCTCCTAACCTCTTGTAATGGAGACCAAATACTCATTTTGTGTCAAACGCTGTGCCATTAACCTCCCACTTAGTTCTCAGAATGTGGCTTTGTCCAGAAGACTCAAATGGCTGACCCTGGAGAAAATGTAGAAAAAACTTTGGGTGATATTGTAGCTTAGCATTTCGATAATTTACCAAATATCTGGCCACACGAACAGTGTATATATCTTAATTATGTCTTAATTTTTTATTCAGTAAACGTGTTTTGATTTCTTACTACTTGCCATTCTTACTATATGCTTGGTCAGTGATTTTCAACCATTTCCATCTCATGGCACACATAAACTAATTGCTAAAATTCTGTGGCACACCACAAAATATATTTTTTACCAATCTGGCCAAAAAAATAGGTAAATTTTGATTCATTCACACTTGAAAACTATGGTTGTATTGGCCCTTGTCATTTTTTTTATTTGACAGTCTAAGGGAAAAAAGGTCAGTGCCCCTAAGTAGGCAGATACTGCATGTTTTAAAGATTCTTGTGGCACACCAGTAGAAAGTCACTGTGCTAGGCTCTGGGCAAAAAGATAAAGAAAACACTGTTCTAGCCCTTGAGGAATGAGAGGTACCTGAAAATAATTTATGAAGCTTTTGTTTCTATTATGTCTAGAAGCTCTTTTTTCTCTTTAAGACTTTAAAAAATTTAATCTGTGAGGTTTTCTTATTAGTATTTCTAAATAAAAAAGGGCTTTTTTTTGGGAGGGATAGTCAGAAAAAGGAAAATGATATATTTGATACGTAATTAAATGAAGGCCTGCATGGTATAACGGGGAATACATTGGAGAAGACTTATCCACTCATTCGTTTATACTCTCATTTATTCTACAAGTGTTTATTGACTATTTTATGCCTGGCGAGCTACTGACATTGAATCATCCCGCTGGATAGCAGACATTGAACACAGAGTCCTACACACAAATGTACAAAGGTGTAGAGTACTATGAGGGCAAGTAGGAGAACAATCTAAGTTAAATGGGGTGGAGGTCAGGAAGGCTTTCAGTTGAGAGCTGAGAAGGAGAGTGGGTTAAGATAAGTGGGGACATGGGTTGGGACTCTTATTTTGGTCCTGTCACCAACCACATATGTGACCGTAGGCAAGATCCTTGTCTTCCTGGGCCTATGCTTCCCCATCTGTCCAATAAGGGGGTAGAATTAGATAAGTTATGTAAACCCTTTTGGCTCTGAAGTAGGATGATTCCTTAAGAAAGGCCATTTACATAAAGGCTAAGTCTATTAGAAATAAATTTTCAGGAGTGATTCAAGTATTTCCAAAAGAATACAGAGTTGTTGGTCATTGCTATATAACCTCAGTGGAGACAGTCATATGGAAAACAGTTAGGTAATGCTATTTACCATGGTTCCTTCCTATGGCCCTAAAAAAATAGCTTGTGTCTTGGTTCAAACAACTCTTGGGGCCATGAAGATTAGATTGTATGTGATTCAGAAATGCAGTTTGATTACCACACTGCAATTTCTGGTTAAAAAAAAAGAAAGACAAAGTGGATGATAGGCTGCATTTAGAAACACTAACAGGTTTCTCATGTATCGATACCTGTGTGCCATGCATTGAGCTTGGTAGGGAGGGAGGGAAAGATGAAGCAGGCCAGGATTCTGTCCTCGTGAAGCTATTTAATTGAATTTGGAAAAAAGAGCTGTATTTAAAAATTTAAATAATTGTAGATATTTGATCCATGTACACTGACTACCAGATCTAATGCATGAAGATTTACACAACTAAGTCAGAGCCAGTGGCCTTGTTTAATCCCAGAATGGTTGCCCATCTCTACTTACTTTCTTATCCAGATAGATGCAGATATGCTGGCTCAGGTTCAGATGTTGGCCAGCAATATTCTTTATTGGTTCACTGGTATTGAATGTCAGCTTGCTTCTCTACCTGTAATCCTGATGCAGGAAGGAGGTCTGTGAATTGGGACAACTACTCTTCTTTGATCAGGAACTTCAGGAAGATGGAGCACACAGGTGGAGAGCATATAGCTATATGAAACTCCTGGAAAAATGCTATTTGGACTGGTATCTTTCCCTCCTGCTTTCCTCCAGTCCCAGCTGTTACAAGGTGACACACATACCAAATAATTCCCAGTCATGACCAATATTAAAGGCGGTGACCTAGGAACGTACAGTCCCTAGAATATTAGGAAATCTACACCTGCATCTCATGAGAAGGATAATAAACGGAGTCACCTTGAAGCACATCCCCACTAGCTTGGTAGGGTAGGGTCTAAGAGTGTGTGCAGAAAGCCCTTTAAACATGGTCTTCTTTTAATGTAAGCTGTTTTTGATACTGGGTGTGTTGTTAGAGTTCTTCTACCAAACAGGCTTTTTTTTTTTTTTTTGTATTTTTCTGAAGCTGGAAATGGGAGAGACAGTCAGACAGACTCCCGCATGCGCCTGACCAGGATCCACCCCGCACGCCCACCAGGGTCGACGCTCTGCCCCTCCGGTGCGTCGCTCTGCCACGACCAGAGCCACTCTAGCGCCTGGGGCAGAGGCCAAGGAGCCATCCCCAGCGCCCGGGCCATCTTTGCTCCAATGGAACCTCGCTGTGGGAGGGGAAGAGAGAGACAGAGAGGAAGGAGAGAGGGGGGGTGGAGAAGCAAATGGGCGCTTCTCCTATGTGTCCTGGCCGGGAATCAAACCCTGGTCCCCCGCACGCCAGGCCGACGCTCTACCACTGAGCCAACCGGCCAGGGCCCAAACAGGCTTTTTGATTGATTTTGCTTTTTAGTTTAGCTGGTTTAGAAAATGCTTTTAGGTCTATAAATGGATAACCTGAGTGTTGCAGTTGTTCCTAGCCAGGAGGCACCTGAATTATGACATAATTATCAGAAAAACCCTTGCCTCTTGGCCTTGCTGGTAATCTTTTCCTGCAACCACCCCAGAGAAGCCTCTGCTTCAAAGTTCAGGCTCTGGCTCTACGTCCCAGAGACATGGGCTCACATCCTGACTTTTAAGTTATTAGCTCTGTGATCTTGTAAAGGTTAATTTTACCTTTCCCAAACCTCAGTTTTCTTACCTAGAAAATGGTTTGTTGTGAGAATTTAATGTGATGATGTCTTTAAAGATCCTGGCAAATAGAGAGCTCTCAAGAGATGGTAATTCATTAATAATAATAATAATAATAATATCATCAATTTGAACTTAATATAACAACTAGTATAACTTTAGCTATCTGAGATCTGAGAACATCTCACATGTTTCTCCCAAGACGACTCTTGGACAGCAGGTGAGACAGAAGGATTCTCTTGTCTTGAGCCTCTGTCAGTCTGCACGCTCAGATCTTTGTCTTGATCCTTTCTCAGCTCTAGGCCAGTAAGTCACTTTAGTACCTTCCTTTACTTTATCACTTTATAACAGCTTTGCTTAAACATATTCTTGGTTACCACATTTTATTACTCTCTGGGGTCCCACTGTTATATATGCTTACTGGTTCTTTTTGAGGCTCCTGGGAAGGGTGTCCGTTTCTGATGCGACCATGTTCTCCTCAGTATGCCCAGCCTGTCCTCCTAGGGGGTCTCTTACCATTTTCTCAAAGATCTGTTTCCCCCCATAATCCTGCTTAGGGACTTCTACACAAGACACCGTCATACCAAGTCACCATAGGTTATGATTGAGGTTTGAAAGCAGATCTGACTTTTTGTTCGTCAGCTTCTCCCACTTCACCTGAGCCTTGGGTCCTCTTCCTCCATCCATTTCACCATTAACAGCCCTCTCTGTGCTCTGAACCTACCATGATTTTCTGCTGGCTTGACAAGCATTTCCCAGCCCTCGAGTCTCCGTGCTAAGGGACTTAGGCTTCATGGCATTAGCAGAAAGAGTTGCTGAGTCCTGTGAACCTAACCCACAGCCAAATCCAGCTGCCCGACCGTTTTTTCGTTTTCTGTTTCTCTGGGACCCTTTTCATATTAGTGTTTCAGCATCCTTTTCTGCTCAGTTCTCACTCCCTCTTTGCAAGGGGGGCAGCCCCATTACTCCTTTTCAGAACAACCAGAGATTATCCAATGGTGTGTGAGCTCACAGTCTCCACTTACACCTCAGTGCATCTTGTCATCTCCCTTTCAGTCTCAGAGGTGGGGTGTCTTCCTTTCCTCTGCCCTACTCTGGCTCCTCTCCTCCCCTTCCTCCTGGAGATCATCTCAGTCATCCCACATCTTCTTTGTCTTCAGTCTTCCTCTCCCCATTGTCATCTGTCCCCCTTTTCTACTTTTGGATCCCCACAGCCCATCCTCCAAAAAAACCCCCACAAAACTGGAAAACAAAGAATACCTCTCTTCCCCCGTCAAACTCCAAAGTCCTTGACTGACCTTTCTGCCTACACAGATTTCCTTTTGAAATTGCCCCCCGCCCCCCACAGATGTTCTGAATGTTTATTTTAACCTGATTTCAGGAAAAAATGTGAGAGTACCTGGTGCTTTCCCCAAGCCTGCAACCTCCTGGGCTGCCATGGTCAATCTCTAAGTCCATTTGATTCTCTCTCCATTGTTTCTTACACCTGTCTTTGCTGTCTCTTCCTGCTCTTCCCCTCTTGCCCTGGTCCAGGTCTTTATCATCTCAAACCTGAGATAATGTCTAAACTTTCTAACCATTCTTTCCAAGTTGAGGCAATGCACAAGTAGTTGGCAGATAAATCTCTGAAACAAATTTTCCTTACTGTTTACTCATTGAAAGTGCACATGTTCTTCTAAACCTGTTCCTTCTTCTTTAAGCTCCCTCTTGACCTTACCATTTAGATATAACCTCTCTTTATCTCTATACTTTGTGTCTTTAGGGTGCTCCTTCTTTCTCCCAAGTAAAAAGGGAAGTTTAAGCACTCTTTCAGGGAATTTTAAGTAAAATACCTTTGGGCTAAAATTCACCATTTCACTATGTACATATGACTCAAAGCATTTCCTCTCCATTGCCTTAATTCCTTTTTGAGTATAAACAATATTGTTAACTAGAAAAGATTTTAGAAATGCTGATTATTAAATATAAAAAATCTTGCAACACAAAGATGACTGTTGTTACTATTTTGGTGTATAACTTTCCAGAACGTTTTATGGCACATATTCTTATTTATTCATGAAGTATTTTTAACCATTTATATACTGAGCACTCAGAATAAAAAGACAGATTTGATATGCATGAAATCTGCCAGGGTGTGCTGATATCCTATTTTCTGTTTCTAAGAGACTATTTTAGATACCTCAACTAAAGAGGAATCATGCTTTGTCTTTTTGTGACTGGTTTATTTCACTTAGCATAATGTCATCAAGATTCATCCATGTTGTAGCATATGATAGTATTTACTTCTTTTTTAATGCTGAATAATATTTCATTGTATGTATATACCACATTTTCTTTACCCGTTCATCTGTCACCGGGCATTTAGATTACTTCCATCTCTTGGGTATTGTGGATAGTACTACAACAAACATGAGTGTGCACATATCTTTTTGAGATCCTCTCTACAATTTTTTAGATATATACAGATAGTAGAATTGCTAAATCTTGTGATAATTTAACTTTTAAAGTTTTGAGGAACCTCCATACTGTTTTCCATAGCAGTCATCCATTTTACATTTCTATAAACAGTGCTCAAGATTTCCAGTTTCTCTGCATTCTTGCCAACACTTATTTTCTGTTTTTTTTTTTTGTTTTGTTTTGTTTTGAAGGCCACCCTAATGGGCATGAGGCAAAATCTCATTGTTGTTTTGATTTGCATTTACCTAGTGCTTAGAGATGTTGAGCACCATTTTATATGTTTCTTAGTCCTTTGTATATTTTTTTTAAGAAACATCTATTCAAGTACTACTTGTTTTTTTTGTTGATGAGTTGTAGGAGTTCTTCATAGAGTCATTCTATTAACCTGTTATAAGATAAATGATTTGAAAATATTTTCTCCCATTCTTTAAGTTGCCTTTTAATTTGATTGTTTCCCCTCTGCATAGAAATTTGTTAGTTTGATTTAGTCCTATTTGTCTATTCTTGCTTTAATTGTCTGTATTTTTGGTATCATATAAAAATAATTGTTAAATTCAATGCCATGAAGCTTTCCCTCTGTTTTCTTCTAAAAGTTTTATAGTTTTAAGTCTTAGGTTTTGGCTTTTAATCCATTTGAGCTAATTTTTGTATCTAGTATAATATTAGGATTCAACTTTGTCTTTTTTAAGTTTTTAAATGTAGGGATGATGTCAGAGTAATGGTGGCATGAGAGATACTCCTGATCTCTCCCCTTGAAATTTCAACAAATTGAACAACCAAATGCAGCAAAGAAACTCCAATGGACTTGCAAATGTGCCTGAAAGATCCATGCACCAAATTGACTAAATATGTGATGGAGCAAAAAGAAGGGCAAAAGATAATATACATTCACAGTGGGCTTTAGAGAGGAGAGGAGACAAACCTGTAGTGATTGGGCTTTTTTTTCTCTGCTAGACCACAGGGAGGAGGGAAGCTTGGGCTCTCCGGATTTTGTCTAAGGGGTATGGAGAGGGAAACTCAAAGTGCCTGTATCTCCTGCTGGAGGAGTGATGTGATAGAAGGGCAGAGGGGTAGGTAAACCAAAGTGACTAGAGTGTGAAGTTATGGCTAGTGTTCCTGTGGTCTGCCTGCAGCCCACACTTT
The DNA here is from genome assembly GCF_036850995.1 of Saccopteryx leptura. Taxonomy (NCBI): domain Eukaryota; kingdom Metazoa; phylum Chordata; class Mammalia; order Chiroptera; family Emballonuridae; genus Saccopteryx; species Saccopteryx leptura. The sequence goes on along the minus strand of NC_089508.1, from coordinate 66,537,130 downwards.
GCAGAGACAGAGAAAGCTAAAGTGCAGCCCCCTATCCTCCCAGAACCCGCCTCCCTCACCTTGAGGTATGGAGAGTGGTAGAGACAAACCCCACAGTTAGCTCTCCAGAGCCAATCTCCCCTGAAGAACAGAGATGTTCTACGTCTTGTCCACAGGTCTGTTGAGTCATGGGAAGGAGTGCCCGGAAGTAGAGATTGTCATTGCTAGAGCTGGAAAGCTGGAAAGCTGAGCTCTAAAGCCAAAACCATAAGGCCGAAGCTGTAAAGCCCTCAAAACATGCCCCACCCATCCACATGACTGTGCACTGTCTACTTCATTGCAACAAGCAACATCTCAGCAGAAGACAGCCCAGAAAATTCACAGAGCTAAAAGCTGTAATACAGTGACATATACTGGAAGAAACCTCTCAAAACAAAAATTTATTTTTCTTTTTTCCTTCTTTATCTTCTTATTTTTTCTTTTGAATTAAATTTCAATTTTTATATTTTATTCTTATTTTTATGGGTGTTTTGTTTGATTCTTTGGTTTTCTTTTAATCTTTTTTGTTTTTTTCTTTACTTGTTATAATTTAAAAACTTTTTATGTTCTTTATTGTATATTTTAATTTTTTCATTTTTTAGTTGCCTTTTTTTAGGGTTCTTAACAATACCACTCTCAATTAACATCAAGGAATAAGAAATCAAATACCATGACTATACAAGACAAATATAGTTCAGAAAGAAAGTGAAAAATCTCCAGAAAAAAAATCACCATCACGTGTAAACCTTGGAGTTAAATGACAGAGAATTCAAAATTGAGGTTATAAAAATACTCAATAATATGTGAGAAGATACTGATAGGCAACTTAATGAACTCAGAAAAAAAATGAATGAACAAAACAAACACCACAGCAAGGAGACTGAAACTTTAAAAACAGAAATGAAGAACTCAATACATGAATTGAAAATTGAGGTAGCAACTTTAAGTACTAGAAAGAGCCAGATAGAGAAAAGAATCAGTGACATAGAAGATAGGCAACTAGAGATGCTACAGACAGAAGAGGGGAGAGACTCAGAAATTTAAAAAACTGAGAGAGCTCTACAAGAATTGTCTGAGTCCATCAGAAAAAGCAACAAAATCAATAATGGGTATATCAGAAGAAGAAGAGAGGAAGAAGGAAATGGAGAACCTATTCAAACAAATAATAAATGAGAATTTACCAAGCCAATGGAAAGAGTTAGAGCCTTGAATCCAAGAAGCAAACAGAATGCTGAGTTACTGCAATCCAAACAGGTTAATACCAAGGCACATCATAATAAAATTTTAAAAAATCAATGACAAAGAAAAAATCCTCAGGGCAGCTAGGGAAAAGAAGACCATACCATATATGGGAAAGCCCACTAGGTTATCATCAGACTTCTTAGTGGAAACTCTAAAGCCAGAATAGAGTGGATCCAAACTTTCAATGTACTGAAAGAGAGGAAATACCAACTAAGAATACTATGTCCATCAAAATTACCCTTCAGATATAAAGGAGAAATAAAAACTTTTACAGACATACAGAAGCTGAGGGATTTTATCACCAGAAAACACACAGTGCAGGAAATATTTAAGGGGTTATTCAACCAGACAAAAAAGAACAAAACAAATCAAAACTACAAGTAAAAGCTCCAATACGGTTACAATAAATACAAGGATAATTTGTGACAACAATAACTTAAAAGGGGAGAGAATAAAGATCTGCAGTAGCAAAGGAGGATGTTGTGTAGAAGCATTTATAAGACAAAGAAGTGTTACCCATACGAACATTTTTCTCTTATTAACCTAATGATAAACACCCACAAAAAAAGCCACTACTGAAATACACAATTTAAAAAGAATAAACAGGAGAAATACATATGGAATACCACCAAACAAAACAACTGATGAAACAAAAAAGAGAAGAACTGAATAAGACACAGAGCTACCAGAAAACAAAACAAAATGGCTATAGGAAATCCTCAAGGGTCAATAAATACCTTAAATGTAAATGGACTGAACTCACCAATAATGAGGCACAGAGTAACAGATTAGATCGAAAAGCAAAATCCAACCATATTCTTCTTTCATGAGTCACATCTAAGCTGCAAGGGCAAAAGTAGATTCAAAGTGAAAGGTTGGAAAATGATTCTTCAAGCAAATAATATCCAAAGAAAAGCAGGTGTAGCCATACTCATATTTGACAATGTTGACTTCAAGACAACAAATGTAACTAGAGACAAAAATGGACATTTTATAATGATAGAGGGGACATTGTGTCAAGAAGACATAACACTTCTTAATATATATAAAACAAATCAGGGAGCACCAAAATATATAAGACATATACTAACTGATATAAAAATAGAAACAGATAAAAACACAATCATTCTTGGAGATTTCAACACACCCTTGATGGCTTTAGAAGATCAATAAAGAATTATTGGCCTTAAATGAAACTCTGGACCAAATAGACATAATAGTCATTAACAGGACATTTTATCCCAAAACGTCAGATTATATATTCTTCTCCAGTGTGCACAGAACATTCTCAAGAATAGACCAATATGTTGGGCCACAAAACGAACATCAACAAATTCAGGAAGATTTAAGTTATACCAGGCATATACTCTGATCATAAGGCTTTGAAATTAGAATTTAATTGTAAAAAGAAGGTAAAGACACCCACTAATGTGAAAATAAAACAACACACTTTTAAAAAATGACTAGGTCAAAGGAGAAATAAAAGCAGAGATCAAAAGATATATACAGACAAATGAAAGTGACAACATGACATATCAAAATTTCTGGGAGCAGTGAAAGCAATAATAAGAGGGAAGATTATATCCTTTCACTCTTATATCAAGAAACAAGAAAGATTCCAAGTAAACAAACTAAGATCACACCTTAAGAAATGAGAAAAAAAAGAACAAAGGCAACCTAAGGTCATCAAAAGAAAAGAAATAGTAAAAATTAGAGCAGAACTAAATGAAATGGAGAAGAAAACTATAGAAAAATTAATATAACAAAGAGCTGGTTCTTTGAAAAGTTCAATAAAATTGACAAACCACTGACTAGCCTCACTAAGGAAAAAAGAAGAAGGACTCTTATAAACAAAATCCAAAATGAAAGAGGAGACATTATAAATCTTCAGAGGATCATAATAGAACATTATGAAAGATTATATGCCACCACATTCAACAACCTACAAGAAAGAGATAAATTCCTAGAACTATACAATCTTCCCAGACTGAGTCACGAAGAAGTGGAAAACCTAAATAGACCTATAAGCAGGGAAGAAATAGAAACAACTATCAAAAACCCTCCCCCAAAATAAAAGTCCAGGACTAGATGAATTCTACCAAACATTCAAAGAAGATTTGGTACCCATCCTTCTCCAAGTCTTCTAAGAAATCAAAGAAGCAATACTCCCAACACATTTTATGAGGCCAATATAACCCTCATACCCAAACCTCGAAAGGACAACACACAAAAAAGAAAACTACAGACCAGTATCTGTAATAAATACAAATGCAAAAATCCTAAACAAAATACTAGCAAATCGAATACAACAACACATTAAAGAAATAATACATCACAACTAAGTGGGATTCATTTCAGAAGCACAGAAATGGTTCAACATATGGAAATTGATCAATGTAATATACTACATCAACGAGTAAAAACAATACAATTCTATCAATAGATGCAGAAAAGACATTTGATAGGATCCAATATCACTTTATATTTAAAACATTCCATAAAATCAAAATAGAAGGAAAGTATTACAACATAATAAAGGCCATATATGAAAAACCATCAACTAATATTATACTAAATGGTGAAAAAACAAAGGTTTTTCCTCTAAAATCAGGAAGGAGACAAGGCTGCCCACTTTCTTCATTCTTATTCAACATAGTTGTGAAAGTTTTAGCCAGAACAATCAAGCAAGAGAAAGAAATAAAAGACTTTTATATCAGAAAAGAAGAAGTAAAGGTACAACTTTTTGCAGATGACATGATTCTGTATATAGAAAATGCTTAACACTCCATCAAAAAACTATTAGAAATAATAAACCGATACAGTAAAGTCACAGAATAAAAAATCAATATACAAAAGTCTACCTCTTTTCTATATGCCGACAATGAAATTTTGGAAAATGAACCAAAAAAAAAGAAAAATGATTCCTTTTACAATTACAACAACAAAATAAAGTACCTAGAAATAAACTTAACAAAGGATGTGAAGAACCTATATACTGAGAACTACAAAATATTATTGAAAGAAATTGAAAAAGACACAATAAAATGTAAAAATATTTCATGTTCATGGATTGGAAGAATCGACATAATTAAAATGGCCATGTTACCCAAAGCAATATACAAATTAAATGCAATCCCTATCAAACTTACAATATTATTTTTTAAAATAAATAGAACAAAATTTACCAGATTTGTATGGAACAGAAAACTTCAAATTGCCAACGGTATCCTGAGGAAAAAGAATGAAGCGGGAGGTATCACACTACCTGACTTCAAATTATACTATACAGCCATGATAATCAAAACAGCAGGGTATTGGCAGAAAAACAGACATACGGACCAAATGGACAGAATCAATAGCCCAGAAATAAAACCACATATATATGGAAAAATCATCTTTGATAAAGGAGCCAAAAACACACAATGGAGAAAAAAAGACTCTTCAATAAATGCTGCTGGGAAAATTGGAAAACGACATGCAAAAGAATGAAACTTGACTACAATTTGTCCCCCTGCACAAAAATTAAATCAAAATGAATTAAAGACCTATATATAAGAGCTGAAACAATAAGTCATATAGAAGAAAGCACAAGTACTAAGCTCATGGACCTTAGCCATAGAGAACAATTTATAAATTTGACCCCAAAGGCAAGGGAAGTAAAGGCAAAAATAAACGAATGGGACTATATCAACCTAAAGAGCTCTGCACAGCAAAAGAAACTGACAACAAAACAAATAAGCAGCCAACTAAATTAGGGATGATATTTGCAAACAACAGCTTCAATAAGGGGTTAATATCCACATTATATAAAGAACTCACAAAGCTCAGCAATAAACAAACAAACAATCAAATTAAACACTGGGGGAGAGGACCTAAACAGACACTTCTCCCAAGAGGACATACAAATGGCCAACAGATATATGAAAAGATGCTCATACTTCACTACATGTTTGAAAAATATGAATCAAAACTACAATGAGGTAGCTCCTTACACCTGTTAGATTGGCTGTTATCAACAAGAAAGGTAATAAGAAGAGTTGGAGATACTGTGGAGATAAAGAAACCCTCATTCACTGTTGGTGGAAATGCAAATTAGTACAACCATTATGGAAGAAAGTATGGTAGTTCCTCAAAAAATTAAGACTAGAATTACCATATGACCCAGAAATCCCTCTACTGAGTCTACTCCCAAAACTCGAAAACATTGGTATGTAAAGACACATATACCACCATGTACTATAATTTCACACATAGGTGGGATATAAAACTGAGACTCATGGACATAGACAAAAGTGAAGTGGTTACGTGGGGGAGGGGATGTGAGTGAGGGGTGGGTGGAAGGATGTAAAGAGGGACAAATATCAGGTGAGGGAAAATAATTTGACTTTGGGTGATGGGTACACAACATAAACAACAGTTCAAATGCTATAGAGATGTTGACCTGAAACCTATGTACTGTTATTGATCAATGTCACTTTATTAAAGTTAATTTTCTAAATAAAATTTAAAAATTAAAAAAATTTTTTTAACTGTTGATTTTTTACTGTTCGGATTAAAATTAGTACTTTAAATTTAAGCTAAACAAATGTTAATAACATGTATTTTTATTCATCTGGTATCAGTTACTACTTTGAACATGCAATGTATTCATGCATTCTTAATAAAAAGCTAGTTTATAGTTTTCTTAAATTAAAAAAAAAAAAATTCTTGGCCGGAGTAACAAGATGGCGGCATCCGCGGAGTGACAGGGCGGGAGCTGGCGGCCGTGGCCGCAGCGGTCTCACCGCGCCCCATTTCCAGCCCGCGACGTCGCCGCGAGAGGGAGGCAGCGGTGGCCGCTCAGAATCAAGTGACCCAGCTTGGGAACCGCGAGAAACCCTCACAGACTGCGCAGCCTGGCAAAAAGAAACCTGACTTGAGCGGCTGTGATCAGGTTCTTCTTGGCGGATTCTGGGCCCTGTGACGCCAAAAGTCACCGTTTTCCGTTTCCTGCCGCCCTCCTCCACAGACTAGCTCAGGGGACGAGCCCAGAGGCCTCTGACCCCTGCTCAGAGGTGTCGGGGCTTGGCCCCAGCCACCGTCTCCGTCTCTCAGGATGGCGAGCAGCGGCGGCTCCAAGGCCGAATTCATTGTCGGAGGGAAATATAAACTGGTACGGAAGATTGGTTCTGGCTCCTTCGGGGACATTTATCTGGCGCTCAACATCACCAATGGAGAGGAAGTGGCAGTGAAGCTAGAATCTCAGAAGGCCAGGCATCCCCAGTTGCTGTACGAGAGCAAACTCTATAAGATTCTTCAGGGTGGGGTTGGCATCCCCCACATACGGTGGTATGGTCAAGAAAAAGACTACAATGTGCTAGTCATGGATCTTCTTGGACCCAGCCTTGAGGACCTCTTCAATTTCTGTTCAAGAAGGTTCACAATGAAAACTGTACTTATGTTAGCTGACCAGATGATCAGTAGAATTGAATATGTGCATACAAAGAATTTTATACACAGAGACATTAAGCCAGATAACTTCCTAATGGGTATTGGGCGTCACTGTAATAAGTTATTCCTTATTGATTTTGGTTTGGCCAAAAAGTACAGAGACAACAGGACAAGGCAACACATACCATACAGAGAAGATAAAAATCTCACTGGCACTGCCCGATATGCTAGCATCAACGCACATCTTGGTATTGAACAGAGTCGCCGAGATGACATGGAATCATTAGGATATGTTTTGATGTATTTTAATAGAACCAGTCTGCCATGGCAAGGACTAAAGGCTGCAACAAAGAAGCAGAAATATGAAAAGATTAGTGAAAAGAAGATGTCCACTCCTGTTGAAGTTTTATGTAAGGGGTTTCCTGCAGAATTTGCCATGTACTTAAACTATTGCCATGGGCTGCGCTTTGAGGAAGCCCCAGATTACATGTATCTGAGGCAGCTATTCCGCATCCTTTTCAGGACCCTGAACCACCAATTTGACTACACATTTGATTGGACAATGTTAAAGCAGAAAGCGGCACAGCAGGCAGCCTCTTCCAGTGGGCAGGGTCAGCAGGCCCAAATCCCCACAGGCAAGCAAACTGAAAAAACCAAGAGTAACATGAAAGGTTTCTAAGCGTGAATCAAGGAACAGAAGAAGCAGTGCAGATGACTGGAGCAGCATTTGTTTCTCCCCAAATCTAAAAATTTTAGTTCATATGTACACTAGCCAGTGGTTGTGGACAACCATTTACTTGGTGTAAAGAACTTAATTTCAGTATAAACTGGCTCTGGGCAGCATTGGTGATGCTGTGTCCCGAGTTGTAGCTGCTGTAATTGTGAATATTAACTGAGATAGTGAAACATGGTGTCCAGTTTTCTATTGCATTTTTTCAAGTGAAAAATTTCACTGAATGGTTGACACACAAATTGGTGGAGAAATCGTGCATATGCCAGTTTTTTGTTAAAAAAATCTTTTACTTTGAACTCGACTGCTTTGAGATCTCATTTCAGAAGAACGGCATGCACAGTCTTCAGCCACAGTTGTGACAGTTGTCAATGCTCACAATTGTGCATTCTTAGGGTTTATCCATCCCTGGGGTTTGCAAGTTGTTCACTTAAAACATTCTTAAAATGATTGGCTTCTTGTCTGCAAGCCAGCTGATATGGTAGCAACCAAAGATTCCAGTGTTTGAGCATATGAGAGACTGCCTGCTTACCTGTGCTAGAAATAACAGCATCTAAAGTGAAGAGTTTAAGAAAAACTTAGTGACTACTAGATTATCCTTAGGACTCTGCATTAACTATAATGTTCTTGGTATTAAAAAAAAAACATTTGTCACAGAAGTTTAGTTAACATCTTAAAACTGAACATGTATGTATGTTGCTTAGATAAATGTAATCACTGTCAACATCTATATGATCTGAGATTTTGTTTTTATTTTGAAATGGGAGCTATTTTGTTTACAAGTTCATTAAAAACTAAAAACTGAAAAAAAATTCTTTTTGGTGAGAGGAAGGAAGATAGTGATTCAGACTCCCACATGCACCCCAGCTGGGATCCTCCTGGCAATCCGGTCTTGGGCGGAAGCTTGAGTGCTTAGCTATTTTTAGCGCCTGAGGCTGTTGCACTCTAAAGGAGCTGTCCTCAGCACCTGGAGCCATGCTTGAACCAATTGAGCCAGTGTCTGCAGGAGGGAAAGACTGAGAGAAAGGGGAGTGGTGTGTGTGTGTGTGTGTGTGTGTGTGTGTGTGTGTGTGTGTGTGTGTGTGAGAAACAGTCGCTGCTTCTTTGTGCCCTGTCTGGGAATTGTACCCGGGTGGTCCATATGCAGGGCTGTAGTTCTATCCACTGAGCCAACAGCCAGGGCCAATTTTCTTAAATTTTGATATCCTCAACAGCCTCTCTATTAAAATTTCCCTAAAGACTAATCAGAGTAACAGAAAATTTACAAACAATGACAACAAAAACGAGTTTTATTCTAGTAATTTTGATTCCATAACTTTACGGATGGCTTAAGAATCTACATTTTACAAACTTCTTCTTCTGCTACCAATCATCAGCCAGATTTAAGCATCAGTGTACTTTCAATAATAATTTCTAGTGCCTTCTTGAATATTTTAAGACTTTTACTTGGAACAAGTAAAATAAAAACAACAAAAGAAAGTTTAACAAACTCTGTTGTTCATCTATTGAGTTTATTGGCACTATTGCATATATTGTGTTGGTGTTATTACAATACCATGAGCAATATACTGTGAAGATCTTTTTAGTTCATTACTAAGGAAGTTTTATCTAGATAAAGTGTCAGTACACAAACAAAAAGTCTGAAAAAAAATTTTTTAATGTAAAAATGTGTTTCTTCACAATCCTTGAGAAATTCCCATTCCTTTGAAAAAATTGCGTAGGAACAAAATGCCAAAAATATTACAATAGTAGCTAGACCAAACCAAAAATATACATCTAATGTACACAAACTTTAAAAAGCGTAACACAGGCAGTGTGAATATAGATCACCTTTAAAATATTTCTCATGACATACCTACAACTTAAATTATGTTGACAGACATAAATTATAACATTACCTAACATGTTTACATATTTAAAGTGTCATATTTATTTCTATGAGATAAAAAAAGAGATGAAACTATAGATGTGTATGCCTAGCAGTTCAAATGTTGAAAGGATCACATGATTTTTCTTTAAGTGCAGCAAGAACTTTAAGTTACTATTTATGTCTGGACCTTCCATATTTTTGAGAACATGCATTATCACTATTGCAAGAAAAAGAACAAAAAAAAAAGCATTAAGGAAAAACTCAAAAGAGTTTGCTTACTGGAATTATATCACTCATCAGCAAAATCAAGATAAGCAATTAGGCCCATAGACACAGACAACAGTACAGGGATTACAGAAGAAAGAGGCAGGTGGGGAGAGGTAGAAGAGAGGAAAGGAGGGAAGATGGTGATGGGAGAATAAATGATGACAGAAGCAGATGACTTGGGGCAGTGAACACACAATACAATATACAGATGACGTGTTATAGAACTGCACACCTGAAACTGTGTAATCATATAATTTTATTAATCAGTGCCATCCCAATGAATTCCATGAAAAAGATAAGCAATTGATACCTCAACTTTAGAGAAGAGTTCATTGTATATCACAAGACTACTGTAGCTTTCTGGTATATTTTAAATCAGGATATGTGAGACCTGCAGCTTTATTTTCTTTCTCTATGTAAGAAATATTTAAGAATCTAAGTATGTGTCTTATCCAGCCTCTATCTCTTCCTGTCTCCCAACTGGATGTCAATGCCATGTAGCTTGGAAGCTCATGTTGAAGGTAGCGGAGCTGCTGCAACCCTGAGTCCAGAATGACTGCACAGAGCACAGTGCCCAATCCAGTCCACCCTGCTCCCACCTGGACCTGCATTGAATGATTATATAATCAAGAAATGAGCTTCTGCATTGTTCATCCACTGAAACTTGGAGATTTGTATGTCCCAGATGTTGGCCAACCTTACGTAATTCTGTACATATAAAGAAGTAATGAGAGTGGGAGCGCAGGGGATGTAGCTTGGAGCTGGCTTGCCTCAGGTGCTTTGCATCAAGTTGCCTTTATGACTGTGAGGTTACCACGATCAGGAAAAGGAGCTTCCATCCCCTGCATGATAACGCATGCACTGGTAAACATCCGAACTGATGGCTCCTCTAAACTGGTTTTATAGCCAGAGCTAGCAAATAAAATTGAAAGTATTTTTGATTTTTCTTTCACCTTTGTGGAAAGAAAGTGCTAATGTTCAGACTTTTCATTTCACCTAGCATTTTTATGCACATGACTCTCTTTTATCTTCTGCACAGCCCTGAGTGGCGATGAAATCTTATTGATTTTGGGCTCAGAGAGGTTTAGTGAGTTGCCCAAGGCCACATAACAACAGATCCAAACTCAGTTTTTCTGAATTCCAGGCATGTGGTACCCTGTGTGTATCTATAAAGTCTCTGTTTCTCTAAGAAAAAAGCAATTTGGAGAACCCCATCCCCGCCAGTTTCTCCCTTGCAGAGATGAAAGGAAGGCTGGAGGCATTCTTGGCTTGGCCACACTGATCAGTGGCAGTCTTTCATCAGGTCAGAGCCTCAGTCCCTGCTATCACATGTGAAAGGAAAAGTTCACTTTTGTGTGTGTGTGTGTGTGTGTGTGTGTATTTTTTTTAAGTGAGAAGCAAGGAGGCAGAGAGACAGATACCTGCATGCACCAACCGGGGTCCACCCGGCATGCCCACCAGGGGGCGATGCTCTGCTCATCTGGGGCTGTTGCTCCATTGCAACCAAGCCATTTTAGCACCTGGGGCGAGGCCCTGGTGCCATCCTCAGCACCCGGAGCCAACTTGCTCCAGTGGAGTCTTAGCTGCAGGAGGGGACTAGAGAGATAGAGAGAAAGGAGAGGGGGAAGGATGGAGAAGCATATGGTCACTTCTTTTGTGTGCCCTGACCGGGAATCAAACCCCGGACATCCACACACTGGGCTGACACTCTACCACTAAGCCAACTGGCCAGGGCCAAAAGTTCACTTCTTAATTCTCCACAACTCAAATCAGACTCATAACTGTCATCTTGATAGGATTCTGGGATCTTCAGACTTAATCATAACCTGGACCCTCTCCCTCTCTATGTCAGCCAGGCGGCTATGGGCTGTATGAGAAAAGAGGGCCAGGATCTTTCACCTCCAGCCCATTCTGATTGCCACTGGAGCCCTCACAGGGCAAGCTTTCATGTCAGGTGGCTCTGCTTTGCTGCCATGTTTAATATGGTTTTACCTCCTTAAATGTACCTTTAAGACCACTGAGATCTTGCTATCTTGGTTGGATGCTCCCTAAAAGGGTGTAGGCCTCTGTTCTCCCCTGCCAGCATTGTTTCTGGAGTAAAATGTCTTTTTATTTTCTATGGTTACCCTGAAAAGCTCAGTGCATCATCACTTCGATGAGTTGAGGATTTTTCTATAGAAGGGAAAAGCCATTGTCGTCCTGCATTTTGGGATTTTGCAGAAGTCCTGGAAGCAAGGATTGCTAAGGAGTGGGGATCTTCCCTGGAATAGGAGTATATAGATTAAGCACAGTCAAATGGACTTAATACAAAACTTGATTCAGGCCAGGTTGTTCATATTGAATTGGAGACTCGTTCATTTAACAAATAGTGAACACCTTCCTTTTGCCAGGCTATGCCCCAGACAGTGGAGATATGATGTTAGACATGGAACTTATAGTCTAGTAAGATAACTTCTGATAATGATCGGTGCTATGCAGGGTCAAAAACAAGATAATAAAGAGGGAGTGAGGGATGGTGGAACAGAGGGGTGTCTTTGAAGGGACAATGTTTGAGCTGAGACCTGAATTACGAAAGCTTCATGGTGACCATGACACCATGCCAGGCAGAGGTCTTTGGGTGGCCACACGGGTACTAAGGCCCTAAGGCTATGGAAAGCAATCTGGATTTTATTCCAGTATGTGATTAGCTTTGGAAGTTTTAAGAAAAATGGACTAAAGACTAGACTTGGAGCATCAACTTCCCATATCATTTTCTACCTCTCAAGAATTTAGGATTTAACTGGAGAGGCAAAACGTATGCACAATTACACTACAGCTCGGTTGACCTTAGAGTTTTTGATGAGAGCTCTCTTTCCTATCATAGTTAAGTCTCACACCAACCTTATAAACTGAACAGGACAGCTAAGGAAACTGTAAATTATTTATACAAGTCAGTCCTTGATTCTGGTCCTATTCTTCCTACATGACTGACTGCCTTGAATACTCCTATTGATTTGTCAGGGAGCAGATCCTGGCTGGCCCCTGCCCCAGGTTGACCTATTCACAAGTCCTCTCCCAGGATGCCTCTCTACCTCGCATATACTTTTTATTACTGCATGGTTTTGAACATATTTGATGTCATGAGTTCTTATAATAATGAACTTTTTGTGGTTAGAGACTGTGCTTTTGCCTTTTCTTGTGCCCTAAATGAACAAAATGGGCATTCAAACCTGTGTGTTGAATGAGTAAATGTCAGCTATATGGCACTGACTTGCAAAAGGCAAGCTAGATGGGCATGGACTGGCAAGGTGGAAGAAATTCTCATGGACAAAGGGTCTTGGATTTTCCCCTGAAGATGAGAAGAGAACATTCTAGACAGGAGGCCCAGGTGAGCAGAGGCACTTCCTGGCTTCTGTACTTACTGAGCATGGCATACATTAACAGGGCAGGTGAAGGTCAGTGGAGAAAAAGGGTGCCCTAGGGGACAATTCATGCTCAGGAGCAGGAGTGATATGGCTAGAGATTGAGCTGAACCCACCCACATGGTAGCGGGCTACAAATGCTGGGCTCTGGAACGAGAATTTATTGGGTAGACTGTGAGGGGATCCAATGAGGGTTTCTGAGTTGGGATAATTATATGATGAAGCTGGTATTTTAAAAAACTCGGAGCTGACCCTTGAGGACTTCAAGAACAAGAGAGGCCAGCATGTGTCAAAAAAGCTAGGAGGGATTTTTCACAAATTGGGCTTCAGGTAATAAGTTCTTGGGGAAGGTGGTGGGAATGGAGGTGAAGGCACAGAGAGGTGACAGAGCATTAGGTGGGCTCCCATGCCAAAGTGAGCTTTCACTGCTACTAAGGAAGTTGGTATGATTTACCTGTGAATTCAGATGCTGGATGTTTTGAAGGTTGAGAGCAATATCATACATGAAATATCTGAATGATGTGTATTGAGCCAGTGGCATCTCTTGTCTATCACTTGGAGTGGAAGTCTAAACACTTCTACTGCATCTTGGTATTGGAGTTGCCAGGGAAAACACAACATAGCCAACACAACATGGGTGGGCTAACATTTTACTCCCATAGAGAGGAGACAGAAAACTCAGCTTCATCCCCTATGGCCAGTGGATTCCTCCCGGAGTCATTGGCCTGCACATATCTCTCTTGCACTGCAGCAGAAGCACTCCATCCCCTCCCTGGAGGAGTGGGTTGGCCAGGTGCCATATAAGACACATTAGCAGAACAAAGGGGCACACATTGGGCATAAACAGGGAAAGATGTTTCCATATAAGGTGATTAGTCCAGCACAGGGTGTGAGGGCTCCTTAATTCTTGGTAAGGAAGTGCTCTAGGCCCCAGAAAGGCAGCATGCATGAGACTGCCTTTCCCAACAAAGTGAGCATCAATATATACCTGTGGATGGGTTGCTATAGTGGATAAAAGCATGGACTTTGAAGTCAGACTTGGGATCCAGTCTAGGGACAAGAACAGGAGCTGTGTCTGCTTTTTTATTATATTTCTCCAAGGGGACCTGCCCCAGGGCCTGGTATATGGTTGATGGTGCATAAGTAAACGACTCTGGCTACATGGTCTACTAGCTTTGTGCCTTTGGGGAAATTACTTAATCTCAGTTGTCATCTTTAAAATAGGGAGAATAATAGTAGCTAACTAATAAGTTTTTGGTGAGAATTAAATAAGTTAATAAATGTAAAGCCTTACTTAGCAAAGTGCCTTGTACACAGTAAGCATAATCAATGTTAGCAGCTTTATTACTATTACCGTTATTTTATTAAACAGAACAAGCTTTGTGAGTTATGGAAAGAGAAAAGGAGCCAGCTAAATCAATTTTACTAAGACAAGCTTAGTCCCCATTGAAATAGAGTATTTTGAACATCTTAACAACCAATAAATCACTGAGTCTTGCATGTCTTCCTGTTCTGAAAACATTTTGGGATTCAAATGGACACTCAGTTTTATATTACGTAGTCAGATTTATAAAGGGTCATTTTGGTTTTTCACACTGTTGATAACTTCCCAACCACAAATAATGGATTTTTATGACATATTTTGGCAGCAACTTGACATGTTTTTGTTAGCTAATTCAAGTACTCATCACTCTTTCCTGGGCATGTTGAAAGCTTTCAGCATCATAATTACCTACTCATTTCTATCACTGGTGCTTCAACAGTCAGCCATCATGGTAACTACTTCCAGGGAATCTTGAAAAGAGAGAACACATTGTCCTAAGTCCTCTGGGAGTTTTGTGAAAACATGAAATAAACACATGGGAAACCCGAAGTATGACATTTTATTGACAGCCATCTTAAGGAAATATGTGAAACATGGCAATTTGATATTATAAAATTATCTAGAAAATTCAAAGGAAATAAGTCTTCACAGGTAACATATATTACATTTTTGGTTTTGACATATGACTTGCTCTGAACTACACACAGGATGTACTTATTATGTATTTATAATGCGCTTATTATGCATTGATCTTTCTTTGCAGTATTCCTTAACAAGGGGACTTATTGGGAATATGTTAATGAACTATATCTATATAAATATACCAGAATGAAAGTTTATTAATAAATATATTATAACAAAGAACTTAACAAGTCAAAAGTGCCTTTCATGGTCATTGAATATGACAGAATGATTTGTGAACAAAAGACTGGATCGAGTGTAATTTTCTAGTCTTTCCAACCATTACTGATAGTGAATCTGATCAACTTCATTCCATCTAGGTCAGGGGTAGCCAACCTTTTTATACCTACCGCCCACTTTTGTATATCTATTAGTAGTAAAATTTTCTAACC
The DNA here is from genome assembly GCF_036850995.1 of Saccopteryx leptura. Classification (NCBI taxonomy): domain Eukaryota; kingdom Metazoa; phylum Chordata; class Mammalia; order Chiroptera; family Emballonuridae; genus Saccopteryx; species Saccopteryx leptura. Next base: position 66,521,775 of record NC_089508.1, on the reverse strand, counting down.
ACCCACCAGTTCCACAGTAATGGTGATTTATAAAGTAGGGAAGTAACTTTACTTTATAAAATTTATAAAACAGAGTTACAGCAAGTCAAAGCATATAATAATAATTACTTACCAAGTACTTTATGTCAGATTTTCACTAAGTTTGGCAGAATAAATCTTTATAAAACAACTTACTATAGTTAAATCTATCTTTTTATTTATACTTTGGTTGCTCTGCTACCACCCTCCATGAAAGCTGGAACACCCACTAGTGGGCAGTAGGGACCAGGTTGACTACAGCTGATCTAGATGCCATCATCAACTGAATGAGCTAGTTGTGAATCAGAATCAGACAGAAAAGGGTTTATGCCTTGGCTCTACCACACAACTGTTGTGGCCTTGAGCAATTATCTCATCTCCTTAAGACTTTTTCTCTCCTGGAATGTGGGGATAATGGTACCTATGTTGTCGGTTTGTTATGAGGATAAATGAGATCAAGTTTGTAAAAAAAGCTAATCACAGAGAGCATATCATAGTAAATGCTCAGAAAAACGAAGCAAGTATTATTTGATTTTTATTACTAGAGACAGAGAAGTACATCATCATTCCCAATATATAAGTGTGAGTAGATCAAAGTATACAGGAGAGTCTGTGAAGTAAGGATTTGTGAAGGTTTTTACCACTAATATAACCAGAACCTAAGTGTTTAAGACTGGTCATGGGATATTATGGAAAAGTCCCAGGGAGTTTTACTGTTCACATTTTTCATCCTGCCAGAATGATTGCTATTATAGAGTCTATGTTGATCTCAACAAAAAAGAAACTTACTAAAAGTGTAAAATGTTGGCTAATCAAATAGCTATTGAATGAATGCTTTGACTGCCAAAATATACGATGCCAAACCAATGGTTTGGCAACCTTTTATATTTAATTGACCGATTTTTGTGGGTTAAATTGACTCTCATTATATAGATGTAGCCATCAGCCTGGGTATATATTTATATAAGAAATGTGTATTTAAATTACAGTAGAGAGACAAATAAGAAATTTCAGCAAAATGATAGTTATTAAGTTCACATTAACAGTTTATCAAATAACAGAAAGGGCATAGCTATTGGGGAGGGGAAGAGAAGGTAATGCTTAATAAAATATTTGAATCAGTCTATTGGTTATATAGATTTTTGAATCTTATAATCTATCTATTCATCAATTGCTGTTACTGTGACAAATGAGTAAAAATGTTAATTTATTGGTAAGACCTATGTTTAAGATTTTCTTGGACCAAAAAAGCAAACAAGTGTTGGATAATTTCTGTTTATTTTATTCAGGGTTTCATGGTTTTTTTATTACCTTTATTCCATATAGAAAAGAATGTGAAATGATTTTTGGAAATATAGCCGACTTAGACCTGTGTACAAAAATAAATTACTGCTTAAGGGGCCAGAAGACAAGGTGATATTATGTGTTTAATTTGCTCAGTTATGAAAGAAACTCCAGGGTATTGGTTTATGAAAAACAGTGGTTATTCTGAGAGAAAATGGAGCCAAATTGGGTGGATTTTAAACACTTTCTGATGTGTTTAGTATTGGATGTAACCTCCAGGTTGGAGTGGGGGGGGGGCAGGAGGCTCTGTTCCATTGTTCACTCTGTCCACTTTGGGGAAATGCTCCTGCCTCCGAGTCTGTTCTGAACCTGGGCATTTCTCTAGATTGCTTTCTTGGAAATGGCAATGGAAAATGGGAGCAATAATAGGTTTTAAGGGGCTTGGCGGTGAATCATGCCATTTTATAAATTCATCTCCTTACACTTTATTTCCTTGCTGTGAGATAATTTAGACAAATGTCAGCAAGGGAAAAAGAAAGTGATTGGTGATTCCACCTTCCCCAATAAAGCAAATTCCTAATTTTCTTTCTTTTATCTTTTGCCATTCTTTTGTGCTCCTCTTTGGCCTTGTCAAAACATATCGTTCAGTTAGAGACTAAAAATATTTTCCCATCGATTGGGGTTATTGATTTTTTTTAATCTGTACTTTGGCTTGAAGAGCGCGGGTGAAGGGTGAAAGTTCACCAGCTTAGTCTGCCGTTTTATCTGGACAGCAGAAGAATGTATTGGCAGCAGATTTGATTTACCTTCTTGGGCAGTTGTAGACACTTCAGCCACTGAAGACGACCCTCTAGCATGTCCTGCTCCTGTCTTATTTTTTTGTGCCCAGGAATTCTTGAAAGATTCACCTTCATATTGATTTTCTCTCTCTTTTCCAAGGTAGAGTTTCTTTTTTTTTCTCATTTTTGGATCTGAAATTAGGCTTTTCAGAGGTTTCATGATGCTTTCTGGACTCCTGGTAAATAAACCAGATGGCACGCATCTGCTGGGGTATTTGGCTTAAGTCTCAGATCACGTCCATCCACGATGTCACAGCAGGATCTTATGTGACTGAATCAAGTTTGCTGAGATCTTCCTGTCTCCCCCTTACAGCTGGTCAGACACAAATGCTCTCCCTAATGTGAATCCAAGTATGGCACCTAAACCTTCCTAATGAGCACCAGGAACATGGAAGTTGGCCCATAGCCATTGTCAGAGAGACAAGAGTGTCGTGGCTGAAGGTATGGCTTCTTTCTTGATTAGAACCCCAGTTTTAGCACTTGCAAGCTGGGTGAGCCTAGGCAAATTCCCTGATCTTTTGGTATTTTAGTTTTCTCATCTATAAAATGGGGATAAAAATTGTACTTATGTCATCAAATGGTGGTAGGGTCACATGAATAAATACATATAAAAGTTCTAGAACAGGGCTTGGTACACTGGAAGTTCTCAGTTAATGTCGGCTACTGCTATGATTATAGACTAGGAAGCTGAAACTGGGGTGGGGGTAATTTTAAAAAAAAAAAAAAAAAAAACAAGAACAAAAACAGACAAGTTTACACAGAGGAGGAAAGAGAGAAAGAGAGAACTGACTTAGTATCAGGGATTTTGGGTCCGGTGCCACAGCTGGCCTCTTGATTGCTGCCACAGTTCTGACCACATGGCTTTGGCTATTAAGTTGGTTCCTTCTGGCATTGCGTGTGGGGCTCTAGGGTGAAACCTTAGGTTGCTGAGCAGTGTGGCTGCTGGAATTACTGTGCTCTGGGACAATCTGTCTGGATTTTCAGCCTTTGTCTTTGTGGAGCTGGGGCACTTCACCATCACTGTGGACTCAGCCCCACCAGACCCTAAAACCATTATTAACCTTAAAACCCAGAGGATAAGCCTTCCTCAGGGAGGAGGGCAGTAGATCTAGAACTTCAGTGTCTATAGAATCTCCTAGAGAGAACCCGATTCATGAGTGCTGGGCCTGTTTTTAACAAGCATCTCGGGTGAGTCGGACACAGGTGGTCAGTCTATACTTAGAGAAACGTTGAGACAGTAGAAAGAGCTTGAGCTATGGATGTGGACAGGCTTGGGTTATGTTTATGTGGTCAAGTCATTTAATTCCTCTAAGCCTGAACTGTAAAATGGACCAGTGCACTAATAATATATCAGAAGTGTTTAGCAGAGAGCCTTACATCTAAGATGTACTTCATAAATGCTAACGCTCCCATCTTCCTCCCTGATTCTATTTGCTGTCTTGGACTCCAGAGAATTTAACACTCCGTTGGAATTAATTTGTCTTAATTTCTCCTTCTTCACTCACGCCTATTGTTGATTTCCTGTCTGAACTGCACCTGCTCTTACTATCCCCTTGTAAACACTTTCCTGTTTAGATAAGGTTGACCTTACTCCTGCAAGCCTTTCTCTTTCTTTTAGTTATCTGTCCTTAATGACAGGCTGGTGGCATTCTGACATCTGGGCTGGGCCTGTGTGCAGCTTTGTGGGCTAGAGTTCCCCTTGCCTTTCCTTGGCTAGCAGGACTTGAGGTCTAGTAATGCTGAAGGCCATAACTTGCCTTTGTCTGCAAAATAGCTAATGCATATCTTTCCTCAGTCCCTATTTGATTCCCAATGTTGGCATTTCTTGCCTGCTCTCTCTGCTTCTCAATAACACAGCCATGTGCTCCCATGATCTGACCAAGAGAAGACAAATTGGCGATGACCACCCTGATTTAACAGATAGATCAGCCTGTAATGAACCAATGGCATTTTCTGTTTTTACCCTTACTATCTAAACCTGGCTAGATAGTCAAGGCTGTGTTTTATGTCAAAGTGAGGGCATCAAATTAAACTGATGTCAAAAGAGTTGACCTGCTTGGTCTCTTCACTCTACATGTGATCAATTGAGAGTGTAGGGAAATGCCATGTTATATGTTTAGTAAATTCAGTCCAAATGGTAGTTTTCTGCAAATATAACCTTTAACATTAATCGACCTAAAGACCTATTGGCTAAAGAAAGGTAAGAAAAATGCTGGTCTTATAAGCAGATACTCTTCTGGGATTGCCACTAACATTTCAGCTAGGGGGAAAAAAATGAAAGACACAAAACAAAGGCTTGTAGGAATAAGGTCAATATCACTGAAACAGGAATAAACTGTCAATGAAATAGAGAAATACTAGAAATACTAGAAAAATATCCTGGAAATACGTTTACTATAAGGCATGGAAAAGGGATATGCTCTTACTTTATATTAGCAACAGAGATAATGATCTCAATAGGTCATTTGATTAAGAGACTAGCCTTAATCTAGGAAGATTTCATCTCAAGATTCTTAACTAATTATAGTTTCAAGATCCTATTTCTTAATAAGTTCACATTCAGCTATTTTGGGTAGATATGTATTTTTGGGGGGTACTATTCAACCCATTATTGTATATATAGCACCAGGAAACTTGATACAGCTCCAATATATAATAAAAATCCAGAATCTGGGTAGTATGAGTTCACCTTTTCCTATCTCTGTGCCATTCTACTGCGAGAGTTTTAGGAGCAGAGACTCATGAAGAGGGGCTTGCCTGGCAGGTGTTCAGTAAGTAATTTCTGAAAGAGTAAACTAGGGATGGTAGGTGAGAATGAAGAGAAGGTCCTCGAGAATGAAGCCATTCTAAGAAGTACCCATTTCCCACCTCTTCCATGACCATTTTAATGTGCTATGCACAGCCAAAATATAAGCCTACTTTTGTGGCTGAGTGGGACATTTGAATCACAAATATTTAATCCACTACAAAAACAATTTCCCTGTTGGAGGAAGATAAAGACAGAATTGCATGTAGTGTGTTGGCATTCTGAGAACAGGGCACATACGATATACTTCAGTGAAAACATGCAGTAAAACAGTATTGACATGTTTGCAGGGATGTGCTAAGTCATTGAGCAGGAAGAGAACCAGTACAATTGGCCAAACCCATAATAGATTTATTTGACTGGCAGTAGTTGGGAAGGATGCTTAAAATAAATAAATTCATTTACTAGCTTTTTAACCCTTTAAAAACAGGACACATCACTCATTTCGAGTGGTTTAAGGCTATAGTCACAAAATGACAAACAGACACATAGAGACAGGAGCAGTCAGTCCATTTGGGTATGGACTATCTTACTAGTTCCTGAAAATTGACCTATTTTATTGCATCCTTTTTACAACCAATTCCAGGTGGCTGAATTGAGTATATTTTTCATTCTGACTTGTTGACTTCTGGCCCATTAAGGCAGCCAATCCAATTAGGCAGGTTTTCTCTTGCTTTGGCTCCTGACAGAGCATCTGATTGGCTCACAGTTCTTGCTAAGTGACAGGCCTTCCACAACTGGGAATTATCCTTCTTAAAGGGATCTTATCTTTGGTTCTCTCTTTAAAATGCCTGTGTTTTTTTTCTGGTTGTGCTTAGGTTTGGGTCTTAGGGTGTTTCTATTTCAAGTACTTGAGTTTGGAAGCTTGAGGTTAGAACCTAGGCTGAGTGATGAGTCAGCTGGGTTGCTAGGGTGCACATTTTGACACAATTCTTGAATTACCTACTGTGACAGGCTGAATAATGCCTCCCTCCAAAATAAATCTATGTCCTAATCTCTGGAACATGTGAGTGTTACCTTCAATGGCAAAAATAAAATAAAATACAATAAAATAAAATAAAATAAAAAATATAATAAAAGGACTCTGAAGCTGTGATTAACCTAAGGATCCTGAGATAGGGAGGTTATCCTGGATCATCCAGGTGGACCCTAAGTGCAGTGACATGTGTCCTCATAAGAGGAAGATTAGATAAAAACACACACAAAAAGAAAGCCATGTAAATGAAGCAGAGGGAAGAATCAGAGAAAGAAGAGGCTCAGCCTCTGGCTTTGAAGATGGAGAAAGAGGTCATGAGCCAAGGACGCAGATCTAGAAGCTGGAAAAGGCAAGAAAATAGATTATTTTCTAGAGTCTCTGGAGAGAGAGTAACCCTGGACTCATCTTGGTCTGGGCCTTCATATGACTGATTTTGGGATTTTGGCTTCCAGAACTGTGAGAGAATAATTCTGTGGTATTAATTTTGAGCTAATTTATTAAAACAGCCATAGAAAACTTTTACATCAGATGAGACCTTCCCTGCCAAAATTAATTCCCTGGTTCCAAGTCATGGACTTGGCAGGTTGTTTGACACCAACCATGCTGTTTTTCATGTATTTGTCTATACTTGTGTTTTCAAGAATAATTTTGAATATGATTTTTGACCATTAACTTTCATTTGAGCTATTTTCTGAAAATATTTGATGAGATTTACTGAACTAAAATGGGAGACTTTATAAATTTTCCATGTAGCAATTCAGGTTCCTTGGTTTATTAAGACTTTTTATATCAAGATTATCAAACCCTGAGGTGACTTATTCATCTTCATTTTCATTTAGCTATATGGACACTCAGCACATCACTTATCTGCTCCTTCTTGAAATTCTCTACTTCTTTAGAACTTTATTCTTTGTGTTAGAGTTCTACAGAGAAACAGAACCAATAAGATATCTATCTATCTATCTATCTATCTATCTATCTATCTATCTATCTATCATCTATCTATCTATCTATCTATCTATCTATCTATCTATCTATCTATCTACTTACCTATTTCTGTCTGTTCCATCTCCACCCCTAATGTGACATCGAGCAGGTAAACATAGCCCTATTAAAATTAAACATCTCAAAATTGTAACAAATATCCTACCATTTAGGTGTCCATCATTCTCAATGGTGTCACCATTGTTCCAGGCACCCAGGCCTAAAATCATAAAGTCATCATTGAATTCATCTATTTTCATCCTTTTTCATAGAAAACAAAACAACCCCTCTTTAGAAGTTTTTACACCCCTCCCCCCATGTTCCCTTCCTCCTTTCCTCCCTATTCCTCCTGCCTACATGATAATCCCTGCCCACAGCTGGTGGCTCTTGCTGCTGCTCCTGATCAGATTTTATTTAATAAGCCCTTCCTCCATGCTAGGTGCTGCACTAAGCACTTTACATGTATTATCTCATTCATTTGTTTTCCTAAGTACTTTAAAACAGGTATTATTTCACATATTTTACAACTCAGAAAAAGGTGTAGAAGGATTAAGTGATCAGTACAAGGTTTCCCAGATGGTAGGCAGCAGAATGAGAATTAAAAGCCAGGCGTATCTCAGTCCACAGAATGAGTTCTTAAAAACCCTTCTACAGTGCCGCTTTGGACTTTCTAAAATTTATTCCGACTCATGTTTCCACCTGGAAGCATTCCCAGTCCCAATCACTGACAGTACAGTCTGGATACCTGACATTTGTCAGTTTCTTTACCAGCTCCAAAACTTTCAGTGGTTCCCTATTGCACAGAGAAATTAATTCCGGTCCAGGCTTTCTTATAGATGTGCCTCCTCAACCCTTTCTGTTCCACTGCTGACCTCCATTGAGCGCAGCTTTTTGTACATGCTTCAGTCCCTTTGTCCATACTCTTCCTTGCATTGAGGGTCGTTGTCCCTGCCTATGTCAGCTGATACATTTCAGGGCATCCTTCTATAGCCAGCTCATATGTTTTTAACCTGGAGAACAACCTAGAACCTCCACACTTTCATTTTCTCACTCATAGAACTAAACCTTTGTTCCATAACTTTGGTGATTCATTGTATCACCATTTAGTCACCAGTCTGTTTTCCTGATTGAGTAAATTTTTAATTCTGACTTGGTGACAAGTGTGAGTTTGACAAGGACAGAATTGCTTCTCCATATTTCCTCCTCTTCCTTTAAGGACTAAAACAATTATTCCTCCTTTTGCTGAGGGTGTTTGTGATTGACATGTCTCAGCTGAGTCCTCTTGAATCGTCTCTAGCCAAAGACAGTAGCCCACACTTAGTGACTGGTCCATGTGGAGGTTGGTCTGGCCCCTTGTTTCAATATGGGACAACTTGGAAGGGTCAGCTCAGCTCCAGATCTCACCATCGGATTGACAGAGTCCTTTGTTGTCACTGCTTCACTCTTCAAGTTCCTCCTCTGCTCTTTATGCTTCCTGCCCTCCTCAACAGGTGTTGAACTTGAGAGCACTTCCAATACACCTTTGCACACAAGTCTTCCCTTCAGCATTTGTTTTGTTTCCTAAGGAGCCTGACCTATGACAGGGAGGGCTACGTGTTGCCCACAGTATTTCAGTTGAGTGGCAGAAGGAGGATAGAGGTTTACCTCTTAGGATGAGGACATTATCTTTTCTTTCTTTGTGTGTGTGTGTGTGTGTGTGTGTGTGTGTGTGTGACAGTGACAGAAAAAGAGATAGAGCTAGGGACTGATAGGAACAGACAGACAGGAAGGGGGAAAGATAAGAAGCATCAGTTTTTTGTTGTAGCATCTCAGTTGTTCATTGATTGCTTTGTCATATGTGCCCTCACCAAGAATCTACAGCAAAGCAAGTGACCCCTTGCTCAAGCCTGTGACGTTGGAATCAAGTCAGTGACCTTGAGTTTCAAGCCAGTGATCTTTGGGCTATAGCCAGTGACCATGGGGTCATGTCTACAATCCCATGCTCAAGCCAGTGACCCTGCATTCAAGCTGGTGAGCCCACACTCAAACCAGATGAGTCTGCACTCAAGCTGGCATCCTCGGGGTTTTGAACCTGGGTCCTCTGCGTCCCAGGCTGATGCTTTATCCACTGTACCACCACCTGGTCAGGCGAGGACTTTTTCTTATTCTCCTCTGTTTCACTGGGCTGCTCTTGTCCTACCTATGTCACAAGTTTTGATTTACCTTGCTTCAGCTTCTTCAGAGAATTAGCCTCTTGGTGGGGTAGGAGACAGCTGGTTGGTTGTTTGGTGGCTTGGGAGAGAGTCTGGTAATCTGAACATATTTTATATCGACATTTGTCTACCTGTCCTGTTTTCAGTCTCACATGTACTGGGATCTCTAATTCCTGAGCCACTCCAGAATGCTGTTGGGGGAACTGTTGTATTTCTTATTCTCCTCTGTAGGTATTTAGTTGTTAAACATTTTCACCTCTGTGAATTCATCCAACTGCTTTTCAACTTCCCAAAAGTTTTGCTATCTCTCACTTGCTGTAGTCTCCTCATTTCTTTACATTTGAAGGTTTGTAATTTATACATTTTTTCATTTATTTTAGGGGAGAATCTGAAGGAACCAAGGTTTTGCAAAAGTACACTTGCCTTGTTTAACCAGGGGTATGGGAGGTTCACAGTTTGCTGCCAACTTTGGAGTATCTTGACTTTATTTTAAAAGTAAGACAATGGGTTTTTAAAGACAGGTGTGGCATTTTATTTGAAAATATATTTATTTATTGGGGAAAAATTTGGATGCTATATAGAGTACTGGTTTCTTTCATTCACTCAAAAAGTGAGGAGGGCACCGCCAGCCCCTGTGTTGCCCAAGCACATTCAGGGTGAGGGCCCTGGCCGAGACTGAGACTTCCCCTCATATGCCCAGACATCCAGAGAAAAGTGAAACCCTTGACTGGTCACCCAGATGTTTTGTCAGCATGTCAAGAACCATGTGGAGGTGCCTAAGTGTCTGAATATTTGTTTGGTGCTTTGTAGACAACATATCTGTCTAACTGCCTGAATTTCTCTTATCTAATTTTGATGTTTGGCCTCATGGAGACGCAGCCATAAGCTGACCAACTGCATTACTGGATATGTCAATTACAGTGGGATCTGAAGATTGTAAATGAAAGATCACGTTTTTTCTTTTTTCAGGCTGTGTTTGATGCCTGCAGTCACATTTTGGTTCAGATTTAGTCTATGTTTTCGGAAGAGGAGAGTGTTTTTAAAAAGATAAGGGATAATTTCTGGAGAGTGGGCATGTGTACTGTGGTGCAGCCTGCCAATCAAAATCCGCCAGCAATGTCATTCAAGGTCACAGACCCAGTGAACCGCCAATCAAAGTCTGCAGGGCTGTTCATGTTCACTTGTCAGTGTTGGAAAGAGGTCAGTCTCTCTGTGGTGTGGCTAGTGTGTGAACAATGAGTTTTTCAGTGGTCAGGAGCACATTCTGCTGCCTACCCCCTGGCGGTTTCAGGATGTTTGCCAAGGTTTTTTGTTTTTGTTTTTGTTTTTATCCCAAAGGGATACAGGGCAGGATAGTGGAAAGAGCAAACAGTATTTTTAAAAACTGGGTTATGGATTCTAAATTCTAAAAGCAAACATGACACCTGATTTAGTACAAGGCTTTGCTTAATATTATTTGCTTAAATGTCTGTCTATAAGGAGTGATTACAAAGAAAAATTATAACTATAGTTTTAGATATTTAAAAAGAAATACCTCCTTTAGACACTTTGCACTTGGTATGTCATTTGTTTTCTTGCCTTAACTCAGCTAGTCGTTGTTTTGTTTAATTTTCACCATGCAAAGATAATCTTTGCATTTATGAACAAAATGATAATGTTTAGGATGTGCTAACATCACAGAATAAAGCCTGGAAAATTTCAGTTTCAGGGTCTGGAAGACAATGACGATAAAAATATAAAGTTTTGCATTTCTGTACAATCTTGATGGATTTTCAAATCAGAGCTCTCTCTGAGGGTAAAAGGCTGATTCATCACAATCAAGAACACTTGTCATTCAAAGTTAGTTCTTCAGCAGCAGCAAATACTGTGGGGGGCAGATGTTCCAAGTTCAATCAGGGTGTTTCCCTGATGACAAAACCCCCAAATGAGTCATGCTCTGACTGTTTTGTTTCCCATAGTAAAATATCTCGACATTTATGTGTATTCACATGCTCGGCTTTACAGACACAGACTATTTGTTAAAATGTTCAGAATTCATCTGGACATCATGTAGATACAAGTGCAAGCCACTGATTTAGTCACCTTCTATTAAAATATATATATATATATATATATATATATATATATATATATTCACAACAGCATTTTAAAAGGCCATAGAAACAAAACACTAAAATGAGGTAAAGGGTATGTGTCTTAGGGGTGAGTACTAGGAAGAGATTTTTCTGATTTATAGAAGCGTCAATGGGAAATACATATTTAGAGTGGCCACAGAGCATGAGACTTTCGGGCGAAAAAGGTCTTTGGGGTCCACTTCTCATTTTACGAATGGTGGCATCAGAGGGACTTGTGGAGGGGGCATAGGTAGTTAATGACAGAGGCAACTCTTGGACCTGCCTTTGAGTCCTGGTTTCCTCCTCCATTAGGCTTGGGAGAGCCCATCTTTTTTCTAATCCATCTGGGAAGGCTTGTGAGAAAGGTCAGTTTTCTGACGCTGCTTAAAAGGTGAAAAAGAGAGACTTTAGGAACTGGAAGGAGATTGGGTATTGTGAGAAAACGATCAGCACAGGGCCAGGCCATCCAGGTGAAGGGAGCACTGGAGTTTATACGAGGGAGCCAGGGTCCTGGGTTGCAAAAAGAGGGGGTAAGAAAAGATAGGAAGGTCTGAGTTATCCAGTGAAGCAAAGCATTCTCTTTAAAATGGGCTGTACCTACTCAATTTTGGATTACAGATATTGTTGGTTATCAGGAGCAAGAACTTTTTATTGTCAGCCTGTGTTTTGAGGGTGACAGACTCTCCACATAGAAATACCTGCTTCCAGCCTCCAGCCTCGGCTGACTTGTTTGATAGTAGAATATGGGAGTGAGATGTGTGGGTCAGGGGGAACAGATCATATTTTCCTTCTCTTTCTCTGATACACTGATAAACACCCTTAGGCTTGGAGGAAAGATTAAAATCCACGAAGACAAAAGAGGAGTGATTCAAGCGTGACTGGTTTCTTTCACAGATGTGAAGGGGGCTGGCCAAGAGGCACACGGCAGCCAATTTTCAGCTCTGACAGCTGCCGAGGTCATCAGCTTCCTAACGGCACCCCTTAATTCCTCTGAGGCCAGGATGTCCTTTGAACTCGATGGTTATTACACTTCCAAAGCCAAGCTGAGAAAGGGAGAAACCTGCAAATTTTGCTGGCCTCTGAGTACACAATTATCAGGTCATTAAGACCTTAGGCTAAGGACTTAGGGTTCTGTTATCTTCTCTGACTTACAAATCAGTAGTTGTTCCCAGATGATTTATACACACAGATACAGCATGTGTATGTGATGTTTGTATGTATGTGGCATGTGTGTATGTAATACATACGTGTATGTGATATGTGTGTATGTGCTATGTGTATGTTTGAGATGTGTGTGTATATGTGATGTGTGTGCATGTGATATGTGTGTATTTTTGAAATAGAAAAAGGAATGGTATTTATATGCTAAGAGCATCTAGGGTGGCAACAGGACTTTTCTGAAAAAGCCTAATGCCCCAGTTCAAAGGATCTCATAGTGGGAGTCAGAACTAAGGGCTTGGGACGTGCAAGGAGCCGGAAAAATGCAGGTAGCCTTACAATCTGCTTTCAAAGGGTCATTTAGTTCATGGGTATCCACTGGTCTGGTATTTGTGGAGCTTCAACTCCAGCGGGTGGAAGAGGGGTTTCAGTGCCTGGGGATCCACTGCTCCATACCCAGGCCACTAGGCTTGAGGTAATGATGGGGGGATTCAGGCCTGGGAAGTTTCTGTTGGTGGGACTCCCCCATAGCTGCAACATGGTGAATAAGGAAGGCACTTGGAAAGCCTCAGTGTCACATGGTGGGGCATGAACATTATTTGAAAATTGTATATAGAAATTACATTATACCAGCAATAAACAATGACTAGAGAGCAACATGTAATAGTGTTTTGGATTATCATCAGATAAAGCTTGAAACAGTTAAACTGAATTTCAAAATTCTTCATCTGTAGAATAATGTAGCTTAAGTAGTAGGCAGTTCACTGCGTGATATGAAATAATATTGTTCAATCCAACTTGTAATTATTTCTTTTCATTGTTAACTTACTGTTTTATACATTTAGCTGTGATACCAGATACAATATAATGCTTATCCTATGTACAAGATACAAACTAGACTCACTCACAGCAGCAAAAGATGGATAACTAGCCCAGTCCTCCAAATGAAAAAGCAAGTACAAATAAAAGGGAACCATTATAAATATCCAAAATGGTATAAACCTCCACAATAGACTTTTATTGAAGAGCTCCCAGATTACACTACTGATTCTACACAGGAAAAGATGGAAGGACATTTGAAAATTACTGCTTCCGAGTGGGTAAGAAATATTTGCAAGTGTTTCCTTCTATGGTCCCTCCCTCCCTCCCTCCCTCCCTCCCTCCCTCCCTCCCTCCCTCCCTCCCTCCCTCCCTCCCTCCCTCCCTTCTCCCTCCCTCCCTCCCTCCCTCTCTCCCTCCCCCCTGCCTCCCTCCCTGTCTCCCTTCCACCTTCCCTCCCTCCTTCCCTCCTTCCCTCTTTCAGTCCTTCCCTTCTTTTCTTCCTTCCTTTAAATGACCTGGGCAACAGCAATTTGTATTTCTTAGTTGCAATCTTACTTGTTTTCTAAGTCAACTCAGTCTTTGGTCTTGAACCAAGGCCACAAATTCTAAAGCTAAGGTTGGCCTAGCTTTGAGAAGTAGGGCATTATTCTAAGTGAAAATGACCACTCCCTACCCTGATCCTAGAGCTTAGTTCTCCACCCCTCATTTAACACTAACTACATGGCTGGTAGATAGCCTTCAAGACATTCATGTCTTCACAACTAGATTCCAAGCTATTGAAGAACATAGACTCTGCCTTTTTTTTTTTTTTTTTTTTTTAATCTCACCATCATTGCCTGGCCCCATCTTGCATATGCTGGGTTCTCTACGTGGAGGTTTGGCTCAGATCAGGGCACTTGGTCATCTTTGCCGTAAAGACAGGACCAAGGGTACCTTGTGGCAGAGCCATGGTGTTGCCCTGAATCTTTACTTACCAGCCTCCCCTGGAGGAGCTCTTCTTTACTGGAATAGAAGTGTTTGTCCCACCTACGGAGGGGGAACATTTCTGTCCAGTGAGAAATGTGCTCTTGTCACCTCCTTTCTATGTATCTCTGCTTATCCTGAGAAACAAGCAGATACATTTTTATATATATATATATTTTTTTTAATTTTTTTTAAATTTATTTATTCATTTTATTGTAGATAGGAGAGGGAGAGACAGAGAGAGAGAGAGAGAGAGAGAGAGAGAGAGAGAGAGGAGAGACAGAGAGAGAGAAGGGGGGGAGGAGCTGGAAGCATCAACTCCCATATGTGCCTTGACCAGGCAAGCCCAGGGTTTCGAACCGGCGACCTCAGCATTTCCAGGTCGATGCTTTATCCACTGCGCCACCACAGGTCAGGCCAGATACATTTTTTTCTGATAATGTATGAGCATAGATAACATTCTATACATGCCCCTGCCTCCTTCAGGAAGTTTAAAAAATTTTCTGGTCCAGTTTTATTGAGAAATAATTGATATATAAATACATGACTGTATAAGTTTAAGGTGTAAGCATAAGGTTTGATTCACATATACTATTTAATGATTACCATGATAGATTTGATTTACATTCATCATCTCATATAGATCCAATAAAAAGAAAAGAAAAAAATCTTTTTGTGTTGAGAATTTAGGACCTGCTTCTTAACAACTTTCCTATAGATCATATAGCAATGTTAACTACAGTCATCATGTACTGACATCTCTAGCACTTATTTAGCTTATTATTGGAAGTTCATACCATTGGACTACCTTGCTCCAATTCTCCTGCTCTAGGGTGCTTATATTCTAACTGGTGAGAAAATTGCTATTAAATTAAGGCAAATGGAATAGAGCGATATTTATATTGTAGAAACTTAAGGTATCAGCAGCGTTTTTTGGGGAGTGGTAGGGGGTGGTGGTGGTGATATTGGAATGTAATGTGGGACAGACAGTTGCACAGGATGGCCAGGAAGGGGATTTTTGCAATTTCTGAATTTACACCTGTAGTTGGCCATTTTCTCTGACAAGGTAACAAGAAGAGTTTCCTTTTTGGATCATGTTTATGCTTTCCTATGACACTCATTCCTTGCAATTAAGTTTTCTTGATATTTTGCTGCCTAAGTAAGGAATTGAATGGGAAATAGGATGGATTTCTTTCTTTCTTTCTTTTTGGTATCTGTAGTTATTTTCTCTTTTCTGGCTGAAATGCTAAAGAAAGGCTCCACTGTTTATTCTCCATTTAACCCCCTTCTGTAGCCAGCCATCTTCAGCTTTGGGCTGCCTTGCCCTTTCTGGGGTCCTGATGTTTCCTGGGGCAGGTCGAGGAGCATTTGATTAGGTCTAAGAAAGCAAGCTGGCAACGCACTCTGAGCATAGTCAGTTTATTTTAGAGTTTGAGTTATTTTGTTATGCACTCTGAGCTCTTGTCTTCTTCTGGAGAGAGTTCACGATCTCTATTCACTGACTTGACATGTCTCTGCCCTTTCCTTCATTCCTAGATCTTCTTTCTGTCATTCACAACTCTGATTTCAGAGTGACTTACTTGTGTTTGGGGTTTTATTTCTATACACTTTACAGTGACTTCCTTTATTTTGATATATAGAATCATTGATCTTTAAAGAATTTCTGTAGTATTCCTGCCTCCTCTGTGGAATATAATTCTCCAAACCACCTCCTGCCCTCTCTCCATGTAGTCTTCTCATAATGCCTCCCTCATGACCCTGTCAGGAATGTTTGTATTTCCTTTTTTTATTTTTTTTTTGTACTTTTCTGAAGTTGGAAACAGGGAGGCAGTCAGACAGACTCCCGCATGCGCCCTACTGGGATCCACCCAGCATGCTCACCAGGGGGCGATGCTCTGCCCATCTGGGGCATTGCTCTGTTGCAACCAGAGCCATTCTAGCGCCAGAGGCAGAGGCCATAGATCCACCCCCAGCGCCTGGGCCAACTTTGCTCCAGTGGAGCCCTGCCTGCAGGAGGGGAAGAAAGAGACAGAGAGGAAGGAGAGGGGGAGCGGTGGAGAAGTAGTTGGGTGCCTCTCCTGTGTGCCCTGGCCGGGAATCGAACCTGGGACTCCTGCACGCCAGGCCGACGCTCTACCACTGAGCCAACCGGCCAGGGCCAGAAATGTTTGCATTTCCCTGACTATTGAACATGTTTCTGCCTTATTACCTGGTTCTATGCTACTGCCATTCTGATTATCTGAGGTTCCCTGGAAACACTATACTCTTTCATGACTCTGAACAGGTTGTCTGTCTGTCTGGAATTCCTTCTAGATCTCCCTTTTTCCTTTCCTCTGTGGACATAACTTTCCTCCTCATCTGATCCCACTGGGCCACAGCCCATATTTGTGAATTTCTACGCAACCTACAAGTCTAAGACAGTTGTCTCTTCTGAACACTATTTTTTAACCCTCTCCTTATGTGATACTGTTTCTTCTACTCTTAGTCTCTGGTATAATATATTTCTGTTAGCACTCATCCCAGGATATTTGAATGATTTATGTGCCCATCTGCATATAGAGTAAGAACCTTGCCTTCTTCAACTCTGTACCTAGAAAGAGGGTCCATTCAAGTCCCTGAGTGAATAAATGAATGAACGCAAGTGGTATATCAACTCAATCTGATTATCTTGATTGTTTCATAGTGATGAGGTGAAAATTATAAGGGAGAAAAAAGCTTTGTGCTCTGGACCAACTCCCATTAATTCCATGTGAGCTTTCCTCAGGGGTTAGAAGCAAAAGTGTGTCTATCCAGAAACAGACAATCTGGTAAAAAAACAAATTTGTTGAATCACATTGAACCAAGTAACATATTGGTTAAAATTTAACATGTGAACAAAAAAAAAGAGAGAAGATTTTAGTTCATTGGTGTTCCACATATTGATGAAAAATTTTTGTGCACTATATTGATAATATTGCAATATTGTATATCTCTTGAGCATTATTATCCACATTCAGGAATTTTCAGGGATTATGGGTCAGTTTTGTGAACTTTGAAGAATTCTTACAACTTTGTGTTGCAGGTTTTAAATCTTTCTTGGGTGCAGTTAAATTACACTGGGGAACAGTTTTTTTTCATTTTCTGTTGCATGAGGTTTTAGAACTGTGTCTATATATTTCTGCATCACTGTTTCCAAATCTGAAATCCTTTTTTTGGTGCATGCTCTAGTTTTTATTCATTTTTAATTTATTTTTTCACAGTTAATGGCATGCATTGGTTTTTAAATTGGAGTTAAAGGGCAACGGCTCTTGGATTGAACACGACCACAAGGCAATTAATGTTTTATAAAATTCACTTTTACATAACTGTAGTTGTTTTTAAATGTAAAAAATTATTATCTGATAAAAACATCCTCTTATTTTGTTTTAAGATTGAATCATGGATTCTTCAAGTAGGTGTAAATGTAAGAATGGTCCTGACACCTTCTGTTATATATGTGGCTGTTATACACTTTAACGTCAAAGGTGCAATATTTCATCATTTGTGACATGTGCATATATTGCCTATTTTCAAGTTCCCCTTGGCGATCAAGACAAGAATTGGGCTCCTCATATTGTGTGTCATAATTGTGAGGAAATGCTTTGTGACTGGACAAAAGGAAAATACAAAGGAATGTCTTTTGGTATTCCCATGGTTTGGTGTGAACCTAAGGACCATAGCAGTGACTGTTATTTCTGTCTGATCCATGCAAAGGGCATCGGCAAGAAAAAATGGCATATGATCGCATATCCTAATATTTCTTCAGCAATACAACCTATCCCACACTCTGAGACACTTCCGGTTCCAGTTTTCAATGGTTTTATTTCTTCTAAGGATAAAGAAAGTGAACATGGTGATCAAGTGTATTTTGATAAGATGCATGAGGAAATGGTTGTAGAATCTGAAGGGTCTTCTTCTGATACCAAGCAGTCATTAACCCCTCAGCAGTTTATCCAACCTGAATTGAATGACTTAATAAGAGGTTTGGGCCTATCAAAGAAAGCTGAGTTATTAGTCTCCAGGCTTCAAGAAAAGAATGTACTTCACCAGTCAACTAAAGTATCCCATTTCAGGAAGCATGAACAAATTTTTGTGGACTTTTTTTCCTGAAGACAAACACTTTGTTTACTGTCATGATATCAGTAGTCTTCTCAGCCAGCTAGGTGTTACCACTTACAGTCCAACAGAATGGCAGCTATTTCTTGACAGCTCTAAGCAAAGTCTGAAATGTGTTTTCCTATACAATGTTAATGTTTATGCAGCAGTTCCAATAGGTTATTCAACTCATCTGCGAGAGGATTATAATGACATAAAAATTGTCCTCGACTTACTGAAGTATGAGCAGCATAACTGGATCATTTGTGTGGATCTTAAAATGGTAAATTTTCTGCTAAGATAACAAAGAGGATTCACAAAGTATCCTTTATTTCTGTGTTTGAGGGACAGCTGAGCTTGGGAGATACACTGGACACAGAAGGAGTGGCTGAAACAAGAAGTTCTGGAAGTAGGGATGCAAAATATTGTGAATGAACCTGTAGTTAATTGAAACAGGATCATTTTCCCCTCACTTCACATCAAACTTGTCTTAATGAAGCAGTTTGTTCAGGCTTTGAATAGAGAAAGTGAATGCTTTCAGCATATTATTTCTGCTTTTCCTGCCTTGTCTTTCAAAAAGATAAAAGCAGGTGTATTCAATGGACATCAAATTCGAACCCTCATATATGATGAAGAATTTGCCAGAAAGATGAATAAGGAGGAGAAAGCAGCATGGAAGTCTTTTGTGGCAGTTACAAAGAACTTCCTTGGATACAAAAAAGCAGAAAACTATGAACTTCTGCTTCAAAGTATGCTGTTGGCTTTCTGCAACATTGGATGTAACATGAGCGTTAAGATTCACTTCCTGAACAGTCACCTTGATAAGTTTCCTGAAAATCTTGGAGCTGTTAGTGATGAACAGACTATACTGGAGCATCAAACGAGATTGTCCTTAACAAGTACACAAATGGAAGAGCTACAAATGAAATTTTTGCCTGAGTAGAATTTAAATAAGTTTTGTGCAAATTTTATTATTAAAATAATAAAATAATCAAAATATTAAAATATTTTGAAATTATAGACAAATTCTGATGCAATTATATCTTTTAGTGTACTAGTGTATTTACTGCATTATATAAATTATTATATTTTCACAAAGATGATGCCCAAGAAGACATTCTACTTCATTATGTTAAACTAAATGTTGAAAATTTTACAATAAGATGAAAACCTAAAATCTTGGATTGCATAAAAACTGTTGCTTACAGAGAAAAACTAATGTCAGATTTGAGATCAGCACACTCGAATTAGGCAAGAACAAGTATTTTTGTGGATGCAACAAAAATTTTGTTCCCCAGTATTATCAACCAATGATCTAGTTGGAAACATTTATACCATTCATTAGCCCTATTTCTGTTGAGAGTTGAAATTTAAGCTGAGACAAGAGGTACATTATTAAAAAATTTTCAAACAAATAGAGATATATTTAATTTTAAATGAGTTATAAATTTTACATTTAAAAATGATCAAAATGCTAAAAAAAAAAAGGATGGGAGAGACGAGGACCCTAACTGGGCTTCCTTCTTCTCACCCCTGAGGTAGACTCTGTGACATTCTTGTGGAACCTAAGGGCTCCAGGCAGCCTGATTTCAAAACCAGTGACCAAGCCCAGTCCTCTCAGTGTACAGATGCAGAAACCATGGTCCAAAGAAGGCAAGTGAGCCACAAGTCAAATGCAGGTTTTCTCATTTGCAGGACAGTGCTACAAGAGAGAAACCTGCCTTGACTCCAGACTCACTTTTTTTTTTCTGAGAAGGAAAATGTGGTATTGTTACTTCACTGGATCTAAGTGGAATAATGTTTGCCCAGTGACTATTCTTCAGGACATTTTAAAACTTGCTGAGTAACTGGTCAGTGTGTGTTGCAGGCATGCCATCTTGTAGGTGGGAAAGACCTCAATGATTGGTAAAGTACATCCTTAGGATTCTATACACAAATTTTGTTTTCAAGCATGTTCTTAGGACAACCATATAGAGTCAAGTCATGTGGGTCATATCATCTGCCCGAGCCTCTGGGTCTTCATTTTTATGGTAAAGTGTTGGATGATAGCCAGGACATGGAAACAGCCTAAGTATATTTTAGTGAATAATTGAATACAGAAGATGTACTTATATACAATGGACTACTACCCAGCCATAAGAAAGGATGAGCCCTGGCAGGTTGGCTCAGTGGTAGAGTTTCAGCCTGGTGTGCGGAGGTCCAGGGTTCGATTCCCGGCCAGGGCATACAGGAGAAGCGCCCATCTGCTTCTCCACCCCTCCCCCTCTCTTTCCTCTCTGTCTCTCTCTCTTCCCCTCCCGCAGCCGAGGCTCCACTGGAGCAAAGATGGCCCAGGCGCTGGGGATGGCTCCTTGGCCTCTGCCCCAGGCACTGGAGTGGCTCTGGTCGCAACAGAGCGACGCCCCGGAGGGGCAGAGCATTGCCCCCTGGTGGGCAGAGCGTCGCCCCCTGGTGGGCGTGCCAGGTGGATCCTGGTTGGGCGCATGCGGGAGTCAGTCTGACTGTCTCTCCCCGTTTCCGGCTTCAGAAAAATACAGAAAAAAAAAAAAAGAAAAAAAAAAAAAGAAATGATGAAATACTGCTATTTGTGACAACACAAGTGGATCTTGAGAGTGTCATGCTAAGTGAAGAAAGCTGGGTGAAAAAAAACAAGAACCATATGATTTTATTCATATGTGGAATATAAAGCAGAAAGCAACAAATGAATAAACAGAACAAACAAATTCAAAGACACAGACAACAAAAGGGAGGTTACCAGAGGGAAAGGGCGGGTGGAAGACAGTAAAGGGGGTCAAATATAGGTGATAGAAGGGAACTAGACTTTGGATGGTGAGCATATAGTGCAATATATAGATAATATATATTGTACCCTTGATATTTATTTAATGTGATTAATTAATGTCATCCAAATAAATTTGATAAAAAATACAATAAAAGGTTAAACTACTAAAAAAATAAGTAAAATAAAATAAAGGGTTGGAAAATATAATTTCTGTGGTCCCCTCTGGGTCTGACATTCTATGATATAGGGAACATGAGACTCTTCCTATATTCTCTTTATAAAGGGTCTCATTCCATTTCCTTAGCACAAAGGGATTCACAATCTTCTCAGTTCTAAACTATTTTACATGGAGAGGTAGAATTTATTTCTTATAAAGAAGATTAAGGAAAGTTGATTTGTGAAGGAAGCATGAGTTTTATCTTTCCATCTCAGGTTTGTTATGGAATTCTCTGGGACTGGACGGATGCTTTTATTCATTCAATGTATCCTGAGTTGATAACTGTGCTAGGCTCTGGGCCAGGGACTTGGGGTTAAGGAGGTGAATAAGACTTAATTTGTGACCCAAAGGATACCACATTCTTGTGGGAGAGACATTCTTATAAACAAATGTAATCCTTAGAACCAGGATAGGATATCCATAAGGCAGTGATGACAATGACCAAGTACTTTACATGCATTCTTTCTTCAGGTCCTCTCAACTATCATAGCCATTAAATAAATAAGATTGATAAAAATACTAAGGCTTTGAGAGGTTAGGTACTTCCCTAACCATTGAGAATACAGTGGTCCCTCATCTATCATGGGGATAAGGTTCCAGAAACCCCCATGATAGGTGAAAATCCACTAAGTAGCGATCTTATATTTATTTTATTATTTATATATATTTTAAGGCTTTACAAACCCTCCCCACGCTCTTGTTTTTAATTTAATTTAATTTAATTTTAATTTATTGGGCGTACATAGATTCTAGCATCTCCCGGAATACCTCTCCCTCTCCCTCGTGTTCCCCACCACATCCTCCTTGCCCTCATCCCCGTGATGCCCTCCTCCCGGCATTGCTTTTCTGCTCAATGCCATCCTATCATCCCCATTCCTTCTGTCCGCTTTCCCTCTGGACCCTTTGATCCATCCTCTGTCTCTATCTTGTTCCTCAGTTCACATTGTTCATTGTATTCCTCAAATGAGTGAAGTCATAGTATCTTTTTTTCTGCCTGGCTTATTTCACTTATAATAGTTTCCAGGTCCATCCATGCTATCACAAAAAGAAATATTTCCTTCTCTTTCATGGCCCCATAGTATTCCATTGTGTATATGTACCACTGCTTTTTAATTCACTCATCCACTGACAGATACATGGGCTGTTTCCAGTGCTTGGCTATTGTAAACAATGCTGCCATAAATATGGGGGTGCATTTCTCCTTTTGAATCATTGATGTGGTGTTCATGGGGTATATTCCTAAAAGTGGGATGGCTGGGTCAAAAGGCTGTTCCATTTTTAATTTTTTGAGGAATTTTCATACTGTTTTCCACAGTGGCTGCACCAGTCTGCATTCCCACCAGCAGTGCATTCCCTTTTCTCCACATCCTCGTCGGCACTTATTATGTGTAGTTTTGTTAATGAGCGCCATTCTGGCTGGTGTGAGGTGATATCTCATTGTGGTTTTAATTTGCATTTCTCTAATGGTTGATGATGTTGAACATTTTTTTTATCTGCCTGTTTGCCATCTGTATGTCCTCTTTGGAGAAGTGTCTATTCATTTTTTTTTTTTGCCCGTTGTTTGATTGAATTGTTTATCTTCCTGGTGTTGAGTTTTACAAGTTCTTTATAAATTTTGGTTATTAACCCCTTATCAGATGTATTGTCAAATATGTTCTCCCATTGTGTTGTTCACCTTTTTATTTTGTTTATATTGTCTTTAGCTGTGCAAAAGCTTTTTAGTTTGATATAGTCCCATTTGTTTATCCTGTCCTTTATTTCCCTTGCCCGTGGAGATAAATCAGCAAATACATTGCTGCGAGTGATGTTGGAGAGCTTATTGCCTTTGTCTTCCTCTAGGATGCTTATGGTTTTATGACATGTATTTAAGTCTTATCCATTTTGAGTTTATTTTTGTGAATGGTGTAAGTTGGTGGTCTAGTTTCATTTTTTTTTTGCAGGTAGCTGCCCAATTTTCCCAACACCATTTATTAAAGAGACTGTCTTTACTCCATTGTAGGCTATTACCACCTATGTCAAATATCAATTGTCCATAAAGGTGTGGGTTTATTTCTGGGTTCTCTGTTCTGTTCCATTGATCTATATGTCTGTTCTTTTTTTATTTATTTTTATTTTTATTTTTTTATTTATTCATTTTAGAGAGGAAAGGGAGAGACAGAGACAGAGAGAGAGAGAGAGAGAGAGAGAGAGAGAGGGAAGGGGGGAGGAGCTGGAAGCATCAACTCCCATATGTGCCTTGACCAGGCAAGCCCAGGGTTTCGAACAGGCGACAGCAGCATTTCCAGGTCTATGCTTTATCCACTGCACCACCACAAGTCAGGCTATATGCCTGTTCTTATGCCAGTACCAAGCTGTTTTGTGTACGATGGCCTTGTAGTATAACTTGATATTAGGAATGTGATACCAACCACTTTAATCTTCTTTTTCAAGATTGCTGAGGTTATTCGTGTTCTCTTTTGGTTCCATATGAATTTTTGGAATATTTGTTCTATACCTTTGAAGTATGTCATTAGTATTTTAATAGGAATTGCATTGAATTTATAAATTGCTTTGGGTAATATAGACATTTTAATAATATTTATTCTTCCTAACCATGAACACAGTATGTTTCCGCTTGTTTGTAACTTCCTTGATTATCAATGTTTTATATTTTTCCGAGTACAAATCTTTAACCTTCTTGATTAAATTTACTCCTGGTTACTTTATTTATTTACTTTTTTGCAATAGTGAAGGGGATTGTTTTTTTATTTTCTCTTTCTGACAGATCATTGTTGGTGTATAAAAATGCCTCTGATTTTTGAGTATTAATTTTATATCCTGTCGCCTTGCTGAATTCATTTATCAGGTCCAGTAGTTTTTTTACTGCAACTTTAAGGTTTTCTATGTACAGTATTATATCATCAGCATATGATAATTTTACTTCTTTTCCAATTTGGATGCCTTTTATTTCTTCTTCTTGCCTGATTGCTGTGCTAAGACTTCCAGAACTATGCTGAATACCCCTGCCTTGTTCCTGATCTTAAGGGGATTGCTTTTAATTTTTGCCATTGAGTATGATGTTGGCTGTGGGTTTGTCATAGATGGCTTTCATCATGTTGAGATATGTTCCCTGTATTCCCACTTTGCTGAGAGTTATGATCATAAATGGGTGCTGGATTTTAGCAAATGCTTTTTCTGCATCTACCAACATTATCATGTGGTTTTTCTTCTTCCTTTTGTTTATGTGATGAATCACATTGATTGATTTGCAAATATTGTACCATCTTTGCCTCCCCAGAATAAATGCCACTTGATCATGATGTATGATTTTTTTCATGTATTGCTGGATTCAGTTTGCTAATATTTCATTGAGAATTTTAGCATCTAAATTCATCAGAAATATTGGCCTATAGTTTTCTTTCTTAGTATTGTCTTTGCCTGGTTTTGGAATCAGAATTATGCTTGCCTCATGAAAGGAGATTGGAAGTTTTCCCTCCTCTTGAATTTTTTGAAATAGCTTGAGAAGGATAGGAGTTAGTTCTTCTTTGAATCTTTGACAGAATTCGCCTGTGAAGCCATCTGGCCCAGGGCTTTTGTTTGTTGGGAGTTTTTTGATAATTGTTTCTATCTCATTTTTTGTAATCAGTCTATTTAGGTTTTCTGATTTTTCCAGATGGATTTTTGAAAGATTATATGTTTCAAGGAATTTGTCCATTTCACCTAGGTTATCTAATTTTTTTGGCATACAGTTCTTCATAGTATTTTCTTACAGTCTTTTGTATTTCTTCTGTGTCAGTTGTTACTTCTCCACTCTCATTTCTAATTTTATTTATTTGAGTCCTCTCTCTTTTTTCTTGGTGAGTCTGGTTAAAGGTTCATCAATCTTGTTTACCTTTTCAAAGAACCAGCTCTTGGTTTTATTGATCCTCTGTATTGTTTTTTTAGTCTCTATGTCATTTATTTTCACTCTGATCTTTATTATTTCCTTTCTTCTACTTCCTCTGGGCTTTATTTACTGTTCTTTTTCTAGATCTTTTAGTTGCAGGGTTAAGTTGTTTATTTGAGCTTTTTTTTTAAGCTTATTAAGGTATGCCTGTAATGCTATGAACTTCCTTCTCAGGACTGCTTTTGTTGTGTCCCATAAATTTTGAGTTGTTGTATGCTCATTTTCATTTGTTTCAAGGAAATTTTTTATTTCTTCCTTGATCTCATTGTTGACCCATTAGTTATGTAATAACATGCTGTTTAGTTTCCAAGTGTTTGAGTGATTTTCAGTTTTTCTATTGTAGTTGACCTCTAGTTTCATTCCATTGTGGTCAGAGAAGATGCTTGCTATTATTTTAATCTTCTTAAATTTGTTGAGACTCGTTTTATGCCCTAATATGTGGTCTATCCTAGAGAATGTACCATGAGCACTTGAAAAGAAGTGCTGCTTTACAGCGAAAGGTTCTGAATCACACAGTTGATCTAGTGTGTCCCTTAATTCTGCTGTTTCTTTGTTAATTTTGTTTCTTAAGGATCTATCCTGTGATGTTAGTGGGGTATTGAAATCTCCTACTATTATAGTATTGCTGTTGATATCACCCTTTATGTCCATCAAAGTCTGCTTTATATATTTAGGTGCTCCTACATTAGGTACATAGATATTTATAATGATTATCTCTTCCTGTTGGATTGTTCCCTTTATCATTATATAGTGATCTTCTTTATTCCTTACTACAGTCTTTGTTTTAAAGTCTATTTTATCAGATATAAGTATTGCTACCCTGGGTTTTTTTTTTTTTCATTTACATTTGCATGAAATATTTTTTTCCATCTTTTTACTTTCAGCATCTTTTGTTTTGAGGTGGGTCTCTTGTAGACAGCATATGTATGGGTCCTGTTTTCTTATCCATTCAGCTACCTTATGTCTTTTTATTGGAGCATTTAATCCATTTACATTTACGGTCATTATTGATATGTAGTTGTTCATTGCTATTTTTTTCTTTAAATCTACATTCTTCTTTTACTAGATTGTTCCCCACTTTGTACTATCTACAGTAGACCCCTTAACATTTCTTGCAGAATTGATTTGGTTGTGATTAATTCCTTGAGGTTTTTTTTGTTTGTTTGTTTTTTGTTTTTGTCTTTTTATTTATTTTCTCTTATTTATTTATTTATTTCCCTATTTATTAAAGGGAAGCTTTTTATTTCTCCTTTAATCTTAAACAATAGCCTTTCTGAATAAAGAAGTCTTGGTTGTAGGTTCTTGTTCTGCATTACTTTGAATATTTTTTGCCATTCCCTTCTGGCCTCAAGTGTTTCTGTTGAAAAGTCAGATATAATTCTTATGTGGGTTCCTTTGTAGGTGATTGACTATTTTTCTCTTGCAGCTTTTAGTATTCTTTATCTCTTAGCTTTGGTATTTTGATTATAATGTGTCTTGGTGTGGGTCTCTTTAGGTTCTTTTTAAATGGGGTTCTCTCTGCTTCTTGAACCTGTGTGGCTCTTTTATGCATCAATTTAGGGCAATTTTTGTCTATAATTTCTTCAAATAGGTTCTCTATCCCTTGTTCTTTCTCTTCTCTTTCAGGAACCCCTATTATGTGGATATTGTTTCTCTTTATGATGTCACAGAGCTCCCTTAGAGTTTCCTCAGACTTTTTGATCCTTTTTTCTTTTTGCTGTTCTGCTTCCATGCTCTCGCTTGTCTTGTCCTCTGTAAGTCGCTGATTTGATTCTCTGCTTCATCCAGCCTGCTTTTAATTCCTTCTAATGTAGTCTTCATTTTTGATATTGTGCTTGTTATTTCTGTCTGGTTATTTTTTTATGATTTCAATGTCCCTTTTGATGCTTGTTATCTCTTTATTTAGGTGTTCATTATGTCCATCCTTTGTTGCTCTAAGATCTTTGAGCATCCTGACAATCATTATCTTAAACTCTGCATTTGTTAATTTGGTTATTTTCATCTCACTCAGTTCTTTTTCTGGGCATTTCTCTTGTTAATTTATTTGGATTGCATTTTTTTGTCTTCCCATTTTGTCTATGTATACACTCTTCCTTTGGGTGTGTTGTTTGTGTAGCTAGCTGAGTCTAGGTTTGGTATTGTCTGCCTCCAATTTTCAGTTGTGCTGTTTCTAGGTCTTCTTGGGTTTGCATCAGCTGTTGTTTGTAATCTGCTGTGGGCTACTTATCTGCTATCACTATTCTTTTTTCTATTGGTGTCGGCATTTTCTATGTCTTAGCTAGGTCAGGTGTGAGGAGCCCTTCCTTAAGCTACCACTCTAACAAGGGTTGTTAGGTCCTGAACTGATGCTGTCCATATCTGGCCACTGGATGTGCCTGCCCTGGACCTCCTTGGCACAGATCAGTGGGGGTCACTGCCTATGACTGGCTCTTATCAACCTTTTTGTAGCTACAGATGATCCAGATCTTGTGGCTGCCTCTGCTGGGCCCAGGTGCCATTGTCATTATCAGCTGCACTCCTAGGCTAGCTTTTATCTACTCTTGGCCTGGGGGAAGTTCCTTTAAAATTTTGTGTTCCTGTAAGATCTACTTTCTGCTGCCTCTTATTGCTGGCTACTTGTTGAGCTTAGTAGTGTAATTCAGTGATTAGGTACAGTATTGGATGTGACTTGCCCCTTAACCATAGATGTCTTTCTATCTAGACTTTTTATTTATTTTATTTTATTTTGTTTTTTCTTCTTTTTCAGCACTCAGAAGGGTGTGGTCTCAAAGGTCCAGTGTGTGTGGCCTGTGTGCTCCGGATGTGTGGTCTGTCTTCCCGTCCACCTCTCCCCTGCCACGGCTATTGCTGCCTCAGATGTTTGGGCTCAGGTGCTGCTAGTGCCAGCCTGCCTCTGCAGCTGCTGTAGCTTCCGCTGCCCCTGGTGGTCCTGCGCTCCGACTTGGACCACCACCAAGGACACCCTGGCCCCAGCCACCTCCAAGAGCAGTCTTACGCCTCGGGCTGGATTGTGTGCAAGCTTGGACCTCTGCAGTGGCCGTGCAGCTGCAGGCGGCTCGTGCTTGCCTGTTTGGACTGCTTCTGCTTTCGCCCCGACCTCAGCCACCGCCACGGGTGGGCCCACGCCACCGGCATGATTGCCCACGAGCTCGGACCTCAGCAGCAGCCGCTGGGGTTTCTGCCTCTGTGGGCTTGCCCTTGTGCAGCTGTTTGGACTGTCTCCGCTGTTATCTGGGCCCCCTCCACCTACAAGGGCATGCAGGATTGCGTGCGAGCTCGTACCTCTGCAGCAACTGCTACTGCAGCTCTGGGCTCTACTCCTGCCTCTATGAGCAGGCCCGCGCGCACACCTGTTTTGACCGCCTCCGTGGTAACCCAGGCTCCTGCCCGGCTGGCATGTACACCCACTCCAACCTCCGCAGCGGCTGCCACGGCTTCCATCTTCATGGGCGGTCCCATTTGTGCTGGCAGGGACTGCCCTAACTCATGCAGCCCCGCTCTGCCACTGGCTTAACCATCCTGAGGAGCGCTCAGCAGTGTGGGGGAGGGGCAATGTAGCTCAGACCCCAGCACTATGTATGTCCCTAATGTGCTGCCTGCCTCTAAGTGCCTCTTTGTTCTGACTGGAGCAGGAGAGCCTCTGGTGGGTGCGGTAATTTCTACCCTTTGCTGGTGTTGCTGCTCCAAGGAAAAAATGTTCATTTTAGATTTAGAACGTGATTCAGTCCAGGGGTTAGGGTGTCCAACCCTCAAAGTGTCTCCCCCTGTGCCTCCAAGACCACACTCTCCCCTCACAACTCCAGTCCTCTCAGTGCTCCGTGCTCCCAGAGCCCCGGGCAAGTAGCTGTGAGTGCGGATCTCCGTGCGGTCCCTTTAATACAGAGCCTGAATCCAAGAGTTCTGTCTCCTTCTCTCAAACAGTCTCCAGGCTCCTTTCTCAGTCAAATACAGCCTGTTCGTCCCTTCCAGGCTCCAGGATTCTAGGCTGGGACTCCAGTTTTTGGGCTGAGGATCCACAACCCACAACTCGCGGGGCACTCCTCCCCACTGCCAGAGTCCCTCCGGGCGCCACTGGCTCCTGGGAGTGGAGCAGCCCTTACCGCATCTCTGCCTTTCCTGCCAGTCTCAGTGTGGCTTCTTTGGTGGTCCTTGGCTGTAGAATCCTCTTAGTTTAGTCCAAAGTTGGTCTTTTAAGATTACTGTTCTCAAAATTAAGTTGTAATCCACTTTGGTTCTGGGATGTGGGAGTTGGAATGTCTGCCTACTTTGTGACCATCTTGTCTCACCCTCCTCACACTCTTATAAACCTTTTCTCACTGTTATTAACCTTTCCCACATTTACTTTACCACAAAAATAATTAAAATAATAAATATGTAAAAATACCTACATAGTGCAAAATCCTGTGATATAGCAAAAAATCCACAATACAAAATTAGATATATACAATTTAAAAATCTACGATACAATAAGACTGTGAAAAGTGAACTGTGATATGATATGGTGATGGACGACCATAGACGAAATGGGATAGACGATAGGCACCGGAATTTTAGTAAGAAAATTACTGCAAAGTTCTAGGTAGGTGATGATGTGGCCTTGAATTCAGCAAGAGACCATGGGCATGATGGGCAGAACAAGCTTTAATGTGCTGCCATGCCTATATTTTCCCTTTAAAGCAGGGATCGGGAAACTTTTTGGCTGAGAGAGTCATGAACACCACATATTTTAAAATGTAATTCTGTGAGAGCCATACAATGACCCATGTGTGTTATGCATTATCCAATAAAAATTTGGTGTTGTCCCAGAGAACAGCTGTGATTGGCTCCAGCCACCCACAACTATGAACATGAGCAGTAGGAAATGAATGGATTGTAATACATGAGAATGTTTTATATTTTAATGTTATTATTCTTTTTATTGAAGACTTGTCTACGAGCCAGATGCAGCTATCAAAAGAGCCACATCTGGCTCACGAGCCATAGGTTCCCGGCCCCTGCTTTAAAGAGTTACTGCTATAACCCTCTTCCATGTTAATCATCATGCTGATACAGATGATTATTTATTAGATAAAACATGGATGCTTAACATTTGGAACCTGACACTGCTTATAAGGGGAATCTAAAATAATCAAAGAGAAACAGAGAGAGGAAATGGTGGATTTTGGGATTGGGCGAGAGGGAAATAGGCAAAATTAATCAAGGGTACAAAGTTTCACTTATGAAAGAAAAGAAAGTCTTAGACAGCTACCGTACAGTTCAGTGCTTATAGTTAATAATAATGTATTATGTACTTAAATATTTGCTAAGAGTAGATCTTATATTATGTGTTCTTATCACACACAAATAACAATAATAAAAAAGTGGGTGAGAGGCCACTTTTAGAAGTGATGAGTATGTTTATATCATAAATTATGGTGATAGTTTCCTAGATGTATACTTATCTCCATCAAGTTGCATACATTAAATAAATAAAAATTTTAAGTGTCTATAATACCTCAAAAAAGTAGTAAAAAAATAAATGGGTGGTTAATCTAAGAATATCCCATCTATAGACTTGACTAGTGGCCAATGGAATAGTCTGTCACAAAAACCTTGGCCAGTGGGGATGCTTGAACTATTAGATTTTTCTGACTTGAGGTATTTGAACTTGAGAAGTAGAGCAAGAATTAAACAGTCAGAAGCTGGATTGAAAGACGAGAGGACATAGAGCAAAGTGAAATCATTCCAGTGGAATAGCAAGGCTGTGATCAATAAACTCCTGATGGCAAGAAGCCTTGTTCACCAGGGTCACACTGGATCCTGAATGAACTTTAAGTTCCCCAGGCAAGTTCTATCACTTCAAACCATGCGTGGCCAATATCCATGGTCAAGATTCTCTTCATCTTTATTACTACATGTTATCCCCCAAGTCCTCTTTGTCTGAAGTAAACAAAATTATATCTGTTCCTTGCATCCAAAACTACTCATCTAAAATTGATCTTGAAAGTAGGAACCAAATTTAGGAAATTTACCTAAAGAAAAAGCTGATGGAATTTGATGAACAATTTTTATCATTATTAAATATTTTCAAAAGCTAGAACTATGGAAGAGAGAAGCCTATATATATTTACAACAAACCACAGGTAGGGCCAGAGGTCATGGCCATGAAGGTTCACATTGGATTTGGGCAGATGGTAAAGGAACTGTGGAGCCGGAGGATGGTGGACCATTCCGTTTGTTAGTCTTGCAATGGCTGATGAGCAAGCAGCAGGGAAAATCACTTCTTTCTCTCTCTCTCTCTCTCTCAGGACTCACAAGCAAAACAGGCCAGGATGGAGGAAACCTTTCTCTGGCAAACAATAGCAACAATTGGCCCCTCCCCATGGCGGCAGGCAATCTGCAGTCTACATTCTGCCACCCTGAGGGCAAGCACCAACCAATCAGGCAAAATACAATGTGAACTAGCCTAACACACTTGTTTGCCCAGCACCACACGAAAAAAAATCTGACACGTGTAGTTTCAAACCATTCAGAGTCTCAGTTTCCAGCAAAATTAAGGTGGCAATAGACTAAAGAAATATCAGAAGCAACATAAAATGGAAAATGCATCACAAGAAATTAAAAGAACTGGTATGGTTTGAAACAACCACAAGTGAATTCTACAGGAGCTGCCTTTGTTTCTCTGCCTTAACATGTATTTGTTACTGCAGATTAATAGCCTCCCTTTGGGGAAGAAATGGCCCTGGATCATTGTTCCATTTTAGGAACCACGGGTGTTGTTGTATATATTGTGTTTATAACCTTAGGGGTTAGTGAAAAACACCTAACCAAGAAAACAGCCACCACAGACCAGAATGAGCTTTGCCAACATTTCCATCCTAATAATTCCTACACAATCAGACACATAATGACATGATAATGAGCATGAAGGTTCCACTGTCTATGTGGAATGTCAATTTTAAATAAGAGTGAGGACATAAATGTGTGTGCATGTGTATGTGAAAAAAATAAAAAATTAATGTGACTAATCTACTCATGTCTTGCATATTAAATAACCTTCAGAAGTCACCTCATTGAAGGGGCCACTCATTTTGAAGACTGTAGATTAATAAACCTCCTTGCTTAAAAAATGAGCTTCAATATTTGTGTGAATCATAGAGTCAAAAGCAAAAATCGATGGGCTATTGACTACTGGGGATGATCACATTCATTTTGCCCTTTGTGGTTGGTGAAATCCATGCTGCAATTACAGAGACAGGCTGGCAGCAAAGAGCCTCAGTCGGGCTTTCAGCTCCACATTAATCCAAAACTCCCCATTTTAATGCAGATATAGATTGCCACGAGTCAATAGCTGACTACTTGAATTGTGAAGTAACAGCTCCAGTGGCTGTGGCAGCCTGAGCTTACAGTATTTGGAAATTTCAAAGCTTTGCTGTGTGAGCCAGCATAGCTAAGGCTCGAGGGGAGGTGTGTTGTGCTGATACTGTTAAAAAGATCTGTCTTTGGGATCTAAAACACAGATTATAGCAAATTCAAGGTGGGCGGGTCATATACTCATAGGATTGAAGAGCTGGAAAAGACCTCAGAGGTCATCTGGTCCAGCTCTTTCCTTAAAGATGAGGAAATTGAGGTCCTTAGAGGTTAACTAACATGCATGTGGTTACACAGCTAGTCACCAGAGGACCTCACACTAGAAAAAGATGTATTCTCTTAGGCTTTCCTCTACTTTACATAGGTAATATATATACAAAAAAAAAAAAAAAAAGCAAAATCTGCTTCATGTACTACTCACACACATGTGAACATGCAATAAGTATGTTACTGAATAGGTTTCATTTAACTCATTTTTAATATTCAGTGATTCATAAACGGGGTAACTAGGAAATTCTTCTCATCACTGGGAGTTCATATGTAGCTATGCCGACATAAAAATCTGTTACATGTTACAACTGAGGGAAAGGCAAGATCTTGTGTTTGAGGTATTAAATGGGCAAAATTTCAAAAAATGCTTAAGTGGTAAAACTCTACCCATGTTAGAGTTTAGGACTATTTGAAAGCAGCTTTTTTTTTAAAAAAAATTTTTTTTATTAATTG
This sequence comes from Saccopteryx leptura, assembly GCF_036850995.1. Taxonomy (NCBI): domain Eukaryota; kingdom Metazoa; phylum Chordata; class Mammalia; order Chiroptera; family Emballonuridae; genus Saccopteryx; species Saccopteryx leptura. Next base: position 66,488,509 of record NC_089508.1, on the reverse strand, counting down.
AGAAGCATGGAGGCATCTCACATGCTCCCCGACTAGGATCCACCTGGCAAGCCCCTACCGGGCGATGTTCTGCCCATCTAGGGCCACTGCTCCCTTGCTTAGCAACCGAGCTATTTCAGTGCCTGAGGCAAGGCCATGGTGCCACCCTCAGAGCCTGGGGTCAACGTGCTCAAACCATTCAAGCCATGGTTGTGGGAGGAGAAGAAAAAGAGAGAGAAAGAGAGAGAGAGAGAAGGGGGAGGTGAAGGGTGGAGAAGCATATTGTCGTTTCTCCTGTGTCCCTGACCGGAAACTGAATCTGGGACTTCCACATGCCAGACTGATGCTTTACCTCTGAACCAACCGGCCAGGGCTGAAGGCATGCTTCTATTGGGGGCAGATTTCTATTTATTGAAGTGTTTATACATATATCAAACTGGACTGTGAAAGCATTGAGGATGAGGAATAGTCTCTTCTATCATCAGCAAAACACTGTTTGACATTAGTAGGTACTCAATGAATGTGCTGAATGTTGTATATCTGAATCCATATAAGAAGGCTTTGCATTCAAATTGTGGTCTGTGGTTCAGCAACGTTGACACTGCCTGGAAGTTTGTTAGACATGCGAAATCTCGGGCCCCAGGCCAGACCTGCTGAAACAGAACCTGAATTTAACAAGATCGCAAAGTGCTTAGAAGTCTCATGAAAGTTTAAGATGTCTTGCAATAAACTATGCTAAACCAGGTTTCTAATCACTCAAATCCTATGACAATGAGTTAGGTCACGTGAGTCTGCACATGAAGTGACAATTTTAAGTGGTCAAAATTGTCCCTAAATGAATGACCTTAAAATCATCCACATACCACCATAAGGGAATGGTAGGGGAGGAGTGTTTGAGAATATGTAGGAAGGTGCAAGTGTTGTCCTTTTTTCAACTGAGGGAATACTGGGTTTATATCTCTCATCTTATTCCTAATGTGAGCATTTCTCTTTTAAGTAGAATGGCACCATTTAAATAACCATTTCTCTTTCTCCATAACTCATACAATATGATTTGTGTTAAATGCACTTATGATGAGACTCCACTGCCAATGGGAAATATTTAAGTGCAGTGATGTATTTCTAGTATTATGATCTTAATACATTTTCCCAGTTAACTAAGTTTAGTTACAACAACTAGTTACATTGAAATTCAGGTATCTTACCCAGTTATGCTCTGCTTTACTGGAGAATTATAGCTCTAAACATCTTTCAGTTGGAAGTTTGAAACAGAGTGATGGGGCATAAATCATTAGTATCTCTCTCACAACAGCATTAATCCCAGTGGCTTTGTGGGTTATTTAATGATGGAGAATCTCCCTGGACTCCACGTATATCTCAAAAGAGGCAGAGAGTGGCCTTAGCCTGGGGAGCTCTGACTCTGAGTCCTGTGCTTTTTTCCTGAGTGTCTGTAGAACCTGAGCTGATGCCTAAATGACCAGACTTGGGCTCCAGCAAAAAAGCTTTAGCAGTAGATTTTCTGTTTTATTTCATGACCACACAACAGCAAATCCCATTTGAGTCAAGGCTGAGCCCAAATCTACATAGGATGAGAGGGCTTCCCTGGGTTATCTTCCCTTCTGCTGATGTTGGCTCATCACCTATACTGAAATGCTTTGAAAAGGCAGGTGTTTGAGTGATGAAATGGGGCTTGTCTCCGAGCAATGGGATGGTCAGAATTCAGCCACTTGAAAGGGGCACTTTTGCAGTGATCAGCTTACTTTTACTGGCTTTCAAATAAACTCTAGAACTCTCTGGGCTTCCACAGAGAGAGTGAGTTTGCCCTGCAGAGAAAGGGCTGGAAGGACTTATTGGGAATAAAAGGGGTTCTCCAAGGGCACGTCTGATCTCTGTGGTGGCTGCCCTGTGTTTCATCCCCTGGTCCTCCATCTCTGCCATGCTTGTTGCTGTGCTTTTTTCTTTTTCAGGCTAAATCACTTGGTAAATTCTTCCCCTTGTCTTTCCATCTCACACTTGCCTCTCAGTTCCCTAATAAATGATTCACATAGTCTGGGCTGAGCATGCTCAGTAGTTGAAGGTAGGTTGCATTTGTAAGGGAGTAGCTTCAGCAGTCTCTCTATGGTGTTTCTATTGTTTATATGAAAGTAATTCACCAGATCAGCAAACAGATGAGCTGGAAACCTCTTGTCTTATGACAGAACAGATCAGTTCACACTGAACAGTTTACTGGAACGTATCACCAGGCAGTCTAGCTTGTCTTCAAAGAACGCTGCTCTGTTCCCACTGGTGCTGACCAGTTCATCTCAATGGCTTCCTTTTAGACACCAGCATATATCCTGAAAGAAGGATAAAAACTGGAGTTGACCTACTCGGTACTGGCTTTTAACCAACCATGGATCTGTGAGTGGGCAGCCTGTTTTAGGGAAATGGTTTGCCCCAAGCAGAATCTGAGCTTTTTTTTTAAATTGAAACAAAGGCAATGCTCCATAATGACATAGCCACACTCAACATTTTCTTGGCTGTTGTTCCTATAAACAAGATCAATATCAGTGTCATTATTTGTCTCTTTTTTCACAAAACCTTGTAAAATTATAATTAAAAGGCAAGCTGTTTAAGATGGAGATGTGAGTCTGTTATTCAACTCCTCCGATCCTAGATTTCCATGGAAATGGCTGAAGAAATGTAAAACTGGTGGTGGTGGTGGTGGTGGTGGTGTGTGTGTGTGTGTGTGTGTGTGTGTGTGAATACTGGCATTTGAATTAAAGGAAAAGATAGAAGCTTTAAGAAGTTTCTTTAAGTCATGCTGGTATTACTGGGCTGAAGGGAAAGTGAATTAATTAAGCTGTAGTTGGCTTGGGAAACAACTGGAAAGAACCCTCTAGTAAATGCCATCAGCACAGGCATCTCAGAATGTGTATGTGGGGGAATGGGCTACAGGTGAAGGCAGGCTTTGAAGCAACTGTTATGGGTCTTGATGTTAAGAGCATCTTGGGTAAAAGCATGATGTCCTGGGAACACACAGAGTCAAGATACTATGCACTGGACTATGTACAGTCACTTCTGTTTGGCCTTGCTGGGGTGAGGAGCCAACAGCGGCACTTGCAGAGGGCTCCAATGAGGGTGGACATGTCAGTGGAGAGTGGGAACTCTCTGTGAACAATCTTCAAGCTGCCTCGACAAGCACAAAGATTTTTTGACCTAGTGGTGAAGTGTAGCTCTCTGCCTTCTTTCTACTGGCAACTAGACTGTGAATCTAGCAGAGTAAAGTTACAAGATTTCTAACATTTTTTTCTCATTCCTTCATCAGGGCTGTAACATAGAAATCAGCAGCACCTCCACCAGACTCTATTTCAGCTCTCAAGACAAACATATATCCTTGTGTCTTAAGAATAGACAAATTAAGGTAATGATTGTATACATAAAAATATCCAGTAATAAATAGCTAACACTTACTGAGCACTAACTGTGTGACAAGCCTTTGGCCTAAATTGCTTAAAAAAATTTTTTTTTTAAATTTAAATTTATTTGTTCATTTTAGAAAGGAGAAACATTGCGAGAGCGAGAGAGAGAGAGTGAGAGAGAAGCGGGGAGGAGCAGGAAGCATCAACTCCCATATGTGCTTTGACCAGGCAAACCCAGGGTTTCAAACTGGCAACCTCAGAGTTCCAAGTCAATGCTTTATCCACTGTGCCACCACAGGTCAGGCTCAACAGCCTTTTTTAATTCTTGCAACAAACCTAAAATCAGGGAATTATACATATGTTGTATTTAGGTAAACAAATTTCCCTCTGAGGTTAGAGAACTTACTCAAGTAAACAGCAGAACAGAGATTTCAGCCCAGTTTTAACTCCAAGCCAATAAATGATTGGGAACAGTGCAATTATCCCCTCAATAAATGGAGCTAGAAAAGACAAAACAAACAAACAAAGAAACAAAAAACAAACAAACAAGAGAAATCTTCAAAAAAATCTATTTTGTATTATCATTGAAATTTAACAATGATATTTTCAAAAAGGACTAATACTTAATCAGGGAAGATGGTTTTGAAGTAAAAAAATGAGCAATAAAATACAAAGGAAGATGTGAACTACTACAAATTGGTTATAATAAATAACATAACAGGCAATTGGTAAAGAGGAAGGCAAGCCCAAGAAATTTGGTGAAAGGATATAATTAAATATGAACAGAGGGTAAATAGACACATGATGAATGAATCCTGAAGATTCTGTTTACGTTAATAGAGATTCTAGGAAAATGGAATTTAAAGGAAGTAAAATATTTCTGGAAAAACTAAACATGCTATCTAATAAGAAAAGAGTGGCATTGGGTTTTCCCAAAGAAATGGAGAATATCTACTAAGTTTGACCCAGAAGTCTATGTGCAGCCATGTTCTCATTCACATGTGAAGGCAATGGAAAGACATTTTAGACACTCAGGTTTCCAGAGGTATGAGAACCTTGCAATATTTTTGATACAATCCCTTGAAGAAGCACTTGAGGAAAAAAAAAAACAAAAACAAAAAAATCAAGATCTGAGGAGATATGATATATAAAAAAGTATCTTTAATCAGTGAAAACTCTAAAATTTGGCACTGGTTATGTAACCTTTACTCATGTTAATAAAATTTTGTGAAAACTTCAAACATCATCTAAAACAATGCCATTACATAGGACTTTCTGAGATAAATGTTTTCTTCTGTAAAGAAACTGCACGACAGAGTAGCAAATATCCATAGGTGGCTATTGAGCACTTAAAATGCAGCTACTGTGACTTAGGAGCTAATTGTATTTAACTTTAGTTCATTTAAACTCAAATACCCACATGTGGCTAGTGGCTATCGTACTAGACAGTGCAGCTCTAAAAGCAGCTATATAAAAATTGAGGATGGCAAGATGATATCAGTGTAATGGCGATATGAGATATACTTCTGATCTCTCCCAATAAAATTTCAACAAATTGGCCCTGGCCAGTTGGCTCAGTGATAGAGCATCAGCCTGGTGTATGGAAGTCCCAGGTTCGATTCCTGGTTAGGGCACACAAGAGAAGAGGCCATCTGCTTCTCCACCCCTCCCCCTCTCACTTCTCTCTCTTCTCCTCCCTTCATGCAGCCATGAGTTGATTGGAGCAAGTTGGCTCTGGACACTGATGATGGCTCCATGGCTTTCTCCTCAGGTGCTAAAAATGGCTCCCACTGCAATGGACAAGGGCCCCAGATGGGCAGAGCATTACTCCTTAGTGGGCTTGCCAGAAGGATCCTAGGCACGGCGCATGTGAAAGTCTGCCTCTGTCTCCCCTCCTCTAACTAAGATAAAAAAACTTCACAGAGCTTAAAGTTGTAATACACTGACACCTACTGGAAGAAACCTCTCAATTTATGTTTCTTTTTCTTCCCCCTTTTTCATTTTTTTCTTCTTATTTTTTTCTCTTTTAATTTTTTTTTTTGTATTTTTCTGAAGCTAGAAACCGGGAGAGACAGTCAGACAGACTCCCGCATGCGCCCCACCGGGATCCACCCTGCACGCCCACTAGGGGGCGACGCTCTGCCCACCAGGGGACGATGCTCTGCCCTTCTGGGGGCGTCGCTCTGCCGTGACCAGAGCCACTCTAGCGCCTGGGGCAGAGGCCAAGGAGCCATCCCCAGCGCCCGGGCTATCTTTGCTCCAGTGGAGCCTCAGCTGCGGGAGGGGAAGAGAGAGACAGAGAGGAAGGAGAGGGGGAGGGGTGGAGAAGCAAATGGGCGCTTCTCCTGTATGCCCTGGCCGGGAATTGAACCTGGGACTTCTACACGCCAGGCCGACGCTCTACCACTGAGCCAACCGGCCAGGGCCTCTCTTTTAAATTTTTGAATTTTGTTTTTTAATTTTAATATTTTTATTCTTATTTTTTTCTGGGTGTTTTGTTTTTTATTTTTTCTTTGCTTTTTATCTTTTTTTTCTGAGGTTTTTTTTATTTGTTATAATTTTAAGATTTTGCATTTTCTTGTATTATTTTTACTTTTTCAATTTTTTTAGTTGTTTTTTTTGTTAGGGTTCTTAACGACAGCACTCTCAAATGCCATCAGGGAAGAAGAAATTGAATACCATGGCTACACAAGACAAAGATGTATTTCAGAATGAAAATGAAAAATCTCTAGAAAAAAATCTCAATCACATGGAAGCCTTGGAGGTAAATGATAGAGAATTCAAAACTGAAGTGCTGAAAATACTCGATGAGATGGGAGAAGACAACAATAGGCTACTTAATAAGCTCAGAAAACAAATTAGTGAATAAAACAAACATCTCACCAAGGAGATTGAAACTTTAAAAACATATAAAGAACTCAATATGTGAATTGAATACTGAGGTAACAAGTTTAGCTAATAGAACAAGCAAGGTAGAGGAAAGAATCAGTGATATTGAAGACAGGCAACTAGAGTTGTTATAGAGAGAAGAGGAGAGAGACTCACAAATTAAAAATATTGAGAGAGCTCTACAAGAATTGTCTGACTATATTAGAAAGAAAAGTATAAAAATAATAAATATATCAGAAGAAGAAGAGAGGAAGAAGGAAATGGAGAGCCTATTCAAACAAGTAATGGATGAGAATTTCCAAACCTATGAAAAGACTTCAAGCCTTGAATCCAAGAAGCAAAGAGGATGCCAAGTTACTACAACCCAAACAGACCTACTCCAAGGCACATCATAATAAAATTGTCAAAAATCAATGTTAAAGAAAGAATCCTCAAAGCAACTGGGAAAAGAAGAACATAACATATAAAGAAAAGCCCATTAGATTATAATCAGACTTCTCAGGAGAAAATATAGAAGCCAGAAGAGAGTGGACCCAAAAGAGAAGCATTACCAGCCAAGAATACGATACGAATCAAACTTATCCTTTAGATATGAAGGAGAAACAAAAACTTTTCCAGGCATACAGAAGCTGAGGGAATTTATCACCAGAAAACCCCCACTGCAGGAAATACTCAAGGGATTATTTGACCAGACACAAAGAACAAAAGAAACCAAAACTACAAGTAAAAGCTCCAAAAAGGTCACAATAAACACAAGGATAGTTTTGACAAAAATAACATTAAAAGAGAAAGGATAAAGATCTTCAGTAGCAAAAGAGGATGGAGTGCAGAAGCATTCATAAGACAAAGAACTCTTTTACATATAAACATTTTTTTCTTAACCTAATGATAACCACACTTTGAAAAAAGCATTACTCAAACACACAGCTTAAAAAAGAAAGAAACAGGGAAAAAGTATGGAATACCACCAAACAAAAACACCTAACAGAAACAAAAAAGAGAAGAATCAAAAAAAGATACAGAGCTACCAAAAAACAAAACATAAAACAACTATAGGAAATCTTTAAGTGTCAATAATTACCCTAAATGTAAAAGGACCGAATTCACCAATAAAGAGGCACAAAGTAGCAGTTTGGATGGGAGGAAGCAGTTGTATGCTGCCTGCAAGAGACACATCTAAACTTCAAGGACAAAAGTAGATTCAAAGTGAAAGGTTGGAATATGATTTTCCAAACAAATAATATCCAAAGAAAAGCGGGTGTAGCCATACTCATATCTGACAATGCTGACTTCAACACAACAAAGGTAACTAGATCCAAAGATGGACAGAAATTTTATACTGATAAAAGGGACGCTGTATCAAGAAGACATAACACTTCTTAATATATATGCACCGAACCAAGGATCACCAAAATATATAAGACATCTGCTAACTGATCTAAAAATAGAAGCAAAAAAACCCACAATCATACTTGGAAATCTAAACACACTATTGATGGCTTTATATAGGTTGTCCAAACTGAAAATCAATAAAAAAATATTGGCCTCATCTCACTAGATGGTGTCACAGTGAATAGAGCATCAAACTAGGACCCAGAGGACCCAGATTTGAGACCCTGAGGTTGCCAACTTGAGTGTGGGCTCATTTGGCTTGAGTGCGGGCTTATCAGTTTGAGCACAGGCTTATAGAGTTCACCATATGGTTGCTGGCTTGAGCCCAAGGTCACTGGCTTGAGAAAGGGGTGCCTCGCTCTGCTGTAGTCCCCCAGTCAAGGCACATATAAAAAAGCAATCAATGATCAACTAAGGAGTCATAATGAGGAATTGTTGCTTCTCATCTGTCTCTTCCTGTCTGTCTGTCCCTATCTGTTTCTATTTCTGTCGCACTGTTACACAAAAAATAAAAGATATATTGACCTTAAACAACACTCTGGACCAAATGAACATAATAAACATTTATAGGACATTTCATTCCAAAACATCAGATTATATATTCTTCACCAGTGTACATGGAACATTCTCAAGGATATGCCATATTGTGGGCCACAAAACTAACATCAACAAATTCAGGAAGATTGAAATTATAGCAAGCATAAGTTCTGATGATAAGGCTTTGAAATTAGAATTCAACTGTAAAAATAAAGTTAAAAACCCCACAAAAATTTGAAAATTAAACAACAAACTTTTAAAAAATCCTGGTCAGGCTCTGGCAGGTTGGCTCAGTGGTAGAGCGTCGGCCTGGCATGCGGGGGACCTGGGTTTGATTCCCGGCCAGGGCACATAGGAGAAGCACCCATTTGCTTCTCCACCCCCCCTCCTTCCTCTCTGTCTCTCTCTTCCCCTCCCGCAGCCAAGGCTCCATTGGAGCAAAGATGGCCCGGGCACTGGAGATGGCTCCTTGGCCTCTGCCCCAGGTGCTAGAGTGGCTCTGGTCGCGGCAGAGCGACGCCCCGGAGGGGCAGAGCATCGTCCCCTGGTGGGCAGAGCGTCGTCCCTGGTGGGCGTGCCGGGTGGATCCTGGTGGGGCGCATGCGGGAGTCTGTCTGACTGTCTCTCTCCGTTTCCAGCTTCAGAAAAATACAAAAATAAATAAATAAATAAATAAATAAATAAATAAAAAATCCTGGTCAGTTGGCTTAGTGGTAGAGCATCGGCCTGGCATGCAGAAGTCCTGGGTTTGATTTCCATCCAAGGCAGACAAGAAAAGTGCCCACCTGCTTCTCCACTCTTCCCCCTCTACTTTCTGTCTATCTCTCTCTTCCCCTCCTGTAGCCCAGGCTCCATTGGAACAAAGTTGACCCAGGTGCTGAGGATGGTTCCATGGCCTCTGCCTCAGGTGCTAGAATGGCTCTCCTTGCAATGGAGCAATGCCTCAGATGGGTAGAGCATCACCCCCTAATGGGCTTGCTGGGATCTTGGTAGAGTGCATGCAGGAATCTATCTCTCTGCCTCCCTGCTTCTCACTTCAGAAAAATAAAAAAATAAAATAAAATAAAGTCTGGACCAAAGAAGAAATAAAAGCAGAGATCAAAAGATATATACAGACAAATGAAAATGACAACATGACATATCAAAAATTCTGAGGTGCAGCAAAATACTAATAAAAGAGTTTATATCATTACTAGCTTATATCAAGAAACAAGTAAGATCCCAAGTAAACAACCTAACATCATACCTTAAGAAACTAGAAAAATGCCTGACCAGGTGGTGGTGCAGTGGATAGAGCGTTGGACTGGGATGCAGAGGGCCCAGGTTTAAAATCCCAAGGTCGCCAGTTTGAGCACGGGCTCATCTGGTTTGAGCAAGGCTTACCAGCTTAAACCCCAGGTCGCTGGCTAGAGCAAGGGGTCACTTGGTCTGCCGTAGCCCCCTGGTCAAGGCACATATGAGAAAGCAATCACTGAGAAACTAAGGTGCCACAATGAAGAATTGATGCTTCTTATCTCTCTCCCTTCCAGTCTGTCAGTTCTTCTCTCTGTCTCTGTCATACACAAAAAAAGAAACCAGAAAAAGAAACAAATGTAACCCAAACTCAGCAGAAGAAAGGAAATCTTAAAATTAGATCAGAACTTAATAAAATAGAGAACAAAAAATTATAAAAAATATTAATACAACAAAGAGCTGGTTCTGTGAAAAGATTAACTAAATCTACAAACCACTGGTTAGACTCACTAAAGAAAAAAGAGGAAGGACTCATATAAACAGAATTTGAATGAAAAAAGAGAAATTACCACAGATATTATGGATCTGCAAATGTTCATAGTAGAATATTATAAAAAATTATATGCCACCAAATTCAACAACCTAGAGGAAATGGATAAAGTCCTAGAACTATGCAATCTTTCTGGACTGAGCCACAAAAAAGTGGAAAACCTAAATAGACTGATAAGCAGGGAGAAAATAGAAACAATGATCAAAAATCTCCCCCAAAACAAAAGATCAGGACTAGCTAACTACACTAGTGAATTCTAACAAACATTCAAAAAAATATTTTGTACCTATCCTTCTCAAAGTCTTCCAAAAAATAAAAGATTAACCAATACTCCTTAACACATTTTATGAGGCAAATATAACCTGCCTACTAAAACCTGGAAAGAACAACACATAAAAGGAAAATGATACACCAATATCTCTAATGAATACAGATACAAAAATCTTAAACAAAATCATAGCAAATGAAATACAACACATTAAAACCATAATAGTACATCATGAAAAAGTGGCATTCATTTCAGGAGCAAAAGGATAGCCCAACATATGGAAATTGATCAACATAATACATAACATCTATGAAACAAAGAACAAAAAACCATAAGATTTTATCAATAAATGTAGAAAAGGCATTTGATAAGATCCAACATCGCTGTTTGTATAAACACTCCATAAAATTGGAATAGAAGGAAAGTACTTCAATATAGTAAAGGCCATATACAACAAATCATCAGCTAATATCATACTAAATGGTGAGAAAATGAAAGCTTTTTTTCTATAATCAGGAACGAGACAAGGCTTCCCACTCTCTCCACTCTTATTCAACATAATTCTGGAAGTTTTATTCAGAGTGATCAGGCAAGAGAAAGAAATAAAAGGCATTCATATTGGTATGAAGAAGTAAAGTTATCAGTTTTTTGCAGATTACATAACCCTGTATATAGAAAGCCTTAAAAACTCTACCAAAAAGTTATTAGAAACAATAAACCAATACAGTAATGTCACAGAATACATAATCAATATACAAAAGTCTACTGCTTTTCTATATACCAACATTGAAACTTCAGAAAATAAACTAAAAAAAAATCCTTTTACAAGTAATTTAAAAAATTAATTTAATTTAAAATTAAAATAAAGTACCTAGGAATAAACTTAAAAAGGCTGTGAATGGCTTATATACTGAAAATTACAAATTATTATTGAAAGAAAATGAAAAAGATGCAATAAAATGTAAAAATATTCCATGTTCATGGATTGAAAGAATCGACATAATTAAAATGGTCATATTACCCAAAGCAGTATATAAATTTAATGCAACCACCATAAAAATTTCCAATGTTATTTTTTTAAAAAATAGAACAAAAATTACTAGGTTTGTTTGAAACCATAAAAAAAACAACACTTCAAATAACAAAAGCAATCCTGAGAAAAAAAAATACAGCTAAAGGTATCACACTACCTGACTTCAAATTATACTATAGGGCCACAATAATCAAAACAGCATGGTATTGGCAGAAAAAGAGATATACAAACCAATGGAACAGAATTGAGAGCCCAGAAATAAAACCACATATATATATGGACAAATCATCTTTGACAAAGTGGCTGAAAACACACAATGGAGAAAAGAAAGCTTCTTCAACAAATGTTGATGGAAAAATTGGAAAACCTCATGCAAAAAAACAAAAAAACAAAAAAAAACTGGACTACAGTTTGTCCCCTTGCACAAAAATTAATTCAAAAAGAATCAAAGACCAAATATAAGATCTGAAACTATAAATTACATAGAAGAAAACATAGATATTAAACTCATGGATCTTGGCTGTAGAGAACAGTTTATGAATTTGCATTCAAAGGCAAGGAAAGTAAAGGCAAAGATAAATTAATAAGGTTATATCAAAGTAACAAGCTTCTGCACAGCAAAAGAAACTGACAACAAAATAAACAACCGATTCCAGGACGTCAGCATAATGGCGCGGTAGGAAGCGATACCGATAAATCTCCCCCAAAACTCAACAAGATCTTCAACCAGAAACAAAAAAACCTATCCTTGGAGCCTCCAGATGTTTCGCAATACACCCGAAGGTATGGTCGAGCGAAAAATTGGCTAAATATATAATCAAACCCCAAAGGAAATAGGGAGTAAGAAATGCTCCGCTTTCCTCACTAACCTAAACAGGGCTGCTTTCACTGGGAACTGAGAATATAGAAACTGAGGAGGGCAAAAAGGTTGAATAGATCCAGGCCGCGGACAAATGGCTGAACCAGGCTGTGGCACGGAGATCCAAGCCGAGGAAAAACTGTGACTGTGACAACACAGTCAATAAAAGCTAACACTCGCGCCAAACCCAGACAAAGAGAAGTGGGGCAGCCATTTTCCCCGATCTCCTGGTCGGTGCACGCAGATAGTGGGTGAGAGATTCCTCTGAGTGCCTCAGCAGTGGGCGCTCATGTTACCCAACAGAGAGGAGGGGTCGAGGGCCTTTGTGTGGGCCAAAAGCAGATTCTCTGGGCCGCCCCAGCACCCTGAAATAGCCACGCACGGGGAGGGAGTGAGAGCCAATTCCAACGCTGCAACTTTTTCGTGCAGGAGGGGTTTCACTCAGAGGGTGAGGCAGCTGGCCTGATATCCTGGTCGGCACACACAGAGAGTGGGCAAGAGATTCCTCCCAGCACCTCAGGAGTGGGAGCCCATGTTATCCCACAGAGGGGCAGAGTCAGAGGCCTTTGTGTGGGCCAAAAGCAGAATCTCCAGGCCACCCCAGCGCCCTGAAAAGGCCGCACACGGGGACGGAGCGAGAGCCAATTCAAACGCTGGAACTTTTCTGTGTGGGTGGAAATTTCACTCAGAGTGTGAGACTTCCGGCCTGATATCCTGGTCTGCGTGCGCAGATAGTGAGTGAGAGTTTCCTCTGAGTGCCTCGGCAGTGCGCACCCGTGTTATCCCACAGAGGGGCAGAGTCAGGGGTGTTTGTGTGGGCCAAAAGCAGAATCTCCAGGCCACCCCAGCGCCCTAAAAAAGCCACGCACGGGGAGGGAGTGAGAGCCAATTCCAACGCTGGAACTTTTCCGTGCGGGCGGGGGTTTCACTCAGAGTGTGAGACTTCCGGCCTGATATCCTGGTCTGCACACAGATAGTGAGCAAGAGTTTCCTCCAAGCGCCCCAAGGGTGGGTGCCCGCCCATGTTACCGGACAGAGTGGCAGAGACAGAGGTCTTTGAGTGGGCAGAAGCCCCGCCTGATTATGCTAGCAGCTCTGACTGACTGAGCCTTACCCAGAACTCTGTGCTGAGTGGGAATAGAGTGGGGAGTTGCCAGCTCTTTGAGCCTCTTACTATCCAGGCAGAGGCAGCAGCAACCCCATAGCTGGATTATCAGGCTACTAATTGAGGAAGGAAAGACTAGGAGAGAGGCTCCAGGAACATGGACTCTCTCACTGTCGGAGCCTATAAATGCTAATGAGCCTCGACTGCCAACGAGACTGAAGCACAATACATGACATCGCCATAGAGACTTATCAACTACAAACCTCTACCTGAGCATGCCAAAGGGGCAGAACCCGGGGTACAGAGTCACCGACCAGGAAGAGGGAGAGAAAAGAAAAAGCAAGAAGATAATCTCTCAAGATCAAGAATAATCTGCAGACTTTATAACCTATCCCATTTTATTATATTTGTTCGTTTGTTTCTCTTATCTTCATTCTTGATTTTTTTTTTCCTCCTCCAACTTGGTCGTTTAACTCTCTGCCGGTCTTATTCTCTCCTCTCCTTGAACTACACTACCCATAAGTGTTACATCTCCCATTATCTTTTCTTTCCTCTTCCTTTCTCTCTATGAGGGTTGCACTCCAAAACCCTTAACTCTCTCTCTATCTCCTCATTTTTCTTGTTTTCTTCTTTTAGTGGTTCCCTCTTTTTTTTTCTCTCTCTCTTTCTTTTCTGCTGCTATATTAGTTTCTTCCTTTCTCCTTTACGTCTCCTCTCAAACCTCAATAACAAACAAATTATCTTATCTGGGACTCAAACTTATGTTTGTGGCATTTGGGGGGTTTTTACTTCACCTTTTTAACTCACTAGCAGTGCTCCCATCCCTGGTTCTCCATTTTATCTAGTTCTTGTTCCACTAAATACAATAGTAATTTTTTAATTTGTCCCCCCATTTTCCTGTTTCCCTCCTATTCCTCTCATCATAACTCTTAGTCAATCAACACCTAAAAGCAAATCATTTTCGTCTTTTTTTTTTTGTATTTTTCTGAAGCTGAAAACGGGGAGAGACAGTCAGACAGACTCCCGCATGCACCCGACCAGGATCCACCCGGCACGCCCACCAGGGGGCGATGCTCTGCCCCTCCAGGGCATCGCTCTTCCATGACCAGAGCCACTCTAGCGCCTGGGGCAGAGGCCAAGGAGCCATCCCCAGTGCCCAGGCCATCTTTGCTCCAATGGAGCCTTGGCTGCGGGAGGGGAAGAGAGAGACAGAGAGGAAGGGGGGGTGGAGAAGCAAATGGGTGCTTCTTCTATGTGCCCTGGCCAGGAATTGAACCCGGGTCCCCCGCACGCCAGTCCGATGCTCTACCGCTGAGCCAACCGGCCAGGGCCTCATTTTATTCTTGACCCAAATTTTTTGCTTATTTGCTTTTTGTGGGTCCATACCCCATTTTTTTCTGGTTTTTTTTTTGCCCCTTTATTACTTTTCCCTAATTCAGGCCCTCCAGTACAGGCATTGTTTGTTCTATTTAGTACAATATAATTCACAGTTCACCACAAGATTTTCTCTAGAAAGAGGGGATAGGAGAGGAGAGGAAAAAAGGAGGGGGGGGATAATTTCCTTATTTATTTATTTATTATTTTATTTTATTTACTTAATTATTAATATTTTTTAAAAAACAACTGTTTTTGATTTATTATTATTATTTTTTTAACTTTTTATTCTTTATTAAATCTCATTAATACTATCAACAAAACCACCCTCAGATGCCATTAAGATAGATGAGGAAAAATCTATGGAGAAAAAAATTAATATATTGGAAACCTTGGAGTTAAACGACAGAGAATTTAAAATAGAAACCTAAAAATACTCAAAGATATACAAGAAAACACAGAAAGGCAATTTAGGGAGCTCAGAAAACAACTCAATGAACACAAAGAATATATTTCCAAGGAAATTGAAACTATAAAAACAAATCAAACAAGATGAAAAACTTAATACACGAGTTGAAAAACGAGATAACAAGCTTAGCTAATAAAACAGGCCAGATAGAAATAGGAAGTGAAATAGAATACAAGCAACTTGAGGCACAACAGAGAGAAGAAGAAAGAGACTCAAAAATTAAAAAAAAATGAGATAGCTCTACAAGAATTATCTGACTCCATCAAAAAGAATAACATAAGAATAATAGGTATATCAGAGGGAGAAGAGAGAGAAAATGGAATGGAGAACATACTGAAACAAATAATAGATGAGAATTTCCCAGGCCAATGGGAAGAACTAAAGCCTCAAATTCAAGAAGCGAAGAGAACTCTGAGTTTTCATAACCCCAACAAACCTACTCCAAGGCACATCATAATGAAATTGGTACAAACCAACAGCAAAGAAAAAATTCTCAAGGCAGCCAGGGAAAAGAAGAATACAACATATAAAGGAAGGCCCATTAGATTATCATCTGATTTCTCAACAGAAACTCTACAAGCTAGAAGAGTGTGCACCCCAATATTTAAAGTCCTGAAAGAGAGGAACTTTCAGCCATGAATACTATACCCATCAAAGCTATCCTTCAAATATGAAGGAGAAATAAAAACATTCACAGATACAGAAAAGATGAGGGAATTTATCATCAGAAAACCCCCACTCCAGGAATTACTAAAGGGGGTTCTCCAGATACAAACAACAACAACAAAAAAAAACAAAGCCACAAGTAAAAGGTCCAAGAAGAACACAATAAAACCAAATTTAAACTCTGACAACAACAAAAAGAAAGGGGAAGGAGAGGATGGAGATTAACAGTAGCAAAGGACGATGGAGTGCAAAAGGACTCACAGAATAGTGCACTACAATGAACAGGGTAGGAACCCTTTTCATTACTTAAAGGTAACCACCATTGAAAAAACCACCACAGAAGCACATGATTTAAAAAAGATAGCAACAGAGGAAAGATGCATGGAATACAACCAAATAAAAACAAAAGATAGAAAGATGAAAGAGAAGGATCAAACAAGACACAAAACTAACAGAAAGCAATCTATAAAATGGCAATAGGGAACTCACAAGTGTCAATAATTACACTAAATGTAAACGGATTAAACTCACCAATAAAAAGGCACAGAGTAGCAGAATGGATTAAAAAAGAAAATCCAACTGTATGCTGCCTACAAGAAACTCATCTAAGTAACAAGGATAAAAACAAATTCAAAGTGAAAGGCTGGAAAACAATACTCCAAGCAAATAACATCCAAAAAACAGCAGGTGTAGCAATACTCATATCGGATAATGCTGACTACAAGACAGGAAAAGTACTCAGTGACAAACATGGCCATTTCATAATGGCTAAGGGGACACTGAATCAAGAAGAAATAACAATTCTTAATATATATGCACCAAACCAAGGAGCACCAAAATATATAAGACAGCTACTTATTGATCTTAAAACAAAAACTGACAAAAATACAATCATACTTGGAGACCTCAATACACCGATGATGGCTCTAGATCGGTCATCCAAACAGAGAATCAATAAAGATATCTTGGCCTTAAACAAAATACTAGAGCACCTGGATATGATAGACATCTACAGGACATTTCATCCCAAAGTGACTGAGTATACATTTTTCTCCAGTGTACATGGACCATTCTCAAGAATTGACCATATGTTGGGCCACAAATCAACATCAGAAAATTTCAGAAAAATCGAAGTTGTACCAAGCATATTTTCTGATCATAAAGCCTTGAAACTAGAATTCAACTGCCAAAAAGAGGAAAAAAAATCCCACAAAAATGTGGAAACTAAACAACATACTTTTAAAAAATGAATGGGTCAAAGAAGAAATAAGCACAGAGATCAAAAGATATATACAGACAAATGAAAATGACAATACGACATATCAGAATCTATGGGATGCAGCAAAAGCAGTGATAAGAGGGAAGTTCATATCACTTCAGGCATATATGAACAAATAAGAGAGAGCCCAAGTGAACCACTTACCTTCACACCTTAAGGAAGTAGAAATAGAAGAACAAAGACAACCCAAAACCAGCCGAAGAAAGGAGATAATAAAGATCAGAGCAGAAATAAATGAAATAGAGAACAGAAAAACTATACAAAAAATTAATAGAACAAGGAGCTGGTTCTTTGAAAAGATCAACAAAATTGACAAACTCTTGGCAAGACTTACCAAGGAAAAAAGAGAAAGAACTCATATAAACAAAATCCAAAATGAAAGAGGAGAAATCACCACGGACATCGTAGATATACAAAGAATTATTGTAGAATACTATGAAAAACTTTATGCCACTAAATTCAACAACCTAGAAGAAATGGATAAATTCCTAGAACAATACAACCTTCCTAGACTGAGTCAAGAAGAAGCAGAAAGCCTAAACAGACCTATTAGTAGAGAAGAAATAGAAAAAACCATTAAAAACCTCCCCAAAAATAAAAGTCCAGGCCCAGACGGCTATACCAGCGAATTTTATCAAACATTCAAAGAAGACTTGGTTCCTAGTCTACTGAAAGTCTTCCAAAAAATTGAAGAAGAAGCAATACTTCCAAACACATTTTATGAAGCCAACATAACCCTCATACCAAAACCAGGCAAGGATGGCACAAAAAAAGAAAACTACAGACCAATATCTCTAATAAATACAGATGCTAAAATACTAAACAAAATACTAGCAAATCGAATACAACAACATATTAAAAAAATAATACATCATGATCAAGTGGGATTCATCCCAGAATCTCAAGGATGGTTCAACATATGTAAAACGGTTAACGTAATACACCATATCAACAAAACAAAGAACAAAAACCACATGATCTTATCAATAGACGCAGAAAAGGCTTTCAATAAAATACAACACAATTTTATGTTTAAGACTCTCAACAAAATGGGTATAGAAG
This sequence comes from Saccopteryx leptura, assembly GCF_036850995.1. Lineage (NCBI taxonomy): Eukaryota > Metazoa > Chordata > Mammalia > Chiroptera > Emballonuridae > Saccopteryx > Saccopteryx leptura. The sequence goes on along the minus strand of NC_089508.1, from coordinate 66,470,413 downwards.
GAAACTATCTCAACATGATAAAGGCCATATATGATAAACCATCAGCTAACATCATATTAAATGGCACTAAACTGAAGGCTTTCCCCCTTAAATCAGGAACAAGACAGGGTTGTCCACTCTCTCCACTCTTATTTAATGTGGTACTAGAGGTTCTAGCCAGAGCAATCAGACAAGACAAAGAAACAAAAAGCATCCATATCGGAAAAGAAGAAGTAAAGGTATCACTTTTTGCATATGATATGATCCTATACATCAAAAACCCCAAAGGATCCACAAAAAGACTACTAGAAACAATAAGCCAATACAGTAAGGTCACAGGACACAAAATTAACATACAGAAGTCAATAGCCTTTCTATATGCCAACAATGAAACATTTGAGAATGAACTCAAAAGAATAATCCCCTTCACGATTGCAACAAAAAAAAATAAAATACCTAGGAATAAACATAAGAAAGAATGTAAAGGACTTATATAATGAAAACTATAAACCATTGTTTAGGGAAATCGAAAAAGATTTAATGAGATGGAAGAATATTCCTTGTTCTTGGTTAGGAACAATAAATATAATCAAGATGGCCATATTACCCAAAGCAATATACAAATTTAATGCAATTCCCATCAAAATTCCAATGACATTTTTTAAAGAAATGGAGCAAAAACTCATCATATTTATATGAAACTATATAAAACCCCGAATAGCCAAAGCAATCCTAAAGAAAAAGAATGAAGCTGGGGGCATTACAATACCTGACTTCAAACTATATTATAGGGCCACGACAATCAAAATAGCATGGTATTGGCAGAAAAATAGACACTCAGACCAATGGAACAGAATAGAAAACCCAGAAATAAAACCACATATATATACTCAAATAATTTTTGATAAAGGAGGCAACAACACACAATGGAGAAAAGAAAGCCTAGCACCATCAATAAATGGTGCTGGGAAAACTGGAAAGCCACATGCAAATGAATGAAACGAGTATAGTTTGTCCCCCTGTACTAAAATTAACTCAAAATAGATCAAAGATCTAAACATAAGACCTGAAACAATAAAGTACATAGAAGAAGACATAGGTACTAAACTCATGGACCTGGGTTTTAAAGAGCATTTTATGAATTTGACTCCAAAGGCAAGAGAAGTGAAGGCAAAGATAAATGAATGGGACTACATCAGTCTAAGAAGTTTTTGCTTAGCAAGAGCAACTGATAACAAAATAAACAGAAAGCCAACTAAATGGAAAATGATATTTTCAAACAACAGCTCAGATAAGGTCCTAATATCCAAAATATACAAAGAACTCATAAAACTCAACAACAAACAAACAAACAATCCAATAAAAAATGGGAAGAGGACATGAACAGACACTTCTCCCAGGAAAAAATTCAAATGGACAACAGATATATGAAAAGATGCTCATCTTCTTTAGTTATTAGAGAAATGCAAATCAAAATGGCAATGAGATACCACCTCACACCTGTTAGATTAGCTATTAACAAGACAGGTAATAGCAAATGTTGGAGAGGCTGTGGAGAAAAAGGAACCCTCATACACTGTTGGGTGGAATGTAAAGTAGTACAACCATTATGGAAGAAAGTATGGTGGTTCCTCAAAAAACTGAAAATAGAACTACCTTATGACTCAGCAATGCCTCTACTGGGTATATACCCCCAAAACTCAGAAACATTGATACGGGAAGACACATGCAGCCCCATGTTCATTGCAGTATTGTTCACAGTGGCCAGGACATGGAAACAACCAAAAAGCCCTTCAATAGAAGACTGGATAAAGAAGATGTGGCACATATACACTATGGAATACTACTCAGCCATAAGAAATGATGACATCAGATCATTTACAGCAAAATGGTGGGATCTTGATAACATTATACAAAAATAAATAAAAATAAAAATAAACAACCAACTAAATGGTTGGTGATATTTGCAAACAACAGCTCCAATAAGGGTTTAATATTCAAAAAATATAAAAAACTCATAATGCTTAGCAACAATCAAGCAAACAATCCAATTAAAAAATGGGGAGAGGACATGAACAGACATTTCACCCAAGAGAACATAGAAATAGCCAACGGATATATGAAAAGATGTTCATCTTTACTAGCTATTCAAAAAATGCAAATTAAAACTACAATGAGATACCACCTCACATTGGTTAGATTGGTTATTATCAACAAGACAGATAACAACAATTGTTGGAGAAGCTGTGGAGAAAAAGGAACCCTCATTCACTGCTGGTGGGAATGCAAATTAATATAAACATTATAGAGGAAATTATGGTGGCTCCTCAAAAAATTAAGAATAAAATCACCATATGACCCAGTAATTCCTCTACTGGGTATCTACCTCCCAAACTCAATTACATTGGTACATAAAGTTTGTACCAATGTTCATCTCAGCATTATTCACAGTGGTGAAGACATGGAAATAAGCAAAGTGTCTCTTGATAGAGAATTAGATAAAAAAGATATGGCACATATATACAATGAAATACTACTCTGCCATAAGAAATTATGATATAGTGACATTTATGACAACATGGAAGGACCTTGAGAACATTATATTAAGTGAAATAAGTAAGTAAGAGAAAGCTAAGAACTGTGTGACTTCACCCATAAGTGGGATATAAAACTGAGAATTATGGACAGAGATAAAAGTGAAGTGGTTTTCAAGGGTCAATGAATATGGGGCAGGGGGAAGGGGAATTTAGTAAATGGGGAGAGGGAAGGAGATGTTAAGGTTGATGTAAAGAGGGACAAATATAAGGTTATGGAAAATTATCTGACTTTGGGTGATGGGTATACAACATAATCAACAGATCAAATACCATAGAAATATATTCATCCAAAATCTATGTACTCTTATTAATCAATGTCCCCTTATTAAAGTTAATTTTCTAAATAAAATTAATAAATTAAAAAAAGAATGAAGATTAAAGCTATAAAAGAAAAAAATGAATATGGCAAGTATGAAGGTAATGGAAAGATCAGCTGACCAATAGTAGCAACAATTTCTTCCCTTTAGAGCAGTGTTTTTCAACCAATGTGCCGCGGCACACTAGTGTGCTGTGAGACATGGTCAGGTGTGCCATGGGGAAATTAAACATGGGTCCCCAAACTATGGCCTGCGTGCCGGATATGGCCCGCTGCCAGACGCCTCCATCTGAACATAAACATTCCCCTCACAATCCCTCCAGCTATCAGCAACAGGAAGAGTGGAGGCACAGGGAACACTCACTGACCAATCACCTTCTAGGATTCATCCCAACCACTAGCGATGAACCAATAGTAAGCTGCCTCTCATCCACACCCAGGAAGGTCCCACTCAGGCTGCCGCGCACTTGTCATTGGGTGGCCGCAGCGAGTAGTTGAAGCTACTACTCCTCTCCATGGTCCCGATTTCTAATCCTGGTCAGGACTGGAGGTAAATGTTGCCACCACTAGATGAAGCCTCAGCCTCAGCTGGTTATGTTTATCCTGATGGTGTATATAGATATTTGACCTTTTTCTTTTTAAAAGAGGCCCCCGCAGAGGGTGATATACAATGCATCACAATGCATCACAATGCATCACAATGTTATCTAACTTTAAAGCTAAAGTTTGCTGATCTTCCTTTGGACAGTTTTTGGTTATCTGTTGCCAAGGAGTTCCCCATTCTGGCCAACAAAGCTATTTTGACATTGCTCCTGTTTTCAACCACATATCTATGTGAGCTGAGCTTCTCAAGCTTGACTGCGATAAAAACTAAAAACAGAGAGAGACTGAGAACTGTTGAGGAAGAGCTTCGTGTGTGTCTTTCTACCATTCCTGCCAGGATATCCCTTTTGTGTTCATTGAAACAGGCCCAGGTTTCACACTAAGTGAGTATAAATACATTTAGAAACTATATTATTAACTATATGTATAATATGTATTGTGTTAGGGTGTGATTTTGTGTCATTTTGGTAGGTGGTGTGCCCCAGGATTTTGTAAATGTAAAAAATGTGCCGCGGCTCAAAAAAGGTTGAAAATCACTGCTTTAGAGAATCCTTTACCTGTGTTGAGGCCTGTGCTAAGCACATTCTCATATTCCACTGTGGCAGGTGCTCTTATCAGAGATGCATTTATGTGGGTGGGAGAGTATTCATGTTAATTATTGATTAAGAGAAGTTTCTTTACTGTTTGAATAGGCAGGAGCAAAAATCATCATAAAATAGCTTTTCTCTATTTTTTTTCTCTAAGTGACATACCATGTTTCCTTCTTTAAAAATTAAAAAAAATTTAATGGGGTGACATTGATTAATAAGAGTACATAGGTTTAAAAAGAAGTACAATAATTTCAGGTAATAATTTCTATAGCACTTGAACTGTTAATTGTGTTGTGTACCCATCACCCAAACTCAAATAATTTTCTGTCAACATATATTTCTAACTCTTTGCTCCCCTCCCCCCACCCCTCTCCTCCACAACACCCTATCCTTGGTAACCACTTCCATTTCATCTCTGTCCATGAATCTCAGTTTTATATTTCACTTATATGTGAAATCATACAGTTCTTAGCTTTTTCTGATTTACTTATTTCACTGAGTATAATGTTCTCAAGGTCCATCCATGTTGTCATAAATGGCACTATGTCATTATTTCTTATGGCTGAGTAGTATTCCACTGTATATATGTACCATATATATTTTTATCCAATTCTCTATTGAAGGGCACTTTGTTTCCATGTCTTGGCCACTGTGAATAACGCTGTGATGAACATGGGGGTGCATGTGTCTTTATGTACCAATGTTTTCTAGTTTTTTGGGTAGATACCCATTAAAGGGATTGCTGGGTCATATGATAGTTCTAGTCTTAATTTTTTTTTGAGAAACCACCATACTTTCTTTCATAATGGCTGTACCAATTTACATTTCTACTAGCAATGGAAGTTTCTTTTTCTCCACAGCCTCTCCAACACTTATTACCTGCTTTGTTGATAACAGCCAATTTAACAGCTGTGAGGTGGTATCTCATTGTAGTTTTGATTTGCATTTCTCTAATAGCTAGTAAAGATAAATATCGTGATAACAAAAACTACTCAGATCAGATAAAATGCACTGAGGGGCCGAAGGGAGGCAACAGTCCTGGTCAGCAGATCGAAGGAGTGAAGCCCTGGCCCCAGCCTCACTCAAATATTTATTAGGAAATACAAATAACTCAAGGAAGCAGAAAGAAGTTTTTAGGGGGTAAAGTAAAGGGCAAAAAACATGCTGACTCCTAATCTCCATTCTGAGAGCCTAAATGTTTTTTGTTGCTAAAATTTATCCTGTTGTTTTTAGCATGCATTTCTCCAATATGAAATCAGAGAGGCCCCTGGACCCTCATCTGCTCAGGGCTCTTGTCTTTGGGCTCCTTGCTGTCTCTAATTGTTATCCTAACTCTGCTTGTTTTCCACAGTATGTTCCCACATATCACCCTGTTTTGCTTTAGTAAAGATTAACAGAGAGTAAAATGGTCAGGTGGTTCAGTGATGACTGGCTTGTCGATGGGTGGTGGTGGTTGCAATGAAAGGTGAAGGGCAAACATAGAGAGAAACGGGTTTCTAAGGATTATAGGCATGCCTGCATTTTGCAATACTTTATTTTATTATGCATGGTTAGATGCTTCAAAGTGTCCCAGGTGACTGAGGTGCTCCCTGAATGCTTGGGAGCAAGTTTGGTCTCCTCCTCTTTTTTTGGAGTTCATTTCTGGAAGTGAATTCACTATCCGCTTCTGGATCTTTAGAACTGGGTTGCTTTCTAGGGTACCAATGCCAACACATGATAAAGCTTCACGTTTCTGACTAGTATTCAAAGAGGACCTGTTGATGACAGAATTGCAAGATACTCTCACCCCCAAGTTAGCAATTTGACCAGTTTCTGTTATTCAGGGCCAGCTAATGTATTCTGGTACAACAAGAGAAGCTTAGGCTGTTGCTTGGCTGGTATAAAATGCCTCTTGGCCCCAGTAAGTCTAGAGGAGGTAATGTTCAGAAAATTAAAAGTGAAAAGATCCTTATACAATTCTTCTTGTTGGGGGTGAGTTTATTCTTCTGACTCCCCCTTTTTTGTTTGTGTAGTTGGGGCTTCAGAAGACTGTTAGCTTCTTCTGTGATACCTGTAAGTTTGAGTGAATTCCTCAAGCTCCTGATGCCCCTCAGAATGTCTTAATGTTTCTTTTTACTTTCTTTTCATGACAATACTTTTCTAAAGTCCTTCCTTCCTTTTCTTTTCTCTCCTCTGTCAACTTTCTTAGCTCCTTTTCTTTTTTTTTTCTCTGCACAAACCTTCTACAACTTGAACAAATCTGCAAACTTATACAAACCTTCTTCTCTATTCAGAAAAACCCAGCTTTCAGAATAACTTACTTCTGTCCTTTTCCTTTCAAAAATACATCTATACCTAATACTTTTATTATTATAACTATACAATTTCTTTTCAATTAATTAAAATTCTCAGTTTCTAAACACCTTAACTTTCAGTGATAACTAAGTCAATAATTAGCAATTTTAGATGGATACATTTATGAACATATTTTATGACCCTTAGAAAAAGGTTCTTTCATTGGCAAACAAACATGTTTTCAAAAGCTATAACGATAGTGAAGATCTGGAAACAGCCCAAGTGTCCATCAGAGGACGAGTGGATTAAAAAGCTTTGGTACATATATACTATGGAATACTACTCAGCCATAAGAAATGATGACATCGGATCATTTACAATAACATGGGTGGACCTTGATAACATTATACGGAGTGAAATAAGTAAATCAGAAAAAAAAACTAGGAACTATATGAATCCATACATAGAAGGGACATAAAAATGAGACTCAGAGACATAAACAAGAATGTGATGGCAACAGGGGTGGGGAGTGGGGGGAGGGGGGATGGGGTGAAGAAGGAGAGAGGGGTTGGGGGAGGGGAGGGGCACAAAGAAAACCAGATAGAAGGTGACAGAAGACAATTTAACTTTGGGGGAGGGGTATACAGCACAATCAAATGTCAAAATAATCTAGAGATGTTTTCTCTCAACATATGTACCCTGATTTATCAATGTCACTGCATTAAATTTAATAAATAAATTTTTAAAAAAGGACAAAAAAAAGATATAACAGATACCTTTTTCTCTAAAACATTCAAGAAAATCAGAAAAATTCAGGATCTATTCTAGTTTTTGATATTTATAACTGTGTGTTAATAGATTTTACTAAAATATAATTTTTCTCCTTAAAACTACCTGTAGCTTTTTTCTTTTTCAAAAAGTCAAATTAAGATTATCTCAGTTATTGTCTAGTTTTAATCTGACCTAGATTAAATGTAGCATCCACCGGGGTACAAAACAGATGTCGAGTGACGTCACGGAAATGGCGCCGTGAGCAGCGCGTCCGACAGATCTCCCCAAAATCACAACAAATTTATCAACTAGAAACAGGAAAATTTATCCTCGGAGCATTCCGGAGTTCCACAAAAACTGAAAGCGAAAGGACTGTTATCATTTGAATCTGAGAGACGAGGGTGTGGAGGAAGCTACCGCAGGGACGTTCATTCAAGCCGCGAGGAAGTGCGCCTGTGTGCTATCAACAAGACCACCCTCAGATGCCAATAAGAAAGAGGAAATCGAATATTATGGATACAAAAGAAAGAGAGATAACACAAATAGATGTGGAAAAATCTATGGAGAAAAGACTTAACATATTGGAAGCCTTGGAGCTAAATGACAGAGAATTTAAAATAGAAATCTTAAAAATACTCAGAGATATACAAGAAAACACAGAAAGGCAATATAGGGAGATCAGAAAACAACTCAATGAACACAAAGAATATATTACCAAGGAAATTGAAACTATAAAAACAAATCAAACAGAAATGAAAAACTCAATTCACGAGCTGAAAAACGAGGTAACAAGCTTAGCTAGCAGAACAGCACAGATTGAAGATAGGATTAGTGAAATAGAAGACAAACAACTTGAGGCACAACAGAGAGAAGAAGAAAGAGACTCAAAAATAATAAAAAACGAGAAAGCCCTACAGGAATTGTCTGACTCCATCAGAAAGAATAACATAAGAATAATAGGTATATCAGAGGGAGAAGAGAAAGAAAATGGAATGGAGAATATACTCAAACAAATAATAGACGAGAACTTCCCAAGCCTGTGGAAAGAACTAAAGCCTCAAATTCAAGAAGCAAACAGAACACCGAGTTTTCTTAACCCCAACAAACCCACTCCAAGGCATATCATAATAAAGATGACACAAACCAATGACAAAGAAAAAATTCTCAAGGCAGCCAGGGAAAAGAAGAGTACAACATATAAAGGAAGGCCTATTAGATTATCATCAGATTTCTCAGCAGAAACTCTACAAGCTAGAAGAGAGTGGACCCCAATATTTAAAGCCCTGAAAGAGAGGAACTTTCAGCCATGAATACTATACCCATCAAAGCTATCCTTCAAGTATGAAGGAGATATAAAAACATTCACAAATTCAGAAAAGATGAGAGAATTTATCAACAGAAAGCCCCCACTCCAGGAAATACTAAAGGGGGTTTTCCAACCAGATTCAAAGAACAAAAGAAAACAACACCACAAGTAACAGCTCCACCAAGAACACAATAAAACCAAACTTAAACTGTGACAACAAAGGAAAAAAAGGGGGGAGAGGATGGAGATTAACAGTAGCAAAGGACGATGAAGTGCAGAAATACTTATAAGATAGGGTACTACAATGAATATGGTAGGTACCCTTTTCATTACTTAATGGTAACCACCCTAGAAAAAACCACCACAAAAACACTTGACTTAAAAAAGGTAGCAACAGAGGAAAGAAGTATGGAACACAAACAAACAAAAACAAATGATAGAAAAACAAAAGAGAAGAATCAAACTAGATACAAAACTAACAGAAAGCAATTTATAAAATGGCAGTAGGGAACCCACAAGTGTCAATAATTACACTAAATGTAAATGGATTAAACTTACCAATAAAAAGACACAGAGTAGCAGAATGGATTAAAAAAGAAAATCCAACTATATGCTGCCTACAAGAAACACATCTAAGCAACAAGGATAAAAACAAATTCAAAGTGAAAGGCTGGAAAACAATACTCCAAGCAAACAACACCCAAAAAAAAGCAGGTGTAGCAATACTCATATCTGATAATGCTGACTACAAGACAGAAAAAGTACTCAGAGACAAAAATGGTCATTTCATAATGATTAAGGGGACACTGAATCAAGAAGACATAACAATCCTTAATATATATGCACCAAACCAAGGAGCACCAAAATATATAAGACAGCTACTTATTGACCTTAAAACAAAAACTAACAAAAATACAATCATACTTGGAGACCTCAACACTCCGCTGACGGCTCTAGATCGGTCATCCAAACAGAGAATCAATAAAGAGATAGTGGCCTTAAATGAAATACTAGAACACCTGGATATGATAGACATCTACAGGACACTTCATCCCAAAGCGACAGAGTATACATTTTTCTCTAGTGTACATGGAACATTCTCAAGAATTGACCATATGTTGGGCCACAAAGACAATATCAGCAAATTTAGAAAAATTGAAATTGTACCAAGCATATTTTCTGATCATAAAGCCTTGAAACTAGAATTCAACTGCAAAAAAGAGGGGGAAAAACCCACAAAAATGTGGACACTAAACAACATACTTCTAAAAAATGAATGGGTCAAAGAAGAAATAAGCACAGAGATCAAAAGATATATACAGACAAATGAAAATGAAAATACGACATACCAGAATCTCTGGGATGCAGCAAAAGCAGTAATAAGAGGAAAGTTCATATCACTTCAGGCCTATATGAACAAACAAGAGAGAGCCGAAGTAAACCACTTAACTTCACACCTTAAGGAACTAGAAAAAGAAGAACAAAGACAACCCAAAACCAGCCGAAGAAAGGAGATAATAAAAATCAGAGCAGAAATAAATGAAATAGAGAACAGAAAAACTATAGAAAAAATCAATAAAACAAGGAGCTGGTTCTTTGAAAAGATCAACAAAATTGACAAACCCTTGGCAAGACTCACCAAGGAAAAAAGGCACAGGACTCAAATAAATAAAATCCAAAATGAAAGAGGAGAGATCACCACAGACATCATAGATATACAAAGAATTATTGTAGAATACTATGAAAAATTATATGCCACCAAATACAACAATCTAGAAGAAATGGATAAATTCCTAGAACAATACAACCTTCCTAGACTGAGTCATGAAGAAGCAGAAAGCCTAAACAGACCAATCAGCAGGGAGGAAATAGAAAAAACTATTAAAAACCTCCCCAAAAATAAAAGTCCAGGCCCAGACGGTTATACTAGTGAATTCTATCAAACATTCAAAGAAGACTTGGTTCCTATTCTACTCAAAGTCTTCCAAAAAATTGAAGAAGAAGCAATACTTCCAAACACATTTTATGAGGCCAACATAACCCTCATACCAAAACCTGGCAAGGATGGCACAAAGAAAGAAAACTACAGACCAATATCTCTAATGAATACAGATGCTAAAATTCTAAACAAAATACTGGCAAACCGAATACAACAACATATTAAAAAAATAATACATCATGATCAAGTGGGATTCATCCCAGAATCTCAAGGATGGTTCAACATACGCAAAACGGTTAACGTAATACACCATATCAACAAAACAAAGAACAAAAACCACATGATCTTATCAATAGATGCAGAAAAGGCTTTTGATAAAATACTACACAATTTTATGTTTAAGACTCTCAACAAAATGGGTATAGAAGGAAAATATCTCAACATGATAAAGGCCATATATGATAAACCATCAGCCAACATCATTTTAAAAGGCATAAAACTGAGGACTTTCTACCTTAAATCAGGAACAAGACAGGGTTGTCCACTCTCTCCACTCTTATTTAAAGTGGTGCTAGAAGTTCTGGCCAGAGCAATCAGACAAGACAAAGAAATAAAAGGCATCCATATTGGAAAAGAAGAAGTAAAGGTATCACTTTTTGCTGATGATATGATCCTATACATCAAAAACCCGAAGGACTCCACAAAAAGATTATTAGAAACAATAAACCAATACAGTAAGGTCGCAGGATACAAAATTAACATACAGAAGTCCATAGCCTTTCTCTATGCCAACAATGAAATATTAGAAAACGAACTCAAAAAAATAATCCCCTTCACGATTGCAACAAAAAAAATAAAATACCTAGGAATAAACATAACAAAGAATGTAAAGGACCTATATAATGAAAATTACAAAGCATTGTTAAGGGAAATTGAAAAAGATACAATGAGATGGAAAAATATTCCTTGTTCTTGGATAGGAAGAATAAATATAATCAAAATGGCCATATTACCCAAAGCAATATACAAATTTAATGCAATTCCCATCAATATCCCTATGAGATTTTTTAAAGAAATGGAACAAAAAATCATCAGATTTATATGGAACTATAAAAAACCCCGAATAGCCAAAACAATCCTAAGGAAAAAGAATGAAGCTGGGGGCATTACAATACCTGACTTTAAACTATATTATAGGGCCACGATAATCAAAACAGCATGGTATTGGCAGAAAAATAGACACTCAGACCAATGGAACAGAATAGAAAGCCCAGAAATAAAACCACATATATATGGTCAAATAATCTTTGATAAAGGGGCCAACAACACACAATGGAGAAAAGAAAGCCTCTTCAACAAATGGTGTTGGGAAAACTGGAAAGCCACATGCAAAAGAATGAAACTCGACTACAGCCTGTCCCCGTGTACTAAAATTAATTCAAAATGGATCAAAGACCTAAATATAAGACCTGAAACAATAAAGTACATAGAAGAAGACATAGGTACTAAACTCATGGACCTGGGTTTTAAAGAACATTTTATGAACTTGACTCCAATGGCAAGAGAAGTGAAGGCAAAGATAAATGAATGGGACTACATCAGAATAAAAAGTTTTTGCTCAGCAAGAGAAACTGATATCAAAATAAACAGACAGCCAACTAAATGGGAACTGATATTTTCAAACAACAGCTCAGATAAGGGCCTAATATCCAAAATTTACAAAGAACTCATAAAACTCAACAACAAACAAACAAACAATCCAATAAAAAAATGGGAAGAGGACATGAATAGACACTTCTCCCAGGAAGAGATACAAATGGCCAACAGATATATGAAAAGATGCTCAGCTTCATTAGTTATTAGGGAAATGCAAATCAAAACTACAATGAGATACCACCTCACCCCTGTTAGATTAGCTATTATCAACAAGACGGGTAATAGCAAATGTTGGAGAGGCTGTGGAGAAAAAGGAACCCTCATTCACTGTTGGTGGGACTGTAAAGTAGTACAACCATTATGGAGGAAAGTATGGTGGTTCCTCAAAAAACTGCAAATAGAACTACCTTATGACCCAGCAATCCCTCTACTGGGTATATACCCCAAAACCTCAGAAACATTGATATGTGAAGACACATGTAGCCCCATGTTCATTGCAGCACTGTTCACAGTGGCCAAGACATGGAAACAACCAAAAAGCCCTTCAATAGAAGACTGGCTAAAGATGATGTGGCACATATACACTATGGAATACTACTCAGCCATAAGAAATGATGACATCAGATCATTTACAGCAAAATGGTGGGATCTTGATAACATTATAAGGAGTGAAATAAGTAAATCAGAAAAAAACAAGAACTACATGATTCCATACATTGGTGGAACATAAAAATGAGACTAAGAGACATGGACAAGAGTGTGGTGGTTACCAGGGGTGGGGGGAGGGAGGACAGGGGGAGAGTTAGGGGGAGGGGGAGGGGCACAGAGAACTAGATAGAGGATGGCGAAGGACAATCTGACTTTGGGCGAGGGGTATGCAACATAATCTAATGACAAAATAACCTATACATGTTTTCTTTGAATATATGTACCCTGATTTATTAATGTCATCCCATTACCATTAATAAAAATTCATTAAAAAAAAAAAAAAAAAAAAAAAAACAGATGTCGGAGACTTTCAGGAATTTAGATGGAAAATTTATTGGCCAAGCTTTTAACCTGCGCAGGGGCGGACTCTCGGGTGTCTCAGGGACACTATATTCTTAAAAAATCGTAGATGAGAGCCGCGCCCAAACGCTTACAAACTATAGGCTGAGCAAGCAAGCAGTTTCCAAAAGCAGACTTGGCTATTAGCTATTGGTGGGGGGAGAAGTCACATGGCATAGTAACATAGGGCAGGTAGTAGAAAAGTTTTAAAACTGTTAAAAGTGTTACAAATCTAGATAAACAGGATATGGGGGCTGGGTCAGCTCTAAGTTCCTTGTTCCTTATGCAACCTCTCATGCAACCTTCAGGGTAAGGCGGGTCCCTACATTCCCCCCTTTTTCTTAGACATGAGTTAAACCTTTGACTCGTTTTCTTCCCCTGCTAGGAGCGTGTAAGGTTGAGAAAGAACCATGAGCTTAACAACTTCTATTCTTTCTTTGATGAAACCTAAAACCTTGTTTAGGATTATTGGTCCAATTATTAGTACTAATAGAAGGACTAAGAGGGGTCCTGCTATGGCTGATATCAAAGTAGTTAACCAGGGAGAAGTTTGGAACCATGATGCATACCAACTTGTGTTATCTTCCTCTTTTTCTCTATCTCTTAACCTCTTTGTAAGGGTTCTTATATTTTCTCTAATTACTCCGGAATGATTAGCATAGAAATAGCATTCCTCTCCTAAAGCTGCACAAAGGCCTCCTTGCTGGAGAAAGAGTAAATCAAGTCCTCTCCTATTCTGCAGGGCCACCTCGGCTAATGAGTCTACTTGGCGCTCTAAATATGTAACTTGATTCTGGAGTATGGACAGGTCCTTAGAAAAGGTTTGTGATAAGCATTTAAGGCTGTTTTCACTGTAACCATATGCACCGGCCCCCACTGCAGCGGATCCTACAACTCCTAAAGTGGCTATTATAGGGACGAGGAGGGGAGCTCTCCCTACTTGGCTTGTGGGGGCCACTAACAGATTTGGATTTCCTTCATACAAGTACACCTGTGGGATTATGTATGTGCTTATACATAATGTTGGACTGGTGGGAATGATGCATTTATAAATTCCTTGGAGGCAAACAAACCATAATCCGTCAGCTGCCTTCATTATGGTCAAATCTTTTTGATTAGTTGGCAGGGCCAATTTTTCTTGGCCTAGACAGTATTTACTGTAGTTGGAGGATTCTAAATTAAAATTAGCCAGCAAGTAACATGTTCCCTTCCCATGAAATCTCGCTAGAGTGAGGGAGCTGTCTGTCAAACACTCATCTACTTCTTGGCCCTTCTCAGAGCTTGTCCCGGTTAAGGGATTTTGTATGGGTGCATTTGGGCTATTTTGGGTAGTGTTGGCTCCAACACCTAAATAGAAGGGAGGTCTCGGGCTTAAGCATAACCAACTATGATTCAGTAATTTCAGGCTGTGTGTTATTGAAATATGGAAATATTTTATCTAATAATTCTAATGCTTCTGCTCCAAGTCGGTGAGGTCTGTCTACAATGGGTTTTGGGTCATGAATGGTATCATTTCCTATTGGCTCATGTTCTCTTGACTCTAGGGGCAAACCTCCTTTTTTCCCTTCAATCATTGACGGGGCACTGGTAGGAATTTGCTTAATAGTAAAAAACGTTCCTGGATTCCATCCTGATGCATATAAACGCATACCCCATGTGCGTCCTCTAATCCACGCAGGGTCTTGGGGGTTAAGGACTGTCAACACTGTTGGGTTACAATTGTCATTTTTGCATTCAGGGTTATTTTGATTCTTAGGCTTCTTAGAATTATCTCTCTTGATATTAATGTGCACATCACAACCCCCTTTTGGGGCCCAGGATTGTGGAGAAACTATGGTCTCACAGCCCCACTTCCTGCAATAATAATCAGCAATAACCCCTCCACAATTTTTCCTCTTTTGGTTCTTGCTTTCTGGACATGCATATAGGTCCGTATGGAACAGGTCTCGATTTAAATTCTCATTATTATTACAGTTGGAACCTACTTCCCCTGCTACTCCTTTTAGTGTATAGGCTTTGTTGGAATGAGGGGAGTGGAGTCCATCACTATAACACAGCTTACTCCCAAAGAATTTAGACAGGTCAGCCCTAAATATGATGGAGGAAGTTCCTCTCTGGGTATAGTTAGAGGCAATTACTGTTCCATCACTCCTCATTAGTACCCACTCTTGGAATTCTAGTCCATAACTTACTGTCCAATAAAATATTAGAGTCCTTATTCCTTGGAGAAGGTGACCTTGAGAGGCTGATCGGGGTCCCGTCGCACTTGCCATGTCCTATTATTCTCTCCTGGTTCCTGGGCCTGCTTCACATGGGATAGGTGGATCCAGTATGGCTTCTCAGCAATTCTAACAGCAGAAGGTATGCTGAGCAATACCTGGAATGGCCCTTGCCACCTTGGCTCGAGGTTTCCCCTGCGATGATTAAGGATCCATACCCATTGTCCAGGCTCTGGTGGAGGTTCTCGGGTGCTGCTTTCTTGGGCTGCTCCTCTTTCCCTCCTTAGTTCTCGCACTTCCTCTCGGATCTGCTGTAATGCCTGTAGGGACTTGAGGAAATTATGATTAGATACCTCTATTTCCTCTCTAGTGAGCTGGGGAACTAATGGAGTAGGTTGTCCAAACATGAGCTCATAGGGAGTCCACTTGTTGACATATGGGGTACTTCTGACCTGGAACAAGGCGAAGGGGAGGAACTCTACCCAGTTCTCGCCGGTCTCCTCCTTTAACTTGATTAAGGTTTCTTTTAGGGTCCTATTCATTCTTTCTACTTGCCCAGAACTCTGAGGCCTGTAAATGCAATGTAATTTCCAGTTAATTCCTAACCTTTTAGCTAACTCCTGAGAGATCTGGTCCATTATCAGACCCTACGGCTATGGGAATTCCATATCTAGGGATGATCTCTCTTAGTAGGATCTTGCAAACCATGGAAGCAGTTTCACCTTTAGTGGGAAAGGCTTCTGTCCATCCTGTAAAAGTGTCTATTAGCACAAGTAGATACTTAAATCGTGCCTTTCCTGGAGTCATTTCTGTGAAATCTATTTCCCATAACTCTCCTGGGCACTTTCCCCTATATCTAACTAAAGGGGGAAGCTTCTTGTTTATAGCATTGACCTTAGCACAAGCCTTACATCTAGAAACTATAGATAGATTGTACTATATTCCTAATCTGAGGTCCCCTATAGTACTTCTTAATTAGTTGTTCCATCTTATTTTGCCCCAAGTGGGAACTTGCGTGGATTTCCTTTGCAATTTCTCCTATTATTCCTTGGGGTAGGTAGAGTCTGGTGTCAGGAAGTTCTATCCACCCCTGCTTATTTCTTTTACACCCTAATTGCTTTCCTTCCTGCTCTTCTTCAGGAGTATATTTAGGGTCTGGAGGCAGCAAGGGTTGAAGCAAGAGTGGAAGAATGTCTGCAGTCCCTTCTTCCGCAGCTTCTCTGGCAGCGATGTCAGCAAAACGGTTTCCTTGAACAATTGGAGAGTCCCCTTTTTGATGTCCTTTGCAAAGAATTATGGCTATTTTAGAGGGAAGCCAAATGGCATCAAGCAGGGCTAAGATCTCAGTCTTATTCTTAATTTCCTTTCCCCCTGCCGTTAGCAAGCCTCTTTCTTTGTAAATGGCACTGTGAATGTGAGCAGTGGCAAAGGCGTATCTGCTGTCCGTGTAAATGTTGGCCACTTTGCCCTCAGCTATCTGGAGGGCTTGTGTAAGTCCAATTAACTCTGCTCGCTGTGCAGACGTACCTTTTGGTAATGCCTTCTGCCATAAGACACTGTCCTGAGTAGTTACGGCTGCTCCTGCATATCTTTGTCCATCTCGGACATAACTGCTTCTATCAGTGAACAGCGTGAGGTCTGCCTTCTCATAGGCCTGGTCCCAAAGGTCCGGTCTGGCCCCTGTGACAGTGTCCAATATCTGTCTGCAGTCATGGACCACTGATGGGTCTGGCAACGGTAGCAAGGTGGCAGGATTTAAGACTGCCATCTTCAAGAACTGCACTGCTGGGGGATTCAATAAATGTGCTTGGTACTGCGTCAGTCGTGCATTGGAGAGCCACCTATCCAGTGGGGCATGCAGCACTTGTTCTAGATAGTGTTCTCCAATAACCTGGATGTCCTGACCCAATGTCAGCTTGTTGGCCTCCTTAACTAGGATTGAGGTAGCAGCAAGTGCCCTCAAACAGGTTGGCCAGCCAGACGCTATGGGGTCTAGCTTCCTGGATAGGTATGCTACAGGCCTCTTCCATGGCCCAAGCTCTTGGCTGAGGATTCCCAAGGCTACCCCTCCCTTTTCAGCAATGTACAACTGGAAAGGTTTGGCCATATCTGGTAGCGCCAATGCCGGGGCAGCTACTAGGGCTTCCTTCAGTGCCTGGAAAGCCTTCCTTTCCTTGTCTGTCCAAATAAACTGTTCTTCTTTGCCCCGTGTTAATTCGTGGAGGGGCCTGGCCAACTCTGCAAATCCTAATATCCAGAGTCTGCAATATCCTACTGCTCCCAGAAATTCCCGCACTTGCCTTTTGTTAGTGGGTTCTGGGATCTGCAACACAGTCTGAATCCTTTGGCTGGATAATGTCCTTTGTCCCCCTTGAAGTTATACCCCAAGTAACTTACAGTTTGGGTGACAATCTGGGCCTTCTTGGCAGAGACTCGATATCCCATCTGCTGGAGATCCTGGAGTAGGTCCAAGGTGGCCGTCCTGCATTGCTCTTCTTTGGCTACATAGATGAGGAGGTCATCCACATACTGTAGCAGTACAACTGATGGATGGTCAGCTCGGAACCCCTGCAAGTCTTTGCTCAGAGCTTTATTAAAGATAGTGGGAGAATTCTTGAACCCTTGGGGAAGCCTGGTCCAAGTATACTGTCCCACTAGTCCATTTTCTGGATCATTCCATTCAAAAGCAAATATGTCTTGACTTCTGGGGGCTAGTGGGATGCAGAAGGAAGCATCCTTCAAGTCCAATACTGAATAATATGTATGCGTAGGGGGCAATGAGCTCAACAGGGTATAGGGGTTTGGCACTGTGGGGTGTATAGTCTCTACCCGGGCATTGACTTCCCGCAGGTCTTGTACTGGGCGATAGTCCTGGGTCCCAGGTTTTTGAACTGGTAACAAAGGCATGTTCCAGGCAGACTGACACTCCCGGAGGATGCCTGCTACTAACATCCACTTTAGATGTTGTGCTATACCCTGCTTGGCCCGCGCTGGAACGGGATATTGCTTCACCTGCACAGGGCTAGCGGTGCTTAACAGCTGCACTATAACAGGTGGCTGATGGGCGGCTAGGCCTGGCGGGTTGGTTTCAGCCCACACTCTGGGTACCTTTTGCCTTAGTTCTTCTGGGACCCTGATAGATTTGTCCTTACCTCCCTGGAGGGCCGCTATCAGGTATTCTTCTGATATGGGCACCGTTACCTCTAGGCTTCCTTTTTCCCGGCCACTGTCTTCTTGTTTGAAGGTGATCATGGCATGAAGCTTCTGTAAGAGGTCTCGACCCAGGAGTGGGTAAGGACAATCTGGAATGACTAGAAAGGAGTGGGTGATGGTGCCGCAGCCTAGATCAGTGATCCTAGCAGTGGCCCATGGGTAGGATACTGCTTTTCCTGTTACCCCGACTACCGTCGTGGTTTCTTTTTGTATTTTTCCTTGTGGACTCTTTAAGACTGAATACGTGGCTCCCGTGTCGACCAGGAAGCTAGTAGGCTTTCCTTCGACTGTTAAGGTGACCATGGGCTCCTGGGAGCCAACAGAGATAGAGCCCTGGCCCCGTCAGTTCAATTGGAGCAGTACCTGTGATTCCCGGTTGGGCCTTTCAGCCCGCCGTTTAGGGCAGTCCTTCTTCCAGTGTCCCTTCTCTTTGCAGTATGCACACTGGTCCTTGTCTAGTTGCCTCTGCGGTGGGCCTCTCCCCTTACCTCGACGTTGCTGCCCTTCTTTTTCCTTTCTTTCAGAGCTGTTAGCAGCAAGGAGGATTTTGACAGCCGCTTTTCCTAATTCCGGGTCATCCTTATTTACATATACTTTCTGAGCTATTTCTAACAGCTTACTTCTATTTTCTCCTTCAAATCCCTCTAACTTTTGAAGCTTCTTCCTAATGTCTGATGCTGCTTGTGTCACAAAAGCTATATTCACTAACCTGCGATTTTCTTCAGCCTCTGGATCTATAGGGGTATAAACCCGGTAGGCCTCGATTAGCCGCTCTAAAAATGCGGCAGGGGACTCTTCCCGTCCCTGGATAACCTAACTTACCTTACTAAAATTAGTAGGCTTCCTGGCTGCTGCCTTCAGTCCCCGCAGTAGAGCCCGGCGATACTGAGAGAGTGCCTCCCTTCCCCTGCTAACATTGGGGTCCCAGTTTGGTGGTTGTCTAGGGAGGACATCCCCTATTTCCCTTTCTGTTCCCCCATCCTCTAGGAAAGCCTTTTCTGCTTCCTGGCTTTTGCGGTTTCTTTCTTCTGTGGTGAACAAAGTCTGCAAAAGCTGTTGACAATCATCCCATGTCAGTTGATGGGTTCTAAAAACAGTCTCAAGTAAGGAGATTAATCCTTGAGGTTCTTCTGAAAACGAGGGATTTTGGTGCTTCCAGTTATAGAGGTCACTAGTGGAGAAAGGCACATAAATCATATGAGAGGGGGCCCTTGGGCCGGCTTCTAGTGACGAGGGTGCTTCCCTAAGAGGCAAAATGGCAGCTGCTTCCGCCTGAGGAGGAGCCGAATAGCTTGGGCCGGCTTCTAGTGACGGGGGTGCTTCTCTAAGAGGCAAAATGGTAGCGGCTCCCACCTGAGGAGGAGGCAAAATGGCAGCTGCTCCCGCCTGAGGAGGAGGCAAAATGGCAGCGGCTCCCGCCTGAGGAGGAGGCAAAATGGCAGCTGCTCCCGCCTGAGGAGGAGCCAAAATGGCAGCGGCTCCAACCTGAGGAGGAGGCAAAATGGCAGCTGCTCACGCCTGAGGAGGAGCCAAAATGGCATCTGCTTCCGCCTGAGGAGGAGCCAAAATGGCAGCGGCTCCCGCCTGAGGAGGAGGCAAAATGGCAGCTGCTCCCACCTGAGGAGGAGCCAAAATGGCAGCTGTTCCCACCTGAGGAGGAGCCAAAATGGCAGCGGCTCCCACCTGAGGAGGAGGCAAAATGGCAGTGGCTCCCACCTGAGGAGGAGGCAAAATGGCAGCTGCTCCCGCCTGAGGAGGAGGCAAAATGGCAGCTGCTCCCACCTGAGGAGGAGCCAAAATGGCAGCGGATCCCACCTGAGGAGGAGGAGTCGAATATCTTGTCCCTCCTCGGGTGTGTGGTGGACTCAAAAATCTATTTTCTTCCTGCTGTGTGGAATCAGGTTTGTCCTGTCTCCGATAGGGAGGAGGGAAGTTTACTGGGTCTAAGGGATCCTCTTGCGGTTCAGGCAAGACAGGGTAAATTCTAGATGACTGTACATTAGACTGCTTTGGGGGGTTGGTTCTCTCTTTTACTTCCTTGTTGCTTTTCCCTGTCCTCTGGTTACTTGCGGTAACACATATCGCCCTTCTCTCTCTCTTGCCCTTCTTTAGATACTTTCTGATATACCCGGGCTTCTCAGTAGCAATATCAACCCACACATCAATATACAAATATTGGTCCGGGTGGGGCACCTGGTAGATAATAGCTCGAACAGCAAACACTATAGGGAGATCAAAAGTTCCCTCAGTGGGCCATCCTACGTTGAAGGCGGACCATTCTAACTGACTTAGGGTTCACAGGGTCTCTCGGTCTGGAGGTGGTCCCCCATACCCTTGGGCTCTTTTCTGAAAATCAGAGAAATTGTTTAGCAGGCACTCTAGTGGAGAACCGGGTACAGACTCTTGTTGTCCCATTTTTCGGTTCTCAATTTGAATCCTCTTCTTTTCTGCTTCCTCAATGAAAACTCACACAAGAACAACAATACTAAAATATATATATATATATATATATATATATATATATATATATATATATATATATATATATATATATATATATATACAGACTTAAACACACTTAAACACACACAAGCAAGTTTTTCATTCGGATTTCTTCCTCTCACCTGTCTTACATTCAACTCAGGCATTTGCACACAGCCAAACCGCAGCGCAACACAGCGCAGAAATTTTTAATGTGACCGGTCACCTTTTTACTGATACAGATAACTCAGGGAGCAGCATCCTGCCCTTTCCCCTGAGTGCCTGGGCAGGTCTCTGACAGCATCCTGTCTACCACCACAGGCTGCAAATGCTCCGGAGCCAGAAACAGACTACATGGGATCCCCAGCAAAACTTACCCAACTCGAGTTGTCCTTCGGGCCTCCAACCAAAGGTCCCACTGAAGGGG
This sequence comes from Saccopteryx leptura, assembly GCF_036850995.1. Taxonomy (NCBI): domain Eukaryota; kingdom Metazoa; phylum Chordata; class Mammalia; order Chiroptera; family Emballonuridae; genus Saccopteryx; species Saccopteryx leptura. The sequence goes on along the minus strand of NC_089508.1, from coordinate 66,448,995 downwards.
ATCCCCATACGAGCCCCCAAAATGTAGCATCCACCGGGGTACAAAACAGATGTCGGAGACTTTCAGGAATTTAGATGGAAAATTTATTGGCCAAGCTTTTAACCTGCGCAGGGGCGGACTCTCGGGTGTCTCAGGGACACTAGACTCTTAAAACGTCGCAGATGAGAGCCGCGCCCAAACGCTTACAAACTAGGTCTTATATAGGCTGAGCAAGCAAGCAGTTTCCAAAAGCAGACTTGGCTATTAGCTATTGGTGGGGGGAGAAGTCACATGGCATAGTAACATAGGGCAGGTAGTAGAAAAGTTTTAAAACTGTTAAAAGTGTTACAAATCTAGATAAACAGGATATGGGGGCTGGGTCAGCTCTAAGTTCCTTGTTCCTTATGCAACCTCTCATGCAACCTTCAGGGTAAGGCAGGTCCCTACATTAAACACATAATGTGTAATTTTCATAAACACAACAAGAATAGTAATAGATCATATTGGCTTTTTACAATCTGCTTTGCTTGAAATTTATAAGAAATTTTAAGTGAGTTTTAATTAGTTTCTTAGGGCACACAAAAGCCAAGCTACACAGTTGCTCTTAAGCTCTGCCTGTAATCTTTCTGAAAATGTCCTTCTTTCTCACAATTGTAACAGATTTGCGGCTGGATTACAGTGGCTAGAACTTGCGCTCGATGACTCTCAGTGCTGATATTCTGGCAAGCCACAATCATTTGTGCTGTATTAGGATTCTGCCCTTTAAGGGGTAACAACACTTTCTGGCAGTCAGCATTAACATTCTCAAAGGCTAATTGTAGGGTAAGAACATCTGCTGCCTGAGTATTATCAATTTTCCTGGAGATGGTATTCTGTGAGTGGTTGATAAAATCTACATATGGCTCAGTGGCTCCTTGATGAATGGTAGCAAAGGAACCAGCAGGGGCAAGGGTATCAGGTATTCATGTCCATGCCTTATGGGCTGCTTGATAAACTTGAGGAAATGCAGCCCTATTCATCTGAACCTGAGGTTGAGAGGTGTCATATGCACCAGCACTAGTTAGCATATAAATGCCAATGGGGTATACTTGCTCTTAAATTTTGCATAGCCAATGGCTGGGCAGTGTCCTGATATTCTTGTAGCCAAACACTAAATTGGGCGGTGATGAGAACAGTTTTTACCAGCCCTTTCCAATCCCAAGGGGTCATTGCATATCCTGTGCCGATTGCTTCAGCCATCCCCTTGGTAAAAGTGCTTTGTAACTAATTTTCTCTGACACTTCTTCTAAATTCCTTAAAAATCTGAAATGACAAAGGCTCATGCCACACAGGTTGACCAGGACTCCTGATCACTGGAAAAGCTTGTACAAATTCTCCATCTTTCTCTAATCCTTTCCATAGACATCTCTCAATCTTACTTTTCATATGAAGGAGAAGTTGGGAGGGGCTCACTGGAGAGGGGGGGTCTTAGAGGGCATATCAGAAGCCTGTTCATCAGGATTTGGAGTAGGCTTATCTTATGCTGGAATGGGATGGAGTACTAGGCAACAGGAATTCCAGTCCATGAGATGTTGAACTGTGACAAGGCCAAAAGAATTATGAAGTCACCATCCAACTCTCTCCCAGTCTTCTAAGTCTAAACTTCCCTCCTTTGGATACCAAGAGCATTGTTGTTGGATCATGAGCAAGAGGGCAGTTATATTCTGATTCATTACTCGACACCCTGCAGCTTAGAGGAGTCCCTGCAGCTGTAAACTTGTGACTCAGCTGCTCAGGGGAAAGGGAATTCCCCATGATGAAGAAGAGATGAAGGGAAAAAGAAATCCCCTAGCCTGATCCCTAAAAGTGACCTTACCACAAGCATTCAAGGGCTTTTCCCCTGCTGCTGTGCCCCTTACCAAACAGGATGAGCAGATGTTCTTCTACTTTGCCAGGCTATGGGAGATTGTTTCTTCTGGTTCCTCATACAGGAAACCATTTGTTGCAGTGACAAAAAACTACTCAGAGATCAGATAAAATGCACTGAGGAGCCAGGGGAGGCAACAGTCCTGGTCAGCAGATCAAAGGACTGAAGCCCCATCCTCAGCCTTACTCAGATAGCAAGTACAAATAACTCAAAGAAGCAGAAATTTTCAGGGCTGAAGTAAAGGGTGAGAAACATGCTGACTCCTAATCTCTGTTCTGAGCGCTTAAACATTTTTTGTTGCTAAATCTTATCCTACTGTTTTGCTGTTTCCAGCCCACACTGTTTCCAGTATGGGTTCAGAGAGGCCCCTGGACTCTAATCTGCTCAGAACTTTCACCCTAATGCACCTCACTGTCTCTAATTGTTATCCTACCTCTGCATGTTTTCACAGCATGTTCCCACAGATAAATATCTGTTCATATTGCTGTTGGCCATTTGTATATCTTCTTGGGTGAAGTGTCTGTTTAGGTTCTCACCTAATTTGTTAATTGGATTGTTTTCTTGATTATTACTGAGATTTGTGAGTTCTTTTTAATTTTTTGTATTTTTCTTATGTGAGAAGTGGGGACACAGAGACAGATTCCCACATGCAGTTGACTGGAATCTACCCAGAATGCCCACTAGGGGGCGATGTTTTGCTCATCTGGGGCCATTGCTCCATTGCAACTGGAGCAATTTTAGTGCCTGAGGTGAGGCCATGATGCCATTCTCAGTGCCCAGGCCAACTTGTTTTAATTGACTCATGGCTGCAAGAGGAGAAAAGAGAGATAGAAGAAAGAGGGAGAAGGGGGGAAAAGCAGATGGTCACTTCTTCTGTGTGCCCTGACCAGGAATCACACCTGGAACATCCACATACCATGTCGACACTCTACCAGTGAGCCAACCAACCAGGGCTGCTTGTAAGTTCTTTATATATTTTGGATAATGACCTTTTATTTGGAGCTGTTGTTTGTAAATGTCATCTCCCATTTGGTTGGCTGTCTTTTTTTTTTTTTTTTTGCTCTGCAGAAGCTTTTTAGTTTGATATAGTCCTATTCATTTATTTTTGCCTTTACTTCCTTTGCCTTTGGGGTCAAATTCACAAAATATTCCCTGTGGCCAAGTTTATTAAGTTTAGTACCTATGTTTTCCTCTATATAGTTTATTGTTTCAGATCTTATATTTAGGTCTTTGATTCATTTTGAATTAGTTTTTATGCATGGAAACAAGGTGTAGTCAGGTTTCATTGTTTTGCATGTGGCTTTCCAATTTTCCCAGCACTATTTATTAAAAAGGCTTTCTTTTCTCCATTGTGTGGTTTTGGCTCTTTTGTTGAAGATGATATGTCCACATATACGTGGTTTTATTTTCAAGCTCTTGACTCTGTTACATTGGTCTGTTCTTCCGTTTTTCTGCCAATACCATACTGTTTTGATTATTGTAGTTCTATCATATAATTTAAAATTAGGTAGTGTGATACCTCTGGCTTAGTTTTTTTTCTCAAGATTGCTTCAGCTACTTGGATTTTTTTTTGCGGGGGGAAGACTATAGGGCAGATAAGGGGTTTGTTGTTATGGAAAAAAGGTGACTAGCAGACTTTTGGTGGTTTGAGTGACTCAAAGGAATCTGTTTTATCCCTATCCCCATTGATGAGCAGATTTTTAAGATTTATGTACAAATGCAAATGCCTAGAATAGCTGAAAAAAATTTGAAAAAGAAGGATAAATTTATAGTTTTTACTTTCCAGTTTTAAAACTTGCTGTAAAGCTACAATAATCAAGGCAGTATAGCACTGGGATAAGAATAGCTATAAATCAGTGAAGCAGACTGTGAGTTTAGAAATAAATCTTTATTTTTGCAATCAATTATTATTATTATTTTTACAAAAGTGCCAAGATATTTTCTTGAAGAAAGGGTAGTCAATTTAACAAATGATGCTGGGGCAATGAAATATAAACATATAAAAAATAAGTTAGACCCTCAGTTTATACACTATACAAAAGTGAACTCAAAGTGAATTATAGACTTAAAAGTAAAAGCTTAAACAACAAAACTTTGGGAAGAAAAGGGAGACTAAAACCTTTGGCACCTTGAGTTAGGCAATGATATTTTAGATATGACAGACATCATAAGCACTGTCCATGAAAAAGAATATTGATAAAGTGGGCCTTATTAAATTAAACTTTTGCTCTTTAGAAAATACCATTAAGAAAATGAAAAGACAAACAAGAAACTGGAAAATAATATTTGTAAAATACATATCTAAAACAACTTGTATCTAGAATTTATAAAGAACTCTCAGAACTGAACAATAAGAAGACAAACCACCCAAATGAAAACAGACAAAAGATATGAACAGACATTTCATATCTAAATGAGTGTCTAAAAACATACAAAAATATGTATTTATCATTATTCATTAGGGAAGTGATTCATACCCACTAGAAGGGCTATAATCAATAAGAAAAGAGTAATGAATATTGGCAAACGTGGTAAAATAGGAACCCTCATACATTGTAAATGGGAATGTCAAATGGTTCATACTCCTTCATAACAGTTTGCCATTTTCTCTAAAAATTAAGCATAAAACTACCATATAGCCCAGCAATTCCACTCTTAGGTATTTACTCAAGAGAAATGAAAATACATGTCTACACAAAGACTTGCAGACAAATGTCTATAGCAGCATTACTGAATAAGAACCCAACATTAAAAACAACCTAAATGTCCACCAACTGGTGAATGGATAATCAAAATGTAGAGTAGTTATATAATGAAATACTACTCAGGGCCCTAGCAGGTTGGCTCAGTGGTAGAGTGTTGAACTGACATGTAGGTAGATGCCCTGGGTTTGATTCCTGGTCAGGGCACACAGGTGAAGCACCCATCTGACTCTCCACCCTTCCCCTAATCACTTCTCTCTCTCTATCTTCTCCTGCAGCCATTGCCTGATTGGAGCAAGTTGGCCCAGGGCACTGAGGATTGCACCATGGCCTCTGCCTCAGGCACTAAAAAGTGTTCCCTCACTCAGTTGCTGAGCAATGGAGCAACACCTCAGATGGGCAGAGCATCACACCCTAGTGTGATCATCCATCGGGCACATGCGGGAGTCTGTCTCTGCCTCCCCTCCTCTCACTGAATAAAAGAAAAAAAAGAAATACTACTCAGCAACAAAACAGACAAACACAAGCTACTTTTATTGGGGGGAAATGTTCTAAAGCTGATTTACAGTGATGATTGCATCAATTAGGGGTTACTAAAAAGACCAAATTATATAGCTGAAGTGGATTAAATAAAATATACCTCACTAAAAATTTTTGAATTGCTTTACTCTAGGTAGATGGTTAGAAAAGGTGACAGGTGATTTTGGGACTGGGAGGTGGTAGACATTGGAACCACCCTGGGAAGTGCCTGCATCTGTAAAAGCAAGTAATGAATGAAGGAAAGCCAGCATCTACAAACTCTTTAATTTAAAATAACCCTACTCCTTTATAAAATTTCATCAAATAAGTGCATTCAAAACCCCAAAAGTGACAAAATAATGGCAAAACTAAGAAGTGAGTTTTGAATATACTTAAAATTTAGAACCAAGATTAAATGAGTGTGAAAATTATAATGGCTGAACAGGATGCCATTGGGTAATATAAAGCTATGGACAATGTAAAATTATAACTAACACAAATCAGAGTCAGAAAGATGGAAGGTGGAAGAAAGTGTAGGTGAGATTATTTCTTTACTTTCTATAGCAAGCAATTAGTAACTACTGTGTCAAATTGAAACATGATTAAAACAAACAAGCAAAATAATGATGTATGACCCAGCAATCCCTTTACTGGGTATCTACTCAAAATACTATGCAAAGACACATGCACTCACATGTTCACTGCAGCATTATTCATGATGGCCAAGACATGGAAATAACCAAAGTGTCCTTTGATAGAGGATTGGATAAAGAAGAAGTGCTATGTATATACAATTGAATGCTACTCAGCCATAAGAAATGACATAGTAACATTTAGGACAACATGGATGAACCTTCAGAACATTATACTGAGTGAAATCAGTAAATCAGAAAAAGCAAAGAACTATATGATTTCACACATAGGTGGGATATAAAACTTAGACTCATGGACATGGATAAAAGTTAAGTGGTTACCAGGGAGGGGGGCAGGGGGAGGGGAATAAAGAGGGACAAAGATACAGTAATAGAAAATGATTTGACTTTGAGTGACTGGCACACAACAGTTCAAATGCTATAGAGATGTTTACCTGAAACCTATGTACTCTTTTGATCAATGTCACCCCATTGTCAGGGACCAAAAAGCCAATAGGGTTTTTGAGGTTTAGATTTTTGGGGGACAGAGGTGTGGGGAACTGACTGTAAGCTAACAGTCTGCCCAACCCCCCCCTTCTCTTGCCTGATTAAGTTGCAAAAGGCTAAGCCCTTCCCCACACCTCCATGTTAGCTGTGATGCTCATACTTGTCCTTCCCCTTTGTTCCCTGGAAAGACTGGAGGCAAGTTTCTATTTTGTGTAAAGTTAGGATGTTAATGTACGGTGGGGGTTTTCTGCACTTGGTAAAATTCTTGGGTTGCCTTGGAAACATAATTAAAGATCTCATTAATTTGCTAATGTCCCACTTTGTCCTATAAATAAAGGAAGATGAGGCTTTTTGAGGCCCTCTGTTTCAGCTATCAGCTTTTCAGAGGCCTTCCAAACCCATTTTTTTAAAAATTATGTAAGCCTATTTTTTAAATTTTACACCGTTCCCACTCAGGACCTGGAAATACTAGTTGTGCTGGTTCGCAACGCCCCATTAAATTTAATTAAAAGAATAAATTAATAAAAATGTATGATGATCCTGACCAGGTGGTGCTGCAATGGATAAAGCATTGGACAAGGATGTGGGGGACCCAGGTTTGAAGCCCCTAGGTCACCGGCTTGAGCGTGTGCTCACCAGCTTGATTGCAGGGTTGCTGGCTTAAGCATGGGATTATAGATATGACCTCGTGGTTGCTGGCTTGAACAATCTCTTGAACCCAAAGGTTGCTGGCTTGAGCCTAAGGTCACTCAATCTGCTGTAGTCCCCCCCCCCCCCCGCCCCCTGTCAAGACACATATGAGAAAGCAATCAATGAACAACTAAGGTGCTGCAACGAAGGATTGATGCTTCTCATCTTTCTCCCTTCCTGTCTGTCCCTTTCTGTTCCTCTCTCTGTCTCTCTTTCTGTCTCTCTCTCTGTCACAGAAAACACAACAAAACAAAACAATAAACAAAAAACTATGATGACTCCAAACCCTTAAAACTATTGCATGTTCTTTAAAGAAAAATCTATCCAAAGTCAGCCATTTACTCAATTTCATTTCTGTTTTCTTTGATTAAATTCAAGTGCAATTTCTCTATGTATCTATCATCTACCTATCTATCATCTATGTGTTTATTTATGTATTAATGGCTATAATGATTTTCACTTAAGGTTAATGATTAAATAATAGTTCTTGGTAGTGAGAATTTAGGTGATTTTTAAAATTTTAAATGTTTTCCAAAGTGGCTTGATTTAAAAAAAAATAATGAGCAGGCATCAATTTTAAAAGTTTATTATATTGAAAAACACAGACTGAAACAACATAAAATAAGTTTAAGGATTAGGGATGCTGTTTGGATTGTTATCCTTTCTTATTCAATCCTCATAGTTGTATGCCTGTTATGAGATTCTCCCCATGTTGTTTTGTGCCACACTTAGGCTTTATAAACTTTTCTACTCTACTGCTAAATTTGAGGTCTTTGGAAGGAGTTACAAAGGACATCGGTGGCCCTAATTCATACACATGGTAGGTGCATTTCTTCTTGTATTGTTTACTCCTGTATTTTGACTATTATGGACGACCCATTAGACATCATGTTTAACTGACAGCCTTTTCTAGGAAGTAAAGCTGATTTTTCAATAATCCTTAAGGTCAGCAATATTGTCAGCATTTCTCAACTGTATGTAAAACTCATAATGTAAGGTTCTCAACTTATTTTTAGAGTACACAAACAATAGTTATTTCAGCTTTGTCACTGTTGCTATGTATCTTTGGGTAAATTACTTAACCAAAGCCTCAGTTTCTGTAGTGGTGAAATGGGGACAGTGACAGACCCTAACTCTTACTATTGCTGAAACGATTAAAAGAATGAATCTCTGGAAAACCCTGGGAGCAGTGTTGGTAAAATATCTGTTCTCCAAATATTCCAAAAATTTATATGGAATCAAAAGAGAACACGAATAGCCTCAGAAATCCTGAAAAAGAAGAATAAAGTAGGGGGTATCACACTTCCTGATATCAAGTTATACTACAAGGCAATCGTACTCAAAACAGCCTGGTACTGGCATAAGAACAGGCATATAGATCAATGGAACAGAACAGAGAATCCAGAAATAAACCCATATCTATAAGGACAATTGATATTTGACAAAGGAGGTAAGAGCATAAAATGGAGTAAAGACAGTCTCTTTAACAAATGGTGTTGGGAAAATTGGACAGGTACTTGCAAAAAAATGAAACTGGATCATCAACTTACACCATTCACAAAAATAAACTCAAAATGGATGAAAGACTTAAATGTAAGTCATGAAACCATAAGGATCTTATAAGAAAACATAGGCAGTGAGCTCTCTGACATCTCTCACAGCAATGTATTTGCTAATTTATCTCCATGGGCAAGTGAATAAAGGACAGGATGAACAAATGGGACTATATGAAACTAAAACGCTTTTGCACAGCAAAAGAAACCATTAACAAAATAAAAAGACAACCCACATAATGGGAGAATATATTTGCCAATACATCTGATAAGGGGTTAATAACCAAAATTTATAAAGAACTTGTAATACTCAACATCAGGAAGGTAAACAATCCAATCAAAAAATGGGCAAAAGAAATGAATAGACACTTCTCCAAAGAGGACATACAGATGGCCAATAGGCAGATAAAAAAAATGTTCAATATCATTATTCATTAGAGAATTGCAAATTAAAACCACAATGAGATATTACCTCACACCAATCAGAATGGTGCTCATTAACAAAACAACACGTGATAGGTGCTGGTGAGGATGTGGAGAAAGGGGAACCCTCCTTCACTGCTGGTGGGAATGCAGACTGGTGCAGCCACTGTGGAAAACAGTATGGAGATTCCTCAAAAAATTAAAAATGGAACTGCCCTTTGACCCAGCAATCCTACTTTTAGGAATATATTCTATGAGTACCAAATCACTGATTCAAAAGAAGAAATGTACCTCCATGTTTATTGCAGCATTGTTTACAAGAGCCATGATCTGGAAACAGCCCAAATGTCCTTCAGTGGATGAGTGGATTAAAAAGCAGTGGTACATTTATACAATGGAATACTATGGGGCCATGAGAAAGAAGGAAATCTTACCTTTTGTGACAACATGGATGGACCTGGAAACCATCATGCTAAGTGAAATAAGCCAGGCAGAGAAAGAAAAATATCATATGGCCTCACTCATTTGAAGAATCTAATGAACAATGTGAACTGAGGAAGGGAACAGAGGCAGAGGCAGGATCAAAGGAACCAGAGGGAAAGCCATCAGAGGGAAAGTGGAAGAGAAGATGGAATCAGAGAAGGGAAAGAGATTAGTGAAATTATATATACATAACAGCATTATAAAGAACAGGACACAAATCCTGGAGGGAAGGGGGGATGGCACTGAGGGGGTGGGGGCAGAAGGGGGGCTGAGGGGAACACAAGGGTGGGGGGAGATATATTTGGTGGGACACTTGAATCTATGTAAACACAATAAATTGAAATCATAAATAATTTACAAAAATGTTTGTTCTCAATAACTGTAGGTTGCTGCTGTTCTTTTTTTGTTTGTTTTCAGAATAGGGCCTGGTAATAGCTGACTTGACAGTTATTCTAGAGGTTAGGGTTCTCCACCCAGGTCTGCCCAGCAGTAGCTGGGAAACCTTGGGGAAATCATTTCTTTTTTTCTGGGTTGCCATTTCATCTTGTAAAACAAAAAGAATGAAGTAAATAATCCCCAAACCCTCCTGAATCAGTTACTCTGTAAATTTGTGATCCAGGATAGTTAATTCTTTTAGCTGATTAAAAGATTCAGGTTGAAAATGATTGATTTAAATTATCTTTATTGTGCTTATTACTCACAATAATGGATGTCTCAGAATAATTATTCTCTCTAATTTATTTTGACAGCATTAACTTGGCCTAATATCATGTATTTTTTTCCTCTGTTCCTTTTGTCTTTCATTACCCCTCACCCAACATTTCTGGCCTGTTCATTTTATGTTCTGATCTTTTGAATTAGGATGGAATTTTGTTACTCCTAACCTCTGAGCCAATATGATTTACAATAGAATCCACCACTTTGAAGAATTCCCGAATGCAATAAGAAGATCCTTATAAACCATACCTTCTCACAGGGTGTACATGGGACCTCATGCTGTAGCTTTTTATTACTCCATGTTGTGACTTTTTTATTATTAGTTTTTAACAAAACAGAAGGAGGAAGAGAAAATTGTTATCATTCCCCTTGAGTATTTCTTAGTTATGGGAATGGAAGTTTAACTATTGGTGGAGACTCCAAGGGAATTTGAAATAGTTTTCCTATTTATCCAAACTAACTCCTATGAAAAAGATAACCTTTGCCACTGATTTAATAACAGTCATTCAACTCAATTATGTAAACACCTGGCACTTTTGATTCTTCTGGCGTATTACTAAATTTTAAAAATGCTCTTTAGCATACTAAGAATAAAGTTAATCCTGTCTGCTTATCTAGAAACATAATATACTATAATATGAAGGTAATAAATGTTGAAAAGAGACTTTTTTGAGATATGTAAGCAATATAATTTTTACTTTCAATGACCAACTGCATGTAATTGTGTAAAATAATGAATTTAGATTAAGTTAAGTCTGCTAAGCTCTTGCATACTTTGGCTATAGTACCAATAATGGATGGAGATTCTCACCCCATAGGAAACACCCACTGTGGTTACCTGTAACCAGGTGAACTGTGACATCTGTTCTTGAGCTAAAATATACTGATAAGAGGAATGAGGGTCAAAGCACATGGTCCATTCTTCTGTACTTTTTTCATACAAAAATATTAATTTTTAAATGAAAATATATACATTTCTATACTTTAAATCTCTACATAAATAAGAGTTCCAAAAATGTAAACTCCTTTGTATAAATATATCTCTGGTCATTTTTTTACTCTAAAAAGTAAATATTGTTTTAGTTAGTTTTCTTCTATTTGTGAAAGAAAGCCATTCAGTTTTTCTCAGTGGCCAGGAATGTCCTCTATTTCTTCTCCTTGTTCTTGAGGACTCAAACTGTCTTAATTTTTCTTCCATGAGACTTGACCTCAGGGCAGCCTTGGGGAAGAGAAATTAAGAGCAGTTAGGTTTGTCTCTCTTTCTTTTTTTTTTTTTGTCTTTCTTTCTTAATGGGTTTGAATTGCCTTTCTCATAACACACCTGGCTTCTGTTGGTTTGGCTTTTTAACTGGGCTTAAATTTATCTACTCTTGTTTTCTGATGCCTGATTTCTCTGTTTTATAATCTCAATTCTTAAAGGGGAGGAACATTATGATCATTATTTATTATGACTTTATGAAGTCAGTGTAGGTTTGCCATATGGCTATGCAAGATTTTTATTTTAAAAAATTGTTTTTGTTTTATATTTAACTTTACAGATATCCCAAGCAATGAGGCCATGGGTTAAATTGTCCAATCCTCTTGGACTCAACTTTGCATTTTCTTTCTTGAGACTTTTAAATGAATGGTCCCAACAGGGTTTCATAACAGAATCATGTCTACAGATTTCAAAAACAGTGAGACCTCATGAAGGTATTGAATCAGAAACTCTTTGGTGAAGTTGTATCATAAGGATACAGCACCAACATGACATGAGTTGGACAATTAAAATTCTTTCTCTTGGGTATGGAATCCAGAAAACATGGACACTGAGGCAGGACCATCTTAAATATTATTGAAATAAGGGATTTATCCTAGGAGTTGGTCCTAACACAAGTAAGGGAGGAACAGGGAAAGTGAGTCCCCAAGGGGAAGTTGGAGAGTCATAGAAACAGTCGCTGTAAGCAGTCTACCTGAGCCCTGGGAAGGCGGACAAGTCACAGTTCATAGGAACATCAGAGAGATGTCTGGAGGGGCAGTTTGTAGAGTTCTATGGAAAGGCCACTCTGAGGAAGCTGTGGGTCCTCAGCCAAGTTCCTAGTGGTCAGACAATCTGGGATGGCTCTTGGTCAGAAGGACCAGCAGCTGGAAACATGAGTTAGAAGTACAGCAAAAGAGATCAAGAATATGCTGCCTCCCTCCCCCCCAGGAATCCCTGCACAATATCTGACTAGGTCTCTAAGAGTAATGGCTTCTACTTCACTTCTTCCTTCCAAATCTTAGAAAAGTTCCTTTTTCTTTTTTGACCAACTCTAATTCATACACATAAAGAGAAGAAAATTCTGAGAAATGTAGCTCCTCACCTTAGCAAAATTCATATCGTGTAAGGTAGCACAGTAATCACAGAACAAAGTTGTGAGGGAGTGAGAACTATGAATAAGGAAAGGAACCAGGCCAACAGAGAGAGGAGTATGCATGTGTGTAAAGAAGCAAAGGATTATGTTCCCACTGAGAGATGGCAAGAATAACTGGTCCTCAGAGCCACCTTGGTTTTCAACGATTTATCAATTTCAAACCCTGTGTATCCTTACAGTTAATCTCTCTTTTTCTGAAGTATTTGAATACTATTATCTTGAAAACAAAAGAGCCTATTTACCTAAAATTTGTCTCCAAAATAAAATTATATACACAGTAAAGTGCTTTTAATTAGCTGCTCAAAGATTTTTCCTAATTAACCAGAAAATATATAGTCAGTGTCTAGTATAAGATATGTTAGCCTATTGCTAATATTCAAAAAGTATTTGTAAAATGAATGAACAAATGAATGAATGAATGAATATGGACTATGGGATGTTCTGCCAATTTTTATATACAAATCAATAAAACTGTATGAGAACTTAATGCTTTAGACCATCAAACTAAGCAGGTGCTGTGAGTCGATTTCTTATAGTTATTAACTTTGTTGAGTCTTCGTTGATATTCCTTAGTGTCTGCTGTCATGCTTTAGATAAGAAGGCTTGTCAGGGTTAGGTAAGACATGTGGGATCCTAGAACATTCTGAAGATCTAGATATGGTAGTTCAATCTAAGGCGTTTGATTCATTATTATATTCCTTGGAATAGTTGAGCTAACCAATTCTGGAGCTGTTGTCTAGAATATTAAGTTTGAAATACCTTATCAGAGACTTGTTGAGATGGCCTTTTAACTCTAGAGTGATCACTTTTTTATGTGAAATTTTACTGCTTAATTGGGGATATAGTGAATAACACACCTACATATAGGAATGCATTTTGCATATTCTTATGATTATGTGAAAGGAACAAACCTTGACTTTTTACATTTTACTTTTCTCCCTTTGTTATTCTGGTATATGAGAGGGTGAGAGGAGTAAATTATGTTCCTGTCTGAAATGGTATGGTAAAAGATCTGCTAGCTTCTCTTTCTTCATTGAAGACTTGGTGAAGGTTGGATGGACTGGTAGAGAAATGTGTTCTCAAATATAAGGTTGAAATAAAAATAGATTCAACTGTTTGATGTTAGACTAAAACCAAATTCTGAGACCTTGAAGGATCAAAACACATCAGTGTAACCAGTCCCCTGATCTGGAAATGGAACATTACAGTGTACCTGAAGCGTCTCCTGTCCTTGCTTCCAGCTATGACCTCCCAAGCTAAACATTGTCCTAATTTTTAACACCATCAATAAGAAGACTTGCTTGTTTTTGAATTTCACAGTGCCTGATGGTGGAATACAGTATCAGATCTCTTCGCCAAGCTCTTTTTTCTCCCTAGGAACAACTGATGAAGACACTGCAATATCTAATGTATCAGTGGCTTAATGAAGCAAGTTCTGTCTACATGACCTCCATGAAAAGTGAACAATCCAGCTCACTGACCAACTGATCTTCCACACATCTGGTCTTTGAGCTATAGCTAAAAAAGCTGTTTGCCTGATTAAACTGTTCACTCTCCATTCAGATCTTTAGACTTTGGTTAGACACCCACCAAATGAGGCATGTGTGTGCAAATGCCTTCCAAACTGAGCAGATACAAAGAAATATTATCCTTTAGTACCCATTCGATCCCCCTTTTTAACCCAAGAAAACATAAATGCAACAATAGATCAATTTGACTGTAAATATTATCTAAGTATGTCCTTTAAAAGCCAAAGGAATGTCAGATACAATTTATTTTCCACCAGTGCAAGCTGAGACATTAAGTGGCAATTCTACTTCCATTAGCTAAATCTGGCAAATATGCAACTGTTTAAAGGCATTGTCGATAGCCATTGCACAATTAAGTATTTGTACTGATGCCTTATTAAATTACCTTTTTCAAGTAGACATAATAAACTAGGAGTTCACTGTACAGATTTTCATGGGGAAAGTCAGACCAGTATGGGATTTATTTAGACCAAATTTAGTGCACTGAGTAATGAAGTAAATGTTATTATATATTTTCACCAAATAAATCCTAATTTTCTTAAAAACTATTTTTTAGGGTCAAGAACAGCACATAAAAATCCATGCAAATATAATCGTCATGATTTATAATGTTATTGAAACAACTTTATAATTGTGCTTGTCTGTTTAATAACAAAATTTATTTTCTTTTTGACTGAGACTATTGCCCTACACAAGGATTTTTCATCTTTGCATAAAAAAGCTGATATTTCTCCCAAACTTTAAGATCCCTACAGGGGCTGAATGGTAAGTGGGTGAATGGGAAAGGGGGATGATGAGGAAAGGTAATGGAAAAGAAGACAAGGAGGCTTTGGAGAAGATTGTTAAGCAACTGGCTAAAGAAAGCTTTTTGATACCTTTTGGGAAATTGTAATCTTCTCGAAGAACCCTTCTGCATATTTTCTGCATGGCAGTGTTAACTAGAAAGTTCTCTATTTAGTAATGCATTGATCTCTTTTTCTTTAGTCACTGGGTACAGTTCTTGTCACACAATTCTATTTTTTGTCAAGTATTACTGAAAAATAATTGACACATCACTGTATAAGTTTAAAGCATATAGCATGATAGTTTAATTTACTATATTGTGAAATGATAATCATCACAGGTTCAACCACATCCATTGTCTCATATAGTTACATTAGAAAGAAAAAAAAGAGGAAAAACATTTACTCCTTTTGATGTGAACTCTTAAGATTTACTTTCTTAACAACATACAACAGTATTAGCTATAGCAGAGGTCGGGAACCTTTTTGGCTGAGAGAGCAATGAACGCCACATATTTTAAAATGTAATTCCGTGAGAGCCATACAATATGTTTAACACTAAATACAAGTAAATGTGTGCATTTTATGTAAGACCAACACTTTTAAAGTACAATAAGTCTCTGAATTCTTTTTAATAACGTTGTTATGTTGTTGCTAATCAATGATGAATAAAGTACTTCCTACCCTTAATGCGACTTCTGGTGCTGCATGGTTTGGCTGATGGCTTTGTAGTCTGGTTGATACGTGGTGAGTTTAAGCTTCATGCAGGCATTGAGACTTCCATCTGTTAAACGTGATCGTAGGTTGGTCTTAAGATTCTTTAGATGTGAGAAAGACTGTTCACATGCATACATAGAGCCAAGCATTGTCAGTACAGCAATACTCACACGCTGCAGTGTGTGGTATGTGATGGGAAGCACATTCCAAGTTTTGACAATCAGCTGGTCCGCGGTTTTAAGTTTTTTCATTTCTCCCCACTTGTGTTTGCTTGCCAACTCTGCTTGCTGTTGTGGAAGTCTTTCCAAATCTTCATTCAGTGACTTGAACTAATTCACCCACATGTCTGAGGCCTTCAGGTCAGCAGCTTGTAGCTCAAAATCACTGACAGAGACACTGGGGATGTAACTCAGGTCAGCGCTATCCACTGCACACTCGTGTGGATGGGTGATGAACTTAAAAAGATGAGTGCACCCACGAAATTCTCCAAAGCACACTTTGAATGACTGCAGGAGATTAGATGTGAAGCCCACTAGCTCCTGGAGATCAAGATGTTGAGCAGGGTCACTTGCTGTGCATGCATCTTTAAACTCTCCCAGTTTTTCAAAGTGTAGTAAACGACCTGTTTCAATGTCTGTGATGAAGAGTTCCAGCTTCTTTTCAAATGCAAACACTGCTTGTTGAAGGGATAAGACTGTATTTCCAATGCCTTGCATTTTCACATGGAGCTGGTTCAGATGTTCAGTCATGTCCACGAGATAGTAGAACTTCAGGAGCCACTCAGTGTTAGCTAACTCAGGATGCTCGATGTTTTTCATTTCAAGAAAAGTCCAGATTTTGCTTAGGCAAGCCGCAAAACGGCTGAGCACCTTCCCTCTTGACAACCAACACACATTGCTGTGCAGAAGCAGACCAGGATAATTATTCCCAACTTCATCCAGCAGTGTTTTAAACTGGCGATCATTTAAAGCTCGGGCAACAGTAAAGTTGACCACCCAAATGACCAGCGACATCACCTCAGCATGCTGCTCGCCACACATCTGAGCACAAAGCACCTCCTGATGTAGGATGCAGTGAAAACTAAGAATGGGTCTCTTTTCATGTTCACGAAGAAATGCTATGAATTCTCTGTTTTTCCCCACCATGTATGGAGCACTATCAGTACACACCTTAATAAGTTTATCCATAGGTAAATTTTTTTCTTTAGTGAACTCAATGAAAGACTTGAATTAATCCTCCCATCTTGTTGTTTCTTTCTTAGGCAAAACAGCAAGACTTTCCTCAATGTAGTGTGTCACTGACAGCATACCTTGCAATCACGCTGAACTGGGATAAATGGCTTACGTCTGTTGACTCATCCAAAGCGAGAGAAAAGAATGGTGCTGCATTTATGTCCTTCACTTGTGTTGCCTCAATTTGATTTGTCATCATGATGATACGATCGTGAACAGTTCTTGCCGACAGAGGCATGTCTTTTATTCGTTTGATTATCTTGTCTTTATCCAAAAAGTCGTAAAAAGTTCATTGGCAACATCAAGCATGAATGTTTTGGCATACTCCCCATCTGTGAATGGCTTTTCGTTTCTCACAATTGCTAAAGCACCAGCAAAGCTAGCCAAATTCCAGGAACCTTGTTGGGTCCAAACATGGAGTTGTTGCTGACTAGCTTGCACTCTGCACAGCAGCTCTTGACATGCTTTCTTCCTGCTGTCCCCCGCTGGATATTTTGATGCAAATGTAGTATGGCGTGTGTCGAAGTGCCACTTTATATTTGCCCATTTCATCGATGCAATTTTATCATTGCATATTGGACACACTGCAGAATCTGCTCTCTCCACAAAGGCGAAATCCTCTGTCCGTTCCTGATGAAATGTATGATACTCTTTATCTTTTTTTCTTTTAGGCATCTTCTTTGTCAAAAGGGTTTCTGCAATTAGCTAGCTGACTACTTGGTTAAAAGGAGGGAAGATTACTTCCTGACCTCACAATGACCCGTATACATTATGCATTATCCAATAAAAATTTGGTGTTGTCCTGGAGGACAGCTGTGATTGGCTCCAGCCACCTGCAACCATGAACATGAGCGGTAGGAAATGAATGGATTGTAATACATGAGAATGATTTATATTTTTAACATTATTATTTTTTTATTAAAGATTTGTTTTCAAGCCAGATGCAGCCATCAAAAGAGCCACATATGGCTCACGAGCCATAGGTTCCTGACCCCGGGTCTATAGTCATCACGTTGTACATTACATCCCTAGTACTTATTAATTTTATAACTGCGAGTTTGTAACTTCTGACCACCTTTCTTCATCCAACCTCCTCCCAACTGTCTCTGTAACCACAAGTCTGATCTCTTTTTCTATGAGTTTTTAAAATTTTTTTATAGACTTCCACATATAAGTGAGATCATATAATTAGGATTTCCTCATTTTTTATTATTATTTTTTAATGGCTGAGTAGTAGCTATCAATTACAACTTCTTCATTCATTGATAGATGCTTAGGTTGTTTCTATGTCTTGACTGTTGTAAATAATGTTGCTATGAACATGGGAGTGCATATGTTTTTGAATTAGTGTTTTCATTTTCTTTGTATTTTTAGAAATGGAATTGCTGGATCACATAAGAGCTCTATTTTAAATTTTTAGGATCCTCTGTACTATTTTTCATAGTGGCTATACTGACTTATAGTGCACAATGTTTCCTTTTATCCACACCCATGGAGTATTTACTATCTCTTGTCCTTTTTGATAACGGCCTTTCTAACAGGAGTGAGGTGATATCTCATTGTGGTTTTAATTTTCATTTTCCTAATGATGTTGAGTATCTTTTCATGTTTCTGATTTTTTGTATATCTTCTCTGGAGAAATGTCTATTGAGGTCCTTTGCCATATTTTAATAGGGTCATTTGTTTCTGTTTTTGTTTTTTGCTATTGAGTTATGTAAATTCTTAATATATATATTGTATATTTTGGATATTAATCCCTTATCAGATATATGATATGCAAATATTTTTTCCCATTTCATCGGTTGTATTTTCACTTTGTTGATGGTTTGTTTTGCTGTGCATAAAGTTTTTAGTCTGATGTAGTCTCACTTTTTTACTTTTTATTTTGTTACTTGTGCTTTACGTTATCATATTAAAAATTTATTACCAAGACCCATGTCAAGAAGCTTTATTCTTATGTTTTCTTCTAGGAGTGTTGTGATTTTAGGACTTACATTGAAGTGTTGAATGCATTTTGAGTTTTTTCAAAGTGGTGCTATGATATAGGTCCACTTTTATTCTTTTACATGTGAATATCCAATTATCTCAGCACCATTTATTGCAGAGACTATCTTTTTTCCATAGAATATTCTTAGATCCTTTGTCAAATATTAGTTTTTCACATAATTTTAAAGCAATAATTATGTATTCCTTGCTATGGTACCACATGACTTCCATATAAAATTAATTCAACTTCCATTTTCCTCCTTCTCATCAACTCACCAAACTTAAAAATAGTTGGTTCCTGGCTAGACTTTAATTGTTGAGTTTGCCAAATACCAAATTTTTTAGCACTGTAGTTCTTTCATAGAAAATTTTTAATGATTAATTCTTATTCAATATGAATGATATAAATCAATTTTTGAATTCTCCTAAAATATTAGGTGATGATATAGTATATAACAACTACTTGGATTCCTGGATGAATTTTTGTAGTCTTTATCTGGCTATTTAATGTTATATAAGGACCATTTCTCTGCCTTTCTTGTTGCTAAAATTGCCAAGAAATTACTTTTGATTTCCAATTTGCCAAAATGTAAAATACCTTGGGAATAGTTGCTCTAAAGGAAAATTTCTATTAGATAAATCATATTTGCATTATTTTACGGAAGTTTCTTCAAGTAAGTGTAGTAAATATTTTTGTAATGTAAAGAATGATTTCAATTTATCTCTCCTGGATACCTTTAATCTTATTTGTTGAAAGTGAGAGTATGTTTGTATTTTGAATTTTTTGAGTAGTGATTATAATCTTTAATTGTTTTTACTATGTTTATATAGACTGATAAAAAATAAGGGAACTGAGGCACAGGTAGATTTTTGTTTCTTAATGACTTTTTCCACAAGGTAGAATTAGAACTAGATATCAAGATAGCTAGGTTTAAGCCATCAAATCAATACTATTATTATCATATTTCTCCATGTATAAGAAGTACCCTTTTTTGAAAAATTTAGGGTCTAAAAATGGGTGTGTCTCATACAGTGGTTGTAGCATTTCAAATGCCATAGATGGAACTGAGGACGAGGTGATATTTGAAGACAGTGATTCATCATCAGACACAGATGAGGAAAAGCTAATGGATGAGAGTTTTGACAGTGGTGGGGAGTTGTATGAATTTTATGATGAATAAAACTTGAGTTCAATAACTTTATGTAATACATTTATTTTCAAATTTCAGGCCCCTAAATTAAGGTGCATCTTATACATGGGGAAATACAGAACTTTTATGCCATATTTCCTGTGATTCTTTGAATCATGTAAAACTCTGCATAGCCTTTTATAGAGTTTTCTAATTCTTCAATAAATGACATCTTTTTATATGCTAATGTATAGGTTTTATTATTCTTACCACCTATTTTCTTATTAAAATACTTCAGAGAAGGAAGGTGGAATGTGGTAGAGAAAATTACTATACTATAAGATGGGAGATATATCTTCTAGTATAAGTGCTGCTACTAACTTTGAAAACTGAAGCAAATCACTTACTTTCTCTGGCCTCAGTTTCCCCAAGGCAGTTGAAGTAAGTAATGTGTTAAGAACAAGTATGAGCTAAAAATTTATTGTTCTGTTATGTCTTTTCAGTCTGTTCTGGATCCAAGGACCCAGACTCATTAGTCAGGGGCAAGTCTTGAAATAAAAACCAGGAAAAACCACAGTGTAGTCTTTCTGGAAGTATAATTAGTAGACCTTTTTTTTTTAAAACAATACAAATCCCTGGGTCTTATCATTTCAAGGCAGAATTTTCTAGAAGGGAAAGGGTGTGAGGTGAGTTTGTAATTCTAACAAGCACCTCAGGTGATTTTAATGCCCAGTAAAATTTAGAAATCACTTTTATAAGACAAATATATGAAACAAACATTCTGCTTCACTGAAGACAATCTTTTAAAAGCTATGTTGAAAAATAACATTTTTTACAGAAAACATAGGTGTAATCCCTAGATCCTTTCAGAGTGATGATGGATAGAAAGTGCCTAGTACAGGTCATGAGACCAGGCTGCCCAGTGAGACCAGGGACAACAAAGACCTCTGAGACTTCTCAGGAGAGTTCCTGGAGGATTCTGATTAAATAATCCAGTGAGTGGAGCTTGCTTAGAAGGTGGTGGGGCCAGGCCCTGGCCTGTTGGCTCAGTAGTAGAGCATCCGCCTGGCATGTGGAAGTCTCAGGTTCGATTCCAGTCAGAGCATACAGGAGAAGCAACCATCTGCTTCTCTCTCCTTCCCCCATCTTTCTCCCTCTCTTCCCCTCCTGCAGCCACAGCTTGAATGGTTCATGACTTCACCAGGGCACTGAGTATAGCTCCATGGCCTCACCTCTGATGCTAAAATGGCTCAGTTGCCAAGCAACCGAGCAAGAGGCTCCAGATGGGCAAAGCATCGCCCCCTACTGGGCTGCAAGGTGGATCCCTGGGGAGGCATGTGGAAGTCTGTCTTTCTACCTCCCTGCCTCTCACTTAATATATATAAAAAAGAAGGTGGTGGGCCTGATGCCTGGCTCTGGGAGATGATCTTTGAAGAGACATGTGCAATGTCCTGATAGCACAGAAAGTTAGGGCATGGACCAAATTCAAGTGCGAGGCTTGGGGAGACAGACTCAAGACCAGGGATGTGGAAAATAGCAAGCAAAGCAATGCCAGTGGCAGCTCAGTTCTTTCCTGCAGTTAGAGCTGGCAATCTGTATACTATAAGTAAGTTTTGCGACCCCAGGGACCCTGCAGCTAGCCAGCCCAAATGAAATTCTGCCTAGAGCTTTGGCCAGACTACTACAGAGCCAAGCAAGGAGACATTGGCACAATACCTCCTGTGTCTACATCATGTGCAGTTTATTATCTCCTCTTCACACCTTTATATGTATAGACATGCCCTAAGTATTGTTTCAGACCTTCTCAACTGATTCTTTTTTGTACCTTTTACAACATTCAGAGTGAGAGATATCCTTCAGGTAGAGTAAATCAATAATCTCAGAACTAGGTCCTCAAAAAAAAAAAAGTCACTATAGGAGCATCCAAATTGAGCCTCCTGCTAGAAACTTCCTTCTAGAAACTGCATGTATTAACCCAGAGCCCCTTATGCTGTGACAGTCTGTAAGAGGCGACTGCCGGAGAGTGGCTGAGTCAGGGCGTGGGAGCTGGACTGTTTGGGGCTCACAATCCTGCCCCAAACTTCTAGGCTGTGGAAACCTAAGCAGTTTCTCCACTGGTAAAGGAAAGATAAAGCTATTACCTAACTTGCAGAGTTGTTAGGAAGATTAGAAGAGTAATTTGTGTGAAGGGCTTAGAATGGCACCCGGCACTGTTAGCAAATGTGGTTAACTTTCCTCTGCCCATAGTAAAACAGGAAGCTGTCTGTGATGCAGGACTTGAAAGATCCCAAAGCCTCATTATTTTGAGGTATTAGTGGGGCCCAGAATTACTATTACTGATGCTCTTGGTTAAGATGGCAGTGATTCTATGCTGATGAACAGGAGACGCCAAATCTTTTTCGCCTGCAAACTACTACCTTCTTTATTTGATCCAGCTAATAACACTGTTTTGTCTTTTTCCAAATAGCTCCAGATATATGGAAAAGTTTTATATAGGTGGATGGGGATCCTCAAACCCCTCAGCAAGATCTTCTGAGCATGGCTTTTAAGATACCTAGAGGCAGAAAAAGCTCAATAGAGATCAGGGGAACTACCAGCTTTTAGGATATGCCCTTAAAGGCTCCAATGCTCCAAAGGGGTCTCATAGGATGCCATCTGGGTCCTGCTTCAATAGTGGAAAGGAAGGTCATTGAGCTAAAGCCTGCCAGACTTACATGCCTCTGCTGTGAGGAAACAGGGACACTGGAAGGTAGGCTTCCCCCTCACTCCTCTAAGGGAGTGTTCAGTCTCTTCCAGCCCTGCTCCAGCCACCTAAGACCTAACCTTGCCCAGAATACTGGGGTTTGCCACTGAAGGCTGAAGGTGCCCAGGGCCGTCAGCCCCATCTACAACACTGTGGACGAGCCTAGGGTATTTCTTCCAAGAAGCAGGTAAACTGATCTCATTTGCACAAGGGCCACTTAACTATGTCTTGCCTGAATAGTCAGGTTTTTTATTCTTCCCTCGAAGTTCTCTGTTGTGGGTGTTGATAGTCCTATTTTCTGCTGCTTTGTTTAATATATAGTGTTTCTCTTATTCCTCCTACTTCAATGCCCCACTCATATTTCAGGCTGGGACCTACTCCTAATTTAGAGCTCTCTTTACCCTTTTTGCCAACTTCTATTATGAATCTACCTTTGCCACCCAGCTTAGTGTATCCTGAGGTTCTCTTTACCAAGCCACAGTCACAGAGCTCCAGGGAAAAGCACCCTGGACTCATCTCTCCAGGCAGAGGAGAACAGAAGCTCCATATCCATACATGTTCCAGATGGCTTTTCCAGTCTACCTGAATCATTACCAGCTAGAAGCAGCGGTCATTGAGACTTGGACGTGAGCTGCAAAGAATAGAATTGTGACAACAATTCCAGTGCCATGCGGACTTTTCCTGGATGTGGACTTTTCCTGGACTCCTGCTCCTTGTGACAGTTCCTAACAGACTGAACTGGGGTTGGGTTGCATTATTCAGGGATTTGGCATGGTGTTGGGGCCAACTTGGACTTGGTGAACATGTTAAGGACACTACTCTTTTATGGATTCTTGCTGTATTGGCCAAGAGTTTGCTTAAAGGCTTTAACCATTGTAAAAAAAAAATAGAAGACTAGATAAAGAAGATGTGGCACATATACACCATGGTATACTATTCAGCCATAAGAAATGATGACATCGGATCACTTACAAGAAAATGGTGGGACCTTGATAACATTATACGGAGTGAAATAAGTAAATCAGAAAAAAACAAGAACTGCAGGATTCCATACATTGGTGGGACATAAAACGAGACTAAGAGACATGGACAAGAGTGTGGTGGTTACAGGGGGCGGGGGGAGGGAAGGAGGGAGAGGGGGAAGAGGAGGGGTGGGGTACAAAGAAAACTAGATAGAAGGTGATGGAGGACAATCTCTCTTTGGGTGATGGGTATGCAACAGAATTGAATGACAAGATAACCTGGACATGTTTTCTTTGAATATATGTACCCTGATTTATTGATGTCACCCCATTAAAATAAAAATTTATTTATACAAAAAAAAAAAGATAGCAGTGATTCTAGAATGGTATGATTCAGGAGGAAGGAGTACATGTGAAGTTGTTACACTGTGATACACTTAGATTTTGTTACATGAGATAGCCAGGCCTAGAAGGACTGCTCTTAAATGAACACAAGTACTATATAAGCAAATCAAGAAAGTTTCAGCAGGACATACAAAGGCAAGAAAGAACCTCTGTGAGAAGCCCACGGATGCATTAAGTAAGAGGTGAGGAGGAGTACATGCTTTCTATTTTGCCTTCTCTTGCAGGCTTGCCTATGAGAGAAATCAACAACAGAAGTATTCCGACACTTAACAATGGTATCTAGTTGGGCTTGTGTCCTGTTGAATATGCATGGTTTTTCTCTCTTCGCTAAGGAAGCATGCATCCCTCTGTCTTTATTAGGAGCTCTGTACAACACTAGACTCAAGTTCTCTTTTGATCTTTAGATAGTACAACCAAACCAGCTGCCCTGACAGTCTACCTCTGCTTAGAGTCCAGGAGCTGGCGAACATTGCTGCCTTGGTATTTACTGGGAAGGCCTCTTACTCACACAGACACTGTCCAATCCTGTACAATGTAGAGTGAAAAAAAAATGACTCCTGAACATGAGCTTGCAATTGTAGAAGGAGTGAGTGCAGGGAGAAACAGCGGCCATCTTATCCAAGTGTAGATAAATTTAGGATTTATTTGAACCATTTAGTCTACCTCTTGTCAACATGATCTTCTGTCATGTTGAAAGAAGCTGATGCTTATTAATTTCCAATAATGAGCACCAGAGAATCTATAGAACTTCTTTTCATTTATTTAGTGTCCTTATTATTTCAGATAACAAATTCTTGACTATTATATGATCTCTATCCATAACTTGTATATTTATATATTAAAAATTAAAACTTAGTATATTTACTTAGTTTATTTTACATGCAGCATTTAAGTTAAATTCATTTCATTGACATACTATAAAGCCCCTTAATATTCTTGTTATTGATTTTGGTATTTCAGAAGTATTATTCATGGTGACACCTACTGGGAAGCAAATTTCAGTTATATCAATAGATATTATTATAATATAGAAAGCATTAATATTTGATGGTGACATAAGTATGCCACAAATGCAATAAACTCAAAAACACACACATGTCATTAATAAAACCTTCTAAGATGGTGACTATGAATTTTCGGTTCTTGTTTTTAAAGTTTACTATTTATTTACCAAGTGTATGTTGCATGTAGCCCATTTTTCACAAAAGTTATTTTCAGTTAATGAGGCTAATCCTCCTTTATAGTAACATACAGCTGTAAAATAATTATAATGATAATATCAGTATGAAATTCACAAATTTTTGTAAAAAATATTTTATTAAAACATAACAATGCCTCCCTCTCTTTTTCTTTTCCTTTTTTTTTGTGTGTGTGTGTTGCTTGGCAACCATCATTGATCGGTCCAAACAAAACAAACAAAACACATGACTTAAGAATTGCTAGTGGCACTATTACTCTGTCATTTTTCTTTCTCATACCAAGCTGATGAAAGTGCTGCTAAACTGAAACCCCTATTAATTTTTTTTTGAAATTTAATTTCTACGTTTTTACCATGCATTGAGAATGGTTCTGCTAAACACGGTGGCCTGGATGAGATGGCCTGAGTGGAAGACTTCTTTGAGATAAAAGAGAGCACATTCAATTTTTTTTATTCATAATTCATCAGGTTAATCTTGCCTTCCCAAAATACCCATCATGGCAAAAATCTGAAGTCAGGTACCTTTATTTCCCTGCACTTATATTTGGAAACTATAACCCAGAAACCTGCTAATTGCATTCATGAGGCTGCTGGGTGTGTGTGTGTTGATGGGTTTATTAGAAATATCTTTTGACCTGCTCCGGCATCAATGCACACATACATCAATGGATCGTCTCATCAGTCTGGTGTGTCCCACTTCTGCCTGTGCAGTTCAGATCCCCGCGTAATGTGGACCTCCCTGTAATGGGGCACTCAGCTCTCAGATGAAAGCTTTGATCTACAGCCTTTTATTTTTATTTTCTTGCTAAAAGTTGCTGCTGACATAACATCTAATATTTTGGGGCCACCCTCTCATTGCTGTCAGCGTCTCTTGTTAGAATTCAACAAATCTCAAAACATGAACAATAGGGATTTCACTGAACTTCATAAAACATTATATCTTTCCATTTTATTTTGTTTATTATTTATTTTTAAAATTTATTTCTTGTTGCAGTAACATTGGTTTATAACATTCTATAAGTTTTAGGTGTTGAAATCTGTGTATACTATATCATTCTCACCATCAAAAGTCTAGTTTCCATCTGTCACTATACAACTGACCTCCTTTACCCATATTACCTTCCCTCTACCCTCTTCTTCTCTGCCAACCACCGATCTTTTGTCTGCCTCTATAAGCTTATTTTTGTCTTGTTTGTTCATTTGTTGTGTTTTTATATTCCACACATGAGTGAAATCATATGATATTTGTCCATTTCCATCTGACGTATTTCACTTAGCATAATACATTCTCGGTCCATCCATGTTTTTGCCCACATATTATTTTTATAAAGTGTTTTTTCTTAAAAAGAGTCAGCCTGGAAGAAATTGAGCTTTGCCTGCAGAATAGGGGGCAAATGGCAACACCGATATACCAATCAAGAGGTCAGATTGTGTCACAAATTAATAGAAGTTATTTTCCTTTCCAAATCCTTTGTCGTTTATCTACAGATACTTGTTTATTTTGAAAGGCTTTGAAATGTATTTCTCATCTGAAGAATATCCAGTTTCACATTCTCTCTGTATTGCATTCCCCCGTTTGTGAGAATTGACTCTGTTTGCTTATATTGCTTGCATGGCTTACCACACCCCATGTGAGAATCTAACAAGGCAGAAGCTTCAGAGACTCTTTATTGGCTAATACCTGACCCCTTTCTCTCACATTACAGCTCTGAGTGACCATTTTCAAGGCAAAAGGTCATCCCTATCCCCATCCCTTTGGAACCAATGTGCATCAACCTTCTAACCTCTGCCTCAGAGAGATGATGGCTGTTTGGGCTGCAATCCCTTCATTACAGATGGTCCATATTTTATATTTAGTGTGGAAAGTCAAGTTTAGAAAAGCAATTTCTCTTAAAGCTAGGAGTTCCAATAATCCGACATCTTCTATTGGCTTATGGGTGAGTGGGCAATAATGGGTTTATGGGAAGCGCCCGCTGGTCTGTCTTTTCTAGGGAGGGGATTATTCCTGTCAATCTAAATTTTTAGAATTGGTGAGCTCCCATTGTTTATTATTCAGCAAGCTTTTATTAGATTGTCTCTAAGCACAATGCAGCAAGTGGGGCATCCTCCTGAGCAGGCTAGCGGGCTGGATCAATATCTCTAGGCATTTAAAATCTTGGATAAAATAATGCTACATTTTCATCTCAGCTCCAGAAGTGAGGCCTGGATGTAGTTCTGCTGCAGAGAGAACATACAAAGAGGTGCACAATGACTTTAGCACGAGCAGTAATTGTTTAACAATGAAAGAGTTAATGGGTAGGATGGTGAATTTTTCAGGTGAATGTACGTTTAAAGTAATATTTTACTCTTTTATGACAGTTTAGTCTGAATCTGCAAAACAAACATAGTATGACTGGGTTATACAAATGCATTTATTGTGAAAACATTAGACAAAATACCAGAGAAAGCATTAATTTTAAAATGAACAATGTAAATAAATTTTTATGTATTACTACATATACATATGTATGGAGCGAAACAGAGACTAAATAAACTCATTCGCTGGTATGTAGCTGATGAATCATGTCAAGTAAGTGACTTGGGACCTAAGAGAAGCTATGTGAACCCAGGGCCTTTGGTTATGTAAGCCCTGGAAAGCCAAACTATCCTAAGGAACTGTGGGCAGGGGAGATGGGTCACAACCTCCATGTCTAGGTTGAACATTCTCATCCATAATAAACTCCAGAGGCAAAGCAAATAAAACACTCTAGGCTTTTGTGGTCAGACATTAGGCTTAAAAACTTCTTATTCTGATTTTCCAATTTACCTGATAAGAAATTAGACTGGGTATAGAACAGACTCTAGGAAGGAAAGTCTCCTGAGACTTAAGCAATGTTGAGGTAACCATGGCCTCTTTGCCTGCCTGCCCATTCCCTCCACTGGTCATAAAGTCATATGAGGACACACATGTGTTCACAGACAAATTGAATCAGACCATCAGGATGTTGCACCTGTGTTTTAGTAATAATAGGTAATGATAGTAATGGTAGCTGCTAGTATTGTTACTTTTATCATTGTTAAATATTTACTATGTTTTAAATGTTCCCACAGTATTTTCTCAGAAATTGCTTTGAAACAAAACATTATTATTATCTAGTTACTTTTACAATCAAGACGTTTAGGGGCAGGGAGGAAGTGAATGTTTATTGGGTATCTCTTATGTGTCAGGCAATCTGACTGGAATTTTCATATATATTATTTAATTTTATTCTTAAAACTTTTAGGAGTGTATTAACTGTGATACACAGGTGAGGAATCTGAGACTCAGAAAGGTTAAGTAATTTGCTCAAGTTCACAGAATCAGTATATGGTAGAGTTAGGTTAAAATTAACCAAGTTTATCTTGTTCCTAAGTGCACGCTGTTTTCACTTGACTATGTTGCCTGTGAGAAGGAGCAAATACCATCCACATTTAGGTCCTTTGTCTCATCACTGCCTATGTGCACTCACATCTCAAGATATTTGACCCTGAGAGTATTGGCCAGACAGAGATGTGAGAATCTATGAGTTGAAACCCCATGTTATTACTTTTTGACTCATAGAGGGCCACAAAGCCTAAAAGTCTTCAAAGGAGGTTTAGTGGAACCAAGATGCTAGGACCAAGAGAGAGGAAGACCAGGGGAACTCAAGGAAGTGGTCTAATTCCAAAGACATGTAAAGCCTTTAAAGCCTGTGCTATTAACCCATGTACCTGAAATTCTTATTCAACACTGTGTTAAATCCACTTTGTTTTTGTAGAACATTTCAAAGGGTTTGTATCATAGCCCTGACTAATCTTTTAATGGGGGTCCAGGCAGTTGCAAAAATCTACCTACGAGATGAAAATTAGTACCTTGAAGACATAGAAGAGGCAGATCTAACATCATTGTGGATATCTAATTCCCACTTCTCCTGCTTGAACAGCCTGAGAAATCATTACTACCATGACCCCTGTGGGTCCCTTGGTGCCTCACTTCCTCACATGCAAAACAGGATGATGACATGGTTATCCCACAACTTTGTTGATTAAAGAATAACCTGTAAACAAAGCAGTGAGGAGATGCCCAGGTGTCTGAAAAAAAATTGTCCCCTTTGTTCAAATGCTCTTTAAAAATATTCTGGATAAAAGACAAACAGGATGCTAGTGAAAGCAGGTGGTAAAATGCTGAAGCCACAGCACTTGGGCAACTACTGAACACGAACCTGTATTAGGTACTAATGCCTACCTGTTGGAACAAAGAGGGAGAGATGCCCAGACTGGGATACTGCAGTGAAGAATCTGATCCCAGGAACACAATTCTTTGTGAATTTTCTCTTCTCTACTGTCCAAACAAGAGAATGCAATGTTAAAACCTGTAACTAGAAATATCAGGGGGAACACTTTGTAAGGTATGTGATTATCTAACCAATATCCTATATACCTGAAACCAGTACAAAATTATATTGAATGTAAACTGTAACTGGAAAAAAAAATTGTGACTAAATTCCAGATTGACTTTCTTTAAAAGAGCATGAAATAAGCCTCTTTCTGATTCTGAGGTGATTGAATGAGTCCAAGAGAATGGTCAAAGCCAGTGCCTCAGAGGGAAGTGGACCATTAATACCTTCTCTTCTATTAGCTCTAAATAAGTACTTTAAAAAGGAATCAGAATTTAGCCTTTTGAAGGGCTTTGGTTGTAGAGTGTTAACATGAACACAGAGGCAGCCAAGGTATGGAAGCCTTTGAAAGCAGCACATTTACCTGGTGAATAATAATAATTAGCTCTCCCCACCCCACCAAAGAGGCTATGGCATGAACCCTGGGGCCTGAAGACCTGGAACCTTGGCTCTGCCAATTACCTAGGTGAGTTATTTCAGTTTTCTAAGTCTCGGTTTCCTTAGTAATAATTCCCACCTGGTACGGTTTTTCCTTTAAAATTTTTTTATTTAATTCATTAAGGGTGGTATTGTTTAATAAAATTATATAGGTTTCAGGTGTACAATTCTGTAATACATTATCTGAATATTGTATCCTGTGTTCACCACCACAAGGCAAATCTCCTTCCATCATTATTTATCCCCCTATACCCTCTTCTACCTCAATCTATCCCTCTTTCCTTCTGGTAATCACCACACTGTGTTCTGTGTCAAAGTTTATTTCTTTGTTTAATCCTTTCACCTTTTTCACCCAGTCTCCCAAACCCCCTCCCCTCTGACAGTTGTCAGTCTGTTTTCTCTCTATTGATCTGTTTCTATTTTGTTTTTTAGTTTATTTTCTTCATTAGATTCCACATATGAGTAAAATCATATGGTATTTGTCTTTCTCTGACTGACTTATTTCATTTAGTTTAATGCTCTCCATGTCTACCCATGCTGTTGCAAAGGGTAAGATTTCTTTTTTATGGCTGAGTAGTATTCCACTATATAAATGTACTACAGCTTTTTTTGATTCACTCATATACTGATGGACACTTGGATAGCTTCCAAATCTTGGCTACTGTACAATGAACATAGGAGTGCATATATTCTTTCAAATCAGTGTTTTGGGTTCTTTGGATATCTTCCCAGAAGTGGAATTGCTGGGTCATAAGACAGTTCCATTTTTAATTTTTTGGGATAACTCCACATTGCTTTTCACAGTGGCTGCATCAATCTGCACTCCCACTAACAGTGCACAAGGGTTCTCTTTTCTCCACATTCTCACCAACACTTGTTTGTTGATTTAATGATGGTAGCCATTCTGATAGGTGTAAGGTGATATCTCATTGTGGTTTTAATTTGCAACTCTAGTATGATTAGTGACATTGAGCATCTTTTCATGTCTATTGGCTATCTGTATGTCTTTTTTGGATAAGCGTGTATTCAGGTCCTTTGCCCATTTTTTACTGGTTTATTTGTTTTTTGTTTTTTTTTTTGGCATTGGGTTGTATACGTTCTTTATAAATTTTTGATATTAACTCCTTACCAGATATATTATTGGCAAATATGTTCTTCCATTCAGTGGGTTGTCTGTTCATTTTGTTGATGGTTTCCTTTCTTGTACAAAACCTTTCTAATTTGATGTAGTCCCATTTGTTTATTTTTTCTTTTGTTTCCCTTGCCTGAAGAAATATATCAGAAAAAAATATTGCTACAAGAAATGTTCGGACTTTACTACCTATATTTTTCTTCTAGGTTTTTAATGGTTTGAGTCTAACATTTCAGTCACTAATCCATTTTGGATTTCTCCAATTTTTCCAAAATCATTTATTGAAGAGATTATTTTACCTCATTTTATGTTTTTACCTTCTTTGTCAAATAGTAATTGGCCACAAAGACATGGGTTTATTTCTGGCTCTCTATTCTGTTTTATTAATATATATGTGTAGTTTTATGCCAATACCATGCTGTTTTGTTTCCTATGACCTTATAGTATAGCTTGATATCAGGTAGCATGATTCCTTCAACTTTGTTCTTCTTCCTTAAGATTGCTGTTTTTTTCAGGGTCTTTTGTAGTTTTATATAAATTTTTAGATTATTTGTTCTAGTTCTGTGAAATATACCATTGGTATTTTTATAAGAATTGTGTTGAATCTCCAGATTGCTTTGGGTAACATGAAAATTTTAATACTGTTAATTCTTATTCATAAATGCAGTATATGCTTCCACTTATTTATGTATTTTTCAATTTCTTTAGTGTGTTATAATTTTACAAGTACAGATCTTTTACATCCTTGGTTAAATTTATTCATAGGTATTTTATTATTTATTTTGATGCAATTGTAAATGGGATTGTTTACTTAATTTCCTCTTCTGATAGTTCATTATCTATATAAATAAAAATGTAAATGTTTGTTTGTTCAAAATCTTAAATCTCCGAAAGTTCTTCACCAATTGCTTTGAAATTTTGAAACAATGTTGCATTCAAATATGCACTCTTTTTTATATACCTACTTTTATATAGATATAGATGTCACATCTGTGACAGGTAAAAACATGTTTTTGAAAAACAGCACCATCTGTTGGACGTAAAAACAACACACACTATACTAAATATTTTACGATTCCATTTTAATGTTTCAAATTTATGATCCATTTACATGCAGCCAGACTTGAGGATACACGGTTGCAAACACAGCAGTCACATTCTGCAGCTTCATATCTGCTTTGTTCTCAACAGAATGAATGCAACAGGCTGAGAGTGGCTGAAAGACGTCAACGAGAAACAGCAGATCAGCGTCAAACACGACTCCATGCTCAGCAATCATATGATTACAATCACCTTGCATTCTGGTACAACTCAGCTGATGATTATAGTTTGAGCCGGCATGTTCTCATCGGCATTATGACTGAAGTATGTCCTACTGCAAGGCTCTGAAATTTAATAAAGAAATGAAAGGAATGTGTTGGGCCGCAGGAAAAAATTAAACTGCCTCAACTTGGAGAATCACCAGAACCATTAAAAACTTTGCTTGCTGGATATACCGCCGAATCAAAGCAGTTCCTATCTAACATCAGGAAATAGAACTGATGCTTCCAAATGACGTCATTTGGCGCAGAAATCGTAACAGCTCAATTCATGCCAATTTTCAAAGTGAAAGGACAAATTTATCATAAAGCCGGTTCCCTGCTTCAGTTCCCAGATGGTCAAAGTAAATTCCTACAAATGTATTTCATCAGTGATGGCAATGATGAATTGAATGCATGCTGCAGAATTTCTACTGGCATAAAAAGGTCCATCGTTTCCCAACTGCAAGAGCTTCTTCATGAAAAAAACAATTTAGTGCGTTTGTTCAAAACAGCAATTGACATGATGCCATCTGATACACACAAGATTGTTATTCATGCTGACAAAACAGCTGCTGGAGAACATGTGTGAAGATTCAATTCTCCAACTATAGATGAAGTGGCAATTGTTATGGTTGGAGATCATTTCCAACCTAGAGATATTGTTCTTCATTGGAGAAACAATCAGTTGACAAAAGCTGCAGAAACTCATCGATGCTATGATGCCCTGCAATATCCATTCATTTTTGGGATGGTGCCAATGGATATCACTTCAACGTTAAGATGATAAATCCAGTCAGTGGTGAAGAAACAAATATGAAATGCAGTGTAATGAACTATTATTCATAACGATTAATGATTCAAGAGAATGAAGACAATCACATTTTGAAATGCCGTCAATTGTTTCACCAATACATCGTAGATATGTATGCAAAATTCGAAACAATGTTTGATATTTATCCGTTTGAATCAGATCAAGCTTCGCTCTGAAGAATATGTTCATTTGCGAGATGCAGTTGTAAATGACGGTAATACAACTAATGTTGAAAGACTAACGAGTTTGCCATCTTCATATACAGGCAGTCCACATCATATGCATGAGTATGCTCAAGATGCAATTGTGTATGTTCATCACTAGGGGCATCCAGACCTATTCATTACATTCACATACAATCCAGCTTGGGACTATATACAATAGCTCTTACTTCCTGGCCAATTCCCAGTGGATAGGCATGACATCACAGCACGTGCTTTCAGACAGAAGCTGAAATCGCTGATTGATTTCATGGTAAAACATGAAGTGTTTTGGTCTGTGCGCTGTAAAAAATTAATGAGCAATGTCGTAGAAGCAACAATCTTGACAGGACCTTTCAAAAGTGAAGATGTCCTCATTCCTTGCATTCCTATGATTCCAACGGATATGCCATTTCAATTTAAGAGATTGAAATTTCCAATTCAATTGGTGTTTGCAATCACCATCAACAAAGCTCAGGGCCAATCTTTAGAATTGTGTGCTTTAGATCTACACATGGATTGCTTCTCACATGGACAATTATATGTTGTGTATTCTGGACTCGGCAAACCAGACAATCTCTATATCTGCACAGACAATGGAACAACAAAAAATATTCTATACTTACATGCATTGTGAAATTAAACATATTAGAAACATGCACTTTTTCTTTTCTTTCTTTTTCATTTAACCAGACTGAGCCACAGCAATGCATGGTTGGGTACAGCTAGTTGATGTATAAAAATGCAACTGATTTCTAGGTATTTATTTTGTATCCTTCTACTTTACTGAATTCATTTCTCAGTTCTAGTAGTTTTTTGGTACAATCTTTAGGGTTCTCTCTATATAGTATCATGTCTTCTGCAAATAATGAGTTTTTCTTCTTCCTTTCCAATTTGGATGCCTTTTATTTCTTTTTCTTGTCTTATTGCTGTGGTTAGAAGTTTCAGTATTGTGTTGAATTAGAGTGGTGAAAGCAATAACCCTGTCTTGTACTTGACCTTAATGAAAATGCTTGTAGTTTTTGCCCTTTGAATATGATGTTGGCTGTTGTTTTGTCATATATGGTTTTTATTACATTGAGGTATGTTCCCTCTATTTTCACTTTGCTGAGAGTTTTTAACATAAATGGGCGCTGGATTTTATCAAGTGCTTTTTCTGCATCTATTGATGTGATCACATGATTCTTATCCTTTGTTTATGTGGTGTATCGCATTTATTGATTTGCAGATATTGTAACAATCTTGCATCCCTGGGACAAATCCATCTTGATCATGGTGTATGATATTTTTAATGTATTGCTGTATCTGGTTTGCTAATATTTTGTTGAGGATTTTAGCATCTGTGTTCATCAGGGATATTGGCTCAATTTTTTTCTTTGTAGTGTCTTTAGCTGGTTTTGGAATTCAGATAATGTATGCATTGTAAAATAAGCTTGAAAGTCTTTCTTCCTCTTGAATTTTTTGGTAAAGTTTGAGAAGGATCAGTATTAGTTCTCTGAATGTTTAATAACATTTAACTGTGAAACCATATGGTTTGGGACTCTTGTTTATTGAAAGATTTTTGATTACTGCTTCAATTTTACTAGCTGTAGTTGTAATCTGTTTATTTAGATTCTCTGATGCTTCCTGCTTCAGTTTTGGAAGATTGCATTTTTCTAGAAATTTGTCCATTTTTTCCACAATGTCCAATTTGTTGATATATAGTTGTTCATAATATTTTCTTACAAGTCTTTGTATTTTTTGTGGTGTCACTTATTATTTTTTCTCTTTCATTTCTGATTTTATTTATTTGGATCCTTCCTCTCTGTCTCTTTTTTCTTGATGAGTCTGGTTAAAGATTTGTCAACCTTGTTTATCTTCTCATAGAACCAGCTCATGGTTTTATTAATCTTTATTTTTTTTGTAGACTCTATTTCATTTATTTATGCTGTGATCTTTAATACTCCTTTCTTCTACTCACTTTGGGTTTTGTTATTTTTAAGTACTTTTAAGTGTAAAGTTAGATTGTTTATTTAAGATTTTTCTTGTTTCTTAATATAGGCCCACACTGCTATAAGTTTCCCCCTCAGGACTGCTTTTGCTGTATCCCATAAATTTTGGGTTGCTATGTTCTCATCTTCATTTGTTTTAAGGTATCTTTTGATTTCTTCCTTAATATCATTGTTAACCTATTTATTTTTTAGTAACATGTTATTTAACCTCCATGTCTTTGTGTGTTTTTCAGCTTTGTGTGTGTGTGTATGTGTGTGTGTGTGTGTGTGATTGAGTTCTAGTTTCATACCATATTGTCAGAGAAGTTGCTTGATATTATTTCAGCCTTCTTACATGTATTGAGACTTGTTTTGTGTCCTAAATTTGGTTTATCCTAGAAAATTTTCTATATGTACTTGAAAAGAATGTATATTTTGCTGCTTTGGGATGAAGTGTTCTGAAGTTGTTAATTAAATCCAGCTGATCTAATGTGTCATTTAAGGCTGCTATTTCCTTGTTGATTTTCTGTATAGAAGATCTATTCATTGATGTTAATGGGGTGTTAAAATCTCCTACTATGACTGTGTTGCTGTCAATCTCTCCATTTATGTCCATCAAGATTTGCTTTACATGTTTAGGTGCTCCTACATTGGGTGCATAAATGTTTACATGGGTTATATCTTCTTGTTGGATTGCTCTGTTTATCATTATGTAGTGTCCTTTGTCTCTTACTATATCTCTTGTTTTAATCTCTAGGTTGTCAGATATAAGTATTACTTCCCAAGGCTTTTTAAAAATGTCCTTTTGCATAAAATATTTTTTTTCTAACCCTTTATTTTTAGTCTATGTGCATCTTTTGTTTTGAGATGAGTTTCTTTAGACAGGGTCTTGTTTTCTTATCCATTCAGCTACCCTATGTCTTTTGATTGGAGCATTTAAACCATTCATATTTAAAGTGGTTATTGATGGGTACATATTTGTTGCCATTTTATAATTTATAACTGTTCCATCCTTCTCCTCCTCCACCTTCCTCTCTTCTTCCCATTCCCCCTTGTTCTCTGCTTCCTCTTCTTCTCTTCCTTCTCCTCCTCCTCCTCCTTCTCCTCCTCCCCCTCCTTCTTCTTCAAGATAACCCTTTAACATTTCTTGTAATACTGGTTTGGTGGTGATGAATTCCTTTAGCTTTTTCTTGTCTAGGAAGCTCTTTATTTCTCCTTCAATTTAAAATGATAGTCTTTCTGGGTAAAGTAGTCTTGATTGTATGTACATTCTTGCTTTTCATCACTTTGAATAGTTCATACCAATCTCTTCTGGACTGAAAATTTTCTGTTAAGAAATTAGCTGACAGTTTTATAAGAGCTCCCTTGTAGGTAAATAGCTGTCTTTCTCTTGCTGCTTTTAAGATTTTCTCTTTGTCTTTAATCTTTGCCATTTTAACTATGATGTGTTTTGGTGTGGGCCTCTTTGGGTCTTTTTCTTTCACTAGATTAGGGAAGTTTTCAGCCATTATTTCTTCAAGTAGGTATTTGATCCCTTGTTCTCTCTCTTTTTCCTCTGGTTCTCCTATCATGTGAGTGTTGTTTAGCATCATGTTGTCCCAAAGGTTCCTTAGACTATTCAAATTTTTTGAATATTGTGTTTTCTTTTTGCTGCTCTGATTGCATATTTTCTGCTACCTTGTCTTTAAATTGCTGATTTGCTTCTCTGTTTTATTTAACCTGTTTATTCCTTCTAATTTATTCTTTATTTAATATATTGTATTCTTTATTTATGACTGGTATTTTTAATAATTTCTATGTTATTTTTCATGCTGTTCAAGTTCTGAGTTCTTTGACTATCCTTATAACCATTTCTCTGACCTCTGTATCTGACAAATTGCTTGCTTTCATTTAATGTGGATCATTTTTCTGGAGATTTCTTCTGTTCTTACATTTAGGACATGTTTCTTTGTCTTCATATTTTGTTTATATATATTAGGTAGATCTTCTATGTCTCCCAGTCTTGGTGGGTGACCTTATGTAGTAGGTGTCTCATGGGATCCAATGGCAGTTTCCTTGATCAACTGATTTTGGTGCTCCAGTAACATCCCTTGTGTGGTTATGTGAGCCTTCTTGTAATTGAGTTTTGATTGCTATTAGCCGATTACTGTGTCAAGAGGACCCTCAGGTTGGCTGACTGTGAGGACTGACCCCAACCACAGTATAAGAGCTGCTGCGTAGGTACTGAGCACGTGAAGCAGCTTTTGCCTCAGCAGAGTCTGGTGTCTGCCAAAAGCTGCCTTTGGATATATTGCTTATGAAGCTGATGAGATCTTACTCTCATGTTTTCAGAAGATGGCTACTGTGTATGTCTGTTCTGGAGCTTCTTTGGAGGGACTCTGGTGCAGGTCAATGTCAGACACTTTCTGTAACTAGCTCTAGGCAAATTATTTTGGGACTACAAAGTGATCCACATTTTGTAGCTGCTTCTGCTGGGTCATGGTGTGCATGAGAAGGACCAAGCTGTACACCAAAGCCAACTTCCAGCA
Source organism: Saccopteryx leptura (assembly GCF_036850995.1). NCBI lineage: Eukaryota > Metazoa > Chordata > Mammalia > Chiroptera > Emballonuridae > Saccopteryx > Saccopteryx leptura. The sequence goes on along the minus strand of NC_089508.1, from coordinate 66,411,033 downwards.
GCACTGAGCCTGGTGGCTTGTCAGCAAAAGGCCCAAGGCACCCCAAGATCCAGCTCTGCCTGTGAGCTGCCTGTTTGGCTCAGTTACTGGAGGAATCTCTGGTGGTACTTAGTTGCATGAGTTATGTTCTCAGTGGGTCATCAGGTAGGGGTAAATGGTGTTCACCAACTTGATACAGGTTCAAACCTGGTTCCAGTGCTTTGCCTAAAGTCACTAGGCAAAAGTTCCTGGATATACCAAGTCTAGCTGTCCTTTGCCAGGTGCCTGCAGACCTTTGTGATGTGGTGGGCTCCCAGGGAGTAGTCAAGGTGAGGCCAGCAGACTTTATCACACCCAAAAGACTACAATTTGGCTGTGTAGAGGGATGGCTATGCAACAGTCAGGTTTTCAAGGGAAAAATGGCCCCCATCATAGAGCCACACAACCCAGTCTATCTCAGGATAAGTAGGGTGGGCCCTCCAGGAGTTGGAAGATTGGGGATGCCAGGAACCCAGAAGATGAGACTTAGCAGGGAGGCATTACCTGTCAGGTTCATGAGAAAGTGAGGGAATGTCCTCCCCCAAAAGACACACAACTTACTCACTGACACTGCTGGTCTACCTGGACCTCTATACCCTGGTCCAGGCAGCCTACTCCTCAGCAGAGCATGGGCTCCACAGAGTGAGGCAACAGGGAGTCCAGAGGGTGGGGCTATTTTATTTTTCTAGGTTGATGCCATAAGGAGGGGAATGTTCCATGCAAGAAATGTGATGTCCATGGTATGGGAGAGGAACAGCATAAGGATTCTGGTGGCTGTATCCTCAGCTCTGTCCCCAGAGTCACAAACCCCAGTGTCTCTTCACATGACTTTAGTCCACTCTGTACTCTTGCTTCCAGAGCCCAAGGTGAGTAGCTGCAAATAAGATTTTGTGTGCTGGCCCTTTAAGAAGGCACCTGTGTCTCTAACAGATTTCTATCTCTTATTGGCAGATTCCCTGCTGCTTTTCACAGTCAGATGTTATTTGGGTGCCTATTTCCAACCCTGGTGCTGTGGGCTGGGTAGCCCATCTTGAGGTTGGGCCCCATACATTCTCGGGGGAACCTTTGTAGCTGAGGTGATATCTGTCCACAATCTCAGCTATAGCTGTGGGAATAGGCTAGCCCTTTTTGCATCTCTGTTCTCCCTACCAGTCTTAATGTGGCTTCCTCTGTAAATTATCCATCATGAGACTTCTGTTCAGCTAATGTTCAGTTAGTTATTCAGGTTGATTGTTCTATATTTAGTTGTAATTCCAGTTTGGTCCTGGCAGGAGTTGAGTGTAGGTTTCAACTTCCTCTGCCACAATTTTGGATCTCTCTCCCCTACCACCGTTTAAGGTTTAAGTATTAAATAAAAAATTGAATTTAGCCTAATCACTGGAACATTTTTTAAAAATTTTCTACAGGGCCCTGGCCGGTTGGCTCAGCGGTAGAGCATCGGCCTGGCGTATGGGGGACCCGGGTTCGATTCCCGGCCAGGGCACATAGGAGAAGCACCCATTTGCTTCTCCACCCCCCCCCCTCCTTCCTCTCTGTCTCTCTCTTCCCCTCCCGCAGCCAAGGCTCCTTTGGAGCAAAGATGGCCCGGGCGCTGGGGCTCCTTGGCCTTTGCCCCAGGCACTGGGGTGGCTCTGGTTGTGGCAGAGCGACGCCCCGGAGGGGCAGAGCATCGCCCCCTGGTGGGCAAAGCGTTGCCCCTGGTGGGCATGCCGGGTGGATCCTGGTCGGGCGCATGCGGGAGTCTGTCTGACTGTCTCTCCCCGTTTCCAGCTTCAGCAAAATACAAAAAAAAAATTTTTTTTTTCTACAGAATGGCTATTATTATTATTATTATTATTATTATTTACTCTAAGAAAAGATTTAGGAAGAATGTTAAGTAAAGCATGATGAAAAGAGTTGATGGTGTACAGAGAACTTTGTAGTGCCTACGGGTTTGTTTCTTTTTAAAACATTGAAGAATTTGTTTTGTAAAAAACAAAAAAACAAACAAAAACAATTGTAATAAGATTCATTACAGTTTATGATATTATTTGTAGAAAAAGCATTAAAATGACACTGGTGTCACTCATCCTAGCTTTCTCCATCACAGATTATTGGTAGTTTACTAAGAAAGCAGGCCAGGGCAGTCAGATTATAAGGTAGCATTTCCCAAAATGTGTGTTCAGAACACAAGTCCCTAAGATAAATCCTTGTGAGATTCACGGTGCATGCTATCATGTGAAAGGCTCTGTGAAGTCCCCCAGTACAGTCACTTAATTTTGTTGAACTCAGTATTTTCTAAAAATTTTTGACCACAGAATTTTCATTCCACACATGACCTGTTAACATTCCCAAAACACTTTGAGAAAAACAGACCTAAGACAATAATACTTTCTTCTGGGGGAAATCTGCTAGCACAGTAGGTACGGAACCTAGGAGAAAATACTGAGTTTTTATAGATATGGAATTAAACAACCCAGCCTTAAATAATGATGAAAATATTTTCTAATAACACTGAAAGAATCCTATAGCAGCGTGTGTGTGTTGAGCAGAAATGAGCATGGTCTCTAGGGCATCATTTAGTGAGTACCTACATATTTATTAAGTGTTCGCACTTGATGAACATTTCTGGGTGCACAGAGTCAAACTCTGACAGAGGCATTGAATTGCTTGCTAAATATCAGTGTACTCATTTTGCTGAGAGTTAATTATAATTCTGCAGGGAAGAATGGACAGGGCAGTGAAGAGTGGGCTAGTGTGAGGGAAGGGAAATAGCTCCACCCAGCAGCCTGCTATATTTTCCTTCTGCCTGGACATAAGCAGTGCTATGAAGAACAAGGAATTTGAGTATGCTGTTGTTGAAGAAGGCAGAAAAGGCCTTCCCTTCCCTTTAGGGGCATCGTCCAGAATTTCAAGCTACTGCAAACTAATTCAAACTCAGTGTGTTTTGTCAGTCCTAATTCATACAAAGATTGTCTTGTACATCCATTTTTTTCCTTCACAAAAGAATGTTTTAAAAAAGTGGTTCACTCCTAACTACAAAATTCTATTTCAGCTATCTTTTTCTTCAACTTCCAAGAGCTCTCCATCCTAATCCTGGTAGTTCAAGTGAAAAATTTTACCATTTATTTACTTAACACATATTTCATGTCTTGTACTGGGATGCAAAGATGAGAACTAGCTGATCCTAATCCTCAAGGTACTTATCTGGTAGGTGATATAAAACATAAACCAATAATGACTAGACAAAAAAGCTTTTGATGGGTGAAATGAAAATAAAGCACACCGGAATCATTTCTGGTTGGGATAACCAAGGCTTTGTGGAGATGGCATTTAAGCGGAATGCACTCAACCTCACCACAAAGGTAGAAATTTAACAGGAAGATAAAAAGGGGCAGGCACTTCAGAAGGAGTGCTTTGAATTTACCTCTTCAAAACAATCACCAGGAGCCTGGAAAATAAACTTATTTCTCATGCTCCATAATTTCCTCATGCCAAGATCTACAGAGATGAGATCATTTCTGAGACTCTGACAAAGCAGCTCCCTCCCTGACTAGGATGTACATAGTAAAATTGCAGTTAACAAGTCTTGCTGGTCCCAGAGAGAAATTGATATTTGCTGATTGCACCGTGCTGATGTAGAATTACAAGAGTGCGTTAAAATCCTTGGTAAAGAAAGTTGAAGGCATTGCAAAAATGCATGGGTAACTTGGGCATTAATATTTGATTCACTCTCTTTTAGTTGCAAATGGCATATTTTGATGGAAGAGGCATGTGTGGATATAAATACGAATTGGAGAACCACCAGGGCCAGTGCTAGCTGTCAGCAAGACTCCGGGTTGGCAGGATGCACTCGACCTCACCCCATACACAGACTTTTTGAGGGCATATCCTAAAGTAAAAAGAATCAAGGGAAGCCTTTTTCCTGTCCATTCCGTTGCCTGAGAAAGGAGAGACTGGGAGCTTCTTGCAGCCAACAACCATACACACCCAATAAAGATGGCTAGAGCACCGACGAAGTCCAAGCGCTGTGTTCAGACACTGACATGGTGGCAAAAGGTAAGCACAGTTTCTGTCCTTAAGGAGCTTAGTGTCTAGTGGAGGGACAGACATGTAAATAGCCAGTGAACATGACAACAGAAAAATAAGTGCTTGAGGAGGAGAGGAGGGAAGGAAGAGATCCAGCAAGTGTACATTATATGGCAAACTCTATTGCATTTCACTGAAAACGTTCTTTTCTGCTTCCATTCATAAACCACCCACTTGTGACTTTCCGGATCATCATGGACCCACATGGGCATCATGGACCTTTTCTTTTTCTCTGTATTGTTCAGCTCAGCCCTGTTAGAGCAGCTTTCTTTGCCGGCGTGGAAGCGGCTTTCCTTACTGCCTTTCTATCACAAGGTTCAATTGCAGTCCTCTCAAATTCAATTAAACATAAAAGGATTTATTACACAGTATCAGGCAGCTTACAGATTTTTGGAGGCAGTCAGAGAACCAGGCTTGGATGCCACACAGCAGAAGTGGGAAGCCAGGAAGAATGCTCAATCATGCCACGGGACTGTCCCAGCAGAAAGTCCACTGCTGCTGCCACCTGTCACTCAGCACTCATGAAACCACCACTCGAGCAGCGAGACCTCTGCCAGAGCTGCTGCAGCTGAACTCAACGTGCCCGTGGCCATGCTGTCAGAGGGGCCTGTGGTCTCATAGAATTTACCTTTCTATTCCAAGTCTCATGGGGCAGGTCTGCTTGGTTGAAGCTACTCACACTCAAGGGATACTTGAAATGAAAGTTTTTGGATTCTCCTTGGGAAAAACATAATCCATAATGCAGAAAATGACCAAACTGAGGAGACAGGTTAACAAAAATCATTAGCAGTCAAAATCATCCACTTTTTGCCCTTAGAAAGTTTAATCACAGGTTTTAAAATTTAATGTTATTCAGAGTGGCTTGATACAGAATAACATTTCAACATTTTACCAGGGAGAGCAGTGCAGCCTGGACTTTTCTTGAAACATGTGGAAGAGAAGCAAAGATGGCTGGGGGCTGAGCTCCTCATTTGCTTTACTGCTGATTGTCCTCTGTGCCCCTGGATTCAGAGGCCCTGTGCCAGTCATTATATTCCTTTGTGACTTATAATTATTTGTACTTCCTCTCTTTGGGCATGTGATGGGGTAGCCTCAACCATGCTCAGAGAGTATATTACTTTTCTTTGAATGAACCAGGTAGGATTAATGAAAGGCCAAAAGTAAATATTTTGGGGATTGTGTTTCTATATAGTTATTTTAACCAGAATTTGGTGTCAAGGAGTACAGATCTTATCTAACCGGCTCAAATTTAAGGAAAGTTTGATTATAATGATGCCAAGAGGCTTCATTTAATGCCCAGGCCTCCAAAAAAGTCAGAGAAGAGCAGCAGAAATCAGTGGGTTTGTTGCCAATAATATAAATCCACAATTTGTTTGTTTCTGTCCTGCCTCTACTTGTTTCCAGGATAGGGATCTGATTGGCCTAGCTGGCCTTTTTGTTCCAAGTTGCAAGTTGCTAAGCAGCCTTGGGAAGCCCCCTCTTCAGGTCAAGTGTTCACCTTCAGTATAATCACCTGTCATGGGTTAGGAAGGAGGCTACATTTTTACTGCCCATTTTGCAAAGGCTGTGGATGGCATCAGATTTCCTGGGAAGGGACACAGTCAGGGAAGCCCATGAAAGTCTGTCTGATAGGAACAAGACTCTTCAAGGCTCTTGACTTGGCCCTTGTCCATGTCTGACAGGCTGGTGGGGAAAGGTAGCTAAAGCTCTGTTGGCATGAGGACCTGAGGAGCCACCAGAGAGGGATCTTGCCTTAAGGTCAGAGAGAGCCAAGCATGTTAGGTACCTGAGCAAGTTGTGGCAGTTGACGTGTGGGGCAAACCTTGTGGTGATTATCACTCACAGGCTTTTAGCTTGGTTTGTTATCAGGTCATGGCCCTATTGGAGAAGACAGGTGAAATTTAAAAGTCCTCTTTGAGCCTGACCAGTGGCAGCAGTGGACAGAGCATCGGCCTGGGATGCTGAGGTCCCAGGTTTGGAATCCCAATGTCACAGGTTTGAGCATGGGCTCATCCGGCTTGAGTGCAGGTTCACCAGCTTGAGCATGCAGTTCCCACTTGAGTGTGGGACCATCAATATGATCCCATGTTTGCTGGCTTGAGCCCAAGGTCATTGCCTTGAGCAAGGGGTCACTGGCTTGGCTGCAGCAACACCTTTTCCTCATCAAGACATGTATGAGAAGCAAACAATGAACAACTAAAGTGACACAACTTTGAGATGAATCTTCTCATCTTTGTCCCTTTCAGTCTGTCTCACTCACTCACAACAAACAAACAAACAAACAAACAAAAGGCCTCTTTGAAACTCAAGAATCCATGTTTTGAATTCTCTCCAAGAGGGGAGACCAATATACAAATCTCTCTCTTTAGCCTCAGAATGTGGTGGTTCTTTGGTCCTTATGGGCATTGGCTTTTGCCAGCAGGAGAGGCCTGATTAGGATAATAGGTCGACTCATTGCATCTGTTCTAGGAGAACCCCTGGGATTCCAGTCAGCCTTAGGAAGCATTTTCGAGGAGGCTGCGTGTTTGTGATGCATTGGGAGCAAGGTCCAGTGACATATGGACTTATCAGTAATATGATCTCACTTGTATCTGTAGGCTAATAGGCTGATGATATATGGAGAAATATCTGGTGCCAATTTAGTTAAATTAAGTTATAGTTATTTATAAAAATTAAATCACTTATCTATTTCAAATGAGATTACTTTTTATAATTTCGTTTGCCATCAGATAATATACCTGAATTGAGTAAATTTGAATATTCTTAAATATTTTATGAGGAGCTCAGTATTATTAAAGTAGAGGAATGACATTGCCATAAAAACTACATATATGCCACTAATTAGTAAACTTGCTACAGCTATGGGTAGACATAGTTAGTATTCAACTGTACTTATCTATCCTGAAGGGATTGACTAATAGCTGTCTCTATCCATTGTCTAGAACTTCCAAATACCATTTCTACTAGTTTCCTGTGATCATAGCCTCACATCCTAACCTCAGTTAAAAACAATGAACTAAGTTCCAAATTTTATCTATAGCACTGAATACTGAAAAAACGATCAGAAAACATGCAAAGCAGCTAGGCAAGCATACAAACGACATCAGTAAGTTTAGATGAGCAAAGCCCTCTGTATGTCCAGTCTTCTCCCAATGATGGCTGGTCTGTTCCTCAAGTGAATATTTTCAGTGGGATTGGTTGATTTCTGAATAATGAAGCTAACAGAATCTAATTCATAGTCTCTTTCTCAAAATCCCTAATATGTGTATATTTACCAACACTTATTTTTTAAAAGGGGGGGGGAAGGTTGAAGTATTTTGCCATAAAATTCTCATCTTTGAAATTAGGATTAGGCCTAGAGGAAGGTGGACAAATACATTGCAAACTTGGATTTTTAAGATCTAAATGTACTAAGCATTTTCCCTTCACTTTTTACATTTTCTGTTCTCATATTTTGTTTTCTTTGTCTCCTCCCCCCTGCCTTTTTTTTGTGGTCTCTTGCTTCTCCCCTTTCTTCCTTATTTGCTTTCTTTCCCTACCTTTTTTTCTTCCTCTTCCTGCCCCTCCTCCCCCCACCCACCTTGCACTTCTGAAGAGTGTGGGTGAGCTCTTTGGTTATCATAACTTGGAGGATTATTGGCCATGGTGCATTAGGCATCCTCCAGTAGAGGACACTGGGTAGAAGCCAGCAATATTGCCAAACATTCCTAAAATGCCCAGGGTAGCCACCCACCCTAACAGAATTGTCTAATCCCAAATATCAATAGTGCAGAGGTTGAGAAGCCTTACTTTACATAAAGATGACTTTGTATTTGTGAAGAACATGAAGGTTACATGAGTGGAGAGGGGGTCCTGCAGGGTTCTGCTCCTTTCTTTTTATATGCAAACATTGGTTGGCCCTTTAATTTAACTCTTCATCTACTACAGTGAGTATAAGGTTTATGTACATAGACCCATCTCTGCAGAAAGCACTGATTATAGTTTCAAACAAGCAGACAGAAAAACCTATTAAAGTTGTGTGTGTGGGAAATATGAATGACAACCTTTCTCTTGATTTATTTTTTCAAAATGTGTGTGTAGCAGAGGATATGGTAGGAAAAATAAATGTGAATAAAAATGATAATGATGGAAATATTCATCTAGGCATTTTCTGGGGTAAGGAAATTACATATTCTCTGGGTTACTATGACAATTGTGACAGATAGGTTTAAAAGATAAACATCAAATTAATAAAGAAAACAAGGAAGTCTATAAATCTCGGGTCTTATTGTAATTGAGATGGTTAACCATAAAGCAATGAAAGAAACCCCATAGAAAACATTTGGTTGACAAGTGGCAAAAATAGTTAAAACTTACATCAATATAGACAGGGAAATTAAGATGATAAATACTTGTATTGCCAGTTCTAATAGCCCTATTTAATTGTGGCCCAAATACCTAGATGCCATTACATCTAAGATGTGAATATTTTTGGGCCAATTTATCTGGTCACTTGACCATAGCAGACTATAGCAGAGGGAAATTGGAATGCAAAATTTATTTCCTTCTCAGATTACAAAACAGAACTACTAGCCAGGTTATAACCTAACTAAACTGGTCAGTAAAACCAATCACAGTTTTATAGAGTCTACACTAAAGCTGGAAAAGATAAACTACAACTCAGCAGAAATTTTACCAACGTTCCAGAGTTAAGTAAGAAAAAAAAAGTTACATCATACTTACTGGTAACAGCTAACTAATAAAATTAGACATAGCAGTTGAGATGCCTAGGCTACTGGGCCAGATAATACCAGGGGCCCTTGGGAAGTTTTTATACAAGGCTAGAGGGGAAAGAAGCTACAACTGGGCCCAGTACATCTCTGGCTCTTGGCTATTTTTTGGACCTTAACTGCATTACTCAGAAACCTGAAAATTTGAGTTTAGTTAATTCAATTCAAGTCCAAGTTCTTGCACATTGTAGACATGCAGACTCTGTGTTACTTATTTTCCCTCAATCTATTGCCTCCATTTGTCTTTGGGGCATTCTCTTCCTTGATTTCTAGACGCACCCCAGATCTACCTCTCCGTATTTTCCGTTGTTTCTCTGGTACTTTAGCCTCAATCTCACAACACACCTACCTTTTCGCCCTCACTATGACTTGTTTCTTATCTGGAGACATCACTTGTCTCATGTCCCTCAAGACAAGTCTATGTTTCTCTCTTCAAAGTGTTTCTTACTCCCCATGGTCTCTTTGACATCATTTCTCTTCATTCCTCAAGTATTCTCCCTGTTTTGAAGCCCACGTGGAGCTTGCTATATTCCTCTCTATACCCTGTTGCTGTTTCTGGGCTCTCCTTCCTCTTTGATTCCCCCGTGTGACATGTAGACTTTTCTTCTCTGCAACTTCTATTAATACCAGAGTGAATTCTTACATCATGTAGGCAGTTGGCACCCTCTTTCCAACTCCTTTGTCTCCTCAATGCCAATAGCCTTCATCTCTACTTCACATCAACAATTTTTATCTACAGCAATACCTTGCTATCATGCAGACTGGTCCGTACCTGAAAATTCAAGTTTGATGACTATTCTTTATGATAGCAACTTTCCATCCTTCCTACTTTCTCTTTCACTCCAACACTACCTATTCGTCAAGTTGCTCAGTTTGTCAGTTTTCTTTTGACTTCTTTCTTTCTGCACCAGCCTTAAATTGCTGCTGTTCACTGAACTATTCTCTCACCAATGCCTTGATATCTCTCTCCTGCTTATGTTTTTGACACATTTTCTACACATGTCTAACTGCATATCTAATATATTAAATACTGTTGGAGAAAGTCACAAATGACATACATATACTTGTGTCAGTACAAACTCATAGTTTCATTCTCTAGACCCAAATTCTCTCTGTTCTGGTCCTTCTATCCTAGTTGGGACCCTACTGTATTGATGATCTTCCTTTTCTATTGTGTCTTTAGCTTCTTTCTCTCTTCTGCTCTTTTGCTTAGACTAACCTATGATCAAGTTCTCCCATCCTAGGCAAAACCAGAACAAAACCTACCTTTTAGTCTATGCTGCTTTTGAGTTTTTAGACAATCTTTTCCCCATCATAGCTCATTCTGTTTACACCTTATAGTACCATTTACTAAGCCCATCAAAACCTGGCCTTGGCCACTGACACCATTCAGACCGAGTTCTCTGGTGACTTTCATAGCATGGACATTCTAGGGAATATTCTGTCCTTGTTCTATGTCAGCTTCTCTGCAGCACTTGATATTTGGGGTCCATTTCTATTTGCAAGGCTCTCACATCCCCTTCATCTTCTTCATATCAGTGGCATCAAGTGATGTGTTGACCTGAACATACCCAGTGATTGTATAAATCTCTGCCTTGCACATTCCATTTCCTCTTCTTGAGATGCCCTTTTCTCCATTCCCCTCTACCTGAAAAAGTCCCATTCATCATTCAAATTCCAGATTTGACATCACTTCCTCTGAGCTGCCCTGGCAAACTTAATTTCTCTACATTGACCTCTTATTATAAAGATTGCCTTAGCTGAAGACCTCTTCTACCTATTGAGCTTCCAAAATAATCTTTTAGTCACAATGCCTCTCCTATTTTAAATCAGAAATAGAATAATAGAGAAAACTTAGATCTTCTTCATTGCTGATAAAACCTGGTTATGCATACCTTTCTATTTGCATATAGTGTTAACGTAGAAAAACTAGTCATTCCTCTCTCTACCTTCTCTATCTTCTTTATCTTTCCTTTCATTTTAATGCCTTTTTACTAGCATCAATCTGGCTAATTAGTGCAGACTTCTAGCATTGAAGTTGACCCAGCAGAAGCATCTATAATGTTTGTTTCAAAATTTAGACTAAATTTCTTTTTTTTTAAATTCAAATTGTAAGGACACCTTTGGTCCTTTTCTTAACACATAGAATGATTTTTAAAAAGCTAAGGTTTTCCTCATAGCAGGGTACATGCCTGTGTTTTGTCAGAGAAGCATAGTGTGTGGATTTAGTTCAAATATAAACCTAATTATATTAGACAGAAAAAGAGGACAATATTGTCAGATTATTATTTTGAAGGCCAACAATTAACTCTCACATATGAATTACTCTTCAACACAACTGAGTGACATTTCATTAAGCACCTGCTATTAACTTTTAGTTTATAATTTTTCCGCAAAAAGTATTAAGTAAGAAAATGGACTGTGATGACACTGAAGTCCTATTTATAGTTGGGCTGGAAAGCTCTCTCTAGCAGTCCTCTGGGCTGGCTCCTGTCTCTTCTGTTGCTTATGTATTAATGGCACTGGTGTCACTGATCCTTCTGGGCCCCATTGCCATGCAGATTGATGGCAAAACCAGTTCTGGCCAATATGGCTTTTAGATGTTGCCTGTCTAGACAAAGTCAGGATTACTGGAAACCTGTCTCTTTTCTTTATTTCATGGATACTTTACCCTTTTGCACTTAAACCTCAGTCTCGGAAGAGACAGACATATCGTTTTAGCTCTGATATTTCACAGGGATGATGGGTTTTGTTTTATGTTATTATAGTTAGCTATATTTGGCTTTACTCTCTACTCCCCAATTCCTCCTGAGTTAGTAGAATAAGCTTACCCAGGGGGCTTGAAGGATACCTTGAGTGTTTTACATATTACTATGTGTAATAGGTTTAATATATTTTGCAATGACTCCTTGTATGTTTTTTGTCATATTTCTTTCTTCCTATATCCCACCATTATTATGGATAAGCAGGGGTGTGTAATATAAATTCTACCACTGAAGGAAGAGAGCAAGACTTTGGGGAATTCTGTGCTGACAGAAAGAGAGGAGAAAGCCTTTGTCTCCTGGCTTCAGAGAGATCATGGGAGGGATGAGTGAGTCAGAGGGAAAGTGGAGGCGTCGGCATGTTCTTGAAGGGGTCGTGCAGTGAAGAACACCCAGGGTGGGTGGTCGGAGGATTCCACATGGATCTGAAGCTGTGTTCTCTGCAATTAGGTTTTCCTACATACCCAAATACCATTTTAAAGAAGAGTGGAAGGAAATCTGAATACTAAATCTTTAAACCAAATGAGATTACTGGATATGTAAAATAAATGTTTAAACTATACTGGTCTTTTAGAGGTCAGTAGACTGGACCAAACTGACCAAATTTAATGACTATTAACTCTGTTGTCCAGGATGCTGTGATCCTGTGGGAAAGATAAGTTCAAATATGAAAACAAATAAATTACATTTTTTCTTTGCACATGTGAGTACGTTTTATTTTAAGTACATTTGGTACCCTGTTATTCATAGATAAGAAAGTATGTCTTTCTCTTTTCAAAGTATGCAGCCAATAATCATGAATGTAGGTTGGAGGTATAGGACAGGAGGCCAGCCCCAGGATAAAACTGGCTAACACACCATAAAATTGGGAAGTAGCTCTATGTGCATTAGGATTGGGGAAAGGGCCCCTGAGTGGCTTCTGTTTGGGGATTGGCTCTTGTTAGAGAAAGATGTGAGAACTTCTTTAGCCATTTTGCCTGTCAGATTGTATGGACATTGTGCTTACTCACCTACCTCCATTCCATACCAGCTGATTATTAGAGCCAGGTACAGTATTTTTTTATTTTTATTTAGTTTCACTAATATAATCAGTTGATAATGAATAAGCTTGCATTTATTTGAGCCAATGAAAGGCTAGGAAAATCTTTCTTGGATCTTCTGGAAAAGAAGTTGTGACCTTAAAAGAGAGAAGTGCCAGTTAGCCTAATGATCTGGATAGATAGCAAAGTGGGGAGATAATGAAACGGGGTTTCAGAGAGCAGGGTTGAACCTCCGATCCATTGGCCCTGAAGCCAGCCACACCTCTGGACTGATTACCTCTAGGATGAGCAAATGTATTTCTTTGTAGTTTAAGTCACTGGTAGATGAGATTCAGTTCCTGGCTGTGCCAAGCACTTGACTGAAACAGGCCATTAGTATTTTTGTCCATGGCAAAGAATGGAATTACCCAGAGAGACAAACCAGTTTTTATCACTGCTTTGATGCCAAGTATCTATTCCACAGGAAATTTTCTAAAAATCTATTTGTAATGCTTCCAAGTAGATGGGAAATTTATTAGCTTGGTAGTCAGGACGTCTGATTCTATTCCTGACTCTTGAAGTAATTAGATGGGCAAACATTAGTTTCTTTAGGTTTCTGTTTCCTCAGTTATGGGATGAAGGTGTTAGATATCTCAATTGTTAAGAGTTTAGTGTACATTTTTAAAACTATAAGGGAAGAGTGCTTAAAATACAGATTCTTAGGGTCCCTTTTATTTTATTTTTAAAGTGCTTTTAATTCTTAGACTTTTTATGTTATTTTTTATTTATTAATTTTAGAGAGAGAAGAGGGAGAGAAAGAGAGAGAAAGAGAGAGAGGGGGAGAGAGAGAGAGAAAGAGAGAGAGAGAGAGAGAGACATTGATTAGCTGTTTCACTTATTTATGCATTCATTGGTTGATTCTGGTATATGCCCTGACCAGAGATCAAACCCACAACCTTGGTATGTTAGGAAGACACTCCAACCAACTGAGCTGCTGAGCCAGAACCTTCTAGGGCCCCTTCTAAAGATTCTAATGAACTTTTAGCAAATGTAGTATTAGAGATAATTCTAATGCAAAGTGACTCAAGTGCCACATTGAGGAAATCTGAACTAGAGATACAATAAGATTCTTTCAAGTTAACTTGGAGTCCAATTTGTTTTACCTCAACAGTTCTTACCTGTACATGCTTACACTTCTTTCTTCTCAGTTGTGAAGAAGCCATGGGTTTTAACAATGAACATTTACTGGGATGGATTACCAAATATAAGGGGTTATAGGATCACCAAGCAGGAAGGAACTACAACAGGTCAATGTAGTTCACCTCCCTGCTTCTGAGCTAGACCGCATCAAAAATGCCCAGATAAATGATTGTATGCTTTTGTTCACAGGGATTTCAAGAAAGTGATACCATATCTACCCTAGGTTGTTGCTTCCTGTAAACTTTTTCTAAACAGACAGGTCAGGGAGTCATATAGCCTGAATAATTACATAGTTTCACTTGAAGATTTTCATATTAGCTTGGTATGGATGCCTGACTGTCAAAGAATTGGGGGCAGGGGAACAAAACATTTGGAACTAATATTATCCTGAGTACCATTTAAACATTGAAGATTCGAAAAGGAATTCTTGACCTCATGAGTAATAATGCCTAAACTGGCTATATAAGGAAGACTGGTTAAGTTGAAGTTCACCATAGAGAGAATGCTAACAAATGGAAGTTCTTCCTTAGAGTTGGTTTAATTTCCCCCTGCCGTGATTTAAGCTGGTTTTCTTATATGCTTCTCTGTGGAGTAGAAATAAATTCTGGTTACCATTCTCTTCACAATATTCCTTCATTCTTTTGAAGAGATATTAACTTTGTCTTCAGACTTCTCTTTGTAAGGCTAAAAAGTTCTACTTCTCTTAATCTTTCCTCATATGTTCCATATTTCAAACATTAATATTAATTATGTGTCCCTGGATTTTCTCCTAATTTCCTACATCTTTAAGTAGTAAGTGGCACTGTAAATAACACCAAAATAATTGCTTAGGCCATTGAAGGGTGAAGTTTCCATGTATTTCTTTTGTACAGAGAGTGCAGTGTAGTAGGATGAGTATGGATTTTTCAGGCTGCCTGGGTTCAACTCTCAGGACTGACACTTTGGCAAGTTAATTAAGCACTGACTTTGGTTTGCTTGTCTGTGAAATGGGTGTAATAGTGCCTATCTCATAGGTTATTCAGAGCACTTGTAGCTATTATCACAGAGGAGTAAGTGATGGAAAAATAGAGAATACAGAAAGAGTACCAGCTTTCTAAAATAAAGCTAGCTTTACTTATATGGAGACCGTTATATGTAAATGGTATAAGGATCACGATCTATGAAACAAGAACCTCACGGTTGGAAGTGAGAAACTCTACTGTTGCATGCACTGCTGGCTCGCAGGAACAGGTGGCAACATACTTGGCTTTGGGGCCCTTCTCTCTCTCTCTTTTTTTTTTTTTTCTTATTGAAGCTGGAAACGGAGAGCAACAGTCAGACAGACTCCCGCATGCGCCCGACCGGGATCCACCCGGCACGCCCACCAGGGGCGACGCTCTGCCCACCAGGGGGCGATGCTCTGCCCCTCCGGGGTGTCGCTCTGCTGCGACCAGAGCCACTCTAGCGCCTGGGGTAGAGGCCAAGGAGCCATCCCCAGCGCCCGGGCCATCTTTGCTCCAATGGAGCCTTGGCTGCGGGAGGGGAAGAGAGAGACAGAGAGGAAGGAGGGGGTGGGGGGGGAGAAGAAAATGGGCGCCTCTCCTATGTGCCCTGGCCGGGAATCGAACCCGGGTCCCCCGCACGCCAGGCCGACACTCTACCGCTGAGCCAACCGGCCAGGGCCTTCTCTCTTATTAGCTATATGATTCCCTCAAAAGTCTTGGGATGCAGTGGATGCATCCATAAAATAGAACTAACAGCAACACATATCATGAACAAAATAAAGTTTTCAGTTCCTTTTGGAGATCTAGTATGTGAGTTTCTGATACTAAAGTTTGGTTAAGGACTTGTTAGGAATATAAAGTCACCAATAATGGCAAGTAACAATCTACTGAAATAGCAAGGGAGAAAAGATGGAAATAAATGAACCTCTGAAACTCTCTTCTAAATACCAAAATCCAATAGCAGAACCTTAATCCAGGTTGGTTTTATTTTTATTATTTTTTCAAGTTAGTTTTAAAAGGATGTTTTTTCATCTCATTTGGAGATAATATAGTGTGATGGTTTATTGTGTAGGCACTGCATGGACTTGAGTTTATGTTTTGACTATGGAATACTAGTCACATTACTTTTCCTCTTGGGCCTCAAATTGAGTTTTATCTGTAAAACAGGGATATCTATGCCTACCTTACAGGGTTGTTTTAGGAATAAAAATGAGAGAATATGTGTAAAACACTCAGCAGAGTGACAGTGCATTGTAAGTGCTCAATAAATGGAACCTGGTATGATGTATCCTTCTCTATTTTGGGGATACCAGAAATCAAAATAATGAACACTTCTTGGTCTTTCTGAACACATGTAATTTGAATGCTGTGCCTTGTGTTTACCTGTGAGAGCCTCAGGTGTTGGGGAGCGAAGTCCAGGTGATGACGTAGAAACAGTAGAAACAGGGAATGGGATGGTGGTTCCAAATCTGAACACATTTGCTCAAGTGCAGTGTTGGTGGGGGATGAAGGGCAGGGCCAGAGGAGAACTGAGGTGGGGGAGGCAGGAAGGGAAGCCACATGTGATAATGCAAACCACATTTCCTGGCTCAGCCACTTAGTTCTTTCCCTTGGGAAATTTTTACTGGTATTTTGCCTTACTGTGAGTCTTTGCACTTCCTGTTATGAACTGGTTAAGAAGATAATTATAACATAGTTATGGGAAATGGTAATGAAATATACCTTACTATACGGCAAGGGAACCATACTTCTGCTGTTTGGGAGAGATGGGAAAAGCAAGACCACTTTCTTAAAGTAACATTTATTACTTTTAAAATCATAAAGTCATATTATCTTATTTTAGAAACTTTTCAAATCCACAGATATACAAGGATTATTAAAATGACAAATGTTCTCATCATTTAGTGATTATTACAGTTTGTATTTTGTCAAGTTTTCTTTTATTTTTAAAAATTTTTGTGATTATAAATGCACTTATGCATTCATTTTAAGTAGAGCATATGATATTTAAATGATTCATATAATATTTAAACAAAATCTGGATAAAAATTATATAAAAATATATACATATACATATGTAATTTTACATCCTGCTTTTAATAATGTATGGTAAACATTTCTTCATATAATTACATTTTTTAGAAGTGCATAATATTATGTTTTGTGTTTACAATATAATTTATGTAACCAGATTGGCATTAAGGTTATTTCCAATATTTTTTATGTTATAAATGAAGCTGCTATCCATAAAAATTTCTATGCACACCTGTGGTTATTTCTTTGGGATAAATTTCCCCCTAAATATGTTAAAATTTGCTACATGATGCCAAGTTAACTTCTAGGAAGATGGTGGCATATTACAGTTTGCTAGCAATGTATTAAAGTTTTTATTTTACTTAACCATCACAAATTAACATAATTATTTTTGAATCTTTGTTAGTTTACTATGTACAATAGTTTCTTATTGTTCTTGTAATGTGTGTACGTGTGTACATGTGTTAGGTTTTGAAAAATAGGTGAATTTGAAAGAATTGTTGCTAATTTGTATTTCTTTAATTTGATTTCTATTAATATACTTTGACCATAAATGAAATATTTTTACTTATTTTCTTATGAGTCTATATATACACTTGTATATGTATGTTTACGTTTACATGTCTATTAAGGTTACATTGCCTATCATAAATATAACATTTTCTCTAGGTTTTTCATTGGTATTTGTATTTTGTTTATGATATCTGATATGACTTTTTAAAATTTAGTGTATTCAACTCTAACTCTATCAGTACTTTGCTTGGTGTTTTTTTTTTTTTTTTAAATAAATTTTTATTAATGGTAATGGGATGACATTAATAAATCAGGGTACATATATTCAAAGAAAACATGTCTAGGTTATTTTGTCATTAAATTATGTTGCATACCCCTCGCCCAATTGGTGTTTTTAATGCTTAGAAATTTCTGATATCAATGTACTGCTTTTGATAAAAATTCAATTTTTATGGTTTATTTTTATTTGTAAAACCATTTAATCTATCTTAAATTTATTTTGGTGTAGAATAAAAACATGCAAATTGGTTCTTTTTTGTTTGTTTGTTTATTTGTTTTCTGTCTTTTTGGTAAGACACATAGATTTCCCTGAGCCAACTAAAGACTGTGGAAGCAAAACAATCTGTCTCTGAGCCACTGCAGGGCCATGTGAGGCAGGACAGAAGGGGTCAGTTACTGGCCTCTAGCTCGTGGGGAGTCTTAAGCTACAGGCTGGTGCTGCTCTTAAGCAGAGCTGGCCTGTTTCTGTATTAAGAGAGAGGCATTTAGACACTTAGGCTCTCAAGGTTCCTAGTAAAGTCATAGAAGCAACAATCTTCTGTTGATTGAATTTTAACTTAATTTAATTTCCTTGGCAATCACAGATGGTGTCATCCAGCAGCTAGGGGCTAAAGAGGAGCACTCTACCCACCCAAAGAAAACATATTGAATTATAGTCAGAAACACAAGCAAGTGGAAATAAAGGTATGACAAGCAACAGTGAGTTGCAGTGTGAATTCTCAGCACAGTGAAAGGCAGGACTGGTCTCCATCAAGTGCTTCGTGCAAGTTTAAACAGTAACACTGATGTCACCTAGGAAGACTGTTTTCAGAGTTAGACTCCACAGGGAGGGTTCAAAAATGTTAAACAAAAATGATGAAGAAAACTGTAAAGTGTACTTCTATGAATAGAGTCAACACAGTTAAAATTGCATTTGACTGGAAATAACAGAAGAAACTTTTTTAGCAAAGAATAGAATTTTATCTCAATCCAGAGCAGGGATGGGGAGGGACAATATGGCAAAGATGAAACACCTTAGCTTTGATGATTGTGTTTCATCTTTGCCATATTAACATCTTTATTGTAAAAAAAAAAAAAAGATAAGTTTTTGATGTTTGACACTTCATGTTGCCTGAAATTACAAGGCTTTCTGTTTGTGAGTAAAAAGATAGGGGTGGGCGATGTGCCTCATGTGGGGAGGAAGGCACTCAATCCACTGAGTTATGCAGGAGTCAGACAGGAGGGGTTCTGAATCATCCTAGGACCTCTGCCTCCAGATGTGTTATTTATTCACCCAGTTAACAGCCATTTCCTGTAATCAGTAAAAGCTGATCAATCGTCCCGATGAAGATGGAGCCAAGAGGTTTCTGGCCAGGGATATGTCTGTGTCGTTTCTGATCTACCCACATGATGGAGTGGAAGGGAAATAGCTACAATCTTTGCTGAAAAGAACACTGAGTTCTCCGCCCATCTGCTGTGGTCCTCCTCACTGCTGGGTGTTAAAGCTCAGGCCCCGGCTATTTTCTGATGCAACCCTGATATGATGATGCTCTCTCTCCCTGTCAGTCTTGGCTATGTTTTGGATGTTTTAAGCCACATTCATTGGGTTATGAACTCACCATTGTTCATCCTCTCCCCCCCCCTCCCAATTTTGGTGAATAAATAGTATGCTTTCACAAAAATTTGTTAAAATGCAACCCAGATAAGCAAGTGCATCTAAAGGTGGCTGTCAAATACAAACTGCCCCCCTACCCTTTCATAGAAAACCGGCACTTTGAAATGCTCAAATTGTACTATTTTCTATACCCTTGTAACAACAGGTCAGGTGCCAAAGCTTGATGAACGAGATAGAATCGCACAATGGGATCAAAGGGCCAGCCAGCCCAGTTCATTTCCAGAGGAAAAGCTTACTGGTACACAATGGAGAAAAAAGGACTCGGCGTGAAACCAATTCTTCCCTGAGGTACAAATATAAGAGAAAGGGCATCCTCAGGAGCAGTTATCCCTATGGTTATAGTAGTTTTGTAAGCCAGGCCTCCTCACAGAGAAGTAAATTATTTGATGAACGAGAAAAACATAAGCAGTTCATGCGAATGAAAAGGAAACCCTTGTTCAAACTATCTTAAAAATTATCTGGATAATTCAGGTGAAAGCAGCCTTTTCTTTCTTCTGAATTATTTAGGTAATTGATTAGGTCCATCTGTTCCTTTTCAGAGAACTCAAGGACCAAATGCTTTTTTGGCATTTCCTTTTCTATTCTTCCCTTTTATGTGACTTACTCCTGTCTGAATCAGGAGGTTCTGTGAATAATCACCCACCAGCTGTCACTGGTTCTATTTTCACCTGTTCTAGTTGTAAATCTGAGCAATCCCAACCCGCTGGGGTGGCATTCCCCAACTGACTGAGAGTACCTAAGTGGTTCTTCGGCTACAAGATTATCCTATCATTGGCCACTTTAAAAGGTGTGATTAGTCTGCCTTTTAGGTATGTGCAATCTAATTGGTGGTGCCGGATAGAATTTTATTTGCAGAAGACAGCTTATTACAGGGCTGCTTGTCTTGACACATGAAAATTCAGGAACCTGATTGTGGTGGTTCTGGCCAGAACAGTGATTTGTTTTTAAGTGGTAATTTCAGTGGCACACGGTTGTTTTTTTCCTGCTGGCTTTTGTCCTACTCTATGTGATGATGGAGCACTTCAAACTCAAGAGAGCAAATAGAAAAACATCAGGATTTGGCTCTTAGAAACGGCCTGTGCCCTGACAGAGAGCCCTCACCAGCTGAGTGCTTAGACCCCAGTGCAAATATGCATGCCCACTCATCGAATGAATAACCCCCAACTGTAATACATAAGGGGACGCAATGTTATAGTGGAAGTGTTCATTCTAATATAATTTAATTTTGTAGCCAAAATATAAGTAAGCTGTGTGATTGATATGGAAACAGATCTCTAAACTTGAAACCCAAACCCTTGGGTTCAGGTGTCCCCTTTGATAATTATTAGGCTCATAGCCTTGGATTAACCACATAAATTCTCTGAGCCATGGGTTCCTCATTTGAACCTCTCTGAGTTGCCATGAGATTTGAATGGGAACCTGAAAACACTTAGTGGTAAAGAAGCTATGTCACAATAAAAAATATGACAAAGGTTAGGATAATAGCAACATGCATCAAGCACCTATTTTATTTGTCAGGCATTGTTCTGACTACTTTATAGCTGGTCACTCATTTAATTGTCATCATAACCTCTGTGAGATGTATACTGTCATTATTTATTCCATGTTTTAGTTGGAGACTCTACCAAAGAAGGGTTAAGTAACTTGTCTGAGGTAACTCAGCAGAGAGATTCTGGCACGGGAGCCTGAGAGCTTAACTCTTCTACCTATACTGCCTCTCTAGGAGCAGTGGGCTTGGGTAAGTGGGTGTGGGTCTTTGAGAAGTACCAGTCTTGTCTTTGTTTTGGCTAAATTGGCTAACTGGCTGGCCTACCCCATAAAGACCTACTTGTTCAGGGATGCCTGAGGCCTCTATTATGTGGGGCCATTGGACATGGTAGCTGCTGCTGATATCAGTGTAGCCATCTGTGTCTGCCCCCACCTCCCTCCCAGCCCCTCACTCGCTCTTCTGGCTCCCCTAGGAAGCTGTTGTGCCAAAGTGGTAGGCTGTATGAGAGATGGAGGAACAGGATGAAACCCTATGGGGCCACTTTACAGGTCCTCCTTGAATTTGTCCTTTTCTCTTTTGTCACTTTCAGGATTCAGCCATGATTACTGCCCACTAGAGAAGCAGGAACCTGCATGCCATCCTGTACTGCACCTGGGGTCCGTACCACCTTCCTCTTGTCTTCAGTTCAGTGCCGATGCTGCTTGACCAAATCTGTGCCTGATTATTGGGGGCTGATCAACTCAAGTTCCATGAGGCCCAATGATTGACTCCCTGGACCGTCTTTCTTGAGAGAAAAAACAAATCATCAGGAATTTGGAACATATGTTTCTTAACCCCCCTGATACCTTGCTATTTGTTGTGCATGAAATTTCACATGGTAAATCATGAAATCTTGGCAAGATTCTGCTTGTTTGCCAGTGAATTTTGATTTGGTTTTAGAGCAGTGGGAAATACAAACACAATTCGGTTTGAAAATTATTCAAGAATCATTTTAATGCTCCCAGGAGATTGCTTTACTAATGCATATGAATTTCTTCTCCTTATCAGAATTTAACCACTTCAGGGTGGCTATTGATTAGAAAGAAGATATAAAAATCTTTTAGGTTGAGACCGTTTGTGAACTGAGATAAATTATTGGACACTTGCTCATATTTACTTAATGCTTTAGAGCAGTGGTCCCCAACCTTTTTTGGGCCACAGACCAGTTTAATGTCAGTAAATATTTTCACAGACCAGCCTTTAGGGTGGGACAGATAAATGTATCATGTGACTGAGACAAGCGTCAAGAGTGAGTCTTAGATGGATGTAACAGAGGAAATCTGGTCATTTTTTAAAAATAAAACATCGTTCAGACTTAAATATAAATAAAATGGAAATAATGTAAGTTATTTATTCTTTCTCTGTGGACCAGTACCAAATGGCCCACGGACTGGTACCGGTCCATGGCCCGGGGGTTGGGGACCACTGCTTTAGAGAGATATAAAAGAGTATTGGAGATCTTAAATTTTATGTAATATGACACCTGAAAATTCATTTTGATTTTCTTTATAAAATATTTTAATCTTGTTATAAAAATGATAATGAATAATAATAGCTATTATTCATAATAGCCACCTTTTCTGTGTTAGAAACTTTCTGCAATCTCTGCTATTCCTCTCAGGCATCTTTGCAAGAGATTATAATTTACTTTATGTGTGATAAAAGTTTATTGTACCCTGAGAGAAGTTGAGTAACTTGCCCAGGACCACAGATTGGATAATCAGGAGAGCTGGAATACAAATCGTAGACATTGTAACTCCAACTCCACAGTATCTCAGTCCCACTGGCTCCTGAGAAGGAAGGGGAAGGTATAGAACTTCAGTCTCAACCTTTCTCTGATGTGACTGGTTAGTGACTGTGATATTACAGCCTCAACCTGTGCTTGGCCAGTCAGCTAGGATCAGCCAGGAATCTGAAAGGGCTTCAAGGGAGAATTCTAGAATAGGTTCCTTTCACTGGATTAGTGGAATAGCAGAGCATAATGTTTAAGCATTCAAATCTGGAGCCCTGGCTGGTTGGCTCAGCCGTAGAGCATCGGCCCTGCATGTGGAAGTCCTGGGTTCAATTCCTGGCCAGGGCACACAGGAGAAGCGCCCATCTGCTTCTCCACCCTTTGCCTCTTCTTCCTTTCTGTCTCTCTCTTTCCCTCCCACAGCCTAAGCTCCACTGGAACAAAGTTGGCCCAAGCGCTGAGGATAGCTCTATGGCCTCTGCCTCAGGCACTAGAATGGCTCCGGTTGCAGCGGAGTAACACCTTGGATGGGCAGAGCATTGCTACTTGGTGGGCATGCTGGTTGGATCCTGGTCGGGTGCATGCAGGAGTCTGTCTCTCTGCCTTCCCGCTTCTCACTTCAGAAAAATACAGAAAAAGAAAAAAGAAAGTTCAAATCTGGAGTTACCCAGATTTGGTTTCAATCCTAGCTTTGTCAGTCTGGGCAAGTTCCTTATTCTCTCTGAATTTTAGTTCTTAAATTGTAACTGGAGCATTATAATTTTATATTGTTTATGTGGATTAAATAAGAGATTGTAGGTACAGCATTTAACATAATGTCTGGCATGTGGAAGGCTCAATATTGTCATTTCTCTTTTTTTATGTATTGCTTTAAAGGGAGAAGAGCTCACAGTTGGCAGAGGCCATTTCCATTGCTCAGATGATAGCTTTATTCACATCTTTACTTGTTTCTCCTGTGCACCAACATTCCTTAAATAGTTAACACTGTGTACCTTTGAAGAAGAAGAAGGTGAATTTTAGCTTATATTTGTGTATAATTTTATCAAATATTTAAAAAATATTATTTAGAAAATCAAATTTAATAGGCTGACGTTGATCAATAAGGGTACATAGGTTTTAAGTAAATATTTCTATAGCATTAGAACTGTTAATTGTGTTGTGTGCATATCACCCAAAGTCAAATTATTTTCTGTTACCATATATTTGTTCCTCTTTACTCCCCTTCCCCACCTTCCTCCTCCACCTTCCTCTCCCACAACTCCCCCTCCCCCTGTAAACACTTTACTTTTATCTATGTCCATGAGTCCACATTTTATCAAATACTTTTAAATGCATCATGCATATATCATTTCACATAATCTTTGCAATGACATTGGATGTTCTATAAGTAGGTGTCCTGTTCCCATTTAATAGATGAGGAAGCCTGGGTTCAGCTCAAATTATTTATTAAGAACACATTGCCAACAGATGACAAAATCAAGACTTGATTCCCAGTCT
Organism: Saccopteryx leptura; assembly: GCF_036850995.1. Lineage (NCBI taxonomy): Eukaryota > Metazoa > Chordata > Mammalia > Chiroptera > Emballonuridae > Saccopteryx > Saccopteryx leptura. The sequence continues at coordinate 66,386,977 of NC_089508.1, read as the reverse complement.
TCAGACTCTACTTCCAGCTTTCTCTTTAGCACACAAAACCCAGGTTTTGTAGAACCCTTTGGGTGACTGGTCATACCACCAATTTAATGAAAACAAGCACTCATATTTCACCTGTTGTGCAAAGCACTTTATACATGTGATCTCATTTAGTCCTCAGAAGAGCCTAGGCAGTAGATACTGCTCTACAGGTGAGGAAACTGGGGCTTAGAGATGTTAAGTGGCTTCCAGTTACATGTTACATGAATGTGATGCTGTTTTTTTTTCAATCCCGAGATCTTACAATGCTATCCTCTCTTTGGTGTAATTCCTTCTAGAACCAGTTACCCTATGAATTCTATAATAGTAAGGAACTCGGATCTATGGCCAAGACACTTGTAAGTTGGTCTTGCTCAGGTTGCTGGGGGGAGTGGCTACTTTCTTGGGTTGGGTCCAAGCTCCCTCTTTCAAACAAGAGGACCATAAAGCCCTGGGGACATGGTCTGTGAGCTGGGGGCTCAGAATTACATGAAGATGTAGGGAAATTTATTCTTTTTCTATTAAGACCAATGTGGAAATTCCACCTCATTTTGGACTTTTTGGGTTCTGTTAATGAATCCCCTAAGGACATGAACTTATTGGCCAAATCTATGAGGGGCCACTTGGGTGGGAAAATTTTGGGAATCCTGATTCAGCTAATGTGCAAAGTCTATTCCCTACTCTGGCAAATTATGAATGCAAGGATTACAGAACGACAGTTGCTATTTGCAACTCATTGCAGCAAGAAGCTGTTGGCCATTGATTAGCAATGGGCACATTTTTCACCAAGGCTTTGCCCTCCCCTTGCTCTACTAATCCTGTTTGCAAGCATTTCCCATAGAGATTGCTACTTTCTAATAATGAATAAGCTGGCACTTGTAAGTTCAAACTGGCAAATTGCCATCAGACATTTATTAGCTCTGAATTAATGGGTCAAGACTCAAACTTTCCAGTAAAAAGAGCAAGACAAACCCTTAGGATTCAAGACTCTTAAAAACATCCCCATTCACATGACGTTACAATTTTTTTTTTTTGCAGTCCTCACAATTAGTATTTTTTCTTCCCCTCTCTTGTAGAGTTTGTTTGTAAGTAAAATTGTGAAAAAGACTTATTTTTCAACCATTTTTGAAGCAAGGAAAATTGTCAACTCCGGAAAATGTTCACACTGTAGTCTTGGGAATTTTGAATGGGGCTGGTGTTCTGGCAGAAGTTACCACTTACTGTGCAAGATCCTGGAATATATCAGGAGACTAACATGGCCACTACCTGTGAGTTTGGTAGGGCAGGGGGAGTCAAGGCAGTCAGCCTGGAGAAGAAAAGACTCCAGCAGCTACGTAGAGTGTCTGAACATTGCAGGCAGGCTGACCTGGGAGAAGCATTCTTAGCACTCTGACAACTAAACAGAGACCACTGGTGGGAAACCTTGGGACACAGATTTTGATTCAGAAAGAGAACAGAGTTTCTAGAATAGTCAAAGAAGATCAAAGTTTCAATGACTGCTTCAAGAATGAATCATTAGGTCTTTTTCCTCTTGGAATAACCAAGAGGAAAAAGAAAAGAAGGAGAAGCTTACTTCAGAGAACACATGCTATGAACTGAGACTTTTCTTGACTAACTCTTTTTATCTTCTCAACACCAGTGCAAACTGTAGGCTATTCCTCTCATTGTACACAGCGAGAAAGAATCAAAGACCTACATGGCAGGGATGACCAAAGAGAGGAAGAAGCAGGTTCACTGGGAGACAGGAGATTGGATGATGGAAGGGGAAGGAAACCATGTAGTATTTCAGGTTTTCAAAATGAACCGGTTAGCTAGAAGGGCTACATCATGATATTTAAATTCCCATTGGCAGCTTCAGTAACATAGAATTGAAGGTTGTTCAGACTGGAGTGATCAAATAACTGTAAGCCAGTGTCACCTATGTGGATGCTAAACAATCATGAAAGATGCAAATAATTATGAGAACAAAGCTAGAGTCATGAAGGAGAAGGTACAATCACCATCCTAAAGCTTCCTAAAGGAGTGGATGGTGCTGGATTTATTTTTTAGTTTATGCATTTTTTTTACTTTTTAAAATTTATTCATTTTAGAGAGGAGAGAGAGAGAGAGAGAGAGAGAGAGAGAGCAAGAGAAGGGGGGGAAGGAGTAGGAAGCATCAAATCCTATATGTGCCTTAGTGGGGCAAGCCTAGGGTTTCAAACCAGCAACTTCAGTGTTCCAGGTCAATGCTTTATTCACTGTGCCACCACAGATCAGGCCACTAATAGCTTTAAAAAAAGGAAGATTATTGTTATTTGGTAGAGAAACAATGATCTGGAAGCTGCCTCCTGAGTTCAGTAATCTGTCTTCTTCCCACCGATATCCAAAATATTAATTGTTTCAACATGCAGAATTATTATGCTTAAAGTCAGTGTGGCCAAAATAGAGCAAAGAATGTAGCTTCTGTCCTCAAGGGTTTGAATTCTGATTGGGTGGATACAACATGTACTCATGAAGCAAAGGATGGGAGTCTTAGGTTTGGAAAACATTTTATACTTTTGGGTTGGGGCCTTGAAGAAGTTAGCTAAAAGTGAGGCAGTTTGGCATAGAAGGTAAGGCTCCCTTAAGAATTTCATTGGAGGGAAGGAGCAATACCACCGAGGGGTGATTGGCAAGGTGTGTTCAGAGAGTGGTCAGTGAGTTTCTTGGAACAGAGGGGACTGAATTGGTGAGAAATGTTATCTTAAAAGAAGACTTGGACCTTACTCAAATGAAGCTAAGAAGTTTAAATTTAACTCTGATTCTGTGGTAATGGTCCCCAGTGGAGGGAAAAAAGATGGCAAGATTGTAGTCAAAGAAAATGGCTCATCAGGGTGCAATTGAAAGGAAAATTCATCTCCTGTGTTGCAGCTACTAATTTCTGGCAGATGATTTTCAAATCTGTGTTGTTAATGTCCACATTTCCCTCTCAACCTTTTCTACCTGTTTCAATGATGGCTACGTTTGCCAAGTCAAATACCAACATTGTTATTCTTCTTCATAACCATGCCTTCCCTGGTTATGTGTCCTCAGTGGCCCTGCTCTGCTCTGATACTCTTTAAGAATGAATCATCTGAGGTTATCCCCAAACTCCCTTTCTTCCTACTTTTGATATTTAATGGTTGATTATTGTGTGCTAAGCATTGTGTTGGGGAAACTGAGTTGAATAAGTCTTGGTACCTGGCCTAGAGGAACTACCAAGTTACCTAGAGGAAATAGTGTGGAAGGCACACTTGGTGATGGTGACAGAAGACCTCTTGGGAGTGACACTGGCAGGCTGCGGTGAGGGAGTCAGGAAAGGCAACGTGATGGTGATACCCAGAGCAAGGATGAGGAGGTGAGTAGGAGCTAAAACAGGAGAATTGAGGATCATTTAAAAAAGAGGGAAATATATATACAAAGCACAGAGATGAAAACAGTGACTATTTTTGAAGCATCAGGTGAGGCAGGGAGTGTTCAGAAACGAGGCTGGCTGGTTAGCCTTTACCCAGCGATCCTAGCCTGATCATTTCTATTCATTTCCCCAGATATTATCTTGACAGAGCTGGATTATTTTATCACTGAGGCTACCTGGAAACACACATTTAACTAAGTTCTGTGCCTATAGCTCATGCTAATCTTTAGTTCTTACAATACCAAATAATATTACTAAAAGGATTCTCAAATCTGTTTTGAATTATATATAACTTCCCAATGTTTTAAGATATTTTGCTAGAAATGCCTACTTTCCCCACTCTGTGTTATCTAGCTGTTAGCATCATTACAGTTTGTGTGGGATGGGGTCCTTGATGAGACCACCTTGCTGTTCCTGAAATCATACCTGCATCTGCAGCATCTACCTCCCACTGGAAAGCCACGCCTATACTTTCCTTCCAATCCCATGGAGGCTCCTGCCTTTCACTTACCACTCCTGCGTAGAGTTAGTCACTGCTTTTAGATATTTTAAAATTTATTTATTTATTTATTTATTTATTTATTTATTTATTTATTTATTTATTACAGGGACAGAGTGAGTCAGAGAGAGGGATAGACAGGGACAGACAGACAGGAACAGAGAGAGATGAGAAGCATCAATCATTAGTTTTTCATTGCGTGTTGCAACACCTTAGTTGTTCATTGATTGCTTTCTCATATGTGCCTTGACCGTGGGCCTTTAGCAGACCGAGTAACCCCTTGCTGGAGCCAGTGACCTTGGGTTCAAGCTGGTGGAATTTTGCTCAAACCAGATGAGCCCGCGCTCAAGCCGGCGACCTTGGGGTCTCGAATCTGGGTCCTCTGCATCCCAGTCTGACACTCTATCCACTGCACCACCGACTGTTCAGGCTGCTCTTAGATTTTTACTTTGAGGATTCTGTTCATTTTAAACTGCAGAATAAAATATTCATATTATTCAATTTTGCTTATGTAATACTTACTTAGAAAACTTCAGGAAAATGTGTGTTTCTCTTGATTAAATGGTATGCTTTTTAAATTTTTATTTTATTCAGTGTGAAGAGGGGAAGCAGAGAGACACACACCTGCATGTGCTCCAACTGGGACCCACCAGGCAAGCCCACTAGGGAGAGAAGGTCTGCCCATCTGGGTGTTGCTCCATTGCTTAGTAACCAAGCTCTTCTTAGGGCCTGAGGTAGAGGCCAGCGCCCAGGGCCAACTCACTTCAATCGAGCCATGGCTGCAGGAGGGGAAGAGGGGGGGAGAAGTGAGAGGGGGAAGGGTGGAGAAGCAGATGGTCATTTCTCCTGTGTGCCCTGACTGGGAATCGAACCTGGGACATCGACATGCTGGGGTGATGCTCTACCACTGAGCCAACGGGCCAGGGCCAATGGTATACTTTCTTTGAGCATATAATGAGAACCATTTATTTTTTCCTCTGGAAGCTCAGGGCTAACTTTAATGTTTAAGTGTAGTTAGTAGCTGTGTTAGGTAGACTGTGAACTCAGTGTGTTGTACAGACCTTTGAAACACAGGATGCTGATCAGCAGACAGTGTCAGGTAATGAACTTCTTGTCATTAGAACTGTACACACCAGGTTGGAAGACCACACATCAGAATTACTTAATATCAGATTTTATACTTGAATGTCTTCAATGGAAGGGGCAGAAAGGATTAGTAACAGCTAAAGTAGTAAACAGTGGAGTGAAAATTTAAACCTACACACTATGGCTTCCCTCCTTTCTCTTAACTTTCTTGCCATTCAGCTCCCCCAGGTAATCAAGGAGAAGGATCCAAAAGGACTAATGAGATGGGATAAAAACCACAGAAAGCAATTCTGTATCAGGGTATATATTTGAGCAGAAGTTTAAAAATGTGCTGTGATTCCTACCCTCTATTCTATATACTTGATGTTGTTAATCAAGTACCGACCTTACGCATTGCTCCTCCAGGTCAATTCAGAATCTCTAAATTATAAGTAGAATGCTCTATTTTTTTTTTTTTTTCAGAAAAGTGAGAAAATTGACTAACTACTTTCTGGCAGATGATTTTCAAATCTATATTGTTAAAGCCCACATTTTCTTTTCAACCTTCACAAGCTGCTTCACTGATACCTATCTTGCCAGAGATACCTACCTTATGAGTTACATGCTAAAATCTTTTCATATGCATTGGTAATGCTTTTCCCACATTAATTTGCCAGGCAATATTAATGGCATCAAGGATGCAGTAGTGAATTAAACTAACTCTGTCTGAGTGCAACTTAGACTGCAGGAACACAAGCAACAAATATTAACTACAACAGATAAAAACATTATATAGTATATTAGGAAAGGCTAGATGATGTGAATACTGAGGTGACCAGTGTAGATCTTATTGAAAAGGTGACAGTTGAGTAAAGACTTGAAGGAGTTGTCAGAGTAAATTGATCATGTAGATATCTGGGTTAGTAACATGTCAGAAAACAGGAACAATCAGTGCAAAGGCCCTGAGGTAGAAGTATATCCAGTGTGTTTGAGAGACAGCAAGGAGGCCAGAGTGGCTTTAACAGAATAAATGAGGGGGCTGTGGTAGAAGATAAAATTAGAGAGATAATTGGGCCCAGGTCATTCAAGGCCTTGTAAGCTATTTTAAGGACAGTTTTTACTCTGAGTGAAACAGAAAGTCATTAGAGGGTTTGGAGCAGAAAAGTGACATGACCACTTTCTTGTTGCTGTATTGAGAGGAAACTGTTGGGGATAAGAATAGAAGCAGTTAGGTGATTATTATAGTAATTCAGGAGAGATAATAGTGGCCTCCAAGGTGAGGTACTAGAAGTAGCCATATTCTGGATAGACTGTGAGGCCAGTAGAATTTCCCAACAAACTGGATGTGGGGTATGAAAGAAAAAGTGGAGTGAAGAATGATGCCAAGGAGGGAATGTGGTCAACATTGATTAGGGTGGAGGAGGACTACCAGGAGTTTGTTTAGACATTTTGATTTTGAAATATTTATTAGATCAAGTAGGTGGTTGATCACTAAGTCTGGAATTCAGAAGAAATTTGGCAGTTGTTTGCAAATAGTATGTAAAGAATGGGATTTGATGACATCAGTAAGGAAGTAAGGGAGGATAAAGAATAGAAAAGAACCAGGTTACCTTAAAATTAAAAGTTTGAGGGGAACTTAGAAGGAGCCACCAGTTAATAAGAGAAAAGTCAAGAATGTAGTATTCTGGAAACCAGGTGAGTACAGTGTTTCAAAGAGGAGAAGGTTATCAATTATGCCAAATACTAGTGATGGGTCAAGATGACTACTGGGTTTATCAGCATGGAGATTCTCGGTGACTTGACAAAGTATAAGAAGGAAATATGCATAATGATAACAGGGTCAAGCAAAACTATTATTTAACCCTTAATGAATTTGCACCATAGCAATGTTATTCTACTTATAGCCATTTTTTTTTAATGGAAAATATGCTTTAATGATACAATGAACAATACAGTAACCATGTACTGTGTGTTCACCATTCTGTACAGGATTGCTGAAGAGGTTCAGGTGTTGTGTTATGCTGCACCGTACAGTGAAGACTTGGGGGAGAGGTGTGACATAGTTGAAAGGGAAAGAAACAGAATGTGAACTATTATCAATGGGAAAGACGAGCTCAGCCTTAGCTCTCCCATGTGTGAAGGGCAATGTACCTGGCAAGATGAACCAGGCTCAAGATGTACTTTCCCACTTCCTTGTTGTGCATTGGTCCTTCCAGGGAAATATATTTGAGCAGTGAGCGAATAAGCTTAATAAATCATTTGACCTCGTGGAGGTCTTCTTGGGTGAGTAAGTCACAGCTGGCCTGATTCTATCAATATTTTCTTGGTATGGTTAAGACCATGGCTAGGAGAGGAGCAGTGGTGAGACAACCAGAAGATAGACCAAGGACAGGGAAGTAGGGCTGTCTCTGTCCATCGCAATGGGGGCTGATGTCTAGCTTTGCAGCTGGAGAGAATCTAGGGTGAAGTATGAGCAGGCATTTTAGGCCATGTCAAGAAGCTCTGATATAAGACAAAAAGCAAACATTTCTGAAAAACTAAAGTGATAATAGTGTCATATTGAGCACTAATTATATAGCGGGCACTACCCTAAGTAGTTTAATCTTTTAATACATTTATACTGATATCATTAATCCTATAAAGTAGGTATTATTAATATCCCTATTTTTAGGTGAGGAATTTAAGGGATCAAATGACTTGTCCAAGGTCACAGGACTATTAGGGGTAGAGTTAAAATTCAAACCCAGGTGATTTGATTCCAGGTGATCTGCAGCATTACCATATGATACTGCCTCCCAAGAAGTTGTCCGTGTTTTGGCTGAAGTACCAAAAAAATACCATCATAACATTATTTGAATATTCTGATATGTCTCTTTTTTAGAAGAGGAAACAGAGGTCAAGTGCATCATCTCAGGTCACAGAGAGAATAAAGAGGCAGAGTGAACATTTGAGCCAATATCAGTCTGGTTCCAAAACCTGTGATGGACTTTCTATTACAGTGGGCTATGTCTAGCAGAAGAAGAGCTGATTTCAAAGTTTCAGGCAGGGACGGGCCCTGTCTACATAGGTTAGTGGTCAAGTGTGATGACAGAACCTTACAGCCCCTTCATAAAAACTTGTCTTTGGGCACTTTAACTTCTTTGGGCCCCCAGGAACTTCCCTTAAAAATGATAATAAAATACATCATAAGTTTTCTGAACAGATTTTTTTTTTTAAAGAGACAAAGAGTCAGAGAGGGGAATAGATAGGGACAGACAGACAGGAACGGAGAGAGATAAGAAGCATCAATCATTAGTTTTTTGTTGTGACATCTTAGTTGTTCATTGATTGCTTTCTCATATGTGCCTTGACCATGGGCCTTCAGCAGACCTAGTAATCCCTTGCTCGAGCCAGCGACCTTGGGTCCAAGCTGGTGAGCTTTGCTCAAACCAGATGAGCCCGCGCTCAAACTGGTGACCTCGGGGTCTCGAACCTGGGTCCTCCGCATCCCAGTCTGACGCTCTATCCACTGTGCCACTTGCCTGGCCAGGTAGTTTTCTGTACAGATTAAGTGAACACAGTAAAAATGTGCATAGTGAAAATTTTCTCAATGATGGTAGATGTTCTTATTTTTTTTTAGTTCTTTTTTAATTTTTTAAATTTATTTTTATTTTACTTTTTTACAGAGACAGAGAGAGAGTCAGAGAGGGGAATAGATAGGGACAGACAGACAGGAATGAAGAGAGATGAGAAGTATCAATCATCAGTTTTTCATTGTGGCACTTTAGTTGTTCATTGATTGCTTTCTCATATGTGCCTTGACCGTGGGCCTTCAGTAGACCGAGTAACCCCTTGCTCAAGCCAGTGACCTTGGGTCCAAGCTGGTGGGCTTTTTGCTCAAACCAGATGAGCCTGCACTCAAGCTGGTGACCTCAGATTCTCGAACCTGGGCTCCGGATCCCAGTCCGATGCTCTGTCCACTGCGGCACCGCCTGGTCAGGCGGTAGATGTTCTTATTTTATATCCAAATTGACATTGTAATACTGTAGAAGAGACTATATCATCCAAGTTCAAGAAAATACTGAAATTTTGGAATAAAGCCCACAGAGTTCTTTGTTATATCTTTCTTTGTAACTAAACTTGATGTGGTAATTGCTGCACTTTCTGCATCTTGCGTTTAGTAACTTCAAATTTCAAGTGCTAAGAATGGAAACAAATACCACATTCTTTAATAAGGGAATAGGAAAAAAAAAGGCCTATTAATTGTTTTGCTTTTCTGAATGCCTGTTGTGAATTTCAAAATATAGCAAATCATTTGCTGTGGGAGAGTCCAAATTGAAATTGAAATGATTATTGACTCCGTGAGTTAAATATCAATTGATTGTTTTTGTAACCAACCTCTAATTGATCAAAAATTATGGGTTTTAATATCATAAGGGAATATGATATCCCTAACACTAAGCAATGTTAATTTGGTCCACGTGGGAGACTGGGGAATTGATAATTCCATAGAGAAAGTCTGACCTGGGAGCCAGGACGTTGCTGCCCTGGAGTTAGTTTGGAGAAATGAGATTCACAGAAGGAGATACTGTTACCCTCTTTCAAAGGACAAATAGGAAGACTGTGCTCTTTTATTGTCACAATATTTACTGGAGATTCTGTTGCGCTGTCTCAATACAAAATATTGAACCAAAGCCATAGGATAAAGATTAGTGGTGTGGAGGTTTGCATGCTGAGATAGCTTCATGAGTTTAGGAAAGTCAATTTAATTCCACAAACCTCAGTTTCCTCATGTGTAAAAGTGGTTTCATAACACAATAATAGTCAACATTTAACAATTGCTTACTTTGTACTGGGAACTGTGCTAAACAATTTACATGTACTTGTTTAAGCTTTATAATAACCTGGTTACATAGATACATTTCCCCCTCTATTTTAGTTCCTTCAATCTCAAATTTGTGTCCTGCCCTGCAGCATATTTAACTTTAAGAAGCTCTATGGGAAACAGAATTGCTTAATCAGAGAGGATTCTAGGGACTCCAAGTGATCATGTTTTCCCATCTCAGTGTCAATGCTTTCATCTTCACTTTAGTGCTTGTGGTGGAAGGGCCTGAGCAGGCTCCAGTGCTTTGCATTTTTGTTTTGCTATTTTTGCTGAGATAGTTAATCTTTGATTCAGTGTGCATTTGAATAATGTCCCTAGTGCCATTTCTTTTCAGTCTGTTCCTTTTACATAATCAACAAATAAGCTTAATTTTAGAGATTGTAGCTTACATCTCAAATTCTGTTAGCTTCCCTCTGCAATTTAAAGTGCTTACCTTTTAACTTAAAGACTGAGAACTCTATTTCCTTTAATTAATACATAGATTTTGTAAAATGTTTTCCATTTTCCACATTTAAAGCCTTTAAACCAGAAACTGGGTGACCAAAAGCACTGGTTGTTATAAATATTTCTATAACCAACATCTTAATCATCGTGAGTATATTTTGAGCATTATATTTACAATTATGCATACACTTTGAGCATCCAATCATTCGTCACATATGTTATCAAATGTCTATTGATAATTGGGCTGAATCTGGAGCTTATAAAGATTAGCAATAATAACAGTAATGATAATAAAGATATATACTAACATTGGTTGAGTGGCTGGTGTTGTGCTAAGTAGAATTTAATCCCCACAATGACCTTCTGAGATTCTGTTATTACCTCTCTTTTATAAATGAGAAAGCTGAGGCTCAGAGGGGCAATGAACGCATCCAGATTCACACACATTTATATCCACATGGGCTCGAAATATAATCTTTTGTTTCCTGTTCTCAGTGCCAACCCTTCCAGGAGGTTCCCAAACCGTTTCGCATCCCTTTTACCTTGCCCTGCCTTTCTCTCCCCTGTGTTGCGGTTGCCTCCTTCACACTTCCCCACAGGGTCTGTCCCTGATCCTCTCCATATGTGTCATAAACTCGCCTCCTTTCCCATTACTCAGTTTGAGAGAGATTTTTGATCCCCAAGTCCATTTCAGCCCTAGGTTGGTGGTTTAAAAAAAATTTTTTTAACAACTTCTGGGAAATCTTTGACCAGGCAAGAGGGCATCTTTCACCCAACCGGTTAGTTTTTAAATATTTTGGCTGCTCTTTTTTGTCAAGCCCTTTACTCCCTCTCTTCCCTAGTCATCATGTCCATCAACTCTATGCCCTGGAAGAGCTTTGCCTTGTGTTTCTCAGATGTCCTTACTCCTGCTGGTTTCTCACCTGGAAATCCCTTCATTTCCCTCTTTAATTATTAAAGTTGTATGTTTTTCAAGCCCTGCCTGAAATAACAATTTCTTCCAAAGCCTTTCTGGTCCTCCAATGGGGTGCAATATCCTTTCCTTCAAATCCTATGTGCTTTGTGACATTCCATAGCTTATAAAAATAGTACTGGTGATTATGGTGATAATGATAATGAGGAGGAGGAAGAGGATGATAAAGAAGAGAAGCAGAATGTGAAGAGGGGAAGAGGAGAAGAAGAAGGTGAAGATTAAAACAAAAAAGAAAGAAACAAAGTGGGAAGAGGAAGAAGAGACCTATGACATGTGTGTGCTTCACATGTTAACATTTCAATTAATCCTCACAATGACCATAGTGGTTACATAATGTTATCACCTTTCCAGATGAGAAAACTGAGGCTTAGGAAGGTTATGTTCAGTCTCTATGCTACTCCATTTAGGAGATGGTCCTCTCTGACTACAGGAACTGTCTCATCTTCAGCATCCCTCCAGTGCCTTCTACAGAGCCATGCATCCAGGAGGTTGCCAATGGTTACATTTTAATTGAGTACAAGATGTAATTAACCAATTGATTGACAAGTGCTCTACCTACAATACCTACATACATTCCACATGTTCCTACAGGAAAGCTATGTGTTCTCTTGTTCCAAGTGAGTCTGTGTGACCACGTTCTGCCTGATCAAATGTGGGTAGATGTGTGCATCATTTCCAGGCCTGGGCTTTAAAACTCCACCAGATCACTCCTGGCCTCCCTACTCCTGAATGTAGAGCATCCAGCAGAGATTCCTGAGGTCTAGACCAAAGGAGCCTGGATATTGGACTAACTGAATGAAGTTCCCACACACCCAACTGACCTGCGTTAGACTAGGCATGAATGAAGCATGCTATTTTATTATGTTAAGCAGTTGAGATTTGGGGATTGTTATAGCAACTACTATCACTTATTCTGATTCATAGGTGTGAGGTGGACTTTAAGCATGTAGGAAGCAAGTTTGTTCTATGATTTTGAATGAAGCTGCTTAGAGCCCTACTGTAGCCAGGGTGGCTGGGTGTCATTATTTTTGAGGCAGCAGTCAGCTTAACATGGCCCTGCAAGAAGTATCTATCTTATCTCAGATTCCTGACTTAAAGAAGAGGTGCAACTGAGGATTTTCCAAATGCTCTTTTTAATGGTATAAAATTTTTCAGATAAAACAACAGTAACAACAATAACAAAACAATGACAACAAACAATAACAACAATTTATAAAAGAATTTTGTCTTTCTTTATCACCATTTTTTCCTGTTTTCCCAAATTAGATCTTTTTCTTTTCAAACTGTTTATGATGCTGGAAAATTCTCTATGGCTTTCCTGGATGGCTCCAATATCTAAAGATGTCCCTCACCTCTGGATTTATTACTGGGCTTCTCTGAGTGGGGTCAGAGGGCATCCCGAGCCCTATATTCTGAAACTCCTCCTTCTCTTATGTGCTCCATAACTCTCCTTTGCCATTTATTGACATTTGAGACACTTGATCTATGACTGCCCTTCTCTCCCTCCCCCCCTGTATCTATTTCTTGGTTTTCAGGGACAGCAGGAATATATTATTTCAAGAGTGAGAACAGGGCCAACTTATCTAGGCTCCGAGAGCAACTTATAGGTAGAATTTTGCATTGGTTGACATTGCATTTAAGACTTAAGATTCAACATAACATTGAACACATTATTTAGATGCCAGATCCAGCAACCTAAGACTGGAATAAAAAATGAGTTGAAGATCCCCGTGGTGCTGGTCTTTTAACTCTTAGCTAGCCTGGTCATTGTCTCACTTCTCCTTTGAGGTAGGTGTCATCTCTATGTTAGGAGGGACCAAGACTCACAGACTGATCACAATGGGGGTCGAAGTGGAAATAAGGCCAGGTGTTCTGGCTCTTTCCCCTGGATCAGAGCAAGCTTCCCCATTTATAAAGGACTCTTTCTAAAAAATTATCACTTATAGAGAGCATAAATTAGAAAATGCTTTGAAAAGACAGACCTAATCTGAAATTCCCAGTTTTTAAAATTAGCTTGGCCTTCCTGATAGGATGATATGCAGTCCATGTGCTCAGAGTGAGGGTGGAAGGGTACTTCTGGCGAATGCTGCTCTGCTCCTCAGACATCATGACCTTGGTCAGCTACATACTGGACCAGAAGGGACTGCTATGGACTCATAGATTTAGATGGCTTTGGTTTATTTATTCATATTTCAAATCAACCTTTAATTTTACAAAATGACTTAGAATATTGACTTGAAAAATCATCATCTCCCAGTCTTTAGGGAGCTATGATAAAATTGGGAACAAAATAGCCTCACTCTGTGGTTGCTAAACTCTGATTTTTGAAAGAGGGCTTGATCAAGGTACATCTTTGTTGGTGCAGAGAAAGAGAAAAATAAGGACAATGGTAAGTTTCCTTAATAAAGCTATTTTCACTTAAAAAGTCTTGCTCTCTATTCCAAGATAATGTATATATAAATAATAATATGTTTTTCCTATATTTTGATGATAAAATGGATGAAAAAATAGATTTAAAAAATTCTAGCTAGATAAAGTAAAAAGTTAGAAACCCTATCTCCTTTCCTAAATTAAACAGACATTTAAAAAAATTAATAAAATATTAGCCCTGCAATCAAAAGTTTGGAAACTACTTGTTTAGCAGATATTTTTTCAGACACTGTCATTTGGGGGAGAAGGAGTCTTTTAGATATGTTATCAGTCTTGGGCAATCAGTCTTTATTTTATCTGACCAAAGTAAAAATTTTATCTTCACTTTCATATCAATCAATTTGTCTACGAAAGAGTTTTGTTCTCCTTTGGCTGTAGGGACTAGATCTCTCTCTCTTTGTGTGTGTGATTTAGTGGACAAGAGGTGACCTTTTAAGGCTAGGCCACAAGAACTGACTTAGAGCAGTTCAGGTTTTTCGACACAAACAAATAAATGAATTTGCTAACTGTCAGCTATAGGGATACTGTATAAATTTTACTTTTATACTTAATGCAATACTGTTGGTAAAGTAATTGAATAAATTATTATGAGACAAGAAAAGAAGGTTTAGAATCTCCATTACATTTTATAAAGCACCAATAGTTAACGCTCCATTAATAAATACCCTTCATTATTAATTAGATCAGATATATAAAGAGTTTTGTAAAATATATTTGCTTTTACATTACATATTGTATATTTTTCAAAATTAGGTCTTATTGTTAAGAATCGGTAGGGCCCAGTGAAAAAAATCTGTAATACGTTGTCTATTGTTTGTTGCAAATCTGAAGATATAATAGAGTTGGGGAACTGGATTCCATACTCACTTATTGTATATAAATAAAACATCTCCAACCTGAAGCTCTTTAAGGCTCACTGTGGTTCTTTTTTGTGACATACAGGAACAATTGGGAACATTTTGGTCTTTATTTATTGGGGCTGCATAATCTAATTATCTCTCATTAGTCCGGAGCTGATTATTTCATTTATCTTTGTTAATGTGACAACAAAAGGCTCACTTTAATTAAGCAGATCAGCAATTAGCTCTTGTTTTATAGGAGTTTTAAACATCCCTGTACTAATAGCAGGCAGCATGATTATAATCAGAAGCCCAGGGAAGAATGGTGGTACAGGACAGTTTGATTTAGAGCCCCATTTAAGTGAAAGCTATGTAGGCAAAGTGGCTCTCCAGTGACAAAGGTCCAGAAAGGGATGGCCATACCAGAAGACAGACTTGGGAGGCCCAGGGCAAGACCTTACACCTCCATTATGACGCAAGCAGTGGCTTCATTCCTTTTTTGCAAAAAATTTATTAATTTGTAATAGTAACCATATTTACCAATCACCTACTGTGTCTCAGGCATTCTTTCTGTAACTTTAACTATACTTACCTTTTGAAAACCTCACAATAGATCTTAAAGAGGGTATTATTAACTTATTCCCATTTTACAGATGAGCCAACTGACGTTTAGAGAGGTTATGCCACTTGTTCATGTTTACACAGCTAAAAATTAGAATCCTTATTTGGTTTTGCTATTCTAAAAATTGGTTTCTTCCCATTGCTCCTTCCTCTTTCTGACCCCCTTCCTTTCCCCCCGCTTCTTTCACTCTTTTCCTTAATATGCCAGGCACTGTGCACCGGGCTGGAGACAGTAAGAGAGCAAGACTTGGCCAGGACCTCTGAGAAACTCACAGTGTAATAGAGACAAAGACATAAATTAACCATTTCAATGCCTGAGACAATCTAGGACAAAGCTGGGTAAACCTTTCCAGGCACTCACAATGTAGGATGATTGGCACATCTGGGTGCTAATTCAATACATATTTTTAAGGCTCTGTTTATTTAAAAAATTTTTCAATTAAAGTTGCCATTCAATAGTTTTATATTAGTCTCAGGTGTACAGTCTAGTGGTGAGACATTCATATAAATTTTTGAAGTGAGCTCCCTGATAACTATGGTACCCACTGGGCAGCATATATAGGGATCAGGATATTATTAACTATATTTCCTATGGTGTACTGTATATTCCTGTGACTATTTTGTAACTACCAACTAGTATCTCCTAATCCCCTCACTTTCTTTTCATCCAGCCTCCCAAGACCCCTCCCATCTGGCAACCATCAGTGTGATTTCATCTATCTATGAGTCTGTTTCTGTTTTGTGTGTTTATTTACTTTGTTCTTTAGATTCCACATACACACGAAATCATATGGTATTTGTCTTTGTCTGACTTATGTCATATAGCATAATATCTCCAGTTCCATCCATTGTAGCAAATGGTGAGATTGGGTGACTGGAGGGTGATCTATTTTCCTTAGGTGTGGGCTGGTGACCAGCAGTACAGAGAGGAACAAACCAGGTAGGGCCAGGGCAGCTTCTTAGCTAGGCAATCAGGCTGATGGGCTCTAGTTTTTTTGCAAGATCATCGCTAGGTCTGATCACATACCTTGAAGATCAGTGTTGTTACCTCTCCTCAATACCTGTTACCACTAACCACATAGTCTTAAGATTATCAGAACTTCCAGAAATATTTTAAATTAGTGAGTTTTTTAGCATTATTTTGAACCAGGTACTATGTTAAATCACTTTACATAGGTGATTTTATTTTTACAATTATTTTGTGAAGTAGGTAGTATTATCTTCACTGTCCAGATGGAAAAACTAAGGCACATAGAGGCAAGTTAATTTACCTGGATTCACAGTGGTGGAGCTTAGATTTGAACATATAATTGTAACTACTACTTAATGACTGGCACCTTTTTTTGGACTTTCTGAGTCACCAGGAGCATCTGGCCTTAGAAATTATAAAAAAAATTTAATTTAGTTTTGGTTTGGAGTGTGGATGGGGTGAAGTTAGAAATAATTCTTCTGTCTGTAACTGTCAGGCCTTTACAGAGACAGACTTGAAAGGTATTAGTGAAAAACAAGCAAGTGTTATTGTCAGTCTTCTTCCCCACTAAGAACCATGGAAAAAAGGTGGCAGCAGAAGTGAGGGATGTGATGTTGGATTGTGGATCTTCACCAGTCGCAAGCAGTAACAGATTCAATGGACTTCTAACCCCTCTAAGTTAGCTTTGAGGTAGGGTCAGGTGGAAGCATTCTGACTTCCTGTGAGTGCTCAAGGCACCTGGGCCCTTATTTGTCTGCCTCAGGAAGTCAAGTGACCAAAGCAAGGAAGTCCCATTCAAGGTAGATTTTACTGAGGAGCCTCAGGCTCTGGGTGGCCCTTACCAATACAGTAGTTGTATTAATTTAAAGGCATAGATTTGAGGACATCAGAAAGAAAGGCATGAGTGAAGTGGAAGAGATTTAAGATACTGGCTAGAAAAAGGATAATTAAAAGTGTAAGACCAGCCTGACCTGTGGTGGCGCAGTGGATAAAGTGTCAACCTGGAAATGCTGAGGTCGCTGGTTCGAAACCCTGGGCTTGCCTGGTCAAGGCACAGATGGGAGTTGATGCTTCCATCTCCTCCCTACCTTCTCTCTCTCTCTGTCTCTCCTCTCTCTCTCTCTGTCTCTCCCTCTCCTCTCTAAAATGAATAAATTAAAAAAAATTTTTTTTAAAGCGTAAGACCATGGAGTCACAGAATTTCATAGTTGGAAAGGATCTCCTTGTATGGGCTTGTACACAAATGTCTGTAAAAATTTCCCCAAAATAGTCATAGAAGAGCTGGAAGCAGATGGAGTCGAGGTATAGGAAGCAACACTCATTCTGAAGTAAAGAAGGAACAGCTGCTTCTCTGAGAAAAGTTGGTGGGTGAGAGAATAGGGCTTGAGACAGAAGTTATTTGAGGACAGGGCTTGAGACAGAAATAGAGGGAGGACTAATAGGGCTTTTATATCAAGAAGTAGAAGTTTTACCTCTTCTTTTTCAAGTGTCCTTTCTCTCTCCTCTTTTGCACAAGGAGTTTGAATGGCATGGGATACTTTCACTTGCTCCAATTCACCCTAACACTATGCAAGAGGTATATAGGCTTGCTGGCAACAACTAAACCAAAAATATTTACATTCTAAAATTGAAACTAGAAAGAATATACTAACTGTAAACACTTTTCAGTTTCTTGAGTAATAGTTTTCTTACCCTATCTTTCAAAAAAGATAAAATTGTTAGCTTCCCACAAAATAGCATTTTTTCCTAAATGCAACAATTAACAAAGGTTATTTACACACACACACACACACACACACACACACACACACACTCTCTCTCTCTCTCTCTCTCTCTCTCTCTCTCTCTCTCCAGGTGCTTCTGTCATAAAAAAGTTAAACAGTTAAACAAGCATGCATGATAATCCTGAGGTTGATTCTAAGTCATTCTTTATACCACAGCATAAAGACATAGGTCATATAAAGCAGTGGTCCCCAACCTTTTTCGGGCCACGGACCGGTTTAATGTCAGAAAATATTTTCACGGACCGGCCTTTAGGGTGGGACGGATAAATGCACAAAATAAAATTATGCGACCGGTGTAAAAACTGTGGTATTTTTAAATATAACTGTCGAACTTACAAGACAAGCATCAAGGGTGAGTCTTAGATGGATGTAACAGCGGGAATCTGGTCATTTTTTAAAAATAAAACATTGTTCAGACTTAAATATAAATAAAATGGAAATAATGTAAGTTATTTATTCTTTCTCTGTGGACCGGTACCAAATGGCCCACGGACAGGTACCGGTCCATGGCCCGGGGGTTAGGGACCACTGATATAAAGGACTGATTGTAAGTCACCGCAAAAACTCAGAAAGCTAGACTTTAAAGGCAACATAAAATGGGCAGAGTAGATTTTTACACAAGTACACAGAGGACAAAGTCTTCCAGACCAGAAGACCAAGCTGGTAGGGTGTGCCTGATGTCTCACAGAGGAGGGTAAGGTGTGTCATGTAATGAGAGTAATGTTGATGGGGTCAATCATCAAGCTGGCAGTGTAAATGCCTACTCCGTGCTGGAGGTGGATGGTTTAGCTTAATCCACACGATTACTTCATAGAGTCAGTCAGAGATTTTAGATGAGATTCAAAGTGGTTTAATAACCTGCATAAGGTCATCTGGCTTAAAAATAGAGGAACAATCTTTAGCACACTGGGTTTCGGCTCTCATGAGTTCCTGCTCTTTCCTCCTCACCGTGCTGCTTAGTGCCTCTGAACAGGCCCGTGGGCTGACCTCCAGGGACCCGGGATTTGCCACCTTAAAACTGCTGGTGTTTTCCTCTTGCTTTTTGTTCATGTGGTTACTTCTTGTTTCAAGATTAGTTTCTAGGCTTAATTCATTTTGGCTTTGAGGCTTTTTATATACTTATTCTCTCTACCTTGCTTAAGAAATTGTATTCCATTTGATATTTTCTGACCTTATAGTTGGGTGAAGGAATAATAGAGTATTTTACACAGGAATGAATTGTGATGTCGTAGGTGAATGTGTGGGAGCTCATAAATCAACAGTGATCCCTGGGGACCATGGAGGGACTCCTGGCCCTGGCCAGTGCTCTTTAGACCTCTTTATGCTAATAAAACAGAGATTTCTCTCTAAAGGGCTCCACCTTTGCAAATGACATTCATAATAAGCTTGGAGCAGTATTGCAGTGGTAGGCTGTTTACCTGATGGTAATTGACAATTTTTAGACAGTGTAAAAGGGCTAATGGTCCATCTTCCCCATTTGGAGAATTAAAAGGTAAAATTTTGTCCAAATAAACTGCATTTGTTTGTGAAAGCCCTGGAGAAGGCTGTGGACAAGAAATTTGTTTCCAAGGGTTATCTTGCTGAAACTACAGACGTATAAAGACATGTACGATTATTCCTTTCTCAATTTTTATATGAGTTACTGAATTTCTTTATTATTTATTTATTTGACCACCTTAGTAAGAGGGAAATGAGGTAATTCATCAAGATGGCAAAGAATATAATATCCAAATTTTTTGTTCTATAATTATGGCATAGAACAATGAATGCTAGTGAAAACTAGCACAATCATTTAAAATCTTGCTTATTTTAGTCTGTAAAGGGTGAATATAGGTATGTTATTATAGGGCTTGAAAGAAAGGGAGGAAAGGACTGCTACTTTTCTGTTTTTAAAAATTTTTTTTTATTTATTCATTTTTTTTTTAGAGAGGAGAAGGAGAGACAGAGAGAGAAGGGGGGGAGGAGCTGGAAGCATCAACTCCCATATGTGCCTTGACCAGGCAAGCCCAGGGTTTCGAACCGGTGACCTCAGCATTTCCAGGTCGATGCTTTATCCACTGCACCACCACAGGTCAGGTCAGACTGCTACTTTTCTAAACTAAATGATCACATATAAGTATTTTAAAGAAGTGATGATGGTATGTCAACATAGTAAATAATTTTGGAACTATTAGAATGGTAAGTAGAAAATACATAGAAGTAAGAAATGTTTATGATATTACATCATGAAAAAAAAGCAGGACACCAAACTTTATGTTCTTGGATGAGATGTATGTAAAGAAAATGTGTATATGAACAAATGCTAAGGGAAAATGTGCAAATGTAAAAACATTTGGATAAATGTGCATTTGTAAATCTAAGGCAAAGCACAAGGGATGAAATATTCATTTTGGCCTATGGGACTCAGTGTGTGGGCTAATTTGTTTTACTTCTAGTAAAAATGAACATATTTTTCTATTGAGACAATCTTAATTCATTCTACAGTAGGATTCCTATAGGCCAATGTAATCATAGAATAGATTAGTTTGGTGTTTTGGGACCTCAGAGAAGGGAGCATTTCTTTCTGCCTGGGCCCCATAGCCCCATAGAATGTTTTTAAGGAAAGGAAAGAATTTACACATGGTCTTGATGTACACTGAAGTTTATCAGGTAGACATGGAGCTGAAGAGATTTCAAAATGTACTAAGGGTCTGACTGAGAGTCAGGGATAGGAAAGTGCTACAGAAAATGCGCAGAGATGAATGCATGCTTGGTTTGGCAGAATCTGGGCATGAATGGGAATGGGAGAGGTTCTTCAAGGCTAAACTGGGGAAGATTGTGGATGGACTGGAATGCCTCACTAAGTACTGTATAATGTCCCTGCTTTGTAGTTTCCCTCTTTAGTAAAGTTCTGTACCATACTTCAAAATGCAAATTAGAGGATATCCTCATTTCTCAGTAAGCCGGGCTCTTCTAGTACATCAACTGTCCTGTCATTAAGTAAAGTACTCTTGGACTCTCATTCTATTCATATTTTTCAGTATATTTATAAATTGAGCCAGTACATACTGTGTGGATGATACATAATCTAGTGGTTAGAAAAGGTATTGGAACAATGATATTTTTAGCTTGATTAACAGTAATATTTTGGTCAAGTCACTTACCCTAATGTTGCTTTTCCTTTCCATTGCACTGAAGTGCCCTTTCCCTCAACTTTGTAGACTTTTTTGCCTATTTGTTCATTGCCTTTATTTTAACCCCTTACTTGGTAATTAAGTCCTGTTTCATATTACTCTTCCCATTTCATGAGGGTAGGCTTTAAATTTTTTTTTTCATTGATTTGAGGGGATGGGGAAAGGAAAAAGAGAAAGAATAGAAGGAAGAAGAGAGAGAGAGAGAAAAAGAAGCATCAACTAGTTGTTCCACTCAGTTGTTCCATTTAGTTGTGCACTCATAGATTAATTCTCATAGGTGCCCTGAGTGGGGATCTAACCCGCAACTTTTGCTTATTGGGATGACACTCTATCTAACCCATCTGGGCTACACAGGACTGAAAATTATCTATTATTTTATTTAACCTTTTGTTCTATCACTTCCTGAGATGTCAATTTATCTATTTCTCCTTATAATTCTATCATTTTATCTATTTTGAAGATATATTGTTGAATATATATTTATACACAATTATTACATATATTGTTATTATTATTTCTTTACCAGTATAAATGATCATTTTTGTTTCTTATGATTTTTTTTCATATTAACTCTATTTTGTCTGGTGTCAAAAATAGCTATTTTGGCTTTATTTTGGTTTATATTTATTTAGTATATATTTATCACATTATTTTAAACTTTATCATATATGTTTTAAATTTTCTTTTGTAGATATATATTTTTTAAATGTTGACTTTTGATTGGTGAGTCAAAGTCATTTACATTTATAATAATTATTGCTTTTTATTATGGCTGTCTGATTCCACATTTTCTGTTTGCTATGCTTTCTTTTGTTTTATTTACTTACCCATTTTCTATCAAGTGAATTGTTTGAATTTTATTTTGCTGATTTGAGTTATGCTGCCAGCCCATATGTTGAGCTCTCTATCCTAAAAACTGTATTTATACTAAAAGTCAGATTGTTTCTCTGTTTTTTCTTGCTTCAGGTTTCTTATAGTCTTCCTAATCTCTCTGAGATTATTTACAATGCATATATTAACTTCTTATACTTTTCATGAGTTTTGCTTCTTGTGATATATATATAACTTTATCCATCGGTGGCCTCTCTTTCATAATTCTCAAACTTCTCCGATTCTTGTAATGTTTCCATTTTATCTTATCTTTATTCTTTTGAGATGTCACCTAACTTGACTGATAATGTTCCTGGAAGATGCACAAAAAGCTAGGGCTTAGCTGGGGCTCTCTGAATTTAGGGAGTCAGATGAGCGCGTTAAGGAGAGGAGCCTCAACTATTCCCATCTAGGTTCAGTCACTGTGTTTTTCCACCAGATATTGCTCTTGTTTACAAGTAGACCCCTGTGAAGGAATGAGATGGGAAAGTGGAAGAAGGAGGCAGCCTGCTGATCTGGCTGAGAACATCTACTTTACCATCAAAGCGCTGAGAGAGGGAACGATGATCACTACAAACCAGTAAGTGTATTCATGCTCATGCCAATGTGGTTTCTGTTGTATAGTTCTTTTTGCCCCTCTTTGAGTCTCTGAGCATTTCCTTTTATGCTCTGGACTTACCCAAAGCAAAATAATGGGCTTGGAGCACAGTGTAGTAGAAAAATTAAACCAGGGTTCAGAAAAGCTAGATTCTAGTTTTACATCTGTCATGATAAAACCACTTCATCTCTCTAGAGAACAATTTCTTCAGAGATTAGTTTTGGAAGATACTATACACATAAGGACCTATGGTTTTATATATTTTTTCCTTCCCTCCATCCCAAGATTTGCAATGCCTCAGAAGTAATGAGCCCTGCAGGATAGGAAAACCTGCTTAACTTATTTAATCTGAGGCTTTCCTAATTTATTTTATCTCAGAAGACAGCATATTAGATTCTGGGCAACTACTTTCTGAGAACAAACTTTAGAAAATGTTACTTTACAAATTCAATTTTTCATCTATGAAAATTGTGTGAGATATACACAAGGATAGGCAAAAGTAGGTTTCCCTTTACTCATTTGGAAAATAACACAATAATTAATAAATACAATATAAATATATACTGTGTTTCTTATACTCACAACTCTAAACCTCTTTTTGCCTCCTGCCGTATTTTTGTCTGAGACAAGAATATAATTTCTTGACCAAAGTTTTTTGGTATCTATTAGGACTCCCAATTCAATGTTCTGTTAGTATAACTTCATCTTCATATATTAAATACATGTTTATTATAATATATGTATGTATATATTATAATATATATATAATATATGTATGGCTATTCTGTGTCTCTTTCCCCATGCCATCTAATGGTTTTTTTTTCTATTTTTTTCTTTGCCATGTACTTGCTCCTTCTAATGTCCTAGTTCTTTAGGCAGTAATTGTAAATGGCTTAAGGTATCTGCCCCACCCCCTGCATTAACGGCATATAAATAAGGTGGGGTTCTGTGTACCAGAAAAATGTCAAGATCTTACCCAAAGAAGTGATTTGCCAATGGTAGAATTTCAGGCACTGAGATGAGTGCTTGGCAAATGTTTTCTGGATCCATAGGGCTTTCTCATCGCCCCCCCCCCCCCATAATGCCATCTATTAGCCACCTCCTCATAAGACCAGCATTATTTTGCTCTAAGTGAAGGGGATTGGAATTTGCAGTATCCAAATTAGTTTGTGCTTCTTTCTTTGAACCACTAAATGGATATATAAACTAAACTTTACAAGAGGAACAATTGTAACTTCATCGCCTAGACAATGATTTCTTTATCCAAAGTGTGCTCTTTGTATCCTCATGACAATAAAATGGAGAAAATAGATTTTAAAAAAAAGTAATTACACAATTGAACATGTGATAAATTCACTTAATAGGCAAGAATTGTCTGCTTTGGCTGTTTTCATGGCCCAAATTCACAAAGTAATTTACACTCATTCACTGGAATTTAGCTTTATCTCCTAACATGGGGCTTGAAATGAGACAAATTATAAGGAGCTGCATGCCTTTTCTGTGAAAAATGGCATGAGGGCTTATGAGAGATCAAGTGCTCTGATTGCCTAACCCAGTACCACACGCAGGAAGTAAGATCCACCCTCCTGGGCATTACTCCTGCAATCTTGACAAGTGAGTGAGGACCATGGATCCATTTTTGCTAAATCATGTTATGCCAGGCAGATGGAGATGGTCTTAGTAGATGGACCTCTTGGATTTCATATCTTCCTCATCAGTCAATCAAGCTTCCATCTAAACCAATGTTTTAAAATATTGATTTCTGTGCCCACCTGTTTCTTGGCAAAAGTAAGTAATCATTGTTATCACTATTGTGATAGAGGAAAAGTTTCTTTTTTTTTTGATAAATTATCAGGAAGCATTGTGGACCAGGAACAGCAGACTGACATTGGAGTTAGAAAGAAATATACTATCTTGTCTGAGACAAGAATATAATTTCTTGACCAAAGTTTTTTGGTATCTATTAGGACTCCCAATTCAATGTTCTGTTAGTATAACTCCATCTTCATATATTAAATACATGTTTATTATAATATATTCACAGTGTGTAGCATAATGAATAAGAGGATCGGCTTTGAAGTATTGAATAAAACAGATTTGGGGTCAACCCTCATTCTGTCCACTACAGGTTGGGTTCCCCTGGAAACAGACTCTGAGACAGTGTTTCACAAACAAGATGTTTAAAGAGGAGTGCCGTTGGGATCCACACCATTAAAGAGTGGGGAGGGAAGCAGGAGTGGGCAGGGAGAAAGCTGACTGTGGCCAAACTTGGCAAACCTGTGAGGAATGCTGGAGCTAGTATGGCCCTTCAGAATTGTCTAAAGTTGTCTGGTTAATCTGACCAAACCTTTGTTTCTTATTTATCAGTAATGAGAGGCACTGTCCTGGGAAATGATGTGACCCTAAGGTAGGCAGCTGTCTGCAGCTGAGGCTGTCTGCCATCAGCAGAATGAGTCCTGTGTCTTAGCACCAACCACATCACTGTTTCTGTTGGGAGAAACTTCAAGCTACTAAACTCTTGGGAACAGCAGTGTACTTTTAGGAAAATGAGAATAATAATCTTTATTAGGGTTCTTGTAAGAATATAATTAATTCTTTTTCATTAATGAATTTAAATTACAAAGCAATTAGTACAGAGTGTCACATAACAGGTACTCCAATATGAAGAATCATGATGATGATGATTATAAGGATATTAAACTGTTATGCTTCTTAATATTTTTTCTTGCAATTTTAATTAAAAATTACTTAGAAAATTAAATTTTACAGGGTGACATTGATCTATAAGAGTACACAGGTTTCAGGCCAACATTTCTATAGCATTTGAATTGTTGATTATGTTGTATACCCATCACTCAAAGTCAAATCATTTTCCCTCACCTTATATTTGTCCCTCTTTACACCCTTCCCTCACCAATTCACCCAGTGCCCCTCCTCTACATCCCCCTCTACCTGGTAACCACTTTACTTTTATCTATATCCATAAGTCTCAGTTTTATATCCAACCTATATGTGAAATCATACAGTTCTTAGCATTTTCTGATTTACTTACTTCACTCAGTATAATGTTCTCAAGGTTCAACCATGTTGTCATAAATGTCACTATATCATCATTTCTTATGGCTGAGTAATATTCCATTGTACATATGTACCACTTCTTTTTTTTTATTAATTTTAATGGGGTGGCATTGATAAATCAGGGTACATATGTTCAGAGAAAATATCTCCAGATTATTTTGACATTTGATTATGTTTCATACACCTCACCCAACGTCAAATTGTCTTCTGTCACCTTCTATCTGGTTTTCCTTGTGCCCCTCCCCTCCCCCACCCCCTCTAGTTTCTCCCCCCTTACCCCCCTCAGGTTACCTTCACATTCTTGTCCATGTCTCTCAGTCCATTTTTATGTCCCATCTATGTATGAAATCATATAGTTCTTAGTTTTTTCTGATTTACTTATTTCACTCAGTATAATGTTATCAAGGTCCACCCATGTTGTGTAAATGATCCGATGTCATCATTTCTTATGGCTGAGTAGTATTCCATAGTATATATATATATACCTAGCTTTTTAATCCACTCGTCCTCTGACAGACACTTTGGCTGTTTCCAGATCTTCGTTATTGTGAACAATGCTGCCATAAACATGGGGGTGCATTTCTCCTTTTGAAACAGTGCTATGGTGTTCTTGGGGGATATTACTAAAAGTGGGATAGCTGGGTCAAAAGGCAGTTTGATTTTTAATTTTTTGAGGAATCTCCATACTGTTTTCCACAGTGGCTGCACCAGTCTGCATTCCCACCAGCTGTGCAGAAGGGTTCCTTTTTCTCCACATCCTCGCCAGCACTTATTCTGTGTTGTTTTGTTGCTGAGCACCATTCTGACTGGTGTGAGGTGATATTTCATTGTGTTTTTAATTTGCATTTCTCTAATGATTAGTGATGTTGAGCATTTTTTCATATGCCTATTGGCCATTTGTATGTCCTCTTTGGAGAAGTGTTTATTCATTTCTTTTGCCCATTTTTTGATTGGATTGTTTGTCTTTCTGGTGTTGAGTTTTACAAGTTCTTTATAAATTTTGATTATTAACCCCTTATCAGACATATTGTCGAATATGTTCTCCCATTGTGTAGTTTGTCTTTTTATTCTGTTCTTCTTGTCTTTAGCTGTGCAAAAGCTTTTTAGTTTGATATAGTCCCATTTGTTTATCCTGTCTTTTACTTCACTTGCCCATGGAGATAAATCGGCAAATATATTGCTGTGAGAGATGTAGGAGAGCTTACTGTCTATGTCTATGTTTTCTTCTAAGATGTTTATGGTTTCATGGCTTACATTTAAGTCTTATCCATTTTGAATTTATTTTTGTGAATGGTGTAAGTTGGTGGTCTAATTTCATTTTTTTGCAGGTAGATGTCCAATTTCCCCAACACCATTTATTAAAGAGGCTGTCTTTACTCCATTGTATGCTCTTACCTCCTTTGTCAAATATCATTTGTCCATAAAGGTGTGGGTTTATTTCTGGGTTCTCTGTTCTGTTTTATCGATCTATATGCCTGTTCTTATGCCAGTACCAGGCTATTTTGAGTACAATGGCCTTGTAGTATAACTTTATATTGGAAAGTATGATACCTCCCGCTTTATTCTTCCTTTTCAAAATTGCTGAGGCTATTTGTGTTCTTTTTTGGTTCCATATAAATTTTTGGAATATGTGTTCATATCTTTGAAGTATGTCATTGGTATTGCATTGAATTTATAAATTGATTTGGATAATATAGACATTTTAATGATGTTTATTCTTCCTAACCATGAGCACAATATATGCTTCCACTTGTTTGTATCTTCCTTGATTTCTTTTATCAATGTTTGATAATTTTTCGAGTATAAGTCTTTAATCTCCTTGGTTAAATTTACTCCTAGGTACTTTATTTTTTTGGTTGCAATAGTGAAGGGGATTGTTTCCTTAATTTCTCTTTCTGACAGTTCATTGTTGGTGTATAAAAATGCCTTTGATTTCTGAATATTAATTTTATATCCTGCCACCTTGCTGAATTTATTTATCAGGTCCAGTAGTTTTTTGACTGAGACTTTTGGGTTTTCTATATACAATATTATATCATCTTCAAATAATGATAGTTTTACTTCTTCTTTTCCAATTTGGATGCCTTTTATTTCTTCTTCTTGTCTGATTTACTGTGGCTAGAACTTCCAGGACTATGCTGAATAAGAGTGGTAAAAGGGGGCACCCTTGCCTTGTTCTTGATCTTAAGGGAATTGCTTTTGATTTTTGCCCACTGAGTATGATATTGGCTGTGGGTTTGACATAGATGGCCTTTATCATGTTGAAGTATGCTCCCTGTATTTCCACTTTGCTGAGAGTTTTGATCAGGAGTGGGTGCTGGATTTTATCAAATGCTTTTTCTGCATCTATTGAAATTATCATGTGGTTTTTCTTCTTCCTTTTGTTTATGTGATGAATCACATTGATTGATTTGCAAATATTGTACCAGCCTTGCCTCCCCAGAATAAATCCCACTTAATCATGGTGTATGATTTTTTTCATATATTGCTGGATCTGGTTTGCTAATATTTTGTTGAGGATTTTAGCATCTATATTCATCAGGGATATTGGCCTATAATTTTCTTTCTTTGTTTTTTCTTTGCCTCTTTTTGGAATCAGAATTATGCTTGCCTCATAAAAGAAGCTTGGAAGTTTTCCTTCCACTTGAATTTTTAAAGTAGCTTAGAAGGATAGGAGTTAGTTCTTCTTTGAATATTTGGTAGAATTCACTTGTGAAGCCATCAGGCCCCGGACTTTTCTTTGTTGGGAGTCTTTTGATAACTGTTTCGATTTCATTCGTTGTAATCGGTCTGTTTAGGTTTTCTAATTCTTCCATATTGATTTTTGGAAGATTGTATGTTTCAAGGAATTTGTCCATTTCATTTAGATTGTCTAGTTTTTTGGCATACAGGTCTTCATAATATTTTCTTACAATATTTTGTATTTCTGTTGTGTCAGTTGTTATTTCTCCACTCTCAGTTCTAATTTTTTTTATTTGAATCCTCTCTTTTTTTCTGGGTGAGTCTAGTTAAAGGTTCATCGATCTGGTTTATCTTTTCAAAGAGCCAGCTCCTGGTTTTATTGATTCTCTGTATTGTTCTTTAGCCTCTATGTCATTTATTTCTGCTCTTATTTCCTTCCTTCTACTACATCTGGGCTTTACTTGCTCTTGTCTTTCTAGTTCTTCTAGATTCAGGGTTAAGTTGTTTATTTTAGCTTTTTCTAGCTTCTTAAAGTATGCCTGTAGTGCTATGAACTACCCTCTCAGTACTGCTTTTGCTATACCCCATAAATTTTGAGTTATTGTATCTCATTATCATTCATTTCTAGGATTTTTAAAATTTCTTCTTTGATCTCATTGTTAATCCATTTGTTATTTAACAATCTGCTATTTAGTTTCCATGTGTTTGAGAATTTTGAGTTTTACTGTTGTGGTTGATTTCTAGTTTTATGTCATTGTGATCAGAGAAAATTCTTGATATGATTTCAATCTTCTTAAATTTGTTGAGATCACTTTTGTGCCCTAACATGTAATCTATCCTAGAGAATGTACCATGAGCACTTGAAAAAAATGTATGTTCTGCTGCTTTAGAGTGAAAAGTTCTGAAGAAACCTATTAAATCCAGTTGCCTAGAGTGCCCCTTAAGTCTGCTATTTCTTTGTTAATTTTCTTTGTTGAGGATCTATCTAGTGATGTTAGTGAGGTATTGAAATTCCCTACTATGGTAGTATTGCTGTTGATCTCACCCTTTATATCCATCAAAGTCTGCTTTATATATTTAGGTGCTCCTATATTAGGTGCAGAGATATTTATAATTGTTATATCTTCCTGTTGGATTGCTCCATTTATCATTATGTAGTGCCCTCCTCTATCTCTTCTATAGCCTTTGAAATAAAGTCCATTTTGTCTGATATAAGTATTGCTACCCCAGCTTTTTTTCATTTCCATTTGCATGAAAATTTTTTTCCATTCTTTTACCTTCAGTCTATGTGCATCTTTTGTTTTAAGATGTGTCTCTTGTAGACAGCATATGTTGGGTCCTGTTTTCTTATCCTGGCCTCAAGTGTTTCTGTTGAGAAGTCAAATGTCATCCTTATGGGGGCTCCTTTGTATGTGATAGCCTTTTTTTCTGTAGCAGCTTTTTATATTTTCTCTTTTATCACTTAGCTTTGGTATTTTAATTATGATATGTGTTGGTGTAGATTTCTTTGGGTTTCTCTTTATTGGAGTTCTCTGTGCTTCTTTAACTTGTGAGAGTTTCCCCTGCATTAATTTAGGGAAGTTTTCAGCTATGATATGATTGAACGAAGTCTCTATCCCTTGTTCTTTTTCATCTTTTTCAGGAACCCTTATGATGCATTGTTATTTCTCTTCATGTTGTCACAGAGCTCTCTTAGACTTTCCTCAGACTTTTTGAGTCTCTTTTTTTTTCTGCTCTGCTTCCATGCCTTCGTTCAACTTTTCCTCCAACTCGTTGATTCAATCCTCAGCTTCATCCATCCTGTTTTTCTTTTAAATTTTTTTAATTTATTTATTCATTTTAGAGAGGAGAGAGAGAGAGGGAGAGAGAGAGACAGAGAGAGAGATGAGAGAGAGAAGGGGGGAGGAGCTGGAAGCATCAACTCCCATATGTGCCTTGACCAGGCAAGCCCAGGGCTTCGAACCGGCGACCTCAGCATTTCCAGGTCGATGCTTTATCCACTGCACCACCACAGGTCAGGCCATCCTGTTTTTAATTCCTTCCATTTTGGTCTTCATTTCTAATATTGTATTTGTCATCTCTGACTGATTCTTTAATATTTCAATGTCTTTTTTTATACTTGCTATTTATTTAGTTGTTCATAATGACCATCCACTCTTATTCTAAGATCCTTAAACATCCTAACAAGCATTATTTTAAACTCTGCATCCATAAGTTTGGTTATTTCCATATCATTCAGTTCATTTCCTGGAGGTTTCTCTTGTGGTTTCATTTGGATTGCACTTCTCTGTTTTCTCATTATTTCTGTGTGTTTGGGTGTATTGCTGTAGAGCTAGTTGAGTCTAGGCTTGCTGTTGTCTGCCTCCAGTTTTCAGTTGTGTTATTTCTAGGTCTCCTTGGGTTGGCATCAGCTGTTATTTGTAATCCACATTCAGATTTGGCTTTTCTAGTAGAGCTGCTTTGAAGTCATGATTTGTTTGTTTTCTTCTCAGTTTTCTTAACATGGTGGTAGTCTTGTTTATTGATCTCAGTAGGGGGCTTATTTGAAACTGTATCCAGGAATGTGGTGGGTGTAACCTATGACTCTGAAGGCCTGATCTGCAAGTACTCTCTCTGAAGGTGGGCTGTTTTCTCAGCTTCAGTAGGGGGGGTATATATCAGATCTTCATGGAGACATGAGTTACTGCCCCTCCTCCCCACTTCTTGTTTTCAGCTGTGTCTTGTTGTGCTGATTGGAGATGGAGAGATGTCTGGAGATGGGTCACCCAGAACTACTTTAGTCTTGTATTGTGTGGAAGGATCAACCCCTCCCCCAGCTATAGCCGCCTCCAGCACTGGATAAGTCATCTTCTCAGGTCATCCCATGCATTCCTCTGTCCCTCACATTCTCTCTCTCTCTCTCCCTTTTCCTTTTGGAAGACAAGCCAGCCCTTTCAATGCACCTTTTTCCCAGGTCCCCAGGCAAGTGGCTGTGAGTGAGATTTTCTTCTTTTTTCCTTGGAGTGAGAGACCTTCTAGGCTCTCACCTCACCCCTTCCCTCCATTCCTGTAAGCAGTGGAGATCCACCGCTCCTCAGCACTTTCTACCAGGCTTGATGTGGCTTATTCTTTGCTCCTTGGTTTTTGAGAGCTGTTCTTTTAGTCCAGAGTTGGTTTTTCATGCTGATTGTTCCTAAATTAATTTGTAATCTAGTTTGGTGGTGTGAGCTGGGAGTCTGTGTATCTGCCTACTCCACTGCCATCTTCAGGTCTCTGTACCACTTCTTCTTGATTCAGTCCTCTATCAAGCGACACCTTGGTTGTTTCCATGTCTTGGCCACTGTGAATAATGCTGTGATGAACATGGGTGTGCATGTGTCATTATGTAGCAATGTTTTTGAGTTTTGGGAATAAACCCAGTTGAGGGATTGCTGGATCATATGGTAGTTCTAGTCTTGATTTTTTGAGTAACCACCACATTTTCTTCCATTATAATAATGCTTTATAGTTTTCAGTATATAAATCCTTCACACTCTGTGTTAAGTTTATTTCTAGGCATATGAATTTTTTTATTTGCAATTATAAAAGGAATTGGTTTTTTTTTAGTTCATTCTCTGATGTTTCATTGTTGGCATATAGGAAAGCAGTGGACTTTTGTATACTGAATTTGTATCTTGTGACTTTACCATTCTGGTGTTTTGTTTCTTGTAGATTTTTTAGTGTTGTCTTAGGGATTTTCTATATACAGGATCGTGTCATCTGCAAAAAGTGATACTTTTACTTCTTCTTTCCTTATATGGATGCCTTTTATTTCTTTCCCTTGCCTGATCGCTCTGGCTAAAACTTCCAGAACTATGTTGAATAAGAGTGGAGAGAGTGGGCAGCCTTGTCTTCTTCCTGATTTTAGAGAAAAAGCCTTCATTTTTTCACCATTTAGTATGATATTAGCTGATGGTTTGTCATATATGGCCTTTATAATGTTGAGATACTTTTCTTCTACTTCAATTTAATGGAGTATTTTAAACATAAAATGATGTTGGATCTTATTGAATGCCTATTCTGCATCTATTGATAGAATCATATGAATTTTTTTCTTTGTTTTGTGGATGTTGTGTATTTTGTTGATAGATTTTCATATGTTGAACCATCCTTATGCTCCTGGAATGAATCCAAGTTGTTGTGATGTATTATTTTTTTAATGTGCTGTATTTGAATTTGCTAGTATTTAGGATTTTTGCATCTGTATTCATTAGAGATATTCATCTGTAGTTTTCTTTTTTTGTGTTGTCCTTGCCAGGTTTTGGTATGAGGGTTATGTTGGCCTCATAAAATGTGTTGAGGACTATTGCTTCTTCTTCTATTTTTTGGAAGACTGAGAAGGATACGTATAAAATCTTCTTTTAATGTTTGGTAGAATTCACTAGTGTAGCCATCTGGTCCTGGACTTTTGTTTGGGAGAGGTTTTTGATTGTTGTTTCTATTTTCTCCCTGCTTATAGGTCTACTTACGTGTTCTACTTCTTCATGACTCAGTATAGGAAGATTGTATGGTTCTAGGAATTTTTCTATTTTCTCTAGGTTGTTGAATTTGGTGGCATATAATCTTTCATTATATTCTACTATGATCTTTTCTATATCTGTGATGTATGTGGTAATTTCTCCTCTTTCATTTTGGATTTTGTTTTTATATGAGTCCTTCCTCTTTTTTCCTTAGTGAGTCTTGCCAGTGATTTGTTAATTTTATTGATCTTTTCAAAGAACCAGCTCTTTGTTGTACTAATATGTTCTGTAGTTTTTTTTGTTCTCTATTTCATTTAGTTCTACTCTAAATTTTACTATGTTCTTTCTTTTGCTGACTTTAGATTGCTCATGTTCTTTTTTTTCTAGTTCCTTAAGGTGTGGTGTTAGGTAGTTCACTTGGTATCTCTCTTGTTTCTTGATATAAGCCTGTAATGATATAAACTTCCCTCTTACTACTGCTTTTGCTGCATCCCAGAAATTTTGATATGTTGTATTGTAATTTTCTTTTATCTGTACATGTCATTGGATCTCTGCTTTTATTTATTCTTTAAACCTGTCATTTTTAAGAAAGATATTGTTTAATTTCCACATTTTTGTGGGTTTCTTTACCTTCTTTTTACAGTTGAATTCTAATTTCAAAGGCTTATGATCAGAAAATATGCTTGGTTTACTTTTAATCTTCCTGAATTTGTTGACATTATTTTTGCAGCCCAACATATGGTTTATCCTTGAAAATGTTTCATGCATACTGAAGAAGAATGTATAATCTGATGTTTTTAGATGAAATGTATAAATATCTATTATGTTCATTTGTCCATGGTATCATTTAAGGTTGATATTTCTTTATTGATTTTCTGTTTGAATGTTCTATCCAAAGCTATCAAGGTGTGTTGAAATCTACAAGTATGACTGTGTTTTTGTCTG
This sequence comes from Saccopteryx leptura, assembly GCF_036850995.1. Taxonomy (NCBI): domain Eukaryota; kingdom Metazoa; phylum Chordata; class Mammalia; order Chiroptera; family Emballonuridae; genus Saccopteryx; species Saccopteryx leptura. Next base: position 66,353,237 of record NC_089508.1, on the reverse strand, counting down.
CTTCTATTTTTAGATCAGTTAGGAGATGTCTTATATACAGTGTGTCCATAAAGTCATGGTGCATTTTTGACCGGTCACAGGAAAGCAACAAAAGACGGTAGAAATGTGAAATCTGCACCAAATAAAAGGAAAACCTTCCCAGTTTCTGTAGGACAAGTGGCAGCATGTGCACATCACAGATGATGATGTAACACCGTGTATACAGCAGAACAGCCCATGACCATGCCAGCCGAGATGTGGACGGTACAGAGGAAAGTTCTTTGTGTTCTGTGGCTTGCTAAATTCGAATCTGTGACCAAAGTGCAACGTGAATATCAGCGTGTTTATAACAAAGCGCCACCACATAGGGATAACATTACTTGGTAGGATAAGCAGTTGAAGAAAACTGGCAGTTTGGTGGAGAAACCCTGTTCTCGTAGGCCATCAGTCAGTGACGAGTCTGTAGAGGCTATATGGGATAGTTACCCAAGGAGCCCTAAAAAAAATCTGTGTGTGAGCCCACATTGAACTGCACTGAATAGGTATGAATCTGGGAGAGTTTTTCTTTTATTTGGTGCAGATTTCACATTTCTATCATTTTTTGTTGCTTTCCTGTGACTGGTCAAAAGTGCACCATGACTTTATGGACACACTGTATTTTGGTACTCTCTGTTTTGGTGCATATATATCAATATTAAGAAGTGTTATGTCTTCTTGATACAAAGTTCCCTTTATCATTATGAAATGTCCATCTATGTCTGGTTACCTTTGTTATCTTAAAGTCAGCATTGTCAGATATGAGTATGGCTACACCTTTTTTCCTAAAGATATAATTTGCTTGGAGAATTATTTCGCAACCTTTCAGTTTGAATCTACTTTTGTCCTCTCTGCCTAGATGTGTCCCTTGAAGGCAGTATATGGTTGGGATTGCTTTTTGATCCATCTGCTACTCTGTGCCTCTTTATTGGTAAGTTCAGTCTATTTACATTTAGGACAATTATTGACACTTAAGGATTTTCTTTAGACATTTTATGTTTTGTTTTCTGATAGCTCTGTGTCTTATTTAATTCTTCTCTTTTTGTTTCTGTCAGTTGTTTTTGTTTGGTGGTTTTTCATACTTTTTTCCTCTGTTTCTTCTTCTTTTTTTAAGCTGTGTGTTTCAGTAGTGGCTTTTTTGTGGGTGATTATCATTAAGTTATTATAAGAAAAATGTTCTTGTGTACAAGAGTCCTTTGTCTTATGAGTACTACTGCACTTTGTTCTCCTTTGCTACTGCAGGTCTTTATCCTCTCCCCTTTTATTTTATTGTAGTCATAGATTATTCTTGTTTTTATTGTGACCTTGTTGGACTTTTTACTTGTAGTTTTGATCTTTATGTCTGGTCAACTAACCCCCTTGAGTATTTCTTGTAGTGGGGACTTTCTGGGGATAAACTCTCTCAGTTTCTCTGTGTCTGCAAAAGTTTTTATTTCTCCTTCATATTTGTAAGATAACTTTGATAAATATAGTATTTTGGGTTGGTAATTTTTCTCTTTCAGTGCTTTGAATACATGGGTCCACTTTCTTTTGACTTGTAGAGTTTTTGCTGAGAAGTCTGATGATAACCTAATGGGCTTTTCTTTATATGTTATGTTGTTCTGTTCCCTAATTGCCTTGAGGATTCTTTTTTTTTTTTTTTTTTTTTGTATTTTTCTGAAGCTGGAAATGGGGAGAGACAGTCAGACAGACTCCCGCATGCGCCCGACTGGATCCACCCGGCACGCCCACCAGGGGGCGATGCTCTGCCCACCAGGGGGGTCACTCTGCCGCGACCAGAGCTACTCTAGCGCCTGGGGCAGAGGCCAAGGAGCCATCCCCAGTGCCTGGGCCATCTTTGCTCCAATGGAGCCTTGGCTGCAGGAGGGGAAGAGAGAGACAGAGAGGAAGGAGGGGGAGTGGAGAAGCAAATGGGCGCTTCTCCTATGTGCCCTGGCCGGGAATCAAACCCGGGTCCCCCGCACGCCAGGCTGACGCTCTACCGCTGAGCCAACCGGCCAGGGCGGAGGATTCTTTTTTGTTATTGATTTTTGACAACTTTATTATGGTGTTCCTTGGAGTAGATCTGTTTGGGTTATGGTAACTTGATATTCTGTTTTCTTCTTGGATTTGAGGTTCTAAGCCTTTTCTTAGGTTTGGGAAATTCTCATCAATTATTTGTTTGAATAAGATCTCCATTTCTTTCTCTCTCTCTTCTTCTTCTTCTTCTTCTGATATACCCATTATTCTTATATTGCTTTTTCTGATGGAGTCAGACAATACTTGTAGAGCGCTCTCAGTTTTTTTAATTTGTGAGTCTCTCTCCTGTCCTCTCTGTAGCATCTCTAGTTGCCTGTATTTAATGTTGCTGATTCTTTCCTCTATCTAGCTTGTTCTATTAGCCAAACTTACTACCTCAGTTTTCAATTCATATATTGAGTTTTTCATCTCTAATTTTAGAATTTCAATCTCCTTGGTGAGGTATTTGTTTTGTTTTCTGAGCTTATTAAGTTGCCTATTGGTGTCTTCTTGCAAGTTGTTGAGTATTTTCAGAACTTCTATTTTGAATTCTCTATCATTTAATTTTAAAGTTTTTTTAATTGAGATTTTTTTCTGGAGATTTTTTTATTTTTGTTCTGAACTACATCATTCTCTTGTGTAGCCATGTTATTTGATTTCTTTTTTTATGGCATTTTAGAATCATGGTGTTAAGAACCCTAACAAGAAAACAAGTAATAAAATGAAAATACAAACAATACAATAAAAGTATAAAAATTTAAACAATTAGGAAAAATAAAGAATAACCACTGGAAAACATCAAAACCAAAAAAATAAAAATAAAAAACAAAACACCCAGAAAAAATAAGAATAAAATATATAAAATTTAAAAGAGAAAACAAGGAGAAATAATATGAAGAAAAAAAAGAAGAAAAACATGAATAAAAAAAAGAAAAAGTAAATTTTGGTTTTGAGAGGCTTCATCCAGCAAATATCACTGTATCATAACTTTGAGCTCTGTGAAGTTTCTCAACTGTCCTCCTCTGTGATGTTGCTGTCACAATGGTGTAGGTAGGGCTGCAGTCAAGGTGGTGGATGGGGTGTGTTGTGAGGGCTTTAAGGCTTCACCTTTATAGTTTTAGCTTTCCAGCTTTACTGCTTTATCAATGGCAGTCTCAGGCATCTGGGTGCTTCTCTCCACATCTTCATAGACCTAGTGACCCAATGTGAAGCACCTCTGCTCTTCAGGGGAGAGAGTGGCTCTAGAGAGTCAGCTATGGTGTTGTCTCTGCCACTCTCACACTGCAAGGTGAGGGAGGCAGAATCTGGGCAGCTGGAGGGCTGCACTTTAGTTTTCTTTGTTTCTGCAAAGTGTGCACTGCCAGAAGGCCACAAGAACACTTTCTGTGACTCCATTTTCTGGCTGCTTTGGTTTATTTCACCCTCTGTCCCTCTATTTTATCATTCCTCCTGGCAGAAGGAGATCCAGTCACCCCAAATTTCCCTCTTCATACCCCTCAGATGAAATCCAAACAGCCTGAGCTTCTCTCTTCCCCATGGTCCAGCAGAGAAAAAAGAAACTCAGTCACTCTAAGTTTTTATCCTCCCTGGGCTTACTGTGAGTGTATTTTATCTTCAACCCCTCTTTTCAACCCATCCCACCTTTAGTCCATTCAGTGTGCAGACCTTTCAGGTATGCCTATGAGCCCAACTGGGGTTCCTTTGCTACATTATAGTTGTTCAATTTGTTGAAATTTCAAAGGAAGAGATCAGGAGTATCTCTCATGCCACCATTACTCTGACATCATTCAGCTTCTTAATATTAGATAATAGAACTTGATCCTATTGGTTTCTCTTTTGGCCTCAAATTAATTGGTTTTTGTTTGTTTGTTTTTGTTTTTTTGTCTCTGTATCTATGTTTTATATTAAATTATCTCAAAACCTTGTTTTGGAAGCAGACAGGGTGTAAATCAGACAATTTAAAATATTCTTAATAATAGAGGTACAGTAGAATACTACTTGATATACTATATTATACATATTTTTTATTCTCAATAATTCCTATAATTGTTACCTTTCTCCCACCTAAGCAGTACTAGAATCTTCTTGGGCTTAATGCTTCAGGGATAAGATGAGATGATTGAGTAAAAGCCAAAATCTTGTTTTTTTGAATTTCAAAGCTGAAGTTATAGCATAAATAAGGTTTAGAAGACTAAGTGATTTGTCAGTACCCATTTGTCCCAGGCTAGAGAAAATGAAGGTTCTCTGTGAGGGAGAGAAAACAGAGTGATGATTAGATGCTGAAATACCCTTGGGAGGGGCTTGTACCTCCTCCCATGACTTGGCTGGGGAAGGGACAGCTAAGTAAGAGGGTCTAAGTGTGAATTTGCACAGTGCTTTTCTTCTTGGTTATGTTTCAGGAAGCAGTAATATTTGCAGACCTTCCTGTGTGGCCAGCATAGCATGTAATGATAGAATAGAAATGGTCATATGAAGTGTACAGAGAGATGGTCCTGGGAGAATCTTAGGAGGCTCTGTTCCCTCCAGTTTGTCTCAGGGAACGGCAGACTGTTTTCCTGTGAGGTCAGACATGACTTACAAAACTAATGGATGTGAATTGGTCTTGTAGCCAGGATTGAAGTGAACCCAGAAGCATCTCTATGACCTATGTATGGACACTGGACAGAGGCAATGGTGTCCCAGTGGATGCCAGTAGGGACAGATACACTTGAAGGTCAGGCATGGGATTGGTTCATCCCACTGGACCAGTGTTCAGAGGGATTTGGGGGAAAAAGATTGATGTCATAAGTGGACTGATAATAAACTTTATCACTAGTAGAAGGGGCTTCTGTAAGAAGTTAAGTTTACTTACAGAAAATATAGAAAGTTGTATTTTATGCACATTAAAATTTATGATGATATTTATATCTATGAAGTATATTACATCTGTAAAGCATTTCCTGTTTGTAGTTCTGTTGCCTATGTTATTTCATTTTATTATTATAACAACTTTCTGGAAAGCATGCATTATTATCTTCAATCTAGAAATACTAAAATGGGGAAGCAGAAGCATTAAGTGGTTTTCTCAAAGTCACAGAAAATGAAAAAAATATAAACTCTATTAAACAAAGATTAAAGAATAAATAAAGATTAAAGATTTGGCATTAAAATCACTTTTTTTTCTTACAAGTATATATCTATAAAAATATTTAATAACATTTCTTAAATGTCTGTTGTAGGCTCTGGCTGGTTGGCTCAGTGAAGAGTGTTGGCCTGGTGTGTGGAAGTCCTGGGTTTGATTCTCAGTCAGGGCACACAGGAGAAGTGACCATTTGCTTCTTCACCATTCCCCTTTTTCTCTCTCTCTTCCCCACCCACACCCATGGCTTGATCGATTTGAGCACATTGGCCTTAGGCTCTGAGAATGGCTCCATGAAGCCTCCACCTCAGTTGTTAAAAATAGCTCAGTTGGTCTCAGTGTTGGTCCCAGATGGGAGTCACTGAGCGGGTCCTGGTCTCTCTATTCTCCATCCTTTCACTTGGAAAAGAAGAAAAAATATCTGTTGTAATTAGACACTCTTCTACATTCTTTGAATAGGATAAATGTATTTAATCCTCATAACAATGCTATAATGTTCATGAGAAAGCTGAAGCATAAAGAAGTTAAGTAACTTATATAATATTACAAAGACAGTGAGAACAGAATCAAGCTTTGAACTCATTCTCAATCTTAACCACACTTCTATGGTAGCACACTGTAGAAATGGTTCCCTATTTCTTCCTAACAGAACTTCATTGTAACTGTGTTCAAATAACCACTCTACTCTAGCTCCACAAATGGCTCTTGATTATTTTAGGTCAAACATGGTGTTCCCATTATCCTTCTTAGAGTGATTGGGTTAGAACCCAAGAGTATTCAATTCATGCATGATATTCCCATGATAATTTTTATTGGCCTGTAGTCAGTCATGTGATCTAAGATAGCCCAATAAAAAACATTCCATTAATAGAAAACATTTATATCCCAGGGGTTGGGGAGAGGTTTTTTTTCTTCTCTTTTGGATTTACACAATGGAGCAGGCTGTTGCAGACAGCCATCTTGAATCTGTGAGTGGACAAGCCTCTGCAGGGAAAAAGCCAAAGCTGATATGAATTCCCAGGAAGCAGAATTGGAGCCCACTCTTCCTCTGTCCTTTCTATTATATGAGAAGAAACATTTTCTCATTGTTTCCACCAGTCAGTACAGAACTTTCTGCCTTGTAGCTACAATGCCTTCATTACAACTCCACTACTTTATCACATTATTTAAGCAGATGCTTATTGCACCAATGAGGTTCAATTCTATCCTGTAGATAGGGTAATTTAACTGCTATTATAGGTTCTGGGTGATAAAAATATTCTTTTATTACAAAAATTTATGAGAGAGAAAGCTTGTGGCAAAAAATTACTCTTCCACCAAGACCTAAGAAAACAAATGGAATATTTTAAGATTTGAAGTCCAATTGTATATACTCAGAGTTGCCATGGTCTCCAAGACTTATCATTGTAACAGCTCTAAATCTCCAGTAAGTTTGCTTCCATAGGCTTTTCAGGAGCTTGGCCACCTCATAAAGTTAAAGGCATGTATAAAGAAATGCTCCCTTTCCACGTGTCTCTGTGTAGTGGGCATCTTTCGAATTGCCTGCTAATACCTCTTCCTCCAGGAACTCTTCTCCCCACTTTATCTACATATTTGCAGCAAGAGTTACCCTGTTCTCACAGTGTAACTTTTTTATTTTGCCTCAGATCATCAGTTCAGGAAGTTTTAGGAATTTTGGCACTAGAGAGAGAGAGAGAGAGAGAGAGAGAGGGAAAGAAAGACACACAGAGAGAGAAAGGGCAGGGAGGGAGAGAGAAGAGGAGAAAGAAAATGCCAGACTTTCAGGGAGAAGAATAAACATGAAATATATGTTCTGATGCTTCCTTTAATGTTTTATTTTATTTTGAAGTATTTTTAGATACTTCACATAAAAGTTGTAAAGACAGTACATAGAGTTCACATATACCCTTCACCCAAGTTCCTCTAATATTGACATCTTAAATAACCATAGAATATCCAAAACTAAGAAATTAAGGTATTGACTAAACTACAGACTTTATTCAGATTTTACCAGCTTATCCAATAGTGTTCTTTGCTGTTCCAGAATCTAATCTAAGCTGCCACATTGAGTTTTTCTTTAATTCTTCTTAGCTTCCTTCGATTTGTGACAGTTTTGTGGTTATTTTTGTCCTTCATGACCTTGATTTCTGAGTACTGGCTAGGCATTTCATAAATTGCCTTGTAATTTAGATTTGCCCAATATTTTTTCTTCTTATTTGACAGGGGTTATGGATTTGGAGGAAGTATTCCACAGAGGTTGAAGTGCCCATCTCATTGTATCATATGAGAGGTACATGCTATTAACATGACTTTTCACTGGTCATGATGACCTTGATCAGGCAGGTAAGGTGGTGTCTGCCAGATCTCTCCAATGCCAAGTTACTAATTTTCCATTTCCATATTTTATTCATTAGAAGCAAGTAACCAAGTTCAGCCCCTCTCAAGTGTAGGGGATAAAGCTTTATCTTTAAAGCAAAGAATATAAATAATAGTGCAGATATATGTTCAAACCTCCACAGTAATGAATAAATGTTTCAGGAAAGATACATGAGGCTAGGCATATATCTTCTCCATCTCTGAGTTCATTCCTCCAAACTGACTGCTTTCTTTTACGTGCTGGGCATCTTCTATTCTCTCCTCCAGGTCCACTCTTCACACTTCTCCATCCTCTCCTCTGCATCAGAAGGTGTCCCTGTGTTGCATTCACAGGGCTGTGCCTTCTGGCTTCCGGATGGGAAGCTCCAGCAGGAGATCTGAGTAGAAAAGTGGGATTAGGATATTTTTATGCTGCACCTTCCCTCCATGAGGGGCCACCTCAGGCTCTTTGTGTCTGTCAAAAGAAGACAACCAGATATGCATGACTTTCCCTCCTTCAGACCCTGGTAAACTTCTCTCCTCTTGTCCCTTCTGGTAACAGAGTTATGCTGCTTCCAGGTCAGGGTCCTGTTCTGTTTCTTATAGTTCCTCACATTCCACACACACCTTTGCTATTAGTCCTTCATAATAAACTCTCCTTAGATTATCGTACATCAAGTATGCTGTCTGTTTCCTGTTGGGATTCTGATTAAAACATTGACCATGGCTTCTAAGACATACTTTCATTATCCTTTTTAATTAATTCACTTTTTCTTTTGCTTAAGTTACTTTAAATTTGGTTTTTGTTTCTTGCAACCAAATCATGTTGTCTCAGAAATTATATGAGAACCTCTATATACAGTAACTACAACAATAATAAAAGCTAACTAGCTTTTCACAGTACTGCATTTTATTAAGGTTTTTTTTTTTCCCCACATGCATACACCCACGTTTATGTCTACTTTGCAAATGAGGAATTTAGGGCATAGAGTCCAAACGACCTATTTAAGTCCTCAGAATTAGTATCTGGCAGAGCAGAGACTGGAATCCAAGTCATCTGGTGATAATCCTGTGTTCTCAGAGCTTCATCGTGCCTCCTGATCTTACGTACATATTCTCTATTGCTGTTTTTGAGCCAATCACCATCTGTAAGCCATAAACATGCAGACCACCTCCCCATAACTCCTAAAAGTAGTGGAATCAGAGCCCAAGTCCTGAGGCAATAAAGACACGGGAGCTTTATATTTTATGGTTATAAAATAATATCAGACATTTGTATTTATATGTACCTATTATTTCCTAAGATACATCATGAGGAAAACTAGTCCCTTAGAATACAGCCCTAGAATGAAAGTAGCCTTCAAGATCACAAGGAACATTGGCATATTAAAGTCTCCGGGCAGGTCTGCAGCTTCTTAGGTTATTTCATTATGTGTAACTCAGTTTCCTCAAACTTCCTTCTTTTTTTTTTAAGTGAGAGGAAGGGAGATAGGAGGACAGACTCCCACAGGCACCCAGCTGGGATCCACTTGGAAACCTCTATCTGGGGCTGGTGCTTGGACAGACCAAGCTACTGGCTGCAAGAGGGGAAGAAGGAAAGAAGGGGGGTTGGAAGGGGAAAGAAGCGGGTAATCACTTCTCCTGTGTGCCCTGACCGGGTATTGAACCAGGATGTTCACACGGTGGGTTGGTACTCTACAATGAGCCAACCAGCCAGGGCCCCAGAGTTCTTTTCAATAACTCCTTGGCTGAATCCACACCTTAGGAAGGGCTGATATAGAACAGAAATAAAAGTTGTATACAAAACATTATCCAAGTTGAATTTCCTTCTCAAGTAACAAAAATTTATCTAGTCTAGCTTATTCACACTACCCCCTGCCACTCTGGCAAGGAATGAGAGTGGTGAATAATGTTTTTGGCTACATCTATAGCCCAAATTTATTGAATAGGGGCCAGCTCTAAACTTGACTTTGCTTCTGCAGAGACCTATCTCTACCATAATAACTTCTAAGTTGCAGAGTGCTTTAGAGGTAGATTAGGTTTCTTCTTATCCTGTGACTTGTTGTTTCAACCTTTACCAGTAAAATTGCCCTTTTTCAGAAGGAATTGGTAATGAAATCAGTGCCATCACTCAATTGCATATCCTTCAAGAGGCTGAGGAAAAAATAAATAGGAGAGTTTCCATGAAAGATATAGTGTAACATTTTTAGCTATAGCAAATCAAGGATTTGTACTGTTTTGTCAAAATCACTGTATAAAACATGCACTCAAAAGAGACCATACAATTTTCTTACTCCAAATGTCAACAATACTACAAATAACTCAGAAAATTCCATTTTGAGATGAAATGTGCCTTTTATAAAATTATATCACAGTGTTAGAGCATGATCTGTGGAAAAAGCCCAACAAGTTTGGGCAGTCTGTTAGCCATTATACTTATTTTGAATAATATGCTTACAGGTCAGCACAAATGAATATGCAAGTATTCTGCTTCTGTAACTTTATTTTATTATTTTTAATTTTTCTTAAGTGACAAGCAGGGAGGCAAAGAGACAGACTCCTGTATGTGCCCCCACTGGGATTCACCTGTCAAGCCTCCTATGAAAAGATGCTCTGCCCATCTGGGGCCGTTGCTCCATTGCTTGGCAACCAAGCTATTTTAGCACCTGAGGCAAGGCCATAGAGCCATCCTCAATTCCAGGGCCAACTTGCTCCAATGGAGCCATGGCTGCAGAAGGGAAGAGAGAGATAGGGAGAGAGAAGGGGGAGGGGTTTAGAAGCAGATGGTCACTTTTCCTGTGTGCCCTGACTGGGAATCAAACCCTGGACATCCACATGCCAGGCCATGCTTTACTGCTGAGCCAACTAGCCGGGCCTGTGACTTTCATTTAGAGAATGATTTAAAAGTTTTACTCAAAAATTAAAAAAAGGTCTTAATCAGTGCTTCTCAACTGGAAATGATTTTGCTCCCTAGGGGACATTTGGTAATATCTGGAGACAGTTTTGCTTGGTACTACTTGCTGAGAAGGGGATATTATTGGCATCCAATGGGTAGAGGCTGGCCAGAGATGCTGCTAAACATTATACAATGTACAGGACAGTCCCTACAACAAAGGACTATATGGCCTGTAATGCCAAAAGTGCTGATATTGAGAAGCCCTTCTTTGAATGGTGTCTTGCTTAAATAAATATCTCTTAAAACATGTAGCCCATATCACTAAGCATAAATATTATTCAGCCATACCCTGTTATTCTTCAGACATGGCAAATATACTCCTGAAGCATATAAAAGCCTTGTATTCCCTGATTTAATTTGTGATGTACTCATGTTCATCACAACTACAGATTAAATAAAACTAAGTGATTTTCTCACTGCACGGAAACAAATATATTTTGTTTTCACTTCCCTCATAAAATTAATGCCTAGTAATAATTACAAAGGAATCATACACAAGCAGGTGCACTGTGCTTGCATACACACATGTACAATCACCTATAACCACAATGCCTTTTATGTCGCACCTAAATTGTTTGCAAAGTATTGAGGCAATTACAGAACAAATTCTGGGTCTCACTCTGCCTCTATAAAAGAGGCTCAGAGGTGCTCCAAATTATTTACGGGCAGGAGCAAACAGAACGCTTAACTATGCAGATAAACTTCTCTAATGTGAGGCAGTAAAATAAACACCTTAACAGTTCATGGTTCCCAGAGTGCATTTGTTCATCGGTCCAATATCATTCTAATTTTCCTCATAGCTCGTTGAATCAGAGCCTGTGAGCAGATAAAATGTGTCTTTAGGTACCATGTACTTATTTCAATGACTCTATGGTTGATGGATGACTTTCTGATTTTTTGAAACAATGCCAGCCCAGGGCCTCGTGGTGGCTGCACAGTGCCTGAGATGTCTTGTGCTTTGGGGCACAGGGAGAGAGGGAGGGGGCTCTGCAGTATGAGGTCTGGCTCAGTCACTTTCAAAATCAATACTTGCTCTCCAAGCCTTGGATAATTTAGAGAACATAATTCAGAATTCTCCCTTTCAGCATGTATCCTCCATCAAAGGGGTGTTTTCATTCAGTCAGCACAATGCTTGTGTGACCCAGGAATGCACAGATAAGGTTAAAAAGAAAGAAAGAAAGAAAAAAGTGCATTTATTTTTGCCCCCTTTCTCTTCAAGCATCTTTTGGACCCAGTATATGGGTGTTTGCATATCTCACTGTGAAAATTTCTATTGAATACTTAGAATATAGCAGTTAAATTATGGTGTCTCATGATATTGTTCATATATAAGGCATTTTTTCTGGGGGGGGGGTGTTTTCCATGTTTTCCATTATAAACCCTTAGCCTAAGGGATGTCAGCTTCAGATAATTTATTCCCAGCAGGTCGTATTAGGATACAAAAATTTCAGCCCAAAGGCTGTTAAATCCTGATTCTCTCTTCATTTCAGAAAGTGCCATCAAAGTAGTGTTTTATTACTGGGGTAAAATTTTGTGTTCCTGTGCACAGAAACAACAAGACTTCATTTGCTTAAAAACCAGCATGACACCAATTATTTAATGCTTCAGACTCTATTCACTCAGTTGCTCTAAAAAAGGAGCCCCAGTGGAGAACATATTGGTCATTTAAGTACAAAGAACTTGAGACTTTATAACAATTTTCCAATACTAATTACATTTCATACTATCTATCGTATGCATGGCTTGCAAAACCCTATTGATTTTAGTGGATACTAGTGTATTGAGAGCAGGTTATTTTATGACATGTTATGTTTTAGGACTGCTATGAAATTCCTACATCTTAAAATGTGGGCTACAGCTATACTCTCAATTATCCACAAGTGGATTATCCACTTGGTCTATTACCCACAATGTATTTTAAATTAAAGCTGCTGTCATTAGGTGACTCAGTAGCCCTAGGCCAACTTATGTCATAAATTTTCTGTGCTGCTGGAATGCCAGCTCCTTCTGATGGCCTTTGCTAACATGATTAGTAGGGATATACTGTTGGAGTTGTTGCCAAATGTAAACATAAAAGACTTGTGGATTATGTCTTATTCCGGATTATCCTTGTCACAAATGTCTTCCTGTAGCCAGAAGAATCAAGAGACCAATTACAAATATGGGGTCATTGACATGCTGAAAATACATGCAAAAGGATCCTGAGAAATCAGCACAGTCTTGCACTGTCTGAATGATTGGTAAACAGTGCAGGCTGAAATGGCACCTGCTTTGTGGAACCTTCCTGCACTTGGACCTTCAGAATTGTTCACCTCTCCCTCTGGGGCAGCGCTGAGTGGAGAAACAAGAGCCTAGGCTTTGGGATAAGGAAAAGCCTGAATTCTGATTCTACAACTTATTAGCTGAGTTATTTGGAAAGAGTTACTTTAACCTTGCTGAACCTCACCTTTTTTATATTTAATGGCCATAATAATATCTACCAAAAGAATGTAACATATGTAAAGTTCATAGTTTAGTATTTGGCAAATAACCATGCATGCAATACATACTTATTTCTTTTCTTCCCCATAACTGTTTTTCATTATATTCTTAGTTCCTTGGAAGCAATGGTCATATTTAATTCATGTTTGAACCTCCTAGTGTTTAGTAAATTATCTTATCAGTAGGATTTAATAATATTTGCTCAGTTAAGTATAAATTAAAGTTGTATTTTGTTTTTATATCTGAAATAAATTATAATCTTTCAATGTCCACAAATATTTAAAATTATTTTGCTGTTAATTTTATAGAAAGAGTGAAAGCTAGGTCAGTGTTTTTATAGAATATATCAAGAATTAAGGTTTTTCTTAAGTAAGAAATTTATTCTTGAGATTATTAACATATGTATATGACTATATTATATGTGTAGTATATATGTATAAAGATCAAATACCAACTAACATTAACAGCAGAAAAGATTCTTTAGCAAGCCCATAAATTGTTTTATTGCCTTTATAACTATTCTCAAGACCACATGTTGAAATGAATTCTTGCCATAATTAAAATAACATATATTTTAAATTTACTATGTTTTTTATTTTTCAACCGAATACACCATACAACAGAGCCCATAGACTTTTAAAATTAATTAAAGCAGGTGTCCTTAGTGTAATAAACAATTAGTTAATCCTGGGAAATCAGAGATTTTTAAAATAATGTTTCTCAGCCATGCATTTAGTCTTCTCTCTTCATGTGGGTCCAATTGAAGTAAGTGCCATATTCATTCCTTAAAATTTTTTTGTGCCTTCTTTGTTCATGGTACTGAGTAGTTTCTGTGGCATAGATCAAATATGGAATAAAGTCATGCTGGGATAGTTCCGCTTACATCCCTGAATGTTGGGCTTGGGTGACTGGTGGTGTAATCACAGCATCATTCTTTTCAGTGTATTTAGTTGTTTAATTTGTAACCAACTACATACTCATTTTATTTAAAAACTATAATTATAGAAATAATATATGCTTATAAAATATTATAGAAATACATAATCTAAAATGTCATTTATTTAAATAAGCATACTTTTATTTACGGTTGATCAATGCTAAAAGCAAAAATGGACTAAGAGAACTAAGAGAATTCTTGGACATAAGTTATATTTCAAATCTGTAATTATATTGTGCAAACATTTGTGGGTACATCTTTAGAAAGGAGCACTGATGTTTGCATCTGTTTCTTATATCTGTGCATTTAAATCAGTAACCAAAACACCAGGTGTTGGGGCTTTCCCTTCTAAAATGTTTTTGATTTACTTTGACATTTTGGATAATTAGATCTAAGATGATGTCCTTTATTTCAGTATCAAGAGACTCTCTACTTGACAACTGCTTTCATTCTCACTAACACAGTTGTAGTGAACAGGACAAATAACTGCGCGTCTCTCGGTTGCCTCCATGCAACAGCTTAAATACATAAGTGCATAGCAGCAATAGGTGAATAACATATCAAAATAAACATGTCCAAGTGCAGTAGTTGGAGTGGGTTGTGTGGGGTCAGCATTGTGAATGGGGGTTAATTTCTGTTCAGTCAGGTGAGGTACACATGAATCAACTTTGCTGGAAAATGGTTCCAATTGTGGCTGAATGGTCTAGTTTCCTGTGGGATACAAGCAGCCTATTATTTCATGTTTTAAAAGGCTTATTCAGGTTTGACCATTTGGATCGAAATCAATACAACAGAGGGTAGGAACAAACATCAGAGATCACACCAAGTGCACCATTGAGGCCAGGTCCCCATGCCCATCATTTTTCTCTAGTAATCCAGGAGAAAAAAACAACACAAAAAACAAACCTTTTGGTTTGGCAGCACCAGGAGTTAAATGGTCTAATTCACTGTTTCAGGGCTTACTTCATTACTAACCAGAGTCGGCAGTCCTTTGGCTATCTAACTCCTCATGACTGAAGGTAATCAGTCTGGAGGAAACCAAATCATTCCTCAGCGAATTGGGGCCGACCAGAACAGCTGTCTGGAAAAGGCAAGCAGCTACCCATGTTTATGTAAGTGATCTAGATGTCAAAATCTACTGAAATTAGTCAGAAATGTTCAGGGTCCTTTGATTGTGTGGTAGGTGAGGCGGAGCGTTAAAGTAATTAGGCAGATTTCTTATCACAGTTTATGCAAATAACTTCTTGCTCATATATTTATAAATTTACTTATACAGAATTATTTCACTTTTAGGGACATTTACATGAAATTATGGTATGTACAGAGTAAGAATCTTTCTTCAGACACCTAACAAAGAATCTCAAATCACAGGTATTGAATTACTGGGATTTCACTTGGTAAGGCCTATGTCTGAATCATTTGAATCCAAAAATAGGCTTACATTTCTTTTTCTTTTTTTAGCAAAAGTGAGAGAGACAGACAGGACAGACAGGAAAAGAGAGAGATGAGAAGCATCAATTCATAATTGTGGCACCTTAATTGTTCATTAATTGCTTTCTCATATGTGCCTTGACCAGGGGGTTCCAGCTGAGCCAGTGACCCCTTGCTCAAGCCAGTGACGTTGGGCTCAAGCCAGTAACCTTAGGCTTCAAGCCAGAAAACATGGGGTCATGTCTATGATCCCACACTCAAGGTGTTAACCCCTTACTCAAGCTGGATGAATTGGTACTCAAGCTAGTGACTTTGGGGTTTCGAACTTGGATCCTCAGGGTCCCAGGTCAATGCTCTATCCATTGAGCCAACACCTGGTCAGGCTGGTCAAATCTTTGAACAAAATGAGAGGGTACCATCATAATATTGCTAATATATTTAGGTTTTGCAAAAAGCCAAATACAATTTAGTAACACCCTAAGTGGTATGAGTTTTTCATACCCTGATTTTGCCAGAAAAATGAATGGCCTCATTCTTCACGTTCCCTGGATTGGGATCTCACTCACATTTTCAGTGTGATAAAATTCACTAAATCTGGAAGACTCCAAATTGAGTTGATTGTAAGTTTTAGGTCCCCTAGCTGGAATGGTCTTCTTGTCTCATGAAATTCTATAGACTTGCACACCAAAGAAGCCTCTCACAAATTAATCCTTCAGTTCTTCCCAGACACGTATTGGAATGAGGTTTGTTGCAATTGGGCCCTCGGTCCAAATCCACTGAATGCCATCTTTGAGCTGCAAACCTATAGGAAGATGAATAGGGAAGATGGCTTTCTTTTCTATTATGCATGCCTATGGCTATTGGAAACTACAAAAGAGAAATCCTGGCTATATGGCTAAAAATTTACCTGAACACAAATCCAGTATAGGGATTACATCTGAGGGCAAGGACTGGTAGAGAGGTGGACGGACCATCCATTCTAGACAATTCTGCTTTGTAAGCTCCTAGGGGTACCTTTCTGGGGAAGTCACTCACCACTGAAAATTGACTATCAAAGAGTTTTAAAAATAAAATAAGTAGCCTGTTAAATGTTTGCTTGTGTTCCGAGATTCATGAGGTAGGGAGTTAAGACACAAAAAGCCTGATTTGTGTCTATGTAAGAAGTAATCAGTTTTGTGAGAAACTCTATGAGAGTTTGGGAAGTAAATAACTACTAAATTAAAGGACGTAATTTATTAAATTTTGTTGACTTGTCTAAAGCATCTTCTTAAAAGAGGCAGTATGTAGAACAAATTGAGTTAAGCTGGCTTTTTTTCCTATATATTGTAATTTTATAGCATTTCAATTTCTACTTTTATCTAAATTCATCCACAATGATTCATAAGATTATAACAAATTTGTTTTAAGGAACTGAACATTTTCATTTTCTTTTCTTGGAGACTACTTCTTTTTTAGACATCTCCCTCATTTTTTCATAAACGAATCTGCAATATTCTTATAGTCAAATAGGAAACTGCTTTGAAACCTCTCCATTTTGTGCTATAGGAAAAACTGAACTGCATTCTGGTGTCCACCTCCCCCTCCCCCACAGCCCAAGTCACTTCATGGGCCTCATATCTCTTAAACCACCTGCTAATCATAACAATTGCTAATTTGAGCTCCTTTTAGTCACTTGTGGTGACGCTGACAATGCCATCTAGTTTGCAATGGCCATGTGGTCAGTCCCCCACACATCCTAGCAGGCTGCGGCTGCTTTGCCTTTAGCTGGGGTTTCCATTGTTCTCCCTGCCTCTGCTGACCATAAGTAATTCCTTCTTCCCTAATCTCAGGGGATCTGCTTCTTTCACAATGGGGGCAGGGCTGTTTGCTTTGTGTGCAAGATAATCTTCCTCAGAACTGTTCACATATGCAAACATACACGTAAAAATAATTGAAAGAAATAATAAAATCCCTGACTCCCTGGATGTGGAAGGATATAAGTATCTATATATGGGCACACACAAGTACATACACACATACATTCATACATTTTAGTATTAACAATTACAATCACTTATCAGTTCTGCCTAGGTATTTGCAACTCATTCAATGATATCTATTAATTTCAATAGTTTGGATTTTTTTTTTTTTTGGCCTTATTTTTAAGTTGTGATATTTTAATTCTTAGACACGGCAATACTGATTTTAAACATCACCAAGTTCTCCTTCACTCTGAGCTTGTTGAAGTCCCTGCGAACCCTGCCTACCCTCCAGGAAAGCATTTGGGAATGACTGGAGGATGGACGTAGATGCACATCCCTGGCCCGAATGAATGATTGGGAGTGAGGAATTGATCTTGATTCAGGCAGGCCCAAGCTCTACTTAGGAGCGTCCCTGGCTGAATAGCGGATGAAATTTACTGGACTTCCATTTCCGAACCTTTGCAACCGCACTCTCTATTCTACTTTGATGGATTTAAAGCTGGTCATTATGTTACAGGGCAAGTTGCAGCGGGAATAAAAGCAGGTCGTTTCAACCAGCCATTTTAATCAGGAGACAATCTTACTTTGTTATCATTAAAGCTTGCCATATGCCATAGAAAGGAATAGAAACATACTCTACTTTTAGGGCAGATTAAAAAAAAAAGTATGCTTTTTTAGAAAGGCAGAAAGGAAGTAATTCATTTATATATATTTTAAATGTTTCTCTTCATCAGTATGCAAGGCAGTTTTTGTAAGCTCTTTTTGGGATTGTGTCTCTCATTTCTCCTAAAAATTTGAAGTAAATTAAAACGGGGAAAAAACCCTACTCTCATTTTTGGTTGTTCTGCTGGGAGCGGCGAAACTTCCTGACTGCCGAGAACGTAGAGAGCGCCCCCTAGGCGTTGGCACAAGACATGGCAGGAAGAAGTGATGCCTGATTATAACCAGCTGATTGTGTCTGTGTCCAAATCCATGCACAAAGTGGGGGCGTCAGCCCACAAATTGACCTCAGTTCTCTGTGCCCCCGGAGGGTGGACTCACAAGCGGCTCCACTTGCTTCAGAAGTTTCGAATGAAAGTAGCTGTAGGTGCTTTTCTTTGTGTACTTACTCATGACAAAAATTCTGTGGATTTTGAAATGAAAATGAAGCATGCTTGCTCCCAGCGGTTCAGATTGGTGTCCCTACTAAATTTTGGGCGCATGTTCTGTGGTTCATACAGTGCCTCCTGCTGCTCTGAGATTTCACAGGGCACCTTGTGAGGGGCAAGGCTCTTTGTCCAGCAAAAAGCACAGATGCCTCTTTAAACATGTGGTCTAAGACTCAAGGAAGCCTGCTGGGAGTAAGGAAAAGGGCACTGGATTTAGAGACCAAAGGCTCTGATATTAATCTTGGCTCTGTTGCTTCCAAGATGTGTGACTCTGAGCGAACCATCCCACCTCTCTGAGCTTCAGGCTAGTTCCTTTATAAAAAGGAAGAGACTTGATCAGACATTCTCCATGAATATGCACAGTTACAGAGTCTGTCTTTGACCTCAGCATTGAAGATCTCTGTCTTAAAATTTCCAACCAAGTAAACATAACACTTTACTGAATTCTTTTTTTTTTCTGAAGCTGGAAACCGGGAGAGACAGTCAGACAGACTCCCGCATGCAGCTGACCGGGATCCACCCGGCACGCCCACCAGGGGGTGATGCTCTGCCCCGCCGGGGCATCGCTTCGCTGCGACCAGAGCCACCCCAGCACCTGGGGCAGAGGCCAAGGAGCCATCCCCAGCGCCCGGGCCACCTTTGCTCCAATGGAGCCTTGGCTGCGGGAGGGGAAGAGAGAGACAGAGAGGAAGGAGGGGGGGGGGGTGGAGAAGCAGATGGGCGCCTCTCCTGTGTGCCCTGGCCGGAAATCGAGCCTGGGACCTCTGCACGCCAGGCCGACGCTCTACCACTGAGCCAACCGGCCAGGGCCTACTGAATTCTTGAAAGATCCAAATTGGTTAAAAGAACAGACTGTATTTGTTTTTGGGGTCATGTCTATTGGTTGTGACCAGCAAAAAGACAATTCAGTTGACTCTGGCATCTTCATAACCAATACAAATTCCCGTTTGATGTTAGTCAATCTTCAAAGGTGTGCCTGTTGTCTAAATTAAGTAACTCTCCCCATTCTAACCATCACATTTTGGCACGTAGATCAGCATCCATGTAGATCCAAATGGTGGTGCTCACACCCCCTCTTTCATGCCCTCAGGCTGGGTGCCTGATCATTGATAGGCAATTGGTCCTCCATTCCCAGGTCACTGGTAGGCAGCTTCTCTGGGTTGGTAACCCCTGAACTCATTTTTTCTTTTTATTTTTTTATTTTATTTTATTATTATTATTATTATTATTTTTTTTTTCTGAAGCTGGAAACCGGGAGAGACAGTCAGACAGACTCCCGCATGCACCCGACCGGGATCCACCCGGCACGCCCACCAGGGGCGACGCTCTGCCCACCAGAGGGCACTGCTCTGCCCCTCCGGGGCATCGCTCTGTCGCCACCAGAGCCACTCTAGCGCCTGGGGCAGAGGCCAAGGAGCCATCCCCAGCGCCCGGGCCATCTTTGCTCCAATGGAGCCTTGGCTGCGGGAGGGGAAGAGAGAGACAGAGAGGAAGGAGGGGGGGGAGTGGAGAAGCAAATGGGTGCTTCTCCTATGTGCCCTGGCCAGGAATCGAACCTGGGTCCCCCGCACACCAGGCCGACGCTCTACAGCTGAGCCAACCGGCCAGGGCCTCATTTTTTTCTTAAGAACAGTTTATCTGCAGGTGTTTGTTTATAAGACTGCCTGGGGAAAAAGCTTACTTGTTTTTGTTTGTGAAATTTACTCTGATGCAAGCATTGGAGGAGAGGGACCTGCATTCCTTCCTGGGTAGGGATGGCAGGAAATTCACCCAGAAGTTGTTTACTGTGTGTGGGAAGTGCTGAGGATGTAGGACCAGGTAAAAGCAAAGATGAGGGATGCTCAATGCCAACAATATAGCCATTTTTGACTTTTGGAAAATGCATACAACTACTTACAACTTACCTGTGCAAGGGTGGTAATTTGTCTTTCTATCAATAATAATGATGATAATACTGGTCACCCTCTTTCAGTTAAAACTTTACCGTGCTTTCTTAAACTCCTATGGCATTTCTAAGCTGTCTTCTTTTCCTGAAAGCCCTCCTTGAATTTATCTGGCCGGCTAGGTCTCCAATCAAAATCTTTTGTGCAAACAGGTATTCTGAGCTTGATTTAAAAGCTGCTATTTCTTGTTATTTCTAGGGAGTTACATGTTTGGGAAAATTTTATTTAAACTCAGTGTATCATAGAAACAAAAGAGTTCATTTTAGGAGATCATGTCAGTCAAGTAGATGATCCTCTTGGTTACATGTGGTTTTTGTTTGGTTCAATTTGACTCAAAATATGAACATGGATATAATCATTTGCGAAGTGTATATGGCTGTATCATGCATGTTCTTGGAATTATATATACATATATATAATACAATTAATTATATATATATAATTTCACAATATGTTGGAATTAAAGTGATTACATAGTTTGGGTAACTACCAAGTTGTTGAAAGCTGTCTTTTAACTTTTATTTAATAATATTTATATATATTTTTAAAGATTTTATTTATTGATTTTAGAAAGAGAGGAGGAGAGAAGCAAGAAGTATGAACTCATAGTTGCTTCATTTTAATTGTTCATTGACTGCTTGTTGTATGTGCCTTAGCCAGGCAAGCCCAGGTTTTTTTTCGTTTGTTTGTTTTTGTTTTTATGAAATACAAATTTATTTTCCCTCTTAAAGCAAGTTTGTTTGGAAAACAATATTGACATTTCTTTCAAAATGAAACAAAGACATCATATACTCCAGTGTTCCATTCTAGAATACTACCCCAAATAATAAACTAACATAACTAAACAATTCTGATTTGTATAATAATTTTTAGAGATATTTATTCTATAGACCCAGAAAGACAAAAATGCATGTATGTGCATAGTCACACTCACCAAGGTGTATATCTATTTTATTTATTTATTTATTTATTTATTTATTTATTTTATTTATTTTTTTTTCATCTATTTATACACAAAGGTTTACACTAAAATGTTCATGGCAGCACTATTCACAGTGACCAAAAAGTGGAAACAATCTAATTGTCCACCAAATGACAAACAGGTAAACAAAATATTGTATATTCGTACAATGGAATATTACTTGCCAATAAAAAGAAATAAAGTACTGAAAAAACTACAACATAATACTTTCAAAAAGTGAAAGAAGCCAGTCACAGGAGAACACATATAATTCCACTTTACAGAATGTCTTCTAAGGCAAATATATAGAGACATAAAGGAACTTACTTATTGTTTCAGATTGGAGGTTGGAATGGAAAGAGATGTAAGTTGGCATGAAATTTATCCTTACAGGGATAATAATAGCCTAAAATTATTTTGTGGTAATCTTTGTATAGCTCTGTAAATATATTAACATCCATTGAATTATACACATAAAAACAGGTAAATTTTGTTATGTGAATTACATCTCAATAAAGCTATATTTTTAAAATTAGCTTTTTAAATTTATTGTGTTAACATGAATTCAAGTGTCCCACTCAATATAACACCTGCAACCCCCCAAAATGTGCCCCCATTATACTTCCTTTGCCCCCCTCCCCCTGACTCCTACCCTCTTCCCTCTGTATCTATGTGCTATGTATATATAGTTTCACTAATCCCTTCACCTTCTCTGGTCCCATCCCTCTCATCCCCCTTCCCTCTGACAGCTGTCCCTCAGCTCCCTGTGACCTCTCATCTGCCTCTATTCAGTTCCTCAGTTCACCATGTTCATTAGATTCCACATATTAAATGAAATCATATGCTATTTGTCTTTCTCTGCCTGGTTTATTTCACTTAGCATAATAATCTCCAGATTTATCCATTCCATCGCAAAAGTTAAGATTTCCTTCTTTTGAATAGCCATGTAGTATTCCATTGTGTATATGTACCACTGCTTTTTTATCCACTCGTCCACTGATGAACACCTGGGCTGTCTTCAGATCTTGGCCATCGTAAACAATGCTGCAATAAAAGTGAGGGTACATATCTTCTTTTAAATTAGAGTTTTGGGATTCTTAGAATATATTCCTAAAAGTAGGATAGCTGGGTCAAGAGGCAGTTCCATTTTTAATTTTTTGAGGAAACACCATACTGTTTTCCACAGTGGCTGCACCAGTCTGCATTCCCACCAGCAGTGCAGGAGAGTTCCCTTTTCTCCACACCCTCACCAGCACTTGTGTGTTGATTTCTGACAGGTGTGAGGTGATATCTCATTGTGTTTTTAATTTGCATTTCTCTGATGACTAGTGCTGTTGAACATTTTTTTATATGCCTATTGGCCATCTGTATGACCTTGCTTAAAAAATGTCTATTCAGTTTCTTTGTTTATTTTTTATTTAGATTCTTTACTTTCCTGGTGTCAAGTTTTAAAAATTCTTTATAAATTTTTGTTATTAACCCCTTATCAGATGTATTGGCGAATATGTTCTCCCATTGTGTGGGTTGTCTTTTTATTTTGTTAATGGTGTCTTTTGCTGTGTGAAAACTTTTTAGTTTGATATAGTTCCATTTGTTTATTTCATCATTTATTTCCCTTGCCTTGGAGATACAGCGACAAAAATATTGCTACAAGAGATATCAAAGAGTTTACTGCCTATGTTTTCTTCCAAGATTTTTCTGGTTTTGCAACTTAAATTGAAGTCTTTTATCTATTTTGAGTTTGTTTTTGTGAATGGTGTAAGTTGGTGGTCATTTCATTTTTTTGCATGTACCAGTCCAGTTTTCCCAACACCATTTATTAAAGAGATTGTGTTTACTATATTATTTACTCTTGCTACTTTGTCAAATATCAATTGACCATAAAGGCATGGGTTTATTTCTGGGTTCTCTGTTCTGTTCCATTAATCTGTATGCCTGTTCTTATGCCAATACCAAGCTATTTTGAATACAATGGCCTTGTAATATAACTTGATATCAGGAAGAGTGATACCTTTCACTTTGTTCTTCATTTTTAATATTGCTGAGGCTATTTGGGTTCTTTTTTGGTTCTATATAAGTTTTTTTAATATTTGATCTAGATCTGTGAAGTATGCATTGGTATTTTAATAGGAATTGCACTGAATATATAAGTTGCTTTGGGTAGTATAGACATTTTAATGATGTTTATTCTTTCTATCTATGAATACAGTATATGCTTCAACTTTTTTATAATTTCCTTGATTTCTTTTTTCAATGTCTTACAATTTTCCGAGTACAAGTCTTTAATGTCCTTGATTAAATTTATTCCTAGGTACTTTATTATTATTTTTGTTGCAATAGTGATGGGGATTGTTTTTTTAATTTCTTTTTCTGACAGTTCATTGTTGGTGTCTAAAAATGCCACTGATTTCTGAATATTAATTTAATATCCTGCCACCTTGCTGAATTTATTTATCAGGTCTAGCAATTATTTGACTGAGACTTTAGGATTTTCTTTTTTCTTCTTTTAAATTTTTTTGTGACAGAGACAGAGAGAGAAAGGGACAGATAGGGACAGACTGACAAGAAGGGAGAGAGATGAGAAGCATCAGTTCTTCTTTGTGGCATCTTAGTTGTGCATTGATTGCTTTCTCATATGTGCCTTGACAGGTGTGGGAGTGGGGGGTGGGGGGAGCTATAGCAGACCGAGTGACCCTTGCTCGACCAGTGACCTTGGGCTTAAGCTGGTGAACGTTGCTCAAAGCAGATGAGCTGGCAGTCAAACCAGTGACCTTGGGACTTTGAACCTGAGTCCTTGGCACCCCAATCTGATGCTCTATCCACTGCATCCACCACCTGGTCAGGCTTTAGGGTTTTCTATGTACAGTATCGTGTCATCAGCAAATAATGATAATTTTACTTCTTCTTTTCCAATTTTGATGTCTTTTATTTTTTCTTCTTGTCTGATTGCTGTGGCTAGGACTTCCAGAACTATGTTGATTAAGAGTCGTGAAAGGGTAAACCCCTCTTTTGTTCCTGATTTTAAGGGGACTGCTTTTAATTTTTGCTCATTTAGTATGATATTGGCTGTTGGTTTGTCATATATGGTCTTTATTATGTTAAGGTATGTTCCTTGTATTCCCACTTCACTGAAAATTTTGATCATAAATGGGTGCTGGATTTTATCAAATGCTTTTTTTGCATCTATTGATATAATCATGATTTTTATCCTTCATTTTGTTTATGTGATGAATCACATTTATTGATTTGCGAATGTTGTACCAGCCTTGTCTCCCCAGAATAAATCTCACTTGATCATGATGTATGATCTTTTTAATGTATTGCTGAATCCAGTTTGCTAATATTTTGTTGAGAATTTTAGCATTTATGTTTATCAGGTATATTGGCTTATAGATTTCTGGCTTTGTAGTGCCTTTGCCTGGTTTTGGAATGAAGATAATGCTTGCCTCATAAAATGAGCTTGGAAGTCTTTCCTCCTCTTTAATTTTTTGGAATAGATTGAGCAGGATAAGTATTAGTTTTTCTTTGAATGTTTGGTAAAATTCACCCATGAAGTAATCTGGTCCAGGATTTTTGTTTGCTGGGATCTTTTGATAACAGTTTCAAATTCATTTGTTGTAATTGGTCTATTTTGGTTTTCTGATTCTTCCAGATTGAGTTTTGGAAAATTGTATATTTCTAGGAATTTATCCATTTCACCTAGGTTGTCCAATTTTTCAGCATATAGATATCCATACTCTTTTCTTACAATCCTTTGTATTTCTATGGTGTCAGTTGTTACTTCTCCACTTTCATATTTAATTTTATTTATTTGGGTCTTCTCTCTTTTTTTTTTCTTTTTGGTGAGTCTGATTAAAGTTTCATCAATCTTGTTTACCTCTTCAAAGAATCAACTCTTCGTTTTATTGATCTTTTATATTTTTCTTTTTATTTTATTTTATATTATTTTATTTTTTACAGAAACAGAGTGACAGTCAGAGAGAGGGATAGATAGGGACAGACAGACAGGAATGGATAGAGATGAAAAGCATCAATCATCAGTTTTTCATTGCGACACCTTAGTTGTTCATTGATTGCTTTCCCATATGTGCCTTGACCATGGGCCTTCAGCAGACCAAATAACCCCTTGCTCAAGCCAGAGAGCTTGGGTCCAAGCTGGTGAGCTTTGCTCACACCAGATGAGCCCATGCTCAAGCTGGCAACCTTGGAATCCTGAACCTGGGTCCTCTGCATCCCAGTCTGACGCTCTGTCCACTGTGCCACCGCCTGGCCATGCTATTTTTATTTTATTTTGTAGTCTTTATGTTATTTATTTCCATATTTCTACTCTGATCTTATTCTTTCCTTCCTTCTACTTCCTCTGGGCTTTATTTGTTGTTCTTTTTCTAGTTCTTTTAGATGCAGGGTCAAGTTGTTTATTTGAGCTTTATCTTGCTTCTTAAAGTATGCCTGTAATGCTATGAACTTCCCTCTCAGGACTCTTTTTGCTGTGTCCCATAGATTTTGGGTTGTATGCTCATTTTTGTTTGTTGAAAGAAAATTTTCAATTTTTTCTTTGATGTCATTGTTAACCCATTTGTTATTTAATAAAATGTTATTTAGCCTCCAAGTGTTTTAAAGTTTTTTCAATTTTTCTATTATACTTGATTTCTAGTTTTATGCCATTGTGATCTGAGAAGATGCTGATATGATTTCAATCTTCTTAAATTTATTGAGACTTATTTTGTGTTCTAACATGTGGTCTAGCCTAGAAAATGTATCATGAGCACTTAAAAAGAATGTATATTCTACTGCTTTGGGTTGAAGTGTTTTGAAGATATTAACTGAATACAGTTGAACTAGTGTGCCATTTAAGGCCACTGTTTCTTTGTTAATTTTCTGTTTGCGGATCTATCCATTCATGTTAATGGGGTATTAAAATTCCCTACTATTATAATATTGCTGTTGATCTTGTCCTGCGTGGCCATCAAAAGTCTTCTCCTGGGGCTGCTGTGCCTCCTCAGAAAGTGGCTAAGCCTCTTGACCAGACCCAACAATAGGCTTATGGGGACTCATACTTGAAATGTCTGTTGTCCAAGCCTCTCTCCATTCCTCCTGTGGAATCTAGCCTAGTCGGGCATGATATCTAGAACCCAGGTCAGCTGGTGTGAAGCTCCATCCTGTCCAATGTGCACAAGCTACTATGCTGATACTGATCACAGAAAGCAGAACTCACCTCAGCTGGACCTGGTGTCCAATGAGTCCTTCCTTAGAACAACCTGCCAGCAAGGGTTGTTAGGTCCTGAATTGGTGCTATCTTTAGCTGGCCTCTGGATATACTGGACTTGGGCCTCCTTGTAGGGGACCCAGTGTAGACCAGTGGGGGACACTACCTGTGACTGGCCCTTAGAAGACTTCTTAGAGCCACAAGCAATCCAGAGTTTGTGGCTGCCTCTACTGTCCCAGGTGCACCTGGAAATACCAAGCCACACACTTAGGCTGGCTTTTACCCACATTGGACCTGAGGGAATGTCAGCAAAAGGCCAAAGTTCCCTGAACACTGCCTCCTGCAGCCTCTGTCTATTGGCTAATTGTTGGTATCAGCCACTAAAATAAAACCTTTGGTAAAGTCTAGAATCTGAGGAAGTTCAGGGATAAGGAAGGATAGTGGGTGTCACTCTGCCCCTTGGCCCCAGGTGACAGTCTATCTACATTCTTTTCACAGACCTCAGTAGGGTGTGGCCTCAGGAGTCTCCTGGGTGTGTCCTATGAGATCCAGAGATGTGATCTGTCCATGGTCCATACAGTTTCTACTGAGTCTCCCGTGGGGCAGAAGCATCAGTCATAGACTCGGGAGCTCTGGCCTCAGCACCAGGAAACTGAGTCATTGATGCACCACCTGCTTCCTGGCTGACTTTTCAGAGCAACCCAGTCTCCATAGGGTGGGGCAGGAGAAATTCCTGAGGGCAGACATTTGCATTCCCCCAGGTTGATGCCGCAGTGAGGAGACTGCTCTGCCCAAGAAATATGGTGACTGCAGTGTTGGAGAATGACTCAACATGGGAGTTTCAGTTCCTCCACAGTGTCTCTCTCTGGATTACCCACTTCACACTCTCCTCACGTAACTCTTGTCCTTTTAGCCCTCCCTCCACTGGAGCCCTGAGTAAGTGGCTATGTATGAACAAGATTTTCTGTTCTGGCTTTTTAAGATGATGCCTGCATCTCCAAGAGCTCCTGTCTCTTTCTCACAGACAGAAACCTTGACTCTTTTCACCATCAAATGCTGTGTGGGTGCCTCTTCTAGGCTCTGGGGCTCAAGGCTGGGGCTGAGGTCCCTCTCCTTTCAGAGTAACCCTCCCTGAAATAAGAGTCCCTCCATACCCTCTATTCCTGCTAGCTCTTGGGAGCAGAGCAGCTCTTTTTGTATCTTCGCCCTTCCTACCAGTCTCAGTGTGACTTCTTCTGTGATCCTTGGTTGTAGACTCCTCTTCATTTGACCACAGTTCATTTTCCAAAATGATTGTTCTTAAATTAAGTTGTAATCCAATTTGGCCTTAGGAAGTGGCAGTTGGAATGTCTTTCTACTCCGTCATCATCTTGGAATCTCCAAGCCCTGGGTTTTGAACAGGTGACCTCAGTGTTTCAGGTAGAAGCTTTATCCACTGCGCCACCACAGGCTAGTCAATAATAATATCCTATATAAGAATTCCTGTAATAATACTAAGAAACTTAAAAAATAATTCTGAGAAATAATCATAGCAGATAATATTATACTCATTTCTTAGATAAAGCAGCTATGACTCAGTTAGGTTAATAATTTCGAATAATGAAACAAAGCTAAAAAGAGTAGTTAAGCAGGGGCCGAGCTTGATCTCCATCTTTCTCTGGAGCACTGTTACTTTAAAGGACAAGTCATATAGGATCTAGAGCCGGGGTCGAGAACCTGTGGCTTGCGAGCCAGATGTAGCTCTTCGGATGGCTTCATCTGGCTCACAGACAAATCCCTAATAAAAAAAAACTAATAACATTAAAAATATAAAACATTCTCATGTATTACAATCCATTCATTTCCTACTGCTCATGTTCATGGTTGTGGGTGGCTGGAGCCAATCACAGCTGTCCTCTGGGACAACATCAAATTTTTATTGGATAATGCATAAGGTACATGGGTCATTGTATGGCTCTCACAGAATTACATTTTAAAATATGTGGCATTCATGGCTTTCTCAGCCAAAAAGTTTCCTGACCCCTGATTTAGAGATTGTGTTATCTTGGCAGGAGGTAAGTGACAAATTGGGGCTGATATATAGTTCATGCAAGCCATTAAGCACCTATCCCCAGTGCAAGTTTAGAAAGGCAGCAATACAGGGGATGCAAGTCTTGGATGTCATGTGAAACATGGGTTAGGCAGTGCCCAGAACATGGATGAGGCCAGCATGCATGTGCTCAAGTGAACCATACTTTTTCCCAAGTGGGCTCTGTTGCTTCCAGTAAATGCCTCATCTATTTTGCCCAGTCTTTCTCCATTTTCCCATAGGATTAAAATATTTCTTCAGTCTTTTTGTAAAGAGGATTCTTGATTCTAGGGTGGAAGGTGAGGAACAGCTTATGTCCAATCCCTGAACTATGTAGAAGAGTCGGTGAAGAAACAGCTCAGTTAGAGTGCAGAGTCAAGGCTGAATCCTGCTAGAAATGCATGTAGAGGGGGCTACCTGCTTTTCCCTCCCTCTGCACAGGCTCTTTGTCTCAAAGAAGACACAAATACAGCTTTAGGAGTCACCGCACAAGTGTCAGCCCTATGGGGATGGAGATTACTTGAAAAAAGAAAGGACAAAGAAGGAAGAAAGGAAGAAAAAAATGAAATGAAGGAAGAAAAAATGAAATGATGGAAGAAAAAATGAAATGAAGAAAGGAAGGAAAGTAGGTAGAAAGGGAGGAAAATAAGAAGGGAGGAAGGGAGGAAGGAAGGAAGGAAGAAAGGAAGGAAGGAAGGAAGGAAGGAAGGAAGGAAGGAAGGAAGGAAATAGCCACAATAATTCTCCAATCCTGTGTTCACCCTTTTCAATACATGTACATGTCTATAATGGTCAGTTGTGTCTGTCCTTTTATACCAATTGATGCTTTAAGCCTTTATAATCCCTGTTTGGAAAGATGATGGTGACAAGATTTTGTGATTCCATTTGACTTGGCATGAGTTAGAATTATTGGGAGGACACTCTTGCCTTCATCACATTAGTCAGGCCATATCTACAAAAGCATCCCTTAAAGTCCACATGTATATATATATTTTTTTCAGATTTACAAATCTCTTTTAAAATTTAAAAAGCTCCCTGAGAAAGAAGCAGAGAAAGCATCACCATCCCAATTTTATGCATAGGAAAACTGATGCTTAGAGAGAATAAAGCATAGAAAAGTCCCTATTTATTTAATTATGAAGAATTTTAAGTACTTTCCTATACTTGGAGGTCTGTTACTAAAAGAAAGGGTTACCTAAAAATAGACTCGTTCATTGGAAACTGACTTAAAAGTTCTGCTGTGCTTCCTTTTTGCACAGGTCAGGTTTCCAGAGCCAGTCAATTTTCCAGACAAGGCTGACCTTGCTCTCCTCCTCACCCTGTGTTTTCTGTGGCCTTGTTATCCAGATAACTGCTTCTTTTCTGCACTTCCCTCTGGTCTCTGGTCTCTAAATTATCTCAAGGAAAAGCTCTCATTTGGCTAGCAAACCTTTGAGAATGAATTGACGAGGAAAGAGGGTATGGCCCTTCATGGAATCTTTTTTTTTTTTTTTTTCATTTTTCTGAAGCTGGAAACAGGGAGAGACAGTCAGACAGACTCCCGCATGCGCCCGACCGGGATCCACCCGGCACGCCCACCATGGGGCTACGCTCTGCCCACCAGGGGGCGATGCTCTGCCCATCCTGGGTGTCGCCATGTTGCGACCAGAGCCACTCTAGCGCCTGAGGCAGAGGCCACAGAGCCATCCCCAGCGCCCGGGCCATCTTTGCTCCAATGGAGCCTTGGCTGCGGGAGGGGAAGAGAGAGACAGAGAGGAAAGCGCTGCGGAGGGGTGGAGAAGCAAATGGGCGCTTCTCCTGTGTGCCCTGGCCGGGAATCGAACCCGGGTCCTCCGCACGCTAGGCCGATGCTCTACCGCTGAGCCAACCGGCCAGGGCCCTTCATGGAATCTTAAACAGCTCTGGGGGCTGGTTCTACTTCAGTTTTGGAAGCATTACTTTCTCCTTTGGCTTTTGAAAGAGCGGCAGAACTTGTATTTAGTTTTCTCTTTGTAATATAAAATAGTCATTTCTTTATTGATTAACCCATACATTGAACATTCAAAATATGTTATATATTGAGCAGCTTTGTGCTAGGCTCTGATGACACAAAGTTTACTGAAACTAAATTCCTGAATTCAAGGACCTCATTTGTTCAATGAGTAATGGGACTCACTGTAATATACAGCCTCTAAGACTCAGCTCTTATCTGCCTTAATTCCAATAAGCTTTTTATGGTCACACTTACCCTACACCCTTCTCTGAACACATGTAATATTTTCTTTGCATAGCCTTTATTTCTACATGTATTATATCATTATTTATGCATATGTCAATAGCCCCAGACTATAATCAGGTTTATATGTAATAGGTGCTCAATAAATGTTAAATGTTGAACAAATGTTTCTACCATTTCTCTAAAAGCTGCTTTCAGCTGAAGTGAGGTTGAACAGCTGCCAGAGAAAAAGACGTATTAGGTTATTTCAATGTTAGCAAAATAAAATTCTTGGAGATGACAGTGTCATGCTCCCTTGGGGCTGTGCTGCCAATTCTATGCATTAAAATAGCAGTGGTATGTTGTATCATGGTGCCTGGGAAGGGGTAAAGGGTTGAGGGCACTTTTCTTCTTCAAAATGTAACATGTCTTTCCAGTCTCCTTTGGAGGCAAGAACTGGTTCTGTAAATGCAGTAAAAATCCAATTTACTAAGCAGAAAGATAGTTTTCTGGTGAACAGTTATGTTAAAAATGTCTTCTGATTTTATTTCCTATTGGAAAGTTTGCTAAAATGTCTATTTGGTGGCTCATGAAATATGTTAGAGGGGCAATGCTGATAACTGAGGTGTTGTTGTACATTTGACTCATCATTTTAAATGTCAGTTATGATTGTGTTGTATCATGGGATTGGATGTAAGGTATAGGAGGTTTTATTACATCTATATTGGCCCCAGGCTAAATATTTTCAGATTTTAATTCATTAATTAATTTTTATTATTTATTTTTATTTTTCAATTACAGTTGACATACAAATTATAGTGACTAGACATTATATAGCTTGCTAAGTGATCATCCTGATAAATTTTGTACCCATTTGACACCATACATAGTTATTAGAATACTATTGACTATATATTTCCTATGCTGTTCTTTACATCCCCATGTCTATTCTTTAACTAACAGTTTGTACTTTTTAATACCTTTGCCTTTTTACCCATTTCTTCAGCCTTTCTACCACCTGGCAACTTCAAAATGTTCTCTGTATCTATGAGTCTGTTTCTGTTCAGCCCATTTGTTTATTTTGTTTTTAAGATTCAGTTGTTGATAGATATATATTTATTGCCATTTTGTTTTTCATATTTTTGCAATTTCCCCCCCTTTTTCTTAAAGAAGACTCATAACATTTCATGTAATACTAGTTTGCTAATGATGAACTCCTTTAGCTTTTTCTTGTCTGGGAAGCATTTGATTCTAAATGATAGCTTTGCTGGGTAGAGTACTCTTGGTTGTAGGTCCTTGTTTTTTTTTAAATATATATTTTATTTTATTTTATGTTTTTAAACTTTTTTTAAAGATTTATTCATTTTAGGGAGAGGAGAGAGAGAGAGAAGCAAGAGGGGAGGAGTGGAGAGGCAAATGGATGCTTCTCCTGTATGCCTTGACCGGGAATTGAACCCAGGACATTCACAGGACAGGCTGATGCTCTACTACTGAGCCAACCAGCCAGGGTCTTCTTAAGTTCTTGTTTTTGATTACTTTGAATATTTCTTATCAGTCCCTTGTGGAGTGCAAAAGTTCTGTTGAGAAATCAGCTGACAGTATTATGAGAGCTTCCTTGAAGGTAACTAACTGCTTTTCTCTTGCTGCTTTTAAGATTCTGTTTGTCTTTAACCTTTTACATTTTCATTATGATGTGTCCAGGTGTGGGCCTCTTTGGATTCATCTTGTTTGAAACTCTGCACTTCTGGACTTGTTATATCTATTTTCTTCATTAGGTTAGGAAAGTCTTCTGTCATTTTTTCAAATAGGTTTTCAGTTTGCTCTCTATCTTGTCTTCTGACACCCACATGAGGTGAATGTTGGCATGCCTGAGTTGTCCCAGCGTATCCTTAAACTACACTATCCTCATTTTTAAAGATTTTTTTCTTTTTGCTGTTCTGATCAGGTGTTTTTGCTTCCTTATATTTCAAATTTCCATTGTGATTCTCAGCTTCACCTACTCTACTGTTGATTGTTTGTAAATTACTCTTCATTTCAGTTAGTGCATCCTACATTTCTGACTGGTTCTTTTTTATGGTTTCCATGTCCTTCTTCATGCTGCTGAAGTTCTCTCTAAGCTCATCTACTCTTCTCCTAAGTTCACTGTGTATCCTTGTAACCAGTGTTTTGAACTCTGCATCTAGTAGATTGCTTGCCTCCATTTTATTTATTTCTTTTTCTAGGGTTTTCTTCTGTTCTTTCATTTGGGACATGTTTCTTTGTCTTCTCATTTTGGCAGTCTCCCTGTGTTTGTTTCTATGTATTAGGTAGAGCTGCTATTTCTCCCAGGCTTAGTAGAGTGGCTTAATATACTAGGTGTCCTATATGGTCCAGTACATAGTCTCCCCATTCACCTGAACTGGGCACTGGAGGTGAGCTTTCTTACCCCATGGGCTATGTACACCCTCTTATTATAGTTGAGCCTTGAGTGCTGTTGGTATATCAGTGGGAGGGCTTTACCCCCAGGCTGATTGGCTGTAAGTACTAATTGCAACCACTGTGGAGGATCAGCTATGTGGGGCCCACCCCACAGAGGAGGACTTATGTCAGTAAGGCTCTGGTGCCCATTGAGCTGTCCGTTTGAGTGCATCACTTGTGGAGGTGGTTGGATAATGCTTTGATGCAGTCTGAAGCTGTCTACCAGGGGTGCTGACTATGGTGCCTCCCAGGAGGTGCAGGTCAAGGTCAGTTACCACCTGCGTTCTGCCTTGGGCCACCCAGCATGAACTACTTGTGTTGGAATTGGTGGTACCTAGGCAATGCCAAGCTGAGAACCAAGGCTTGTTGCTGCTAGTGCCGGGCCTGGGCCCACTTAGCAAGAAGTACCAGGCACACTGAGTCCAGATGCTGCTTGTTTGAGAGATTTTGGGAAAGTCTGAAACCTAAGCCAAGACAAGTTATTCCTATGGAAAAGGCACTACAAACAGCTTGTGTGAACCCACAATTTGGGTGGTGCAGGGTTAGCAGCAAGATAGGATAAACAGTGATAGCCAGGTTGATGAAGACTCAGATACAGTACCTACCTGCTAGCTCATATGGTACCTGCCTGCCAGCTCGGTTGGGAAAGGGCTCAGAAAAAAAAATGGCCTCTGCCAGCATGTCTGTCTGGGAAAAAGCTGCCCTTCCAGCTCTTGTTCTGATGTCAGACAATTTAGTTATTCCCTGTAAGTCCCTTGTGCCTTTTAAGTTGCTGCTCAAGGGCTGGAACTCAGAAGAAGTATGTCTGAGTAAGTCCGTGCATAGGCCTTTTAGGAGAAATGCCTGTGACTACCACAGTTCTCCATCTTACTCAGCCACAATCCCCACTGGTTTTTACAGCCAGAAGTTATGGGGACTCCTCTTTTTGGCACTGGAATCTTGGCCTGGGAGGCCTGGTGTGGGGCTGGGACCCATGCTCTTCAGAGGGGTCTTCTGCAGCTGAACTATCCCTTCTAATTTTTATCAACCACATAAGGATGTGGGACCAGCCAATATCACATCTCTGCCCTTCCTACCAGTCTCCATGTGGCTTCTTCTTTATATCTTTCATTGTAGAACTTCCTTTTGGCTAGTTCTGAATGATGGCTGTTCTGTAGTTTAGTTGTAATTTCGATGTGGTCTTTGGATCTAAAAAAAAATAAAACTTCCCACATCATCTTATTTTGTGAGTATGACTTGCTAGAGGAGTACTTGGCATTAGAGAAAATTGGCATTAGAGAAAATTGGGTCTGAGTCCCAGCTCTTCCCTTTCCATAGGACCTTAGAGGTCTCTAAGGTTCAGTTTCCTTGACTGTAATGGAAACAATAATAACTGCATTTTTCTCCATAGGTTATATGGATCAAATGAGATACTATATAAAAAGTACATAGCACAGTCTTATACAGAAGGCCCAATACATATTACCTATAATAATGATGGTAATAATGAGAATGTAGTCCTGTATGAGTTTCCTAGGGCTGCTGTAAAAATTTTCCAGATACTGGATGGCTCAAAACCAAAATTCACTGTATTTCCCCATGTATAAGACACTCCCATGTATAAGACACACCTTAATTTTGGGGTCTGAAATTAAAAAAAAAAACAGAAAAGAAAAGTGCAAAAAAGCGGGAAATGCAAGTAAAAAATCTACAACCACTGTATAAGATGCACCCAGTTTTTAGACCCCAAATTTTTTGAGAAAGGGTGCATCTTATACATAGGGAAATATGATATATGTTACAGTTCAGGAGGCTAGCAGCCTGAATTCCAAGTGTAAGCAGCATTGGTTCTTTGTGGGGGCTCAGAGAGAAGCCATCCTTTGCCTCTATCTTACCTTCTGGCAGTGACCTCAATCCTTGGCAAAGCTTGGTTTGTACATGCATCCCTTCAGTCTCTGCCTCTGTATGCACATGGCATTTTCCTCTCACATGTCCCTCTCTCTTTGTGCCATCTCCTCTTCTTTACAATCACCACCAGTCATTGAATTTAGGACCCACTCTAGTCTAGTATGACCTCATCTTAATTACATTTTAGAGACTCGATTTCCCAATAAGGTTACATTCTGAGGCTCTTCGTAGATAAGAATTCTGGGGGACACTATTCAACCTACTATATAAAACAAAATCCTAAACATATCCGGCTATTGAAGGGGCTTAGATTAGATAGGTCTTGGATAATAGAGGATAATTTGGAGTAGCTATTGGGAATTTCCATGGACTATATTTTATTGACAAGGTTCAGTTCTTAAGTTGTTTTTTTTTATGTAGATCTACAGAGCCATAGAAAAATAGATAATTTATGAGAAAAAATGGTGTTTTCCTGATTGACTAAGGTTATGATTTAGTCTTCTCCTTCCTCATCTCAGTTGGTTTGTGTCATCTTTATTCAGCATCTTCAGAGAAATGGAAGGTTTTGGTTCATCAGAGTCTTTGGTTAATGAAAGATACCCATGTATCTCACTTCTGACCAATCAGGAAGAATTTTAAGTACAGTGAAATTCATGAACACACTGATGAAAGTCATAGAGTTCTGCCTCAGTGGTTCAGAAAGGTGTCAGGGTTGTGATTTAGGGTCATAATTTTTGGCATTAGCCTTAACTGCACTAGAAATATGTAGATGGTGGCTAATAGATAATTCCAGTTAACTGAATGCCAGACTGGAAGGGAATGACTATTCTTGTCTTCACTTACAAGGTAATAAATAAGTGAATTGGGTTGGTGATTTAGCTCACCCTTTTTGCTTTATAATTCTATATTTCTGACCATGCCACAGATCCTGGGCAAAAGATGAGGATGTTATATCAGAGACCAGGGGAGGATTCTCATAGGGGCATGACTTCAGGGCCAACACTGCCCTGTGAGTTTTTCTTCTCTTTCTGTGTAATCTCCAAAGATGATACACTCATTTCAGAGGAAAAAAAATTTCTATAGAAGTGTAAGATTCAGTGACTTAATGCTTGTGCAGTGGTTGAGCTGCTTAGTTGAAATGCAATATAGAAATGTAAAATAATACTCATTGCAAATTCAAATTTTGATTTTTTTATACTGCTGGAACCATTAGGGTTAAGGTTATACCATGTTTTCTTTTTAAATCTTGACTTTCAAGTGCTTTTGACATGTGTATGTTTTCAAGGTAGAGGGAATTTTATCTTAAACAAATTGGAAGGGAAAAAACAGTCTGATTGTACCTCTTTCACTTAAGGGAACTAAATAAAAGAAATTAGTGTTGCCCTGGCTGGTTGGCTCAGTGGTAAAGCATTGGCTTGGAGTGTGGAAGTCCCAGGTTCGATTCCCGGCCAGGGCACAAAGGAGAAGCAACCATATGCTTCTCCATACTTCTCCCTGTCCTTTCTGTCTATCTCTCTCTTCCCCTCCTGCAGCCAAGGCTCCATTGGAGCAAAGTTGCCCTGGGGTGCTGAGGATGGTTCCATAACCTCCACCGCAAATACTAGAATAGCTCCAGTAGCAACTTAACAATAGACCAGATGGACAGAGCATCACCCCCTAGTGAGCATGCTGGGTGGATCCCGGTCAGGCACATGTGGAAAAAGAAGTTAGTGTTACTGCTATAACTTACAAATAAGATTTTTTTAAACAAGATTTTGTTGATTTTCTTTTATATTATTACACATTTGCATTAGGATTTGTGACATAAAAGCAAGAAAGGGATTAATTACTAAGAGGGAGAAACAAAGTCAGTAGAAATGACCAGTTTTGAATAATCAGTGTTGTCGCAGAGATATTATCATATATTGTAGATACCTCAGTGCTGATTCCAGGTATGAGCCTCATGTAATTAAATAGGTTTTTGCTCCATAGATTTCCTTACGGCTATTCACATCTCTGCATTTTAGCTTCTTATGATAATATTGGCCTAAGCTGAGTAACCCTGGAAGAAACCAGTGATCTGGGTAATTCTAGTTTGAATTTACCCCACTCCAAAGGAAAGGTAGAATATTTTCTCAAGATATTGTTCATACATTTAGGTTCAAAATTTTTCTTCAGAGCTGCACAGAAATTAGAAAATAGGTCAGTTAGAATCTAAAGACAGGATTCATCTAAAAATGTCTGCTTTCTAGGTTACTTTGAGGGCCCTTCAATTCAGATGCAAGTCTCGTGAGGCAAGGAGGATTGCCAATCCAGACTAGATATAATTTGCCTGTGTTTCTGACACCTTTGCCCTAAATAATCCCATAGAGCCAAACTTACACAACCTTCAAATAGGGGAGAAATGAGCTCATTAAATTTTAATCATCAACGTGCTCCATCTAATTATGTTTTGTCTTGTCTTAACTCATAATTGCTATATAATAAATTTAATTACTTCGATTTTTCTTCCTATTTATATACATATAAACTGGTTTCCAGTGAGTGAAGAGTTGCAGGCTCCTGTAAACAAGGAAAATAAATAATGCTTAATTTTTAAAACATGATCTCATTAGATAGAGCATGTGTGTATGTGTCTGTAAAATTTGTTATCCTAAGGAGAAAGGCCCTTTATAATTAGACCTCCATTGGGCCTCAAGGGTGTTCTAATAAAGAAAATTTCATACACTGATGTGCTTCCCATCTTTTCATTTCTTTGTTCTATCATCCTGTTGTTAATAACACCCTGCAGCAAAAAAATGTTTGTGAAGCTAAGAGCTGTCCAGATAAGAGAAAAGGTCATGATCCCCCTCCTGCGTGTTCACCGGCAAACGAACAGCAATCTGAAAGTAAGAGGATGCCTGTCAATATGGAGTGGGTAGGCGGCGGCATACCATCAAATTGAAGGCAGCGAATGCCCACACAGTTGTACTGAGCTCCAGCCTTAACCCAAAATCAATAATCACCAAAGTATTACAATATGAAGTGACTGAATCATAGGGGCAGGGTTGGAGGGAGCGGACATCTAGGTGAAGCTTTATCAATGCTAAACGTTAAGGGGTGCGGGATATTTCTTACCATCTTTAGATTTCTACGATGTCTGTGTTATAGACGATTTTTTTAAATCTCCAGGTTATTTTGACATTTGATTATGTTGCATACCCATCACCCAAAGTCAAATTGAGTGAATGAAATGGACTTGGAGAGCCTAAGTCATGTAACCCCCCCCCCCATTTTTTTTTATTAACATGCAATGTAGCAGGTTTCTTAATTTTTTATCTCAAAAAATGGAGAATGAGAAGCTACTTGCTTGATTTCAGGCCCAAAATTTGAGTGCAATGAGAGATATTAACTTATGTATATTTTATTTTAGAGCTTTAGGTAATTGCATAAACAGTATACGGGTCATAGGATAAATGTATTCTTACGATGAAGAGGGAAAAAGTCTTTACAGATTAGATTTTTTTTGTTTTAAAGAAATGAGTGGGGAGTCATATTTTTTTGTGTGTGTGTTTTGTTTTCTCAGATTGCTTTAAACAAAGCTCCTTCTCTTTCTTTCCCTGGAGATCCTTGCTTTGAAGCATTTTGTGAGAAAAGCTTCCTCTTCCAGGAAGACTTCTGAGATCGGGTGGAGATAAGAGAAAAATTCCCCATCTTATAACTGCTGTCAGGCAACTGGGTTAATCTAACAGAAAAATGGAATAGTACACAATAACAAATGTGAGATTTCATTGAAAAATTATGCAAAACTTGTATATAGGCTGCTTTCTGTAGGTATACTTGTCATGACCCTGTTTATTATAAACTCCCGAATAATATTTCTTTTGGGGGAGGGGGAGCCATAGACAAAACTATAAAACACATTATAAATATATTTGGTAATGATGAGAGTTTTACCTTGCACTTTCCTTTTAAAAGTGTAATGTTTTGCTCTTTCTAGTATTCCATTTGATTTCATTATTTTCATTTTGTCTGTCTCTGTTCATATATTGAACATATGATATATGTATCTAATTATATGTATGTATGTATGCATCAGTCCCTGTATATGTATGCACGCATGCATGAATCTGTGTATCTGATTCCATTTACTTGTGCTGCTGGTGGCCTAAGACATCAAGCATTAAGAACTTCCCTGCTTGCCATCTTATAAGCTAAACACTTAAGATCCTTTTCTTTCCAACATTCAACCTTAGATAAAAATCTAAGAATATTGGGGCCCTGGCCGGTTGGCTCAGTGGTAGAGCGTCGGCCTGGCGTGCAGGGGACCCAGGTTCGATTCCCGGCCAGGGCACATAGGAGAAGCGCCCATTTGCTTCTCCACCCCCCCCCCCCCCCCATCCTTCCTCTCTGTCTCTCTCTTCCTCTCCCGCAGCCAAGGCTCCATTGGAGCAAAGATGGCCCGGGTGCTGGGGATGGCTCCTTGGCCTCTGCCCCAGGCTCTAGAGTGGCTCTGGTCGCGGCAGAGCATCGCCCCTGGTGGGCGTGCCGTGCCGGCTGGATCCCGGTCGGGTGCATGCGGGAGTCTGTCTGACTGTCTCTCCCCGTTTCCAGCTTAAAAAAAAAAAAAAAATCTAAGAATACTGGATGGAATTAAACATTCGAGTTCTACAAGTTTCTGTCAGATCACTTAGCTAGGCCTGAAAAATAGAACCGAGAGTAGGCTGTTTACTTGTCTTGATGTTGAAATGTGCCTGACCATTCATAAAACTTAGATAGAAAATCCCACTGTGAAACTTCCTCCTCATTATTACTTCTCTTACAGCTCAAGGTATCTTGTACTTTCTTTGGCGACCTTCCCTCCCCCTTCAGGCACACACAACACATATGCACAAACAAAAAAAATACTTCCCAAAACACCTTTATCAAAAGCATACTTATAGTGTACATTTTTTAAAAAATCAAGAAAAAGGAACCTACCTGGTGAAAAGCAGACTATTCTGATCTCTCCCTCAAATTTCCAAAAGAAATTCAGAGGAAGAATTGATGATTAATTGTAAAGAATGTGATTTGAAATAAAGGTGAATGTCAGTTAGGTGGAGTCTAGGTTGGGCTAGGGATCGAGGCTGGCCAGGAGATGCAGGAGGACCTTCCTCAGTTTCTGGCTAGAGTTCTTTGAAATGTATATGCTGTATTGACGCAAGGATGCCTGGAGCTCAGCTAGAATGCCAGATGCATTTTCTCTCTCTCTCTGATAACACAAGGGACCTATTGCAGAGACAGAGGCACAGGCAAAAATCATTGAAGCTCTTATACTGTGGACCAGGATGTTTATTAGAGATTTTGCTACCATTTCTGGGAGAAATAAGAATACATTCTAAGAACATTGAATACAGGTAAATATTCAACTTATAGGGTTAATTAATTTCTCACATTATATAAGAAAATGATTGCTTTATTTTTCTCGTACAGTAAACAGATATATATTGATATATAGCATAGAGCAGTGGTCCCCAACCTTTTTTGGGCCACAGACTGGTTTAATGTCAGAAAATATTTTCACGGACTGACCTTTAGGATGGGACGGATAAATGCACAAAATAAAATTATGCAACTGGCATAAAAACTGTGGTATTTTTAAATATAATTATTGAACTTAGGAGACAAGCTTCAAGAGTGAGTCTTAGACGGATGTAACAGAGGGAATCTGGTCATTTTTTAAAAATAAAACATCATTCAGACTTAAATATAAATAAAATGGAAATAATATAAGTTATTTATTCTTTCTCTGCAGACCGGTACCAAATGGCCCACGGACCGGTACTGGTCCGCGGTCCGGGGGTTGGGGACCACTGGCGTAGAGTACAGTTTCTTAGTCTATACTTCAGGATCAAGAGTCTTTCTCAAATCTGGGAGCAGCCTATGTGGTGAGCACAGTGAAGGGAGCTGCAGCATCCTGGGGTGCATGTGTGACTGCCAGAGAAGCTGCAGGAGAAAAGGGTGCTGGGATGGAGTTCTATTTTTTGGTTAACAGCTGCTTAAGCAACCGTAT
The DNA here is from genome assembly GCF_036850995.1 of Saccopteryx leptura. NCBI lineage: Eukaryota > Metazoa > Chordata > Mammalia > Chiroptera > Emballonuridae > Saccopteryx > Saccopteryx leptura. The sequence goes on along the minus strand of NC_089508.1, from coordinate 66,312,111 downwards.
GGAGAAAGCATTCACAGAAAATATTTAGGTCAACCTATACCAGGTCAACTTCTATGCCTTGAAGAATAAGAATCCAGCATTCCCATTCAGTACATAGTACACTGCTTTTCACACAGGAATAAATCAATAAATGCTGTTGACTGGTGCCTGGCTTTACTTAATGTTTACCCTTTACGTGCCTCGAACTGCTTTGGTAGTATTCACTCACTGATTTTCTTTTCTGAGTACCCTATTGTAAAGGGTTAAATTTCTCCCCCTCCCCAATAATTAAGCAAATGAGGCAGTCAGCAGACTAGGTTCTCTCTAGGTTTCCCTTTTTCATTTTTATGACATTGGCCAACTCATAACAGTTTTATGAACCAGTTCCTTTCTCTGTGAAACAATGTTTTTGAACCAAGGAACTTTAAAAGTCAGGGTTCCTCCCAGTTCCAAAGTAAAAACTTGGGAGCTGATGGCACTGTGGTTGTTGAAAAAAAGCAACAACATCCCTTAGCAACATTATCGTGGTATCATTATCATCAAGTTTAACATTGACAGTGCTTAGCAGTTTATGTCCATAGACTCATTTAATCCTCACACTAAGCATATGAGATAGGTGCTGTTATTATCCCATTTCATATTTATTTATTTATTTATTTATTTATTTATTTATTTATTTGAAAGAGAAAGCAAGGGAGAGAGGGGGAGGGGAAAGATGAGAACCATCAACTCATAATTGCTTTGCTCTAGTTGTTTAATGATTGCCTCTCATACATGCCTTTGAATAGAGGGCTCAAGCTGAGTTAGTGATCCCTTGCTCAAGCCATAGACCTTAAGCTTAAGCCAGTAACCTTGGGCTTATGTCAATGATCCTGTTGTCAAGCTGGTGACCATGCACTCAGACTGACAAGCCTGTGCTCAAGCAGGTGACCTTGTGCTCTAGCCTGCGACCTTAGGGTTTTTGAACTTGGGCCCTCAGCATCCCAGACTGATGCTCAATCTACTGTGCCACCGCCAGGTCGGGCATATGGAGGAGGAAACAGGCAGAGAGAAGCTTAGAAACTTGCTCACACTTACACAGTCGTGAGTGGTGGGACCTTTAGTTATTACATGTTTAATTAGGTTACAAGATCTGTTAAGAGTTTTCTCTTTTTCTGTATCTTTCTGCAGCCCCACTTCCTCATACCTTCACACACACACATGCGTGCACACACCATACCACACTGCCTTACCCATGGAGATCCTTGATACATTTCAAACACTCGAACCCATAAAACTCTAGAACTAAAATCAAACCCGATCTACTAATTTAAAGGAATGGCAAATTCAATCAACCTCAATATTATCTTGAGCTATTACCCAAAACAAAAATTTTCCTTTTCTCCCCTAAAGTGTTCCAATTTATTTAAGTGACAAGATCCCAAATTATGTAAGTAACTAGAATTATATAAGTGACAATGTTGATTTTCATGTGTGACAAGCGGAATCAGTATCATTACTTTATAGTCATACCTCACATTTTCCTAAATTACTGAACCAGGAGAAAATGAGAACATCAAATTATTCTCTGAAGGGAATCTCATCTGGTCAATATTTTATTTTGTCAGAGTCTCTGTTAAGTATTGATTCATGGATTGATGGGCTGATCTGAATCTGAGCCTATACCAGACTTGTTAGAACACATTTATTTATTTTTTTTATTTTTTTTTATTTTTTATTTTTCTGAAGCTGGAAACGGGGAGAGACAGTCAGACAGACTCCCGCATGCGCCCGACCGGGATCCACCCGGCACGCCCACTAGGGGGCGACGCTCTGCCCACCAGGGGGCAATGCTCTGCCCCTCCGGGGCATCGCTCTGTTGCAACCAGAGCCACTCTAGCACCTGGGGCATCCATCTTTGCTCCAATGGAGCCTCGGCTGCGGGAGGGGAAGAGAGAGACAGAGAGGAAGGAGAGGGGGAGGGGTGGAGAAGCAGATGGGCGCTTCTCCTGTGTGCCCTGGCTGGGAATCGAACCCAGGACTTCTGCACGCCAGGCCGACGCTCTACCACTGAGCCAACCAGCCAGGGCCTAGAACACATTTCTTAATTACACTTTTGGGGACAGAGAAGATTCTTTTTGATTTAATATTTTAATATTTGGTTGTCAGAAAAAAAGACTCTCAAAGGTAGGGCTTTTGGGGGGGATGTTCAGATGTGAACTTATGTTCCTTTTTCCATACCACCGCTCTATTAGAAATATAAGTAAAAGGGTTGCTGTGTATTTATTTCTAACCCCAAAGACTGATCAGTTGCCTTTTTGTTCAAGTTTACATCGGGGATAAGTCTTCTGACCTCACCTGTTCAGATCAGTGGTCAGTATGGGTCAGTGGTGTGGTTAGAATTGACCTTCCCTACCTCTTTTCCTTAACATGAACCCTGGAAAATGAAAATCAGTAGAACATTGGGCAGGCCATTCAGACTTTTAGTAATCATGCAAAGCTAAAGCCTCCGGCTTGCTAGCTGCTTGAGGAAATTAGACCCCAACCTGCTCCAGGCCATGTTGTTATGAACATGGTTTTCTTAGGGAGCAAACAAAGAAATGTGGATAATCAGCAACCACCAGGGTGACTGAGAGCTAGAGTCTAAAGCAAAGAGAAGGTTGGAGAGAAAAAGTCGCGGAGGATCCCAAGACCACTCTCCTTCAGAGGTGACATACATGTCATGACATCCAGTGAGCGCAGGCTTCTCTCCACTGTCTTCTCAAACGGGGGTGGGAGGTGGCAGGACTGCACAGAGGCCTAGGGAATAAAACAAACACCTTTATGAACCCCGATCAATTGTCAGAGCCCTGATTTATTTATTTTTAACCTCTCCTTCTAAGTGTAACACATTTTCTCATCCTGCTGGGAAGGCCTACCTGGTGGTACAGATGACTTCTGAAAAAAATGCCCCATCAGCAAGCTGGAAAGCTTTTTACCTTGTTAATTTGGGTCATTGCTCGCTAATAATTTAGGCAATAACATAGTATTTTTTTAAACAGGCATTTATTATTTCTTTGGGCTAAAGCTATAATAAATACAGTGAAATTTATTAATTTGTGAAGCTTTTATCTACCACAAATGCATTCACCATGGTCTTCAATTTTCAAGTCTTCATATTCATATTTGATTGCTGTCATGCTTTCCTAACTCTGTGATACAAAGTATCCTGGCCCTAAGTAGCTTCAGCTGTGATAATACCGAATTTATAAGACCATTCTAAGGATTAAAGGAGATGATATATAGAAAATTGACACAAATACATATGAAAATTTAGCAATGGGAAAAATAAATTTTTTTAAAGATTTTATTTATTTATTTATTTATTTATCTATCTTTGCAGGGACAGAGAGAGAGTCAGAGAGAGGGACAGACAGGGACAGACAGACAGGAATGGAGAGATGAGAAGCATCAATCATCAGTTTTTCGTTGCAAGACCTTAGTTGTTCATTGATTGCTTTCTCATATGTGCCTTGACCGTGGGCCTTCAGCAGATGGAGTAACCCCTTGCTCAAGCCAGAGACCTGGGGTCCAAGCCGGTGAGCTTTTGCTCAAACCAGATGAGCCTGCGCTCAAGCTGGCTACCTTGGGGTCTCGAACCTGGGTCCTCTGCATCTCAGTCCAATGCTCTATCCACTGCACCACCGCCTGGTCAGGTGAAAATAAATTATTTAATACACGGTGTTAAAATAATTCTACAGTCATCTGAAAAAAAAATTAAAATTTATCCCTACTTCATTTAAACTTACATAAATTTCAGATGGTTTAAATATTTAATTATATATATAAAATAAAAGCCTAAAATACTAGAAGAAAAGATGGGTGCTGTTCTTGAACAAGGCTGTCCTTTGTAAGCATACTTCAAACACCATAACAAAAAAAATTTATAACTATTACTACAATAAAATAAAAGAAAAAGCTACCTGAGAACCAAAACATGATAAAAAGAAGTTAAAAGAAAAACGGTTAAATATCTATAATTTACATCAGAAAGGGCTTATTTTCTTATATAAATATATCTTTTGAATCATTAAAGTAAAAATTCACAAACAATATAAACATAATTCACAGAAAAGGAAATAAAATGGCTCATAACATGTTCAACTTGTTCTTTTTTTTGTGACAGAAAGAGAGAGAGAGAGACAGAAGGAGGGATAGATAAGGACAGATAAACCGAAAGGGAGAGAGATAAGAAGCATCAATTCTTTGTTGTGGCTCCTTAGTCTTCTTAGTTGTTCACTGATTGCTTTCAAATATGTGCCTTGGCTGGGGGCTCTAGCAAAGTGAATCACCCCTTGCTCAAACCAGCAACCTTGGGTTCAAGCCAGTGACCTTGGGTGTCAAGCCAGTGACCTTTGGGCTCAAGCCAGCGACCATGAGGTCATGTCTATGATCCCACGCTCAAGCCAGTGACCCTGTGCTCAAGCTGGATGAGCCCGCACTCAAGCTGGCAACCTCAGGGTTTCCAACTTGGGTTCTCCGTGTCTTAGTCCAATGCTCTATCCACTGAGCCACTGCCTGGTCAGGCCCAACCTTGTTCTTAAAGAGAAGATTTCAAATTAAAGTATAAAAGAAAATTTCAAATTAAAATTATGATCTGTTAATGGTTTTAAAACATTACAATTGTTATGTCATCAGCTGTTCATATTGTACAATGTATGTTTGATAGTTAGGTTAGCTATATAGATATATACATATGATCTGTATAAATATGTAAAGATATATATGATACAGGAGCTTATAAAAGGTTATATATTGCATTTAGTTGTCGTGTCTCTTTATTCTCATTTAATCTAGAAAAATTCTTGGGGGTTTTTTTGTATTGACATTTTTTAAGCATCAAGGCTAATTTTCTTTTAGAATGTCTAACAGAAACCAAACCTGCATTAAAAAGTATACTCAGAGAGCTCTTTTTCCCTTCACTATCCTTTTGACTGTATTCCCACTTATCCCTAAAGGGACTTTTTTTTCAATTTTCTAGTGCATTCTTTTTGTGTTTCTTTTTGCAAAAATCAGAATAGATAATATAGATAGATGATGGTGGATATGGATGTTTGCTATTTTTCCATTTGCAAGGTAGTGTACTATCATACTCTATTCTGCACTTTGCTTTTTAGTAAAAGGCGAAAGATTTATACAATCTGAAGAGAAACCAGAGCATAGCACTTTGCTTTTTAATATAACAATATTTGCACATTAGTCCATTGATATGTTCCTCATCCTTTTGAATGGCTATATATTGTTAGAAGCAACATAGTTTATTCAACCAGGATGTAGTGATAGGTATATAAGTTATTGCCAATATTTTGCTGTTATAATAATGCTATAATGAGTAACTTTATGCTTATGTTGTCATAAAAGGTAAACCATTAGTTTTGCAGACATGTTAATCATATGTTTTCATCAAGATGCCAGTTTTGCATATCATGATGTTTTTTATAAATTCCAGATACTGTGGCAACCAGTATCCCTAAATGGCAGAAGTAATGATCCATCACTATGTGTCAGGCAATATCCTAAGATCATTATGTGATCTCTTGAAGTATTACATGTATGTTATTTTATTAGGCCACACAGTCACAAGGAAAACATATATGTTGCTCTCTTCTTTTAGCTTTTCTGTTAGGATGATATTTGTTGAACCTGAGGAAACATATTAATATTCTTAATATGCTTAGAAACCAGTGATAGCCACTATTAGAAATAACATACACCCAGGCAAATTCATACATAAGATCTTATCAGAGAAACCCAAAGACTTTAAGTACAGAAATTTAATATCAAAGCCTCCACTGAAAATTTTTCTAAAAATCTGAAGAGATGTTTTACATTTTCTGCAGTTTTATAGGAATTCAGGAAGCTAGAAACACTTTAAAGTCATTTATCCTCTTTATAAAGTCATCATATTTTGTATCTAAGTAGTTAGAATTCCGTGAACTCCATTTTATTTGAAAAAGCATGTTTGTTTCAAGGGCCTGGTTTGGGACATATTGCTGGTGCTCCATGTCTGTCCCATTTCCTAAGGATCTCAGGGGAGCCAGGGGGAGTGATGGCAAGGATCCCTGGAGGTTCACTGGCCTGCCCTGCCTCCAACCCTATCTCTCATTTTGTCCTTTCTCAGGCTTCAAGTCTTCCGCATTGTTCACTCTCCAGGATAGTGTCTTCTGTGCCGCGGGGGGCTGTGGCTGTCAGTGAAGCACCTGGGATGACGATGTCGGAGGGCCTGGCAGCAAGTTGGAAGCCAATGCTGCTGCCATCCATGCGGGAGTCTCTGGACCTTGACCCCGCTCCTGTCTACATGGCATAGATCTTCTCTAACTCATCCTGTCCTCTGTCCTCCCCCTCCTGCTAGTCCTCAGGATTCTGTCTAGGAATAAAAGCTTTGCTGATATCTCATACTCTCCTAAATTTCTTGTCTATGAATCCAAATTCTTATTGTTTTCTAAGACCTAGGCTTTTGAATTTCACATATCAAAAACCTGCCTTGCTGTGTCATCCTTCCCTGAGGCAATGCATACAGACTGTCTAACTGATGGGCAAGAGGCTAAAGGAAGAATAATTTCTGTTAATATTAAGTATTTCTTCATGCCCCAACGCCCTGACTCTCTTCTCCTGTTCTCCTCACTTGCTTCCCCTTAAGATTGTTGTAAGAAAAACATCATCTGCCAAAAGAGAATTAGAAATTATCTTACCTTCAACATCATTATTTATTAGAGGGCTGTGAAACAGCAGGAGCTTTGCTTAAAGGTTTTTAAAGCCTTTTGTGTCCATCATCCATCTCTTTTTCTTGGTCATTCCTCATCTTGAAGCCTAAATCTTGGTCTTTGGAGAGACAAATACAGCCGGCTTAAATCCTGGTTCAGCAACTGAATAAGACCTTACATTTACTTTCAACATCTGTAAAATGGGAATAACAAAACTTACTTGACAAGTTTATAATTAGGATTCATTAAATTATATTTACAGTGCCTAGCACAGATCAGTACCTTCTCACTTCTGCTTTCTTGACCCTTTTACTCTCTTCCCAAATATCTATTGCTTGAATATTGTAATTAACAATAATAAAGGAAATAAAAGTAGAATTAAAGATAATACCCCACAACCTCATAAAATTTTATTATTAAAAATTTACAAGTGTCCTTTCTGTCTAGCTCTGAAAGATCTTTATAGTCTTTAAAGAAAAAGCACACTCTTATTTTTATTTGCTTTTTTTTTTTTCTATTTTTCTGAAGTTGGAAACAGGGAGGCAGTCAGACAGACTCCCGCATGTGCCCGACGGGGATCCACCCGGCATGCCCACCAGGGGGCGATGCTCTGCCCTTCCGGGGCGTCGCTCTGTTGCAACCAGAGCCATTCTAGCACCTGAGGCAGAGGCCATAGAGCCATCCTCAGCACCCGGGCAAACTTTGCTCTAATGGAGCCTTGGCTGCTGGAGGGGAAGAGAGAGACAGAGAGGAAGGAGAGGGGGAAGGGTGGAGAAGCAGATGGGTGCTTCTCCTGTGTGCTCTGGCCGGGAATTGAACCCAGGACTCCTGCATGCTAGGCCGACGCTCTACCACTGAGCCAACCGGCCAGGGCCAAAAAAGCACACTCTTTAAAAGAATTTTCATATTAATGAATGAATTTTCATATTAATGCAATTTAATATTCTTTTAGAGTGGCTTCATCAATTCTATTTTGTGAGACATTTTTAAGTCTTAATCTGAAGATTTGGGGTCTTAAAAAAAGGGAGAGAAAAATGATGAGATGGGGTGATGGGGATAAAGAAGAGAGAGAGAGAGAATTATATCGATAAAAGCATGAGGGTTGCAGGTTGTCTTGCAAAATAGAACTGGTGAAGCATCCTCTCCAAAATAACTTTATCCTTTCCTTACCCTCTGTGGCAAGATAAATTTTCTTTCAGATTATGATTATGGATTAATTTATGACTGTTTTTAATTGTCTAAGCAATGCAGGGTTAATGTCCTAGTAAGGACAAGTTCTCTTTTACTTTATGAGAGCAATCACTTAACAAAAATTAGGCTATTACTTTTTATTTCCCTCGTCTTGGCAATTCCTGATACCACAGAACACTTCTGCAAATTTTCTTCCCCTCATGCTGTGTTAGAGAACAGATCTCTATTTGACTTTGACACTTTGAATATTTCCTGACAGTTGATAACAAGATTGAACTCCAGAAATGTCATCTGATAAATTAGGTTGGAGCAGTATATCTTCCCAGGGCTGTGAAGATTCTTTGTTGAGTGAATGTTGATTCTAGGGAAGCTACCACCAAGAGGAAATTAAGTACCAGAGGAGACCCAAAGGGTATGGCATCTCCTGCTTTTCAAACCATTGAGATAGGGCTCAGAAAAACAGAGTGTTGCCAAAAAGTACAATTTGGAGACCATGGGTGAGCCTGGGGTTAACTCTTCCAAGTATTAGATTTGGGAGTTAGAACAAATATTTATTCTTAATCTCAGTTTCCTCATCTGTAGAATGGGGAAAAATATACCAACCTTGTTGTATCCTGTCACTAGTGATTGATTGAATAATTTTACAAACACTCATTGAATTCTTTATATCAATTAATTCCATATAATTTTACTAGTTTTTCTTGAGATGTCTTAGTTGGGCTTTTCAGAGCAGACCATGAGACAAAAATTTGTATGGAAATGATTTATAAAGGGATGCTTCCAGAATAAATCTATAACCAAGGGCTGGAAATACCAAAGGGGAAGGAATCTAGCAAGGTGTGATTTCCAGTCAAGTCTTGCAGAGGGTGATATCACATGAGAACCCAGAGTGTAAGTGATACCCCAGTGTTTGTCCCAGCTTATGGCAAAGGGAGCTGGACTTGCACACTCTAGTACCATCAGTCAGTGGGTAAGGGCTGTCCTGTTGATGGAGGGTGAATATAAATTCCAGATTCTTCCAGCTCTTGGTCCATGTAGGCAAAATAACTCCATCAACTTGAAGTTAGTGCTCCAAAGAGGGTTGCAGACACAGGTTATTAGAAGTAAAAGCATACCGAAAGCAGAGAAGGGAAACCAAGAGACTGAAAGGGGATTCCAGTGCCCCTACAAGAGAATATGGCAGTGAACATACCATATTTCCCCATGTATAAGATGCATGCTTTTTAAAAAATTTGGAGTCTATAAACTGGGTGCATCTTATACAGTGGTTATACAGTGCATCTTATACGATTTTTTACTTGCATTTATCACTTTGGACGAGGAGTATGAATTTTATGATGAATAAAACTTGAGTTCAATAACTTTACATAATACATTTTTTTTTCCAAATTTTGGGACCCCAAGTTAAGATGCGTCTTATACATGGGATCATCTTATACATAGGGAAATACAGTAATAAAGATGGTCTCTGACCTTATGGGTTTTATACTCTTACAAAGAGATAAGTGAACAGGCAATGCAGTGCTATGAGTGCTGTTGTGGAGTAAGGTCAAGGTGCTGTGGGAGCACAAAGGAGGGATCCAGGGAAAGGGTCAAGGAAGTCATCTCCCCAAAGGAAGTAATGTTTACTTGATGAATAGGATCTTCTCAGGTGGAGTGAGGCTGAGGAATCTTCTAGGGAGCAGAACTGCAGATATCTAGTTCAGAACCAAAAGGCTATGTGAGGGGCTGAAAGAAATTTAGTCTCAGCTGGAATGGACAGTGGATGGTGGGAGAGTGGAAGCGCTGAGAAATTCTGTGGCGGCTAGTGTGTCTCCAACAGTACAGAGCTTACAGGGGCTGGGTCAGGACTAGAAGAGTTATTGCAAGCTGTATGACTGATGTCTGGTAGATATTCTAAAAATAACCACTAATGTTAGAACTAATAGTTCATGGTAGAAGTAGTAATTGTTAGCAGTAGCAGTACTACTACTATCTCTATTATTATTACTCCTTTACAACTATTCCTATTAGCTTGGGACAAAAATAAAAGCCTGGCTATGTTAGATTGTATATTTACTTGTTTATTATCTGTTTCTTTAATCAGTCTGTAAGTTCCACAGGGGTAGGAACTCTTGTTTTCAAACAATTCAGCACTGTGTATTTGTAAAGCAAATAAACAAATGTTTTTGAGCATTTATACGTCATACACTGTCTTAGCTATTGTGAGTGGGTCCAAAGATAAATGAAATGCTGTCTTCATTCTCAGGGGTACCTTCATTTATTTACTCAATGGTTATTCATTTAACACATTTAATAGCATGCACAAAATCTTTGCTAAAGGCTGGGGCTACAGTTATGAGAAAGGCACAGGGACTCAAGATCTCTGCCCTCTTGGAACTTACCATCTAGTGTCATGGGTCTCAACCCAGTGGACACAGTTCTGTCCTGTAGGCAGCTTTTGAAAATGTGTGGAGGTATTTTGGGGTGTGGAGGTGGGTGCTGTCGGCATTGGGTGAGCAGGGGTGAGAGAACGAGGTGTCTTACAATGTCTACAGGACAGGCCCACACAATGAAGAATTGTTCCTTATCTCACAAGACTTTCAAGCATTTTGAAGAACATACTTGTAAAAAGTTTTTTTCCAATGGGTCTAGAAACCAACGGTTATATATATATAACTCCGTGTTTTTTGTTAGATTTTATTATATATCTTTTCTTAAATTGCAGTAAAAATGCATAATAAAATTTACCATCTTTATAATTTCTAAGTATAAAGTTTGGTAGTGTTAAGTATATTCACATTGTTGTGCGACAGATCTCCAGAAGTGTTTCATCTTGCAAAAGTGAAACTGTACCTATTAAACAACTACCTCCCATTTTCCTTCCTTCAGAGCCTTCCTTCAAACAATTATGCTTTCTGTTTCTATAGAGTGGGGCAAAGGAGGGTGACAGTTGTGAGACTATGAAACTCAGAGTTTATTATTGTATTATTACAAATAAATATTATATTATTTTCCATATGAACAACTATAAACCCACTTTTGACCCACCCTGTATAAATTTGACTACTCTAGATAATTTACATAAATGGAATCATACAGTATATATCTTTTTTGATACTTTATTTCACTTAACATGTCCTCAAGATTCATCCCTGTTACAAGATGTGTCAGAATTTCCTTCCTCTTTAAGAGCAAATAATATTCTATTGTATGTACATATCATATTTTACTTATTCATTCATTTGTTGATGGACACTTGGATGGCTCCCACCTCTTGGCTATTGTCTGGAGTGCTGCTATGAATGTGGTTGTGCAAATGCCACTTTGAGATCCTGCTTTCAGTTATTTTGGATAGCTGTGCAGAAGTGGGATTGCTAGATCATATGGTAATTCTGTTTTTAACTTTATACTGATTTTTTTCCCCAAAATACTACTATAAATCAAGGAAATATTGCATTTAATTTTGTTTGCAATTTTACCAACAGTTGTTCACCATTTAGGAAAAATCATGTTGCCAATTGAAATGTTACTCATGGTTTTTGAGTCACTACTTTAACACACCTGGATTAATTTGCATTTGCAGCTATTGATATTCTTCACCTATAACACAGACTTTAGACTCTTTGATTGTGTCTTCTCATACAGTATTGCCCAAGCATTTATGTAGTAAAATACATACACATTATTTCGTTACAAATTATTTTCCTTTTACTTCTTTTTTATAGTATACTATGGTTGTAGCATTATATTGGTTTTTGGAAATATATGTGTTGTAGGTTATAACATATAAATTTTGTATTCAGGATAGTGAAATGAACCTACAAAATATTATTTAAAAAAAGTAATTGTTTCTGAATGGCTTAAATGTTCTAAACTTTAAAAATAAACTATATTCTAGTGAAAAGAAATTTAAGATATTATGTTTATTACACAAATCAACAACAAACTCTTGAAAATTGCCCTAGTTTTGTAGGTCAGGCTGGCTGGAGGCTGACAGGTACTTCTATATACATCTAAAACACTGGGCATAGTGGGGATAATTAAGATCTAGACTCAACAAGTTTGATGTTTAGTTTAGAGTACTGTTGTCTATAATCACTGTGCTCATTATATTGTAGATTAGTACTCCAGGACTTATTTACCTACTAGTTGCAAGTTAGTGCCCTTAAACAACTTTTCTCCTACTTCCTCATTCCCAGCCCCTGGAAACAATAATTTTACTCTGTTGAGTTCGGCATAGAGGTGCTAGCTAAAGCTACGATAACCATATTGCAGTATAAATATAACAAATCAACATGTTGTATACCTTAAACTTGCACAATTGTATGTCAAATTAATTTAATTAAAAATAATAACTATCAAAAATGGGGCACAGATATGCCTGTATCAAGTAAACTCTTCTTCCAACTTTCTTCCGTTTCTGTAGCTCATTCAAGTGGCTGAAAATGATGGTTCTGCCTTGGTTTTATGTTTTCAAACAACTGGCATAAATTTTTCTTGCTTCCTGTCTTCTAATGGTGAATAGATCACCACTGACATATTTAACAAGGAGTATTCACCATTTTGGAAAATCACATTATAATAGCTACAGTATTCGGATCTTTAATGCAACATGTCCTGTATCAGTCTGCATTGGTAGCATCACATTTATGGTGATCTACCTGTGGGTGTGAGCACCTGAATGCTTTATTAGATGTCCTAGGGCAGTCATCCTAAAGCATACATATGTTGAAATATATACTATTTGATTATAAATTATTTTCCATTTATTTATTTTTATATTAACATGAGGGCATTTTGTTGGTTTAAAAATATGCGTGTAGGGACATTATATATGTTATCTATTAATTTTATATCAGGCTAGTAAAAGATGGTGCTAGAAAATATTTGTTATAAAACAGAGATTTAGGCCTGAAAAGTTTGATAACCACGGGTCTTATAAGCAAATAATTATATCAATAATTATCTTATTGCTTTGTGAGAAATATTATGCAGGAAAAACACAGAGTGACCTGAGTTTACAGTCCAATGTGGGATTCATGACATGCACCTGAAACAGCAATTTTGGTAAGTGCTTTGGTCAGTTGCTATGCCATCTGACTAGCACCACATGAAAAGGAGCTCCTCACCCTTGCAAAGAGTCTAGATTAGGAAAGAGTGCGATATTAATTTGAAGTGTTAGGTAGGGGGCTGGCCGTGGCATCTGAGGTGGCAGGAGCTAGGTAAGTGTGGGTCTTTGGTATATGCGGAGGAAACATGACTCTTGGGCTTGTGATCTTTATGGAGAAAGAAGCCACCATATCTTCAAAAAGACTTCATTTATTTCTTCATTTAATAAATATTTATTAAGTACCTTCTATGGGCCAAGCACTTTTGGAGATACTGCAGGAGATAAAACAGACAAGAATCCTTGTCTGTCTGAAGCTTAACTTGTCAGGGGAGCCAGGCAGTAAACAAATAAGTATATAGTATGTCAACTGGTGATAAAGGCTAGGGAGAAAGATAAAGCACCGTCAGGGCGATAGGGAGGCTGAGGATGGGATGGGAGGGCTTATTTATATCAGGTAGTCAGGCAAGGCATCTCAGATAAGATGACATTTTAGCAAAAATGTTCCGTGCTTCAAAGTTGGAACAAGCCAGGCCATGGGAATTGCATATAAGTTTGCTCTTAGCAACAACCCCACCTCGACCCTGTGCCATTTTCCCTGCTTTTTCCTGGTTCTGGTTTTAGTCTTAATCCCTGACAGTACAGCTGGCCTAATTCTTTGTTTCCCTGCTCCCGCCACCTCCACTCTCTCCCCCCTCAACCCCACTACCTTAGTTCCTCCTCACACATAATTACTGCTCATTCCTGGCAGACTGTTATGAAATATGGTTCTAAACACATGCCTCCTCACAAACCTTTATGGGAACCCAATTTTCACACAATAAAATCCAGACTGCTGAGTGTGGCTTTCAAAGTCTTCCAGGATCAAGTCTCCACTAACCTTTTTATCTTTCTATCTCCCTGTTGCCTTTGTCAGGCCTCACTTTTGAGTGAAAACGAACTCCTGTTCACCAAGTCCAACTGTGCTTTCCCATCTCACCTAGTGGATGTCTTCTCTCCCCTTCCTTCCCCTTGGGACATTCTTCCCCAAGCTCCTCCTTCTAAAATCCTACTCTCCAAGACTCATGCCGTTCTATAACCAGGAAGACTTTTGCATCCCCTTGAGAATATCTGCACATCTCTTTTCCATTTTATATTATAGTTTCGTCCCTACTAGATTGTAAGTGTGACCCAAAATAGGCTACTGGAGGGAGTAGTAGGGGAGCAAGCAATTGGGAGCCATGCAGGTAGCATAAAGGAGTGTCCTAGTATGTGAATACAGGGCAATAGGGTCAGGCAAGGCCTCTGGAAAACTGGGAAGTTCATGCCCTATTTAAAGTAACTTGCATCCTTTTTCTTTTTTTTTAAGAAAATATCATTTCAACTAAACAAAGCTCATTTACTTAGTCCTTGCACCATGTATCTATAACTTCTGGAATAAAGGATGTGGAATCAGATTAATATGAACTTAAATTTGGGCTGTTTTCCTTATTAGATGTGCAAATTTTAGCAGGTTATTTAACGCTTTTGATTCTTTGTTTCTTCATCGGTGTCTTTTTTTTTTTTTTTTTTTTTTTCCACTTTCGGATTTGGGCAGCTTTGAAGTCTTGATTTGTTTGTTTTCTTTTTTTTTTTTTTGTATTTTTCTGAAGCTGGAAACGGGGAGAGACAGTCAGACAGACTCCCGCATGCGCCTGACCGGGATCCACCCGGCACGCCCACCAGGGGTGATGCTCTGCCCACCAGGGGGCGATGCTCTGCCCCTCCAGGGCGTCGCTCTTTTGCGACCAGAGCCATTCTAGCGCCTGGGGCAGAGGCCAAGGAGCCATCCCCAGCGCCCGGGCCATCATTTTTGCTCCAATGGAGCCCTGGCTGCGGGAGGGGAAGAGAGAGACAGAGAGGAAGGAGGGGGTGGGGTGGAGAAGCAAATGGGTGCTTCTCCTATGTGCCCTGGCCGGGAACCGAACCCGGGTCCCCCGCACGCCAGGCTGACGCTCTACCGCTGAGCCAACCGGCCAGGGCCTCTTCATCAGTGTCTTGCAGGTATTAGTTATCTTCTTGAAGCATTAATGAGAGCTACACGCAGTGCTTGACATATAGTAGGTGCTCAAATACTACCTGTTTGTGGACAAGTCCTGCTGGGGGTGAGGACGAAAGAGACGCAAAGACCTGACTCCAGACACCAGGTTCAGTGATGTAGATTCACTTTATTCAGGAAGTAAACTAGCTTATATACATGGGTTCAGCCAATAGGATGTTACAGCATGTCCTTCATAGCCAATGGCTGAAAAGATCAGGGAGCAGCATGGTTGACGCTAAGTCACTTCCTTAAGGCGGGCAAGCTCCCTTCCTGGGTATGCCCAGGAGGGTTCTGGGAGCTGGAGTGTTCTCACAGCATTGCATCAGCCGCAGCTGCTAGGAATGAGCTCTGTGCTCCACCCACACCTGTTATTTGTGCCTACCATGATGTCAAGTATAGTGCTAGTCACTTGTTAATTTTCCACAACTGTTTGCTAAATTAGACTATTCTATACAAGAGCTCAAGACATCAACTGGAGTGTATACCAGGTATAACTCATGAGAGTAGTATGAGGGAGAAATTGAATATGTACAGAAGTGTCAGGGGAGGCCTCATGGACAAGGTCAGGCTTGTAGTGGGCTCTAAGACTGCATAGGGTTTAAATGAGCAACTGAAGGGAATAGCACAACAGCATAAATGAAGACTGGATATAAGTGAGTGGAAAAGAGACCATCCTGGTTTCTTTGGTGGGCAATATCTTAAAAACATCATCACCGCTGGTGTGTAGGGCTAGATTAAACAATTTAACAGAATCCTCTGTCTTTAGCCAGAGGGTCAAGTACTCTACCTTGAACATTTTATCATCAAGTCTTTGCAAGCATTTTCTCTCTCTCTCATATTTATCCATCAGCATGTAGCCTATTTCCTTAAGTAGCATTTGATGAAGCTGGTATGTTCCAGGCTTGCTGGTCTAAGGATGTAGTTGGTAGAATAATGAGTCATTATTATTGAGTACCTGTGTAATTAATCTAGGAAAATCATGTACTGATGTACTATATTACTGAGCAGAGTGAATAGTGAGTCTCATGTCCTAGGGGAACACAGACTTCTTTTAAAGCATTTTTAAAATGCAGATTTCCTCTGCTCAGGTCTGGATTGCTCATTTCTCATCCATCTACTTCTCCTCCTCAGCTTGAGAACAATATTCTTTTTTTGAGTTCAACAAAGAAATAGGCATTTAATTTAATGATTGTAGACAAAGAGGTTAATTGCAAATATATATGCATAAGTGTATATGTATGTATATATATTTATACATATTTTATAGTGTTTATATTTTTGTATGAATATATATGTACACACAAATGTTTGCATGTGTGAGTGTATGCATAAAGCTTAGAAACCTATGATCTAATTTTATGAAAGACCATTGGCTGAAGGCAAACTGAATTTGACTTACTCTCAATGAAAGGTGTGAACTGTGTTTTCTATAAAAAGTGAACTGGAAAACACACAATTTTCTCAGATAATTTCACAGAATTTAATTACTTCATCATCTGAATATACATATATATCTAGATATGTATATTTTTATGCAAATATATAGTTACATATGTAGATGTATACAAATATCAAATGAATAAAGTACTCCAGCATGATTTCCCTAATAAATAAGAATATTACAGGTTTTAAATTTGCCAGGCAGAATTATAAACTTTTTAACATACATTCTCTCACTTAATCCTCAGAACAAGACTGTGAGGTTGGTTCTAATAATTTTATAGGAGAAGAAACTTACATCAGAAAAATTAGCAGTGTTAGTAAGTGATTGTAGTTTGGCTCCAGAACATATACGTCTAATTCGATCTTTTAGTTGTATGAAAAGACACTTGGCTATGTGAGACTAGGTTATACTGATTCTCAGTGAGGTGGGTGTACTGTATTTGCCTACAAAAAGTGAAGCTGACAAATAAGGCAGATTTGGTGTATAATTCAAGTACTTAAATATATTCATCTTAAATTATGGGAGTTTGACAAATGAACATGGATAACATTTGAATTTAAAAAAAATCTCAAGCTGCTTTTCCAATATCATTAATATTCTAAATTTTCAAAAGAGCAATATGAGCAAGAAAAAATATATATGATTATTACCTAAAAGCTGAACATTCTTATAAATGAAAATCAGCATATAAAATATATAAATGAAAAATATAAATGCATATAATAAAAAACAGCATATAAAAGATTTAGAGATGACGTCAGAGTAATGGCGGGGTAGGAAGCGATACCGATAAATCTCCCCCAAACCTCAACAAGATCTTCAACCAGAAACAGAAAAACCTATCCTTGGAGCCTCCAGATGTTTCGCAATACACCCAAAGGTATGATCGAGCGAAAAATTGGCTAAATATATAACCAAACCCCGAAGGAAATAGGGAGTAAGAAATGCTCCGCCTTCCTCACTAACCTAAACAGGGCGATTTTCACTGGAAACTGAGAATATAGAAACTAAGGCGGGCAAAGGGGGTGAATAGATCCAGGCCATGGCACAAACGGCCGAACCAGGCTGTGGTACGGAGATCCAAGCCGAGGAAAAACTGTTCCTGTGACAACCCGGGCAATACAGCTAACACTTGCGCCAAACCCAGACAAAGAAAGACAAGCGGGGCCCTGGCTGGTTGGGTCAGCGGTAGAGCGTCGGCCTAGCGTGCGGAGGACTCGGGTTCGATTCCCGGCCAGGGCACATAGGAGAAGCGCCCATTTGCTTCTCCACCCCTCCGCCACGCTTTCCTCTCTGTCTCTCTCTTCCCCTCCCGCAGCCAAGGCTCCATTGGAGCAAAGATGGCCCGGGCGCTGGGCATGGCTCTGTGGCCTCTGCCTCAGGCGCTAGAGTGGCTCTGGTCGCAATATGGCGATGCCCAGGATGGGCAGAGCATCGCCCCCTGGGGGGGCAGAGCACCGCCCCTGGTGGGCGTGCCGGGTGGATCCCGGTCGGGCGCATGCGGGAGTCTGTCTGACTGTCTCTCCCTGTTTCCAGCTTCAGAAAAATGAAAAAAAAAAAAAAAAAAAAAAAAAAAGAAAGACAAGCGGGGCAGCCATTTTACCTGATCCCCTGGTCGGCGCATAGTGGGCGAGAGATTCCTTCCAAAGCCCCCGGAGGGTGCGCCCGTGTTACTCCACAGAGAGGCAGAGTCAGAGGCCTTTGTGTGGGCCGAAAGCCTCCAGGCTGCCCCAGCACCCGGGGAGAGCCGCACACGGGGAGGGAGCGAGAGCTAATTCCAACACTGGAACTTTTCAGTGCGGGCGGGAGGTTTCACTCAGAGGGCAAGACTCCGGCCTCACATCCTGGTCTGCGCGCACGGAGAGGGGGCAGGAGACTCCTCCCAGCACCTCGGGAGTAGGAGCCCGTGTTGTCCCACGGAGGGGCAGAGTCAGGGGCCTTTGTGTGGGCCAAGGGCGGAGTCACAGGCTGCCCCAGCACCTTGAAAAAGCTGCACATGGGGACGGAGCTAGAGCCAATTCCAACACTGGAACTTTTCAGTGCGGGCGGGGGGTTTCACTCAGAGGGCGAGACTTCCGGTCTAACATCCTGGTCTGCGTGCGCAGATAGTGAACGAGAGTTTCCTCCAAGCGCCCCGGGAGTGGGTGCCTGCCCATGTTACCGGACAGAGTGGCAGAGCCAGAGGTCTTTGAGTAGGTGGAAGCCCCGGCTGATTATGCTAGCGGCTCTGACTGACTGAGCCTTACCCAGAGCCCTGTGCTGAGTGGGAATAGAGTGGGGAGTTGCCAGCTCTTTGAGCCTCTTACTATCCAGGCAGAGGCAGCAGCAACCCCATAGCTGGATTCTCAGGCTACTAATTGAGGAAGGAAAGACTAGGAGAGAGGCTCCAGGAACACAGACTCTCTCACTGTTGGAGCCTATAAATGCTAATGAGCCTCAACTGCCAACGAGACTGAAGCACAATACATGACATCGCCATAGAGATTTATCAATTGCAAACCTCTACCTGAGCGTGCCAAAGGGGCAGAACCCGGGGTACAGAGTCACCAACCAGGAAGAGGGAGAGAAAAGAAAAAGCAAGAAGATAACCTCTCAAAATCAGAATAATCCGCAGACTTTATAACCTATCCCATTTTAGTATATTTGTTCGTTTGTTTCTCTTATCTTCATCCTTGATTTTTTTTTCTTTTTTTTCCTCCTCCAATTTGGTCGTTTAACTCTTTACCGGTCTTACTCTCTCCTCTCCTTGAACTACACTACCCATAAGTGTTACATCTCCCATTATCTTTTCTTTCCTCTTCCTTTCTCTCTATGAGGGTTGCACTCCAAAACCCTTAACTCTCACTCTCTCTCTCTCTCTCTCCTCTTTTTTTTTTCTTCATTTAGTGGTTCCCTCTTTTTTTTCTCTCTCTCTCTCTTTCTTTTCTCCCTCTATATTAGTTTCTTCCTTTCTCCTTTACGTCTCCTCTCATTCAAACCTCAATAACAAACAAATTATTTTATCTGGGACTCAAACTTATGTTTGTGGCATTTTGGGGGGTTTTTACTTCACCTTTTTAACTCACTAGCAGTGCTCCCATCCCTGGCTCTCCATTTTATCAAGCTCTTGTTCCACTAAATACAATAGTAATTTTTTAATTTGTCCCCCCATTTTCCTGTTTCCTTCTTACTCCTCTCATCATAACTCTTAGTCAACCAACACCTAAACGCAAATCATTTTATTCTTGATCCAAATTTTTTCATTATTTGCTTTTTGTGGGTCCATACTCCCCCCTTTTTTTATTTATTTTTATTTATTTTTTATTACTTTTTTTCTTGCCCCTTTATTACTTTTCCCCAATTCAGGCCCTCCATTACAGGCATTGTTTGTTCTATTAAATACAATATAATTCACAGTTCACCACAAGATTTTCTCAAGAAAGAGGGGAGAGGAGAGGAGAGAAAAAAAGGAGGGGGGGAATAATTTCCTTTTTTTAAATTTTTATTTTATTTTATTTTTCTTGATTTCATTATTAACTTTTTAAAAAAAACACAACTTTTTTCGATTTTTTATTTTTTTAACTTTTTATTTTTTATTAAATCTCATTAATACTATCAACAAAACCACCCTCAGATGCCATTAAGGAAGAGAAAATCGAATATCATGGATACAAAAGAAAGAGAGGTAACAAAGATAGATGAGGAAAAATCTATGGAGAAAAAATTTAATATATT
Organism: Saccopteryx leptura; assembly: GCF_036850995.1. Taxonomy (NCBI): domain Eukaryota; kingdom Metazoa; phylum Chordata; class Mammalia; order Chiroptera; family Emballonuridae; genus Saccopteryx; species Saccopteryx leptura. The sequence goes on along the minus strand of NC_089508.1, from coordinate 66,291,913 downwards.
GGAAACCTTGGAGTTAAATGACAGAGAATTCAAGATAGAAATCCTAAAAATACTCAGAGATATATAAGAAAACACAGAAAGGCAATTTAGGGAGCTCAGAAAACAACTCAATGAACACAAAGAATATATGTCCAAGGAAATTGAAACTATAAAAACAAATCAAACAGAGATGAAAAACTCAATTCACGAGCTGAAAAACGATAACAAGCTTGGCTAATAGAACAGGCCAGATAGAAGAGAGGATTAGTGAAATAGAAGATAAGCAACTTGAGGCACAACAGAGAGAGGAAGAAAGAGACTCAAAAATTAAAAAAAATGAGATAGCCCTACAAGAATTATCTGACTCCATCAGAAGGAATAACATAACAATAATAGGTATATCAGAGGGAGAAGAGAGAGAAAATGGAATGGAGAACATACTCAAAAAAATAATAGATGAAAACTTCCCAAGCCTGTGGAAAGAACTAAAGCCTCAAATTCATGAAGCAAACAGAACTCCGAGTTTTCTTAACCCCAACAAACCTACTCCAAGGTACATCATAATGAAATTGGCACAAATTAATGGCAAAGAAAAAATTCTCAAGGCAGCCAGGGAAAAGAAGAATACAACATATAAAGGAAGGCCCATTAGATTATCATCAGATTTCTTAGCAGAAACTCTGCAATCTAGAAGAGAGTGGACCCCAATATTTAAAGTCCTGAAAGAGAGGAACTTTCAGCCACGAATACTATATCCATCAAAGCGATCCTTCAAATATGAAGGAGAAATAAAAACATTCACAGATAGAGAAAAGATGAGAGAATTTATCATCAGAAAACCCCCACTCCAGGAATTACTAAAGAGGGTTCTCCAATCAGATAAAAAGAACAAAAAAAAATAAAGCCACAAGTAAAAGCTCCAAGAAGAACACAATAAAACCAAATTTAAACTGTGACAACAACAAAAAGAAAGGGCGGAGAGGATGGAGATTAACAGTAGCAAAGGATGATGGAGTGCAAAAGTACTCACAAAATAGTGCGCTACAATGAACAGGGTAGGAACCCTTTTCATTACCTAAAGGTAACCACCATTGAAAAAACCACCACAGAAGCACATGAGATAAAAAAGATAGCAACAGTGAAAAGATGTATGGAATACAACCAAATAAAAACAAAAGATAAAAAAACGAAAGAGAAGGATCAAACGACACAAAACTAACAGAAAGCAATGTATAAAATGGCAATAGGGAACTCACAAGTGTCAATAATTACACTAAATGTAAACGGATTAAACTCACCAATAAAAAGACACAGAGTAGCAGAATGGATTAAAAAAGAAAATCCAACTGTATGCTGCCTACAGGAAACTCATCTAAGTAACAAGGATAAAAACAAATTCAAAGTGAAAGGCTGGAAAACAATACTCCAAGCAAATAACATCCAAAAAAAAGCAGGTGTAGCAATACTCATATCTGATAATGCTGACTACAAGACAGGAAAAGTACTCAGAGACAAAAATGGCCATTTCATAATGGCTAAGGGGACACTGAATCAAGAAGACATAACAATTCTTAATATATGTGCACCAAACCAAGGAGCACCAAAATATATAAGACAGCTACTTATTGAGCTAAAAACAAAAACTGACAAAAATACAATCATACTTGGAGACCTCAATACACTGCTGACGGCTCTAGATCGGTCATCCAAACAGAGAATCAACAAAGATATAGTGGCCTTAAACAAAACACTAGAGCACCTGGATATGATAGACATCTACAGGACATTTCATCCCAAAGTGACTGAGTATACATTTTTCTTCAGTGTACATGGATCATTCTCAAGAATTGACCATATGTTGGGCCACAAAAACAACATCAGCAAATTCAGAAAAATCGAAGTTGTACCAAGCATATTTTCTGATCATAAAGCCTTGAAACTAGAATTCAACTGCAAAAAGGAGGAAAAAAATCCCACAAAAATGTGGAAACTAAACAACATACTTTTAAAAAATGAATGGGTCAAAGAAGAAATAAGTGCAGAGATCAAAAGATATATACAGACTAATGAAAATGACAATACGACATATCAGAATCTATGGGGTGCAGCAAAAGCAGTGATAAGAGGGAAGTTCATATCACTTCAGGCATATATGAACAAACAAGAGAGCCCAAGTGAACCACTTAACTTCACACCTTAAGGAACTAGAAAAAGAAGAACAAAGACAACCCAAAACCAGCCGAAGAAAGGAGATAATAAAAATCAGAGCAGAAATAAATGAAATGGAGAACAGTAAAAGTATAGAAAAAATTAATAGAACAAGGAGCTGGTTCTTTGAAAAGATCAATAAAATTGACAAACCCTTGGCAAGACTTACCAAGGAAAAAAGAGAAAGAACTCATATAAACAAAATCCAAAATGAAAGAGGAGAAATCACCACGGACACCGTAGATATACAAAGAATTATTGTAGAATACTATGAAAAACTTTATGCCACTAAATTCAACAACCTAGAAGAAATGGATAAATTCCTAGAACAATACAACCTTCCTAGACTGAGTCAAGAAGAAGCAGAAAGACTAAACAGACCTATCAGTAGAGAAGAAATAGAAAAAACCATTAAAAACCTCCCCAAAAATAAAAGTCCAGGCCCTGATGGCTATACCAGCGAATTTTATCAAACATTCAAAGAAGACTTGGTTCCAATTCTACTGAAAGTCTTCCAAAAAATTGAAGAAGAAGCAATACTTCCAAACACATTTTATGAGGCCAACATAACCCTCATACCAAAACCAGGCAAGGATGGCACAAAAAAAGAAAACTACAGCCCAATATCTCTAATGAATACAGATGCTAAAATACTAAACAAAATACTAGCAAATCGAATACAACAACATATTAAAAAAATAATACATCATGATCAAGTGGGATACATCCCAGAATCTCAAGGATGGTTCAACATACGTAAAACGGTTAACGTAATACACCATATCAACAAAACAAAGAACAAAAAGCACATGATCTTATCAATAGACGCAGAAAAGGCTTTCGATAAAATACAACACAATTTTATGTTTAAGACTCTCAACAAAATGGGTATAGAAGGAAAATATCTCAACATGGTAAAGGCCATATATGATAAACCATCAGCTAACATCATATTAAATGGCACAAAACTGAAGGCTTTCCCCCTTAAATCAGGAACAAGACAGGGTTGTCCACTCTCTCCACTCTTATTTAATGTGGTACTAGAGGTTCTAGCCAGAGCAATCAGACAAGACAAAGAAATAAAAGGCATCCATATCGGAAAAGAAGAAGTATAGGTATCACTATTTGCAGATGATATGATCCTATACATCGAAAACCCCAAAGAATCCACAAAAAGACTACTAGAAACAATAAGCCAATACAGTAAGGTCGCAGGATACAAAATTAACATACAGGTGTCAATAGCCTTTCTATATGCCAACAATGAAACAACTGAGAAGGAACTCAAAAGAATAATCCCCTTCACGATTGCAACAAAAAAAAAATAAAATACTTAGGAATAAACATAACAAAGAATGTAAAGGACTTATATAATGAAAACTATAAACCATTGTTAAGGGAAATCGAAAAAGATATAATGAGATGGAAGAATATTCCTTGTTCTTGGTTAGGAAGAATAAATATAATCAAGATGGCTATATTACCCAAAGCAATATACAAATTTAATGCAATTCCCATTAAAATTCCAATGACATTTTTTAAAGAAATAGAGCAAAAAATCATCAGATTTATATGGAACTATAAAAAACCCTGAATAGCCAAAGCAATCCTAAAGAAAAAGAATGAAGCTAGGGGCATTACAATACCTGACTTCAAACTATATTATAGGGCCACGACAATCAAAACAGCATGGTATTGGCAGAAAAATAGACACTCAGACCAATGGTACAGAATAGAAAGTCCAGAAATAAAACCACATATATATAGTCAAATAATTTTTGATAAAGGGGCCAAGAACATACAATGGAGAAAAGAAAGCCTCTTCAATAAATGGTGCTGGGAAAACTGGAAAGCCACATGCAAAAGAATGAAACTGGACTACAGTTTGTTCCCCTGTACTAAAATTAACTCAAAATGGATCAAAGATCTAAACATAAGACCTGAAACAATTAAGTACATAGAAGAAGACATAGGTACTAAACTCATGGACCTGGGTTTTAAAGAGCATTTTATGAATTTGACTCCAATGGCAAGAGGAGTGAAGGCAAAAATTAATGAATGGGACTACATCAGACTAAGAAGTTTTTGCTCAGCAAGAGAAACTGATAACAAAATAAACAGACAGCCAACTAAATGGGAAATGATATTTTCAAACAACAGCTCAGATAAGGGCCTAATATCCAAAATATACAAAGAACTCATAAAACTCAACAACAAACAAACAAACAATCCAATAAAAAAATGGGAAGAGGACATGAACAGACACTTCTCCCAGGAGGAAGTACAAATGGCCAACAGATATATGAAAAGATGCTCATCTTCTTTAGTTATTAGAGAAATGCAAATCAAAACTGCAATGAGATACCACCTCACACCTGTTAGATTAGCTATTATTAACAAGACAGGTAATAGCAAATGTTGGAGAGGCTGTGGAGAAAAAGGAACCCTCAAACACTGTTGGTGGGAATGTAAAGTAGTACAACCATTATGGAAGAAAGTATGGTGGTTCCTCAAAAAACTGAAAATAGAACTACTTTATGACCCAGCAATCCCTCTACTGGGTATATACCCCCAAAACTCAGAAACATTGATATGTAAAGACACATGCAGCCCCATGTTCACTGCAGCATTGTTCACAGTGGCCAGGACATGGAAACAACCAAAAAGCCCGTCAATAGACGACTGGATAAAGAAGATGTGGCACATATACACTATGGAATACTACTCAGCCATAAGAAATGATGACATCGGATCATTTACAGCAAAATGGTGGGATCTTGATAACATGATACGAAGTGAAATAAGTAAATCAGAAAAAACCAGGAACTGCATTATTCCATACGTAGGTGGGACATAAAAGTGAAACTAAGAGACATTGATAAGAGTGTGGTGGTTACCGGGGGAGGGGGGAAAGGGAGAGGGAAAGGGGGAGGGGGAGGGGCACAAAGAAAACTAGATAGAAGGTGACAGAGGACAATCTGACTTTGGGTGATGGGTATGCAACATAATTGAAAGACAAGATAACCTGGACTTGTTGATCTTTGAATATATGTAACCTGATTTATTGATATCGCTCCATTAAAAAAATAAAATTTTAATTAAAAAAAATAAAAGATTTAAAAATGTGTAGCACCTAGCTATTGTAGGAACAGTTTTGCATATAATGAAATAGAAAGAGATAAGGATAACTCACATTTCTTGGAAACATAAAATCCATAATCTTTTTAAAAAATGTGGTTAGCTCATTTAAAAAAAAAGTTTTATATAAAACTCAAAATATTTAGTTACATAAATTGGATTTCTTGGTTACATGACAGAAATGAGTCAAAACCAGTAGCTTTACATTTGAAATCTTTCTAATACATATATCTTAAAAACTTTATGCTTTAAATGACATTGGCTACTTTTCATATTTTCTTGATGTTTCCATTTATAATAAAACCACTTTGAAAACAGTTTATGTGAAATAATATTAGAACAGATATTGTTTTGACTGAATTTTTAAGGAGGCTCTTTTAGAAGTTCGCCTTGTTTCCATGAAACAGAAACCCCATCATAAATGAATCAAACTGCAATTAGAAATGTTTCCAATGACATCAGAATTATGGTGATGTGAGAGATAGTCTTGTTCTCTCCCTTGAAGTTTCAACAAATTGAACAACCATAAGGCAGCAAACCCCAGCTGGGCTCTCAGGTACACCTAAAAGAGCCACTCACTGAATGGACTAGCAGTGGGATAGGGTGAAAAGGGGAATGGAAGAAAAAGCACATTCACATTGGGTTTTGGAGAGTAGAAGAGACAAAACTGGAATTACTGGTGTTGTTTCCTCTGCTGGACTATAGGGAGGAGGGAAGCTTGGGCTCTCTGCATTTAGTTTGAGGGGTACTGAGAAGGGAAATTGAAGTAATTGGGTCTTCTTTTATTGGAAGGAGCGGTGGGATAGAGGAGCAGAGAGGGAGATAAACCAAAGCATCAAGAGCATGAAGTCATAGCCAATGTTCCCGTGGTCTGCCTGCAGCCCACAATTGGCAGAGAAAGACAGAGAAAGCTCAAGTGCGGCCCCACAGCCTTTCAGATCCCACCTCCTTCACCCTGCGGTACAGATAATGGCATACACAAACTGCACAGCTAGCTCTCCCAAGCTGCTCTCTTCCTTGAAGAACAGAGGTGCTCCACATCCAGTCCTCAGGTCTGTTGACCTGTGAGAAAGAAATATAATACAATAGCACCGGGAAGCCTGAGATTGCCAATGCTGGAGCTGTAAGGATGTAAAACCAAAGCCGTAAGGCCCTCACAAAATGCCCAACGGACCAATGTGACTGCAGCTCTGCCTACATCATTGCAACAAACATCTCAGCAGAGGACAGCCCAGAAAATTTACAGAACTAAAAGTTGTAATACAGCAACACCTACTGGAAAAAACCTAACAAAAACAAAATTTATTTTCCTTTTCATTTTTCCTTTTCTTTTTTTCCTTCTTATTCTTTTTCTCTTTTGAATTTTGTTTCCTTTAACTTTTATATTTTTATTCTTATTTTTCATGTGGGTGGTCTGTTTTTGATTTTTTGTTTGCTTTTGATCTTTTATCTGTAGTTTTGCTTGTCATAATTTAAAAAAAGTTTTATACTTTTTATTGCATTTAAAATTGTTTCAAGTTTTTTAGTTTTTTTTTTATTAAGGTTCTTAACAATACCAATCTCAAATGCCATCAAGGAAGAAGAAATTGAATACCATGGCTACACAAGACAGATACATAGGTCAGAAAGAAAATAAAAAAGCCCCAGAAAAAAAAATTTAATCACATAGAAGCCTTGGAGTTAAATGATTGAGAAGTCAACATTGAAGTTCTGAAAATACTCAACAAAATGCGAGAAGACACCAATAGGCAACATAATGAGCTCAGAAAGCAAATTAATGAACAAAATGAATACCTCACTGAGAAGACTGAAACTTTAAAAACAGAGTTGAAGAACTCAATATATGAACTGAAGACTGAGATAGCAAGTTTAGCTAATAGAACAACCCATAGAGGAAAGAATCAATGACATCAAAGGCAACTAAAGATGCTACAGAGTGAAGAGACACTTTCAAATTAAAAATACTGAAAGAGCTCTTCAAAAATTGTCTGACCCCATCAGAAAGAGCAATATAAGAATAATGGGTATATCAGAAGAAGACAAGAAAGAGAAAGTTATGGAAGGCCTATTCAAACAAATAATGGATTAGAAATTCCCAAGACCATGAAAAGAGATAGAGCCTTGAATCCAAGAAGCAAACAGAACACCGAGTTACCACAATACTCCAAGGCACATCATAATAAAATTGCCAAAAATCAATAGCAAATAAAGAATCCTCAAGGCAGTTAGGGAAAAGAAGAACATAGCCTATAAAAAAAATCCCATTACATTATCATCAGACTTCTCAGCAGAAACTCTACAAGCCAGAAGAGAGTGGACCCAAACATTCAAAGTACTGAAAGAGCGGAATTATCAGCTAAGAATACTATATCCATCAAAGTTGTCCTTCAGATATGAAGGAGAAATAGGATTTTTTTAGACATACAGAAGTTGAAGGAATTTATTACCAGACAACCCCCACTGCAGGAAATACTCAAGGGGGTAATTTAACCAGACACAAAGAATGAAACAAATCAAAACAACAAGTTAAGGCTCCAACAAGGTCACAATAAAAACAAGAATAATCAGTGAAAATACTAATATAAAAGGTTAGAGGACAAAGATATGCAGTAGCAAAGGAGGATGCAGTGCAGAAGCTCTTATAAGACAAAGGACTCTTGTACATATGCACATTTTTCTCATAATAAACTAATGGTAACCACCCACAAAAAAGCCACTACTGAAATACACAGCTTAAAAAAAAAAAGAAATAGGGTAAAGAAGTGTAGAATGCCACCAAACAAAAACAATGGACAGAAACAAAAAAGAGAAGAACCAAACAAGACACAGAGCTACCAGAAAACAAAACATAAAACATCTAAAGGAAATTCTTAAATGTCAATAATTGCCCTAAATGTAAGTGGACTAAATTCACCAATAAAGAGGCATAGAGTAGCAGATTGGATCAAAAAACAAAACCCAACCATGTGCTGCCTTCAAGAGACACATCTAGGCTGCAAGGACAAAAGTAGATTCAAACTGAAAGGTTGTGAAATAATTCCCCAAGCAAATTATATCCGAAGGTAAACAGGTGTAGCCATACTCATATCTGACAATGCTGACTTCAAGACAATAACTGTAACCAGAGACAAAGATGGACATTTCATAATGATAAAGGGGACATTGTATCAAGAAGACATAACACTTCTTAATATATATGCACCAAACCAGGGAGCACCAAAATATGGAAAACATCTTTTAACAGATCTAAAAATAGAAGCAGACAAAAACACAATCATATTTGAAGATTTCAACACACCATTGACAGCTTTAGATAGATTGTCTAAACAGAAAATCAATAAAGAAATATTGACCTTAAACGACATTTTGCACCAAATGAACATAATAGACATTTATAGGACATTTTGTCTCAAAACATCAGATTATACATTCTTCTCTAGTGTGCACGAAATATTATCTAGAATAGACCATATGTTGGGCCACAAAACTAACATTAACAAATTCATGAAGATTGAAATTATAGCAAGCATAATTTCTGATCATAGGCTTTGAAATTAGAATTCAACTGTGAAAAGGAGGTAAAGAAATCTACCAAAATGTGGAAATTAAACAACATACTTCTAAAAAATGACTGGGTCAAAGAAGAAATAAAAGCAGAGATCAAAAGATATATATAGTCAAAAAAAATGACAACACAACATATCAAAAGTTCTGGTGTGCAGCAAAATCAGTAGTAATAAGAGGGAAGTTTATATCATTACAGGCTTATATCAAGAAACAAGAAAGATCCCAAGTAAACAATTTAATAAAGTTGCAGAATACAAAATCAATATACACCTATACACCAGTGATGAAACACCGGAAAGTGAACTAAAAAACCCCAATTCTTTCTACAATTGTATCCAAAAAATGAAATGCCTAGGAATAAACTTAACAAAGGATGTGAAGGACCTATATACTGAAAACTACAAAATATTATTGAAAGTAATTGAAAAAGACACAATGAAGTGGAAAAATATTCCATGGTCATGTAGAGTCAACATAGTTAAAATGGCCACATTACCTAAGGCAATATACAGTGTGTCCGTAAAGTCATGGTGCACTTTTGACCAGTCACAGAAAAGCAACAAAAGACAATAGAACTGTGAAATCTGCACCAAATAAAAGGAAAACTCTCCCAGTTTCATACCTATTCAGTGCAGTTTAATGTGGGTGCACGCACAGATTTTTTAGGGCTCCTTAGGTGGCTATCCCGTATAGCCTCTACAGACTCGTCACTGACTGATGGGCTACCAGAACAGGGTTTCTCCACCAAACTGCCAGTTTCTTTCAACTGCTTATCCCACCGAGTAATATTATTCCTATGTAGTGGCACTTCATTATAAATGCGCCGATATTCACGTTGCACTTTGGTCATGGATTCAAATTTAGCGAGCCACAGAACACACTGAACTTTCCTCTGTACCGTCCACATCTCGACTGGCATGGCCGTGGACTGCTCCTCTGTATACATGCTGTTATGTCATTATCTGCACATGCGCACATGCTGCCACATCATCTCACAGAAACTGGGAGGGTTTTCCTTTTATTTGGTGCAGATTTCACATTTCTATTGTCCTTTGTTGCTTTCCTGTGACCGGTCAAAAATGCACCATGACTTTACGGACACACTGTACATATTTAATGCAATCCCCCATCAAAATCCCAATGTCATTTTTTAAAGAAATAGAGCAAAACATTACCAGGTTTGTATAGAACCATAAAAACTCTGAATAGCCCAAGCAATCTTGAGAAAAGAGAATGAAGCCAGAGGTATCATACTACCTGACTTCAAATTATACTATAGAGCCATGATAATCAAAACAGCATTGGCAGAAAAACAACATACAGACCAATAAAACAGAATTGAGAACCCAGAAATAAACCCATATATATATGGACAAATCACCTTTGACAAAGGAGCCAAAAACACACAATGGAAAAATGAAAGCCTCTTCAAGAAATCGTGTTGGGAAAATTAGAAAGCCACATGCAAAAGAAAAAATATGACTACCATTTGTCCTCCTGCACAAAAACTAATTCAAAATAGATCAAAGACCTAAATATAAGGTCCGAGACAATAAATTACATAGAAAAAAACATTGGTATTATGCTCATGGACGTGGCTGTAGAGAACAATTAATGAATTTGACCCCCAAAGGCAAAAGAAGCAAAAGCAAAAATAAATGAATGGGACTATATCTAATTAAAAAGATTCCACACAGCAAAAGAAACTGACAACAAAACAAGCAGCCAACTAAATGGAAGATGATATTTGCAAACAGCATCAATAAGGAGTTAGTATTCAAGATATATAAAGAACTCTAAAGCTCAACAACAAACAAGCAAACTATCCAATTTAAAAATTGGGAGAGGATCCAAACAGACACATCTTCTTAGAGGACATACACATGGCCAACAGATATACAAAAAGGTGCTCACTTCACTAGCTATTCAAGAAATGCATATTAAAACTGCAATGAGATATCACCTCACACCTATTAGATTGGCTATTATCAACAAGACAGGTAATAAAAGTTGTTGGAGAGGCTGTGAAAAAAAAGGAACCCTCATTCACTGCCAGTGGGGATGTATATTAGTACAATCATTATGATAGAAAGTATAGTGGTTCCTCAAAAAATTAAGAAGAGAACTACCATATGATCCAGCAATTCCTCTATTGGGTATCTACCCCATAAACTTTAAAACTTTAGTATGTAAAGACACATGCACCCCATGTTCATCGCAGCATTATTCACAGTGGCCAAGACATGGAAACAACTGAAGTGTCCTTTGATGGAGGACTGGATAAAGAAGCTGTGGTACATATCATATATATAATGGAATACTACTCAGCCATAAGAAATGATGACATAGTGACATTTGTGAAAACATGGATAGACCTTGATAACATTATGCTGAGTGAAATAAGTAAATCAGAAAAAACTTAAGAACTACGGTATATGATTTCATGTGTAGGTGGAATATAAAACTGAGACTCATGGACATAGATAAAAATGAAGTGGTTACCAGGGTGAAGAGGACATGGAGGAGGGGTGGGAAGAGTGTGTAAAGAGGGACAAATATAAAGTGATGAAAATGATTTGACTTTGGGTGATGGGTATACAACTTTTTTAAAATTCATTTAAGAGAGGAGAGAGAGAGAGAGAGAAGAGAGAGAGAGAAAGGGGGAGAAGCAGGAAGCATCAACTCCCACATGTGCCTTGACCAGGCAAGCCTAGGGTTTTGAACCGGCAACCTCAGCATTCTAGGTCAACGCTTTATCCACTGCACCACCATAGGTCAGGCATGGTGGGTATACAACTTAATCAACAGTTCAAATGCTATAGAAATGTTGACCTTTGTACTCTTATTGTTCAATATCACTCTGTTAAATTTAATTTTCTAAATAAAATTAAAAAATTAAAAACAAACAACCAAAAATAAAATAATGATTCCCCTACCAAGGGATGATTTTGGTAGACATACCATATTTGTTTCATTAGTACTATTTAATTTAAAATTAAAAATTTCCAAATTAGCATAAGAATTTGACACATGATTTATGGTCCAAACATTCAGCATTCACGTTAGATTCTTTCATACTCTTAGTGTTTGTCATTCACAGACATCAATGATTACTTTCAGAAGAATTTTATTGTAGAAAATCATGTTAAAAATAACTCTTTAATATAAAACCAAACATTATTTAGTACAACTTAAAGTAGGTCATGAAAAATATGAAATATAAATCAATGAAAGATTAAGACAAATTTCTAAAAGTTTTTTGGGGGCACTTGGAAGTTCATTTTGCCTAGTTCTAGAAAATATTTTCTTATTCTGTTGATGATTTGTGCTTATGCTCCTTATCTTATGCAAATTCTGTCACTATACAAAAGATCTGGTGGTCCTGTTTCTTGCTTAGGTTCCAGAGAAGACAGTCTCTCTTGATTAGTAGCTTAAAACCAGAATTATTTTAGGGTTTCTCTTCTGAAGTCAAGACCAGTTAAATATGGACAAAGAAAATGTTTACTACCTCTAAACAGAACATAAGCCATAATTGCCAGAAAGTGGATTTCTCCCATAATGCCATGTGGGCCATTGAATTCATTCAAGATGTAATTGGAAAACAAATAGAGCAACACCATCATCAGGACAGACACAAGTGCTTGTCTTGAGAAGGGGATGTTGAATTATGTTACAGACTTTATTTCCACTGACCCTCCTCATTCTTAACTAATAAAGCACAACGCTATACCTTTGGCAAGACTATCACAATAATTAAAGTGCATACATTGCCTTCCCATAAGATTCTAAGGCACATTTTAACAGCAATTAAGTACCAGGTCTGGGAAGCAGGTCCTGCTCATTACCATAATTGTGGGCTAATCTGTTTCACTCATGAAGTAGCCAGAGGCAACAACAAAAGTAGGGCACTTGAGCTCTGAATACTGAATTCCCTCTTTTGTAGTAGAACTGACTTTTGGCAGGAGATTCTTCCCACCCTGTTCTCCTTAATGTGCATTGAACCAGTGGTGGGATTCAAATAATTTAGCAACTGGTTCTCTGCCCTAATGACCATATTAAGTATTAAAAAATGATACATTGAAAGGTAGTTTATTACTTCATGCATTTAAAACTTAAATAAGAACAATAAAAGAGGTACAAAAAACTAGATTATGTTATATGAGTTTTACAATATTAATAAAAAAGTATCAAATAATACCTAACAAAAAAGCAATAAAATTTATTTAAGATATTTCCAATCACAGCTTGTCACAGCTTTGGCACTTTTACTCTTTGCATTATATGTTTGTTTACTGAAATACCAAACACAAGGGAATTAAAATGTAGTATTTCATAAAAGGTATAATGAGTTTTATGAAATGAATAAGTGAATGTTACAAGCTTAGCTCTGTCAAACTTTTTTCACCTATGGACGGAATGAACACTATGGGTGCGTGGGATAGACTGTTGGGCAGAGGTATATTAAAAAGAGTAAGGTATGTAAATTTGTGATTTCCACACTGGGTGGCTGCTCAGGTGCCCATCTTAGAGAGAACCCTGATTACAAGCGCCATTTTAACAACCAGTTCGCCAAGCTCAACAAAAAGTTAGGTATCAGTTCTGCTGAACCGGTGTGAACCAGCTGAATTCCACCACCGCATTAAATGAAAAGAAACAAAACCCTTCCTTAATCTGCAGTGAGAAATTACTAAAAAGAGAACATTCTTTCAGAGTTAGAAAAGCTGTGTTTGAGGATTTTAGGATGAACTAGCCTTTTATATAAGCAGTAGAGTGGAATTACTGGGCTTTGATATTGGAAAGTACTTGACTCCAATTTCAGCTTGGTTTGGGCAAGTTACTGTGTGCACTGCAGTATCCTCATCCATAAAATTGGGCTAATAATGCCTCCTTCATAGGCTTGTTACAATGACTGAGATATTCTATGACAAATACCTTGCCAGATATCATCATGAAAAAACATAGTTGTTTGAGAACTACCTACATAGGATACCAGAATCTCAGACAAATGGAAGAGATGGCTTTGTTCTTGCCACTGGCCACTGGGTAAGGCTGAGTTTTAGCAATCTTTTACCTTGCATCACTATTGCAGTGAAGCATCACTTGAGCAGGTAGAAAGATAGCTGAATGGAAGAATTCAACTTAGCACCTAAATCAATTGGTCACTGGGGAGTGCTCAGTGCCTTTTCATCAAATTCCTTCAAAAAATGTGATTAGATGCCTACTATGTACTAGTACACTGGACAGAACACAGAGTGGGGGCTCTACATATGGCTAAGAAATATTCTGTTCTCTCCTCAGGAAGACTGGTATTGGGCAAACAAGTGCATTAGGCTTACTTGTTTGTACTTTGCTTGATTGATGCATGAGCACGGGGCAGCACCACATGTGTAGTCTATGTAAGGCTGCAGGTGCTTGCCCTCAGGGTGGCAGGTTGTAGACTGAGGATTGCCTGCTGCCATTGGAAGGGGCCAATTTTTGCTATTGCTTTCTAGAGAAAGGTTTTTCCCCTAGTCTGTTTGCTCATCAGCCCAGAGAGAGAGAGAGAAGTGGGTTTCCCGACCTGCTTGCTTGTCCACCGTTGCAAGACTCTAAAAAACAGAATGTGTCACCATTTTCTGGTTCCAAAGTTCCTTTACCATCTTCCTGAATTCAATGTGAACCTGTATGGCCATGGCCATGGGCCTTACATCTGGTGCAGCCAGCAGGATTCAGATCAGATCTGTATGGAGCTGCCACCACCCTTGAAGTGTGTGATAGAGGAGTGGTCATTGTTCTCTAGCATATGGTTCCTCTTGTTCTTTTGTGGGCCATGGGCTGGTGTATTTTATATCCCTGTGAGAAAAGACTGAGCACCAACAATGGCATAAACTGGAATGAGTGCTGGAGAAGAGGGCTGACCAGGTTTAAGAGTTGCAGTGTGAGATTCAGGCTGAGCACCAACAGCGCCTGGAACTGGAGCAATCTCTGGAGAGGGAGTTACTGGTTTGTGGAAGTCCAGTTTGCCTTGAAAGTAGAACATTGGCACCAATAGTTGGTGGAGAAACAACTGCAGGTACAAGAGCTTGAGTCTCAGTTTCAGGCCGAGAGCTGGCAGCTGCAGGAGTTGAAGCTGGTGTTGAAGACAGAGCTTTATTTGAGCAAGCAGTGTCTGTAAGCCAGTGGGAACAGACTCTTCTGACTATTCTGAGAAGGAGGAGAAGGTTTGGGCTGAAATTGCCATCCACAGACTCAGAGCCTGGCAAGTGGTTGACTAGGAGGTAAAAACCCAGTAGCCACGAGTCCCTCAGAGGCAGGCACAGCCCACTCCACAGATAGTGGAGCACTCTGTGGCCTGGCCCTACACCCAGGCAGAGTTGATAGCCTAGTTGCTGTGGTTATGAGACATAGAGGTGGGTGGTATCATGTACTCCAGAACAGAGATGGAGAAATTGTCTGCCATTACCACACACTCCTCCTTAAGGCAGAGTCTTCAGAACTGCCATGACAACTCAGGAGACCATACCCTATTAGTATGGGTGATGGCTGCCATTCATACAGTCTGGCAGAATGCCAGAGACTTGCCAGGAGCAGTGTGTAGGTGGCATTGCTATAGTGAGCTAGTAAAGGTCCTTCAGGAACTAGGTATGAAGACTGCTGCCTTCAACCTGAGGTCCTGTGGGCCAGATGAGGAATCATTTATAGCAGGGATGAAGGATCTTATTCTCTGCAATGCCCCATCAGCCCTATGTGGGGCAGCCCATCAATGCAGTTACACAGATGGTAGCAGATTTGGGGGAGCTGGAGGCAGCATGGGATCATAAAGCAGTGAGGGCTTCTGCCTGTGCTGTCCCCCCAACCTCCAACTAACAAAAGAAATGGACCTCTAAAGGTTACTGAACACAGATGTTCAGGTTTGTAGGTTTGTTTTGTGGGTAGGTTTGATGGCGGCTGGGGAAGATAGGAAGAAATTAGATGGCAAACCTAATAAAGTCCTTTTAGAGTTTTGGCAGCAGCTTGAATCAGAACAGAAGTTCCAGCCACTGAGATGAAAGGCCCCAGCAGCTACCGATAAAATGGTTGGTGTGCAGGCAGCATGGTTACAAGATTATATAATGAAGACAGCCGAAGGAAAGGAGAATTCCCAAGACCTATTTGTTCCAGTTTGAACAGGGGGAAGGCTGAGATACTCACCTAACAGGGATAGGTGTGGAGGCCTGAGGCCCCATGCGAAATTGAGAATCCATTGATCAGCAAGTGTTGACATTAGAAGACAATAAGTGCTTTTCTTTCTTTCTTTTTTTTTTTTCAGTGGCAGCAGCAGCAGCAGCAGCAGCAGATAAGAGAATTATTAAGGAGGCACAGGCCTTGAAAGTGTTTGACCCTGCCAGGTCCTGTAAGCTTGCTGAGGGGTTTAGATGGGAATTGTGGCAATAGAGCACTTATGGAAAGGCACTGAGGTCTGTTAATAAAAAACAGAATGCCTATTTGCCTATAATGGACCTTTACCTTGGTGATTTGCCCAGACATCTGGGCTGTCTATTGTGGACTGATCATGGAGCAGTGTAATGGACTCTTGGACTGCAACCAGAGGGGGCACGGGGTCTCTTGTGGATGGACATGAGAGACCCTGATGGGGGTGGGGCCTAGCTCTGGTGGAAGCTCTTCTGCAGCAGGAAGCTGCTCTCATCCAGTTGCAGAGATGCACCAAGGACACTTTATGGTTTGTACAGACACAGCTCTGGACTATATAGGCCCTCCCACTTACCTTGGGGCAGGGGGCTAGAGATGGGCCTCCAATTAGTACCTTGGGCAGAGTTCTCAGGGGGACATTTTGAAGGGCACTGTAATGCTGGTGGTTGAGGCCGGGTAGGTTCACACTGAATTTGGGCAGACAGAAGAGGAACTGTGGAGTTGGAAAGCATCAAGACATATCCATTTATTGCAGGCTTGCAAAGATAGGCAAGAAGATAAACAAAAAAGGAAAAATGCTAATAAAAAAAAGCCTGCTTTTCATAGTGAAGGGCAAGAGAGCAGGAAAACCATACCTCACAGTGGTGGGAGAGCGATCTGGGAGAATCACCACCAAGGAAAAGAACCCATAGCCTTACATAGACCACACACACATGGTGCTGCCACGAACTTATGTACCAATCAGGCAAAGTGCTCGCACCTCGTAAACCAGCAAGCAAGCCTAACACAGTTGCTTTCCGCACAAGCACCTTTGTAATTATTGTAATTGTATAATTTGTTCTGTTGCTGTAGTCTGTTTCTCTATGTAATGTATCTCAACTCCTCACACAGGGACCATGGTGGAAGATCCCTGTTGTGTAGACTGTGAAGCAAGCAACCCTAAAGGGGTGGAATGTTGGGCAGACAAGTGTGTTAGGCTTGCTTACTTGGACTTTGTCTGATTGGTATGTGAGCTCGTGGCAGCACCCCGTGTGTGTGGTCTATGTAAGGCTGTGGGTTCTTGTCCTCGAAGATAAACAGTTTGAAGAAACTGTGGCACCACTCCTTTCCACGTATAAAAAAACATTACCTTGTACCTACAGAGGCAGTGACTCCGCTGCTTTTTCTAAGACCCCTGACTAAATTATAAATACCCTGCTCCAGCCCTCCCTGTTGCCAACAGGACTTTGGTCTGTCTCGGTATGCTTGTACCCAGGTGTTTTAAATAAACAATCCTTCTGGAACATACTAGCCTTGTGTTTTCAGTTTGTCTCTCCCCAGTGCCCACTCATAGTCCCGGGAAGGGGTTTAGCCTGCCAGCTTTCTCATACGGGATAAGGCAGTCCTGCTGGAGTTCTC
Source organism: Saccopteryx leptura (assembly GCF_036850995.1). NCBI lineage: Eukaryota > Metazoa > Chordata > Mammalia > Chiroptera > Emballonuridae > Saccopteryx > Saccopteryx leptura. The sequence continues at coordinate 66,274,234 of NC_089508.1, read as the reverse complement.
TCTAGGTCTGTCTGACCTAGTCAGAGGTTTATTCCAACCTGCCAGTAGCCAAGAGAAGCTGAAAAGAGGCTTTCCCCCTTCCCCAGGGCCACCTTCCATTCAGGTACAAGGGGCTTAGCCTGTCAGCTCTCCTATACAGGAAGGATAAGGCAGTTCGCTGGAGTTCTCTCCAGGTCAGACCTAGTCGGGAATTTATACCAACCAACCAATTGCCAAGGGAGACTGACAATAGGCTTTCCCCTTCCACAGTGAACCGGCCACCCCAGCTTCAACCTTTCAATATTTATATTTGTTACTCTAAAAAATGAGAAATTAGAGGACTAGCTTTTTTGATCCCAAGCTAAACCATCTATATCTAAAGATGATGAAAAAGGTGAAATTGACTACAAAGAGTTCTCTGACTCATGGAAGGGAGGCCTCTGAATGCAACTGTAAATGAGAAACAAAAATATGATGAAAGTTATCTTTCTTTTGGTTTTGATAATGTTCATAATTGATTTTATTATGTCATGTGCAATAGAACATTGTTGAAAAATATGTCAGTGTGGTGATATTTTGGGATGAATCTTTCAGAGTTATAAGAAAAGTAATTGAGTACCTTACTATACATATGATAAGATCTTTAAATCTAAACATTTATTTTTGTTACTGTTTTTTGAACTAGAAAGAAAATAGTCACCGAAGGATCTTATAGGTCAATTATTTTATTGCATCGACTATAGAGGCACACATAAGAGCTGAGAAACTAATCAAGCTATGTGTATTTAAAAATTAAATGACTATCTCATCTGAAGGTTTGTACTTTGGCCTTAAAAAATGGGTGAATATATGTTTGCTTGTATCCCTCTGGCATCCACAACAAGGAATCATCAAAGAAGATTTTCTTTCATGTGAAACCTTGGCAACAAACACAAGTGGTACTGAAATATTGAAAAGTATTGAATAACTTTTTTTGAATCTCATGATTTCTCTTGGAACAACTGTGTTGACATTTACACTAATGGTGCGGAGCAATGGTGGGTGAAACCACAGGTGTCTCAGCACACATGAAAGCAGCACCCCCAATGTGTCCTGGTAGTCATTGTAATCCCTACCATGCATTTGCAATTTTTAAAAAGCCAGAGTCACTTAAAAATATCCTGGGCAGAGCTGTAAAATGATTGTTTATTAAGTCTTAATTCTTGATTACATATCTTTATAACATTCTGTGTTATAATATTAGAAGTATGCATAAAGCTAATCTGCTTCACTTTCAAGGACAATACTTGTCTCAAGGAAAGCACTTGTACAGTTTTTTGAGTTGGGAGCTTCTCTGGGCATCTTATTTATGGCATATCATTTTTACTGGAAAGAATGACTGGGCAGACAAACAATGGGTATTTGGGACTTGTTACTTGGCAGACATTATCTCCAAAATGAGTGAAGTGAGCCTGTCACACCAAGGAAAAGTATGACAGAAGCTATCCTTCACTCGGCTTTAGCAATGTTAATAATTTACTTTATTGTGTCATGGGCAACAGAACATTTCTGAATAGTATATGTATTATGGTGCCAGGTGTGGCATCATTTTGAGACAAATCTTGCAGAGTTTAAAGAAAAATAATTGAATATTTTACATGTAAATGTGATAAACTGACTGTATGTGTCACCAATGAGATAAAAGTAACATTTTCAATTAAAGATTAGAATTTTGGAAAGTTTGGCTCCACCTCCATGAGCATGAGAACCTCCCAGTACTCACAGACTTTTCTGAGAAGGTAGATGCTGGATAATAAGGAATGTGATGTATTTAAAAGCTTAGTTTAATGAGGCATAATTTACAGATAGTAAAATTTAACCTTTCAGATATGTAATTCTATTAGTTTTGGCAAATATATACAGTTATATTCATTCACTACAACAAACAGAATACGGAATATTAATGTCTACCTAAAAAAGTCTTCCGGTATTCTTTTATACTCAATTTTCTCCTTACACCCCCAGAACTTAAATGCTATTAAAATATTTCTCTCTTTAACTACATACCTATCTGTGTGAGGCCAGATAGTCTTCATATACTTCAACCAGAATGACATAGTACACCAAATTGGATGCAGAAGCATATATGAGAATCCAGGTATCTAAGCCAGACACTAAGGAGGTTTGCAAAATAGCAAAACTAAGGAACCTATTTTGGCAATATTTTTTTGTGTGTGGAAAATATCTATTTTTACAGTTATAGATCATTTATGTCGATATGTAATGGGTTCATTATTGTTTTAAATTAATTAATTAATTTATTAATAGGTTTACATTTTTCTTTTTTTTACTAATACAGTAAGTATCAAGTGATATAGGGCACATAAATAAATGCTCTTTGGGCTCTTGATTATTTTTAAGAGAGTAAAATGTCCTGAGATCAAAAAGTTTGAGAGCTGCTGACTGACCTAGGCAGGTTGGCAGGTGCCAGTGGAGAATGAGAACAGCTAGAGAGGGAGAGGGAAGAAGTCTAGGAGCAAATTGTGTCTAAGATTCCTTGGCTCACAGTAAGATCTAAATAAATGGAATAAATGAAAGTCAAGTCATAAGCCAATGTGGTCATGCTAATCAACTCAAGAGAATGAAGTCTCTGAAATAAATAGATTATTTTATCAAGGGCCATTTATCTTGGCTTAGTGGGACATCCAGGTTGTTCCAGCTGCTAGAGACTGGGGGCGAGCTGGGGTTGTTGCTGATGATTAGGCAGGAAGTCTAAGCAAAGCCTTCAGCTACAATAAAATGTCAAATATTAATGGAGAAGCCTAGCATGTGGTCTGTGGCAGAAGTGGCCAGGTTTAGGGCGTCAGATGGGAAGGATGGAATGAGTTTGTGGAGTGAGAGGCTCAGGGTAACTGACCAACTATATAGTAGTTGGATCAGCAGATCTGGATTTGATATGGATCAAATGTAGACTCCTTCTGAGGCTGACATGGTCCTAGATTAGGTTCTACAACAGCAAAATCTAAAAGAGATCCCACTGGGGCTGGAAAGTAGTAAATGGAGACTGGTGGGTGGTGATCTGGGGGAGAAAGTGGGCAGTGTTGATCAGAATATTCCTCCTCACATTTCCCCTTTCACTGCACCTTTGACCTGATGCTAGAGATTGAGTTTTATTTAGTCCTGATATTCACCAGGTTTGGTTGGGGCAGGAGGTGGGACGGGACTGGATAGAATCTCTCAGCACACACGACTGACTTGCTCCCACGTGTACACTTATTGTTCAGTTATTATCCTAAGAGACACCTGATTGTTTTGAAGCAGAGAATTTAAACATGTATACCCAGTGCTGTTGTCAAAATCACATTAATATCTCTTTGTTCTAAAAATGTAATAGGCTTTCTCCAAAAGTTGGTAAACTTAGAACTTTTAAATATGCTTTGTTAAAATAAAGGTTAAATTTAAAAAGATTAAGCACAGGTTAACCTAGATCCTTTATTAATATTGTATTTGTGGCAACAGTGCATTGCACATAATTCTATAGGAATTCTGTTCTAATTTGGTAATAATTCATGCCCATGTATTCAGTATGATAGCATCATTAATTATGTCGCAATGAGTATGGAAAACAGAGAAGTTGTTAATGTTAAGTATTACTAGAAGTTATATCAAATTGTGCACATTACTGAATAATTAATAACCTCAACACCTTATATTTAATAAACCCAGGGAGTATCCCAACCTGACAACTTTTTTCTTACAATTTGTGTTGGTAAATATAAAACTTAGTATTTACTATAGGAGATGCAAAGTATATTATTAAATAGTCTGGGAGAATTTCGCTTTCTAAGCAGGAGTGTGATTATTTGGTTACCTTCTGTTGTCTGCTTCCTGTTTGCAGTGTGATCTTTCCCTCTCCTTCTTTCTAATACCCTGTGAAGGTGCCAATTAACCTGCTGATTATCAGTTGAAAACTATGCCTGGTGCAAAGGGAGCATCAATTATTTGTGAGCAGAGAGCTCAGGCTGCTTGAATCATAATAAAGGATGCTGGAGCTTCCAGCTAATAGAATATATCAAAAGGCAATGTGTAGACCAAAGAGAGCATATTTCAGAAGTCTATGCCTCAAAGATAGAATTAGGCCTGATTTGCAGACTTCAATGCTATGTAACTTACATAAGAATTTGCTAATCTTAATGAAGAGAACTGGCACGGCATTTTTCTTTAATCTACATTGCTTTTAACACACACTGTGGATTTATTAATACTATTGACTTTTTCTTCCTGAGTCTGGAGTGTGTGTGTTTGCTTTGCTTCCAAATGGTAGCCAAATGCCAGGGAAATCAAGTCCAGCTTCCTGAGACCCTGTCTTCCCCAGTGAGTCTTTAAGGATGAGTTTGTAAACTTGATGTGATTGTTATGGTCTTGTAGTTGGACTTAATTTTTCAATTTTAAAGAGGTGGTTGGTTAAAGAGGTTGGTGTTAGTGGAAATGTCACCACTAGTTAACTTGGTTTGGGAAGTTTATTTCCCATTCTATGAATAGGGATTTCAACTGCTGAGAAGACATTACATTTCTCTGTCTCCTGATATTCGTGTAAAAATAATTCAACCAATCCACTTAAACTTTTTTTTTTTTAATTTTATAAGGATGCCCACACAAAATTAGAAGGACTCAAATACGGCTTTTAGAAATGAAGATGCTTTTACCATCAGAATTCTAATCTAGAATTTGCCACTAACTCTTTTTGTATGGGTGAGGAGAGACAACAATTTTCAACTTGGTAGATGAGTCTCACTTAGGTACATAAGGAGTGCTATCACTTTTATTTAAAAATGGTTTCAATGTACAGGAAAGTTACAGATAGTACATGGAGTCTCAGATCACCCTGCTCCCCTGTTAACATCTTACATTACTATGGAAAATTTGTCACAACTAAGAAACCGATATTGATACATTATTACCTATTATTATTATTGTTGTTGTTGTTGTTATTTATTTTTTAGCAGAGAGAGAGAGACAGGAAGGGATAGAGATGAGAAGCATCAACTTGTAGTTGTGGCACCTTAGTTGTTCATTGATTGCTTTCTCATATGTGCCTTGGCTAGGGGGCTCCAGCAGAGCGAGTGATGCCTTGCTCAAGCCAGTGACCTTGGGTTTCAAGCCAAAGAACTTTGGGCTCAAGATAGCGACCATGAGGTCATATTGATGATCCCATGCTAAAGCCAGTGACCCCACACTCAAACTGTATGAGCCCGCACTCAAGCCAATATCTCGGGATTTTGAACCTGGAACCTTGGTGTCCCAGGTCAGTGCTCTATCCACTGTGCAACCACCGGTCAGGCATCTATTGAATTTTAATTTCCATGGGGTATTTGTTATTTGCAGGAGATTGCTTCAGTCTTAGGAATTTCTCTAATGTTTACTTATTATATTATTTTCTCCAAATCAGTTATATTTTGCAAGCCAGCTTACTGCCTTTGAAGTGGATTGCTGTTCGCTCTTGATGCCACTTTTCCTTTAAGGATCCCAAGTGTAACCAAGTCCCTGTGTTTCTCTCAGCCCTTGAGATTCCCCAGGGATTAAGGTCAGATGCACTGAGTAATATTTCAGCTTCAGGACCAGAAGATTGCTAATGAGAAAAGGCACTTTACAAATCACCCCCCTCAATTCATGTATTTTGCAGAGCAGGAGAAGGAAGCCCTTAGAGGCGAGGTGACTCGCCCAAGGTCACACACTGCTGGTGGCAGGGTCTGGACTGAAGCTCAGCCTCCTAACTCGTCCGCACTTATGGCCTCTGATATAATTTTCACAGTGACGCTTTTATTCTATTTATAATTTATACCTTGCCTACTTTAAAAAAAGAATGTGAGCCAGCACTCCTAAGATTTACTTTGCTTTGAACACAATATAGATCACTGGATCCTGCGCGGGTTAAGTGGATTTTTAAAAAAATGAACAATGCTCTCATCTATAATTACATAAGAAATAGTTCCTATTACCTAATCAACATACTATTAATGCCTTGCACATAGTAGGTATTCAATATAGGTAAAATAAGCAAATACGTAATGCTAACTTGGGATTTATAAACAAAAGAGTTCACTGCCCAAGCATAGCTGAGTGAGCAGGGAGAAATATGATCTAATATTCTTGCTTTGGAAAAGACAGGGCTAGGTGAGACACTGTGGAATGAAGGGCGACTTTTGCCTTTGATTCCCTGTATACCTTACGATAAGCTGCAAAGGTGAGATACACATTGGTGGGGTTCTCACCTTCTAGAAAGTGTTCCAGGTCCTGGGTGTGACTCTAGGCAAGTCACTGCCTTCTTTGAGCCTTCGGCCCCTCACCTCTTAGGGTGTGAATACCTATCTTGGGGCTGTTGCCACTGTTCAATTAGATAGCAGTGAGAAAGTGCTTTGCAAACACTAACATCTGTCATAAATGTTGCTTGTTAATTGCATGGGTTATTTAGAAGAATCTCCTAGCATTGAAGGGCAAGTTTTTTATGAAGTACATTGAACCTCTGCTCCTGTTTTGCAAATTACCCAAGCAGAATGAAAATGTTAGAAAGAGGTATATTGGCCAGTGGGGGGGAAAATAGATATATAAGGACAAAACGGTGTTTTAACTCAACCGTTTGACAGAGAAAGCTGAGTCAAAAATGCCAGATGCTGGGACTAAACAGCTGCTTGATAGGGAGGAGGGGCTTGAACAAGGCCAGAGTACCCTGCTAGCAGCCTTAGCCCTGCTTGGGCTCAGGTTTTGTCAGTCTGTGATGCGGGTGGGGGTGGAGAAAGCTTGGCAAGCATGGAGGTCCTTTTTAGGTTAGCCATGGAGTATATTAATAGAAACATTTTCCAATCAAAATACTCAGAGTGACTGTGCACTTCTGAGCCACAACTTCCAGAGGTCAGACAAAGCTAGGGACAAGTGAGAACCAACAGCAATTGCACAAAACAGCTGCCAACATATGATATCGCAGTTTGCCCTCTTTCAAGATCTTTGTTCTTACTAGCTGGGACTTGCTTCGTTTATTGCTGCACCGCTACAGGCAAGACCGAGAACTGTGTGACCTTGGTTTTACCTTCTTGCCTATAATTTCTCTCAATGTATCTGGTCTTATACACCAGGGGCCTCTGCTACCCTGTCAAACTAGCTCAGCCCACCCCATAAAGGATGCTCTGACATCCATCTCTTCTATTCTTTTATTTGTCATTCCCATCCTGTTTAAATGTGGCTTGTCTGATAGCTCATTTCCTTAGGGCCTGCTCCATGCTCCAAACCTTAAAAACTCAACCCATGTCCATATAGAAAGAGTTAATGAGCTTCCTCCATCTGAGTAATAAGATGTTCGGAGAATTGATCTGGGGAACAAAATCAGCTTGGTTTTAGAAAAGTTGGTATATGTAGGATATCCATGTGGTTCTATCCCTCAGACAGACTGGGAATTGGGAAGAAGGCTAGGACAGGGGATGCAAAGTTTGGAATAAATTAGTAGAATAGAGATTAGACTGGCTGTGTGGCCCCAGAGGGTGGAAGAGAGTAATGTTTGCGGAGCCATGAGATCTTTGGCAAGACAGGTGATGTTCCTGCTTCTCTGGCCACACAGTTTAATTGATGAAAGGCACTTGTTTTTTTCTAAACTCAATGTTTATTTAAAGACTTAAAAGGACTTAAAGTTATGAGTTTGAAAATATCTCAAAAATTAGAGAATATTTCAAAATGACTGTGAAGCAATAAAATATCTCCTAGTTTTTTGTGGGCAGTATATATAAAAAGATAAAGTCACTCACTTCATGGAACTTACCTAACTGGAGGAGACAAATAATTAACAGAAAGCACAATAGATATATATTGAAAGGTGATAAGTGAAGGGACAACAATAAAGTGGTGTGAGAGGAATAGGGGGCTTGGGAGTGGAGGTACTGATTTATGGACATGGTGAGGAATGAACTCTCCTTGGGTGAACGTTATCAGGGACCTGAATGAAATTAGACTTAGGACTCATTGCACTCTCCTATCTTCCATTATTAACTAGCCAGCTAAGGGCATCCTTACCAGGGCATATGGCACTGAGAAGTAAGACTCAGGATCTAAGACGTGGGCTTTCCATCCCAGATTGGTACCTAAACTCTCCTGCTTCTGAATGCTGCTCATTTGCTCCCTATTGGAGAAATATGAGACTCCACTATTTTGGAGGCAGTGAGAGTCGGATGAATGAGCTGCTTCTTTAGGAATAGAGTAGGACATAGGGGTACTTTCTTGTTCTGGCACAGTTATGGAATAAGCTGTTCCATAGAAGGAATAGTCTTCATTGCAGAAGGTTATTTTCAAATAACATATTCCTTTAGTTTCTGAATTTAACGTGATAAACATTGGGAGTGAAATCTTCCAAAACCATACTACACATTTATTAAAAACAGTTTGTTGTGTTTTCTTTGTTGGGCCACAAAGAAAACAAAATATGTATACCACATCTTTAAGGAAAGTAAAACGTCTCCTAGAGCTTACTCCACGAGAAATTTGTCACGAGGATATGCTGAACATAATCTATGTGTGTGCATTAAATTTATTTTGAATGCAAATATTTATTAATATAATATTTTGAGGAACTACTGAAATGCTGTCTATTGTTTTCCCTGAAATGGAGAGGATTCAGAATGATGTATATTTGGATTCTTATATATTATTCTCATTGTCCTTTTTTGTCTTTTCTCTCACTCTCAGCCAGGTGGCCATGGCTTTGTCCTGCTGTCAATGTCTAGGCTTTTATTAGAACATTCTCCTGCCTACCTAATTTTTGGCTTCTGATCCATGAACAGTCTAATAATCATGCTTGCAGAATTGTATTTACAACAATAAATAACAACAATAGAAATAATAACACCACTTATGGGCACTTACTATATAATAGGCAGTGTTCTAAACACTTTGCAAACATGATCACGTTGAATCCTTTTAATAATCTGATGAGAGACAAAAGTTACTATCTCCATTTTTACAGATCAGAACATCAAGGCTTAGACGGGTTACCCAACTTCCCTGATGCCTCACATGGATGGGTGGGCTAAGAGTCCAGGTAGCCTGACTGCAGTGCGGGGATGTGAGAAATCCTCAGAGTGGGATAGTGGGATACCACCTGTGCTTGTTTATCAGAGCTTCTCTCCCACCCTGCCTCACAACCCCATTTGCTTCTTGTGTTCTAGATGGTTGCAGTTCCCAATAAGCAGGCTTCTGAAAGTGAGGTGTGTGGATAAAGGATTTTCTTTGACAAGAGAAGATGCTGTCTACAAGGCACTGGACTTCTAAGGCCTGGCCCTAACCCTTTGATTACAATGTTGGAATTCTAATCTCCAATCTTTTTATTCATTTCTTCAAAGTAAATATATGTATCCCTAGACCATAGTTTTTCCAGCTATATAATTTAATATTGTAGAGTTTTAGGCTAAGTTGAAATGAGAAATATAAAAATATTTAAGGTACCTCAATTCCCTCTTTTCTTATTCTGAATAAGGAATTACCATGTGCTCCTTGTACAGGCTCCTAGAAATGGGACCTTATACAATTTTAATTTTTTAAATGAAGCCACTTATTTTTTTTTAAATGTTATTCTTACCATTTTATATATTTTTCATTATATAAAATATCTTTTGTATATTAATATTTATCAACCATAATTCTAAGATTGTTCCTATAATGCACTGTCTGTCCATGCAGAATTGACCAGCAGTTCAAGTGCATAATAGAATTCGCCACTTAAATTTAGAAATGGGTAAACAAAACAAAGATAGGAGCCTCAAAGTCTGCGGTAGCCCAGCAGATAATCTTTTTGGCTTTTAAACAAACATAAATACTCTAAAACTTGCTCTTAGCAAGTAACTTCATAATTAGGTTAATGCAATAGCACTTTGTCCTTTTGTATCGCATTTCAGTTGAAGACCTAGAAGGGATTTTAACAAATGCAAGTGCTTTTTTACCTTGGTTCCTGTAAAAAAAAAAAGGAGGCTTGGTTCATTATGCTCGTGTGCTGACAGTCGCCTCAGGAACATTAGAGCTCGTCCCAGGGTTAAGTACGGTTTACCACCACAGGCCAAACTCACCTGGACTCAGCCTAATGAGTCATTTTATACTTTCTGGGCCAGTCCCAGTATTATCTAGTAAAAATAATCCACGGAATGTACCAGTGACTAGAGATTAATTTCCATTCTTCTGAAAGGCTTCTCATCGATATCGCTTGGGTTTTATCTTAACTTTAAAACATGCCTGCTTTGAGGATGCAGGCATGTCCATGAATATAGGATGAGCTGGTGGAAGAAGGGAGTCAGGTAGTGAACTGATATGCAAGGGAGGAATAGGGCTGTGTGTTGAGGAAGGAAGGAGAAAAAGAGGAGGGGAAGTATAGCATGGGGTCTGTCTTGAGTGTTGATTTGCTATCTGAGCCTTGTGATGAACGGCACTACATGCAGAAATCGAGGAGCTATTTTCACAGGGAGAAAGATCAGATATAGGGGAATCAGGAATATTGCTTTGGTACCGGATGGTAATGTGGGACTCAGATGGAAAGGGGATCAAACTCTCCACTGTTATACAAGATATACCTGGCTTGTTGCCTCTGCAAGCATGGAAGACATCACCCCTAACATGGAGCACCTGGCATAGGTGGAGGTGACAGCAGCGAAGTCCACTCAGGGGACTTCTCACCATGAACATGTTGGGGGATCAGGATAGAAAGAAATTCTGATAGGTACTCTGATTAATTCCTGAACATCTGGGAAGCACCTCTGGTGATTTCACAAGTGGCTAACATCTCACATGAGTAAGGGCTAAAAGTGAGAACTAGAGAAACTTGGGTTTCTACTCTTATTCTGTTTTTTTTTATTTTATTTTCTTCAGGGACAGAGAGAGAATCAGAGAGAGGGATAGATAAGGACAGACAGACAGGAATGGAGAGAGATAAGAAGCATCAATCATCAGTTTTTTGTTGCGACACCTTAGTTGTCCATTGATTTCTCTCTCATATGTGCCTTGACTGTGGGCCTTCAGCAGATGGAGTAACCCCTTGCTCAAGCCAGTGACCTTGGGTCCAAGCTGGTGAGCTTTTTGCTCAAGCCAGATGAGCCTGCACTCAAGCTGGCGACCTCGGGGTCTCAAACCTGGGTCCTCCGCATCCCAGTCTGATGCTCTATCCACTGTGCCACTGCCTGGTCAGGGCTTATCCTGGTTTTGTTATGAGTTCATGGGCTGGTGAGGTCTAGAGAAACTCAGGCTTCACATGGTGCATGGTATAATACAGTGAAAATATAAAATCAGAACAAACTACCTGGTCAGGCTTGACTCGACTTTTGGCTTATAAACATAACAAAGCAAGGCTACCATTAAACAAGAAGTGACTAGAAGTGTCAGACTGCCTGGAATAGAGCAGTACCAGGTTTCTTTTTTTGGACTGGAGGTGGCTGCCCAGTTCCTTGCAGGAAGCAGGAAGCAGCTCAGCAGGGCCTGGGCATAGCCCAGAAGTAGATGGCAAATACCACTCTGGCTTGCTCTACCCACAGGTAGTAAGTGAAGACTAGTTCTCAAGGTTCTGCACTGGTATTAGTGAGTTGGGACATTTACTCTCCAGGAAGTAAATTATAGCACACCAGAGCACTTTATAAAAGCCTGGCCAAGTGTAATCATAGCTCCTTGGGCCTCTGAGTATCTGGCTTGTCTGATTTCCCGCTGACACCCAGGCAAAGGAGAGTGGATTTGAACCCCAGGAATCTGATCAAAGCTTCCAGGAAAATGTCTTTCAAGTTTCCACTTTTATCTTGAAAATGCTTTTAAAAATTTAATTTTACTCCATGATATGTTTATCATACTTTTGAGTAAAACTGATGAACCCTCAGCCCCCAAATTGTTTATACACTGCCTTAGCATATCTATAATTTATCTTTACCTATATTTACATGCTCATATACAATGTATGCTTATATATTTTTTTTTCTTTTTGTGACAGAGACAGAGAGAGGGACAAATAGGAACAGACAGACAAGAAGGGAGAGAAATGAGAAGCATCAATTCTTCATCATGGCACTTTAGTTATTCATTGATTGCTTTCTCATATGTGTCTTGACTAGGAAGCTACAGCAGACCGAGTGACCCCTTGCTCAAGCCAGTGGCCTTGGATTCAAGCTGGTGAGCTGTACTCAAACCAGATGAGCCCGTGCTCATGCCAGCAACCTTGCGGTTTTGAACCTATGTCCTCTGCGTCCCAGTCCAACGCTCTATCCACTGTACCACCGCCTGGTTAGGCTGACCATACATATTTAAAAATATATGTATCTATTTTGTTTTAGTACAAACATTTCAGCAGCAGCACATGGTTGGGTTACTGCTGAGAGCATAGGTTCTTCATTGGTGAGGAGGGGAAGGTGCTTCTGGGCTCCCAGTGCAGATTCCTGGGTGGCAGAGTTGATAGGAATAGTCCTGGCTGTCTCTGACACACCATGCTCATGGAGTCTTGCCTGCCCATAGTCTGTATGGGAAGATGATGGGCACAAGGTTCAGGAAGACCAGCTTTTTGCCCCATAGCTCTTCTTGTGATTAGCCCCCAATGTACCTGGTAGTGGGCACAAAGGGACTGGGAACAAACAACACAGAAAGCAGTCAAAACTGGCTTGACTGAAAAGGGAGTCTCTCTCAGGTACTGATTTGCCTGACAAAATGTCTAAACTCTCGCCTGACCTGTTGGTGGTGCAGTGGATAAAGCGTCAGCCTGGAACACTGAGGTCGCTGGTTCAAAACCCTGCACTTGTCTGGTCAAGGCACATATGGGAGTTGATGCTTCCTGCTCCACCCCTTTTCTCTCTCACACATATAAGAGTTTTTTTTTGGCAGATAAAATATACTATGCTCACTTTGTTAAAGATGGCACAGCCCACGTGGAAGCCTGTCACCCAGGTGATGATATTAGTTGCCCTTCTTGCTTGGGATGGGCGTGATTGTATTAATGTGTGTTGGGGGAGGGCAATCGCGCCAAAAGGTGTTAAAAAGAAGAGAGATCATGTTGTTCTGGGAGAAGAGTGATTACGTTCTAGGAGGAGCCCATGCTAGAGGAGAGCAGAGAAAGGCCACATGGAGGAGAGGAGAAGCAGCCAAGATGGTGGAGTGCTGAGGGAGAAGCCGGTTTGTGCAGAGTTTGTGCAGAGAGAAGGAGATGGGGAACAGAGGTGTATAAGCTGGTGAGGTAGAAACCTTAGATTCTAGGAAACTTGGATAAGTAAGTAGTTTTGTGAGCACTGAATGAGTGGGTTTTGGAGCCCAGTGTGTGTTTTTACTTGTCTGCTGGGTGCAAGCTAAGGATTAAAGCTAATGGCCCACCAGTTCTTGGCTCCGTTGTTTCATTACCGACTGTCCGAATCAAATGTGAACCTGCATGGGCCAGGTGGCTGTGATGGTGGCCTTGGCTACTGGCTTTACAGAGTTGATGCTTCCTGCTCCTCCCCCATTTCTCTCTCTCTCTCTCTCTTCTTTCTAAAATGAATAGATAAATAATTTTAAAAAATGTCTATAAACTCTCTGGTCACTTGAACTTGACCTGAAAGTGTTTTTAGTGATGGAGGTGATGTTCTAGGGAGGTTGTGAGGGGCTTGGTGAGATAGTACATAAAAAATAGATTTTATACTTAAAGTATTTTATTTATTGCTCCAGGAACATTGAAATAGCAAGAGTAAAAGGAGAATCTGTACCCATGTGATGCTAAAACATGAGTGTATTTATTTTTCTGTTTTCTTTTTGTTTGTACGATATTCACTATTTTATTAAAAGAGTGTTGTAACCATTTGGAATTCAGCTTTCTTGGCTAGCTTTACACAATCAATGTTTATTTCTTTGTTGCTAATCCTGAGTTTTTAAATGCAAAAGATGGGAGCATCTCCTGAGGAGGAAGAACAAGTGATAAGAGCAGAGAAAGAGATGGAAGGGAGAAGGAGGGAGGAGGGAAAGTCGGGGCTGTGGGATACTCTTCAGATGCTCCCTAGATTTTATATTTTATTTTAAAGTTACCAACGATAACAGTGATACATTTCAGGTGGCAATTCATGGTTTACCAGGTGCTGGCATGTCCATTTGAGACTCGTGGGTTCTTGAAGATACGCAAGGCAGCCTTTCTTTTATTTTTTCCTGATAAATTGAGAGAGGTTTGTATTTTCTGATATAAATTTATAGTTTGACCCATTAATGAGATTTAAAAATAAATTTCTGAATCTAGTCATAAGACTTATCTGCTTTAGTGACAAAGTTGGCTAGGACAAGTAGTCAAGAATGATAATAAAACTGAATTTATAAATCTCTATTTATGTTAGTCAACTTTATTGAGTCACCTGAGTGAACCTCCAGTTGTCAATGACTGCTCTTCCTTTTCTTCTGTATTTCCTTCAGATGGATTCCTACCTAAATGTCAGTAGAAAAAAGGAAAAAATGACAGTCCTAAATATTTAAAAGCCCAACCATTATGCTGGGTCCTTTAATTCACAAAATCAGTCTTGTTCCCATTCTTATTCAACCTGGATTGGGTTGAAAGGGAGAAATTTACCTTGTTTTCTCTCTGCAATTTAGTATAGAAAGGGAGAAAAAAATAGCCTCAGAGCTAGATTCCAAAGCCAGGAAAAGTAGAGGAATCTTTAGTGTCATCTCTTCAACGCTAACAAACACACAACACAGACTATACACACATCCCACACACATTGTCCTTAGGCAAAAGTAGACCAGGCCGATGTGGGTAACAATTTGTTTGTCCACTGACTATCTGTTAACACTTGGTGATAGACTGGAACCCTCTGGGCTTGTTTTCTCATTGTGACAACTGGAAATAAATCACCAGCACGGTATGAATTATGTAAAATGATGTGCAGGAAGTGCCTACAGTGGCCTCCACTCTGGCTCTGCAAACCCACACTTTTGTAGAACTTTAACAACAGCAGCAACTGCTGTCTGGTCTTTTTCAGACTGACTGAGTCACATGCTGCAGGGGGGCTGCAGTCTCAGTATTTTGAGAAAGCTCTCCAGGCAGTTCTGATGCTTGGCCAGGGTCGAGAGTCCCTGGTTTACAGGAAAATGCCTCAACATCTGATTTTATTCTTTCCCCACCCTCCCTGCAGGATTCTTCTGACAGGTGTGTTTCTTACCTAGAGGGAAAGTGTAGAACAAACTCATTCACGCACCATGTGCCTTAATATGTTATATTTTCCAAGAAGGAATGGAAACGGTTCAATTTTGTTTTTGAACTCCACTATGCAGGGCACTTAGACAAGGGTCCTGACCTGCAGAATCATGCTGACATTGGCAGAATTCTCTCAAGAGCAGCCTGCATCTTCCCAGACACTGAGCAGAGTATCACTGTGCATCAAACCAAAGGAGTCTTACTCTTTTCATTGTTTTCAGAGAAAGGTTCCAAAACTTTCATAGTAATTTGCTTCACATTTAAGACTTCTTATTGCACCTGACCAGGCAGTGGTGCAGTGAATAGAGCATCGGACAGGGAAGGCATAGGACCCAGGTTCAAAACCCCGAGGTCACCGGCTTGAGTGAGGGCTCATCCAGCTTGAGCCCAAACTTTGAAGACCAAGGTTACTGGCTTGAACCCAAGGTTGCTGACTTGAGCAAAGGTTCACTCACTCTGCTGTTGCCCCCCAGTCAAGGCACATATGAGAAAGCAATCAATGAACAACTAAGGTGTCGCAATGAAGAATTGAAGCTTCTTACCCCTCTCCTTTCCTGTCTGTCCCTCTCCTTGACTTTCTCTCTGTCTCTGTCACACACACAAAAAAGGACTTCTTATTGTCTCAAATGCCTCTTTGATAACAATCTTTAAAACCCTTGAGGTATTTTCATCTTGCTATGGCTTTTGCCCAAGAACTACTCTTAGGTAAAAACTTGAGAAGTTAATCAAATGCGTGTCAGCCCTCTTTCTTCTGGCCTAGTGGTTCACAAAGTGAGGTCCCTAGACCAGCATCACCATCATCATCACTAGGGAAATTGTTAGAAATATGGTCTTGGCAGCACCCAGACTTACTGAATCAAAATCTCTGGAGTTGGTGCCAATCTGTGTCTTTACTTGCCTTCCCAGTGATTCTGATGCAAGCTCTTGTTAGGGAATTACTACTGTATTCAGACAAATATGACAAGAATAAAAATGGTAACATATTTATGGTACTCCCAGGCTACTCTCCTTACCCCTCCCTTCTTGTCTGCTGTTCAGGCAGATCTACGCCTGGCATTCATTATGCTCACTAAAATAATGGGTAGAGTTATAGAAGCAGACAGATTAAATAAATTTGTAGAACAAGTTTTATTAATTGCAAGAATTTTAGACTAAAATGTAGACATTTTAGACTGGATATTTCTTGTTTTGGGAAGGATCTCCTGGGCATTGTTGCAGCCTCTCTACCCACTAGATGCCAATACCAAACCTCCTCCAACTTGTGACAACCAAAAATATCTCCAGATATTGGTAAATGTCCTCTATGGTACAAAATTGACCTTAGCTGAGAACCAGTTATCATAGGAAAGGGACTGGGACCAAGGTGGATCTGCCTTGGCATGGTCTGGAATGTTGGGTTCTTGGCTTCATACAGAAAATATTTTATGATATGAGTCCAGGTGATTTGCAGAATATGTTTATTAAAGCTGTGGCAGTAAAACAAAGGAACAGCTTAAGATAGAAAGTCAAGATTTCAGTGACAGGAGTGAGTGAGTGTAAGTGAGGCTGCCTTGACCCTTTAGAAAAAATGTCACAGAGGCAGAAAAAATGAGCCACACTGGGCTGCATGTACTCAGAAAACCAGTTACAGAGTCAAAAAGAGGGCTTTTGGAGACAGGTTCAAGGGGTTAGCTTGTGACGAACTGCTGCTGTTCACTGCTTCCCTGGTTGCAAATTTGTGGGGATCTTTAAAGCTTTGGAGAAAAGAAAGAGAGGTACAGGTCTGAGCTAGAAGAGGAAGACAGTCACAGGCTTGCTCAAGGGAGAGCATGCCCTGGATTCTAAGTCTTGAGGGTTTTTATCTGTTTTTCATAAGTGAGAATTTTAAGGGAGGTGTCAAGGAGGATCTCAATAGAATATTCATCAGCTTTCCAGGTGTGTCCTTTAATATGCTGGTTCATCAAAATGAGCATATAGGCCCTGGATGGTTGGCTCAGTGGTAGAGCCCAGTGTGTGAAAGTCCCCGGATCAATTCCTGGTCAAGGTACACAGGAGAAGCAACCATATGCTTCTCCACCCTTCCCCCTCTCCTTTCTCTCTTTCTCTATCTTCCCCTCCCACAGCCAAGGCTCCATTGGAACAAAGTTGGCCTGGGTGCTGAGGATGGCTCCATGGCCTCTGCCTTAGGCACTGGAATGGGTCCAGTTGCAACAAAGCAACACCCCAAATGGGCAGAGCATCACCCTTTAGTGGGCATGCTGGCTGGATCCCAGTCAGGAGCATGCGGGAGTCTGTCTCTCTGCCTCCGTGCTTCTCACTTCAGAAAAATACAAAAACAACAACAACAACATAAGAGCTTATAGGGTCAGGGTCATTCTCTAGCCAGTTTCACCTTCAAAGAAGAATTGGGACTGATGTGGGTTTGCTGAGGAATAGTTTGGAATGTGTAAACAATTTTCTACTAAGTATCCTTGTTTGGGCAAGATAAGACCATGTGACTTATTATCTGGTTGTAAATTACTGGCTGTTTAACTATGTGTCTCACTTTTCCTCACTTGTCAAGCAATTTTCCTAGCTTCTTACTATCCTGCCTCACAATGACTTAAAACATTCTCAAACTTGAGTACTATGGACAGAATTTTGTCCCACAAAAATTTGTATGTTGAAACTTGTAAAGCCAGAAGCCAGGGTCAAGGCCACTATCACAGCAGCCTTCTGGCCTATGCAGGTTCGCACTGGATTCGGACAGTCGGTAAAGAAACAATGGAGCCACAAACTGGTGGGCCATCATTTTTAATTCTAGCTTGCACCCGGCAGGCAAGTAAAAACACAGACTGGGCTCCAAAACCTACTCACATTCAGTGCTCACAAAGCCACTGACTTATCCGAGTTTCCTAGAATCAAAGGTTTCTAGCTCACCAGCCTTATTCTCCTCGGTTCCCCATCTCCTTCCTTATCCCAGATACAAACTCTGCACAAACTGGCATCTCACTCAGCACTCCGCCATCTTGGCTGCTTCCCCTGGCCACATGGCCTCTTTCTGCTCTCTGCTCTGCTCCCTCTGCTCTCTCATGCTAATCATCTAGGAACCAAGAGAGTAAGCTCCTGTTCTGCCCCCATTTTATAGTGTAGATTCATAACCTTTAATCCAATATACAAAATAGGGAAGTCTCTACTACAAAGTCACTTCTCTGAGGCATGATTGGATTGTACCACCCCACATCAAAAAAGGGTAGGAAAGGCTTAATCCCAAAACCAAGCCCCAGGCTACAAGGATTCTGCCTGCCTTTAGCCCACCCCAACACACATTAATATCACCTGGGCGACGGCCTCCTCATGTGCAGCGTCATCTTTAACAAAGTGAGCATAATACATTTTATCTGCCCAACAAAGCTCTAACTCTAAGGTGACTGTTTTAGAAGAAGTTTTTTTAGGTGGTATTTAAGATTAAATGAAGTCATAAGGGTGGAGCCCTAATCTAACAGGATTGGTGGCCTTATTAAGGAGAGAAAGAGAGAGAGAGATCTCTTGCTTTCTTCTCACATAAAACCCAAGGAAAGGCTTTGTGAGGATACAGTGAGAAGGTGGTCATCTGCCTGTCAGGAACCTCACCAGAAACCACACCTTGCTGGAGCTTTGATCTTAGACTCCCCAGTCTCCAAATTGTGAGAAAATAACTTTCAGTTGTCTAAGCACCCAGTCTGTGGTATTTTTTTTATGGCAATCTGAGCAGATTAAGACATTGGATGAGTATCAGAATCACCTGAGGATCTAAAAAGACCACAGAGTTCTAGATTTGCTGAAATCCATAGAATAGGGCCTGAGCTTTTGCATTTTCTTACAGTTCCCCCGGGTGATTCTGATACCAACCAAAGCATGAGAGCCATTGGTTTAGAAGAGCTCATGGAGGAATGGGATCAATCCAAAAGTGAGCATGAGGAGGGAATGAGAGATGTGCTGGAGGAGAGCCAAGTACACTGGGGAGAATCTGGAGTGGATATACTGAAGGAGAGACTACAGCGCGATGATCACATTGAATGAAATTAGTCATATTGGCAAAGCATCTGAATATTTCACTTTGTTTGCAACAAGCATGTGTGCTTTTTTGAGAGACTTTACTAAAAGTTTAAATTTCATTTTGCTGTTTTGGGTCAATGTTGGATTTGTGTGTCTTTTTAATAAGACGACAAACAGGAGATATGGTATGTTATGAACTGAATGTTTGTGCCCTCCTTCAATTCTTATGTTAAAGTCCTATCCTTTAATGTTGATGTGTTTGGAGATGGGGTTTCTAAAGAAGTAATTAAGATTAAATGAGCTCCTAAGAGTGAGGCCCTGATCCAATAGGATTAGTGCCCTTATCAGAAGAAACATCGTTCTGTTTCTCCTATACATACACACTAAGGAAAAGATTTAGCCAAATTCAAATCATGAAGAGAGTTCTCACCCAAAACCAAATTTATTAGCACCTTGACTATGCACTTCTAATCTCCAGAACTTTGAGAATATAAGTATTTGTTATTTAAGCCACTCAGCCTATGGTATTTTCTTATGGCAACTCAATCAAACTAATAAATAATAGATACATTAACTATTTTTTGGATTATACTAGGTTACTTTAATTTGGTTTTATTAATATCTTTTGTTTAGTTTTTTCTCTAGCTCGCCAATGTCAGTGTATATTACTCAATTATTTTTATCTCTAATTGCACATAGTCTGTGTAAAGCCAGTAGCCATGGCCACCATCAAAGACACTTGGCCCATGCAGGTTTGCATTTGATTTGGACAGACAGTAATGAAACAACGGAGCCAAGAACTGGTGGGCCATTACCTTTAATCCTAGCTTGCACCCGGTGGGCAAGAAATACACACAGTAGGAAAACACTTCCCTTTCCATTCAGGGCTCCCAAAGCCACTGACTTATCCGAGTTTCCTAGAATCAAAGGTTTGTACCTCACCAGCCTTATTCACCTCTGTTCCCCAACTCCTTCTCTCTGCACGAACTCTGCACAAACTGGCTTTTCCTTCAGCACTCCACCATGTTGGCTGCTTCTCCTCTCCTCCACATGGCCTTTCTCTGCTCTCCCCTCTAATGCTAATCTCAGGAACCGAGAGAGAGCAAGCGCCTGGTCTGCCCCATTTTGTAGTGTAGAAATCAAAACCTTTAATCCAATATACAAACAAGAAAGTCTCTGATACAAAGTCACTTAGGGTGGGAAAGGCTTAGTCTTAAAAACTAAGCCTTAGTTTATAACAACCCTGCCTGCTTACAGCCTGTCCCCCACACCCTATGCAAACTATAAGTGAGCAAATCTATATATCATATTTACAAACTTATTTGACCAACAGTCTGGAAGATCATTCTAGATCTCTTTATTTCATCCACAGTCCTTGCTGCTTCCTCCCTCTTCCTGTTCTCCCCACCCCATACATGTAGAACCTGGTCAAAGGCAGAGGCAAATTTATGTTTTATTTGTAAAATTACCAATTCTTGCTCCTTCAACATTTTCTGTTGGGTCAGGCTGAGTAACACGTGCCTAAGTTCCTGTGACTTGTGCCCTTCAAATCCCCAGTAATGGATAGATGTGAGAACTTATTTCTTGTTCTAAATCCATTTTTTTCTCTTGCCTCTGTCCTTTCTTCTCAGTCATTCACATACATCCTTCCTCAACTCTGTGTGTATTCATTTTTGCTTGATTTTTGGACTCTCCTTCTTTTAAAATAGTCTCTGGAATATTTTTTTCTTTTTTCTTTTTTTTTCAATTAAAGTGGACTAACAATTCTTTGCTTAAAAAAAAACATTTTGAGACAATTCCTTGAGATAATTGAAGGTGCCCCAGGGTGACACAACCCCAGGCCTGGAAATGACGGAAGTAAAGCAATGTCACTGACAATCAGCAAATGCCAGGTCGTGCTTCAAATGAGGAGAGACAAAGGGAGGGTCATGAGGAACAGAGACACGAAAACTGGTTTTCAATTCTGTCCAGATCAGTTTGACCACTGACTTCCACAGGCTGGTGCTGCTGACACACGGGACATCTAGAAGAACAAATACAAGGATCTAATACCATACAACCAGGACACTGACATTTAGTGAGAATTTTTCAATAGCTTCTGAGTCTTGGGTGTTGAAGCAAGATATCTCTGAAGCCCTATTACTTTTCACTGGCAGGAAAGGCACCCCATACATAGGACTGCAGCTTAATGTGTTATTGTTCAAATCCTATGTTTTTTGTTTCTTTGTTCGTTGGTTAAGTGGCTGCTGAAGTAATTCTAACACTTGGACACGTCTGCTTTCAGCAGTATACCAGACAGTATGGAATTCGAATCCTGGCAAATCCTGGCTTAGTCTCCTGAGTGACTTCATTTAAGTCCTGAAATTTCATTTCCTGATCTGTACAAAATGGTTAATGCAAACCACCTTGCTGTTGTGAATTTTACAAGAGATAATCTATGCAAAGTGTCTTGTATAATTGTAAAGCCAGTAGCCGTGGCCACCATCACAGCCGCCTGGCCCGTGCAGGTTCACTTTTGATTTGGACTGACGGTAATGAAACAATGGAGCCAAGAACTGGTGGGCCATTACCTTTCATCCTAGCTTGCAACAGGCGGGCAAGAAACACACATAGTGGAAAAACACTTCCCTTTCCATTCAGGGCTCCCAAAGCCACTGACTTATCCGAGTTTCCTAGAATCAAAGGTTTGTACCTCACCAGCCTTATTCACCTCTGGCCCCCATCTCCATCTCACTGCACAAACTGCATGAACTGGCTTCTCCTTCAGCACTCCGCTATCTTGGCTGCTTCTCCTCTCCTCCACATGGCCTTTCTCTGCTTTCCCCCAGCATGGGCTTCTCTACCTCATTTTATATTGTAGAAATCAAAACCTTTAATCCAATATACAAACAAGGAAGTCTATGATACAAAGCCACTTATCTGAGGCATAATGGGATTCCTCATGAGAGTGTACCACCCCACATCATGCAACAGTCAAAGGTGTGGGGAAAAGCTTAGTCTTAAAACTAAGCCTTAGGCTATAACAACTCTGCCTGTTTATAGCCTGTCCCCCACACCCAATGCAAACTATAAGCGAGCAAACATATATATCATATTTACAAACTTATTTGACCAACAATAATGCTTAGCTAAGAATAGCCATTTAAAGACTAGGAATAAATATTAGGGGAAGAATAAAAATCCAAGAGACTAAACATGTGAAATCTATGTCTAATTCAGCGTCTAATGAGATTTGTGAGTTTAGGCAAGTTGTTTAGCTACTCTATGCTTCAATTTACCCATCTATCAAATTGTCAACTGGTATTTGATAGTTTACCTATAGTGATTGGGGCTGAAATTGCTTTTGAAATATTATAAACTTAACGTATATATGTCAAAGGGTTAAACAGGTACAGCGAATACTTTGAAGAATTAAAATGGCTATAAAAATACCTACTTAAGCTTATTTAGAAAAATAATTACTGAACCTGCATCCTCAAAAATTTCCAAATTCTAAGGTAATCAAGAAAACACCTAAATTTCTTTCTTTCTTTATTTTTTTTGTTTTGATTACAGTTTAAATATAACATATTAAAACTGTTATATTTCTTTGCAAAACCACACAAATCTTTATAGTTTGTGGACAGCCCCTAGTGCATTCCACTAAGGACACTAAGATGAATGCCAAGGAGGATTTTAAAAATCTTTCCTTCTTCTCCTTCCTTTGCTCTGAAACAATCATCAATTACCCTTATCCACTGGCACCATCTCATCTAAGTTCATTTTCAAGATGAAGTTTCCTCGTTGGATGGTGGCTGTCCAATCCTCCTTCTGTCCATCACTGACTGCCTCCGAGCTGTCCCCAGATTGACAGTTTGAGAGCGAATCAATAATAATTATCTGGCTGCAGCCATGGTGAGCTGTGTAATTCTGCCACAGGACAGCATTGTGCAAACAGAGCTGCTTCTCAGACTGCAGGTTTAAATATGCAGGCTGGGGCTGTCCATTTAGGTGTGCGGATCATGTGATTACCGGGAGGTAGTGCTTCTTTCCTGCTGCACTAAAAACCCTTTCAAAAGATACACTCACCTTCTGGGACTCTGCTGCTGGCCAGCAGTGCACTATGTAAAACAGTGCCTTCAGGGCCTAGAACATAAATCAGTGATTTAAAGGCACAGCCCTAGGAGAGGAGACAGTTTGCTTCCCTTGTTTATATAGACTTTGGGGAGAATCACTGATGGTGAATGTGTAAGTACAAATAAAAGATTGGGATCTCAGATATATTCGAGTCTATATTTATTTCACCTCATCCTAGCCAAAGAAGAGAATTGCTTTCTGAAGTTTTTTGTATCTCACTTTAAAGATCAGAATTCATTCAGTATTAAAATTTTTTTGGTTTGAGAGGTACAAGATCGTCATTTTCCATTTGAGCAAGAAAATGTTGCTTTATTGAGTTGGCTCTAACTTTTTATAAAAACAACTTTAGCATACCTATGTAGAAGACAGTGCTGGTTGCTGGTATGATTACTCTGATAAATAGTCAACAATATTTCATTGGTCATAATTAGGGCGTTTAAATACTGTAGGTTGTGAGATTTCATTGATATTCTTTTCTGGGAATCTGTTTCTGTCAAGAAAAAAGAAGAGGAGAAGTTCTTGGAGCATAGTCAATTTTCTAACAGAACTCAGTGAAAGCTGGGCATGCAGTACCAAAATGGGCAATCCTAAAATCCCAACCAAAAATGGGATTTTGCATTTGGAACAGATAGGTTCAGAAAATAATCTATATGTTATTAACAAAGATGGAAAACAAATAAAAACAGTGTCTTATAATTACATGCTTTATGCTATTTTATTTTTTATATATTAATAGGCATACAAATATATTTATAATTTTTGAAGTAAAACAAAATCTTAGCATTGTTTTACACACTTCTATGTGATGAGATTCTTCCACTTTTCTGAATTTTTTTTCTCTAATGTAAAAATCTTAAAAGTAAATACATGTAGAAAAAGATGTAATGAGGTTCATTTGGTAAGTAGTAAGTTTCTCATCATTGGATGTAATCAAACTAAAGCAGAGTTACTACTCAGCAAAGATTTTATATAGGTTATTTGAAAATTGACTGTGAAATTACTAGGAAATGTAAAATTTCTTCTGACTTTAAGATTGTGGGACTATTCTCTAGGTTTACAGATAGAAGAGAAACTTGTGGGAAGCATGGGTTATTAGAGGGAAAATTGTAGCAATGTCTTACATCTTAGTTGGGCGAAACTTTGCCTACAATTACTGAGTTGGGCAACATTAACAATTCTTTAACTCCTTATTGCTTTATTTCTTCTTGTTATTTTGCTGACTTTCTAGTTTATTGGTAGTCAAAGAATTTCTTGAAAAAGAGAAGATACAAAGTTGATTGCAGGAAGCTTAGTATTTGTAACATGATCAAAGTTGAATGGGGAAGGGAGACTCAGATAAAATAGAAATATTTCCTTCCTCTCCTTCCCCTTCCTCCCTCCCTCCCCCCTCCCTCCCTCCTTCCCTCCCTCCCTCCCTTCCTTCCTTCTTTCCTCCCTCCCTTTCTTCATTCCTTTCTTCCTTCCTTCCTTCCTTCCTTCCTTCCTTCCTTCCTTCCTTCCTTCCTTCCTTCCTTCTTTTCTTTCCTTCTTTCCCTCCTTCTTTCCTTTATTCCTCTTTTCCTTCCTTCTTACCATTTGATCAGCTAACCAATAAAATAGATAATTAACAGAACTATCCACCTTATTAACTACCCTTTACTTACAAGGCACATAGATATAAACCAGATCAGAATCTTGTCCTCTGAGAACATGCAGACTACAAAGAAAGATAAGATATGGGGATACTAATTATGGCCCTATAACACAGTGGGAAAATACTAATTGTCAAACAAAAATACAGAGAAAGTGGCAAAGGTTTTCAGAGCCTGGACAGATTTCTGGCTAGGAAGTTATATTTGTAGCTAAACCATCCTGTGATCAAAGCATAGACCTGCTATTTTGCAATAAATTAATTAACTGTTAAGAAGCCAGGAAGCCAATTAAAAGACTTAGAAAAAAAATAAAACAGTGATGAGTTCAATAAAATCCAATGAAGCATAAATATTGAGCCTAGTGGGAACAATTTTAAATGAAGTGAAAAAAGGTTATACAAACAGAAATAACATCATAAGATCTGGGTTTTGGATGTCAATAAAGAAAATAATGTATTTCTGTATAGAAAAATATTCTTTGAAATTTGCAGATTTTACTCTTGGTTGAATGACAGAACTATTATTCTATTTTAACTTATAAAACCAAGATTTTTAATCCTCATCTCCTCTATGAAGACTTTCGTATTTCTTATCTTTACTGTTTAGCCTTCCTGTGAACACTTGTAGTCTTTACTGTTTGCACCATTCATTTTGACCATTAGCCCTTGCTGTCCGGTATTACAGAGGGTCCTTTCAGGTGAGCAAGGTACAGTCCTTTATGTCTTCTGGAGAAGCATGAAAACAGACATGCCCACCAGAACCATACTCATCAAGAAGATTAACATATTCCTTAAATTCAACTTGGTAATAAACTTCCAAAGCAAATTGAGAAAACCTTTAACTGAGGTGGGCTACTTTGTGGGATCCACAGTGTTCTCACTAATTATGAGAAAATTTTATTCAAAATAACTTGTATTGTCATAAGGAAGTACCAAAGTCTGTTGTGGCTACAAGAGTGGTAATAGTAAGATTTAACTTGTTTGTGGCTCTTTCTGCTGGTTCTCCTTGCCCCCACCACCATTCCTCCTGGGGGAGGGGAGCAGAGGGGCAAGTGGCCTGCAGGTGGGAGGTGGGAGTAGAGACCACAGTTAGAATTAGACAATGAGTGCTGTGAAACAGCCAGCCAGGGTGCCCATTCCATTCACTGTGAAGAGAAGAAAGGAAAATAGAAAATAGTTAATTGGGGAACTTAGGACAGGAGCCCCCCTAGGAGGCAGGAGGAGCAGGTGTAGTCTGTAGGAACTGTTGGGGTGGGCAGCTGGCCCAGGAAGTGGAGTCAGCCTGGCGTTGGTCAAAGTGTTTGACATAAAAGCAGAACAAGCATTGGTACAAAGCACAAAACATGACCTGATGCCAGGGCTGGCCTCATGTGCACGTGACTCTTGCAATCACATGAGGCCCTACACTTAAAAAGGCCCCTTGCTTGGTTTAAGGAGCTGCCATCTTAAAAATCTCAGTCATTTCTGAATAAGGAGCCTTGCAGTTTTATTTTGCACTGGACCCTGGAAATTATGTTGACAGTCTTACCTGCTACAATCTGCATTTGGTAGTGAGCAAAGATGTCTCAGCTGGACAGTGACAGGGTATTTATGATGTTTTAGGAGGGAAAACAGGCTATCTAAACCAGCAATATTTAAAACCAATGCCTTTTGGGTTTAATCTCTCCCATAGAATTGAATACTTTTAAGAGTAGGGCCTGCTCCTGAATCATCTCTGTAATTTCTATAGTATACATCCTGAGCTTGGTGTATAGTTCTTCAATTGATACCTGATCAAAGAACCAATGAAGATTCGTTTATCATTGTTCCAATCAGAATCATAAAGGATTCCTTATATGATTTTGTGACTATATAATAAGCTCAAAGAGAATGTATAACCTTTAACTATATTTCATGGCAGAAAGAAATGAGTACAAAAAAGCAATAAAGAAAACTACATTAAAAGGTGGCAATGTGGTAAAATTATTTTTTCCTGTCTCTGCAGCAGAGTTTACACAATATGTTCCATCTCCATTTAGCATCTCTAGATGACAAAAATCCATACACATACAGTGAGTTAATTTTCATATCTTAATATCTACCCAGTAAGGATACTCTGAGCTTTCAGGGCAGACTTTGTCATATTGTGTTCCTGTGAGGAGCAAAGAATGGACTCTTGGGAGCCAGTGGACAGGCCTCTGTGGCATATACAATGGCTAAAAGTGTCCACCTTGTGTCTGGAGCTGAGCTGGAAGCCTGGCTCCCCTGCTGACTTTCTGTATGAACTTGATTATGCTCTTACCCTCTCTATGCCTTGGTGTTCCCATATATAGCCCGGAAATAATCACTGTAACCATATCACAGAGTTGTAAAGATGATGCATGTTCTTACACTTAGTAGAGTGCCCATGACATTAAAAATACTCAGTAAATATTCATAATGATGACAATTCTCAGAAAATACTAAGAGAACAAAGTGCTTCTTAGCTACTAAAGCACTCCCTAGGTGGGCAGGCAATTCAGGTAAGAGTGCGGATGCTTGGATTGAATCTCAAGACACTGCTCAGGGTCAGAGGGACTCTTCCTCAAATGTTCTCGAGGACTTATTCCTTGTTCTTCGAAGGGCTGTACCATAAAACTGAGAAGACTAGTTTTGTCTTTTGGAGGTCAGAAAATAAGCAGGGCTTTGATGACTGTGCGGCACCAAAGGCAGCAGTGTCGTCGGGAGCTACAGTGAGGGTGGCAGCAGGAAAGTGGTGGTCTCTAGCTGTGGCAGCAACGGCATGTGCAGTGGGACCAGCACCCATAAAATAGAAATAGTAGAAGTGCTTACCTAAAAGGGTTCATTTAGTTGGGATGATTAATTGAGATTATATTTATCAAGAAGTGAGCACAGTGCCTTGAGTTTAAGGAACAATGGCCCTTATTGTCCTTAGCATTTCTGTAGATAGTAGCAGGACTAGTGGTGTCGAGAACAAGGGGAGAATAACAGTGGCAGCATTAACTCCAAAATATTGAACATCTGTTGAACTCACTTGGACTCAGAAGCTAAGACCAACTTCTGGCCCAGAGCTCTTTCTATACCCTTAGACTGTCTCTGGTTCAATAACACCTTCTCCAGTCTGAAGGACCATTTTTTCATGAGATTTAAAAAAATGTTTTGAATAATAGCTAAGCTGGCTGTTTCTAGGAGGAACAAGTCAGACTTGAGAGCAAATCTTGGATCAATCACTGTGTGACTGTACGCAACTTACTGAAACTCTCTGGACTCCTTAGCTTTCTTCAGTCTGCAAAAGGAAGGTCACAGGCACCTAAGTTACAGGGTTGTCATGAAGATTTAAGGAGAGAATGTAAAGCAAAGGCCCTTTCTGGGTTCCAAGTAATAGAAACATCTTCCTATATTTTATGTTAATTAGCATTTTAGTGTTAATTTGACAGGTATTGTTTTCCTCATTTTATAAATGAGGAACTGAGTCTGGAGGCATTGAATAATTGGCCCAGAGTTAATGACTAGTGAAGGACACAGCTAGGACTTGGAGGCCCCCTCCCCCCTTTTTCAAACCAAACCTCTATCCTCTTTTAATTTTTAAAGCCTTGGAATCATTTTTCCATATTGAATTGTCACCCAAATTCCAACTTATAAAACATAAGAAGAAGTTTTTCCTGCTTCTTCCCAACCCTATCAGTCTCCAGGGCTCTGAGGAGCAGTTAGCAAAACTTTGCCTTCTTTTTTTTTTTTTTTTTTTTTTGTATTTTTCTGAAGCTGGAAACGGGGAGAGACAGTCAGACAGACTCCTGCATGCACCCGACCGGGATCCACCCGGCACGCCCACCAGGGGCGACTCTCTGCCCACCAGGGGGCGATGCTCTGCCCCTCCGGGGCGTCGCTCTGCCGCGACCAGAGCCACTCTAGCGCCTGGGGCAGAGGCCAAGGAGCCATCCCCAGCGCCGGGCCATCTTTGCTCCAATGGAGCCTTGGCTGCGGGAGGGGAAGAGAGAGACAGAGAGGAAGGAGGGGGTGGGGGTGGAGAAGCAAATGGGCGCTTCTCCTATGTGCCCTGGCCGGGAATGGAACCTGGGTCCCTCGCACGCCAGGCCGATGCTCTACCGCTGAGCCAACCGGCCAGGGCAAAACTTTGCCTTCTGAAGACAGAATTCCTAGGAAGCTGAGTCCTTCCCTCTGCCCCATTCACTCATCCCAGATCCTATCTGTTGGGAGGTTGAAACTTGGAGACCCTCAGGGCCTCTGATTCTGGTCCCCATCAGTTCAGAACTCAAGACAACACACGTAGGTCCTGTGTTGAGAATTGGGAACTGCATGGCTGAGATCCCAGCCGATGCGGGCAATGCTGTCTGTGGCTCTGGAAAGCCTTCGATGCTACTTTGCATTGGTACCACTTGTGCCTCTTGACTCCCTGGGGACCTGTAATCTTGTTTCTAGGACAAATGGAGAACCTGGAGAATTATTGCTGGGTAAGCAATCAGAAAAGAAACCAATGTTCCGAAATGATTTAGTGCTTCCAAGGATGGTAGAAAAAAAATATCCCAGCCAGGCAAATAGCTCAAGGTCAGGATATGGGCATCTAGCATTTCTCACTGAAGAGTTGGAAGCTGGGAGAGTGACGAAGGTTTTGCATGCCCGGTGGTGACTGTAGTGAGGTAGTGCTGTGAAAGCTCAGGCCTTGACCGGGGGTTTGTAAAAAACATATTTCTTGGCTTTTGAAACTCCTTGTGAAGCTTAATTAGCATCGTCTAAAGCATTTGCTGAGGTAGCAACCTTCTGCTAGGATATAATGGGGGAAGAGTTTTGGGGCCAGCCTGCTGTATACTCCCTGAATATTGTTGGTTTTCACCTAGAGCCCAATCTAGAGCATTCATGAGCCCTGCTTATGAAGTCCACATCAGCAGGTCATAGAGAAACTATGTTTTAGGGGCTTATTAAGAAGAGGGGGCAATCCATGCCTCATGCCATTCTCTGTAGCCCTTGGTGAAGACATAAGAGAAGCCAGTGGTTTCTGAGGCTCCACATTCAGGAGAATGAAGTGAGAGGCAGGAGTCATAGGGTTGCACAGGTGGATTCCAGGCCAAGTGAGGGGAAACCCAACCAGAAGATGTAATTGGAATATGGAGACCCCAGGGAAGTGCTGCTCCACAGTAAAGACAGTGCTCTGGGGAAAGCCAGACTTTGCCTGTAGACAATCATGAGCAGCCCCCAGATGGGGACCAGCATAGAGCAAAGGTCCCCAGCCTCCAATGGAAATAGCCTAAGCAGGGTTGGGACTAGGGTGAGACAAGGGAGGAGCCTACAGTACAAATTTAAGGAGGCTTTCCCTCTCAGCACTGAGCAAGTGCAGGATTGGTGCCACCTTTGCCTCTGTCTGGTCTCTAACGTGGGAACTGGAGGGGATCAGCTTAGGTTAGAATCTGGCTCTATCACCTACAGCTGAGAGATTTGGGCAAAGTATTTAAGTCTTCGTTTTATGACTTGTGATAAGAATACTACCTCTTACCCCATAGAACTGCCATAAGGATAAAATGACAGGATAAAATAAAAAAAAAACACCTGGAATTATTAGCACCTAGAAGAATAAATGTTAGCTGTTTCCACTGGTCATACCTCTGTTTCACTGAAGGGAAAGAACTTCCAAAGTGCATCTGTGTGAGTTCTTGGGTATGTTAGGATTGTGTGAGTGGAAGAACAAACTGAGAGGTAATTTTAAAAAATACAGGACTATGTGAAGATAAACTCTAAAGACAGAAACAACATCATGCTGTCAGTCTGTATAGAAAGATAATCTTAATGTTTAAAGTCAAGAAACAATTGAACTGAGTGTTTAAGTGTCACTGAAACTGTGGCAGCCCTGTGAAACTTTGCAGAGCTATGTTGGACACATAGAAGGATGTTACGCTCTTTAATGGTAGTAAACTCGTGGACCTAAAGATGGTGTATTGAAGCCCTGGCTGGTAGACTTAGTGGACAGAGTGTTGCTCCAGCATATGGACATCCCAGGTTCTATTCCCAGTCAAGGCACACATGAGAAGCAACCATTTGCTTCTCTTCCTCACCCTCTCCCCCTTCTCTTGCTCTTCCCCTCTCTCAGCCAGTGCCTCGATTAGTCTGAATGTCTGCCCTGGGTGCTGAGGATAGCTCAG
Organism: Saccopteryx leptura; assembly: GCF_036850995.1. Classification (NCBI taxonomy): domain Eukaryota; kingdom Metazoa; phylum Chordata; class Mammalia; order Chiroptera; family Emballonuridae; genus Saccopteryx; species Saccopteryx leptura. Next base: position 66,243,204 of record NC_089508.1, on the reverse strand, counting down.
TTGATTCAAGCATCGGCCCCAGATGGGGGTTGCCAGGTGGATTCTAGTCAAGGTACATGTAGGAGTCTGTCTCTATCTCCCCTTTTTTCACTAAAAAAAAGAACAACGATGGTGTATAGATAAAACAAATATATAGTTTTTAAGATGATTGGGTGTAACAGTGCAGGTTAGAAATGGAATTTGGTCTTATGGACATTTCTGATGCATAGATTAGAAATCATATTTTTGGAAGTTGATATTATGAAAACCAACTTTATTCTCCTACCAGGTTGCTGTCAGAGAGACACTCACGGACAAATTCCTGGGCCTAGTTTTCTAAGGGAATGGCCCCTGATGGTATTTTTGAAAATGTTCGTATGTCTAACAAAATTCTAGGTTTTCTTTGTGCCTTTCCAGATTTCTGAAGGAAAATATCTGCTGTGCTTAAACAATTATGTTTCCTTTTTAAAGTTAAAGAAAAAAACTAAATCTTAAAAAACTAGCCAGAGGAATTGTAATAATACTGAGATCATTAGAAGGAGGAACAACCACATAGACAGGGGTGACTGATCTATAAAATGCAGCACATGACTTGATATCATGGTTTGAAAGACAAACCATCTTGTTTACATTAATAGATAAATTAATTTAGTTTGAAGTTTAAATTTGGAAGTATCCCATTTTTTCCTCACTCAACATTTTATTGGTGGGGTTGGGAGAAGGTTAATTATTATACTGGTCTTTCTTGGAACTCAAATACTTTTCTCATTATCAAAATAATGGTGTTTATGCTGTGGTATCAGTAGATATTTTTTCCATTGGAAATTTAATTTTGAAGCTCTTTGTTCAGACATTTTAAATCTAGCCATAAATATCTGTTTGAAACTGGGCATGGGAGATTTAAATTTTAATGCTTTGAGAAAAAAAGGTTTGAAATCCTCTATAGTCATGTTGGAACAGTGAGATGCGAGTTCATTAAAAATGTGTTTATAAAATTTTAAAAATATTTATATCCAGTAAAGTTTGTTGGGTATATTTTAAAGTAAGGAAATATAAGTTAGATATATTGCTTCAGATTTTGTTGAAATGTGGGTCATAGCATTTTAGGCAATGCATGATTTGTATTTCACTGAAATTAATAATTTTATGGTTTATCTATCTAGTATTTCCTAAATTACCAACCACTTACTTTTCTATAATAAGAAAAGCTGGATATGTTTTATGCAGATATCTATATCTGGTGAATTAACAAACTCAAAATCGAATGGAGAAGCATGAGGGATCTAATGAATGCATAGGTGATAGTGAAAGCAAGCTCTACATTGTTTCTTTCCAAGGGTATGATTGGCAGTGGGACCTCTTGGCTTAGTACACAGACACAGCAGATGGGGACGAGAAGTGTTGGCATTTTACACAGTTTATTTTCCATTATTGTATTTCATTTTTAAAAGGACATTGAAATCCTTTGGGAATTCTATCACTACCTAGAATTCTGCTGCCAATTTCATATTTTTAGTTGATATAGTGATAGAATTTAATATGTCTTAAAATAAAATAATATTGAAACTTATAAGAACAAACATCCTCACTGAATGGAACAGATATATTTCTGAAAAAGAATACCTATATATTTAACTCTTTAAGAACACCCTTGTTATAGTAGATGTATGAATGCCAACAGAGATGCCCAGTTATTGATGATCATACAGATTGGTACTTTGAAACCTCTACCAGAATCAGGGCCTGCAGGAATGACCTTTCAAAAGGCTGTTAATAGGCTGACCTGTGGTGGCGCAGTGGTTAAAGCATCAACCTGGAATGCTGAGGTCACTAGTTTGAAACCCCAGGCTTGCCTGGTCAAGGCACATATGGGAGTTGATACTTCCTGCTCCTTTTCCCTTCTCTCCCCCTCTTCTCTAGAATGAATAAATAAAATCTAAAAAATAAAAAAAGAAAGGTTGTTAATAGTCTAAAGTACTATAAACCATAGTTGCATGTTAGCTGCTATCCTTTTAACTTATATTAAATATGATTTACTTCTTACCTTTATAAATAGAATTTATAATTAATTATACCTATAACATATTATAGACTCTTAAAAGTCTGGCAATAAAAACAAATAAATAAAAATAAATAAATTCTGCTTATCCCAGTGCTTCCCAGTAGTATTCATTGTGGAAGACTTTCAGGTCATTTAACTCATCTTTATATTTCTAGGAGAGGGATCTTCCACAAAACTGAATGTGGGAAATATCAATCTAAAGTGATTTTTAGTTGTTTCAAAAATGGATGTGTCTGGTGCCTTCCACCTGAATGGCATGACACTATTTTCAGCTGAAGTTGGCATCTGAATGAACAGTTACAAATCTTCAGTAGAATTTTCCAACTTTCTGAAATTTGGTTCCTATAAAAAACACAAAAGAAATTATTTTTAGACAAGAAATATTTCTAATTACTCTAATTTATATTAGATAGACGGCATTTACATCATTGCACTATATTTATTTTTTAAATGCACGGAGTTATGTTCTAAGAAAATCTAATCACTATGTAAATATCAATTATATAATCCTCAGAATGAGGTAGATATTATCCCATTTCAGAGATGAGGAATTAAAACACAGAAAGGGGAAGCAACTTGCCCAAGTACACACAGTAGATGATGAACCAGGTGTTGTCCCCAGGCAGCTACAGTGTTTCTCCCTACTGTGCATGCCGGTCAGCCTTCTCCCCAGATTCATGGAGGCCCCACACAGCTTCCTCTCTCTCACAGCCACACTGATGAGGATCTCTGAGATTCAGAGGAGAAGGTCAGCCATCTTCTAGCATCCGAGAAAGGCAGTCTGAGTGGATCTCAACACATGCCTCATACCCCTCACCTTGACAGAGCTGAATTCTAATATTATGATGATAACTTTTACCAGCTTTTCTTATCCCATTTTTTTTTTTCCTGGGGCTTCAATATGGATCATGTTTAGCCTATTTATATTCAATTAGCCAGAGAAGCAGGGAGGCCCAGTGTGTGAGAATAAGAATCATTGAACCACATTCCAAGCCTTGCTCTGCCGCTGAGAAGTGTAAGACCTAAGATGAGTCACTCATCCTCTCTGAGACTCAGCCCCTTCATCTGTGAAAGAGAAGGAAACGAAGGGGCTGTCAAGACTCTGCCCAGCCCCATAGCTTTATAGACATGATACATATTCTTAAATTGCTTTTTTCATTAAAGATATTAAAAACTAGATGACTGGAGTCACTGAACAATGTATGTTTTCCTCTGTGTTTGTGCTTATAATCCTTAGAGTGGCTTGAAGAATTCCATGCTTGAGGAAATGCTCTGAATGGGGAGACTGTGATGAAATGACTCCAAAGGTCCTTGCTCCCTTGATTTTTTTAATAAATAAGCTTCTTCACAGCTTTGTATCTATTCAAGATAAATACCAGCCTAGGATTCCTAGCCCCCCACCCCCCACCAGTTGTGAGCCTGTGAACAAAGAATTGTTTTATTCATCAATATTGCCAGTAGTTCTTATTACAATATTTTGCACATAGTAGGGACATAACAATAATGGTCAAATTAAATTAAACTCAATTTGAGAGGTTTGCTTGATTTAGCATTCAGCCAGTTGGCAGTACTTATTGAAAATCCAACAACATAGGCAGGAATATACAACCTGAGAGGTGATATACAAGAGAAGGATCCTACTGTTGATACCTTTAGAGTTTAACGGTAAATTTGATAAAGAGAATCATGACGTCTGGTGCTATATTTCCTGAATGTGTGGTTTGTTCTCATCTTTTCATAAAATGTCCACCAAAATAGAAATGAAAATCTTAGTAAGACTGTCAAAAGCTAAAGGAAAAGCTATATATCTACATATGAGATTAGAATGTCAGGGTGGTGTACCTAAATGTACCCATGTGCTCAAGAGTCATGCTTTAGTGCATGCTAAGAGTGACAGGATCAAGTCCCAGGATGTTCCTTTTCTCCAAGAGAAGCAACCCCAAAAGATACTTCTGCACCAGCAGACATTAATGGACTGAGGGAGATATGACCTCTTGGTAGGCTCTTATGGTGACTGATGAAAAAATTCTGACACCGTTCACAGAGGTATAAAACCTTAGTGCCTTGGGCACATTCCAACAGAAAATTTAGCTTAGTTAAAACCTCTGAAAATAAAAAATGAGATCAGATAATTTTCAAAATGGTGGAAGTGTCTCATTCAAATGAAAAGAAATTGACCATAAATCTACATTTTCTTGGTGAAAATTGGAGTTTATTAGTATAATTCATCAAATTAGGAAGCAAAGTTGATTAGACTTATTTGACTGAGACTGAATTGATTCAGGCCTTGAAAAAAACCTATAAGTCTAATCAAGAAAAACATCCTTCCAAATGGGGAAAGTACTAGCTTGACATTTAGTAGACAGTTGCTTTTTATAGCAGCCATTCTTTAATATTCACAATTATGAAAATTTACCAGTTTCTGACTGAGCATAACTCTTGGGAAATCTGCCTTAACAGCGTCTGAAAAAAAAGACTTGTCATTTTGTGGGAAAGTAAAAGTAGCAAGATCTTCTTCCTTTTAGGTGAAATGCAAGTGGAAAACTAATCTTGAGTACTTGCCCCAGTTAGATATTTAATCTCAATAATTTAGGCAAGAATCACCCCACTGTGATCTCAGTAACACAGTTTCTCCCTGCTTTCAGCACCTTCCGGTGTACACATAGCTTGCGTAAGTATTCAAATGCTTTCCTTCATTTCTGGGTGTGCAAAGATAGCCTTTATGGATGAAGGACGGTGAAGCATTTGTTTTTAGAAAATGAAATGTTGCCCTTTCACTCAAAACATTTTTTTTTCCCCTGGAGAGCCTGTACAGATCAAACATATTCTTTTTTCACTATTGAACCAATCCTTGCAAAAGCTGTGACCACAGTTTTTGATTTATTTTGGCCTGTGATGAAAGGCCAGCACTTTGAAAACGATTCCACCAATGGCTCTCACCAGGGAGAGCAGTCGGGTGGGAACGTGGAAAACAATTTGAAGGATGGAAAGGTGAAAATATGCCTTTTTTTTTTTTTTTTTAAATGCACTTTCTGTTGAGATTTTATCTTTTGAAAATATTTACCAGTGTCTTGAAGGATTTTAAAATATTTATAGCCATTATAGGCCCGGCCATGCTATATAGTTTATTTTCCAGAGCTGTGAAATCTATTTCGAGTTATAGCTTCTAATTCAGGGTGGAAATTATTCTCATCAAGGCAGAGACTTCACCCTGACCAACACCCATGTAACTGCCATATGCAGTCAGCGTTTCTGTGCAAGTACATCCTGCCTGTGACCACTTTTGCTCCCACCATAGCCCAAGATAACATCTCAGCATGAACAACTGTAAAGGCTACAAAACTATCTTCCTACTTTCACACTAACCCTCCTTCCCATGAAGTAATCATCCCATGGCAGCCAGCTTTTAAAACTTAAATAATTTATTACCCTCCAAAGATTTTCATCCCACTTGGAATAAAATTCAAAGTCCTTACAAATGCTGTATGATCTTGCCTCTGCTTCTCAGATCTTGTTTCTACTCTCTCGGCTCACTTTGCTCTTGAAATTCTGGTTTTCCTTCTGCTTCTCTGAACATGCCAGGCAAGTTTCTGTGTCAGGACCTTTGCTGCTTCCTCATCCTGGAGTCCAAATCCCAGAATTCACTTGGCCCTTGCTGTCACCTCAGCAGACCTCTGCTCAATGACACTTCCTCTGAAAAGCATTTCTCCACCACCCCCTGATATTTTCTAGCTGCTTTATCTCATTTTACTTTTTTTTCAAAGCACATACCAGTACCTGACATAATTTATTCATTTGTTTTATTGTCTGTTCCTTAAACTAGGATAATAGCCCCTTAAGGACAGGGCCTTTGTTTTATTCATTACTATGTTCATCTCACATAGTCTGAGAAAAATGTTTTCAATACATGAATTAATGAATCAACCTGTAAAACTTCCTCAATGCCTTTGCTAGTTTGCTAGGGATGACAAAGTATCACAAATATGGTGGCTTAACCAGGAGAAATGTATTGTGTCACAGTTATGAAAGGCAAGGAGTCCAAGATCAAGGTACCGGCAAGGCTGGATGCTTCTGCGAGCTATGAGGAAGAGTCTGTTCTGTGCCTGCCTTTTCCCTGCTGGTGGTTTATTAGCAATCTCTGACATTCCTTGGCATGTGGAAGCATCCAGCCTGACCTCTCCATCTTCACACGGCATTCTCCCTGGAAATACGTCTCTGTGTCCAAATTCCTCTTTTTTAAGGACAGCAGTCATATGAGATTGAGGCCCACCCTACTCTAGTATGCCCTCATCTTAACTAATTATATCTACAGTAATTCTGTTTTCAAATTAATTTACATTCTGAGATACCGAGGATTAGGACTCAATGTATGAATTTGGGGAGGCCACAAGTCAACCCCTGACAATGCCCTTCCTTATCATTGTGATCTGGCCTTGGAACAAATCTGATAATTAACCCTTGCTTTACAAATGGACATTGAAGGCAAAACCTGTGAGTGAGTTAGGGATTGTGTTTGTTCTTCAGCATTTCATTATTGGAGAAGAGGATTGGTTTTTCTTCTAAGAGCAGTTGTTTCCCATCTATGGGGTTTGGGTCTCTCTCCCAGTGGATACAACTAGGCTCCACGTGGGAAAGGTTCTGGACAGGATGACAGAACTTCTGCACTCTTGAAGTGTTAGCTCCTCCTTTTCTGCACACCTGCAGCACTGAGGGTGCTCTCTGGGTTCTCACACTGTCCCCAATTTTATGAGCAGCCAGTGAAGGTCTGTGAAAAACAGGCTGTGAGTGTAGATTTCCTCATGCCTCGGAGCTTGCAAGAGGTCTACATTGTCAAACTCGCCCACACCTTAGCCTTTAATATTTGCTACAATTTTCTGATTTTATGTTACTTTCTTCTATGGAGGCTAGTACATCTTTCTCCCTTGCTGGGTCAGTCTGCATGGCCCATCCCTTCGTAGAAGTATATGTTTCTTAGCAATTCAAGCTACTTGGTTGTGCTGTGACATCAGGTCACTAAGAGGTGCAAAAAAGTTGTGATTTTTATAGTCTATGGCAGGGGTAGTCAACCTTTTTATACCTACCACCCACTTTTGTATCTCTGTTAGTAGGAAAATTTTCTAACCGCCCACCAGTTCCACAGTAATGGTGATTTGTAAAGTAGGGAAGTAACTTTTTAAATTTTATAAAGCAGAGTTATAGCAAGTTAAAGCATATAATAATAATTACTTACCAAGTACTTTATGTCAGATTTTTGCTAAGTTTGGCAGAATAAATCTTTATAAAACAACTTACTATAGTTAAATTTATCTTTTTATTTATACTTTGGTTGCTTCACTACCGCCCACCATGAAAGCTGGAACGTCCACTAGTGGGCGGTAAGGATCAGGTTGACTACCACTGATCTATGGCATTACTCTGCTGATTGAGTTGTTAGTGACATTCTTTCTAGCTTTTTGTAACCTAAACAGGAACAGAAGTCTTCTACCTTCTTTATTTTACAGAAGCACAGTGCAAGCATGGCATTCAATCAGTGTGACCATTTGTAAGTGAAAAAACAAAAACTAAAACCCATGTCTTCTGCTTTCTAGTAAAAACATGCAATTATTACTGCTCACAAAAATTAGGGGATATTTCAAAATTAACATATCGTCTAAGCAATAAAGCAATAAAATAAACTCATATCATAAGCAATAAAATATCTTCTAATTTTTGTGAGCAGTATATTTCAACATTCCTAAGGCTTTTATATTGTCCCCTCTGAATTCTCTGTCTCTCTCTCTCTCTTTTTTTCTTTGATTCACATTTCACCTTTTAAAATCTAATTTCCTCCAAGGTTGAGCCCTTGGCCTGCTGTTTGTCTACCTTTACTCGCTGGGTCAGTTGTCATTCTCAAGACCTCACCTATCATGCCCACGCAGGTTGCTTAAATCATCCATTTTAATTTTAATTTCTAATCTAGATGCCATCTTTTTATCTGATAATTGAATTGTTCTAGATGGATATAACTTTATTGTCTCAAATTTAACACGTGTTAAACCGCATAGCTAACCTCTGCATCCCCTGCCCCTTTCCCTGAGTCTTTCCATTTCCATATCAGTGCTCTTTGCTGACTCCCATTTTACTGTCAGTGTGAACTTCTGTTTCTCTGCTATCACAACTTAGGATCCATATTTTACAATTGTCTGTTTATCTATACCTGCCAGTCTCCACAATAAAATAATCAGTTTCCCTCTGATTGGCCTTTCTTTAAAAAATTTATTTTTATTTTATTTTTTTTAAATATTTTTCTGAAGTGAGAAACAGTGAGGTAGAGAGACAGACTCCTGCATGTGTCTGACCAGGATCCACCTGACATGCCCACTAGGGGGCGGTGCTCTGCTCATTTGGGCCATTGCTCTGTTGCAACTTGAGCCATTTTAGCACCTGAGGTAGAGGCCATGGAGCCATCCTTAGCTCTCGGGCCAACTTTTTGTTCCAATGGAGCTTTGGCTGTGGGAAGGGAAGAGAGAGATAAAGAGAAAGGAGAGGGTGAAGGATGGAGAAACAGATGGGCACTTCTCCTGTATACCCTGGCCAGGAATCGATCCCAGGACTTCCACCTGCTGGGCTGACGCTTTATCGCTGAGCCAACAGGCCAGGACTCTGGCCTTTTTGATCCTTTCTCTACACTTTATGGTTTTGGTTATGTCTTAGTCCATTTGGGTGCTATGATCTAGTATGATAGACTGGGTTGCTTATAAATAACAGAAACTTATTCATCACAGTTTCTGAGACTGGGAAGTCCAACATAAGGTGCCAACATTGATGTCTGGAGAGAGCCCACGTGCTGATTTACAGATGGTTATCTTTATGCTGTGCCTTCATATGGTGGAAAGGGTAAAGACACTCTCCAGGGTTCCCTTTATAAGGGCACTAATCCCAACCACAGGCTTCTACTCTCAGCACCTAATCACCTTACAAAGGCTCCACCACCTAATACCATCACACTGGGGATGAGAGTGAACCCTTTTGGTCTTGAATTAAGGATTATTGCCACAATAAGCATCTGAAACATGTTCTTGGCCTTCCTTTTCTTTCCCATCCAACTCCTATTCCCTTATCCTTCCTTTCTCCCCCCAATTCCCAAGCATCTACAATAGATAGATTTTCCTGAAACATAGCTTTTACCTCATCAACTCTCATCTTAAGAACAATAACTCAATATCATTTGTGGATAAAATCCAAATATCTCTTGGAATTCAGGACTCTTTATCAACTCAACATCACTTCGGTCAACTGGATGTCACTTTTTATTATGCTTATTAGAGTTACTTCGGAGTTTACTTTTATAAACTCTCCCCCACCCCCAATGCCCCATCTCACGCACACATACATTACATGTGGGCATGTCAGTGCTTAAAGAATCATTGCCAACTCACTCAGTTACTGAAAAAAGTTTCACTTATTCAATCTGCTATGTGTACCTAGATTTAAGTGTAGTAAAGTTCTCTTTTATTGGACTGTACAGTGATGACAATATGACTCTTTACTGCAGAAATCTTATACAGAAGAATAGTTAGAATTGGAAAAGAATACGTGGTATAAAGAGCATCTTGCCTCTAAGTAAAGGAATAATATTGGTGATTAGATGTAGATTTCTACATGTATTTGATGGCTGATTTAGGATGTCTTCTCTTAAACACAGCAATGTCCTGTTTAAATAAAAAATAAATGAAGGAAATGATTTCCCCCATGGAAGAGTCTCTTGAAATTTTAATTTTTGTCATTTGAATGAAGATTGTGTACCAAGAAGTAGAATGTCAAAGATTATTTGAAACCTGTCAAAAAAAATTACTGGCTATTTGAGACTTGCATTTTCTGGATGACTTAGAGAGAGGGCATAAGCCCTGGTGGTAAATCTTGACTTGTTTGAGAACTTGATTCTGTGTGTATTATTGCAGATGTCTACTTGTCTGAATTATTTTATATAGGAGAGAAAAAGCAGTGATGAAACTAGATGGAATTGTTTAGATAGAAAGAATTCCATTTAGGTGTAATTCCCCTGATAGCATTAATTTGGTAAAAAATCTGGTACATGAACTGCTCCTAACCTCATATTAGCAGTCAAAGATAGCTTTTAAAAAAAGCATTGTCTAAATTCTAAGCTGCAGTAGCTCTCGTTTTGCTAACAATAATGCCTCGTATTCTATGTGCAAAGTACCTAATAAGGGCCTGATAGAAATGATGACTTCTATTACTCCAGTCATGGTGGAGTCCCTTGAGCATGAGTAGGAAATGCCACTGCACCCTACACAGTCTGTGCCTGGTTTCTGAATTCTGAACCATTCCACCCCTACAGCAGCTAGTCCTGCTCAGACTCTAATAAGGTTTGTGTATGTCAGTGTTTGTCTTTAATAACACTCAGGAATTACACAGAAATGGCATGTGGAAGTTCACGTTAATCATTGCAGGACTGCACTAGCAAATATTAGTAATTCCTTTCATCCTAATTTCCTCCTTCCTTCCTTTTCTCTCTTCCTCCTTCCCTCTCTCCCTCCCTCCCTCCCTCCCTCCCTCCCTCCTTCCCTCCCTTCCTTTTCCCTCCTCCCTCCCTCCCTCTCTCCCTCCCTCCCTCTCTCTCTCCTTCCTTCCTTCTTTCCTTCCTTCCTTCCTTCCTTCCTTCCTTCCTTCCTTCCTTCCTTCCTTCCTTCCTTCCTTCCTTCCCTCTTCTCTCTTTCTGATCCTTTCATCATCCATTTAAGAGGAGGTATGCAAAAGATGATATCTATTGCCTTAAGTCAGCTATTCCATCCCTGACTAAAAAAAGTAGGTGATTTCCCCTCTTTATTGACTTTATTTATTTACATTTTCATTTTTTTAAGTCTTTTGTAGAGAGTATAAGGGTAGTCAGATGAGGAAGAAATGGAAAACAGAGGAAGAAGGAAATGAGGGAATGAAGATGGTAACACAGAGGTTAACTGAGAGGAGCAACAGCTAAATATGAGAAGGGAAAAATCAATTAAAGTTGTGAAGAAAGAAACAGAAATAATAAATGAGTGAAAAAGTTCATTCAGTGATTTACGGAGAGACCTCTTAATATTGTCAGATTTCAGTTTGGTTTTCTATAAAATGGGAATGCTGTTCCTTCCTGGTAAAATACTTTTTTTTGAAATCTTTGTATTATAGACAATCTTTCCCAGCAAATTATTAAGCTTCCTTAAAAAACAAACAAAACTGATTTCTAGTGAGTGCCAAGATCAGTTATTTTTCTCTGTTTTAAAGCAGTAGCATATATTGGAAAATATTGATTATTCAAAAAAATCACCTTGGGCCTTTCTGGCCAATTGTAGATAATACGTTTCCCTCTCTTACCTCTTAGGATATAAACTTAATAAGTAGACAATTCTTAACAATTGTGCCCTTTATCATTTAACTTTAGGATGCATGTGTATGCTCCAAAGGTATATATAAAGCATTTTAGAATCACTTAACTTTTAGAAAACCATTATGATATTATTTAAAATCAGTCATTTTTATTTTCCTTTATAAGCCATCCTGAAAGGACAATGTTTAGACCATCCACCCATAGGTCAACCTTCTGATCTTGTAAATGGATTTCTTTATTTTGTTTTTCCAGCTGTAGCCCAATTCTGTCAAATGAAATTTGCTGAGAAGATAATTTTTTTTTATTCAGTGAGAGGAGGAGAGGCAGAGACAGACTCCTGAATCCACCTCAACTGAGATCTTACCAGGCAAGCTCACTAGGGAGCAATCCCCTACCCATCTGGGGTGTTGCTCTGTTGCTCAGCAACTGAGCTCTTCTTAGCACTTGAGACAGAGGCCATGGAGCTATTCTCAGCACCTGGGGCAACTTGCTCCAAAAGCCATGGAAAAAGGAGGGGAAGAGAGAGAGAAAGCAAGAAGAGGAAGGGTGGAGAAGTAGATGAATGCTTCTCCAGTGTGCTCTGACAAGGAATTGAACCCAGGACATCCACATGCTGGGCTGATGCTCTACCACTGAGCAAACTGGCCAGGACCTGAGAAGATAATTTTTAAAATTTCTAAAGAACCCATGTGGCCCACCTCCAGAGTTTTGCCTCTCCTTCTTATTATATTATCTTAGGTGAAGAAAGATTCTAAAAGAGGGATGAATTATTCTTGTAAAGCTGCTTTTCTGTTAATATATCCCACACTCAACCTCTTGGCCTATACATTACTGCATTTTACATTACTTCATTACTGTACGTTTTGTTATTGATTTTGATTAAATCCATTTGGAAGTTAATATTCACAGGAGTAAAAACAGAAGGTATGTCTGACTATCACACACAGTACATTTATCCTCCGGTAGCCTACCCTTGAACATGCGTTACAGATCTGAAAGTCTCTCTGCCTCTTCGGTAAATCTCATCATGAGGTGCTTCCAAGGCAAGGAATTATATTTAGCTCATGACTTATTGGGACCTTTCATGAATGCAGAGCTGGAAGATGTTTAGTGTTTATAAGGCTTTTAAACCACTCCACAACCTTAAACTATCCCTGTCACCAATCCTGTCACAGTCCTGTCAGCAGCTGGCTGAGTTGTAGTTTATTATTTACCATGTGCTGGAAGCACGCTGTGTTTATGAGAAAGCCCCTTTACTGTCCTTGTGATCCCTTAGGCAGAGGGGAGGCTTCCTTCCATAGTCACAGGGAAAGTGGCACCTTTGCTATTAGCATCAGCTTCCAAGGGAAGGGGTACAGGGCTGAAGAATGCAGCCAGCTGAGATCAGTCAGCTGTGCTACAGAGAGCAACTCACCAACAGTGAAAATAGCCAATCAGCTGGAAACAGGCTTCCAAAGCTTCAAAACACCGTCACCTGCCAGCGGAACAGCGACCACTCAGCATCCATTGTTGCTGTTGAGAACAAAGATAGAGCGGTGAAAAGCTGTAGATGACCCCTCCCCCAGCCCCATATCTCTGGTGCTACCTCTGGCCATTCTGCAGTAGCTAATTGTGTAAGTAATGGTTTTTCAAATGTATAAAACATAATTTCTTAAATATGGAAAACAAATACCCCTCTTAAAAATAAAATCATATCTTTATTTAAAAACTGGATATCTAAAATAAATTTGATATCTGGTTCATCACAGAATTTTGTACTAATTTTGATTTTAAAAACTATTAAAGTATTATTTATCTTGATATCATATGTTTGGTGTCTCTTTAAATTTTGTACCCGAGGGATGTGCCTCATTCATCTTACCAGTCCAGATCCTGTTAATTAAACATAACCATGTGCTCATGGCATCACAGCGAGACAGACACACTGTTACCATTCTGCAGATAATAATCTGAGGCTGATGAAGGTTAAAAGTCATGTCTAAGAAAGGTTATGGCTGAAATGGGTTTAGAACTCTGGCTTTCTGAATCCTATTCTGGTGTTCTTTTCGTTTTGGGAATGCCAGGCCTTACCAGTTACACAAAAATGAGGGTTAACCATTATTACAATAAACATAGGTACAGTATACTACTTTATATATATATATATATATATAAAGCATATGTTTACACTTAAATGACAAGGCTGAATATAGCTATCATCATGTTCTCTGAATTAGAGGGGTAAAGAAATTCAATAACCTGATCAAGATCCCACAGAAAATAAATGGTAGAATATGGACACAAACCTGGGTTTCCTGAGTCTCAATTTTATGACCTTTTAAAATGGGTGGGGGAAGGTTTTTTTAAAAACAGAACACAAAATAAAATAGTAAAAATGACCATATTAAAATCAATATCTTAGTAGGTGAATCTTAAAGTAAAATGGTAGTTTAAAATGGGGAGAGTTACAAATGGTAAAAAATATTTTCAATGCCTATAACTGACAAAAGACTGGTATGAGGAGTATATAAAGAAACAAATGAATAAGTAAAATAAATAATAGAACTATGTATGGACAAAGTCATAAATAAACATATGAAGAGAGAAGTTCAACAACATATATTATTAGGGAAAACTGAAAATTAAATCCATAATAAGATACCATTTTACAATCATTTCATGTGCCAAAAATTAACATGCCAAAATGCCAAGTGTTAGAGGGAAAATGGGTCCTCATGAATGCTCATACAATGCTGGGAGTAAAATACGGTATAGCCATTTGAAAAGCAGTTTGGCATTATCTCCTAAAGCTGATATAGATATACCCTATGATCCAGAAATTCCACTTTTAGGTATATTTCCAAGATAAACTTGTATTTCCATAATAGGAGTCATGTACACAAATTATACATATACAAAAAGAGAGAGAGAACTTTGGGGAATCATTTATAATTTTATTTAATAATTGTTCATCAGGCTTCTACTATAAATAAGGATTTGTTAAGTCTTTTAAAATAATAAAAATGAACAAAATGCAGATTCTACTATTAAGAATAAACTATACAGTTGGAGACATATAAACAATACTTATAGAACAATGTGGTGTTTTTAAGAATTATAGGCAATATTCTTTGAAAGCCCAGAAGAGGAAGAAACTAGGTAATTCTAGAAGGGAGAATTTTTGAGCTTGAATTGGAATCAAGAAGAGATAAACTGTGTGGAACTAATGAGGTGACCCACAGCTCCATTTAAAAGGAAGAATTTGAACTTGGCCAGGAAAGCTGGCCAGGACCGATGATGAGCAGGATGAGTAGGTAGTCCACAGTTGGGAGAGCTGTAAGAGGCTCAGAGAAGAGAGGGATCATGGACACACACCTGAATGGAGAAAAAACCCAGAAATGAGTGAGTAGTCATTGGATAGGTTTTTTGTTTGTTTGTTTGTTTGTTTTTCTGTACCTCTCCGAAGCCGGAAACGGGGAGAGACAGTCAGACAGACTCCCGCATACGCCCACCAGGATCCACCCGGCACGCCCACCAGGGACGAAGCTCTGCCCACCAGGGGGCGATGCTCTGCCCCTCCGGGGCGTCACTCCATTGTGACCAGAGCCCCTCTAGCGCCTGGGGCAGAGGCCAAGGAGCCATCCCCAGCGCCTGGGCCATCTTTGCTCCAATGGAGCCTCGGCTGCGGGAGGGGAAGAGAGAAACAGAGAGGAAGGAGAGGGGGAGGGGTGGAGAAGCAGATGGGCGCTTCTCCTGTGTGCCCTGGCCGGGAATCAAACCCGGGACCCCCGCACGCCAGGCCGACGCTCCGCCACTGAGCCAACCAGCCAGGGCCGTGATTGGATAGGTTTTATTCAACAAGACCATAGGCCTTGAAGGAGGACTCATGACTTGATATAATAAAGAGAAGACAGCATCTTAGGTTTCTGGGCAAAGGGCATGACATCAAGAGGCTTGTTTTCAGGTCTTGGTTGATGAGTTGCTTCCTTCAGGGAGCTCCTGCTCTGGAATTTGGTTAAGCTAAATGGGAATCAGTCAACATGGGTTTTACTTGGCTATATGTGGGAAGAGGAATGGTGATCATCTCTAATCAGAGCCAAGGCTGGCTTTCTCTCTACAGTGCACGCTGATTTTGAAGAAAGGTTAGCACATCTTGCAGAAGGAAGAATTGAGTGGAAGAAAAAACACCAAAGTTTCAGGTTTCAGAAAATAAGAGAGGCTTTAAACCCTCAATAACAACAGACCATAAAATAGCACAGATGAAGCAAAGGTAGAGGAGAACAAAGGTCATCACTATGGGAAGTGGCTACATAATAATAATTATAGCCCTCAATGAATACCTTATACTTGCAGAACACTTTTGGTGCTTTACCATTAAAAACTGGTTTCACACATGAGGGTCAATGTCACAGATGCTGAACCTCACTTTGATCTGATAACTGGACTGCAAAGAGAAGAAGACTGGGCAGACAATTGGTGGAGGACTTTCTTTGAGAAGACAAGCAGGGCTTGATCATTAATTATGAAAGCATGCAGTTGAGGAGATGATTAATTATTAAGAATTAAACTGGGCCATGTAATTTAATGAAATGTTTCTTTGTTTTATTAAAGAAAGACCTGGGTCGGTCAGGGGACACTGATCCTAGAGCCATAAAATCTTAGAATCAGCAAACACCCTTGATCATGTCTTCCAAACCTCTCTTCTGATCCTATAGCACATAATGTCTGTTTCTACAGTTATGGTTCTGTGCCTATTCATGGCAAATATAAGCATTACATTTGCCTTTTAATTCCTTAAAGTATTTTATAAACCTGGGTAATGCGCTCCTGCTTAAAATCAACAGTTATAGATGGTTTCATCTTTAGCCCACATCTTCTATGACCTCAATTACTGCATTAAAATATTGTTAGCCAATTAAGATTCAAATAGCATTTATTATACAAGATCAAGTTCACTTTACAAGTAATTTACATATTGTCACAATGACTCTGTGCCAATTGCTTATGATTTTGACATTGTTTGTGGGAAAGTGGCCAGCACTAATGCACAGGACCAAGACGTGATTTATTATGAGACACTCTCTCTATGCTGTGGGATATTGAGGGAAATAGTACAGTATAGCAGAAGTCAGTGCACATAATTGGTGTCGCTCTTTGGATTGTCCTAATTTAGGACATGGCAATGTAGTAATTGTTCTACTTGTTTGATTTCTGAAGCAGAAAGTGTTCAGTACCAAGATGACCTCAGGAAAACAAGAAGAAATAAAGGTGGATTTCTAGTCTATAATTTGAACCATTCTCATAATCATCTTTTACCTCCATGCATATTTCTTAATTTTGTCTCCCTATTCAATGCTCCAGATAGTGTAATGATGAAGAGCAAAGGTGTTGAGCAAGGTTGTCTGGTTTCAAATCCTGATGAATTTTATCTGTGTGACCTTGGGCAACTCATTTAATCTCTTTATATGCCTAAATTTCCTCACATATAAAATAGGACTAATCATACTGCTTACCTCATAGATTGTTATGAGAATTAAATGAATTAGTAGAATAATGCCTTGCTTACAATAAGCACCACAAATATATTGACAATTTATTATTACTCATTCTGTTGTGCATTTCCATATCTCCTTTTACCTTTTCCTTTCGATGATAGCACTAATGTTAGGTCACTTTTTTTTTTATTGACATGCCTGCCATCCTCCCTAAGTTCCTCTAGGGCACAAATTGTACTTGTTTCTTTTTGATTTAGCACCAGCATATATGTTGGTTATATAGTTGCACAGTACTAGGGATGAGTGCACACTCAGTACGTAACTTCCAAAGTAGTTCATTCTTTTCAAATAGAGTTAGCAGAACAGAGCTTTTGAAAATAGTAGAACAGAGCTTTTGAAAATATATGGTGGAGGACCATGAGAGTCCTGTCTTTTGCCCTCTACCTTGTCATCTCCTCTCAGCCCATCTGGAAGTTACTCAGGGCTTCTCCGTTGAGAACTGTATGCAAACCTGAACTAAACTCAGTCTTTCCACATGTAGGCAAGAGAGAGTATTCCATTTCTGTATATCCAAGCCCCAGGAGGCCCATATTCAAGAAGCCATAAATGTCTTTTTTTTTTGCCATAATTCTCATTATAGCAGAAGTAAAAAGCAGTGGTTGTCAGAAGAGTGATTCTCTAAATGTGGTCTAAAGATCAGCAACAGCAGCATCCGAGACCTTGTTAGAAATGCAAATTCTTGGCCCCACCCCGGACCTACTGAATCAGAAGTTCTGCTAGTGGATCTCAGAAGTTTTGCTGGTGAATCCCAGCAGTTCACACTTTAACAAGCCCTACCAGGCTATTTGTTGCCTGCTATAGTTAAAGAATCACTGCTCGGAAGAGTCACGATTCTCCAGCAGCACATCAGTAATAAGCAGTAACTACTCCAAAAACAGTGAAGAAAGGCTTAGGCAGTCATCAAGGCCAATTAAGAGCAACCGCCATAAACCATCACAGTGATAGTCTGTGCCAAGCATAGTGGAGCTTTCAGATGTATTAATTTATTTAATTTTGACCACAGTCTGTTAAAAAGATGATAACCCAATAATCCCAGGGGAGGAAACTGAGGCACAGATCTTCACTCAAGGTCACTGAGCAGTTAAGTCTTAGGCTAGAAATCAAACTTTGGTCTAGCTGATCCCCAACTCATGTTTCTTCCATTTTTCATTTGGCTTCCCAAACCTTGAAAATGCACATTTTTATTCTTGTGCTTAGTTTAAATTATTCCTATTTCAGGTATACATTCTCTCTCTATATTTCACACTGTCGTATATTTGTGTATATCTATATGTGAGTACTAGAGCTAAATTTGGTACCTTAATAATGTAGGTGAGTGATTTTATTTCAGCAAACATTTTGCTGAGGATTTACTATGTGTCAGGTATTATAAAGTTATATGCACAGATGCACATCTTGGCATCCTTGACTTCAAAATGATCAACTAACCAACTGGCTGGGATCCAAAATTATATGTAAAAAAGTAAGTTTAAAATATCCCAGATATTTCATTTGGATAGATCTTAGATACATACGATTTGTGATACTAGATAATGAGAAACTTCTGAATGGATAATCAGAGTAGCTAATGTTGAAATTGACCAATATTGTTGACTAATTTTTATATTAGCGAGTGTAAGTTATGGTCTGAGACAAGGGACAATGGGTAACAAATTTAGAATATAGCGGTGCATCAAAATATTTATAGCTACTCACTTTCTTCACAGCATATATTGAGGGTTTACCCTGTATCTCCCACTTTACAAGGTGTTGCATGTGATAAGAAAGAAGGAGAAAATAGTCTGTGCTCTCAAGGAGCTAATAAGGGACTTTGTCCTTTGACTTGCCCAGCTGTTATCAAGATCAATCACTTGTTTTAAAATAAAGTGTTCTACTCTGCTTAAGGCTATTAGTGTTCATCCTCATATAAAAATGATTTGATTTCTCGCTGGCATCTTTGAATTTCATTTAATATCCAGTGGTCCCAGCTCAGCCAACCTTTTCTTTCTCTCTCTCTTTTTTTTTTTAAATCAAATCTGTAGTCAAAACATAAAGTCTTAACTAATGTAACAAATGCTGGACTTTTATTCATTCTGCAAATTGAAGAGTGCTGCGGGGTGCAAAGATGAAAGAGAGAGTTTCCTACATGCCATGATGCTACAGTCAGGCATGCAAACAAGCTATTACAAAGAGAAGAAATGTATACTACCCCAAGTATGTGTAAATAATTAATGGTCATAGAAAAGAGCAACAGATATGTGTGGTGAATTGCTTCATGGAGGCAGTGATAATTTAGAAGAGTTTTGAAGAATGATTAGATATTCTCTAAGTAGATGTGAGAGAAGGAAATTCTAAGTATAGGGAACAACATTTATAAAGGAACAGGTACATGAACGAGCTTGACTTGTTAAGTAAATGTTGGGCAGATAAAATATATTATGCTCACTTTGTTAAAGATGGTGCTGCCCACGTGGAAGCCTGTCTCCCAGGTGATATTAGTTTTCCTTATGCTTGGAATGGGTGTAATTATATTAATGTGTGTTGGGGGCAGGCTGTGGGCAGGCAGGATCCTTGTAGCTTGGGGGTTGGTTTTAGGACTAAGCCTTTCCCACCCTTTTTTATATGGGGTGGACTTGGTATCAGAGACTTCCCTATTTTGTATATTGGATTAAAGGTTTTGATTTCTACACTATAAAATGAGGGCAGACCGGGAGCTCTCTCTCTCAGTTCCTGAGATTAGCATTAGAACAGAGAGCAGGTTAGAGAGCAGAGTAAGGCCACGTGGAGGAGAGGAGAGGCAGCCAAGATGGTGGAGTGCTGAAAGAGAAGCCAGTTAGTGCAGAGTTTGTGTAGAGAGAAGGAGATGGGGAACAAAGGAGAATGAGGCTAGTGAGCTAGAAACCTTTGATTCTAGGACACTTGGATAAGTCAGTAGCTTTGTGAGTGCTGAATGATGGGTTTTGGAGCCCAATGTGTGTTTTTACTTGCCCACCGGGTGCAAGCTAGGATTAAAGGTAATGGCTCACCAGTTCGTGGCTCTGTTGTTTCATTACCATCTGTCCAAATCTAATGTGAACCTGCATGGGCCAGGTGGCTGTGATGCTGGCCTCGGCGACTGGCCATACAGAAAACCATGGTTAGAATTTGCATGTATTTAAGTGAAAGGGAAAAGAATTTAGGGAAAAGTTTTGAATACCATGTTTAGGAACTTGGAACTCATTTGATGGGCAAGGAGACCCACTGCAGGATGTTAAGAAGGGCCAGATGATCCTTAAACAAGAGAATTAGAAGATCTGGACCTGACCTGTGGTGGCACAGTGACTAAAACATTGACCTGGAATGCTCAGGTCACTGGTTTGAAACTCTGGGCTTGCCTGGTCAAGGTACATATGGGAGTTGATGCTTCCTGCTCCTCCTCCACTTCTCTCTCTCTCTCTTTCTAAAACTGATTAAATAAAATCTAAAAAAATGTTAACTATTATAATTAGAAGTTCTATGGGGCTGCAATGTGAAGAATGACTAGAATTGTAATGAAGTTAGAGTAGATATTGAGGACTAGTCAAAGAAAGAATTCAGGGAACACTTGACAGGAATTCATAATTGACTGTGTAAGATAAAGAGCATTCAGCCCTGAGTGTAAAAATTTGCTTTACCTTTTTCATATTTGTTTGTCTGCGTTTGACCTTTACCTGTTAGAAATTGATACTATTTGCACTAATTGTGAGTGCAACAATAAAGACCAAGTGGCTTGTTGCTCCTTTCAAAGCAAGAACTTACAAAGTGGAGACCCACTTTGCCCAAGAGTTTTGAAGAGCCTGTTTACAACTTGGGCTGAGACTGAGTCTATAATATTGCCTGGAGCCACCATTTCCACATTGATTGTGAAGCAAGCAATCAAACACCAAATGATTAATCTAATTCTGCAGGCTTGCTGCTCATACACCCTAACTGCTCAGCTACTGCCAGGGTGGAGGCAAAAATAACACCCAAATCAACTCATTTTTGATGGCACCTCGATGTGGCCTTAGACTCCAAATCATCACTGATTTGGTCCCACCCTAGCCCACCCCCCATTATATGTCTCCTCCTCCTCTAATCTCCTGAAATTTCTTTACTGCTAACTCTCTTGTCATTTCTACCAAAATTTTTATATGTGTCTAGAATTTAAAGTCCAAAAACCCATGGTCTTTGTCAGAGTCATTCTTTTGTTATCTCCTTTATGTTATAATAGAAACATACTTATAATGGTTCACATTTCCCTTATCATACTTCTGTGGTTCTTTTTTTCTTTACCATTAATAAGATACTGCCGTCTCACCACCTCATCTCCACCATAATGACCAGAATTTGTAATCTAAGAACTATGGCTATACAAATAAACTGACTGAGTCAGTGATAAGTCAGCTGGAGCCAGGTCAATCCTGTGCTCCTGAACCATGGTGTTTAGTAAATACATTGTCTTTCTTTAAAATATAGCCTTACGAAATATAAAATAAGATCTTTTCAAAGCAATAAAGGGAGGGTTAATACCTTAAATAAGAGGACTGATTGGCATATATCACCCTTCTGGTGAGCGTCTGACCTAACATGGCTGAATTTTCAACTCCTTATGAACCATCTTTGGATCCACAGCAAGAATTTTCGATAAACACTATAATAAGCACTACAGGGATATTTGTTGACTATAAATCACTTGTGTGTTATTAAAACAAGAGAACTATTGAAATGGAAGTTTGGAAGTCCTGCATTATCCCAGTCCCACCCTGACTAGCTGGGTGTCCTTGTGTAAGTG
This sequence comes from Saccopteryx leptura, assembly GCF_036850995.1. Classification (NCBI taxonomy): domain Eukaryota; kingdom Metazoa; phylum Chordata; class Mammalia; order Chiroptera; family Emballonuridae; genus Saccopteryx; species Saccopteryx leptura. The sequence goes on along the minus strand of NC_089508.1, from coordinate 66,221,494 downwards.
ATTTCCCTTTGCTGGGCCTCAGTTTCTTTATTGACTGGGTTGGAGCAGATGATCCTGTTTTCCAGCTCTAACTCAATGACTTTGTGTTGCTGTGAAAAAAAGTCTACAGATCTCCTAATGCTGCATTGTCCCTGGCTAGAGAATTCCCTTAAATCATAATTTATAATTTTGAATGAATGGTAAGTCTATAAGTTGTATTAACTGACATGAGTAAACAGAAGAAAGGTAACTGCAGAAAATATCTCATAACATTCTGAGACAATGTTTTGGTACAACTGTGCTGTACCACACTAGGCTAGGTTTTTCTGTAAAAAGTTGTAAGTATCTATCCCAGGACTGGTCTTCAATGTGGAAAAAGAGGCACTTTCCTGAGTCAAGTCAATGTTTGAGAAAAAGGCAGAAAAATCACGTAGATAGGGATGTAATTGGAGTGGGTGATCCTCAGCTTCCAGGAGTTCTTCTCATTTTGGGGGGCAGATTTAAGTTCAGATTGGTCTGATGTTCTTCACATTAATACTATTTTTCTTGTACATTTTTCTTTTATTTTAAGTGAAAAACCCTTTATAAATTCACTGTTGGTTAATAACATAGTAAAGACATGGTTCAGGTCCTCAGATCATTTATAATTTAGACAAGATAAAATTGACTAAGAAGCAATCAAGATAGTAAACATGTTCAAATTACAAATATATCAAGGTTTAAATGTACTTAAAGCCAACATCATCAAATAATATACTGCAAAGCAAGAAAAAGAGCAACTACTGACAGTGAAATGCTTTCTTTTTCTTACTCAAATGTCTGGTTTGGGTTTTGGATTTTACAGGTCAAACTTTTGGAACAGAAGATCAAGAAGTGCAAAATAGATCTTACAGCAGAGGAATGAAAAAAGTCCAAGGCCAAGAAATAAGAAACCCAGAGGCTAATTCTGACACTGCTACTATTTGACTGGTTTTGAAAAAACTATATTCCTTCTTTGGGCCTAAGTTTCTCATCTGTGAAGTAAGAAAATTTTACCTAACCAGTGTTTCTGTGCCTTGAAAATTTATAGACATCTTTGAACATTTCATAGACCCCAGGGACCCAGAGAACCTAGTTTAAAAAATACTGCTATAAAGTTCAACTCGATTTCTTGACCCAGTATGATTATAAATACAAGCCCAAATGCGGATGCTATAAGTTTGGGCCCACTCTTCATTACATACTGGTCAACCAACTGACTCAATATTTGTTTATCTTAATTATTCCACTGAGCAAAGAAGTACTTACTTTGTGTTGGGACTGTTCTTGGCATTGGGGATATATCTAAGAACATAATAGATCAAATCATCGCCCTCATGGTGCTTATATTCTAAGAGAGAAAAACAGATTATAAGCAATAGACAATGATAAGAAAATTAATTTGAAATTAAAAATTCAAAAAAATTTTATAGAGAATTAAAGGACCCCTGAAAATATATCCATGGATCATAGTTTGAGAAGCATCTGACTAGCGACCGCCCTTGAGGTTTGTGGTTCAGTGACCCTTGTTCACTCCTTTCAGACTGAGTGGCAAGCAGAGAGCTTCCTCACTCCGCAGTCTCACCAGATTCCGGAAGCAGCAGGGATTTTCACTGCTACTGCTTTGGTTTGTACCTCACCCTGCTCTGAGCGACATGGCGGTGTTTCTAGGCACAGGGCCAAAACTTCACTGTAGGGCTCAGAGAGAGCACAACTCTGGAAAAAAAAAATCATTAAATTAGGCAAAGATCCAATAAACTTAAATTTTCTGTTTTTGATTGCTTGCTGTGAGGAACACTATGACATGATTTAAAACGATGATTTAATGTAGCAAGAGGAGAGGGACTCTAAAAACCAAATAGTGCAGTCATACACTTCTAATAAAATTAGTCTATTATGTGCAAATTGATTGCTAGTGCCTAGATTTACATGATGTTTATGATATCAGAATATCTGACAAAAATTGATGTCAATATTTATGCCTCTATAAATTACTCACACAGCACTATTAGGACGGCTTCTAATTAAAGTGGAACTAAACTAATTGACCTTTAAATCCAAAGGACTTTGTAACCCAAAACGCATCCACACTGGGATGGCAGGCTGCGCCAGCTTGGGAAGAAAGAGGGTTTTGTGGGCAGTACAATGTCTAATGATGAAAAAATAATTCTACATCTGCAAGAGCTGGTTCCACTAAAAGATAGATTTTAGATTTGACTCAACCTGCATTAAACTGCTGCTGTGCCGATTCATGACGAACCATGTTAGTGGCTTTATACCTGGGGTGCTTGAAAGATTTCTTTTCTTTCTTTCAGCCAAAAAATATCTTCTCACTGCTTTTGAGTAAGTCAAATGAGACAGAAGATCAAATCAAAGATCCTCCTTTTTTGTTTGTTTTATTTTAAACATTTTACTTTGAACTAATTTTATATTTACAGAAAAGCTTGGACTAGATTTTGTACTGCCCTGAGGTCAGGGATTGTATTTTAATCATTTTTTAATAATCTCCTTTAAAGCCTAACAGAAGGCCTGAAAAAAAGCAGAAGTGCAATAGAATTTCACTTGTTTTTAAAAAGGAAGAAGGCTAAAAGAACAAACACAAGCAAAGCTCCTGGTTACTTTAGGAGAAATCATAAAATTTCCCATCATTATTCTGAACAAAGTTTGGTTTTGGCTTTCCTTTTCCTCCTGTTGATAGTCAATTATGTTGGACTAATTAACTTACTTAAATCCAAATATTATTTTTTAAATTCAGAGTACTAGAAACACAAATAAGGATAACAATAAAATAATCTAGTTGGGGGATTTAGGTAATTATAGGGGAAGAAATTTACTTGCAAGTCTTGGAATTAGAATATGCATTCTTAGGTTATTTCTGGTACAAACTTTCTGTGTGCTTGAACAACTAACTCTTGTTGAGAGCATCTTGCCTCCTCCACTGTGAAATGAGCAAGGGGAATTCTGTTTTCTCAGGTCCTTTACAGCTTGGAAATGCTATTGCTTCTGATACAAGACTGGGGTGCGTGTGTTTCCATCGAACTGTGCTCTCTTTTCCTCTGTCTGCTCTCCTGTCATACTGCAAGTGTGAAGAGGCAAAATGATAAGATGTAGTTATTACACTACTGTGCATTTTGATTAATGTATTTAAAGATTGTTGCATATTCAAAGTTCATCAGTTACGGTTTTCACACTGTGCACTGTCAGTGTTCAATTACACATCTTTCTTGTCTTTGTACTGAACAGATTTTTATCTGCATTGCAGGGAGGGCTTTTCAGTTTTGTTATGAAACCTCATTACTTTTTTATTACAGACTTAGTGGAGCCTTCTCTGTTGGATTGAATCATAGGATTCACTATTAGCTGGACATTTAATACTATATCTTTATATTATTCAGTATTCTTCTTGGTTCTTTTATTTGCACTTTGGAAATGTCTCAGGAGAAGAAATTGAAAGATAATATTTCTTTGAAATACTTCACCCTTATCCTAGGAAGGCAATGCCTCAAAGATAATTATTTAAACAAAATTTACTTGAGCTCTTTGCAATAGTGAATAAGAAGAATAAATGATTAGCTGATCCAAAAAAAATAATGCATTATTTCACAAAATAGAAATATTTCCTTTAAAAAATGTCCTTCAGGTCATGACCACATGCCACATATTTTGTGAAATTTCCTAAATTCCCCAAGGTGTCCTTCTCTGTTATTTCACTTATTAAGATTTCTCCTACTGCTCCATAAGAAAAGGAAGTTCTCTCAGTCAGCTATCAAGCACTCATATTTGCTGGCTGAAATAAAAGACACCTCCTTTCCCCCCAGAAATTTATACAGTTACCTGACCAAACTGCCTAGGAAGTAGATGTGACATGGCTGAGCATTATCTGTAGGTTAAATTTTCTTTTATGAATGTATGCCTTACCTTCTTCAAAGTTTCTGTGGTCTTAGTAGCTACTTCACAATTGAGATAAGTCTGGTTCCTTACTGCTGGGTAACAAACTACCCCTAAACATAGTAGTGGAAAATAACAGTCATTTTCTGGATGAGGTATTTGGGAAGGGCTCAGCTAGGTGGTTCACTTCTGATCCAGAATCATCAACTGGGATAGCAGCTGAAGGACCTACTTTCAACATGGCGTCATCACTTAACGTGTCTGGTGCCTCAGTATTCCTTAGACTCCTTCTCTTGTCTTTCTCTATGTGGAGAAAGCTCTTCTTCCAGGGCTTTTTACGTGACTTGGAATTTTTATAACATGCAGTCTCAGGAGAATCAGACTTCTTACAAAGTAGCTCCAGAGATTATTCAAAGAGAAACTGCAAGGCTTCTTCTTATGACCTAGCTTCAGTAGTCCCAGTATGTTACTTCCATCCTATTCTATTGGTCAAGTTAATCATTCAGATTGGCCCAGATTCAAGAGGAGGGGAGGAATAGATTCTACCACTCACTGGGGGAATGACATGGGTAGACAGGAAGAGAAGAAATTAATGGGTGCCATTTTAAAGACAAGCTGTCACAACAAGGGGAGAAATATTTTTAGTTAAAAAGCCATAGAGATAATAAAATTCCATTTTTCTATGGTCAGACAGTAATTATCAAGTATTTATTGTTCACTTTGACTCCTGCATCTGTCTATTGAAAGCCTTTGGCTGAGTTTGAGCATCCTTAGTGGCAATCATAAACAGTTTCATCATTTATAATAACATGCTGCCATCTTTTCAAGAAACTACACACGTTGACAAAACTACCAGAAAGATGGACTCGAGGATCTCTGACTTTTGAAGTTTTCTCCCTTGCAGCAAAATCCACTAGACCAAGAACATGAGCCAATGTAGATTCTAGAAAACATTCAGTTCCTTTACACTGACATAAGCATGTTAACAGAAGAATCAAGTTCTTCATCTCCAAGATTCAGAAACTCTCATTCATTTACAACCTAAGACAGGGGTTGGGAACCTGTGGCTCGCGAGCCAGATGTGGCTCTTTTGATGGCTGCACCTGGCTCTCAGACAAATCTTTAATAAAAAAATAATAATAACGTTAAAAATATAAAACATTTTACATAGAAGAAGACATAGGTACTCAACTCATGGACCTGGGTTTTAAAGAGCATTTTATGAATTTGACTCCAAAAGCAAGAGAAGTGAAGGCAAAAATTAATGAATGGGACTACATCAGACTAAGAAGGTTTTGCTCAGCAAGAGAAACTGATAAAATAAACAGAAAGCCAACTAAATGGGAAATGATATTTTCAAACAACAGCTCAGATAAGGGCCTAATATCCAAAATATACAAAGAACTCATAAAACTCAACAACAAACAAACAAACAATCCAATAAAAAAATGGGAAGAGGACATGAACAGACACTTCTCCCAGGAAGAAATACAAATGGCCAACAGATATATGAAAAGATGCTCATCTTCTTTAGCTATTAGAGAAATGCAAATCAAAACGGCAATGAGATACCACCTCACACCTGTTCGATTAGCTATTATCACCAAGACAGGTAATAGCAGATGTTGGAGAGGCTGTGGAGAAAAAGGAACCCTCATCCACTGTTGGTGGGAATGTAAAGTAGTACAACCATTATGGAAGAAAGTATGGTGGTTCCTCAAAAAACTGAAAATAGAACTACCTTATGACCCAGCAATCCCTCTACTGGGTATATACCCCCAAAACTCAGAAACATTGATACGTAAAGACACATGCAGCCCCATGTTCATTGCAGCATTGTTCACAGTGGCCAGGACATGGAAACAACCAAAAAGCCCGTCAATAGATGACTGGATAAAGAAGATGTGGCACATATACACTATGGAATACTACTCAGCCATAAGAAATGATGACATTGGATCATTTACAGCAAAATGGTGGGATCTTGATAACATGATACGAAGTGAAATAAGTAAATCAGAAAAAACCAGGAACTGCATTATTCCATACGTAGGTGGGACATAAAAGTGAAACTAAGAGACATTGATAACAGTGTGGTGGTTACGGGGGGAGGGGGGAAAGGGAGGGGAAAAGTGGGAGGGGGAGGGGCACAAAGAAAACTAGATAGAAGGTGACAGAGGACAATCTGACTTTGGGTGATGGGTATGCAACATAATTGAATGACAAGATAACCTGGACTTGTTATCTTTGAATATATGTATCCTGATTTATTGATGTCACCCCATTAAAAATATATATATATAAAACATTCTCATGTATTATAATCCATTCATTTCCTACCGCTCATGTTCATGGTTGCGGGTGGCTGGAGCCAAACACAGCTGTCCTCCGGGACAACACCAAATTTTTATTGAATAATGCATGACACACACGGGTTGTTGTATGGCTCTCACAGAATTACATTTTAAAATATGTGGCGCTCATGGCTTTCTCAGCCAAAAAGGTTCCCGACCCCTGACCTAAGACCATCTTGTTGCAATCTCATCCTTTGTATACTGCACATTTTCCAGTCTCTCACCATACTGTAGTTACTTAGACCAATTGTAGTGTGCTTCATTGCATGTCGCTTTTCTCGTTAGAATGTCATTAACATGAAAAACGCCCCATACCTAATGAAATTAGGAATGTGTCCTTTGCAGCTTAGTTCAGGCTTGGCTGAAACTTCTGCTCTATTGAGCTTTGAAGCTGTCATATTTGTTCTCATGCTACAAGAATTTAAGCAATCTAAAATTTTCCTCTTCATTTTGTCCATTCAGTCCAGCCTCAAGGACTTGGTTCTTACTGAACTTCATATGGCTAGAGACTTCTTGTTTTGTATGTCCTTGCTCAAATATCAGCTCATCAGAGAAACCTTCCCTGACCATCCCATCTAATGTAGTGCCCTTCCTAGTTCTCTGTAATAAACTTTATTTCCTTCTTAGCAATCTTTATCTGATATTACTTTTGTATTTGTTTGGTTGTTTATTATCTCTAATTTCCACTGTTATATGTACAGTTTCAAGTCCTTGGTTCCAAGTATGTAGGTAAGTGCCTAGTAACTATTTGTTGAGTTCATTAAACAACCATAGAGATGACTATGAAAAAGTATTTGCCATTCATTGATTGGTGCTATATTGACAAAGTCAGAGTGTATTTTATATGTCAAAATAACACAACATTAAGGTAAATCCAATTTTTTCAGTGGCACAAACTTTCTATTGAGGAACTAAAATAATCCAACTGCATATTTATAATCTATAGTACAGAGGGCAGTTACAGGAGGACATACAGCAAGAACTGAGACATTTAATAGCACTTTGAGGTGATAATATTTTATGTTGCATAGGCATTATCAAACACTACTGGTGAGAGTATAAATTAGAGAAAGTACTAATATGTATCAAGAACATTAAAAAGAGTAATTTCTTTTACTCAATAATTCTATTTCTGTAAGACTTTATCATAAGAAAAAAATGAAACAGAAAAATGGTATGTATAATAATGTTCATTAAAGTATTAGATATGCAACTCTACATCTAACAATTGTGGAACAATACAATAAGATATGACACACCTACACAATGAGAAATTACCTTCTCTGTAAAATTCACGTTTACCCAGAGAGAATCAACTACATAAACTATTTATGATACAACTTTTGACTGTCAAAAGGCTAAGCACAAAGTTATATGCACAATTTTCTTTCAGTAATGCCCAATATAGATGTAGAGAAAAAAATTGAAATGAAATATATCAGGAAGTTTGCATTATTTATTGCTGGAGGTTAAACAGAGGTTAAGTTTTTTTTCTTCTTTATAACTTTATATGTTTTTCAAATGTCTTATAATGAACATATATGAGTTTCATAAGCAGAATAATAAACTACCTAAAATTTAATAGGCTTATAATAGATCAAAGAGATATTATTCAGCAACCCTCTTTTAGTAATTGCGCAATTGTGTTAGGTAACTGCACTGTCAAAAGGACCTAAATTCTAGTTCAGACTATAAGACATAACAACTGAATGAGCCGAAACAGCAAATTGTTATTAGTGGTTGATATGTCAGTCTATAAAGATGATTTGTCTTTTGGTTTTTGTTGTGCATGTTCAAAATAATTAATTATCCTTTATTTTGTTTAAATGTGTCCTGTGGAATTGAAGTCTTTTTTCTTTCTTATTTCAGTGAAATCACCAATATCTTGCCTTTTCTGAAAAAAAAGGCATTTTTGCACATTTGATTTAATACTTTCTGTACTTAATACTGAGGTACTAACAGTGCCTAATAATTTTTGTAATGCCATGTACTGGCACTTTTTTTTTTTTTTTAGCAAGTAATGTTGACACACATCTTTAAATAAATGACTGTTCACATACAGACTCATTTGGCAGAAACAATGAGTTTTCATGCCAATTCAGAGAGGAGAGAGGTTCAGGAAGACAAAAGGGCTGAGAGACATTTTATAATTTATCAAATATGAGTAATGTTGTCTCAGTTTGTACTTTAAAAGGCACTAGTGATACTTAATCTTTTAATAACACTTTATAGCTTACAAAGCATGTCCTCATTCATTATCTGATTTAATCCTCAAAACCTTAGAGGAAGATAATTTTATCCTCATTTTACTGTTTCTGAGTGATTTTGATTTACAAGGTCAGACAGCTAGAAAGTGGAAGAGGTAAAATTTGAACCCGGAGTAGCAATCTATATGACATGTGAAATTTGCTAGTTAATTTGTGCATGAAAAGAAAATTTAATTTTGTGGAAATGAACTATAGCCAATAATTAAATTTTGGAAATCTAGTCATTTCTAAAGGTAATTGTCAAAAGGGTTGCCTTGTATTTTTCTTATATTATGTTCATATTCCTCACAATTATCTAATTTGTTTCAGTTTTTAAAATTAATGTTTTAAATAGTTTGTAGTTATAACCCTCACAAATTATACATATACCTTTAAATTAACAACAAAAAAAGATCAATTTTTAGGACCACTGTTTCTGGCAAATGCAGGAATTGATTCGAAATTGAAATGCAATTGAAAATCCATATAGCAGTCTGTGAAGTATAGATTTTTGAAATCATTACTTTCCAAAATGCATCTTAATATTTGAAGAAAAAGGTACAGAATCTTTTATTCTTAGAAGTCTGAGATCGATCCACTTTGAGAATTATTTCCTCTTTTTGAATCTAGCAAATAACGTCATTTTAAATAAAAGAACAACTCAGGATAACAGAGAAGGTGTTTAGCAGCTTTTGTAGTTAGAACAACGCTGGGAGTCATATTGAACAACTTGCTTCTTGTCTAGAGAAAGCGGTGTTTGTAAACAGCGTATGAAGAGCAGAGCTTAATTCCAGTGAGGCTTTCTGTTAATCCTGTCAGTGGCGTCTTCCTTCACCTGGTAAATGAAACACTGCCTTCCTCCTAGTTAGGGATTTAAGAAAAATCCCACCAGTCCTTCCCACTTCACATGTATGGAATGACTGTTTGCCAGTTTCCTAGTTGTTTGGGCCATGTAAATCACAAACTAAATAGCAGCAACCCTCTCTCGTAATGCAATGAACCGCACCTCAGATAAGGGAAATTAAAATTGTACTTATATTGGATCTTTCTGTGTACAATTTCATTAAGGATCACACGCCCTTAAGGAAATTAAAGAAAAAAAATCTTTCACCCTCATCTCTTGGTCTCATAAATGTGTTTACTGAAGAAAAATTTTATATCTGGAAAAAATGTGCTTCTTTCTCCCCAGAGTATCCTGTTATTTTCTTTGTAAACAGATATTCTATTTCAAAACGATCTACCTGTGTTGTTCAGTAACACAGTGTTTCTCCTAAAAATGTTGGGAGAATAGCCTTTATAAATCAGCATTTAAGGAAGTTCATGAGAATGTTCCTGGGTCAACTGCAAATGCATGTATCACTCACTTATGATTGTAATTTTGAGTGATTTGTTTAATCTTTGAAATTTTGAAATCTTCTGTTTGTTGTTCCATGTGCTGGGTTTTGTGATGTATATACATTCTCATGTGGAAAAGCTCTGTCATTGTGAATATTCTTCTAAAAACAGAACTTAATAGTGTCCTGGTTCTATGTGTGGCTAAAGCACACTCGATCTGTGAACTCAAACGCATTGCACATTGTTTCCAGTAGGTCAATAAAATGACAGATGGATTTGAGCCAAGTTGTAGCAGAGGACACACATCCTCTGTTGAAATAGCTGAAAAGACAAATTAATATTGAAGTGTAGAATACTGAATCGGACTGTCTTTCATTGCACAGAAATAGACTAAAGTAGATTATCAAAATGAGGCCTTGTGCTTTTCGGGCAACTACAATAAAACAGACATGCTATGCAAACAAGAGGTGGTAGATAAGGATTTGAATGTGATATTCTGAAAGTGGTAACAGTTCAGCCACCATAATATACGACAGAGGAATCACTAAAACACCTTGAATTTTAGGACCTTTCTAACACCTTGTAATTTAGGAATTTCCATATTTGTAACTCCAATCTAAAATCATCTTTGTCATTTTTATTGTACTCTAACAGTATGTATTTTAAAGAATATTTCTCAAAATATTTAGAGTTGGAGAGAAAGTATCACCCTCATTTAATGTTTATTAATAAAGGAGATGAAAAACACAACGAAATAACATGAAACTTTAAGTGTTTAGTCAAAACCTGTGTGACATGCATTGCCCACAAAAAAAGTTCAAACTCTTTTTCACAATCTAACACCTAATTTACTTCATGATCAGGCTTATATCTTATTTACTATAACATTTTTTTATGAATCAAATTCTGAGAGAAAGGGGATCTTTGTTTTCACTAAGTTTTAAGTGCAGTTTAGCATTTCCTTTGATAATGAGTGCAGAAAACCAATCGCAATGGTATTAGCAGCTGTGATTTTTATCACCAATGAAAATTAAAGGTATTTTCATATCACAGTACAGTTGCAGGTCTCTTGAAATATATTGTTTATAGCTCATCGTAACTTTGATATTATGGCTATTAGACCCACACATATATACAATTATAGCATCACGCAACTTATTTTTGAATACCTTTATTTGTATTTGTTTTTTAATATATTTGTTTTTCTTTGTAATTTTATTTAATCATATGCATTAAAAATAAATTTGAAGAGATGGTCCATAGGCTTATGTAAAAAGAAAGATTAATAGTCTTTAGAAAAACTGATCTTAATTATTACCCCCAAACTGCTAGGCATTCCATTTTAATTTTGTGCCTTTGCCTGGAAGGTAGTTACCCCCATGCTCTACCTCATCCTTCAAGGTACTGCCCAGATATTACCACGTCCGTTAGATTGCTCTTAATCCTACTAGTCAGTATCAGCTGATCTTCCTTTAGCTCCCCTCAAAATTATTGTTTGAATTTCTATTAGAAATTAACCTACATTTTATTCTAGTTAATTGCTTTCTTCTATTTCTCTTTTTCTAGGGAATAAACTTCTGGGGGCAGAAATACTGTCTTATTTAATTACCATTTAATTATTGAATTTAATCTCATTGTTATTGGAAAATATGGTCTCTATATTGATACTTTGGAATTTACTGAGATTTGCTTTTATGGCTTGATACAAAACCAATTTTCGTGTTTTATGCATTCTTGGAACCATGGTATAATCTGAAGCTGTGAGGTGCAGGTTTATTAATTGTGTGATTCCAATCTATATCCTATTGGGCTTATTTTTCTCTGCTTGGGTTATTAATTATTTACAGAGGTGTATTAAACTTTCCTGCTGTGATGGTAGATGTGTTAATTCCTTATTTTAGTTCTGTCATTTAATCTTATATATTTTGGAGTCAATATTATTAGGCACATAAAAATTCAAAACTATTCTATCTTCCTGATAAACTGGACCTTCAATTTATATGCAATGATTTTATCCCCAGTTCTGCCTTTTATGCATTATAATACATTTTCTCTAATATTGACATAACTCAGGTGTCTATTGGGTTAGAATGTTACCGCTATCTTTTTTCATTTTTTTTTTTAATGTGAGAGACAGGGAGGTAGAGACAGACTCCCACATGCGCCCCAACCGGTATCTACCTGGCAAGCCCACTAGGGGGCGATGTTCTGCACATCTGGGGCCGCTCTGTTGGTCCGCAACCAAGCCATTGTAGCGCCGGGCCAGAGGAAGCCATGAAGCCATCCTCAGCACCTGGAGCCAACTTGCTCAAACTGCTTGAATATGGCTGCAGGAGAGGAAGAGAGAGAGAAAGAGAGAGAGAGAAGAGAGAGGGGTGGAGAAGTAGATGGTCACTTCTGTGTGCCCTGACCGAAGTCCAACGGGGAGTTCTACACTCTGGGCTGATGCTCTACCGCTGAGCCACCCAGCCAGGGCTCTTTTTCCACTTGTTTACTTTCGACCTTTCTGTGCTATAATGCTTTAGATGTATCTTTTGAAAATAACATAATAACAAATTTTGTATAAATATATTTTTAAAAATTGTTCTGAAAATTTTTTCTTTTACCTTACCAATTTAGTCAATTTACAATATTTGTAATTACTGGTATATTTTTATTCATTTCTAACATCTCTTACACTTTACCTTGGCCCTGACTTTCTAGGATTTTATTCATTTTATTTTGAAAAAAAATGTTTTTTTCCAGATTGAGATATATTTTCTCTCACTACATTTTTCTATTAATAGAAAGTTTTAATTCTTTTTGTATTCTTTAAATCGTTCTCTAGAAAGTTTAATATTCATAATTAAAAGTCTAACATTCCTCAATGTCTTAATTTTTCTCCCCAATAATAGAAGGAATGTGAACAAGTTTAGCCTACTTCTCTCTTGCATATTTATTGGCTATTTTTATCCTTGATAGCCCCATAAATTTCTACATATTTAGCCATTTATTTACTGATCACACTTTTTTTCTCAGAGTTTTGTATTGTTATACTTTTGGTTTTAGGATTTCCTTTACTTACTTTTTTTGAAAGTAAAAATTCTCCATTTTTGTTTATCTGAAACAATATTTTTAATGTTACTCCTACCTTCATTTATTAATTCTGCTGCATATAGAATTATATATTGTAGGCAATTTTTTAAGAGCTTCGAAAATATGATACAATTAAATATGAGCTTCTATTAAGACAATTGTTAATCTAGTCTTCCTGTGTAGGTAATCTGACCTTATCCCTTTTGTTCTGAACTAATTTTTATCTTTGGTATCCTGTAGTTTCACCACACTGTGTCTAGGTGTGGCTTTTTAAAATTTATTCTGCTTTGGATATGATAAGACTCCTAAATTTGAGGATTTTATATCTTTCATTATATTTGGACAAATTATAGTCATTATATAATTGAATATTTATTACGCCTCTCTCATTTTCTCTGTTGTCTTATTCTAGATCTCCAGTTAGGGATATATAAGATCATCTCACTCTCTCCTCCATGTTTCAATTTCTCTTGCATATTTTTCATCTCTTTGTTAAACTGTGCTACATTCTATATAGGTATTCTCATATCTATCTTCAGTTTACCCATTTTTTTCTTTAGCTGTGTCTAATCTTTTTAGCACATATATTAAATTTCTATGTATTTCAGTTACTATACTTTTTATATTAGAAATTCTGCTTTGTTTATTTTTTTTAAATCTTCCTGACATATAGTATGATCTCATGCTTTTGTGGTATTTTAATTCTCTCTTTTATTTCTTTAAAGATATTATTCAATCTTAGTTAATACTCCACGTCTGTCAAGTTCAACGTTTGCTGTGTTTGCTGTATGATTCTGTAGTATGTTGCTTCAGCAGGTTTGTTCTCATTATTGCTTTGTATCATTAGTGATTTGTTTCACTGTGAACTCACAGTCTTTGGGCTTTTTATTGTTGCTGTAACAAGTTACCATAAACTTGGCGACTTAAAACAATACAGATTTATTTTCTTACAGTTCTGGAGTTCAGAGTCTCCAAAAGGTTTCATTGGGCTGAAACCAAGATGTTGGCAAGGCTGCACATCCTCAAGATGCTCTGAAAATAATCTGTTCCCTTGCCTAGTTTAGCCTTTAGAGCTGCATTGCTTGCATTTCATGATTCATGGCACTTCTCTCCATCTCCGAGGCTAGCAGTGTGGCATCTGAATCTCTCTCTGCAACGTCTTTATATCACATTCTCCTCTGTGTTGTCTCCCTCTTATGAGGACACTGTGATTACATTTAATGCAGCTCATTTAGATAGCTCTAGGTAATCTCCCCATATCAAATCTCTTCATTACATCTGCACAGTCTCTTTTGCTATATTAGATAAGATTCACACATTTGGGGGCTTAGAATATAGACATTTTGAGGGGCCATTGTTTAGCCTCCCACAGACTTTATCTGTAAAAATTATTTGACAACTGGTTTGAAAGCATGCTCCTCTATGAAAGACTTGTATTTCTCCCAGTTTTTGCTGGTATTACCCACCTAGAAATAAGTTAAACTAAAAGTTTATACTTTAGGAGCCAGAAAGGTGGTATGCCTTTCAGCCTAGGCAGCATGTGTACAGTTTACAGAGCAAATTTTATTTTTCTTTTTTTTAAGCCATTAGGGCCAAGAAAAAGACAATCATGTATCTCAATCATCTTCTTTGGTGAGATGATTATTTTTTCTACTTTCCCCACTAAGGGCACTACCTCTCAAAGACTCTGGCTTTAGGTGAGGCTTCTAGCTAACTTCTGTTACATTACTCAAGCCCTAAACTTTGTCTCCTTTTTCTTCAAGAGGTCTAGTAAAACTCAGATGATAAACCACCAGAATAGATATATTTCTTCCAGGCAAATTCTGCTTCCAACAATCATCCTTATGGATTAACTACATATTTCTGCATTTTTCTTTCTGATCTCCAAGAAATCCTCTTGCTTTGCCATCACCAGAGACATACTTTACTTTAAAAAACTTTTTCATTTGACATTTTTTAATGTGTTCTATTAGCAGGGGTTTCTCTGGTTGCAGTATTGCTAGAAACAGAAGTCAGATATTGAAAAACATCTCATTTATCCCACTCCTCAATACATAAAACGGTGATATCCGAACTGTGACTAATGATTGTTAAATTAAATAAAAAACATAGCAAATGGAAGCTTAGAGAGATATTAAAATGGAGTAGTAACAGAGACCATATTGCCCAGGGAGTCTAAAGTATGTGTTAGATCTGGCCTGTGATGGAAAAAATTTGCCTTGTCTAGAGAATTTATTTTGACCAGAATAGGGATGGTGGTAAGTTCATTCTAAGAAGTCTGTTTCCTGGGGAAAGTGTCCTTCATCTTGGTGATAGAGAACCATGTGGCCGCAGAAGGGGCTCTGAACCTCATGAGCTCGAGGTTTACCTACGATGTCTGATTGCTCTGCAACCACAGATGCAGCTAAAATACCAAGAGGCAGTACATGGAGTATCTTTTACTGAGGCTCTGCTGCTTTACTGTGTGCCAACCTGATTCATGATTGTGGGGTGAGAACTCATGGCTTCACATTGACTTATAAATTTAATGTTTGAAAGAGAAAAAAACTGGAATCTTGGGCAATAATTTGGTTCTGCAGCCAATTAGCAAAATGGATGTGAAGAAGCCATGTCATATCTCTGGACCTCACTCTCATTATCTGTAGAAAGAAAGGTAAATGCTGTGACCTGTAAGCTCTCTTCTGCTGCAATGTTCTCTGATTCTGAAGTCAGAACATAAAAGTTTATCTCTTTTTCTCAAGGTATAGTCCCTTTCTCCTTTAGGAAGATTAGGTGAGTAAATACATGTGAAGTCCTGATAACAGGGCTTGGCACAAAATACATCCTGAATGAATGTTAGATATTATATTGTTGTCATTAATATTGCCAAATGCCTCTTAGACAGAGTGAGTGCCCGCAATTATTAATCCTTTTTTATGGGTAGTCATTCCTCATGTTTCCTGGTGAGTTTGAGCATTTGTAACACAGGAAAGGAATTCTGAGAGGCATAAGACAGCATCCCAATGTTCCCTGAGCTTCCAGAAGGATTGATTAAGCGCCCCACTGCTGCTGACTGCATCAGCAGCAGGTCAACCACAAGCCACAGAACATTGACCAAAATGTGCATCTGCAAAAGAAAGAGGAAGAATTAAAAAAAAAACCTCAGCTTTGCAACTTTGGGCTGGGCCAAGTTTCCTTGGTGATGTCTGCACACTAAATTGGGGCAGGGGAAGGTTGTTGTGATGGATGTGTTAGAACAGAAGCATTCTCGAAGCAGAGGTAAAGAGCACTCTCAGGCATACTTACTGTAACTAGAAATATGGTGTCCCACATGTTTTCTGTATCATTCAGAGTCCTAGAAAGAAATAATTTACCTCAGAGAGTCCAAATAAAAAAGCATTCATGTCCAAAGCCGGCAAGGTGAAAAGAACCATCAGAGGATGTTGAGGCAAGCAGAGAAGAGAAATGGTGGAGCAGTTAAAACTGTCAGGACTAAAGGGACAAGGGGAGTAAATTGTGTGCAGGGGGAGCCGGGCCATGGAGGCTGGACTGCCTGGCAGAGAGGCAGTTACAGAGGGAGCAGCTACTTTCAGGGAAGCAGGAAAGGAACCTCATCTCCTGATCTCCCTGCCCTCTGATCTCTGTGGTGACTCTGGTTGACTCAATCGGTTAGAAACCAGCAAGCAAGGGAGCCCAGAAAATGCCTCCATAGCACAGGGCAGAGCAGAGAGGGAGGCAGAGAATGAATGAGAGGTTTCAGGGAGAGCAAAGCAACTATCCTTATCCTCTAGAGCAGCGGTTCTCAACCTGTGGGTCGCGACCCCGGCGGGGTCACCTAAAGCCATTGGAAAATACATAATGCATATCAGGTATTTACATTCCGAATCATAACTGTAGCAAAATTACAGTTATGAAGTAGCCACCAAAATTATTTTTTGGTTTGGGGTCACCGCAACATGAGGAATTGTATTGCAGGGTCACGGCATTAGAAAGGTTGAGAACCACTGCTCTAGAGCTTCCACTGGGATGCCTCTCTGGCTGGATATATCTGTCATGCCTTTGATTTGTGGTCTCCTACTGGTGGATGAGCATGTGGAAGTGAGGGCTAGTGTGGGTTGCTTTTGCCTAGTCTGTGTATTGTAATTAAAAAAAAAAAGGACATAGTTGGAATCAGGATACCTAAATTTTGGACTGTTAAAGAAAAAAAAATATTCATGACACTTATTAAAGCCATGAGTCAGACTTTATTCAGGACTACTGCAGTAGAATTTTTGCAATAAGGGAGAGAGAGAAAGGTCAATTATGAAAACAATAAGAAAATGGGCATCGATAGCCAAGGAGCAGGGTGGAGGGGGTCAATAGATAAAAAGTTATTAAGAGAAAACAGCAGAAGTATCCACGAATTATGGCTAAACAAGTCTAACAAGATTCTTGCTGAAGTCAAGCCAGGGTGATTAGACATCATCTGGAGGATAATGGAGGTGAGGACTATGAAGTTGCTTCTCCAGGGTGGGGTTCTAACTTCACAGACTGAGTGGGATTCTTCCTGAAACTGCACTCGTGAGGACATGCCAAAGAACAGGGTCTGGCCAGGCTCAGGGGAGTCTCTGGAGAGCTGGGTCAAGGAGAGGGTCCTTGTCAGATCTCAGCTCTGCCCAAAACTTGGGTAACCTTACTTAAGTTATTTAACCTCTCAAAGACTTGTTGTTATTATTATTTTTTAATCTGTAAAACTGAGTTAATAACATTTGTCCAATCTTTCTCAGCAGAATTCAAGAACCAAATGGAATAACAATTAAAAGCAAGCTTCAAAATAAATGTGGGGAGATAATCCCTGAGGCTAGGTAGGGAGCTGAAAGGACTGTTTTAACTAAGGACTTTGTGATTTCTGTTGTACCAGTGGTGTGGCTTGGGATCTTGGTGACCACACATAGAAATATGTGGCAGAGTTTGCTGCTAGCCTACCAATTTCATTTTCCCCTACCTGCAACACACTTGAATTCTAAATTTGGCTTTTGGCTGCCCAGAGGGAGACACTCCACTTTGCAGCCTCCGTTGCTAGGTGTGTACATATGAGTTGAGTACAGTCTCTCCAGTGAGATGTGAGCAGAACTGATGTGAGCTGTTCTCAGTCTTGTCTCATGTACCCTCTCACATTCATTTTGTTTAATTATGACCACCTAGCCAGCTACCCTTTAATGATGACCTAAAAAGTAAGGATGGTTTCCACCTTTTTACATGGTTATATGAGAATTTAAATAAAACCTTCAATTTTGCCTCTTGGCTTACAGAATCTAAAATGTTTACTTTAAGAAAGAATTTGCTAAGTCCTAGTCTAGACTCAGGGTCTGTTTCTGGAGATGGAGGTGATGGGCCACCTTTCCTTGAGGCATATGGACGGCATTGAGGGGATTCCTAAAATGCTAGGGGGGCTCCCTGGGAAACTGGAAGATAAAAACAGGTCATGTGGCAAAGTCGGTTACTCATAAACTTTGGTTAACTATGTCTCAATTCCCTCCATTGATGCATATTAATGATATTATTAGTCAGTGTTTATTGTGTCTATTATTTGTGTTAAATGCTCTTCTAGGCACCAAGATAGTATTCAGAACTTGCCTATGAACAGTTTCTCCTTAATCTTGGCCCAATACATAAGATTCTTCTCAATCTTTTGTTTTGGTGCGGTGTGGGGGATGAGAGAAGGAAAGTAATTCCTTTATAAAGTGGACCACTTAGTTCCTAGGGCACCACATCGAATGATATAAAGCACTAAAAGCAGTAAGATCTTAGTGCAGATGAGGGTCACCCATAAATGGTGTTCACTTAAGCTCTCCAAAAGGCTTCAACAATAGTATAAAACTTGGTCCTGTGTTTGGAATGTAGGGGAATGTGCAATTTAGATTTTTAAAAATCAATGTAAATTAGTCTTAATCTGAATTCACTTCAAGAGAAAGCAATAGTCTAAGAGATAGTATAATAATTAGAAATCAATTTTTACTGGTTTCATTTTTTTAATGTCTCATATATTTGGTATATGAGACCAGCTCTATAACAAGGTTTTAAAAAACATAAAACACCAGTAGAACATAGCAAGTGACTGGCTGCTCTTATTTACTTAAGAGGCTTTGAGATTGTGGTTTAACTTAAGATTTACTGGGCAAGACTGATACTTGGAATAGAAGTCCAGAGGTGCAAATAATAATTCTTGCCCAACTACCCAGGAACATACAGAAATCAACCAAAAAGCAAGGGGAGAACATTCACAAAATTGCTTATGGTCTGTAGTGACAGGGTGGCCCAGAAAACACACTTGGGGTTGGGAGAGGCGAGGAGTATGAAGTCGCATATCCAAGATGGGGGTTCTAGCTACACTGACTGAGCAGGTTTCTTCCTAAAACTGAACTCTGGAGGAATACCAAAGAACAGGCTCTGGTCAGGCCCAGAGGAGCCTGTTTAGAGTTTGGTTAAAAAGAGAGTCCTTGTCAGGTCTCAACTCTGCCCCAAACTTGGCTAACCTTAGATAAATCACTTAACCGCTCGAAGAGTGATTTTTTTTTTTTTTGAGCTGTTGATTTAATTTACAGCTTAAGATATGACCTGAGACAATTTTGTTGAAATTTATGGCTTGTAAACTGAGCTCTTCTATTTTACTCTTCCATGTCAGTTCCCTCATCTACCCCCTATTGCTCTTAAAACCAATGTCTGGCCCAATTCCTGCCGAGTGAAGAAGGCTGCACCTAAACGCATGGTAGTTCTAGGCCTGAGAGGAGAATGTGCTTGATACACACATGTGTGCATGCGTGTGTGCAAGTGACTTCTGTGTCATGAATCGCAGGATTAGCCATTGATCAGATGGAATAATAAGAAGCAAAATACTAGCTACAATTTATTGAGCTCCTACTGTGAGCCAGGCGCCATACATATCTCTGCAATACTATTTCTCATCCACACTAATGTACTTGTGGTTATATATTGTCTCTGGCCTATAGGTTAAGGAACAAGGCATGGAGAGGTTTGATAGCCTGCCAAGCTCACCCAGGTAGTGAGCCACCTGAGGGACAGCTAGCATTTTCTGGAAAGATTTGTCTTCTGCCAGGCAGGGAGAACAGCTGTCAGTAAACTTCCTGTGGCTCTCTAGGCTTTCTTGGGTGGTGGAAGACCTTTCAGAATAAGAATAACTTTATTTTTGAAAGCTGGGGTGGGGCTAGAATGCTCTCTGTGCAATAAAATAACAGCAACAACAATAATAGTAGTAAACACTTACTAAGAGATTACCGCATATTACCTGAGCTGTCAGTTCCATTATTATTATTATCCTTAGTTTGTTTCCCACCCTGAATTGAATCAAAGAAAATGTGAGAAATTTGCTAAGGTCACATGGATACTACAGGCAGGTCCAGGATTTATACCCACACCCTCTGATGGGCACACGGGCTGAGCAGATTCTCTAGGTAAAGCAGTTGGGGTGGAGGCCAACCTCTGCAGATAACAAGCCAGTCAGCATGGCCCCTTCAGGCCCCAATCCTTGCTTGGATTCCCATCTATAAAACGGAGTGAATTCTACCCTGGTGGTCCTCCTCTCCGATTCTCCCGGGGGACAGGAAGACTCAGAGACTGATACAGCAAGAAGAGAGATTCTTCTTCCCATGCAATCTTTCTCTTGGGGCTGTTTTTTGCTTCTCTGGCACTCTTTGGCCTATGAGTACCTCTAGGCAAAGCCCAGGAAAGAGGAAACCAGGATTTCTCTGTTTAAGATCCACTCAAGTTTTGAACAAAAGAGAAGAGAAAAAAGGATTCTCTGTTTGTTTCTAGATCACAATGAGTCACACATGACTTGCTGAAAGGCATAGCCATATTGCCCACATCATTTTTTTCCAACCAGAGTGGGAGATCCAGGTGGGACATTTTTTTCAGAGCAACTATTACTCTTGTATTTTGGAGTTAGTTGTTCCCAGGAACTCCCCTACCATGATGGCCAAATCAAAACAAGCTGCAGACCCACAGAGGACTTGGGCTTTCCTGCACCATGACCCTCCTGAGTAGACTCCAGCATGGAGCATCCAAGAACACCCAGGTGGCAGCTGCCCCAGAAACCCATCAACTTTTGCACTGTTTGAAGCTTTGCAGCATGTGCCAATTTTTCCATCCCGAAAGGAAAGCAGCTCCACGGCCACAAGGCAGGAAGGCTTAGGTGGCAACAGACCTGATGTTATTCATAGTGGCGCCCCTGGGGCCTGTTATGGGGTCTGATTCACCTCATGAAGAATGCTAACGGACTCTGTCTCCATGGTTAACTCCCTTCTCTCAGGGACATTTTTCTGCAGAAAAGATGGTACTAACACTCACTTCATGGGATCATTTTAAGAGACAATGCTTATAAATACATTTAAAACCATGATATAAATGTGAAAAATGTAAGAAATCTTTAACAGTAGAGGTAGTACTTACTTATTATAAAAATACAGACAAAAATATTTAGAGATAAAAAGTGATAGTTCTTCTGACCCTGCTCCAATCACTCCCTCAAGGTAGCCACAGTTAGTAGTTAACTGTGTGTCCTTTAGTACATTTTTCTACATATGTGTGTACAAACATGTGCACTGACACACAGACACACATATATACATGCACACTTTGGCACATACTTTTCTGAAACTTGATCTTTTCACTTAAAAATATATGAAGAGATCTTTTTATGTCAATACACATCAATCTACCCTTTTCTCTTCTTTTTTTTTAATCAAGAGAGAGAGAAAGAGAGAGGAGACAGAGAGACAAAGAGAGAGACAGACGAGAAGAAAGATGATGAGCATCAACTCATAGTTGAGTCATATTAATTGTTCACTGATTGCTTCTCATATGTACTTTGATGGGGGACTCTAGCTGAGCCAGTGATCCTTTGCTCAAGCCAGAGATTTTGGGCTCAAACCAACGACCATGTGGTCATGTCTGTGATATCTTGCTCAAGCTGGCAATCCCATGCTCAAGCCAGTGACCCTGTGCTCAAGCCAGATGAGCCCATGCTCAAACTGGTGACTTCCGGATTTCAAACTTGGATCCTCAGTGTCCCAGGCCAATGCTTTATCCACTGCACCACTGCCTGGTCAGGCAGGAGGAGAAGAGAAGCAGATGGTCACTTCTCCTGTGTGCCCTGACTAGGAATCCAACTGGGATGTCTGCATGCTGGGCAGACGCTCTATCCACTGAGCCAACCAGACAGGGCCCCTTTATTTCCTAAGGCTGTAAAATAGTTAATTTATTTCATAGATTTACTGATATTTATTTAACCAATCTCTACTGACGGACATTTAAATTGTTAACAGTCTTCACTATTACAGACTATGTGTTCTATTCAAGTCATATCTATCAATGTATTTTTTTACTTTTTTCTTAATTTTTATTTTTATTGATTTGAGAGAGAGAGAGAGAGAAAGAGAAAGGAGGAGAGAAACATTGATTTATTGTTCCATTTATTTATGCATTCATTGGTTGATTCTTGTGTGTGTCCTGACCAAGGATCAAATTTGCAACCTTGGCAGATTTGAATGACACTTTAACCAGCTGATCTACTGGGCCAGGGCCTCCAAAAGTCTACCTTTTAGATTTTTTTAAATGCCTGCTGACTTTTGCTTTAAGACCTGTAGCATTTTTAAAAAACTTAAAATCATTTCCTAAGTCATAAATTTACAGTTTAAACAATCAAATAGTACTACTAGAAATATAATAAAAAAGAGGCATTTCTTGCCCCTCCCCACTTTATAGTCCTAATTTCAGCTCCCCATATGCAACTTTTTTTAACTCTTTTTCCTATATTATAATCTCATTTCTTGTCCCAATAAATTTATTCTCTTAAATTATATTTTTTATTTTTTAATTTTCCATGTGTGTATTATTTATTCAACCCAAATTTATCAATAGAAGTTAAAATCTTCTTTCTATGCTTTTAAATTCTTTGGCCATCCCAATAGTTTATTTTCACTTCCTGGAAATATCTTTTCCTACAGAGTTCTGGTTTTCTTATTTTCTACTCAGAGATCATTTTCTTCCCCCCATAGGACTGCTACACAACTGTCAGTTGTCATCTTAGGACTCACATTCACATCAACCTGGATACTCTCTTTGTCTCTTTTCTCTGTTGAATTTTCTGTTTCTCCAGTCATAGCTCTTCTTTCTTTCTTGTTTATCACCATATTTATAGCACTTAGCACAATACCTCCAAAGAGGAAGCATTTACATATTTTTGTGCTAACAGAATGAATAGATATGTTATTGAATTAATGTTTCACTGCTAGGCCAGACTATTAGTTGAAACTCTAAATAAAAATGTGTATTTTCATATTTACTAAGAATTCACTGAAATCCCCAGAAAGCAAAATTGAGAAGACATCAGTAACAAGTAAACACTCATGTGGCGGTCATGGTCTATCTTAGTGGTGGAATCAAGTATAAAACTAGCTGGTCTTTATAGGAACGCAGTCTCCTGTTCTTGACCTTATTAACACCTTACTCTATTCAGCTAAGCCAATCAGTCATTGGCAAGCAGCTCATGAAAGAGCCTGGTAAAGTGGCCCCATAACACAGTTCCTGGCTTTCTGGTTCTAATGAGAATGGCTATTGTCCTTGAAGTTAGCCCAATTCCTCCCAGCAGGCTGCCCTTTAAAGGATGTGTCTTATCAGCAGTCACTGCTCCAACAAAGTGAGGTGGGTTTTCTCCTCTCATAATGACTCTCTATGTGTTTTGTCCAGACCAATTTACTACCGAACCCACCTTCACATAGTAGAGCTTTGCTGTAAGCTCCAGAGGTTAAGGTCAAGCTTTCTTCAAAAACCGTAAATCATTTATTTGTTTGCCTTCTACTGCACTTTTTCTAGCTCAGTCAGCATTACCCTTTTCTTGCCCACAGTTCAGAATTGCAGGGACTTCACTGAACACAGGCTGTCGATGTCTCCCAGGCCCCTCTTTGATTCTCAGATTTTCATGAGAACAGACAGCTGGCAAGTAAAAGCCATTCTCTTTTTGGCTGCCACGGGGAATTTCAGAACTCTTGGTTGTCAGGCACCCTTGCTTTCATCTGATTGAACAGACATAGGAACTAGCCAGTGAGCAGGTAAGGGTGAGACGGCACCTTTGAAAAGGTTATTAAAGGGCAGGTGTGTGGAGGCAGGAGGCTAACTAGAATGGGAGTTGCTTGAGGCAGTTTTCTCTTTCATTTTGCAAGGTGGGAGACTTTCCCTCCAAATAATGTTGACTTATCCTTACCAAGAACATACTCTGTGCTTATACATTTATATTATCTCACTGAATCTTTACAATAACCCACAAGATTAAAGAAAAAAAAAAAGCTGAGGCTTCAGACATTGAATTACCCAAAGAGCAGCCTTACTGGAATTTAAATCCAGGCCTGGGTCATATGGTAGTTCTATTTTTAATTTTTTGAGGAACCACCGTACTTTCTTCTATAATGGTTGTACTACTTTACATTCCCACCAACAATGGATGAGGGTTCCTTTTTCTCCACAGCCTCTCCAACACTTGTTATTACCTGTCTTGTTGATAATAGCTAATCTAACAGGTATGAGGTGGTATCTCATTGTAGTTTTGATTTGCATTTCTCTAATAGCTAATGAAGATGAGCATCTTTTCATATATCTGTTGGCCATTTGTATTTCTTCTTGGGAGAAGTGTCTGTTCATGTCCTCTTCCCATTTTTTTTATTGGATTGTTTGTTGTTGAGTTTTATGAGTTCTTTATATATTTTGGATATTAGGCCCTTATCTG
The DNA here is from genome assembly GCF_036850995.1 of Saccopteryx leptura. Lineage (NCBI taxonomy): Eukaryota > Metazoa > Chordata > Mammalia > Chiroptera > Emballonuridae > Saccopteryx > Saccopteryx leptura. The sequence continues at coordinate 66,196,841 of NC_089508.1, read as the reverse complement.
AGCTGTTGTTTGAAAATATCATCTCCCATTTAGTTGGCTGTCTGTTTGTTTTGTTGTCAGTTTCTCTTGCTGTGCAAAACTTCTTAGTCGGATGTGGTCCCATTCATTTATCTTTGCCTTCACTTCCCTTGCCTTTGGAGTCAAATTTATAAAGTGCTATTTATAACCAAGGTCTATGAGTTTAGTACCTATGTTTTCTTCTATATAAGTTATTGTTTCAGGTCTTATATTTAGATCTTTGATCCATTTTGAATTAATTTTAGTACAAGGGGATAAACTGTAATAGAGTTTCATTCTTTTGCATGTGGCTTTCCAGTTTTCCCAGCACCATTTGTGGAAGAGGCTTTCTTTTCTTTATTGTGTTTTTTGGCCCCTTTATCAAAAATTATTTGACCATATATATTCAGCAATCCCTCTACTGGGTATATACCCCCAAAACTCAAAAACACTGGTACATAAAGACACATACAGCCCCATGTTCATTGCAGCATTGTTCACAGTGGCCAAGACATGGAAACAACCAAAAAGCCCTTCAATAGATGATTGGATAAAGAAGATGTAGTGCATATATATACTATGGAATACTATTCAGCCATAAGAAATGATGACATCGAATCATTTACAACAACATGGATGGACCTTAATAATATTATACTGAGTGAAATAAGTAAATCATGAAAAACTAAGAACTATATGATTCCATACATAGGTGGGACATAAAAATGAGACTCAGGGACATGGACAAGAGTGTGGTGGTTACAAGGTGGGGGGAAAGAGGGAGGGTGTGGGGAAGGGGAAGGGCACAAAGAAAACCAGACAGAAGGTGACAGAAGACAATTTAACTTTGGGTGATGTGTATACAACATAATCAAATGTCAAAATAACCTGGAGATGTTTTCTCTGAACCTATGTACCCTGATTGATCAATGTCACCCCATTAAAATTAATAAAAAATAAATAAATAAAAAATAAATCCAGGCCTGATTATCTCCAAAGGCCAAGCTTATTCTCAAACACAGCAGATGAACCAGAGACAAGAAGGACAAAGTAAGAGCTAGCCCTCCAGAACCAGAATGACAGGCCCTTTTACTCTGTGTGGGAGCCAGAGATGCACTATACTTCCCTTGTACTGTAACAAGAATTTGCTACCTGTCATTATGGGCTCAGCAGATAGCCTCTGCCTGAAGACCCTTAACAATCTACCTCAGTGCCTGAGACTCAGTGAGACACGATGCCCAACATAGGAAAAGTGCTAAGGTGGTCAGCTGTCCCAATTTGCTGAGGACTGAAAGGCTCCCATAATATGTGACTTTCAGTGCTGAAACAAGAAATTTCTTGGACAAGTCAGGACAAATTGGTGACTCTATGGCAACACTAATGGCTGTATCTACTCCACAGTTCCTCACTGGGTAGGCTGAGGCTTTGTTTGACCTCTAGTGTGCATCACAGTCCTATTTTGCCCTATGTTCAATCTGTTTCTTGTCCTATCTTCATTGGTGTTGATCCCTGATAAGCATCTTGCACATCAGATTCTATCTCAGCCTCTGTTTCTGGAGACCCCCTGCAAACTCCCACTGTCATAGAGCATCAAGGCCCTGGAGAAGTGCAAAACTCCAGCCAACCAAAGCCCAGGGCAGAAAACGGTATAATATGTGGGAGGGGCTTGGGGCAGGGCATCTTACGTTTGTACTTTCAGACACTGAGACTAAGCAACACAGCACACAGGACGAGGTGAATGATATTCTGACTTGCTAACTGCTCATTAGTTAGGAGAGAAGAGGAAGCAGGTTATGGGTAGCCAGAGACATGTGGAAGAGTGCAAGGAACGAAGGCAACACCAGCTTGCTCAGACATTTACACAACTCTTTCTTCTCCCTGCGGCAGACATGCTCTTGTCACCCTCTGGCCTAGGCTGCTTGGCTCTGCTCTTTCTTTTTAATCTTACTCTGGCTTTTTGTTGTGGCTGCATTTGGTAAGGATATCTTATAACTGACTAAATGGCTCTCTAGATGCAGGTTTCTTAATTTAAAAATGGATTTTGATGAGGATGTAATTTTTTTGGTTAAAAAAAAATCCTAGTCCTAGAAATGATCTTTGTCCTTCACTCTAGATCAGAGATGATCTTTTCCCTCTAGGAAAATCCACCTCCAAGTACCCACGTGGTCACATGTGTCCATCCTACTCGGGTGTGCATGAAGAGGCCACCTCTCCTAAGGCCACTGAATTTGCCAAGGCAGAATGGTTGCAACAGATGTTTGGACAGGAAGATAGACAGTAGTTGGGGAAGTATATCTTCTGATCATCAAAGTCCTCTCCATGTGACAGCTCTGCCACCTCCACATCACGTACTTTACACTTCATCACACCTGGTCACACTCATGGGCATTGACGAATCAATTAACAGCATCCTCCAGGTGCTCACACATCACCTTGCATCAAACCAACCATTCTTTTGACAGGGACTGACATTTACCACCCTTGTTGGAAACTTGCCAAGGAATGAATAAAAATACACCTAACTTGGCTGCAAAATCACTGAGAGGATTAGTAAGGTCCACAAACAATTCCAGTTGTAAGTGAGAGTGAAATCTCTGTTATTTTAATGTGACAGCCATTGTACTGGGTGGTGTGCCAACTGCCACTTGCTATGCATTTGACCTTAGGTTAAGAGGATTCCCTCTCAACTGGGTTTAATCATTAGAAAAATGCAGATAATAGCACCTATTATGATTTTTATATCACAGAGTTGTTGAGAATCTAATGAAATACTGTGTGTAAAAGCACTCTTGCCAAACAGCAAAAAACTGTTTCAGTTGCTAAGTATTTTGGCATACTGCAAAAACATAAACTACAAAACATCAAAACAAATAATTAATCCAACACTAATAGACTGATGAAGAAACTCATCGGAAAGGCTGGTAAATATAAAACAAAACAAAACAAAACAAAATAATGGGTGATATTGGTCATTATGGGTACCACAGCCTGAGAAAATTTATTTTAAAGAGATTATTCTAGAGGATATTTCTTAATGGTTTCCTATAATTAGATACCAAAAGTTACTAAAGTAGTTATGCAGAATATTTTTCTTCCCTGACCAGGCAGTGGTCCAGTGGATACAGTTAGGCCTGGGATGCTGAGGACCCAGTTTCAAATCCTTGAGGTTGCCGCTTGAGCACGAGCTCATCTGGTTTGAGCATGGGGTCACCGACTTGAGCATGAGATCATAAACATGACCCCAAGGTCGCTGGTTTGACCCCAAGGTCACTAGTTTGAGCAAGTGGTCACTTGGTCTGCTGTAGCCCCCTGGTCAGGGCATATATAAGAAAGCAATCAATGAACAACTAAGGCACCGCAACAAAGATTGGATGCTTCTCATCTCTCTCCCTTTCTGTCTGTCCTTCTCTCTCAAAAGAAAACAAACATTTTTTTTTCTTAAAGACTGGTCTGAAAAAGCACGGAGAGGTTAAGTAATTGTTTTGAGGCCACACAACTAGTAACTGTTGCAGCTGGGATCAGTCCAGGTGTTTGTTCTGTCCCCAGATCCATGCCTGTAACATTCACTGTACTGCATCTCTGAAGGAGGAGGAAAGAAGGTGAAAGTAAGGTGGGTGATTGACAGGCTGTAAGTGGGGTGAGGAAGAAGAAAGTATTTAGTGAAAAACATACCGTGGTATGCAGCTTTGAGTACTGTCAGGAAGCTGGGGTGGGGGGAGGGTGGGGAAAAACCCAGGTGGCTGCCAGCCCACTTGGGCAGGCAGCAGAGAGGAGAGGTGAGGCTTATTTTGAACAGGAGCAGCTCAGCAGCAGCATGGGCAGCCTGAGAAATGCAGGAGTTGATCCTCAGACTTGAGATCTACATGAGTTGTTGAGTGACAGGCTGAGATCATGGGTGTCTGGAAACAAGAAGGCCACTGGGTATGCTCCAGATTTTCAAGACACAGATTCACACACGTCAAAGCAGCAATGAGCACAGTACCGTTGGCAAATAGAAGACACCAGCAAACTTGCTCTGGCATTCCTGTGTGAAAAGTTAAGACTTTCCAGAGGGCTGAGTCAGGCCCCTAGTCAATACCACAACCAATGTGTTCCACAAAGACCAGAGGAATAAAAGCCACTAACCTGCAAAATCCAAGTCACCCCCAGTTAGTGCCTCCCTGGGGTACCCAGGCAATGTAAGAAGTCTCCTCCTATGTTCAATGTGCATGCTTTAAGCGAATCTAATCCTTTGCCTACATTTGAGGGAGATGTGTGAATAGGTCCTTCATTCTGTGCTTGTTCTGGGTTTCTCTGCCTGCCTTTTTTTTTCCCCTTTAATTTTTCTTTTTTAGTAATTGTCATGGGAGTTGGATTGTAGACTGACTTCATTCTCTTCCAAGAATAAATTTCTGTAATAGGAAGGATTTCCCATCCATCAATGTAACGACTTACTCTTCGCTTGAATTAGGAATCCTGTTATGCCCCAGGACAGGAATTTAGTCAGCTTTCCAACATCCTGCAGTCATACCATGAAGAGGTTCCTTTTCTGTCTGGTGGTCAGAGTTTTGAACACTTGGATGAGATACCATAGTTCTTTTCCTTTCTTTCACCACCAGCCTTCTCATTCCTTATTCCCTGTACTTTGTCTTTATCCAGCCACAGAAAGAGATCTCCTCAAGGTCGCTGGTGACCTCTATATCCATCTACCTCCCCTTCGTACACATGCTTCATAATATCTGGACTGCATTCAACATGGCTTCACCCCAGTTCTCTCTTAAAACTGCCTTCTCCCTTAGGATCCTTGATTCCACTTGGCTCAGATGCTTCTCTTTTCTCCCTGGGTGTGGATGCCCCTCCCCGCATCAAGTGCCTTTCTCCTTCCCATCACTGGGTCCCATGCACATGGTATAACTCTCAGGTGACTGCTGGGCCCTGCCATGAGGGGCTGAGCAAAACAGACTGCTTCAGTGGTGGCTTCTGTGTCTCTGGAGCAGGTTCGAGAACTCATGCAAGAGCCTTCTGTCCAGAATTATAGGAATATGCAGAATAATTTTGATCTCTGGCAGTTTTGCCTTTAATTGGAGAGAATTAATTAAGCTTATTAAAGAGCAACTTTCTTTTTGCTTATTTTTCAAAAGAGACACTATGCTCTGACAGTTTCATATGGTGTATGAAATTGCTGATTTATCCTGCCTCAAGAACAGAGCTGACTGCTAGTGTCAAGGGCCAGAAAACCTTCTATCTGTACTGGGTGGACACATGATGTGAAGTTATGCTTTAAGAGGTGGCGATGCCCTGTGGTAAATTTGAACCAACATAATAACCGGGCATGCTATAACACTGTTCAGCTAGATACTGAAATATGGTATGTTTGGTTTAAGGTACATCAGGGTGGTTTTAAGTATCATTTTCTCCATGAGTGTTAACTATGATGATCCCTCTTGGTCTCTCCAATGAGGTTTCCCACAGTTGCATCAAGAATGAAAGCAAATGAAATTTGTGTTAAGCCTCAGTAAGCTTTTAATTCATTGAATTAAGGATTTCCCAATTAGAGTAAAAAGGCAGATGTAGGAGAAGGAATGTGAGTATTTACTTTCTGTTTAAAGACTTTTTGGATTAAAAGATATTGGAACAGATAACACCACAAAATTAGTTTTTGCTGTGATGGCAAGGTTAAGACTTCTGCTGTTGCTAGGATATACTGCCCTATCACAGCTGATCTTGACGGTGAAAATTGGTGCCTTAATTTCCCAGTGGTCTGTGCTACTTCTGACTTAGGCCTCATTCTGGTTAATCACACTGTCATTCTCGCTGCAGATTGCCTTTTGACATCTTCATCTGCTCAAGGGTCCTGCAGCCAAGACTCAATGCGTTGAGCCAATTCAACTGTCCTTAGTGGTCAAGGACTGGTCTCTGGGACTTGGTATGGATGGGGGAAGAAAGGAGCTTAGGAAGGACGGCTGGGAGCAAGGTTGGAAGCAAACACCATTTCTCTTTGTGTACATGAGGCTATGATTGGGAGCCATGTGCAAAGGAAATTATAGTAGAGAGAGATTCAATGTGCAAAGTAAAAGTCTGCAATAATTAGAGACAGTGATTTCTAGTGAGGTAATACTAATAAAAAATCTATCATTTACATTTCTGAATTCTAGGAAGATAGATAAATCTGGTAAATTGTATTTGAAAATCTAGCTTTTGTTAACATCTATTTTGTACCTTTAAGTAGTGAGTATATAAATAAAAGACTGAGTTCATATCTCATTTTGTAAGTCTATGATGCCTCATCTAAAGTATTTCCATGTCACCAATTATTTGTTCTAATATATATTTTTTAATGTCAAGAACATATTGTTTACTAGAGTATTACCTCAGTGAAAGCTCTGACTTGAATTACCACTGGCATTTTTCAGCATCTGGTTTTAGAACTAGTGTATAACAGACATAGCTCTACAACTCATACAACTTTATACAGTAGGTATGAAGGAACTAAGGCTTGGAGATGTTAGGTCATTTGCCCAGGGACACAGAGCTAGTAAGTGGCAGAACCAATCTAAATAGTTGTCTCTCTGATCCTGAAGACCATAATCTTTTTATTACAATATTTTAAACTGCTTCCTTACCACATTAGAAGCTGTATCATATATTTCTGGAAGCATGCAACTTATAAATTGTAAGTTATAAATAGTAATTATGGTAAAAAAAAATAAGATTCAGAATATGCTTATGCCTGCTTTTCTATTGGGCATTTTTTTCCCCTTATGATTATGTTATAGATAGAATCCTAGGCTACGGCCATCAAAAGAACCCATAACTTGTCACAAGAAGTTGCAATAGGGAGGAGAAGTAGTAGGCAATTTTGTTGCCATCAACAAAAGTAAAGTAGCAAATGACATCACTCCTCCAGATGCATAGCTTTCAGCTGGGTATCACTTACTGAGCACCAATCTCATCAATGCACAGACATTCTTCTGCACCAAGAAAACGAAATCCAATGCTTAGAGTCTACCAAGGTAGACTCATAGGATTGTTATACTGTCTGTTACTCTGAATTGAACCCACAGCCATTTAACTGGATGCAAACAGAGACCGCTGTGGGAAAACCCAGGGAACCCTAGGCTACACCTGAGCAAAGGATAAAATGCACAGATCTAAGTATGAAACTCAAGCTTGAGGGCTGGAAGAAAATTCTGATTGGTTCTGGCCATATCTCTCAAATGAGAAACCGTAAAATTTATGTACCTTTTCTCTAAGATATTTAAATAGTCCTATAGTTGCTTGAAAAACCATATAATTCCTTCTTAATATTGATATATAAATAAATGTATTTATTTCTGGAAAATTACCTAGATGAAATGAAAGAGAAATAGGACTTAATCCACTCAATCAACATATGACCCTGGGCAAGTCACAGCCTCTCCCAGAATTCTCACAAAATGAGTAGATGAAGCTATGTGTGTTCTAGAGCAGTGATTTTCAACTGACACGCTGCCAGATATTTTAAAACATGCAATACAGGATTATTTAGTGAGGGATACTGATCTCTTTCCCTTAGATTGTCAAATACTAAAATGACAATAGCCAGAACAATAATCAACCAGGTTGAATGCCCTATCTTGCTATATAGGTCATACAGTAGAGTTGAATCTTATTGGTCACACTACATAATGAGGTTGTTTTGATTAGTTAATTCTTGGTACCAGAAACCCTTATATACAAGTACAGCCATCTGATTTTTTGAAAAAAAGTCACTTTGGGGCAAGAAGGGTAGGTTCATTACTGCTATTAATTTTTTTTTGTAAATCAATCAAAATTATACTTTTTTTTGTCAGATCAGCAAAAATATATTATTTGGTGTGCTGAAGAATTTTTGTAATTAGTTTATATGTGCCATGAACTGAAATCAATTGAAAACTGCTTCCGGTTGGCTCAGTGATAAGAGCGTCGGTCCGGCATGTGGCTGTCCTGGGTTCGATTTCAGGTCAGGGCACACAGGAGAAGGACCCATCTGCTTCTCCATCCCTTCCCCTCTCACTTCTCTCTCTCTCCCTCTCTTTCTTCCTCTCCTGCAGCCATGGCTCGACTGGAGCAGGTTGGCTCTGGGTGCTGAGGATGGCTCCATGGCCTCTGCTTCAGGTGCTAAGAGAGCTTAGGTGCTGAGCAACAGAGCAGCACCCTACATGGGCAGAACATTGCCCCCTACTGGGTTTGCTGGGTGGATCCCAGTCAGGTGCATGAGGGAATCTGTCTCTGCCTCCCCTCCTTTCACTGAATAAAAGAAAAAAAAAACTGCTGCTCTAGAGTTCTGTTCCACTAAAAAATTATGTGATTTAAACACTGGAGATTCACAGTGGTGATATTTAGTATGTTTACATATTGCAAATTATATTCATCCAGCTCATAATTATACCGCATCTCTTCATGATGAGGGAAGCCTCTCAGTTCAGGAAATGGTTCTTCCTTAAAGAAACTGCATATAGGCCTGTATGCTAGAACAGTCTCAAGGAGCATGGAGGAAGAACCTGAAGTCAGTCCCTACCAGGAGGGGCGGGTGCCTATCTCCCAGGATGCCTGGTATACTGATGGTTCTAGCAGGGGCCAACCTGCCAAATGGATGGCTCTAGCCTTCCATCCGGCCACTGAGACTATTTGGATGGATACGGGTACAGGCCAAAGCAGCCAATGGGCAGAATTAAGAGTTATGTGGCTAGTTGCCCATAATAAACCTTCACCTCTGGTGATCTGTACTGACAGCTGGGCTGTCTCTTGTGGACTGACCCTTTGGATTGCTACTTTGTACATTAACCAGTGGATGGTAATGCACCATCCACTATGGGGTCAGGCCATGTGGCAGGACTTATGGGAAATATGACACCAGAAGCAGGTGACAGTATATCATGTCACGGGGCATGCCCCTCTAGCCCATCCTGAGAATGATGAGGCAGATACATTGGCAAGGGTGCAATGGTTAGAGACTGCACCCTCAGGTGATGTGGCACAGTGGCTCCACTGGCACCTGCTCCATGTGGGACAGAAAACTATATGGGCTCCAGTCAAGGCATGGAACTTGCCTGTGTCCTATGCAGAGGTACTTGCAGCCTGTGAGCAATGTGCAGTGTGTTCCAAGGAGCACCCTCGGAGAACACTGGTGTCACCTGGACAGTTCCAGAGGGGTCATGTTCCACTGACACGATAACAGATAGACATCATTGGATCCTTACCAAAGTCAGAAGGGTACCAGTATGCAGTCACTTGTGTAGATAATGCCATCGGTCTGCTTGCTGCTTAACCCGCCTGTAACCCTGACCAGAGGGCAGTCATACAGGCTCTGGACCACTTGAGTGCTGCATATGGGCGTCCGCTGGTCCTTGAAAGTGACAATGGTACCCACTTCACTGGTTCAATGGTGAGGCAATGGGCTCAAAAGCTGGGGGTGGACTGGAAGTACCATGTTTCCTACCAGCCCTAGGCTGCTGGTATCATTGAGTGGTATAATGAACTCTTAATGCAGGGACTGTGACAGGAGGTGGGCACTGGCTCCCTTACTGGATAGACATGCCACTTATGAACAGTACTCCGGATTTTGAATGAGAGACCTCGATGGGGGAGCCCAGCTCCAGTAGAGGCCCTCCTGCATCAGGCAGCTGCCCCCATTCAGTTGCAGATACGCACCAAGGACATTTTACTCAAGCCAGGTTTTGGACAGCAGGGCAAAGTGCTCTTGCCTGCCCAAACAGCCCTTCTTAAAGGCCAATGGCTTTGATGGACTTGGCCCTGGACTGTACAGGCCCCCCATTTGAGATGGGTGGCCTTGTTGGCACCATGGAGAAAGGGGCTAGAGGTGGACTTCCAGTTAACTCCTTGGGCAACTAGCACCTGGCCACCTAAAGTAGAAGTGTATTATCCCTTGAGTGCTCAGGCAGTCAGCATTATGAAGGGCACCTTTGTAATTTCTTTATGGCCAGTAATGAGTTCTCCTATTTTACTACACATAGAACCAGCAGATCCTGGTGTATTGGCCAATAAGGTTTGGTATGCCTGCTTAGGGCAGCCTCTGGTACCAGCTACGGTGCTGTCTGCAGACAAAACTCTGGCCTGTATTCTGCCAGAGGGAAACGATTTGCCTCTCTTGGTGCCGCTGACAGCTCTCTCATTTCACCCATAGCTTTTGATCTGTTAATCCTATTGCTGTAGTTGGTACTATTTCTGTTTATGCAATGTACCCCACTCTTTGTACAGTGACCATCATAAAAGATACCTGTGGTTTAGATTGTGAAGTGAGCAAAAGGGGTGAAATGTTGGTCAAATAAGTTTGTAAATATGATATATATGTTTGCTCGCTTGTAGTTTGTGTTGGATGTGGGGGACAGGCTGTAGGCAGGCCGGGTCATTATAGACTAAGACTTAATTTTAAGACTAAGCTTTTCCCCACACCTTTGACTGATTGCATGCTGTGGGGTGGTGCACTCTCATGACGAATCCCATTATGCCTCAGATAATTGACTTTGTATCAGAGACTTCCTTGTTTGTATATTAGATTAAAGGTTTTGATTTCTATACTATAAAGTGGGGCAGATCAGAAGCTTGCTCTCTCTCGGTTCCTGCTATCACCATTGCAGGGGCCTCCCTGATCCCTTGCCCTTCATGGGAAAGCAGGTTTTCTGCTTTTCCCTTGTCTTCTCTTGTGGCTTGCCTGTCTTGGTGAGACACCAATAAACAGAATGGCCCACCATCCTCCGACTTCGCCATTTTTCTACCGTCTGCCCGAATCCAATGGGAACCTGCATGTGAATGGCCATGATGGTGGCTCTTGGCCTTACAGGCATTATGGGTTTTCATAGAGTGATCCATTTTCTCTCCTCAAACTTTTAGCATCTCAATTTTCATACAAGAAAGCTAACAAGAACTCACATTTCTGAGCACTTGCTAAATGCATTTGTGAAATAGTTTACCAGGACAGCTTTTGTCATCTTTCCAATATACCTTATGAAGCAAGTGCAGTTCTCATTTCAATGTACAGAAGAGAAAATTGAGGCCAGAGAGGCAAAACACCATACAATTTGATAGAGCTGATCAGTGAGGATGGCTGGATTTGAACTGTCTCTCTGACCCTTGGCCTGTGACTTTCCTTTTAATAGAGCACTGCTTCCTATTTAGTGGCTACTATACACCCAGTTTGATTTCAAGAACTGCAGATGTTAAACTGATTTGTGTATTTTCAGATGCCAGCATGAAAATAGTCACTGTTCTGTTTAACACAGAGCTACTTTACAAAACCAAACCTCTGGTTTTCTTCTCTGGAGTGCTAGTAAGTCACATGTCTGGGGTAGAGTGTGCATAGATAGGGTCCTGGCTGTGACTAGACCTCACCATGCAATTGGGCCCTCCCAGCTACTTGTCCTCCTTCCTTATTGCCCTATTGATTGACCTCTTTCATTTACAAAGCATGCTGTGCTTGAAGAAGATAAATGACTGGGAGTGTCTGCCCTGGTCCCCTTCCTTCCTGCTAATGACTAAAGAAACCTGAAATACTGGGTGTGGGGCCAGTGGGTAGACACATACCTTCTGAAACACAAACACCCAGAGTCAAAATTGACAAAGAAGAGGCAAAGCAAACCTGAAGCAGCCACTGCCTCTTTCTTAGTCTGCTGTTGGGGAAAAAAAATCTCACAATCTTATTATTTTTAAATCCCAAATGGATTTCTCAGTTATAAAGAAAGGTAAACAGCTAAAGTGCTCATTCAAGTTTTTTTGTCTGTTTATTTTTGTTAAAATGAGCAAATTGGCAAGCCAAAAATGACTATATGACATATTCCTAAATAAAAGAAAAATTCCCCTAGAAAAGACCATCTCTATCTTCTAATATTAACTGCCCGTTTCTGAAAATGACAGTTAGGGCCACAGAACATATTAGGGAAATTGACCCCTTTCCAGGACCCAGCGCAGCATTTAGCATGTGCAGCTCAGAGATAAAGGTGAACCCATCTGTAATAACCCCCAAATAGCATGCACAGTGCGCTGATGAGCATTTGCCTATGGTGAAAGAGAGACCGTTTTAAAGGGTGGTGGGAATTGGTGCCTTCACAAATAGCATGTGGGGTGGACCCAGCTGAGATCATTAAAAAAAAATGTCAGAAGAAGATGCAAGCCAGCCCTCATCTCAGGCCGTTAGTCCACTCTCCTTTGTGTTGAATTTGTCTTCGTTTGGGCAACATGACTAAATACCCCACCTGAAATGAATCTGTTTTTCAGTGATGCACATTTTGTAAACTAGATTCAGTCTGTTTTGGCTTTGGCAAATTTCAGGGCTGCTTCCAGCTGATCATGTGTTTCCATGGCCAGTGCCAATCAGGTGGACAGAATTTGTTTTTCCAGCACATCCCACCCGTGTGCTCTCCAGTTTCTAATCCATGGATCGCCACAGAACAATCTCTCTTAACTGTTTACAAGCCACACGCTTTGAACAGATGTAACACTCCACATTAAGTTTTATTGTGAGTGTAGAGAGGGCTCACTCGCTTTTTCTGTACAGTAGCTCTATGGTGCCAAGTGTTCCAGATCAGCCAGAGCATCTGACTTAGCAGGAATGATCTAGAGTAGAAATGAGCAGTTTCTTTTTCCTTCACTCTTTAGTACAGGATTCAACATTTATTAACGCCTTGCTATATCTCTAAGTAACATATGTAGCACAGATATTTCCTTCTGTACCTTTCTTTCCTTTATAGAATAATTGACTATCGTGTCAGTAATCATGACCTCTACTATAGTACCTTTTAGCAAGTAAAGTATGTATAGTCTTTAAGAGACTCTATGGGATGTTTTTATCAGTTTTTTTGAAGTAGAATGTTACTGTCTTCTCCTTACTCACAGAAGGGAAAACTGAAGCTCAGAGAGGTTGAGTGGTTTGCCCAAGGTCACACAGTTAGTACAGGGCAGACCTGAAACACAAAATCAGACCACATAGTTTCAGCGTCAGGGTTCTTTCCATTATACTATGCTGCCTCTTGACAATACCTTTATGATAGGAATTTTTGCTTCTAAATCCCTGCAATGGCCTTGGCAATATGCGGAAGTCTGAATCAGAGGATCCAAAGGCATATACCACCCAGGCCACTTCCACAAAGAGCAGATAGAGGGACGCAGCGCATGCAGACGGCTGCTCTAAAAGCCCAGGCATCAATATGGATTACTGCACAGCTGATGGCGCGAGGAGAGCAGCATCAATTTAGCAACAGGCAGTGATGAACAGTGGGAGCTCTCACGTCCTCTATTTCGCATGCACCTAGAGACGGGCAAGCCTGCCACTTGAATAATAGTGGGGTACACAACCCAGGCAGCAGCTCCCCTGCCACACACAAAATCCTCCGTCTGGTGTGCTCTGTTGCGGATCTGCGAGAGGGTCTGGAGGAGGCTCACAGCATTATCACAGCCCTTGGAAGGGGACGTGGCAGAGCAGGCTCAGCAAGGGCCGGCCTCTATTGGCGAGTCCTGGACCTGCCCGCATGCTCTTACTTTCGCCTTCCCTTCTCCCGAAGCTGCCGTGGAGCTGACAATAAAAAACAATGTCCTAGGCTGTCCTGTTTTTATTAATAGTTATACGGCATCATAAATGTACATAGAGATGTTCAGTAAATGAAATTTTGCCAAACACCAAACAGGGCCACTGCCCCAAAGATCTTGGCCATAGGGCAAGGTCTGAACAATATAAGAGAAATAAAAGTAGCTGAGAGACAGAAGAGGTGAGGGTTTAGGGCTGTTTGGCTTTTCAGAAGGAGTGGGATGGGTGGTGCACAGGCTGATGGAAAGGTACAGCATGCAAAAAACAATCCTGGCCACAAAGGCACTTTGAAGCACCTAGACAGGTTCCCAGGAAAGGGCCGGGCATGGTTTTGGAGGTCAAGGGAATCAGGGACTTCTGTCGTTTAATAAGATAAATACAAGAGGGGGAAGAAAAGGTATGATTATTGGCTTTTGACCACGAGCTATCCGACTTTGTTAGGACAGGCATAAGCTGCAGGCTCACCATCTTTGTAAGTGTCCCTTCGGATTCCACCCAGTATTAAGTTGCACAGACTTCTCTGGCAGATGCAATGTGTAAATATAGGACAATAACTGGAAATTTATAAGGTTAAATACCGAGGAATTGCTGAGTAGTAAAATGAAGAGACATAAATTACAGGAAATGCTTCCCTTCAATGAATACATTATGCATAATAATGAAACTTTAAAAAGGCAACAGAAATCAAATATCAGAAGAGGGTCTAAAAGAAGAAAAGCCAAGTAAAGAAAAACCAGGACTAGGACAGTCCAAAGTCAGAGCTGCTTTGTCACTGTTAAATGGTCAGATCAGTTCCCTTAGATTTCTGTGACTCTTTGTCCTCTGGGAGGACAAAATGGTATCATTGTTTAAAGGTGACCTGGTATATTGAAAAAGTAAGGACAGTGCAGTCTGAAGGAAACTGCTTTACTACCTATATAACCTTGGCCAAGTTACCTAAGCTCCATCATGCTCAGTTTTTCCATCTGTAAAATGGTTTGAATAAAACTCACTTTATAGAATTATTATGAGAATTAAAAAGGACAGACATGAACTCATGGACATAGATAACAGTGTGATGATGGCTGGGAATGGAGGAGGTAAAAGGGTGTGAGGGGATAAATGATGGTGGAGGAAGACTTGACTTGAGGTGGTGAGCACACAGCATGGAGTACAGAGATGTGTTGTGGAAACAGGCACCTGTAACCTGTATAATTATGTTAATCAGCGTCGCCCCGATAAATTCAATTAAAAAATAAAAATAAAAAATAAGAAGGACAGACAGGTAAACCACTTAGCCCAGCCTAAAGGAGTGTTTTCAAAATTGAGTTTCTTCTAAGACTTGTATCAAATAATGTCAAAGTCTTAGCAAAGTACAGAGGAGGAAGATGGATTCTGGCTGGAGAGATTGGAAAGCTTCTGGAGTGGGGAAGCAATGGAAAACTGGGTTAGGTTTTGATGCAGAGATAGGAAGGATGTGAATGAAGGCGAGGGAGAGAGAAAGAACAAGGAGTGTTCTGGAACTGGAAAGCAGGAGAAACAGAGGGAAGTAAGCATAATGGACATTGGGACCACATCCAGAAGGTCTTGACTGGCATTCTAAATGATCTCTCTAGTCATTGTTCTGTAGGGATGGGGGAGACATCACAGGTATCAGAACAGGGAGTGACATGATCAGAGAAGTATTTCAGGAAGATGGCTCTGGCACAGTGTGAAAAGTATATTAGAGTGGGGACAGAGTAGAAGCAGGGAGGACTCTTGGGAGATGATGGTGGCAGTTCTCCATGTAAGAAGTAATGAAGGTCTGAGTAAGGACAGAGGGAATGGGAAGAGAAATGAGGAAGGTGTTGTGGCAGGGGCTGGCTATTATTGATCCATTGTGGGGTGAGGGACAACAAGGAGGTTCTAAGTCCAGGGGACTAAAGATCTGATGATACCATTAACAGAAAGGAAGATGGGAAAATGGGTAAAAGTGAGTTAGTATAAGATTTATTGAGTCTGGGGTATCCATAATATTTCCAAGAAAAACTGTTGAAGAGGTTTCTGGAAATGAAGGCCTATAGCTTGAGTTTGGACTAACACTCAGATTTTGGAGTCACTGACATTATAGTCCAAGTTAAAACCATAGCAGTGATTTGTCTACCAACAGTGAGAGAATTAGGTGTGGGGTAGGAGAAAGTGGGCAAGATGGCAGGAGAGGAGAAAGGCAAATGCCAGAAAATGTGTCTGTTTGGGGGCAGGAAAAGGAGACTTCAGGGAAGGTAGAGAGGCAGGGCCAAGGGAGACATTCTAGGTGACAGAACCATCAACAATGTCAAAATCAAAGAAGAGCTAAGATGAGTAACTGCTAAGAAGCCATAAGTATTGGTGACTGTAGTAACTAGAATTTACTCTCTCTCTTCTTCCAAAAAACATTTAAAGGAACTTAAAAGATTAGCACAAACCTCAAAGAGTACAGTTGAGATAAACATTTTAAGAAAACAACTTGAAAGTCAAATAGAAAGGTATATTAGGGGTCAGGTAAGTACTACAACTGAGCACTAAATTAACACTGCACTCCTTGGCACATAGAAATTTTGAGATGTGCTTTTAAGGTTCAGTTTTATCAGGGGTGGGAGACACACAGCTTAAAATGCAAAGGGTTGTGGGGTAAAGCAGTAAGGAAGGAAGTAGAAGAGCAAGTTCAGACCTCTGAGAGTGGTTTTGTGGTACAGAGGAGAAAGGAGAATGACCTTGGAATCTAGAATAGGATGCAAGTTGTGGTACTAAAGATAGAGAAAGGGTAAACAGATACCCTGGCCTCACACACAAGAGAGACAAAAGCAGCCTCTCATATACCCTATCTACAGAAATGTGTGCTTAAGGGTACGAGAAATCAGAAAAACCCATGTGAGTACACTTCACACAGAAGAGGGCCTTCTACTCGGATATGGGTGAGGACGAGGAGAAAGAACATTGCATTGGTAATGGGGAGCGGGGTGCAGCTAGAGAAAACTGCAAGGTGGGACAATTCAGGGCACATCTTAAGTGGTGAGGAGTCTGTTTCTCTTATCATATTTCATCATCTTCCTCTTGAGTTCCAATCAGTACAAAGGTGCTATAACTTCATGAATGACAAGCAGTTGGGTGGGAAGGTTTCCCTGGTGCATCATTGGGAGAATTTTTCCAGAAGAATTTCTAAAAGCAGAGGATCCCGGCAGCTATAACATAGAAGGAAGTGGAAGACCTAGGGAAAGGTACATTTTAGGTTGTACCCCTGGTCAAAGGCTACAGATTCTCTTACAGGACTCAAGACTGCTTTCCTCCTCTGTCCAACACTCTGCTCTCTGGAGGCAAAAGGTGTGGAAAGCTTTTTCTGTATTACTGACTCCCAACCTTCTAAGAGTCATAGTGTGCTTTCAGCTTTTCTTTTGACTTTATCGAACTCCCAGATGACACATGTAGAAGTATTGTCACCTTTATTGTTGTTTTTTTTTAATTTGAAAATAAAATTAAGTCATAAAGCAAAGTCATAAAGCAAAATTATTGACATTCAAAAGATTAACAATAGCCACTTATTGGAATATTTGAGAACTCTTTGATATTATTTTATTAATTGTATTTGTTTGCATTTTTAATGCTCTTGACATTAGCGTAACAGCAGCATGAGAGATACTTCTGATCTCTTTCCCTGAAATTTCAACAAATTGAACAACTCTAATGCAGTGAAGAAACCCCAGCTGGGTTCTCAGGCATGCCTGAAAGATCCATGCACCAAATGGACTAAAGGTGAGACAGGGTGAAAGGGGGGTGGAAGTTAAAACTCAATCTTGGTGGGGTTTAGAGAGGAAAGGAGACAAACTTGGAAGGATTGGATCTTTTTTCTCTGTTGGACTATGGGAAGGAGGGAAGCTTGGGCTCTTTGGATTTTGTCTGAGGAGTACAGAGAAGGAAACTCAGAGTGACTGGGTTTCCTTCTGCCAGGAGTGGTGAGACAGAGGAGCAGAGGTGGAGATAACCAAAGTGGTCAGAGCAAAAGGTCATAGCCAGTGTTCCTGCGATCTGCCTGCAGCCCACACTGGGAAGAGACAGAGAAAACTAAAGTGTAGCCCACAGCCTCCCAGATCCCAACTCCCTCACCTTGCAGTATGGAGAGTGACAGAGATAAACCCCACCACTAGCTCTCCAGAGTCACTTTCTCTCCTGAGGAAAAGAGGTGTTTCCCTTCTTCTTTTCTTCATATGTTCCCTGGATCTGTTGAAATGTGGGAAGGAATGCTCGGAAGCCTGAGGTCACCATTGCTAGAGCCACAGAGCTCTTACAACACACCCCCTCAACAACTCAGCTGTGGCCCTTCCTACATCATTGTAGCAGCAAATTCTCAGGAGACATCCCAGGAATTTCACAGAGCTAAAAGTTTCAACACAGCAACACATACTAGAAGAAACCACTCAAAGCCAAAATTTATTGTTTCTTTCCCCCTCCTTTTTTTCCTTCTTATTCTTTTTTTTTATTTTTGAATTTCATTTTATTAATTTTATATTCTTATTTTTATAGGTGCATTCTTTTACCTTTTATCTTTTTGCCTGTGATTTTTCTTCTTGTCATAATTTTAAATTTTTTATATTTTTTATTGTATTTAAAATTTTTTTTAGATTTTTTTGTTAAGATTCTTAACAATATGACTCTCAAATGTTATGAAGGAAGAAGAAATAGAATACCATGGCTACACAAGAGAGAGATTTCAGAAAGAAAATGAAAAATCTCCAGAAAAAAGTCTTAGTCACATGGAAGCCTTGATGTTAAATGATAGAGAATTAAAAATTAAAGTTCTGAAAATACTCAGTGAGATGTGAGAAGACACTAATAGACAACTTAATGAGCTCAGAAAACAAATACTTCACCAAGGAGATTAAAACTTTAAAAACAGAGATGAAGACCTGAATACATGAATTGAAGATTGAGTTAGCAAGTTTATTAATAGACCAAGAAAAATAAAAGAAAAAACGAGTGACATCAAAGACAGGCAACTTGAGATGTTACAGAGAGAAGAGAAGAGGGACTCACAAATTAAAAAAACTGAGAGTGCTCTATAAGAATTTTCTGACTCCATCAGAAAGAGCAATATAAGAATAATGGGTATATGAGAAGAAGAAGAGAAGGAGAAGGAAATGGAGAGCTTTTTCAAACAAATAATTAATGAGAATTTTCCAAACCTATGGAAAGAGTTTGAACCTCAAATCTAAGAAGCAAATAGAACGCCAAAATACCACAACCCAAACAGACATACTCCAAGGAACACCATAATAAAGTTGTCAATAATCAATGACAAATAAAGAATCCTTAAGGCAGCTAACAAAAGACCATAACATATAAAGAAAAACCCATTAGGTTATCAATGGACTCCCTAGCAGAAACTCTACAAGCCAGAAGAGAATGGACCCAAATATTCAAAGTACTGAAAGAGAAGAATTAGCAGCCAAAGATACTATATTGATCAAAGTTATCCTTCAAATATGAAGGAGAAATAAAAATCTTTTCCAGACAGACAAAAGCTGAGGGAATTTATCACCAGAAAACCTCCACTGTAGGCAATACTGAAGGGGGCTATTTGACCAGACAAAAATAACAAAACAATCAAAACTACAAGTAATATCTCCAACAAGGATAATCTGTGACAACAATAACATAAAGGGGAAGAAGATAAAGATCTGCAGTAGCAAAGGAGGATGGAGTGAAGAAGCACTCAAATGGCAAAGGACTCCTGTACATATGAACATTTTTTTTTCTTAACCTAATGGTAACCACCCATGAAAAAGCCACTACTGAAACACACAGCTTAAAAAATAAGAAATAGGGGAAAGTAGTATGGAATACCATCAAACACAAACAACTGACTGAAATGAAAAAGAGAAGAACCAAACAAGACACAGAGCTACCAGAAAGCAAAACATAATATGGCTACAGGAAATCCTTAGGTGGTAATAATTACTCTAAATGTAAATGGATTGAACTCACCAATAAAGAGGCACAGAGTAACAGATTGGATCAAAAAGCAAAACCCAAATATTTATATATACTGCCTTCCTTCAAGAGACACATATAAGCTGCAAGGACAAAAGAAGATTCAAAGTGAAAGGTTGGAAAACTATTCTTCAAGCAAATAATATACAAAGAAAAGCAAGTGTAGCCTGACAATGCTGACTTCAAGACAAAAAAGTTAACCAGAGACAAAGATGAACATTTCAAAATGATAAAGGGGACATTGTATATAAAAGACATAACACTTCTTAAAATATATGCACTGAACCAAGGAGCACAAAAAATATATAAGATATCTACTAACTAATCTAAAAATAGAAGCAAACAAAAATATGATCATACTTGGAGATTTCAACACACCATTAACAGCTTTAGATAGATTGTCCAAACAAAAAATCAATAAAGAAATATTGGCCTTAAATGATACTCTAGATGAAATTGACATAATAGACATTTGTGGGATATTTCATCCCAAAATATCAGATTATACATTTTTCTTCAGTGTGCATGGAACATTCTCCAGGATAGACCATATGTTGGGCCACAAAACTAACATCAACAAATTCAGGAAGACTGAAATTATACCAAGCATATTTTCAGATCATAAGGCTCTGAAATTAGGATTCAACTATAAAAAGGAAGTAAATGAACCCCCTGAAATGTGAAAATTAAACAACATTTTTTTTAAAAAAATGTTGGGTCAAAGAAGAAATAAAAGCAGAAATCAAAAGACAAATGAAAATGACAACACAACATGTCAAAATTTCTGGGATGCATTAAAAGCAGTAATAAGAGTGAAGTTTATACAGTGTGTCTGTAAAGTCATGGTACACTTTTGACTGGTCAAAGGAAAGCAACAAAAGATGTTAGAAATGTGAAATCTGCACCAAATAAAAGAAAAACTCTCCCAGATTCATACCTATTCAGTGCAGTTCAATGTGGGCTCATGCACAGATTTTTTAGGACTCCTTAGGTAGCTATCCTGTATAGCCTCTACAGACTTGTCACTGACTGATGGCCTACCAGAACGGGGTTTCTCCACCAAACTGCTGGTTTCCTTCAACTGCTTATCCCACTGAGTAATGTTATTCCTATATAACTTTGTTATAAATGTGCCGATATTCACGTTGCACTTTGATCATGGGTTCAAATTTAGCGAGCCACAGAATACATTGAACTTTCCTCTGAACCATCTATATCTCGACTGGCATGGCTGTGGGCTGCTCCAGTGTATACATGGTGTTATGTCATCATCTGCACATGTGCACGTGCTGCCACATCATCCTACAGAAACTGGGAGGGTTTTTCTTTTATTTGGTGCAGATTTCACATTTCTATCATCTTTTGTTGCTTTCCTGTGACCAGTCAAAAGTGCACTGCCTGACCTGTGGTGGTGCAGTGGATAAAGCGTCGACCTGGAAATGCTGAGGTCGCCGGTTCGAAACCCTAGGCTTGCCTGGTCAAGGCACATATGGGAGTTGATGCTTCCAGCTCCTCCCCCTTCTCTCTCTGTCTCTCTCTCCTCTCTCTCCCTCTCTCTCTCCTCTCTCTCTCCTCTCTAAAAATGAATAAGTAAAATAAAAAAATAAAAAAAATTAAAAAAAGAAAGTTGAGGACACAGACTTTAAAAAAAAAAAAAAAAAAAGTGCACCATGACTTTATGGACACACTGATAATTACAGGCTTCTATTAAGAAACAAGAGAGATCCCAAGTAAACAACCTAACATCACACCTTAAGGAACTAGAATAAGAAAAAGTGCAACCTAAAGTCAGCAGAAGCAAGGAAATAGTAAAAATTTAGAGCTGAATTAAATGAAATAGAGAACAAAAAAAGTATAGAATAAATTAATATAACAAAGAGCTGATTCTTTGAAAAGATCAATAAAATTGACAAACCACTGGCTAAACTCAGTAAGGAAAAAAGAGGAAGGACTCATATAAAGAAAATCCAAAATGAAAGAGGAGAAATTACCACAGACATCATAGATACACAAAAAGTCATAGTAGAATATTTTTATTTTTGTGACAAAGAGAGAGACAGAGAGAGGACAGACAGGAAGGGAGAGAGGTAAGAAAAATCAATTCTTTGTTGTGGCACCTTAGTTTTTCATTGATTGCTTTCTCATATGTGCCTTGACCAGGGGCTTACAGCAAATCAAGTGACCCCTTGCTCAAGCAGCAACCTTGGGCTCAAGTTGGTGAGCCTTGCTCAAACCAGATGAGCCCATGCTCAAGCTGGTGATCTCAGGGTTTCAAACCTGAGTCCTCTGTTCCCAGTTTGACGCTCTATCCACTGCACCACTGCCTGATCAGGCCATAGTAGAATATTATGAAAGATTATATGCCACCAAATTCAACAACCTAGAGGAAATGGATAAATTCTTAGAACTATACAATTTTTCTAGACTGAACCAAGAAGAACTGGAAACCCTAAATAGATATATAAGCAGGGAGGAAATAGAAACAACTATCAAAAACCTCCCCCAAAATAAAAGTCAAGGACCAGATGGTTACACTATTGAATTCTACCAAAGATTCAAAGAAGATTTGGTACTTATCCTTCTCAAATTCTTCTAAAATATAGAAAAAGAAGCAATACTTCTAAACACATTTTATGAGGCCAACATAACTCTCATACCAAAACCTAGCAAAGACAACACACACACACACACACACACACACACACACTCAAAAAACAACAACAAAAAAACTATAGACAAATATCTCTAATGAATTCAGATGCAAAAATCCTAAACAAAATACTAGCAAATCTAATACAACAACACATTAAAAAAATATTATGCCTGACCTGTGGTGGTGCAGTGGATAAAGCGTTGACCTGGAAATGCTGAGGTCGCTGGTTCGAAACCCTGGGCTTGCCTGGTCAAGGCACATATGGGAGTTGATGCTTCCAGCTCCTCCCCCCTTCTCTCTCTGTCTCTCTCTCCTCTCTCTCTCTCTAAAATGAATAAATAAAATTAAAATATATATTACATCACAATCGAGTGGGATTCATTCCAGGGGTACAAGGATGGTTCAGCATATGGAAATCAATCAACAACAACAAAAAGAACAAAACCATATAATCTTATCAGTAGATGCAGAAAAGGCATTTGATAAGATCCAACATCCTTTTATGTTTAAAACACTCCATTGGCCCTGGCCGGTTGGCTCAGAGGTAGAGCATCGGCCTGACGTGCAGGAGTCCTGGGTTCGATTCCTGGCCAAAGCACACAGGAGTGGCACCCATTTGCTTCTCCACCCCTTCCCCTCTCCTTCCTCTCTGTTTCTCTCTTCCCCTCCCGCAGCAAGGCTCCATTGGAGCAAAGATGGCCCGGGCACTGGGGATGGCTCTGTGGCCTCTGCCTCAGGCGCTAGAATGGCTCTGGACGCACCAGAGCGACGCCCCAGATGGGCAAAGCATCGCCCCCTGGTGGGCATGCCGGGTGGATCCCGGTTGGGCGCATGCGGGAGTCTGTCTGACTGCCTCCCCGTTTCCAGCTTCGGAAAAAAAAAAAAAAAAAAAAAATATATATATATATATATATATATATATATATATATATATGTATATATATAAAACACTCCATAAAATCGGAATATGTACAAAATACCTCAACATAATAAAGGCCATATATGAAAAACATCAGCTAATATCATACTAAATGGTGAAAAAATAAAGGCTTTTCTTCTAAAATCAGGAATGAGACAAGGCTGCCCACTCTCTCCATTGTTATTCAACGTAGTTCTGAAAGTTCTAGCCAGAATGATCAGGCAAGAGAAAAAAAAAAGGCATCCATATCATATGACCTGATCCTGTATATAGAAAACCCCAAGGACTCCACCAAAAGCTATTAGAAACAATAAACCATTACAGTAAAGTCACAGGACACAAAATCAATATATAAAAGTGTACTGCTTTTCTGCATGGCAATAATAAAACATCAGAAAATGAACTTAAAAACCAATTTCTTTTACAATAGCAAAAACAACAAAAATGAAGTATCTAGAATAAACTTAACAAAGAATGTGAAGGAACTATATACTAAAAATTACAAAACATTATTGAAAGAAATTGAAAAAGATACAATAAAATGGAAAAATATTCCATGTTCATGGATTGGAAGAATCAACATAGATAAAATAACCATAGTCCCCAAAGCAATATAAAAATTTAATACAATGCCTATCAAAATTCCAATGTCATTCTTTAAAGAAAGAGAACAAAAATTACCAGGTTTGTATGGAGCCATAAAAATCCCTGAATAGCCAAAGCAATCCTGAGGAGAAAAAAAGAAGCCAGAGGTATCACACCACTTGACTTCAAATTATACTATTGAACCACTATAATCAAAACAGTATGGTATTGGCAGAAAAACAGACATACAGACCAATGGAACAGAATTATAAGCCCAGAAATAAAATAACATATATTTGGACAAACCATCTTTGACAAAGAAGTAAAAAACACACAATGGAGAAAAGAAAGCCTCTTCAATAAATACTTTTGGGAAAATTGTAAAACAACATGCAAAAGAATAAAACTTGACTAGTTAGTCCCCCTGCACAAAGATAAATTCAAGATAAATCAAAGTCCTAAATATAAGACCTGAAACTATAAGTTACATGGAAGAAAACATAGGTACTAAGCTCATGGACCTTAGCCATAAAGAACAATTTATAAATTTAACCCCAAAGACAAGGGAAGTAAAGGCAAAATAAATGAATGGGACTATATCAAACTAAAAAGCTTCTGCACAGCAAAAAAACCCAACAACAGAACAAATAGCCTTCCAAATGGGAGATGATATTCACAAACAACAGCTCTGATAAGAGGTTAATATCCAAAATATATAAAGGAGTCACAAAACTTAGCAACAAATAAGCAAACAATCCAATTAAAAAAAGGGAGAGGACCTGAACAGACACTTCTCTCAAGAGGACATACAAATGGCCAACAGATATATGAAAAGATGCTCATCTTCACTAGCTATTCGAGAAATGAAATCAAAATTACAATGAGATATCACCTCACACCAGTTAAATTGGCTATTATCAAGACAGATAATAACAAGTGTTAGAGAGGTTGTGGAGAGAAAGGAACCCTCATTCACTGCTGGTGGAAATACAAATTAGTACAGCCATTATGGAAGAAAGTATGGTGGTTTCTCAAAAAATTAAGACTAGAATTACCATATGACCCAGCAATCTCTCGACTCAGTATCTACCCCCCCAAAACAAAAACTTTGGTACATAAAGACACATGCAGCCCCACGTTCACCGCAGCATTAGTCACAGTGGCCAAGACATGGAAACAACCAAAGTGTCCCTCGACAGAGAATTGGATAAAGAAGATGTGGTACATACATACACTCAGCCATAATAAAAGATGACATAGTGTCATTTATGACAACATGGATGGAACTTGAGAACATTCTACTGAGTGAAATAAGTAAATCAGAAAAAGCTAAGAACTGTATGATTTCGCACATAGGTGGGATATAAAACTGAGACATGTGGACATAGATAAAAGTGAAATGGTTACCAGGGGGAATGGAACTTGATGTAGGAAAGGGGACTTGAGTGAATGGGGAAGGGGGAGGGAGTGAAGGGTGTTAAAAGGGACAAATATAAGGTGATGAAAAATGATTTGGCTTTGGATGACGGGTATACAACATAATCACCAATTCAACTGCTATATATTGATAAATGTTCAACTGAAACCTATGTATTCTTATTGATCAATGTCACTGTGTTAAAGTTAATTTTCCAAATAAAATTTAAACAAAAATATTTTTTTTGATGCTCTTGGGAGAAAATATTTTAGAATGGGAACTAGAACAATTACTATTACTGCCATCTTTCAAATGAATCTCTGATCATTTTATAAAAAGAAAAGGAGTGATAGGAAACTGAGTGATAACAACTAACAATTTTTCAAGTATCTTTTATTTGCTGGGCACTTTGCATCTATTAGTATTTTTTAATCTTTAAACAACTCTTGAAGATAGGTTAAATATGAGTCCAAAGAAAGTTAAGTGACTCATTCCACATCCAGCAGGAGGGTGAGTCAGGGACATTTACCTAGAAAATCTATCTTCTTTCTATTATACCACACCAATTCCCATAGCAGAAGACAAGAAATCAGGGATGAAGCCACAACTTGGGTTTCTTCAAGTTCCTAAAATGGTTCCTACTGTGGCCCAGGTGCCTGTTGGCATGTCTATTCCTCATATATGTGCATATCCAATGGGTAATTCTGTCACCCAACAAATATATATTAGGTAGAAGAGTGGTTAGACTTGCTCTGAATTGTTCAACAGATGGACCGTGGACTAATGTATGACATTGAAAAGAGACAGATTGTGGATGAACCAAGAAGAGCTTTCAGATAGAAAATAGACCATTATATGCAGATTTGAAAGAAAAATCACAAATAGGGACATAAAATGTACCTAGAAATAAAGTTAATAATAAGAGGTAATATTATATATACCCTTGGTATATAGATGAGGCAACTGAGATACAGCATGGTAAGGTAACCTGCCCAAGATGGAGCAGGACTTTCCTCCAGTTTGTTTAAGAGTTCCTTCCAGCCTGGCCTGTTGTGGTTCAGTAGATAAAGCATTGACCTGGCATGTTAAGGTTCCTGGTTCCAAATCCTGTCTTGCCCGGGCAAGGCATATATGAATGAGGAGCAACTACTACAAGTTGATGCTTCCTGCTCTCCCCACCTCTCTATTCTCTCTCTAAAATCAATCAATAAAATCTTTAAAGAAATAAAATAAAAGTTCCTTCCAGGCAAATAAAATAGGGGAAGTGAGATGGGGCAGAGGATCTATTTCATATCAGTATATTTTTCTCCCATTTCATACCTAAATTCTAATATGCAGATAAAATGGTGAACTGGAACAAAAGGACAAATGGGCAAAGGTAACTTTTTTCATTTTTTTACAGTATTCTTTTCACCAATTTCATGGAGTATCAATGACCTAACTTATTTCATCTGGCTATTTCTTCATGACAATTTATTTACTTAATCATCTAACAAACATGTATGGACTTTCCAACATTCTAAAAAATGGTGCTAAACTCTGGAGTTATAGTGATAAGTAAAACATAGTTCATTCCCTGAAAGGGCTCCAGTTTCCACAAGAGAAAGCATATAGACAAGCCCATAAGTAATTCTCACAAATCACAGTAATAAAATATCCTAAGCAAGGTATGCATAAGCAAAGTGTTATGGGATTTGAAGAAGGGAGTAAGAAATAATTTTAATGGAGGTGAGGGATCTAAACAGACTTCATGAAAATACACACTAAAAATCTGTTTTGAAAACTGGATCAGATTTTAATAGAGACAGGAATGGAAGATCTGAGTCAAGGTCTTGGTAATTAAAAAGCAAATGGTGTGCTGGGAAGCTGAGAGTAAATATAGAGAGAGATCAATGGAGATAAGGGTGGAAAGTCATGCTGGATTTACCGTGAGCCATCTTGAATATCATGGACTTTAAACTCTAAACTCCACTTGGAGGACAAGAGGAGATTCCATAGGCTAAGAGATTTACAGATGGTTAAACAGCACCCAGATGAAAGGCATGGAAGGAAGGACAGTCAGGAGACTGCAATACCAAGAAACAGAGTGAGCATTTACACTGGGCTTGGGTGTTAGTGAGATCCATTCCGAATCTTGACTCCTCTCCTGCTAGTTCTGCAGCTGGAAATAACAGCAAATTATTCTTCTCTCTGGCCCTCAGTTTCCTTATCTGTAAACTGGTGGTGTGGGGGGGAACCCTAGCACATACCTTATAAGCTTATTGGGGAGATTAAATGAAATACTGTGTACAAATCCCTTATTAAATAATAAGTATGATGAATGATAACAAAACCAAAATTAAGAACAACTCTCTAAATCCAGTCGTCTCACCCACGCACTAGTTTCACTGGAAAACTTATTAACCACTTTGTGCTGGGTTTTGACAATCTTCCCTGTATTCTGTATACTCTGATGGAAATTTCCATCACATTTAAAGATTATGCTTTCATTTTTTCATGCTGAGCATCAGGACAGTGGCATATTTCCTGAGACGAACTTTCTCTGTGGGCTGTCTTTGAACTTCTATTCAGCAACAACCACACCATACTGCCAGGGTGATTACACAGTACTGATCCCAGGGTCTTGCCTGGGGTCCCAAATAAACTCTGGGGGAAAGGAAAAAGCAATTAACTGCTCCGGGTCTACAGGGCCAAAAGAATTGGGAGGAAGCTATCTCATGACTGTTCATGAGTTGAACTGAGACATACTAACCAAAATGCCATGCCTTCAAGAATAACAGCGACCCTCTGTGAGGTCACCCCTTGTTCAGATTTGATGTGGCTCATAAATGCACAATGCAGACTGTTACCTGTGCTTTCTTCATATGCTTTGATTATATGTTCAGTAAATAGCGTGGAGGCTGTAAAGACTTTGTTGTGAAATCAAGTAACATTAACTCATTAAGTCAATAATTCATGGACTCTTTTATCTAAAGTGGCAACATCACACCATCAATTCACAAAACAGCTACTTCTCTGAAGTGTATGTGATGATAATAATGGATTTTCTAACAATACCCTCTCAAAGCAAGGTCACTGCGCCCAGATGCTGTGGACATGGCAATATGACCTAGGTCAGCAAAACAAGCTCTATTATTGAACCTAATTATGAACTATCAAGATAATGGTCTAGACAAACTGTTTCCTAAGGAATTATTTAGAAACTGGTAAGACATTTTAATTTTAAATTTACTGTACTTGGCAATACCTGTGTTTGCTATATGGAATGGACTACAACTGGTACAAATATTTTAGAATCTTGGGCATAGTAGTGACATTGTACAAGGTTATATTGTACTTACATTTTAGGTTACTGTCTGTATAGTTTTATACCCATCTTATATACAAATAGCTATGTAGGTTTAGCTCAGATAATCAACTTTCTTAATAAAGTATGCTCTTCTGAGTACCTGTAGTCAGTCCTGCTGCAGCAGCTTTGAGTCTTAACTTGGGAACACTTCATGGCTGCCCTGCACTGGGCAATGCGTCCACATTGGCTCACCTTTGAATTAGAGCTAACATTGTGATCAAGTTCTGAAAGAAGGCACCAGAAAACCCCAATAGTTCCTGGATTATAAACCAGCAGGTTTATACAGCCTTTAGGGAGAAATCCCAATGCAAGTTAGGCAGTGATTATAAGATAAACCACCAAATCAGAAATGTCAAAGAGAGAAAAAAAATAGACCTTAAACATGAGGAAATAGAATATATCCTATTTGATGTCCTGGTAAAACTATTATGTTTATCTTACATGAACAAAGACTGCATTTTCAGGTATAACAATTAGAGCACAATCCATGAAACCAGTGTTACATGACATCAGCCCAGTATCATCATCCTTACCTACTGAATAAATTATGGTAAGGTCATTCCTGACCAGGGGTCCCCAAACTTTTTACACATGGGGCCAGTTCACTGTCCCTCAGACTGTTGGAGAGCCGGACTATAAAAAAAACTATGAACAAATCCCTATGCACACTGCACATATCTTATTTTAAAGTAAAAAAACAAAACAGGAACAAATACAATATTTAAAATAAAGAACAAGTAAATTTAAATCAACGAACTGACCAGTATTTCAATGGGAACTATGAGCCTGCTTTTGGCTAATGAGATGGTCAATGTCCATTTCCATATTTGTCACTGCTAGCCTAATAAGTGATATGACGTGCTTTCGGAGCCCTGACGTGTGCATCCCGCGTCACTGGAAGTAGTACTATACGTGAGGGACGCCGCGCTTTGAGGCGCCACCACATACAGTACTCCAGGAGCACAGGATGCGGATAAATGGCCTCAGGGGGCTACATGCGGCCCGCGGGCCGTAGTTTGGGGACCCCTGTTCCAGACCATCGCTAGTCATGTGCAATCAGGTATAAGGTGTATATCTTTCTTGCCTTTTTGGCACTTTGAAAGCAAGTCTCAGAAGTTACCTTAGAAAAAAATTTCACACATTACTTCAACAAAAAGCACTGTCAGGCAATAGAGTTTCTGCTTCCCAATTTTGGTATGCAATTTTGCATAATTTGAATTACCTTCGAAACTATTAAACTAGAAAAAGAAGCAAGTAGTGTGATAGTTGATTATATAGTCTCTGCATCAGAGTTTGTATCCTGCCTTTCCCACTTTCAGGAAAGAGCAGAGGCAAGTAGCTTTAACCTCTCTAAACCTCAATACTCTCAGCCTAAAATGATGAGAATAATAGCCCCCAATTACAGGCTAGCAGGGAAGATAAAATAAAGTAATATCCAGAAGTGTTTGGCATTTAGTAAATATAATAAATACTATAGCCCTGCTAAATAAAAATAATCATTCTTCAATATAAATTGCCTAAAATTACCATTTATGGGATTTCCCCCCTTTAAGTTCTTAAAATTGTTCTTTCTTGATCTAGATTAAGGAGCAGGATTCTTACTATAGTCATCTTCTCCCTTCAGGCTTAGCAGCTTAAACGTTATGAAGCTGGACTTTGATTAGACTGCAATCATTTGTCTTTCTTTGCTTTTATTTTGCCTCTCAGTATTTTAAATATATACATTTAACAATAAACATGTTATTGAGTAATTGGGAAAAGGGTTTAGAAGACAAAACTCTTTCTTCCCATGTGCGCGCGCGTGCGCACACACACACACACACACACACACACACACACACACACTCACAGACAAGCTCCAGATTAAGAACAATTTGAATGACAATGATTCTGCTAAATTTCATCAAGAAATATGGCCCAAAATAAATAAACTAAAAACTGAATAGTGGACATATGTAAGAGTAGACCTTATTAAAATATTTATTTGCAGAGCATATTATTTTTTTCCATCTTATGCTACAAGATTTAACAAGAAATCTTCCTCATTCCCTATGATTTTAAAAATTGATAGCAGTAAATTTGGTGTAATAAAGACATATTAATGGAACTTTCACAAGAACTCAAATAAAGACCTTACCTAGAGACTTTACCTCTGTTCAGGTCATAATGAAATGGTTTTACAGAATTAGTACAGTTACTATACATGCTATCAACCACACAGACAGTTAAATTATTACATTAAATTGTGTTGAAAGAGAGAAAAAATATCATATTAAAGTAAAATCATTTTATTTATACTTTATTCTAATTTTAAAAGGATAAAATTAACTAATGTCTGAAACTTTATTAGTGGAAATATGCTTCTTTCTATGTATGAGGTGAAATAACTTCACTGTATTCTTTTAATTCCCTGTTCTGAGTTTCAATAACAATAATAATAACTTTCACTATTAAAAATGATAATTTTCTTAATGGTTAGGGAAACTTTAACTCTGAGTAATCTTCTATGACTCAGTTGATATAAAAAGACCCAGGAGGCCCTGGCTGGTTGGCTCAGTGGTAGAGCGTCGGCCTGGCATTCAGGAGTCCCGGGTTTGATTCCTGGCCAGGGCACACAGGAGAAGTGCCCATCTGCTTCTCCACCCCTCCCCCTCTCCTTCCTCTCTGTTTCTCTCTTCCTCTCCTGCAGCCAAGGCTCCATTGGAGCAAGGTTGGCCCGGGCCCTGGGGATGGCTCTGTGGCCTCTGTCTCAGGCGCTAGAATGGGTCTGGTTGCAACAGAGCGACGCCCCAGATGGGCAAAGCATCGCCCCCTGGTGGGCGTGATGGGTGGTTCCCGGTTGGGCACATGCGAGAGTCTGTCTGACTGCCTCCCCATTTCCAACTTCAGAAAAAAATAAAAATAAAAAATAAAAAGACCCAGGATACAACAGTGTGGAGATTCCTGGGGGTTAGAAGGATGGAGGAAGGTATGGGGAATAAATAATGATGGACAAAGAGTTGACATGGCGCGGTTAATACACAATATGGTGCACAGAGATGTGTTTAGAATTGGGCATCTGAAACCTGTATAATTACATTAGCCAGTATCACCCCAATAAAATTGAAAAGAAATGACACAGGATAAAGAAAGACTTTTTCATATATGAGCATCCTCTAAATAAAGAGTTATTTTTGTTAGGAACTAATTAACCTTGCAGAATTTCATCAACAAATCTAAAATAGTGCCAGGTAATTATTAAGCACTTGCTCCTCTGAGAGAACACTGGTGATTAGATCCCCTTCTCTCGGAAGGCAACTTCTACGCTGCACTCAAACAACTAATCTGCACCATCGCTCTTGGCTGGGGTGGCAGTTGGCCACTTATAAGGGCTTCGGGATGAAGAAGATTAATTATCCTGACATGTAATTCACAAGAGCCCAGGCCCCTGAAGCCTTGAGGACGAGGCTTTGTGAGATTGATTGGTGGCGGCTTCCACACTGAGGTGTGGGTTTCTATAGTGCCATTGTCAAGTTGGCACGATGGGATGCAGCCAGAGACAGTCTGAGAACTAGAGGTGGACGACCGCCAGCTCATAGGCACAGGTCCCTTCACTGAGAATGTCTTAGTTTTCATATCCTCTGCTTCTGACTGAAGCTCTGGACTTGTTTTCTTCTGTGACTCATGAGTCATTCAGAAAGAAGTTCACATTTCTCACCAGCCGAAGCCGGTGGAGACCAGTTAGAATACTACTAATAATTATCTTTTGTAGTTGGTGCTTAAAAGCATCAGGAAAATATAAGGAGAGAGAAAGAACAAATTAATAGATTAAATATATAAAGTGCTTTATAATTTACAGAATATATATATATTATCTCAATTGAGCCTTTATCCGATGTGTTTGGTATCACTGTTTTTATTTTTAAATGTAAACTCCTGTTTCTTCTACTCCAAGTATCTCTGACACCAAATGTGCGGGTTTTCTACACCAGGCAATTCTGGAGTGAGTGCAGACCCCACAGGTCCAGCTCAGCCCCACAACTCTGTCCCACTTCAGATGATCATAAATCCTAGGTTGTCACCTGCACTTCTGACTAAACTGCTCTAAATCAGGGGTCTCATCACCCCCCTTATTCAGGTTCTGTTATTTGCTAGAATGATTTGCACAACTCAAGAAAACTCTTTACTTGCTATTACTGGTTTGTTATCAAGAATACAACTTGACAGCAGCCAAATGGAAGAGATGCTCAGTGCCAGGTATGTGGGAGGGTCCTTGGAGCTCCCATGCCCTCTTCCAGCACACCCCTCTTCCAGTACCTTGCTGTGATGACTAGCTGCAAATCTCTCTGAATCTCATTATTTAGGGTTTTCATGGAGGCTTCATTATATAGGCATGATTGATAACGTCACTGGCCATTGGAGACCTCCCAAAGGTTGGGTTGTGGGACTAAAAGTTTCAACTCTGTAGTCACTATTTGGTTGATTCTTCTGGCTACAAGTCCCCATCCTCCAAGAATCACCTGATTTATACAAACTCAAGTATGGTGTATTATGAGTAACAAGAGATACTTCTCTCACCCCTACTGCTGAGGAAGTACAAGAGTTTTAGGGGCTGTGCCAGGAACTGGGACAAAGATCAAATAAATATTTGTTATTATATCACACAAAATTCTGACTAGTGAAATGACTTGCTCAAACACATGTTGATTGGATGTAGCAAAGCCAAGCCAGAACCCAGAAATTCTGAGTACTAATCTGGTGCTGTGCTCTTTCTAAGTTATCAGATCAGAAAGGCTGGGCAGAAAACATCTAGATTGGACATAGCAAAAGTTTAAGATGATGAAAAAGAACAATGATGCAGGAAAATGAAATAAAATGGATAAGGTCTTTTTCTGCTTGACTCTATATATAATGCCTAATGATTTTCAGTCAAACACTGGTAAGTCTATCAGTGGCCATGTGACTAAATTCAGGCTGGTGATATTTGGGTAAATATAATGGGTGCCTCCTTCAGATCTTACCCATAAAATGATCGGTTGTGGTTTTACCCAGCTTTGTATTTTCTCCCTGGTAGCAGGGAAACAGTAAAAACTAGGACAGCTGCCTCAGACCCAGTTATAAACTTGGCAGAACTGACTACCAGCCCTCAATGTCCTGCCCACATTTGGACTATTATATGAGAAATAAACCATTTCTATGTTTGAAGAATCACTGTATTTTTTAAGTCTTTGTTAAAGCAGTTTAGCTTGTACCCTAACCATTATAGCAGCTGATAATATCAGCCACATCATCCACACAAGATCTTGGTCTACTATATGCCCTAAGAAACTCTACACTGGTCACTGGTCACCAGGTCTTGGTCTCTCTTCTCATGCTGCTCACCGTGGCTATTGTGTCCAGTGATCATGCTGTGCCCAATAGAAGGTCGTCATCTCTGTTATTTATCTATGAGTTTCCCATGGTCTGTTCAGTCTGACCAGTTTTAGGGAAAATGTACTTTCTTGGCTTAAGAAAGAGAAAAATAGCTACTAGGAACCATTCCTTCCCTTGCCCTCAAGCCAAGACCAGGAGGCAAAGAGCCAATCCTTCCAAGAGTTATCCTGCTTCCCACTTTCAAAACTACTTCTTTCTGAGAAGAAAGAGAAAAGAGAACAAAAGATAGAGCTTCAATAGCTACCAGCTCAAGTCAAAGGGTTATCATCCTAATGGAAATCTTTTGGCTCTTGTGACCTTCACATTGCTTCCTGCTGATCATTACAAGTGACTTTTGTCTTTCTTAGTCTTAAATTTTATTGAGTTCTATCTTATGGTTTGATATTTGCTTCTTTTTTTTCTTTTGAACTACACCAAACAGTTTTAGAAGAAATTGATATATATGAATGATATAAATTTTTAAAATGTAATTTGCATTCATCTCTTTTATACGCATATTCCACAAACTTAGTTTATGGTCAGGGTGATCTTGTAAAACTGAGGGATCAATAAACTTTGTCTCTTGCCTTTTTATTTTCTTGTATTTTTCAGTCCTTTTGAGCTCTCTTCATGTACTTTCCCTCCAGAAGATGTCTGATTTCCTTCGGTTTCCCCAATCTCTCTTGTGACTAAAAAGCACTTTTCTCAAAACTATTAAGGCCATCAAAATCAAGGAAAAGCTGAGAAACCCACAGGCCAGAAGAGACTATAGATATATGATAACCGAACGGTGTCCTGGGTGGAATACAGAAAAGCGGTATTAAGGAAAAACTGTAAAGTCCAAAAAAAAAAATGTGGGAAGTTTAGTTATTAGCAATGAGCCAATGTTTGTTTCTTAGTTGTGGCAGATATATCACAGTGATGCATGATGTTAACATCAGGGGAAACAGGTTGTGGAATATAAGAGAACACTGTAATAATTTTGCAATGTTTTTAAAAATCTAAGACTATTCTAAAGTAAAAAGCTTACTTAGAAAAATATATACTTTTAAAAACTAAAAATATGGGGTGGAGGGAGCACCTTGCAAAGCCCTTCACAGCAGGGATCTGGGGAGAAAATGTAAAGCCACCCCTGGAGCATTTCACGAAGGCAGCATTTCCTGAAATATGCTTCTCAGAATACAGTTTGCTTGACTGTTTATGATCAAATGTTCATTGTGAAATATTTGTTTCATATTATTTCTCTCTTAAAAATTCCAAACACATATTATATGTATAGATATAAAATTCATAGAACACACTGCATGTTAACTTGAAAAAGTCCTGAGAACAAGACAACTCTTTATCCAATATAGCATTTTCCACATTTATTTGACCTTGTGAACATTTTTTTCCTTAAATGATATATCACTTCCTATGGAAATAAAATGCTGAATATAGGCCCTGGCCGGTTGGCTCAGTGGTAGAGCGTCAGCCTGGCGTGCAGGAGTCCCAGGTTCAATTCCCAGCCAGGGCACACAGGAGAGGCACCCATCTGCTTCTCCACCCCTCCCTCTCTCCTTCCTCTCTGTCTTTCTCTTCCCCTCCCACAGCCAAGGCTCCATTGGAGCAAGTTGGCCCGGGCACTGGGGATGGCTCTATGGCCTCTGCCTCAGGTGCTAGAATGGCTCTGATTGCAACAGAGCAATGCCCTGGATGGGCAGAGCATCGCCCCCCTGGTAGGCATGCCGGGTAGATCCCGGTCGGGCGCATGAGGAAGTCTGTGTGACTGCTTCCCTGTTTCCAACTTCAGAAAAATACAAAAAAAAAAAATGCTGAATATACACTCTGGATAGCTGGTCCTGAGAAAGCAATCCTTAGCTTGGAAGTTTGAATGGTGCAAGATTCAGGTTGGCCTTACTCCTGTGAGGGCAGTACTTTCGTGGTATTGCTCATGTCACCCCACACTATTCCACTGAACCACAAATGTGACTCCTCAGGGAATGATCAAACTATAGGAAAATCACTAAGGTTTTATTATAGATACAAAGGATGCAAATTATACGTAGGAACACACAATGTCAGTCTCCTGACTCTGCTAATTGACTCCAACTTTAATGGTGCTAGGCTCATTATTCCCCTTTTAGTAGTGCCCAACCTCAGCATTCAGGAGCCTTTGAAACCATATGCATCTTGAATAGGTTGCAGTTTGATCACTTAAAGAAGCAAAGATCAATTGTCCAGGCTCTAGCTCTATGGGCTGGCAAACTAGACTGCAGGATGGCTGATCCTCTTACTTCAGCTGCCTTCCAACTGATACCGATTGCTGTATCCTCATCAGTCAGTCAGTGATCCACATCAATTAAAGCTGCTCGAAGGCACAGAGAGAAGTTGCTTTATTCAACTTCACTTCAGAAATATGGGAGCAGCTAAAGGGGGAAAAGGCTTTTGTGGGACTTGAACAGAATATGAAGTATGCTGATCTATGATCTGTCAATTCACTCTAAAGAGGAGTCTAATGAGCCACCTTCTGGCTTACCAGGAAAATGAATAGATTTGTGCTTTGTCTCCATTCCCCAGTCTTTCCCTTTTGGGTCACATTTACCATATTTCCCCATGTACAAGACACACCTTAATTTTGGGGCCTGAAATTTGAAAAAAAAAATGTATTACATAAAGTTATTAAACTCCAGTTTTATTCATCATAAAATTCATACAACTCCTCATCATTGTCAAAACTCTCATCCATTAGCTTGTCCTCATCTGTGTCTGATGACGAATCACTGTCTTCAATAATCAGCGTGAAAACAAGTGCTAAAAAGAGGGAAATGCAAGTAAAAACACTACAACCACTGTATAAAACGCACCCAGTTTTTAGACCCCAAATTTTTTGAAGAAGAGTTGCATTTTATACATGGGGAAATATGGTAATCAGCTTTGGGAACATTTGGAGGGGTAAGCCATCCTCCTCACCCACTTTAAGTGTTCAGGCTGCCTCTGGTTCCCAGTGCAGGGACCGTAATTTGCATTTGGAGATTTTATTATTACATAGTTTACCCAATCATATCTCATTTGACAATAAGTGAGTTAATTAAGCAATATTTACATCAAATGTTGATTGAGTCTACTTACTCTATGTCAGGCCCTGGCCTATGCCATGATATATCTGTGGACAAGATACACTCTCTGCCCTCAAGGGAGACCCAAGCTGGCTGCAAAGACAGACAAGAAAACAGATGATCACAATACAAAAGGATAGGAGCTTTGACAGAAGGAGGTTCCAGGTGTGCTGGCAGCACTGAGGGGGAACCATGACCTGGTTTGGAGTGGGGAAGGGCTGCAGGGTCTCTCAGGGAGGACTTCTTAAGAGAGGTGACATCGATCTAACAAAATACGTAGCATATGTTCTGTTCCATGACCTTACTGATATCAAAATATGGAGAGATTATATCTGATAAGGACATGTACTGAGGCATGGACTTCTTAAATGATGCAAAAGTTTGACACTATTGGGAAATTTCTATATTCTATTTTGTTTTGGTACCCAGTGGCCTTTAACCTATTTGGGAAAAATTTTTTTTATTTATTTTTTATTTTTTTTATTTTTTAATTTTTTATTTTTTGTATTTTTCTGAAGCTGGAAACGGGGAGAGACAGTCAGACAGACTCCCGCATGCGCCCGATCGGGATCCACCCGGCATGCCCACCAGGGGCGACGCTCTGCCCACCAGGCTGTGATGCTCTGCCCCTCCGGGGCGTCGCTCTGCCACGACAAGAGCCACTCCAGCGCCCAGGGCAGAGGCCAAGGAGCCATCCCCAGCGCCTGGACCATCCTTGCTCCAACGGAGCCTTGGCTGCGGGAGGGGAAGAGAGAGACAGAGAGGAAAGGGGGGGGGGTGGAGAAGCAAATGGGTGCCTCTCCCATGTGCCCTGGCCAGGAATCGAACCCGGGTCCCCCGCACGCCAGGCCGACGCTCTACCACTGAGCCAACCGGCCAGGGCCCTATTTGGGAAATATTTATGCATCATCTTGAACAAGAATCATCCGTGTGAGTATGTGTGACAAGTATGTTGAAGAAGCACAACTTCTGATATAATCAAAACACAAGCTTACTGTTTTCCTCCCCCCTTGCTCTACCTACACTTGACTTAATATGGGTAGCCTGGTGCCGCTCCCAAAAGAAACCCAGGCAGCTTCCTACCTTTGCAGTGTACTCCAAGGTAATAGAGAGATCTAGAACTCCTTTAAGTCACAAGCACTATCTCAGTTCAGAGAACTGAATATTCAGAACCATGTAATAATCAATTCTCCAAACAGAAGTCACGTGCTAGCAGTGGAACCACAGGCAGGCCGAGCACCTGAAGGCGAGGAGAGGCTGGG
Organism: Saccopteryx leptura; assembly: GCF_036850995.1. NCBI lineage: Eukaryota > Metazoa > Chordata > Mammalia > Chiroptera > Emballonuridae > Saccopteryx > Saccopteryx leptura. The sequence continues at coordinate 66,158,651 of NC_089508.1, read as the reverse complement.
TGCCCACTTGGCTTGCTTCGTCTCCAGCCCTGGCCAGTGCTATTTGCTCCCTGCCTTTGCAGACTAAGAGGTGTGGGGGGGAAGTACAGGGTAGAAGAATGTGTCCATGGTTAGGTGAAGTCTTACCTTCAGGACCATTTTGATAATTGAGACTAATTCTCCTTGGAAAGAGAAAGTGGGTTCTGTCTCTTGACCCTGGTAGATGCATATATGTTTCAGGCTGATGGCTCTATCCTCAGCATCTGTGGATCTGATGCTATGCATAAACTTTTTCTGCTAAAGCCAACTCATATAGGTGACTCTCTTGAATAACACCTAGGTCACCCCACATCTGCACCTCAGGAGACAATTCTCACACCCCACTCGCCTTGCCCTTGAGAACTCTGGGAGAGCAGTTCTAAGTGTTCCTATGAAACCTTCTTCACTCGGTAACAGGTGAGTGGACAGGCAGCCCCCTCCTGACTCCCTTACACACAAATCCCTGGGATGAGAGTAGCCAGGGACATATATGGGGCTGGGGCTTGTAGCCCAATTTTCTCTAAAGATACTGCTCAGAAAATTCTTCTCTTTTCATATTTCTCCTACCCCATTTCCTTTCCATGATGTGACTTTACTTATTTTTTATTTTTTGTTTAATCATAGTCTCTTGAGAGGTCCTAGAGACTCGAGCTGATTTTTGAAATTTCACTTGAAACTATGCATTTGAAGTCTAGTTTCACACCTTAGCATCCAAGATCCATTGTATTAGTGCCTGAGTGACATAGAGGTAGGAAGCATCTGATTTTCTCATCCTCTCATCTTGTTCCATGTGCCAAAAAGTGAGATACTTTTATTTCTGTGATGCTTAGTGTATCTCAGAGAGGAGTCAACATTACCATCTCTAGACACAATAACATACAATGGCTAACATTGTAACTAGGCTGAATAAAGCTTCCAGAATGAGACCACTAAACTAATAAAGATTTTTGGGGGATATGGGGGAGGACAGGAAGCCAAAAATACTTAATACACCTCTTTAAAAATAACATAATCTGTCTATTAATCTAAAGTTATTTTACCAAAGAATCTATAAGCTTTAAAGATGTAAGTTTTATTAACAAAAAAAACTTGAAAGCATTAAAATTAGGTGTAAAGAGAAAATTTGATTCCGTTGGAATGATCATCATTTTTGTCACTAAAGTATCTATAAAAAGATTTCCCTTTGGGCCTGACTAGGTGGTGGTGCAGTGGATAGAGTATCAGACTGGGACTCAGAGGACCCATGTTCCAGGCCCTCAGGTTGCCAGCTTGAGTGTGGGTTCACCACCTTGAGCGCAAGGTCGCTGGCTTGAGTGTGGGATCATAGACATGACCCCATGGCCGCTGGCTTGAGCCCAAAGGTCGCTGGCTTAAAACCCAAGGTTGCTGGCTTGAGCCCCAAGGTTGCTGACTTGAGCAAGGGTTCACTCGCTCTGCTGTAGCCCCTCCCCCATCAAGGCACATATGAGAAAGCAATGAATGAATAACTAAGGAGCTGCAATGAAGAATTGATGCTTCTCATCTCTCCCTTCCTATCTGTCTGTCCCTTTTGTGCTACAATGACAGGGTTAAGATTTACAGTCTAATCAACTTTCAAGTATATAATACAGTATTGTTAACAATACTCACCATGCTGTTCATTATATCCTCAGAGCTCATTCATTTTATAATTGGAATTTTACTCCCTTTGTCTAACACAGCTTCATTTGTCCCTCACCTTCTTGCCCCTGGAAACTACCATTCTACTGTCCATTTCTATTATTTTAGCTTTCTTTAATTTTAATAGGTTAAAGCATACAGTATTTGTCTTTCTCTTACTTATTTCACTTAATACAATACCCTCAAAGTCTACTGATGGTGTCAAAAGTGGCAGGATTTCCTTCTTTCTCATGACTGAATAATATTTCGTTGTTTATAAACCACATCTTCTTTATCCGTTCATTTGTTGACAGAGACTTCATCTGTTATTTCCCAATCCTGGCTAATTTGAATAATGTTGCAATTAACATGGGAGTACAGATATCTCTACAAGACCCTGTTTTAATTTTTTTTTGTCTGTATACTCAGAAGTGGGATTGCTGAATCATAAGGTAGTTATATTTTTAATTTCCTGAGGAAACTTTATGCTATTTTTCATAGAAGCTGTATGAATTTCATAAAAATATACTTTCATTTCCCTTGAGTTGATACCTTGGAGTAGAATTGCTGGACTTTATGATGATGACTATATTTAACAATTGGAGGATCTACTAGACTGTTTTACAAAGTGGCTGCCTAATTTTGCATTCCCTCCATCAAGAAATGAAGTTTCCACTTTTTCCATATTCTTGTCAACACTTGCTATTTTTTGTCTTTTTTATTACAGCCATTCTAGTGAGGGTGAAGTGATATATTATTATGGTTTTAGTTTTCAGCCCCCTAATGAAATGGCATTTCATATGCTTATGAGTCATTTGTATGCCTTCTTTGGAGAAATGTTTATTCAAATCTTTTGCCTATCTTTAGAATGGTTTATTTGCTGCCTGTTTTTATAAATAAAGTTTTATTAGAACACAGTTATGTTCATTTATTTAGTTATCTGTGGCTGCTTTTGGGCTACAATGATAGCATTGAAGAGTCACAACAGAGACCACATGTCCCACAAAACCTAAAAATTTTGCTAGCTAGCTCTTTATGGAAGAAGTCTGTCAACCCTCACCGTAAGCCCCTCCCAGTGGAAAAAACTTTCTTTTGCATTTTATTATATTCTCGCACCTTTCATATAAGAAGGCACTCAACATATCAATGTGGATTGAATAATGTGGATGTTCTCACCACAAAAAAGAGATAATGATTATGTAATATGATGGCAATATTAGTTAATGCTATGGTGGTAATCATTTTGCAATATATTAATATGTCCTATCAACACATTGTATACCTCAGACTTATACAATGTATATCAGTTATTTTTCAAGAGAGCTGGAAATAAAAAAAACATGTTCATAAAAAATCTTTTACACAAGTGTACATAGTATCATTATTAGACATACCCAAATTGGAAACGACCTAAATGACCATCAACTGGTGAATGGATAAACCAATGTGGTATATCTATGCAAAGGAATATTATTCAGCCACAGAAAGGAAGAGAGTACTGATGCATACTACAACACAGATGAACCTTGAATACATTATGCTAAGTGAAAGAAGGCAGACACAAAAGACCATATATTGTATCTTCCCATTTAGATAAAATTTCCAGAGAAACAAGTCTGTAGAGACACAATGTAAGGCTGGGGGTGGAAGGGGAAGCAATGAAAAGGACAAAGAATGACTACAACTTTCTTTGGGTATAACAAAAAGGCTCAAAATCAGATAATGGAGATGGTTACTCAACTATGTAAGTATATTAAAGACCATGGAATTATACAACTTAAATAGATGAATTTTATGGTACATAAATATCATAATATACAACAACAACAGCAATAGACAAAAAGGTGAATTTGGTTTGAGGACCATACTTTGCCTACATGGTCTACCATGTTTGTACTCTGCCCAGATCCCACTGAATCCTTTTTTTTTTTTTTTGTAAACCTTTTGTTTCCTCTCCTGCTCCCTTTCAGTGTGTGAGCAGTATACTTACAGCTTAGTTCTTTGGACTATGGTGCTCCTTTGCCCTAGAACCGTTCAGAGACAGAGGTTCCTGTGATTTTTCATCCCAGGGCAGTGCTTAACCAGTAACTGTTGAGTTGGGGATTATAGAAGGCCAGCTTTCTTGCCTCTTGATGAGATAATCTGAAACACAATTTACACTCTTGAGTTCCCCTGGGGTATTCTCCAAAGCTACCTTGCATAGGACCTTTGTAAAGATGACAGTTTTACTTGGCTTCCTCCCAACATCTGTTCCCACTCCCTCACTCTCTTTCTTAGTAATTACTTGCCTATGAGTGCTTACCTGAGGGTCAGCATCCAAGGACTTTGACAGGTGGTCAAGGAAACTCTCTCTGAAGATTAAATTTCAGCTAACATATGAAGGATGAGAAGGAGCCACTTATGTGAAAAGATAATGAGCAAATCAAATCCTTGCATTTATTTCTTAAGTGTTCTTTTTCAAACTTCATAATATGTGACTAATATCATGAATTCCAAGTTCAGACTTGTGTCCTGGTGCTTTCCAGACAGCTCTATTCACACACCGTGCGTGCACACGCACGCGCGCGCACACACACACACACACACACACACACACACACACACAATTTCATACCAGGTAGTGGTATGACCATCCACCCTTTTGTTTAAGTCAGACAACTAGGAGGTCATGTGCTTCACAACCTCTAACTGCCTATCACCCCCACCCACTCTGTTAACTATATCTACTAAATATTTTATTAGTCTTCCTATTTCAATTCACTCCAATTACTATACTACTACTACATTCTGGAACCTAATCATGTGACAAAAGGCTCCTCATCTTCCATCTTAGATTTTTTTTTTTTTTTTAAGCTTTGACTGTTTTTATTTTTATTTTTTATTTTATTTTTTTAATTTTTTATTTATTCATTTTAGAGAGAAGAGGGAGAGACAGAGAGAGAGAGAGAGGAGAGAGATAGAGAGAGAAAAGGGGGAGGAGCTGGAAGCATCAACTCCCATATGTGCCTTGACCAGGCAAGCCCAGGGTTTCGAACCGGCGACCTCAGCATTTCCAGGTTGACGCTTTATCCACTGCGCCACCACAGATTTTTGACCCTCCTGCTTCATCCTCTTATTAGTGGTAAGAACAGGGACATCTAATAAAAGGCAGATTTGGTTGTGCTCATAACTTTTCAAGAAAGGCCCAACAGCTATAAGATTAGTGTCCAAATTTATTGTAATAAAAGCTTGCTTTTGTTTCTGCTCCTATTTGTCCCTTTTCCTCAAGTCACCCTCTCCTGTTATGCACCAGAACACAAATTGAGGTAAAATGCACTACATATATTATTGTATCATAACTTTATGCCTTCCCAGCCCCGAGCACTTTCCTCTTTTTAGTAAGTGACACCTGCAGTCAGTTCTGCTACTACATGTCATATGAGTTCCTAAAAATCACTGTGTTGTACAACACTTTACAATACTAATCCCCCATAGAGACAGGAACTTTCTAAGTGACACATATAAAAAATAAGATAGAACTTTAATAGGAACAGCGCCTAGTTTACATATGTTACATAAGTTAAAAAAAACAGAAGTGCTACAATAAATATGGCACTTCACCTTGAGAAAGACCTAAAGCTCGCGTGTGGACATGAGCAGCAGCCTGTGAGCTTCTGGAATGGGTGGAAGGAGGCCTATGTGAAATCAGATGTAAAGTGCTAACACCACGTGTGGGTGGAGTGACTCTGAACACCCACTGTGAACTGAGGAAGCTTCCGACGTATGAGTTGTGTGCATGTGTTTCATTTGTTGTTTGTATGTAGCTCATTTGAGCAGAATGCAGTTTTCTGTGTTTACTTCAGTTGTTTTCAGGCATAAATAAATACTAAATTGGTATCACACTCAAATTAGTCCTTAATATATTGATCACGCTGGAACAGATTCACTTCCTTAGTGCAAGTTTTTATAGCAAAACTGATGTACTTTTTTTTTTTGAAAGAGAGAGAGCGAGACAGAGACAGACAGAAAGGGAGAGAGATGGGAAGCATCAATTCATAGTTGCAGTACTCTTCGTTGTTTATTGCTTCTCATATATGTCTTGACTGGGGGGCTCCGGCTGAGCAAGTGACCCTTCGCTCAAGCCAGTGATCTTTGAGCTCATGCCATCAGCCATGGGATCATGTATATCAGTGGTCCTCAACCTTTTTTGGGCCACGGACAGGTTTAATGTCAGAAAATATTTTCACGGACCAGCCTTTAAGGTGGGTTGGATAAATGTATCACGTGATCGAGACAAGCATCAAGAGTGAGTCTTAGACGGATGTAACAGAGGGAATCTGGTTATTTTTTTTATAAATAAAACATTGTTCAGACTTAAATATAAAGAAAACGGGCCCTGGCCGGTTTGCTCAGCGGTAGAGCGTCGGCCTGGCGTGCCGGAGTCCCGGGTTCGATTCCCAGCCAGGGCACACAGGAGAGGCTCCCATTTGCTTCTCCACCCCTCCCCCCTCCTTCCTCTCTGTCTCTCTCTTCCCCTCCCGCAGCAAGGCTCCATTGGAACAAAGACGGCCCGGGCGCTGAGGATGGCTCTGTGGCCTCTGCCTCAGGCGCTAGAATGGCTCTGGACACAACAGAGCGACGCCCCAGAGGGGCAAAGCATTGCCCCCTGGTGGGCATGGCGGGTGGATCCTGGTGGGGCACATGCGGGAGTCTGTCTGACTGCCTCCCCGTTTCCAGCTTCGGAAAAATGAAAAAAAAAATATATATATATATAAATAAAATGGAAATAATGTAAGTTATTTATTCTTTCTCTGCGGACTAGTACCAAATGGCTCACAGATCGGTACTGGTCCGCGGCCCGGGGGTTGGGGACCACTGATGTATATGATCCTGCACTCAAGTTGATGGCCTTGAGATTTCTAACCTGGGTTCTCAGCATCCCAGGTTGATGCTCACTCACTGTGCCACCACCTCGTCAGGCTATACTTATCTTCCAAAAGATAAAAGAGCGGCAGAAAATATACAAATTGGGCTAGGAGCATCTTGGAATTCCAGAAAATAAGAAAGTACTCAAAAAAAGGGGGAGAAACCTACAAAGATGATCTCAAAGGGATCTAGGAGCCAATTGAAAGCCCTTATGTCCAATGCTAAGACTGGAGCATTGTGAGCAACAAGATGGATTCAGTGGTATTGAATTAAAATCAAAGTTTAAAATAAATATTCATGAGTTCATGCTGATATAAATAAGTGGTTGAACAAATAAATAAATGGGAGAGAAGATATAAATCTATGCAGAAGAATTTCAGATAATTGCTGTAGCTACTCCATCCTCAGAAAGTGGAGCATAACTCCCCATTTCTTCCTCAAGTGTAGACTTGTGCACAGTGACTGCCTTCTGAGGAGGACAGCCTGCAAAATGCCCAGAAATCAGGGGTCCCCTTTGTGGTGGAGACACCTGACAAACAGTACCTCAGCCAGAGGCTCAGGAGGTCATAGTCAATAGGGAAAGTTATGTGGATCGTACGTACTCTTGACATGAGGTGATGAAATGACACTTGAACTGTGGTCCTTCTCTCAAAAAACACATAACTCCAGTCTCAACATGAGAAAAACATTAGGTAACTCCTAACACAGGGACATTTTATAAATGACTGGCATACTTGAAACTTTCAAAGTAATCAAAAACAAGGGAAAGTCTGAAGGAGTCAGCGGCAGGAGGAACCTAAAGAGACCTGATGTATATGTAATGTGGTGTCCCCAGTGGGATCCTGGAACTGCAAGGGAACACTCAGGAAAACTCAGAAGATCTTTATAAATTATGGACTTGACTTAGTAACATATCATTATTAGTTCATTAATTGTAACAAATGTACTAATTAATTATATTAATTAAAGGTACTAATTATGGAAAGATGTTAATAACAAGAGAAATTGGGTGCAGGATGTATGGAAACGTTTTATACTATCTGTAATTTTTTTTGTAAATCTAAAACTGTTAAAGAATAAAGTTTTTTTTCAAAAAAGAAAGTTGGAGGAAGAAGCAACACATCTTCCACAAATCCGCTTTCAGATCCCGTCCAAGCTAAGTCAGTCAGCCTATGGATTCACAGACCACTTTTGTCTTAACCCTACTCTCTCATGTTCCATCATGTGTAATTATCTATTTCCTCCCTCACTAAATCATCATCTCCTTCAAGAAAGGAATCAGGATATCTTTATTTTTATATCTCTAGTGCTTAGCGCTGCTGGTTTAATGTAAGTTGCCTACTATGTATATATCAGATTGAAACACCCTGTTGAATGTTACTTTATGTATCTACTTTGTGTAACTTATGTTTTCCCTTGTCAGATATCATTATGTCAAAGAATCAGATATGTGTTAAATATGACTGAATCTTCTTTCTTTTTTGATTCTTCAAAGTACTTTTTTTTGGTTGCGAACTAAGAGGAAAGAAAGAGAGAGAGAGAGTGAACAATTTTTTTTTTATCCTTAAACTGTCTTTCTTTCTCCTTCACTGAGTGATGGGTTTCTGATTTTGACATACTTTCATCTACCTTTTCATCTGTATTCACTTCTGTCTTCTGTAACAGCACATCAATCTAAGAAATCAAGCAGTTCTAAATAATCCATATGCCCAACATCTGAACACTTCTTCCTTGAACTGATACGTTCTGTTTCCAAGGTCTGTTAGGTGACCCTTCAGGTAGGGAAGGGAGCTCTAGAACTGTGCCGTTGGGAAAAGATCATTCTAGCTCCTCACTGGCCACAAGACCCATCTTCTGGTACATTTCTATTGTTTATTCTTAATCCAAACTTCCCTCCGGACCTAATGAGTTAACCAGACTGCCTGACCGATGGGGAGCCAGTGCTGGTTAAACATTGGTGCTCACTTTCCCATCAAAAGCAGTCAATTTCAGGTAGGTAATATTAACACCAGGACACTTTGATTTTAGAACAGCTGCAAAAAATAGGAATGCATAGTAAGATAGCTGGAAAAATAAAATAAAACAACTGGGGTACCGTAGTTTCTCTCTCATTAAACCAAAGAGACAGAAATTTCATGGTAAAGATATCATTTGATTTTAAAAAGCAATTAATTCTACATCTACACTGGATTTTGTATTCAGCAGAAAGACCAGATCATAATGAAGTTTGCCCTTAAGTATGCCTGAATCAATAATCTCCAAATGATCCCAAAGGCTGACATGACACAGAAGATTCAAGACTAAGATGAGAAGTTGGACCCAATGGCTTTTAAAATAAAGTGAGCACATACTGCAATATAGATGGTATATTAACCAATACATTTAACAAATATTAAAAAATATAAATTGCTAAACTAAAAAAATAGGTCTCTTCCAACAAGAAAAGATTTGATTCTAAAGGTTATGTTTTGAAAGTAAAACTAGACAATATAGAGCACGTAGATAAGAATATCAGCAGAGGTGACATTCAATGGAAGACAATTTTTAGATATGTGTCTAATGAAATCAGAAATCAACATGTATCTAATCATTACCCTGAAACTTTTAAAGGAACTGTGCTTAAGAGACTGGAATATGTGTTCTGGTCAATAGATAGGGGCTTTCTTAGGGAGATGATACTTGGGATGAAATATAACAGCTTTAATTGAATAGACATTATTGCTATTGGACAAAAAGCACTGTAGAGATAAAAGGATGCAAAAATGCCTCAGTACCATTCTTTCCTGATTCCATAACATAGAAACAGCCTTCTGATTATTTTGTTTGTAGGGTGCAGAAAATAGGGACACTGTGGGGAACTAGCACAAGGGGCTCTGTTCACTGGAAAGATGTTCCACACTGTAAGAAATTGGGCCTTTGGACTACAAATCAGCCACTTATGAAGTTGAATAATGCAAGTCAGACACTGAGTATATAGGTTATTGCTGATGGAACAAATTAAAATAAGCTTTTGTGCTTGAAAAGCTGAGATGAGACCTTGGATCCATGGAGAATCCATGGAAGATATAGACACATTGGAAGTTCACTCTAGATTGGCAAACCAGCCTCACTCTTGAATATTGCTGTAGTGTAGACTACCCAGCTTAATCCTCCAATAGTATCCTTATCCAAAAACACTACCTCTCTTACATATGTCTGTATTTGACTTTGGAAAACATTAACATTCTGGAGAGTATACTTTGTATCATGGTTTAACATTGTAGTAAAATTATTTTTTCATAATGACTATTATTTTATTATTAATCAAGAGAAAATGAGGAAATCAAACAGAAAATGATAGGACCAGGAGATGTTAGCTTGAAGCAAAAATTCATCCAGATAATCTATAAACCAAATAACACTGATAAAGAGTTATAGTGAAACTATCTATCTATCTGTCTTTATCTATCATCTATCTACTGAGCATGAGCATACTTTACCTAAGTACATTTACTTCAAATTATAGTTCTCAGAGTCAAATACATCAGTAACTACTAAAACAAAATATTCAAGAGACCAATATTATTTGGATAAAAGGTTATATCCTTTCTGTCATTCAGATCAGAGCCCACAACTCTGAGCTCCTAACCTCATGATAGTTATCAACATGCTACAGAGGAAAGGAATAAATCTGAAACGTGTGTGACATCACTCCTTCCAGATGCTCCCTTGATCTTTCCATGCCTACATTATTTATCAAGGAAAAGGCTCTTCGAGGACTCCAAGCAAGTTTTTTGTGTGATGATCTGGACCCTGATTCAGGAAAGAAAAAATAATGTCTTTGTTGATTCAATCGAGGATGAATGACTTGCTTTGAAATATTTCTGTCTCTGACTACTAAGATCCTCACCATCAATAAGAATTATAACCTCTGAAATGCTTTTTCCTAATGAAAAAGTACTTTCATTTTGATAATGTAGCATGTGATTAGAAAGACTCTTTAACTGACTGACTTTCTGGAGGTTTTAACATGGTTTTGAAATTTTTCTCAGAGAAGAGAGTTTACTTCATCAGAATAAAAGCTGGGTTGACCCTTACTATGTAGGTTCACGTAGTCATGCAAGTTATGAAGTTCTTGCTTTTGTTGTTGTTGGGCGGATAAAATGTATTATGCTCACTTTGTTAAAGATGGTGCTGCCCACGCAGAGGCTGTTGCCCAGGTGATATTAATGTGTGTTGGGGGCAGGCTGTGGGCAGGCAGGATCCTTGTAGCCTGGGGCTTGGTTTTAGGATTAAGCCTTTCCCACCCTTTTTGATGTGGGATGGTACAATCCCATCATGCCCCAGATAAGTGACTTTGTATTAGAGACTTCCCTATTTTGTATATTGGATTAAAGGTTTTGATTTCTACACTATAAAGTGGGGGCAGAACAGGAGCTTGCTCTTGGTTCCTGAGATTATCATTAGAGGAGAGAGCAGAGAGGAGAGCAGAGAAAGGCCACATGGAGGAGGCCTGGAAAAGCAGCCAAGATGGTGGAGTGTTGAGTGAGAAGCCAGTTCGTGCAGAGTTTGTGCAGAGAGAAGGAAGGAGATGGGGAATAGAGGAGAATAAAGTCTGGTGAGCTAGAAACCTTTGATTCTAGGAAAGTCAGATAAGTCAGTAGCTTTGTGAGCACTGAATGTGAGTAGGTTTTGGAGTCCAGTGTATGTTTTACTTGCCCGCCAGGTGCAAGCTAGGATTAAAGATGATGGCCCACCAGTTTTTGGCTCCATTGTTTCTTTACTGACTGTCCGAATCCAATGCGAACCTGCATGGGCCAGGTGGTTGTGATAGTGGCCCTGGCTACTGGCTTTACAGTTGTTCTTTTGGGCAAGGTTCCCTTAGGTATCTGCCCTGAAAACAGCCTACAGGGGAGGGTACACTGCAGATTGCAAGCAATTATTATATTAGCTCCTGTAAAACCAGTAGCCATGGCCACCATCAGAGCCGCCTGGCCCATGCAGGTTCGCATTAGATTCAGACAGATGGTAATGAAACGACAGAGCCACAAACTGGTGGGCTATTATCTTTAATCCTAGCTTGCACCCGGCAGGCAAGTAAAAACACACACTGGTTCCAAAACCCACTCATTCAATACTCACAAAGCCACTGACTTATCCGAGTTTCCTGGAATCAAACGTTTCTAGCTCACTAGCCTCATTCTCCTTTGTTCCCCATCTCCTTCTCTCTACACAAACTCTGCACTAACTGGCTTCTCCTTCAACACTCCGCCATCTTGGCTGCTTAACCTGGCCTTCTCCATGTGGCCTCTCTCTGCTCTCCTCTCTACTCTCTCCTCTAATGCTAATCTCAGGAACCGAGAGAGCAAGCTCCAGTCTGCCCCACTTTATAGAGCAGAAATCAAAACCTTTAATCCAATATACAAAATAGGGAAGTCTCTAATACAAAGTCCCTTATCTGAGGCATGATGGGATTGCACCACTCCACATCAAAAAGGGTGGGAAAGGCTTAGTCCTAAAACCAAGCCCCAGGCTACAAGGATCCTGCCTGCCCACAGCCTGCCCCCAACACACATGAATACAATCATGCCCATCCCAAGCAATCACCTGGGAGACCGGCTTCCATGTGGGCAGTGCAATCTTTAACAAAGTGAGCATAATATATTTTATCTGCCCAACAGCTCCCAAACCTAGAATTTTTATTATGCTCTGGTTGCTCTGTATGACTTTATATGAGTTATCTACCTCTGTCATCCCCACAACCCTACAAACATTATCCTTATTTCATAAGGGAGGAAATTGAGTCTTTGAGAGGTTCAGCGATTTATCCAAAGCCTCCTAGCTAACTAATGATGGGGCGGAGATTTGAACTGAGGTTAATTAGAATCCAAAATGACCTTTGGCCAATGGGCTGTGTCTACTTCTAGTGCTTTCTGTAATGTAATAGGAGCCTTTAGAGACCTGGGAAACTTGTTTTGCTTCTCTAAGAATTTTCATTTCTCCTTCTCTGACTTGACCCACTTTCTCTGTGAAACTGACCAAATTAGGAATGTACAGTTTTATTTATTTTTATTTTTTTAGATTATTTATTTATTTATTCATTATAGAGAGGGAAGAGAGAGAGAGAGAGTAAAGGTAGGGAGGAGCAGGAAGCATCAACTCCCATATGTGCCTTGACCAGGCAAGCCCAGGGTTTTGAACCGGCAACCTCAGCGTTTCCAGGATGACGCTTTATCCACTGCACCACCAAGGGTCAGGCAGGAGTGTACAGTTTTATAAAATTTGTATCTTTCCTATATCAAAGTGTACCTAGAAATGACAAGTACCTAACAAACAGGGGCGAATATTTTTGTAACATACTGTATTGCATCAAACTAAGATGCATAGATTTTGAGAGGCACCGCTATTTTATATATGTTAAAAAAGAGAAAAGGCTGCCAATTAAGTTGACATTGTTTTCTTATCACTTAGAATTTTTATTTCAGAATTCTTTAATAGGCTTAAGCACGACTAAAATTTTTTATAGTTTATCATTCATATGTACATGAAAAAGAAAAATATTTTTTAAAAAGGTTGTGAGATTTCTAAAACTTTTTTCCTTTAGAGTCTTACTCTTCTCAATTTCTTTTTTACTTAGTCTGCTTTTCTGCACAGTATCATCCTTCATGCCATCAATGCCAAGTGCATGAAGGTGTACTGCTTCTGAGAAATCCATAAATAAACTAAAAACTCTTTGTTCTGGGCTCTTAGGCTGTCTTTGCAATTATGTAGAGCTAGCCTGGCTTTGGGAATAATTGCAAAACACATCTGATTTACCCTCTTTTCCACCACATAACCATTTGATTTTTTAGAAGTTAAAGCGGTCTTCACTATTGTGCGCTAGTTTTTCTTCCCAATCCCGGTATCTGTTCTGTAAGATTTGATGCTAATGTTTTTAGGTTCTTTTGAGCATGCAAGCCAGTGTATCTGAAATTTGAGCGTTCATCAGGATCGTCTGGACGACTTGTTAAAACACAGCCTCTTCCCTGGATGGTTAGTTCAGTCGGTTAGAGTGTTGTCCTGAAACACCAAGTTTGCCGTTTCGATGATCCCAGTTGGGTAATGTATAGGAAGCAACCAAGGAATGCGCAACTAAGTAAAACAACAAATTAATGCTTTTCTCTCTCTCTCCCTTCCTCTGTCTCTCTAAAAGCAACTAAAAAACCCCCTACCAACTGCTGGATCAGATTTTTTGCTTCAGCTCACTTGGGTGGGGCCTATCATTTGCATTTCTAACAGATTCCAGGTGCTGCTGTTGCTGGTGCTGGTGCTGCTGGTGGGGAAGGCACACACGTTTAGAATCATTGGTATCAGCAATCTTAACCGAACCACTGCCATGCCGACAGCCATTGTGAGACTTCATTGATTTTTAAGTCAATCTGATTTCAGAAATACTAAAACTTAAAAAAAAATACATATTTTTAAATTGGTAAAATATGATAAATCCCATTTTTCTTTTAGCTTGAACTATTGTTGGGCAGATAAAATATATTATGCTCACTTTGTTAAAGATGGCGACTGCCCATGTGGAGGCCGTCACCCAGGTGATATTAATGTGTTGGGGGCGGGCTGTGGGCAGGCAGGATCCTTGTAGCCTGGGGCTTGGTTTTAGGACTAAGCCTTTCCCACCCTTTTTGATGTGGAGTGGTACAATCCTGTCATGACTCAGATAAGTGACTTTGTAGTAGAGACTTTCCCATTTTGTATATTGGATTAAAGGTTTTGATTTCTACACTATAAAATGGGGGCAGAACAGGAGCTTGCTCTCTTGGTTCCTGAGATTAACATTAGAACAGAGAGAAGAGAGAGCAGAGAACAGAGAAAGGCCACGTGGAGGAGGCCTGGAGAAGCAGCCAAGATGGCGGAATGTTGAGTGAGAAGCCAGTTTGTGCAGAGTTTTTGCAGGGAGAAGGAAGGAGACGGGGAACAGAGATGAATGAGACTGGTGATCTAGAAACGTTTGATTCTAGGAAACTCGGGTAAGTCAGTAGCTTTGTGAGCACTGAATGTGAGTGGGTTTTGGAGCCCAGTGTGTGTTTTTACTTGCCCGCCAGGTGCAAGCTAGAATTAAAGATGATGGCCCACCAGTTTTTGGCTCCATTGTTTCTTTACTGACTGTCTGAATCCAATGCGAACCTGCATGGGCAAGGCGCCTGTGATGGTAGCCGTGGCTCCTGGCCTTACAACTATAATATTTTCTTTTAACTTGAGCTATAATATTTTCATTCCACTTGATTGTCAATTGACTTGTATGTAACCTAGTCATTCATTCGTAATATTCTCTACTTGTTTCAGAGACAAACTGAAATGGCCTCTGTGATTTTTCTTCCTCCTAATATCTTATGCAAGAAAATTTTATGTAAATATATGATTTAACTATGTTTATATAAACCGACATAAGCTGCTCCTGATAGAGAACTCACTGCTTCATGATGGAGCCCTTTTTGCTTCTGCTGTATATAAGAAGACCCTGAGGATCAAATGATCAGACAACATTATGATATAATCTAATAAAGAGCCCAAAATGAGGCATGACTATACCTGGACATCATATACTTCTGTCATTCTGAGAAAACACATGAAAAATACTTCTATTCAGTCTGAAAATTGGGAACAGTCGTGTTTGTCTTAAGTAACTTTTTTTTTGCTGTTGTTCCTTATGGATAAATTTGTGATTGATTGTGTTCTCCTTTTTTTCCTTTTGTTCCCTGGTAGCTCAGAGTCAAGTTTCTTGCCAGCTTTTAGCAACTATGTAGACTGTTTTCTCTCTTTGCTCCTGGATGCCGGTGCCGCTCAGATGTTTACTCTCTACCCTCAGGCCAAGCTGCTCACTACTTCACAGACACCAGTGCCCCAGAGTGAGACTAAGGATTTCTCACCAGGACTCAAACAATCAATCTCATCCTCAAAGAAAGACTGCAGTCACTTTTTCCATCTGAGCCTGAGACCTACATAGAGGGCAATCTTGGGGAGCAGCATATGACTCCTGGGATGCCAGGTGTGGGGGGTGCATTCTGTTCACAAACATGAGCTGTTTCTAACCCAATGCTCTTTCCTGACCACCAAGCTATACATAACGGAGATTGTGTTTTACATTTAAAATGCCACCAACTCAGTTCTTAGATGGAGCAAATTACAGTACCAATCAGAACCTGTTCTGCCGAAAGCTGCACATGTGTGCATTGAAATGAATTGAACAGAGGAGCCTTTCTCCGATAGACTGACCACTCAGATAACTGTGATGAAAATGTTAATATATATAATGTCAGGAATGCAGTTTCACACAAGGGACAACCAGGACATCAGTTATGCCTATCACAACAATACTTAGAAAAGACAATCCAGGTCAACTTTGCTTCTTAGTACTTTTTTCTCATTTTCCTTGACTGTTATGGAAACAACAACAATAACAACAACAGGGTCTATCTCATTTGTTCATTTCTTTGAGTAGGAAGTTGCTTTATTTTTAAAGTTACAAGCAATCTTGAAAATAAAAACACTAATCACCACTGGCCAGCACATTTGATAGTGGTAAAGAAATCCAATGAATGCATTCAAATTTTAGTTCAGAAACAAAGAGTGGTGTTTACAGTATTTGTCCCTTTATCTGAGAGCCCTGGGCTGTCCCACTACTCAAGACGCAATACAAAATGGGTGGATTGTCTGTACTTAATTGAAGAAAAAATAGTAACCTATGGCCTGATCTGCTATAGGTGACATTTGCCCTGTTCACTAGGGAACGAATCTTTCAAAGGGTTTCAAGAAATAGCTGCCAACAGCCCTAATTTAATAGCTGCACTGAATTGGGGGGGGGGGGGCTCCAGACACGGAGCCATTTGTGGGAAATAAAATCCAGCCAAAGGAGGAGGCTGATGTGTACCTGTGGCCCAGGATCCCTGGCATTAGAGAACTCAGTGTGTCCAGCCTGTCTTTGTCTAAGGCAGGTATCAGCCTAATTACTCATCTATAGGCCAGCAGATGGTTTCCCAGTTGAGTCATCTTATTCTCCAGCGATTTTCAACATTTTTCATCTCATGGCACACATAAATTGATTACTATAATTCTGCAGCACACCAAAAAATATATGTACTTTTTTGCTGATCTGACAAAATAAATAGGTATACTTTTGATTCATTCACACCGGACAGCTATTGTTGTGTTGGTTGCTGTCACTTTCTTATTTGACAATCTAAGGTATAAGAGGTCAGTAGCCTTGACTAAATAGTCAGGTATTGCATATTTTAAAAATTCTTGTGGCACACCAGTTGAAAATTGCTAGCCAAAGCCATATTTTCCTCCCCTGCAATAACTTTAATACTAGGGCAAGTAAACAATGACTAAATAAAACCAGGCATCACTCATCTCCATGCCTTTTACTGTTATCCTAAAATCACAGAGGGCTGAGTTTCCCGACCAACTGAAATGATCTCCAGATTATAAGAGAAGACATTTATTTCCCAGTGTACTTCAGAGCTCACCTTCAGAACTGCCACTTTTATTATTGTCCCATTCAGAATTTAAAAATAGTACTGTTCTGCCTGGAAATGCAAGGCAAACTCAAGGAATAACTCAGAAAATATCCACTGTATTTTCTTTGTACAACACAAATGCTTGAAAGTGTTTTCTTCTGCAGCCACATAGAGGAATTAAAATTCTCCCTCTAGATAGGAAGCACATTTCCAGATATGCTTCCTGATTGGCTGGCTTGGGTTGGTTTCACTCATACTTGCCTAATAACACTTTCAACTATAAAATAATTATTTTAATCCATATTCCTTTCTGCAAACAAGTTGTTGGGGCAAGGCTTTGGGAGGAGTGAGAGAAATTTAAGGGCAAAATAAATATAATCATGATATGACAGGCAAAGGCAGATACCCCCGGGCCTGGGGATGTGGGTTCCATTTCCAGCTCTGTCACTCATTTCTTGGCAGTTTGCTTCACCTCCCTGGGCCTCCGTTTCTTCATTTGCTACATGAAGGGCTTGAACCAAATGAGCTATCAGGTTCTACTGGCTCTGACATTTCACATCTTTATGGGAGATGAACAATCCTATAAAAGCAGATGTTGATTATAACTGGGCATTCCCATCAACACAAAAATATGTTTTCATGAGTGAAACTGAGAAAGCAAGTAACTAAGCCCAGAGTGGTTGCAGAGCCCTGGGGAAGTGGCCATCTCAGTAGTCAGGCAGCTGGACTCTAGGGGATCACCCTGCCTCAGACCAGCAAGGGAGCTCAGTGGGGAAGGACCTCACTGGGAGCAGCAGCTCAGGCAGTTTGTGAGCAAGTCAGGGCCAAAGAGACAACAGGTCTGTACAGGGAAAGACACACACACACACACACACACACACACACACTCCACACACACACACACACACCACACACACACACCACACATACACACACACCACACACACACACACACCACACACACCACACACACACACACCACACACACCACACATGGCAACATTTCAGGGAGACTTCTTTTCATGTAGCTCATGCTTGGAAACCAACCCTATTGCTCTCCCAGAACAGATGTTTTCCTCTCCTTCAATAATTAGGAAAGCAGTTTGCTGGTTTATATTGTTTATTTCTTTATTTCCAGTTGCCACACCCCACTTCAAGCCTATATTTATTAAATTGACTTTGTAACTGGTGAGGAATCATACCCAGTGAATTTTTAATTAGCCTAGACACCTCCTTGTTGGGTTAGAAAGGCAAAGCTTAGGGAAAAACCTGCACTGTAAGGTCTCATGTCCATACTCGCTGTTCCCTTGGATAGAAGGGCTCACCTAAGAGTCATCTTTATCCTCTCTCACCAAACTCCCATGCACCATATTTGTCCCAATCTCTCTTCTCCCATTCTTCCATTATTCTGAAAGCTCATTCACATGCTTTTTTTTTTTTTTTAATTTCTTCTTCTTTTCCCATCTGTTCATATCCAGAAACATTTCTTTAATTTTTCTTTTTCTTTTTGAAACATCACTAACAGTTACAACATTTTTTTTCAGGAGCTTTATATACACATGGTCATGCATGCATGTTTGTCTTTGCAAATGTTGAGTTAAATTAAATAATCAATTTACTTGTGCAGTGAGGGAGGTGATGAGCATCCTTTGCTGTCTCCCTCAACGGAATTTCCTCTCCCTCCTCTCCAGTTCAGTCCCCTAGACCTCAGAATTAATCCTCTGTTTCTTGAACAGGTATTTCACAAAAATGAATATCCAGATAGCTAATATAAAAATGCACATTGATTAACTTTATTAACTATAAAGGAAATATAAACTAAAACTTCAGTGTGCTAGCTGTATTACCCATCAGAATGGCTAACATTGGAAGGATTGACGATAACAGATTATATCATGTTAGCAAGTTGATGGAGAAAAATGAAACTCTCATCCAGTGCTTAGAAAGAGTGTAAAGAGGTAAAAATTACTTTGAGAAACTGTTCGGTAGTATCTATTTACATGTGTATAACAATTAACCAGAGCTCTGCACAAAATGAATGAACCTCACAGACATAACATTGAATGAAAAAAGCCAGGCAAAAATGAGTGCACACTATTAGTTCATTCATATGAGTTAGGTAGAAGACTAATCTAAGGTGGCAAGAGTCAGAAGAGGGATTACCTTTCCAGGGGAGAGCTGGTTATTGACTGTGAAGAAACACAAGGAGCTTTATACAAAATGTTGAAAATATTCTCCATCTTGATCAGAATCATAGATGAGTGTATTCAGATGTTAATGTTCATCCGGCTACATACTTAAAGATGGTGTATTCCATTTATTATTGTGGTATGATACATTAGTAATGGAAAAAAGGGGAAAAAATAGGTTGCTGCAGGCAGTGAATGCAGCAGGGCCTGATTATTTTACTTGGTATGTATTATGTATTCTCTAATCAAGTGCTACAGACTTGTATTAACAGCAATCTTTAAATGCACAGGATATTACCTTCTAACAACTCTACTCCTTCTGATATCTTACGGACCATATCTGTAAGATTGGAAGACACTTAAGGAAAATCTAGATTGAAATAGCTGCTCTATACATAAAGACATGCCTTTAGTTTGAGCACTCAACTAGATACCTGAGAGAATCTTCCTGAACAATTCAACATCAGGCTGGCATCTGCTCCATAATTGTGAGCACACTGGCTTCACTTACAATGAGAGAAAAATTATTAAAAGGGAGAGCATCACATAGTGAACATCATTCAGTCAAATAAAACACTTACTGTTACAGTAGTGTTCTGGTAGCTGAGATGATTCAATAGCATATGATCCTATTCTCAAGATGCTTATACTCATTGGTTGTGAGAAGCATTGGGCACGGAGTTTAGTATCAATTTAAGAAGAGAAGGTAAGAGTTAAGAGGGAGGCATAAAATATTGCACGAGCGTTAACTGGGAAAATGGGAGAAGGCTTTCAGGATGTGTAACATTCTACCTGAGCCTTGAGGGATGGGAAGGGATTTCACAGACGTAACTGAGAAAGTGGGAGGGGAGGAGGACACATTCTCATAGAAGGGAAACAAAGCCAAGTTTGACATGACCACCCTTCAACTACTCTCAGTTGGAGAGTCCCATCTCATGTAATGGCTCGTTTGTGATGACAAGTGCTGTAGACTGAACCTGGAGGCTGCCTTCCCACCAGCAGCCATCTGACCTCACTGCTTCTGCTTCAGACGTTGATATATGAGAGTCTGTGACACTGGCAGTGACGGGTGCTCCGTAATGTCACTTTAAGACCTATAACGGATTAGTGAAAAGGAGAGCTTTGAACATGGACCCCTAGCACCTCGGCAGCACTTAAGAGCCCTCACTCCTCTGACTTGGAGATAACTTACTGGAAGGGCAAGCATGGGCTTAATTTATTGCCAAACTGGTTTCAAAGTGAGAGCAAAAACAGACTTTAGCATTTGTTTTTTTCTAATTTACCATGAGGTTGAAGTCTATATCTCTTGCAATAAGAAATCACTCTTATGGACAACTGGGGTGAGACTCTCATCCTGTGTCACATTTTATGGGCTCAGAAACGTGAGAAGAAGAGTAGGTCTTTAACCTTATCTTTTTTGACTGAAAAGATATTTGATCTTTTGTCAGTCTCATAGCAAAGGCTCCCACATTTATTTTCCCATTTTCAAAACATATCATGAAACTTCACATGGATAAAGGCTCCCCTGAGTTATATAGGATGGTTGCTTAATTTATCTCCCAGACAGTGATACTTTTTGACAGAGTGGTGGTGCTCAACTTGGATGAAATGTCAGGACATAGGCATAATGTGAGAACATCACAGGAACATCAAGAAATATGGGCATCCTAATTATTACAGAGTCAAAAATTTGAAAATGCAAGTATATTTTCAAATAGTGACTTAAAATAAGCATGAGATTTGGAAATTACTCTTGAAAATCGGCAACTTTTAAGCACAATAGTTCTGCACGGTTATTGAAGAGGAGGGGACAAGTTTCATCTCTCACATTATATTTCATTGAAGAGTTAAAATCTCATTTCCCAAACTTGGCATATTTTAGTATCTTTGTGACAGTGAAATATGGGTGAAGCTCTGAAACTGATTTCTAGTGCTTTTCCTTTGCTCCCTGAAAGAGAGGTTCTATCAATCAGCATGCTTTGCATCACCATGAGGCCTGGTGGGGAGGTGAAAACGCAGGTCATCGCATCCAAAGGATTTTCTTTTTTTCTTTGTATTTTTCTGAAGCTGGAAACGGGGAGAGACAGTCAGACAGACTCCCGCATGCGCCCAACCGGGATCCACCCAGGACGCCCACCAGGGGCGACGCTCTGCCCCTGTGGGGCGTTGCTCTGCCACGACCAGAGCCACTCTAGCGCCTGGGGCAGAGGCCAAGGAGCCATCCCCAGCGCCCAGGCCATCTTTGCTCCAATGGAGCCTTGGCTGCGGGAGGGGAAGAGAGAGACAGAGAGGAAGGAGGGGGGGTGGAGAAGCAAATGGGCACTTCTCCTATGTGCCCTGGCCAGGAATCAAACCCGGGTTCCCCACACGCCAGGTCGACGCTCTACTGCTGAGCCAACCGGCCAGGGCCCAAAGGATTTTCTAATAAAAAATTCATCATTAGATATTTGGAATAATGGATGTTTTACTAAATTTAATGTTACCTGTTGTATCAGAACCGTGTATTCTATGCTTTAGTTATTATTCTTATTTTTTTTAAATGCACTTTCATTGTGAATGCATTCACCAGTTGACAACACAAATGAGCTGACACACACGTGTGTGTATTGGTTGTGATAAGCAGGTGGATCACTGTGGATCACTGTAGATCACTCTGTATCCACAATGCTGTGAACCTGAGCCCAAACTTCACTGATTATCTGACCTCCATAAGCCCCTGCTCTGATTGGTGTCTCTCAGATTGGCATCTTGAGCCTCCAGGAATTAGTGTCATTTCAGAGCTATTATCCAGTAATCCCCTTCCTCAATGCACAGTCATTCTGGTAAATGGCCACAGCTCCTTTGGAGAAGACTGAGGGGAAGATACACAGTATAAATTGTTGGTGTAATAGGGTGCTTCCTCTCCCGCATTCAAAGGGCTTTGGATCTGTGAACTGCCCCAATCTTGAGAATTTGTAACACTCTATTGTGGAAATTAAACCAGACTTCCTGTTTACCTGACTTTCCACTTACCCCAATCAAGTAAGGCTTCAATTATTTGCTTATTTTAATTCTAAGGACACCATAATCAACAAGCCAACACTGATCTCTGTGGCTTAATTATTTTGATTATTGCTTTGACTCGGTTGCCCTTTATGGTAACCATGCTCACATAGACTTTGATGGTTAAGTGACACCACTTGGCCTCTGCCAGCCAGAAACTCATCCCCACTTAATTCAAGGATTCCAGATTGATGGTAGCATTTCCCACTATCTTTTCTCACTTACAGAGAAAAACAGCACAGAGCTCTTCAAAGATAATGGGGTTCCTTTCATAAATGGAATCCTCACAGTTTTAATAAAGAAAGTATACTCTGAAACTTTTCAGAGCACAGAGTGTGCAGATGAGGAAAGTTCTTATATCACGATTCCACTCTAGCATTCTAATCTGCTTCAACTTTCAGGTACCCTTTAAAATCAATGTCCCAAAATTATACCTTGAAAAACTAATTAAAGAAGAGAAAAATAGATTAAAGTCAGTAAAAGGAAGAAAGTAAATAAATACTAACAAATACTTAAATAGCAATAGTAAATAATAAAAATAATACATATTTAAATAAATAAATGAAATTGGAAATAAAACCGATTGAGAAAAATCAACAAAGGAGTATTATGCTGCTGCTAAAATGAATTCAGACTCTCATTATACACTATAATGAGAATATCTTTAAAATATATTGGTAGATGAAATAAATTAAGGTGAAAATGTGGATATATTATGTCATCATTTATTTAAGAAAAAGGGTTTTATTGAAATATACATGCATAGAGGTATTTTCTAATATTGTGCAAGACCTGGATAGTTCTTACTTGACATTTAACAAACCTATGAGGTATACTAATAAGCTGTGGTGAGGTTTTAACATTCTGCTTTTAACAGATAAAGATAAGTTGAATTGCAGAGATATCAAGTTAAGTATCTTTGGCTTTTAGATCTGAAAACTTCACCTCACTCTGGCCTTCTCATGGTGGTTGAGGGAATGTCTCCAGTTTAAGTCAGCCTCTCTCTTTTTTCTTCAATTTCTAGCTGTTTTTTTGTACTTTGGTTTTGCAATTGTGATGGATTTGCTGACAATTGAATGGCTGGAGAGATAAGGGTTTCAACAATATAAAATTGTATGCAAATCTCCAAGTACACGAATGATGATTGATAGAAACTGTTCTAATATGTGAATTAGCTGTAAATATATTTTTATGATTCAGTTTAGGTTGGATGATCTAACTTTAAAGTTAATGAGGCATTAACTTCACTGCTATTTTTTTCAAACTACAAAAATACATAATCATATATAAAAATAAAATGAATCAGGTGATGATAGCTGTTTTATGAGTGGTATTTTTTAACATCATTATTGCCATTGTAAACTCAAGCAAAATGAATTGGTCATTTCAGCAAAATCCCCAGTAAGCAATAGTGTCCATTACAGAGGTAAAGCTCACACTATGGTAGGTGTGTTTACTGCTGCTCAAGTGGAGCACAAGGCTGTATAGTTATCTTTCCAGATTAAGAAGAGCTCTTCTGAGTTGAATTTTCTGATTTGGCTGTTCAGTATTAACTCATACAGGAAACTGAAAAGATTGCTTTTAAGATTCACAAGGTTTCGGCTTTGGACGGTTGGCTCAGTAATAGAGCATTGGCCAGGTGTGTGGATGTCCTGGGTTCAATTCCTGGTCAGGGCACATAAGAGAAGTGACCATATGCTTCTTCACTCCACCTTCTACCTTCTTTCTCTCTCTCTCTCTTTCTTTCTCTCTCTCTCTCCCCTACTCCCACAACCATGGCTTAATTGGCTTAAGCAAGTTGGCTCTCCAGAGCTGAAGATGGCTCCATGGCCTTGCCTCAGATGTTAAAAATAGCTTAGTTGCTGAGCAAGGGAGCATAGCCCCAGATTGGCAGAGCATTGCCCCATTAGGGGGCTTGCCAGATGGATCTCAATCGGGGCACATGCGGGAGACTGTCTCTGCCTCCCTAGCTTTCACTGACACTGATTTCAATACTTTGGGATAAATATCCAGAAGAAGTGGGATTGGTGGATCATAAGGTAATTCTAACTATAATTTTTTGAGGACCCTCCATATTGTTTTACAGTGGCTTTACTGTTTTGCATTCCCATCGACAGTGTACAATAGTTCTAATTTTCTCACAGCCTTGTCAACACTTGTTGTCTTTTGTTTTTTGATAATAGTCATCTTAACAGGTGTGAGGTGATAGTTCATTGTGGTTTTAACTTACATTTCCCTGTTGATGAGTGGCATTGATTGTATTGTGGTGAACTGAGCTGTGTTCCAATCAGATTTTATCAGTGGGAGATAACCAGGCTTACCACACTGACCTGATATCCTCATTCCAGCCAAAAGGAAAGGAACTTAAAATGTAGTTAACCTTTGCAGCTTTATTAATATTTTCCATTCAGCTCTTTTATATTGGAATCCTTACTCATAAGTTGTAACTACTAATTATTGTTTTGTTTTGTTTTTTTCTCAGAAGGAGTTCTCTGAACAAGGTAAAACTTCAAGCTAGAGGGATAAAACTCAGAAAAAAACCTAAAAAATTGCTAAGGAAAAATCTCTAAGGGAGGGAGAGAGTTAGGGGGAGGGGGAGGGGCACAGAGAACTAGATAGAGGGTGGCGGAGGACAATCTGACTTTGGGCGAGGGGTATGCAACATAATTTAATGACAAAATAACCTAGACATGTTTTCTTTGAATATATGTACCCTGATTTATTAATGTCATCCCATTACCATTAATAAAAATTTATTAAAAAAAAAAAGAAAAATCTCTAAGAACATTCAGGACTTCTTGGGTATTGAAATAATTCTTATTAAGTTAGACTTTTAGTTAGACTGTGAGCTAAAAAAAAAGTGTATCTAAGAAAAATCTAACAGAACAAATTTCAGAAATATTTTTGGACATTGTACATGTTGGAAGTGGCATCTCTGTTATCGTTATAGTTAAGACAATGATGTGATTAAAGCCAAGTAAACAAAAAAGTAATAAAAGAGAAGGGTGCTAATGAATAAAGATTTTGTATAACTGGTGGAGGGAGCTATGCCTTGGTGAATCTAATACTGTATGCAGCCAGAGTTGAAAAACCACTGCTTGTAATCTCAAACTGTGACTTGAGAACAGCGGTTCTAAAACTTTCACTTGCAGATCAGAATCACCTGGAGGGCTTGTTAAACTACAAACTGCCCCATTCCAGAGTTTCTGTCTCAGCAACTCTTGGATAGGGGTTATTCTTGTACTTCCAACAGGCTTCGAGTTAATGTTAATGCTACTGGTCTGGGTCCCACATGTTGAGGACCTAAGGTATTCATATTCCTGTCTTCTTCTAGACTGCAAGTCCTGTAAAAGATAGGGAACCTGTCTTGACCAATTAGTAGCATAATGAATGGGTTATACTAATCACTTGTACCATAGTTTAGCACATTAAATTTCAGATACAAATCAGTATTGTGTGAGTTTGAAGATGGCAAACCACAAGTTCCAAAGGTTGATGATTTCTGTGATGACTTTCACCTGAAGTTTCTAGACCTGCAAAGCCAGACCAGAGTTGTCATCACTCCTATCAAAGTTTTCAGGGTAAATCTTATTGTTCAAGGACTCAGCTCATCTGTCTTCATGAATTGCACTATACTCCAAATTTTTAATATATCAGAGATACCTCTCTTGGCACCAGTTTTTTGTTTTATTTTATTTTATTTTTCCAGAACCCATGGTAGGCAAATTTTCATATTAGATTTTTCTTAATCAGTTGGAACATGGTGTTTTACAACAGTTCTTGATCTGTGGATGGAAAATGATTATCCCAATCTAAAAAATAAAATTATGCAGCCTAATGGATATCATACAAGTTTCTGCTTTCCTTTCACCAGGTTCAATAAACACATTGTTGGGAGTTAACTGGGATTTTTCTTCATTTAGCAAAGTGTTACTGACCATGCGGCATCTGCGTCCTCCACTCAGAGAACACATGGATGAGCAGGATGCAGCCCTGGTCCTCTAGAGACCCGCAGGCCACCAAGCCTAAGGCCGCCGGTGAGGGCAGAGGGGGTTAGCACTCCCATGTGGTAGAGGGCAGCGTGAAGGGGAGGCCAGTGGGCAGGGTCGGGGTGAGTGGGGAGCCAACCATTAGAGAGGAGAGAGTTTTAGCCTTTATTTAGGCTGCTTTTAAGAAAGAAAAACATAAAAAGAGGCTTCATAGGACCCAAATGATGCACAAGTCTTATTTCAGAAATACAGGGAACAAACAGGATTTTTTCATAAAATTTAACTATTGTTATAAGATGGTAAAAAGTGAGACTTTGTGATCCTCAAGAATTCTGTTGGTTGGTCGGTCCATGTCTGTATCCCTTCCACTCTAACCATCATGCAGACCCACTCCACACATACTCCCCTCCCCCCACATATGTGCAAACACAGATCCATCAAACCTTCTGTAATTTTTTTCAAGTGGATCCTTTGTTTGCTCTGCTGTGTATGTCCAGTGTCGGCCACTCTGACTCCTCGGTAGACATTAAGGATAAGGAAGCAATTACACTCTTGAAAATACACATTTATGGACATTTTACATGTTCATTTAAACCCTTTCCCCTAGCAAGTCTTGCCTGTGGCTGCTTCAAAATAGGGAGGCCATTTTAAAGCCATTATTGCGTGTGTGTATGTGTGTGTGTGTGCGCGCGCGCTCGTGTGTGCACAATTGTAGTTTCAGAAAGCACTTATGCATTTAGAGTTCTTTCTTATCTTTGCTTTCTGTTAAAACAAACAAGGATTATGATACTTGATCTTTAAGTGTGGGACATTACTCAACCCCCCCAAATATAACTCCTTGGGTTTTCATGGCTTACAGAGAATACATTCTCTTGTAAAACAATTTTTTTCAAACTTCATTGATTTTTAGATGGGCTTGTGGTTAGGGTGTGCACGCTGATTTCTATTCAGGAATACCTCTGGAGTTCTCTTTAGATAGGCAGTGTGCTTGTCTTTCTACAAAATGACGGTAACATAATTTTAATTTAAACGGGATTTTTACAAACCTATTGAGCTTGTTTTAGATTTTATTTTTCTGAATCAATTTTAATCTTAAATGCAAGACATGCGTTTTCAGGCTGAATATTTTACTTTGCAGACCATTTGCTCATTAGAAACTATTCTTAAGAAAAAGCAATTTTTTTTTTTTTGCTTCTCTGTGACTGTAGAAATTACCATTTGTTTGTTTTTATTTCTTCCTTTTTTTTAATTTTGGTACATCTGTAGTATCTTTGTAGAGGTCTGATTTGGGTTTGGCTTTTATTTCCAACAGCATTCCACTTAAAAAAAAATAGAAGAGCTGTTCATTTACTCTTTGAACAAAAGCATGGACTAGCCATATGCATAGCCTAAAATGTTAATTCAACTCAAGAAGAACAAGATGTGAGAAGAGACAAAAATATCAGATGAGCAGAGACATTGTCTCACACATTCTGTCTGGAGCAGCACAGTGTCTTAGGATTCCTGCATCTCTATCCACACGGGTGTAGTGAGGATTACATTAATAAATATACGTAAAGCAATTGGAAGAGTGCCTGACCCTGTTAGTGCTCAATAATGGTTAGCTAGTATTACTATAATCTGAAGAAAATAAAACATAGAATCACAAACAGTATTTATACCCAGTGTTTGGTGGTTGAGGAATCTGGTCAAGGATAAGTCCTCAATTTTAAGTTTATTTTAAATGCCTCATTTCCTTTCTAGATTGAGGACAATATATTTTCCACATGGCAAACGAAACAGCTTCTCCTTGTCCTAAGGGCCCACCCTGTTAAGAAGATAGCAGCCTCGAAGGCACACACAAGACAAATAATACTAATAATACTACTAATAAAATTCTTGCTTGATGCATCCTTTCTTAAGTCCAGGTGTGTTGTGAACTGGTCACTGGTTCACCAGTCAGAGGGTCCTGGTTTTGGGGCTACATAAGCAGCCCTCTCTCCAACAGTATGACTCTTTACTAATTGGAATGAGAACTTAATCTCTCTCACACTGAACCCAGCTGAGTCTCTGAGAGCAATGATGTATTTAAAAGATCTCTGGCCATCCAGGGCATATGGCACTAACCGGATTTAGCTCATTAGCAAATCCACAAGGCCCTGCTGACACTGCACCCAGAATAAAATACATGAGGCCAGCCCGTGCCCTGTGGGCACCTACAGCATGACTACATAATAAAAAGGCATTTATTAATAATCTAATTGGTCACACAATACAAAGGAAGGCAACAAGAAGTCAAATGCTGTCATTTGTTGTGACTAGAGAGGCATAATTAAAATAAGTGTCATGTGATTAACCTTTGAAAAATTAATCTGGTATGAAAAAAGGCTCAAAAACATGGAAGATAAGCTCTTAAGGATGATTTAATACAGCAGGCTGCTATTGTATGCGCTTGGATCAAAATCCAAGGATTTATGGAATGCTAGTCATTGATAGCAAAATGCGATTAGCAAATTTAGCAAGGAAGTTTCTATTATTAAAGATAATAATAGGCCACAGAGAGGCAGGGAACATCGTGGTAAAGAGCATAGGATTTTAGGTGTCATCGGTTTGGTTCAAGTTCGGGTTCCTCCATTTAGCACATAGGTATCCTTGAGCAATTTTCTCAGCCTTTTAGTAACTCAGTTTCCACATCTGTAAAATGGGGATAATCATATGTATCTCATGTGATTTTGGTGATGGTTAAATAAGATCATATAGGTAAAGCTCTCTCAGTAGAGAGTTAGACGCATTGTAAGCGCTCAAAAAAATCTTTAGCGAAAATAAGTATTTGTAAAGCCTTTGTTATGCAAAAAGAAGCTTGCTCTGCACGGAAAACACATAACATACACTCAGTGCTGTGATCTATGAGGCTCCAATGTTGGTCAATGGAGTTTTTTGGTTTTTTTTTTGTTTGTTTTGTTTTTGCATCTTTCTGAAGCTGGAAACGGGGAGAGACAGTCAGACAGACTCCCGCATGCGCCTGACCGGGATCCACCCTGCACGCCCACCAGGGGCCACGCTCTGCCCACCAGGGGGCGATGCTCTGCCCCTCCGGGGCATCGCTCTGCCGTGACCAGAGCCACTCTAGCACCTGAGGCAGAGGCCAAGGAGCCATCCCCAGCGCCCGGGCCATCTTTGCTCCAATGGAGCCTTGGCTGCAGGAGGGGAAGAGAGAGACAGAGAGGAAGGAGGGGGGGGGTGGAGAAGCAAATGGGTGCTTCTCCTATGTGCCCTGGCTGGGAATCGAACCCAGGTCCCCCGCACACCAGGCTGACGCTCTACCCTGAGCCAACCGGCCAGGGCTCAATGGAGTTTTTTGCAGGTCTTGCTGGCAGTGATCTCATCTTGTGATTCAATGCCAAGGGTGAGGAATGTTATGGGTGATGGCAGAACAAATTTCCTGAAGGTTCTGGAATACCATTTTTATATTTTGGTCTAGCCTTAGAATGCTCAACACATTGAGTCCGGGGTCCAGGCAATAATAAACTAGCCGGAAGGTGGTGGGCGCTGTGGAGAACAGGACAGCAATACCCACCAGTGGAAGCAACTGGCACTCATGATGCCCACTTTTGCTACCTAGAAATGCAAGTCCGGTGTTACAAGATATTTCCAGTTTTACAAGGAATGTTAGAAATACTGAATTTCATGGGAAGTGCTCTGTAAGGCCAGTGGCTGTTACCATGGCCATGCAGGGTCCCATTGGATTTGGGCAGACGGTAAAAGTACTGTGGAGCCAGAAAATACTTGGCCATCCCATTTATTAAAGTCTTTGTAACAGAGGATGAGCAAACAGGCAGGGAAGACAGCTTCCTTTTCTCCCTCGGGACTCACCCAGACTTATAGGCCCCTACCAGCCTCAGCAGACCCCAGCCAAACAGGCTGGGTGGAAATTTCAGGGCTCCCAAACTCCTCAGCACTCCCTCTCTCTTTCTACACACTAGCCAAATGGGCTGGGGCAAAATACCCCTTCTCCAGCAAACAATCACCCATCCCCATGGAGGCAGGCAGTCTGCCATTTGCAATCTGCTGCCCTGAGGGACAGCACCCACAGCCTTACATAGCCTATACGCACACGGCGCTGTCCTGCGCCAATGCAAAATACAAGCGAGCAAACCTAACATGTATGAAACACACTGGTTTTCCCAACATGCTCCATTTAAAAAAAACACTCTGTTGCCCCACCCAGCCCTTCATCCAGGGTTGGGACTAGGGGCAAGATAAGTGAGGCATTCATCACAGGTGCTAAGTTTAAGAAAAGGGCCCCCAAATTCAAATGTAACCTAGTTAACTAAGCTCTAACACAATATTTTAAAACTCAAAATTAAAGCAAAAAATTCTGATGAAATTATCAAAATCATAAATTAAGACATGGTAAGTATTTGCCTCAGGCTCGAGCCTAGCTCCGCATGACTCTGCCCTCAGTCTCCGGTTTGCAGCCCCTGTCTGGACTTGAGCATGTCACAGCCACCCACTGCCAGGCCAATTACCAGCTCTGCATTGGAGCAATTCATGGGACAACCAAGAGATCGCCCCAACTAAACTTATTGTATAAATTATTATTTAGTGTTAAAGATCTACTCAATTGCATCTGCATTCAACAAAATTTCACTAATAATCAACTAAGGAAGAATAATGAAAAGTCACAATCTGCTTGTTAATAAAAGCATTGTATTACTTTCTAATAGCTAACAAAATGGCTTTAAATGGATGGCCCACTTTTATGAAGAGAAGAGATTTATAAATAGGCAGTAGAACAGGCATTGAGTCAAAAATCCTCCTTGAAGCCATATGCAATATATTTTTTTTTTAGACCAAGTTTTGTTTTTTTTTAATTTATTTTTTACAGAGACAGAGAGTGAGTCAGAGAGAGGGATAGACAGGGACAGACAGACAGGAACGGAGAGAGATGAGAAGCATCAATCATTAGTTTTTCATTGCACGTTGCAACACCTTAGTTGTTCATTGATTGCTTTCTCATATGTGCCTTGACCGCAGGCCTTCAGCAGACTGAGTAACCCCTTGCTGGAGCCAGCGACCTTGGGTTCACGCTGGTGGGCTTTTGCTCAAACCAGATGAGCCCACGCTCAAGCTGGTGACCTCGGGGTCTCGAACCTGGGTCTTCCGCATCCCAGTCCGACGCTCTATCCACTGCACCACCACCTGGTCAGGCCATATGCAATATTTTGAGAGTATTTCTTTTCTCATTTTTCATAAGACCCTTATAAAGCCCAGAACCCCCAAAAGATAAAAAAATATTGCAATAGAGCATGAGGGTGAGAAACACAGGCTTTGAAACCAGTCAGACTTGGATTTGATTCCTCTTTCCTGCCTTGACACCTTAAACAAGTCAAGCAATCTCTTAGTTTTCTTGTCCTTATAACAGGACTATTATATAGGTTTGTTGTAAAGACTAATGTCAATAATGTCGTGTTATCTGATTCCCGGTCTGGCATCAGATGCTTAGCATCTAGCTGTTGTTAATATCAGGTAGAATATTCAAACCATCTCCCTCCAACATCCTTAAAATTACATGATTATATCTAAGTTAAATATGTCCTTATGCTATTAATTTGCTTAGTTCATCTTTTCTTCAAAAAAACAGCACAAAATTCAGCTTCAATTTGGGTGGACTTGCCACAAATCTTAAATTTAGTGGGCCTAAATTAGGAAAATTTAACTGTACTTGATAGAGCAAGTTTTCCCCCTTTTAAATTAAAAAGAAAGAAAAAGCATAGTGGTTAAAACAATAAACTGTAAAAGTAAATGGCTGTAGTCTTATTGCACATTTTGAGAGGAGAGTGACTACCGATCAGTGAGCAGACTACAGGGGCACACGGGGTGCGGCCCAGGATCCCCAGCGGGGGAATTCCACTTGAGCAGCCAGGTTTTCTGATGTCAGGTTCTGCAATAACATGGTTGCCTCTGAAAGGAGAAACAGAGTCATAACTCAGTAGCTCTGTGTTCAAATCTCATTCCCACTACCCATTTGCAGAATGACTTAGGGCAAGTTCAATTAACTTATCTGAGCCTTAGTTGCGCCCCTCATAAATTATTTCCCAGAGGTCTTTTCACTGGAGCTCTGTCATGTGCATTTAAGAAAAATGTGAAACTTGTATAGCTTTGCTCTCCTCTGTAATACATCTTTATTTTATGTTCCTTTTCCTCTCAACTGTTCTTCTAAGAAGTAGCTAGAATTTCTCACTTAATCAGGAAGCCATTTTTTATCATCATGAAAGTGTAAAAATTCTATCAGTTAGAATTGGATATTTATGTCAGGTTCATCTGATTGGAACTTAACTTTTTTTCATTAATATGGAGAAATGTCACCCTTTTAGCTAATGAAACACATCCATAAGAGAGCTGTATTTTTAAAGGCATATCGTCAGAAATAGCCACATGCAAATTGCCTTTCAGAGTACCCTCAAATTCCTCCTCAGCCCTCTCTCTTCTCTCTGGGTATAGCCTCTATCTGACTGACAACAGAGTTTTACTGGAGGAGGCAGTGGTTTATTATGGAAAAAAAAATTCCCATTGCTTCCCCATTTGAAGAAAATATGCCTGTATTAGCCTTTCACTTAGGCATATTTTCAGGGCAGTATAAAACCATTCATTTAAAATGTTCAATGCCATAGATGACAACCTATCATCCGCCTTGGAGAAAAGCAGAGGATTTGTCAAAATATTTGAAGCCAGTTTATTTTGAGGCTCTTAAGGCCCCACTAGCGGTTTTCTCTGCTGCTCTCCTTCCAAATGTGTGATCAGAAGGTGTCTAAGTAAAGGGGTTTTAAAACATCTATCTGGGTAGTAAAGCCCATCTCTTTTTCCTCTTGGCAGCATCTTCAAGAAGACTTTGCAGAAGAAAACAGCAGTCTTCAAAAGGAATCACTGAACAGGTCAGACCTCTAGAGCTGCCTGCCCTCTGAGCTTTACAGCACAGAGCTGGCTGGTTTCACAGTGTAACCTGAGCCGTGGCCACAGGGCCTCAGACTCCTGGAGGAATTGGTTTTTCAGCCTCTCTGGTTCTCTTCCTCCCCATTTCCTTTCTTTTTTTCCCTCTCTCTCTCCGTTCCTTCTCTTTATCCCTTGCTTCCTTTCCTTTGAATCCTGCCTATCTTGTAATTTATTTTTAAAATTTTATTTATGGTCTGGTATTTTCAAGTACAGTATTAGACACTGGGCATACAAATAAATGCCCCTGTTTTTCATGCATTAAATAACCCAACAATGGGATGCTCTGTCATAGAACTTAAAGGTGAGGTGATCACGTCTGCTTACCTGGGTCAGGGAAGAGGAGAGGACTTTGCAGTGGCTTGTAAAAAAGAGCAATTATGAGCTCACCTGGCCAGTCTGGAAGGAGGAGGACATTCCAGGCAGAGGAGGCAAGAGGTACATGAGCAGGGCACATGGCAGTACCCATGTGCCATTGTTCACTAGAGTCAACTTAAACAGGGGTAGAGAGGAAGCTGACCAGGGACAGGTAAGCTAGGAAGGATGTTGTTGCCAGGTCAGGGAAGACCACTCAGATTGATTTGACAGACAGGTATGGGTTAGCTGCTGTCCTTGGTGCTCAGAATATAGTCCACACTCTCATGAAGCTTTTATGATTTGGTAGAAACATAGGCAATAAAAAAGTAAATAAAGCCTGATATGTTGGATCTCGATAAATGCTATTAAGAAAATAGAACAGGGCAACAGGATTAAATAGTGCAGAGAACACTGGGGGCATCCTCCTGCTATAGGGCAGGCAGAGAAATCCTCTCTAAAGAGGTGGCATCATAAAAAAAGAAGATGCATTTTTTCAGACTTAGTACTTTGGAGGAGAGACCTGGACATCTGTGTGATTTGATGTGCAGCTGGTGTAGAGCAGCCTTATGCAGGAAGGTGGCCTGGCCGGATGTGTGTCTTGGAGCGTCTGCTCACAGTGAGAAACACTCACGGCACAGGGAATGCAGGGTGGAAGCATTAGGCTGGATGCAGGGAGGACTATTGGAGACCACTAGGTAGTGATTGGTACTGGTGGGTGGAATTATATCTATGGGCCTGTGTTTGGAGAGGCAGAATAAACTTGGGCTGAACTGGCATCAAAGGAGCTAAAAAATGAGGATCAAAAGAAGTGGAGGTAAGAACCACAACGAGCTGTGACCACATAGTCTTGACCAGCCAGCCACCACCTTGGGACAGCTTCACCAGAAAACGCTCACCCAAGAGATAGAATTCATTTTAGCTTTCAAACTAAAATACTCTAATCCACTGTTCAGCAAACGTTACCTATGAAAGGTCATATAGTAAATATTTTAGAATTTGTGGGTCCTAGAGCCTCTGTTACAGCTATTCAATTCTGCTGCTCTGGCTCAAGAGTGGCTATAAACAATACGTATTCAAATAAAACTTTATTATAAACACAGGCAGCTGGCCCGTTGGCCCATGGGTGGTAGTTTCTCATCCTCTGCTCTAGTCTGTCCAGGAGATTCTGTGGATTGTGTCCTTAGGTGCGAATAAAAGGAGCTCAATGAGTATTTCTGTAGGTATGTATACATATTACAATAGATTTTACTTCCTTATTTTTATTAAGCAGCATATTTAGACTTCGTTTCTAGCTCTGCCGGTCCTGGTTTTATGCTCTGCTGGTTCCTAAAATTATCAACCCCTGCAGTCACACAGGGTTACAGTATAGCACATTGTGAGAGCACTCACAGGCATCAGAAGGCCGGGGTTTCAAGTTCATCTACCTTCCTGTGTGACTTTACCTCTCAGAGCCTCAGCTTCCTCTTTAATAAATGGAGAGCATTGGACTAGATGACTTTTAAGGCCTTGTCTGGCACTAATACTCTAATTCTGTGTGCTTTCTTTTACTACATTAGCTAAAATGTTCATGTTATTTGATAAATAGGGGTCCAAAGAGAAGAAGAGGAGTCAACCAGATGAGAAATGACCCAGGTCAGAACGAGGGGCTTGGCAGGGTGGATGGTAGACGACAGCATGCAGATGACGGACGTTCAGAGTATGATGCCAAACACACTATTAAAATTAAATGAATGAGTGACATTGTCAATATGAATGACAGTTAGATTGATGTGAATGCCACTCGTTGGCAAAGAGTAGTAGGTGATCCTGAAACCTTGAGTCTGAAGGACAAAAGCCGTTCCCATGTTCAGATGGAATGAAGGGTGGGGAATAGATGGGTGCAGACCCCACAGTGGTGGCTTAGAAGGAAATTATAAAGTCAGGGCTGGAGGAATCTGGCTGAGGATCTTTTAAATACGGGCACATTCAATACCTGAAATTGACTTCTAATTCCCCTACTCAGTTCTGGCTGGTGTATAACTTTCAGAGAAATAGTCTCCAACACATAGCTTTTACCCTGTTATTTAACTACTCAAGTAGCTGTGGCTGTCTATCACCTGTCACCTTGCACTAACATGCGAGACTGCTGATAATCTAGCCCACTGAACTCTTAGGTCCTTTGGTTTCCTAATGCCTCTTTACAAATGCTATACTCTGCACCATGGCATCTCACTGACCCCTGAGCACATGTGGGCTTTTTGTACCTGCATGCCTACCTTGAATTATGCACTTTCCTTACCTGGAATATACTGTCTCCCTTTTCTTTATGTGTCTGAATTCCCTTAGCCCTTTGAGACTTACTATTCCTCTGAACTTTCTATGCCGCATGTCCATAGTATCTTTGTTCTTACCCAACATCAAAACCTCATTCTTATGGCTACTTATTTGGTATTTATCACCAGCCACCTGATGCAGGAAGCCCACACTGATTGTGTGTCTCCTTTATATAAATGTGTAGTCTGTGAGCTGGGCATCTTTGAGAATTTTGGTTCTACTTCCCATTTGGGATGACAAGGTAGGAACCAGCTGACCGGAGAAAAGGTTTGGAAAGGAAAGAACTAACATTGCTGAGCACTTAATGTGTGTGTCAGTGCTATTTGACACCTCAGAAACATTATTTCATTTTACAACAACTCTTCAAAGTTGGTTGTATAATCCCCACTTTTACAGGTGAGAAAACTGGTTCAGAATAATTAAGTGACTTTGCCAAGATCACAGTGCAACTAAGTGGTGGTTCTGGAGTTGATAGGAATGTGTAAGACTAAAGCCACTTGTTGTGACTAAAGGAAGAAAATACCACAACAGAGTTTTGAAGACAGGCAGGCCCCACCTTACTCTGAAGATTAAATGTAAAGATTCCTAATTATACCTGACACAAAGTAGGTGGTTAATAAATTGTGGTATTATTATTAAATCAAATTGAGAGGATATAGTTTTTCTATTTCCTCTTTGAATGTCCCATATTATTTATCAAAGACATTAATTGTTTGTTCTATAATTGAAATAGAGCTATTTGAACTACATTTTGCCAGGCAATTGGTTTGATTTCTTCCTTTTTCTAAACTGGATGGGTATACTGTCTCTATGTTCTCATGCAACAGGAGACAAAATTCAAGAGTCACAGAATATGGGCTGTCACAGATTACCTGTAATAATTGCTTTGAGTAAGGGCTGTGCTTATATTCATAACTGCCACTGCTAGCACATAACAGGTACTCAATAAAAATGCTGTTGAATGAATGATTGTGTTTAGAAAGTGTCATCAGGCATCCTAACATCACATTGAGTACTCTTGTTCCAATGACTCTCCTGGATATGGAATACATTCCAGTTGTTCTTACACTGGTTGATCATCAGAATGTTTTATTTATTTGTTTGTTTATTTATTTAAGCAAAGATTTTCTATATCCATGGAAAATCTGATTTGTTGACTCTGAATGTTTAAGAAGCACCCAGGAAGTTCTTACTGATTGGGTTTGGAGATACCATATATTTACACCCAGAAACCCTGCCACATACACTCTCTTCAAATGATGAGGCACTCAATGGCTGTGAGTTCAATTTTCTTGAGGTTGACCAACCACGGGTAGCAATATCACTGTTTCTTCCATCTCACGCTGATCACAAGCCTCCTGAAGACAATGCCCATTAGAAAAGAGACATTCACTATTACTTGGGCCTACTTGATGCTAGAAAAGCAAAAGAAAGAGAAGACAAAGGAAAGAAGATAAAAGATGAGGGACCCTGGGCCACCTTGTCAAAGAAGGCCACTGGCATCGCTGAGCCCTGGTTATGAGGACACCTTGAATCTACCTTTCCTGGTCTAAGACTGGAAACAATCTTCCTGGACACAGGTCAAACATCTAACATGCTTTGAGGTCACCTTTATCCCTCTTATCACAACTTTCCATACCTTGCCCTTTGACCTCTCTGCTATTGGAAGCTCTCTTGGACCTCCTAACATCCCCTAAACTGTCCGATGCCAGACTTAAGGGCAGCTCTTAGAGATGTCAGGATGCCAAATACCACTCTTTGTGAGACAAGTCAGGGTGTTAAAGGGGTGGGTGGCAGGCAGGGTACCTGAAACGAGGACTGCATAGCCAGGGGTGGGAACAAACCAGCCCCTTACCTGTGCCAGGCTCTCCGGCTGCAGTTCTGCCCTTGTTTCCTGAGTCTGAGAAGCTGGTCTTCTTTAGACAGGCACTCTCACACCCTCAGCAAGTCGTCACCCTGAGTCATTTCTTTTTGTTCTAGTTTGTGTGAAATATCAACCTAGATGGGTCACCAAAACAAATGAAATACATTAACTTCCTAAAAATATATCATACAAATAATTGTAAATTCTTTTTGACAGCTTAGTTCCTTGAGAATGCAAAGAAGATATGAAGAAGCACTAGCAATATCAGTAAAAATTTGGGTAGTTATATTATTACTTAGGATAAAAATATTCTAATTAAAGATGTTAGCAGTATTAAAATACAATATTAATAAAGATAAGCAACACATTGTTTTACATAATTTAAAAATTCCCACAGCAGTAGCAGTTTTGATTTTCTTTCTTTTCTCTTTCTTTCTTCCTTCCTTTCTTTTTTTCATTCTCTTTCTTTCTTTCTTTCTTTCTTTCTTTCTTTCTTTCTTTCTTTCTTTCTTTCTTTCTTTCTTTCTTTCTTTCTCTTTCTTTCTTTCTTTCTTTCTTTCTTTCTTTCTTTCTTTCTTTCTTTCTTTCTTTCTTTCTTTCTTTCTTTCTTTCTTTCTTTCTTTCTTTCTTTCTTTCTTTCTTTCTTTCTGTTAGTTTTTGCCTTATGACATAAATAGAGAATAATGGATGGTTATTTTTTGTGGCAAAATATACATTAAAAAATTTACCATTTTTATTATTTTTAAGTGTAGAGTTCAGTGGTATTGAATAGATTATTTTCTTTTTTATTTTTTGTGTGCAGTCTCTTGCCTATATTACCTTTGCTAATTTTAACTTACTTTAGATAGATATTCAAAGATATTCAGATGTCTTGACATCATGTAGATACCAACCTTTGATCAAGCTTCAAAATGTGCCAGTTACTGTACTAAGGGTTTCGTGTATGTCTTGTCTCATCTATTTCTTTCTTCCTCTGAGAAAAGACTATTTTTATGTCTTTTTATTTTTATGTCCCATTTTACAGATGGAAAACTGAAGAGGTTGCATGTTTGTTCGAAGTCACATACCTAGCAAAAGGGGAATGACAGTAGAAGTTTTGTTTACTATAAAGGTCGGATGCTAAAACAATATCCGCTGCATCTCTGGGTCTGGATACCGCAGTTTGGTCTACTTTGCTGAGGACAAAATTAATGCACCTCCTACATCTGTGTTTATGCCTCTCAAATTCTGTTTCTGTGAAAAAAAAAGCCTAAATCAATAGAACAGAGTAGACTATACTTAACAGTTTGTATTCAGTCTCCCCAAAGTCTTTGAGTAACTATCACAACACAATGTATCTAGTAATGAGGTAGAACCACCCTTACTTAATGCAAAAGTGTAAGCATAAATTTTCATATGTGTACAAAAGAGGGATGAGCATCCATTGATCACTGTATGTTGTAGCTAGAGCTCAGTCTCCATGGCCAGAGAGTCTGAGTACAGATCCCGACTCACACCTTTATAGTTGCCATTTTACCTCTCTTGGCCTCAGTTTTCTAATCTGTACAAGGGGAACACCTACCTCTTATGATTATAATGATTAACTAAAGTGCCTGGTACAGCTCTAAATCTGAATGGATTCTAGTTATGATTAATCATTCATTTGGCAAATATTTATTGAATTCATCCTGTGTGCCAGGCAGAGGGCAGACATGGACCTAGATCTTCCTACTCTCAAAACAGAAAACAACGATGAACAAGTTCTGTCATTGAGAATATTATAATGACTTCTACAAAAAGGAAAAACAGAGGAGAATGAGTGGGTGGAAGCAGGGGAGAGAAAGATCCAGGGAGTAGGTGGCTTGCTTTTGGCTAGTACCTACTGCATTTTAATACTAAGCAAAACAAACTTTGCTGACTATTTTGTCCAAAACACTATTTTAAAATAAAAAAATTTAAAAAAAAAAAAATATATATATATCTTCCTTAACTAATTTGTAAACAAATAGCACTAACCACCAGAGAAAGAGAGAACACAGAGGTTTTTAATGATTGAGAGGAGAGGTTAAGTCACCACCCACACCCCCACCCCTGCCATTGGTAGTGTTCTGTGCTGCGGAGAATTCACCATTATCTTAGGGTCTTGGAGAGCTGTTCGGTATGAACTGAATCTGACATTCTGAGCTGGTTTCCTAAGTCAATATCACCATTGAAAGGAAGCCATTGATCAACCAAGTGAAGCTGCTAAAAATGGATTCCAGCCTGGGGAAAATTCACTGGGGAAGCTGTGAATGTGGCTGGTTACCTTGGCAAGGCTGGGTCCTTTGTAATTCGACTGGGAGAGAGCTGGGCTGTGGGCCAAACCCTTCACAATGGTAACCTGGCTCACCAGGCTCCAGATCTCTGGCACCCACCTGGGGCAGACCAAAGGGCAAAGGGCAGGAGGAAGAATTGACCGAGATACGGTCTGAAAAGGCTCAGTGGCCATCCACACACTCGGGCTAATTCCAGCCTCCCCAGAAGCATATCATAATGAGGAACTAGTGGTGGTTTTTCCTCATCTCTGCCCTCCTTTCTTGCTTAGTGGCTCATCACACTTTGCTGGAGATAAACAATGGGGGAAGGGGCCCGGAGGCCACTGGGTTAGACAAAGAATGAAACTGGGCCTGGGCCAGATCCACGCCAATTATGTCTGAATAAACAAATCCACAGTAAAAGCTAAGAGCCTTCCCTTGCCACCCCACCCTTTTTTAAAATTTATTTTTATCTTGGCCTGGAAGGTTGGACATATTCCCTGTATACCATACTGGTACCCAGATGGCCTGTTTGAGTAAGCAGTGGGGAAGAGGTCAATAATACATCAGCATGCAGAATCTCTGCGAAGGTCAGTCCTGCATAAAATGTACCGTGACAACCTGAGGACAAGTTTAAGTGGTGCTCCACCTCCGGATGGGGGTGAGAGGGTACGAATGGATGCTACCTTCTCACAATTGCTGCAAAATTGACTTCTGCCCTCTCTCAAAGTATATTTTACTGAATTCTTGTAGTAGTCCTTTAGGAAAAGTTTTCTTTATACACAAGAAAGAAATGGTCCCAAGTGAAGAGGATTTTAAGTGGGTTTGAATTTATGACCAAATACCTGTCATGTTAGGGGGTTTAAAAAAAATTTGTCAGACTCCATTTCCCCAAACAAGAATATAATGGACTACAGTGTCTTAAATTTCAACCTACTAAATAATTATGCAATCTCTCTGTCTCTTGATAGACAGAGGTATATATAGTCTCCACGTATGTTTGAATAAGATGTGAGTGCTGAACTAGGCAGTACCTATGAGTTTTTAACTGTAAGATTCATATTCTTAAGAGGCATTTCTCAATTATATTTGGATTATGACTATTTA
The DNA here is from genome assembly GCF_036850995.1 of Saccopteryx leptura. Classification (NCBI taxonomy): domain Eukaryota; kingdom Metazoa; phylum Chordata; class Mammalia; order Chiroptera; family Emballonuridae; genus Saccopteryx; species Saccopteryx leptura. The sequence continues at coordinate 66,117,500 of NC_089508.1, read as the reverse complement.
ATCAACATAAAAGCAGATAACTGTGCCTAGAGTCACTAGAAATTTTATAGGGGTTCTACTTCCCTTTTAAGATTAGGGGGAAATCCAGCAAAAACACTCTTAATGTGGAACATAGGGAAATAGTACATTTCACTTGGGGAATGTATTCAAATTGGAGGCGAATACTGACAAAAATATTCTTGAAGATTGATCAAGGTAGAAGCGTGTTGTGCATGAGTTTACTGTTCAACTTGCAAGTAATTTGTAAAGCCAGAGTCAGTCTTGACTATGAAACATTGTATCACTGTGATTGGAATCAATAGTTCTTGCACTGTCATTTGTCACATATTTACAAGCTTGAAAAATAGTTCATTTTGTCCTCATCCCATAACTCAATAGATTGAATCAGAGCCCTGGAGGGACCTGCCAACAGGACACATTCATTACTGATCACCCGTCTCGGTGAGGTTATAATCACAACCACACCAAAAATAGAAAATAAATAAAAATTAAAGTATTACTCATTTGATACCATCTTAAATACTTTCAGCTTCAAATATTTAAAAGTCTGCCAGGAGACTTTAATAACCTTGGCAACCTACCTCAGTGACCACAAAGGGAAAATTCATTGTAGCTGATTTTCCTATCACACTCTCAAAACATTCAAATGCATCATTTTTTTTTAAATGAAGAAAAATCAAAATCTAGAGTTAATGGTCCAAAAATTTCATAAAGTATACTTCTTCCAGTTATCTCTCATAGAGTTCATAAATGACCTCCTATTCCCATGAAAGATTTGTAGAATGCATTTAAAGATAATGCTTTCAATTTTAAGATAAAAGATTTATGAATGATAGAACTTGTGTCTATGAAATCGCTAATCCCAACTCTCTAATATTTCAGATGGAGAGCTTCATAAAATGAAAAGACTGCCCATAAAGTTGTACTACACCTGCTGTCAGACACAATCAGTAATAGAATTGCAAAATGAATATTGAAAAGGATGTGAGACGTGCACTTTGGGTTATAATAATGCATTTTAAGTCCCATTCACTCCACTGTTGTATTGATAAAATATTAATAGTTGAAGTATTGGGGGACAATTCAGATTTTTTAAAAAGTCCCCAGATACTAACAGATAAACACATTGTTCATCAAATTTATTTGCTAAAATAACCCCAGATCCTAGGATTGCAGCTAGGTTCTTCAGCCATTTACCTAACTAAATTCAACCTATGGGAGGTAGAACTATTTCTCAAGTCTTAGTCTAAAGCAACTTAAAAATTCCAGATTGCCTTTCCAATGCTTGAGTGACTCTGTAGAGTTATCCGCTGAGATTACTTTTATTAAAACAAGGCTGAAAACTGATGCTATGTATTAGTCATTTCCTTCCTAAATCTCTTTAATGTGTAACTTTAGTTTCTATGAGTTTAATATTTATCTCATGCAGAGACAGCGGTTTCTGCATACACATTCTCACTGAGAATGGCCGAAAGTCATACTGAGGTAAAGGAGCTGATCTGTCTCTATTTCTCTGGAGAGGAGATGGAGAGGTGCAGCTTCTCATGAAGAAGGAAGCCTGAACTTTGAACATATGTGCATTAAACAGAGTTCATGATGTCTGCTCATCTACACATCTTCTTTTAGAAAGAAAAAAAGGTGGATGGTGGAACAGGAGATGTGCACCCTCTCCCCCTACAGCCAGTTGGACTAGGGATGGACCTCTAACCCAGAGGGCTTCCATCCATAAACTAGTCGGTAACCTGGGATTATGTGTCCTGGCTCAAAAATGAACTGAGTCAATCATTTGATGAGAGATAGAATGAAAGGTTGCAGTGCAATGTGTGCTAGAGGCAAAAGGTTTTACAGGATTGTGGTGGAACAATTATTACCGGCCATGTCAAAATGAGAGTTTACCGTCAGAAAGGGAAAAGAATACAGCAACTAGAGAGAGAACAGGTTGGTCCTGGGAGTAGCTCTGGTTCTACCCTTTTGGAGACAACCTTGCTCAGCCTGGCTCAGATTCTTGTGAAACCCCTGAAAATGCATGAGTCCCTGACCAGGTAGCTTATTGTCTTGATACACCAAAGTTGCAGGTTCAATCTCCGGTTAGGGGACATACAAGAGTCAACAAATGAATGCATAAGTAAGTGGAACAACAAATTGACATATCTCTCTCTCTCTCTCTCTCTCTCTCTCTCTCTCTCTCTCTCTCTCCCTCTCTCTCTCTCTCTCTCTCTCTCTCTGAAATTAATAAATTAAAAAATTTTAAATGCACAAGTCACCTTTCTTGTTTGGAGCTGGTTTGAATAAACTTCTCTCCCTTTAAACCTCAAAAAACAAAACAAGATGTATTTAATGTAGTGTCCAAGTCAGAGCTAAACTCTCAAGACTGGGGACATTGTGCCATCCATTCCATATTACTGGCAGGCTTTTTCAAGGATCGATGTATTCCGAAGTTTAGTTTGGTACCTGTCTTTGTACCTCTAATATTCTAATAGAAGAGACAGCTATCTAGGCACAAGCAATAGACACATACCTGGTAAAATGGACAGTGCGTATGTGCTGAAATAGGCTTGGAATTGTGCTAATAATCTAAACTAATTGGAAGCCTCACACATTCTACTGATATAGGTCCCTTACTTACTATTCATGGACAGGAGTATGGGGAGATGACACAGTTCAAAGAAACTTGCGTTTTGAGTGGAGCCCAGGAAGAGGAAACTTTATCCTTTTGGGAAATAAGCATAGGGTAGAGTCAGTTAAATTTGGGTTTGAATTTTGACTCTGCCATTTAGGGGCTGTGTGACCTTGAACAAGTTACGATGTCTCTGAGCCTTAATTGTATTTGCAAAATTGTGACAATACCTTTTCTTATAGAGTGGTGAAGATTAAAGAAAATAATATATGCAAAATGGGCATTGGATGAGTAAATACTTTTGTCTTCTTGTAAGATAAGGTAACGGTTTATTGTCATCATCACTGGAGCTTATTTCTCTGTCAAAAATCTAATGATGCTTGATCAGGTGGTGATGCAATGGATAGAGTGTGGGACTGGGTGTGAAGGACCCAGGTTTGAAACCCCGAGGTCACCAGCTTGAACACGGGCTCATCTGGTGTGAGCAAGGTTCACCAGCTTGAGTCCAAGGTCGCTGGCTTGAGCAAGGGGTCACTCAGTCTGCTGTAGCCCCCCCCTCCCTGGTCAAGGCACATATGAGAAAGCAATCAATGAACACCTAAGGTGCTGCAATGAAGAATTGGTGTATCTCATCTCTCTCTCTTCCTGTCTGTCTCTCTCTCTCTCTGTCTCTGTCACACACACACACACACACACACACACACACACACACATGCACACACATCTATTAAGAAGTTTATCACATGTGCTATTTAAATAATTTTTAAGCCCTGGTCCATGACTCAGTGGATAGAGGATTGGCCCAGGGTTGGACATCCTGGGTCTGATTCCAGGTCAGTGCACACAGGGAAACTGATTGTCTGCTTCTCCCCCATTTCCTTCCCCACTTTGTTCCCTCTTCCCCTCCTGCAGCCAGTGGCTTGATTGGTTTGAGCATGGCCCCGAGCGCTGAGGATAGCTCAGTTGGAGCTCATCAGCCTGAAGTGCTAAAAATAGTTCAGTACTTGAGCACCAGCCCAAAATGGGGTTACCAGGTGGATCTCTGTCAGGGTGCATGTGGGAGTCTGCCTCATTATCTCCCCTCCTCTTACTTAAATATACAGTTGTAGATATTGATAAATGTATAGATAAATATATTGATATCTATAGCTGTATGTTTTTTAAATAGGGAAACAAAGGGAATTTAGTAAGAATTGTTTCTGCTTCACAAATAATTTCTGAGAGCTGGTTTGGTGGCAAATATTGATACATCCATTTTAGTGATGAGGAAGCAGTTTCTCAGGATAAGCAAACTCAAAAGTAGATAGTAGTGATAGACTTAAAAATAAAGCTTTACATAATGTAGAGGAATATGTCATACCCCCCCCCCAAGTCCATTAGGGAGACCTGCTATTGTTACAAACCAGAACCACTGGTAGACTATGTAATTGTGTGCCTGTGGGATCTGATAAAGTCTTTGTTGTTTTTGTTTTGGCAGCAAACTCAAATATTCAAACAATCTACTTCTTATGAGGATATTCTGAAATAGTCTTTATTATGAAATTTCAAAACTGCATGCATGCTTACCTACTTGAAATAAGGCATTAGGCTGTGATCATCACTAATATTTATACTTTAAGCTTATAATGACCATTTCTGATATTAATCTATGGATGTACTAATTTCTCCTTTGCCACTTTCTGCAATTGAATCTCTCATTAAGACCTCACCACCCTGGCCGGTTGGCTTAGTGGTAGAGCATCAGCCTGGCATGCAGGAGTCCCAGGTTCGATTCCTGGCCAGGGCACACAAGAGAAGCACCCATCTGCTTCTCCACCCCTCCCCCTCTCCTTCCTCTCTGTCTCTCTCTTCCCCTCCCGCAGCCAAGGCTCCATTGGAGCAAAAGTTGGCCCGGGCACTGAGGATGGCTCTATGGCCTCTGTCTCAGGCACTAGAATGGCTCTGGTTGCAACAGAGCAATGCCCCAGATGGGCAGAGCATCGCCCCCTGGTGGGCATGCCAGGTGGATCCCACTTGGGCGTATGCGGGAGTCTGTCTGACTGCCTCCCCGTTTCAAACTTCAGAAAATACAAAAAAAAAAAAAAAAAGACCTCACCATTTCACTTGTGAAGACAGATAGAAGATAATTGCTGAATATATATATTTCTTTGTTTTCTATATACAAAATTTTATTGTCATGCTTAAAGATCCAAATTGTTCTTGACATTCATCTCTGCACATGAGAACATTTTTATTAACGGCTGAAATTTTATATAGATAATGTGATGTTCATTATTTACTGTGTCTTTTGCCTTTCTAACTTGCTGCAGTCTCTTTCTATAATCTAATTTCTCCTGGGACAAAAAGTCATAGAGCATTAACAGAACCAGAATTAAAAATGAAAATACAAACTAAAGAAGGAAATAAGGGAGGGCACCCAAGAAGAATACATTTATAAATGCTAGCTGATGTGTTTTTATTTGTGGTAATTAAATGGAGAAACTTAATAATACTTTCCCAAAGTAAGTAGACAATGTAACATTATGAGGCATTGGCACATAACAAACTGAGTAGTCAGCTATGCAAAAAGATGACCCCCTCCCCCTACAGAATATTTGGAAAATACCTAGATGAGAAAGTATCGAGTTTAGCCCAAAGAACATATGTCAATCTCAGAGAGGCCAATATGATCAAATAAGAAAAAGTGTAGAACCAGATGAGCTGAATATTATCACGTCTGGAATTTGTGTGTTGAAGGAAGGTCCATCTGAATATAGCAAGAAGGGAGATGCCAGGGTTGAAAGTCTTGTAACATGCTTTTAGCATGGTACCCTGACCAGAGTGCCCCAACTGGAGTCCTCTTCTTAAACTTACTCAGCAAATTTTATTGAGCCCTACCCTAGACTGCACACTGTGCAAGGTCCAGGGCCAGTGCAGAAGCAGATGGATAACTCTCTGCCGCATCTCTTTCCTTGCTCTGTGTTAGCAAAGCCTTTTACTCCTTAGGACCTAACATTCTCTAAAATACCATTGAGTTTATATTCACTTTCTTTATTCTCTGTCTTCCCTGAAATAAAAAGCAAGTGTTATAAAGATAGGGATTTGTATCCAGACGTGTCAGTTCACTGCTATATCCCCATTGTCTAGTATAGCACCTGGCTCATGGTAATGCTTAATTGATTTAGTGACTAAATGAATCAGAAGTAAACCAGCAAACAAGGAAGTTAAGAACACTATATAGAAGACAAAGAAAACACCCCTAGGATTGTTCCATTCACCCACACAAGACACTTACGACTCTTCCCATTTTGGTACATATCCTTCCACCCACAGGGAAAGTGAATGCCTTAGCCCGTGTCTTCTATTTCATAAGCAGATTTTTCTTTTTAAATTAACAATACAATGCATATCTATTCCCTAATGTAGCTGTGTATTGGTTATAGGTTATTCTATTGTTTAGCTTATGTCATATATTTAAGCAGTCACTACTGATAAACATTTAACTTGTTTCTATTATGTTGTATTTATAGACAGTGCTGTGTTGAGTCTCTGTAAACAAGTATCTTAATGTACTTGCCTAATTTCATCCTTAGAATTGCTAAAAGCAAATTCACTAGGTTAAAGTTTATTTAGATTTTGATACATATTTTCAAATCAGGCTCCAGTAGCATACAGTTTATACTTCTAATACGAGAGGAAAAAACATTTATTCCCTCCCACACTTAACAACTCTTGGTATTATTTTTTTTTCATGTTTGCCAGCATGATAAGGAAACATTTGTACTTCATGACTATCTTGAATTACATTTTCTTGATTTCTGTGGAGGTTAGACATCATTGTATATATACATATTAACCATTTGTATTTGTGTGTGTGTGATGTTTGTTCTTGTCTTTTGCTAATTGTTCTACTGTAGTCAGAAAATATTTTTAAACATTTACCATAAAATCTATACTTGCCCACATTGGCCCATTCAATATAGAAGGCCTAAAAACATAGGGTCTTTATTTCCAGAAGAAATGAAAAGTGCAAACACACATTTGCATAGTAAGACAGCATTACATTAGTCATTTGATAGTAATAGTGTACAGGGTGGGCAAAACTAGATTTACCATTGTTCATATGGAAAATAATACAATAGTTAATAAATAATAATACAAGGATAAAGTGTATTTTGCCTACTCACAACTGTAAACCTACTTTTGCCCCACCCTGTGTTTCTTAAGAATTATTAAATTCTAACTTCAAATATCTACTTGAATTTAGCCTTTTGTGTTAAGCACAGTAGCCACTACACTATGATGTGATGCCAAGGTCATAGCATCACTGAGACAGCAGGGCCATGATTCCAGTACTGCTGGAGTGAGATTAAAGGGTAGGTAGCCAAGTAAACGGAGAGCACCGAGGGCACAGTTTCTTCAAGGATGCTGTGATCACACCATCGGGCCACCGCTCTCCTCAAACATTCAGGACACACTTGGAAGTCTGTGTGTTGCCAGATATACCTACCAACATCCAGGTCAGAAAAGGCTCAATCTCTTTCCAATGGCAGCTTTTTGCCTATTTGGGAGCAGCGGCAGTGAAACTCATTCATGCTGGTCTCTTGTGACTCCCTGTTTGGTATGGATTGTCGACATCTTTTGGTCCTACCAGATATCCATAAGCCTGATGCTAAATTGTCTCCTGTGTGCCGTTTTGGCTCATATCGTTTTGCTCAGCCTGTCATCCTTCGTCCCCAGCCCTTAGAGGACTATGTAGAAAGGCCCTCTTGAAGGACATACATAATCCCTGAATATCCCATCAGCATCAGAATCTTGCCATAAAAAGCATTATCCTTTATCCACACACCTCCTCTTTAACTGGAGGAAAGAGATGAGCAGTAAACCATGGCTGGAAGCTCACACATTTCTGTTCTGTCAAAACCATAAGGGAAGAGAACTTTGGGGCTGAAATCACCTTCCTGCTCTTCTTCGACTCCTGTTCTTCCTCTCTTCCAGTTGTGTCTCATCTATCTCAACCCAAAGTCCTGTCACTAGAGAAACACTTACCTTCATCTGTACAACTAAGATTCCCTGGAATAAGACAATAGAAGTCTCCCTCACTTTCTGGAAATCATATTCATACTTTTCTCCAAAATACACATTTCTAAACTTGACTAAATTCGTGTGTGAATTTTCTAAATAGAAACTGACTAAAATCTGCGGAAAATGTTATTATTTTGCTGGCAGGTTGCAAACAGGATTTTTGGGTGCCTTTAATAAATGGGATCTGAGAATTGTTTTGTTTTAAATGTGGGCCAAGGAGTTCAAGTCACACAATTAATTTCATCTCAAAATTTAGAAATTAAAAGTGTTTGGTTGTATACATTTTTATATAAGCATTAAGAGTTCAAATATATATATTTAGGGTAAATGTTATAAATATGGCCAAATTTTAAAAAATAACATATATTATATACAAAATATATATAATATATTTATATCATGGAATAAAAAGCAGACCTATATGTGCTTAATTACTATTTAATTTATTTAACAAATTAATAAAACAAACATGAAAGCTGGCTATTCAGCTGCTTCTTCTATGTATGATATTTCATGTCCATCTACCTCAATGTTAGTATTCCCTCCCTGAGGCAATAAAGCTCTGTAGGGTTTTACTTGTCATCCTTTCAAGACCATCTAGACATTTGTACCAAAGCTATTATTAAAATTGCTGAAGATGTCCTCTAGCATCCTTTTGCAGATTCAAAAACTCATTTCCCTTTCCTGTAGATGCTTGTTCCTTACTTGGAAGCACTCAATAATAAACAAAGCAGGAAGTGACCAATGCAGGCCCCCTCTGAAATGCCTGAACGATATTCAATCTGGTGGCAAATAAATAAATAAATAAATAAATAAATAAATAAATAAAGATTACGCTGGTGATGAGACATCACTTACATATACTCAGGAAGCAGAGAAAGGCTATCCACACTGGGACATTACAACAAGGCACATATTAATGTGTCTTTCCCCATCTGAAAGGAGAGGTGAACTCCTCCTAGCAAGCAGCCGTGAAATAGGAAGGAGAGGCCTGAAGAATGCCAGTCAGAGTCCCATATGGGGGTTGGATATCTTCACAGTGGCTGGCGCAGTGGAGAGCGTCTTCCAATCACACAACAGTAAAGCCCAGAAGATTCTGAGGCCACAGCCAGTGTCTATGCCAGACCCTTCTCTTCTTCATTGCTGTTGGGTTCAGAATTACCTTCTCAGCCCTGAAGATGTCCCCTTATTTCTTTGTGGACATTTCTGCATCGGTTTCAGTCTCCCTCTTTCCTAAGCCTTCCCTTTTATAAGCCTTCCCTGGAGGCTGCGTGACAGGGAAAGCATGTGGGACTTAGAGTCAGAGAGAGCCACCATGGCCTCTGACATCCACTAGCTCTGCAGACTCAGGCAAGTTATCTAAAGTGCCCAAACCTATAAAGCAGGGCAAGAGTAAGACCCATTTCTCAGGGTTGTTGTACAGATTATAAAGTAATATTGAATAGTCACGGTTTAAGCTGAACAATGAGTAGATGGGATTCATTGCACTATTCTCTTTGCTTTTATGTATATGTTAGCATTTCTACAATAAATGTCATTTCATAAAACGGAATGTATATTAAGTGCTGAGCACATAGTAGATCATTTCCATTTCCCCTTTCTTCCTCATCAATCCCATTTTCTTTCTCCACCTGTTCAGAACTTTTATAGCCATTCCTAGTCCTCGGTGAAGTATGTCTCAGGTAGGGCACAACTGGAGGATGGCTAGGGTCCCAGGACTGCCACACCCAGCCTCAGTGCTCCTGGTGAGATCTCCAAGGAAGACTGGCAGATGGACACCACCAGGGAAAAGGAGTCCTTACTGTAAGCAGGGGTTCTAAATGCAGACCCCAGAGTGGGTGCGCTGGGGGCCTGGCCCAACTGTGGGGTCTGTAGGGCTTCTTTCCCACAGGCCTAGGCAGCCAGCCCCAAAGTCTCAGACAGCTGACTCACTTTTTCTTTGCTTTGTGCCATCATCCTAATTTTGCACCTGTAGATGCTTCAACTCTTATTCAATAAAATAAATTGAAGGGAAGAAAGAGGGAAAGAGAGAAGGAAAAGCAGAATTCATCTCAGCTGCTTCCCCCAGCGGCTCCACCAGGGCATTGCCTGGCTCTTCTTGGGGACCGGGTTCTGAAGGAACAATTCAGAAAATGGTGGTGTGTGGGAGCCAGGAGGAATAGAAGAGCTCATTCTTCAAGAGATTCTGAGGTTGGTTCCTCCTTTCCTCACTCCTTCACTGTGTGGTGGTCCAGGAAATATCCTCTTTCTTAATACTCTCTCCCTGGGAGGAGGTAGTCCACAGGGACATGAAAAAGATTTGACTTCTTCACCGAAGAAATGGAAGCTTAGGGCAAAATGATTAATTTGCACTGAGAAACGGAGGGAACATGATGAGTAGATTAAAAGGAGCGGTGAGACGGTATGCGGGCTGTTTAAGGAATCTGACTCCATCGTTTGATGTTCGATTGTGGAGAGCTTTGAAGCCTTACCTTTCTTTCTTCTTCTGCCCACACCTGGCAAAGCTATGGAATCCCCATGTCCCTTTGACACCAGAAGACCAGATCGTATAATCTGCTACACTCTTTTAGAAGCCCTTGACTTGGTACCAACCCCTACCCATCATTAAACACTTAGCCTGTCTCACTCCCTTGCCCTCGCAAGTCATTTTCAGAAGAGTTTGAGAGCTCTTTCTTACTGTCCCAGAAAAGCTTGATTATAAAAATAATCAACCTTTTATACCCTCTTGATGTGTGTGTGTGTGTGTGTGTGTGTGTGATCATCAGTCTTAACATCTGCACCTGATACTGTGTTTTTCTTTTTTTCATTTTTAGAAAGGTGGGGGGAGAGATGGGGAGAAGCAGGAAACATCAACTCCCATATGTGTCTTGACCAGGCAAGCCAGGGGTCTCAAACTGGTGACTTCAGCATTCCAGGTCGATGATTTATCCCCTGCACCACCACAGGTCAGGCCAATACTGTTTCCTAGAGTGGTTTCTACAGGAATAAGAGAGAGTCACAGATAATATTAACATTAGCTATATCTGGATAAGGAGATTATGAAATGACTTATTTTTCTTTTCTTTTTTTACTTTTCTGTAAAGATCTAGGTATTAAATAGTTTAGGCTTTCCAGGCCATATATGCACAGCTATTTAACTCTACTCACTACTCAACCAGTAGTGTGAAAACAGCCACAGACAATACTAAACAAATGGACATGGCTCCATTTCAATAAAACTTTATTTGCAAAACTAGGTAGAGGGCCAGATTTGACCAGTATAGTCTGCCAACTCCTGTTCTGATGTTTCTACACTGGAAGACCATTACTTACATAATTAAGAAATATAAACATAAAAACAAAAAAGAAGGGACACATTGGTAATCTTAATTAAGACCTAATGGTTGGCAATGGGTTACTTCTAGAGTGAGGAGTCTTAAGAGTCTTAGATTGCCCTGCCCCCCCCCTCCACACTGGACCCCTGATCCTGCCAAGACTAATAGTGGCTACAGAATAACACTATACATTCTAGAATAAATATGTGCACCCTAAAATAATCAATCCCAGCCTTTCAGAAGAAGCAGAATACCTTTGAAAATCTTGGAGAAAGCTTCTGAGAAATTCAACATGGAGGGGAAGAGAGAGACAGAGAGGAAGGAGAGGGGGAGAGGTGGAGAAGCAGATGGGTGCTTCTCCTGTGTGCCCTGGCCGGGAATCGAACCCAGGACTTCTGCAGGCCAGGCCAACACTCTACCACTGAGCCAACTGGCCAGGGCCCCAACTGTTTCTTTTAAAGTGTCTGTCTAATCAGCAGTTTGCTGTGAAAGAAACACCAAGCATGGCAGAAATTGTCTTCCTATGGGGAGAACAGTGGGAGAGCAGGTGCTTGAATGTGGGAATGTCAGAGCTCAGAGAGGAGGCAATTATTCTCCCCCATGTTGCTCAGCATGGGAGGGAAATTAGCAAGGAGAAGGCAGGCAGCTGCTCTCCCCTGGGTGTCATGGGCAGCTATGAGGAGAGAGCTCTCCATACACCTGGGCACAAACAGCCTGGGCCGGCATCAGCAGGCCTCATGGGCCAGAGCTCAGGATTCTGACAGGTACTGCGGAGGCCTGTCCTGGGAAGAAGCTGGAAGGAGACTGAGCTATTTGGACTCTGCAGGAGCTGCAGGTAAAACCAAGAAAACAGACCTCATGCATCTCCCCAAGCAGGGATATTTTTCAAAATCACTGGCCCGTTGGCTCAGTGGTAGAGCCTTGGCCTGGCATGTGGAAGTCCCGGGTTCGATTCCTGGCCAGGCCACACAGGAGAGGCGCCCATCTGCTTCTCCACCCCTCCCCCTCCTCTCTGTCTTTCTCTTCCCCTCCCGCTGCCAAGGATCCATTGGAGCAAATTTGGCCCAAGCCCTGAAGATGGCTCCATGGCCTCACCTCAGGTGCTAAAATTGCTCCAGTTGCAATGAAGCAGTGTCCCAGATGGGCAGAGCATCACCCCCTGGTGAGCTTGCTGGGTGGATCCCGGTTGGACACATGCAGGAGTCTGTCTCTCTGCCTCTCTGCTTCTCACTTCAGAAAAATAAAAAATAAAAAAATTAACTCAGAGGAATAACATTATATCTCCTCCCCATCATTATTATTTTTAATTCAGTGAAAGGGGGGGAAACAGAGAGACAGACTTCCATATGTGCCCAGACCACGATCCACCCAGCAAGACCACTAGAAAGCGATGCTCCACCCATCTGGGGTGTTGCTCTGTTGCTCAGCTACCCAGCTCTTCTGAGTGCCTGAGGCAGAGGCCATGGAGCCATCCTCAGCGCCTGAGGAAAACTCGCTTCAATTGAGCCATAGCTGCAAGAGGAGAAGAGAGAGAGAGAGAGAGAAGCAAGAGGGGGAGGAGTAGAGAAGCAGATGGGTGCCTCTCCTGTGTGCCCTGACCTGGAATCGAACCTGGGACATCCACATGCCGGGCCAACGTTCTACCACTGAGCCAACTGGCCAGGGCCTTCCTTTCTCATCTTGACACTCATTTATCCAGGCTCATTTTTTACCTAAATCAAATGATAAAACTGATGGTGGTTTGTTTTACTTTCTCTGAGCTAAGCCCAAAGATGGGGCCCCAAACAGCTTATCTGTTGAGAATGGAAAGGATTTAATAGAATGACCTTCACCCACATCTTCCGCAGGGCAGGACAGGCTATTAATTCAGGCTGTCTAGGGCACATACTGTCAAACCCAGCTAGACTCTGGCAAACAGAATATTCAAGTTCCCTTGGAGCATTTCAGTGTGAGAACACCTGGTTTTCTTCTGCCCTTTGCATTATGTGGTATGGGACTTATTAAAAGATTATAAAGAAGCCTAAGAGAAGGGACACTGCACTGACTAGAGGAAAACGAAGTTTTAATGCAGGTACATGCCATTTCTGAGTGGCTAGGCAATCCTGTGCTAGACTTTGGGTTTCCAGAACTCATTTGTTTTAGAGGCAAAATGAGAATTCCACGGAGTCTATGGAGTTTTAGTTTCTAAGTATATTCATGCCTATATTAGCTCCACACTGTAGCAGACAATCCCACAAATCTCAGTGGTTTACAAAAATACACTTTTATCTCTCATCTGCAAAAATCCAATGAGATATTTCTGTCTGGAGGTAGCGTTATTCTACCTGGTCATTCAGAGTCCCAAGCTCCTTCCACCTTGTGGCTCCTGCTTCCTCTAGGATCTCAGAGCCTCTTCTATTCCAGACAGGTAGGGAACAAAGGAAGGGGAAAGCATACCTACTCTTTAGCCACTCAGACCCAAAAGGGACACACATCACTTCTGACCACATTCTACTCATGAAAATTGGTTGTGCCAATACCTAGTCACCAGAAAACTGTGACACACAGTCTCTCTCTGGACAGCTATTTCCCAGAAATACGCTGACACTATGTGTCTAGTGCTGCTGTTCACATCAGGATGACTGTTCCTGAGAATCTGCTTCATTTTGCCCACCACTGTCCCTGTCTTATTAGAGGTCCTTCTGGTAACATTTCCTCAAATGCTTCAATCTTCGCCAAAGGAAGATACGGAGCTGAGGGTGAGAGTGGGGATTCTCAGTAGGAAGGTCAACCTGGCTGCTTTAACAGAAGCTGATGGTGAGCGAGCAGAGCAAATGGTCACCTGTGTGAGAGGTGCAGCCTCACAACCTTGAGGAATCTGACTGGCAACTGGGAGGCAATCCAAGATGGCTTGGTGAACAGAGCTCTGTTCAAAGCCATTGCTCTGAGTGAGACCCCCAGTTTCCAGTTCTTTATACTGAGCGTGCGTAATCAAATAACTGTTTTTGAAAAACTGTAACAATCTGGATTCCAGTGGTGCCAGCTCTATCCCCAGTTCCTTCTGATCTACTGTAACATAATTGTTCTGATACATTTATCTTTTATGCCTTTCCTTCTGCAAGGAATCTTCCCCTGTCTTTACAGTTTTGAGCATTTTAAAATGGTTTTCAGTGTTTTGGATCTATTCTTTCCTTATTCCTCAGAAAACTCCTGTGGGCAAGGAAGTAAAAAAAAGCTTGAATGACACAGGGTATCTAATGTTATATGGCCAACTCAGAACAGCTCTGTCACCCAGATATCCCAAAAGTTCTTGATGGCCTAAATTTAACTGGACAAGGCTACCTTTCTCATCTCTTTTATAGTTCATCTTACCCTTTCTGTTCAAAGGACCATCTGAATACGAAACGACGAGCCATCCACCTGCCTTCTGCTCCATCCCCTCCCTCCAAACCCTTCAACAGCAGTGAGTCATAAAAGTTTTCTTCAAATGCGTGTGACTAGAATTACTCACAGCTTGCTTTGGCAAATCTTCACCAGAGTAGAAAGAGAAAAGATTTTTACGAGGCATTATATACATGGTCACCAACTTTTTATCTGTGTAAGTCAAGATGTTTCAGCACCTCGTTATGGACAGGGCCACTCATGGAAAAGAATCGCTGCCCTCTGTCAGAGTTGAAGTTCCACAACAGACTTTCCCCTAGGGGAGATGAAGAGTTACTGCTCCTAACAGGCTGCCCACAGTGGCCTTTGTTGCTCTGCATCCTGAAACTCAGGAGAGAGAGAGGCAGCATAACTGCATGTGCAGAGCATGGACTCTGAAAACTCTTGTCTCTGCCATGTGCTTGCTGTGTGATCTTGGACAAAGTACTTCACTCTCTGTTCCTCATCTTCTTATCTCTAACATGGGGATGATAGAATTGTGAGGATGGAATATGTTGATAATATAAAGCACGTTCTACTGTGCATGTAATTAGTACAATGGAAGTCTTTGCTATTTGGTAATGCATGTTATTTGCCAGGTCTGATATGCCAACTAGCTGTAGGGAATCAGCCAGACTGCCAGGGAGTTCTTCCTCAGCCTGTATGCTTTCTAATCCGTATCCTTGCATGGGCTTTCTTAGGTTTGCTTCTCTCCAGGGAAAGAGGAGTGACAGGAGTAGAAACTGGGCAGGCTGAATGGCTGACTCGCTCCAATACTGATCCTTTGGTTTTCACATAACTTATTGTTCAAACCAGGCTACTTTTGAGCATCCAAAAGTGTTAAACCAAATGGGACATTGTGTCAAGAGTAATAAACCAGGAATGCCTCAGACACATCAGCACGCACACCGATGTTCACATGGATTACTGCAGAGTTGAGGTTGGGCTGTTTGCCTGCAGCAGCACTGTGGCAATAATTATGACATTTAGTACAGCACTTCACAGTGTGTTAGGCACTTAGACATATTGTTGGCTCCTTTCAACATTATTGTAAAATACATTTTATTATTTTCCCCACTTTACAGGTAAGGAAACAAAGGATCATGAATGTGCAAAATCACACCAACAATAAAAGCTGCATTCTTTCTATTCTGGCATATTCCTGTTCCCCTTATTCCTGTGACCTCCTAGTAGCTGAACTTCTCAAACAACTTGGGGCAACCATTTGTTTGAACTGTGTGGTCACATGCTTTCAAGATTGCCATTGCTCATTTGATCTCCGACTAGATTTGTGCCCATGAGAAAGGCACAAACTAATTTTAAAAATTAAGAAGATACTTATGAGTTACTTATCTTTTCTCTGGGCTGTCACCTAAGGCAGATGGCTCTTGGAAAGGAGAAGCTTAAACTCTGGCTGTCAGCCTTTAGCTGTGAGACCTGGCGCAAGTCTCTTCCAGTCTTTATGCCACAGAACCTACACCTGTAGACACTCATGGAATTTCAAGCCTCTCCTCAGCTGTAAAATGGGAATCAGAACACTTGCCTAGTCTTAGGAACTAAAGGAGATATTTGGGGGGAAAAGCTTAGAATATAGAAAGTTTTCAAAATAACAGTAATAATTACTATTTTAATTATTACTATAGACCCATAAACATGGTTTTTGAGACAGATGAACAAATAGATAAGCAAATGTTCAGCAGCCAGGAAGCCAAAATGTAAATGTTCTATGACTTCCTGTCTAAAAATGTATCCTATACTTGCACAGGTATGCAAGTATGCAAAGATGCATACACAGAGTTTTCATCGTTACAGTATTTATAAATGTAGAACACAGGATGTCTTTGACTTTAGCTAATTGATCATGAAAGGTCTTGCATTGCTTTAGATGAGTGGCTGCTTACTTATATAACAGGAAACACTCTGGCTCTGGTGACCAGAAGTCAAATTTAGTCACCACAGTAGCAAGTTGCAGCAACATCCAGCCCTGTATCTGAGTCAGGGTACAGACCCAGAGCCCCCGAAATGGAGTTTGGATCTCCTAGAGGAAGGAGCTTACCACACTGCTAAAAATGTATGCTGCAAATCCCTCCGAGTCCTCTCTGTGGTAAGTCAGTAGTAGAAAACTATGACAACTCACTACAAGTACAGCTGCTACGAGACCAGACTCCTCAGGAATGAAGATTTGAGTCACTTACCAGACAAGGAATACCTGTAGCTAGCGGACAACTGACCAGGTGCTGGCCAAGGGCAAAGAAATGTAGAGTGACTAATAGAAGAAAGTAGTTATAAATACCAAGATAACCATGTGATAAGTTGCAGAAACAAAGACTGTAATAGTTGTGAACATTTCTTCCATATTTTGATATAAATATATTTGTACATATATTAGTCAATTTATCTTCCCCTGTCCCATTTCTCTAACATGACATGTATTAATCTAATCTTATCACAAGAAAAATAATGCAATTATGTGAGATGTTGAATATTGGTTAAACTTACTATGGTAATTATTTCTTAATATATACATCAATCAAATCACTATGTTTTACACCTAAAACTAATACAATTAGTTTATATGTCATTATATGACAGTTATATCTCCATAAAACTGGAAAAAATAGATGTGTCCCTAGTTTTTAACATAGCTCAGAATGTAAATTATAGATTATCAAAAAGGGAGTGTGGCTCAGAAGAAGAAAGAACATCAGCCACATATGATTAAAATGACTTTCCATCCTCTTTGTAGAGAGTGTCAACACGTTTTGACTAGAGGAGGAATAGTCGCATCATGTTTAGGTTAAACAAGACTTTGCTGTTGTCTTTATTTGAAAGTTATGTGCGGTGGGAGAAATGTGTGGAAGCCACGTTGACAAGGAATGGACTGCGGTGGCTTTACATTTTTTTAACTTTGCTAAACTGAAACTGTATTTCCAGAAGTCCCTTTCCTGTATGATTTTAGATTAGGGTTGGCTGAGAGAGAATTCATATAAGATTTTGGAGGTGAAGTTAGCAGCAGACTTGTTCATGCTCAGCAGATGGCTCTCGGGCACTGGGACAGCTCGTGCATGTGGTCACTGTTGTACTGGCTCACCTGCTCAGGGTAGGGCAGCACTCACACCTGTGGTTCCTCCAGTGCCCACCTGATCTATTCCTCTACCTTCCAGGGCCAGGTCTGAGTTCAGTCCCATGGATGAAGGTGCCAGCTTCTGCAGGCACCCACCTCATCAAGACTAGAGTAATGGAGAGATAGTCGTGAGTTCCAGTCTGGCCTTGCCCTCTCTTACTTTGTGTCCAGTTTTCATTTCCCAGCTGCTCTTCCAGCTGACCTATAGTAACTTCAGCTCAACACCAAGTCCATGTCCTTGCAGAAATGATGGTATACACTTCTCACCCCCTCACACGAGTGAGGTCTAATCCCTGTTATACACTATATTCCTATCATTCAGAGTGGTCCCAAACTCTGACTGATACAGTATGATTTTATTTATTTATTTATTTCTGAAGCTGGAAACGGGGAGGCAGTCAGACAGACTCCCGCATGCGCCCGACCGGGATCCACCCGGCATGCCCACCAGGGTGTGATGCTCTGCCCATCTGGGGTGTCACTCTGCCACAATCAGAGCTATTCTAGCACCTGAGGCAGAGGCCACAGAGCCATCCTCAGTGCCCGGGCAAACTTTGCTCCAATGGAGCCTTGTCTGTGGGAGGGGAAGAGAGAGACAGAGAGGAAGGAGAGGGGGAGGGGTGGAGAAGCAGATGGGCACTTCTCCTGTGTGCCCCGGCCAGGAATCGAACCCGGGACTCCTGCACACCAAGCCAACGCTCTACCACTGAGCTAACCGGCCAGGGCCTTGATTTTACTTTTTATTTAAAATTTGTTAATCTGGATATCTGGCTTTTTATAACAAAAACTTTGTCATGCTGATCCCAGATTTCTCATGGCCACAATTAGCTGGAGCTGAGTAGTGGCTACTACTCTGGAGATGATGCATGAACTATCCAGTCTGCAACAGTTTTCATATGGCCCTTATTTATATTTCATGCCTAGCCCCCAAAAGCATTTGGATTTGTGATCCCTAAACTGAAGATGTGGTCCGATTTCTATTCACAGGCCATGAAGTCTTTATTATTGCCTGACACAGACCAAATAACATTTTCAGGATGGCTGAGTAGCATGTAACAAAAGTTCCAATACCTCATTAAAATATTTATTCTTTATTAAATTATTATTCCATCCTCAGTAAAGGTAGCATAACACCGACTTTTTATTCAGTTTTATTCATTTCAGTTGATAGAGTGATGGCAAGTATACTTCTCACAGACTTTGAATTGGAAGAAATTGCAGACAATACCCAGTTGAACAGGTTCCAAACCCTGGTCCACCATCACGCAGGTTCCTCTGAGACTCGTCTGGGCTAGAGATTGGGCTGAGGGTCTCAGTGGAATGGGGAGGATGGGCTTCCTCACTTTGTTCATCAACAAGAGAAGCTTCATGTTACTTGTTTCAGGTTGAATTTCTGCTTAACTTTTCTTTGCTTTAAAGAGGGACCTTGTGTAACCCTCTCATTTCACAGATGAGGAAATTCAAGGACAGAGCATCCCAAAGATAATGAGCTACTGAATAAGGTGCAATAAGATCTCAGTACTGTAGACGTCCATCCAAGGACTTAGTTCATTCACCCACTGTTTCAAAAGGCAATAACATTGGTTGTGCCAAGAGAACTCAGATTATACCCCAAGACCAAACAGACGTTGGCAGACCTGCTTCATGATCACCCAGATGAGGCTGATGCTAAGCTGCTGCTGGTTTCCTCCCCGTCTTGCAGGGAGACTCTAATCCCCTACTGTTAGTTCTTTGTGGTTTTTGTACCGGGACCTGAATGAATAAGAAATAGAGAAACATTCAGAAGTTATTTATTCCCCTGCTTAACTGAAGCAGTTTATTTTTTCCTTAAAGAAGAGGCATCTTGTTCTCTTTAAATCCACTTAGACAAAAACTAGATGTTATTGACAGAAGGCTGGTGATATGCATCTCAGGTTTTATATAGGGATTTTCATTTTGTCACATCTAGTTTAAGCCACCAACCTAATTTAATTACAATTAATGAATCACCATTTACCCTGAGGCAAAACCAGGTTTTCTTGCTGAAGAGGTGTTCAGTGCAGAGCATTCAAATTCATGACCTAGACCTCAAATTAACGGGCTGTCCATTAACAATGGATGAGTGGCTTTGAAGACTGCATTTATCGGTTGTCGACAGTCCTCTCTTGCAGTCCCTAGTGGTCCCTTTGGAAGAGACAATCAGAAAGGAAAGATACTGCAATGAATGTCCCTGATAGCCTACCTAGTGCCAAATAGGTCTTATTAAGGCACAGTTTTGCTCTCGTGGGGACGAAGTCTACGAAGTGATAGTTAGAAAGAAATTGACCCACTGAGAAATTGGATCCTACCCACAGCAGGAGAAGCGTCCATCTTATGTTCAACCCCTAGGGTCTTATTGTTGGGAAAAGGTTAATGGAACCCAACTCTGAATTTGTTCAGTGAGGATTTGGCAAGTACTTGTTGAGTGCCTAAACCTTGAAATATTTAGATAACAATGCTAAGAGGTATAGAATTAACTATAAATATGAAGGATATAGGCAATCTCGGGCTGTACTAGGAAGGAGATTTATCTTGTAGAGTTGTCAGTAGTGCTGTATTTGCCAGGGTTGATTATTTAGTTTGTCCCATTGGCTGGCTTGGTGGCCTTTTGTCCCTCCCATTGTTCCATTGGCCAAAGAAGGTAGAGAGAGAAGGGCTATAGCAGATGTGCTTCTCTGCTAGGACCGCAATGGTACAGGATTCAAAGAGTAAGATGGGCTGGCTGGTGAGGAGTGGTTTGGAGGAAGTGTCTCAGGAGGTGTCAGAGAGCCCCTGAAAGGTGAGCAGGCCCTCCTGGTACTCATGTCGGGATGTATAAAAGTGACCCAGAGCCAGGCCCATGGCTAAGCAGGCCACTGCTCTGTCTGTGAGTGGGATCCTGTTGGTGGTGACAGCAGTGGTTGCTGGGTCAGCCTCCCTGGCACTGGCACACCCACCTGCTGTGTTCCTTGAGAAGAGACCCTGGCTGCAGTTGCTTTGAGCAGAGCCCCACTCTCCTACAATCAGGGCTCACTTGGCTGCTATACTTGCCCTTTTACCTCTGTCCCATGTGGTGACTCCTTAAGCCCCAGCCAAATTGGCCTTCTCTAGCCCCCCTCATGTCTCATGACTCCTGGATCCATAGCCTATACCCATTTCTCCCAAGAAGCTTAAAACTGGGTTGCAACCTATCTTCTTTTAACTTCTACCTCTGCTACTTTCCTGTTATTATTCCCTGATTTGAACAACCTCCCTTACCAGGTTGGCAAATTACCCTGCTGCGTCTCTCTCAGATGCTCTGTAGAAATCCTAACACACAAGGCTGAAAAGTAGGAACGAAGAGCTACATAGATGGGGGGAAATGCACTAAATCTGAAAATGAAGTTCATGAAGATTAAACTTGACTTCCTCCCTGATAGCCTCTCTGATTCCTCTGAGCAGCGTCTCGGTTTTCTCTTTCTGACAGTCTATCGTACTGTCAGACTAGACTAAGTCTGAATGTTCTGTTTAACATTTGATACATATTCATTCATCTAGCAGGACAGAGCAGGGCTTATGAGATCACATGGAAGCAAATAACCTGGTTCTTGCCTTCAAAGAGCTGATCATCTTATTGAAATATCATTATAAACAACAACACACACACTCAATTAAACAGCAAGACAACAACACAAGAGTTGTTACAAGAAAAGATACAAGAAATGCCAAATAAGTGCTCTCAACTATAGGTGTGATTGATATAAGTTGGTTGGAAACAGAGAGTCTATAGACTTGGGAGATCAGGACACACTTCACAAGAGAGATTTAAGCTTTTCCAAAAAGAGGAGGAGAATTTGATAAGCAACACTGTCGTTTGCCATAATGCTATAACCTCATCTTCTCTACTTATTTAATGTGTGTCAGGGTTGTCTCCATAGCCAGACTGCAAGTTTCTGAGTGCAGTGACCAACCCTACCACATGTTCATTCTAAAACATTCTCCCCTGTGTCAGTCTCACAGTGAAAAGCATAGTATCTTCTCGGATTGTATGCCAGAGATTTGCGCTGGATTGAATCAGATTAAATCGCACCCTGAGACATGTCCGCCGGGTTTGGCCAAATAGGGAAGAACTTGAGGTTTGAAGCCAGCTTAAATAAAAAGGAATCTTCAGGCAGCAAAAGTCACCTAGACTCTCTCAGGAAATGCAAATTTCCCTTCTGTACCAAGGTCAGGAATTCTCCCTTATAGCCTATACATTTTAAAGAAGACCAAAAAAGTTTATGCTAATAATTCTTATAATTATCACCTGATTATCATTTTCCCCATGAAGCTTAAGATTCATGGACTTTCACTTGCACAGATATCTTCATCTTGTACCTAGTAATTTAAAATTATTTTTCTTAATGAGGATCCTCCAAATTGTATTTCTCAGTCCCCAGAGAAATTTGAATCAGCCCCTGTAATTTATTATTCATTTACTAAATGTGTTTCTTATGGAGGCCTGAGAAAATTATAATAAGCCAAATTATATTGATTTTATAGAATTTGGGCTTTATCAAGAGTCTCAGAGAGGTTAATTAACTTACTCAAGGTCACAGAGCAAGTTATGAAAGATATAACTTCTACAAATGAATTCAGAGCAGAGACATTTTTATAAATTATCCAAGAACGTTGGAGAATTCTCATCTTCCCCAGGCAGTGAAAATGCGAACACAGTTCTGAGTGACATTAGGTCCTTTTGAAGCTAATCTCTATCTGTAAGGTGAGGAGCTTGGGGTTGCGGACTTAAGTTAGCAGTGACTCATGGGAACAGGCACTGAATGGCATTCTCTGGTTGCGTATTGGTGCTTAAAGTCCACCACATGCTCCACTTCAAACCACGGCAGCAGAAGGCAAGACAACAGTGTTGGAAAACTGAAAACTTAAAGACATGCCTGGAGCATCCGAATTATTTACAGTTCTTGAGTTTCATTTTGCTTTCTGCCTTTTTTTTACTACAGGGAAGTCAGACATGTCCCATAGGATGGCCTTTTGTGCAGGAAGGAAATGTTCCACGTCCAGTCACTTGTGAGGAGTTAGTCGGTCATCAAACATTCAGTGAGCATCTCCGGTGTCTCTGCACAACCGCACAACGCGAGGGGCTGGCCACAGCCGTCATGAGTGCCGCAGTCACAAGCTCTTTAGGCAGCTGTGTCTCCTCCTGCAAATGCTTAGGCCTCAGATCCCTAAATAGAGGCTCCCTAATAGGGTCAGGGACAGGCGCAGAGGGTCTTCAGGAGAGGGACATGTGGCTAAGACCCTCAAATGTAGACTTTTGACCTTAAAGGGAGGCTTTAGAGATATTATAACAAGATGCAGCAAAGACATTCATAATACATCTTGAAACATGTCCCATTTCCAGACCACAAACCTGTAGTGCATTATGAATTTATAAATTTTTAAAAATAAATCTTTCTATTGTCTTATAAATAACACATTTACATTTCACTGCATTTTTTACAACACAGGTGTTAATTTGTTATGTGGAAATATTTGCAGTTTACCACATTTCTTATAACCCTGTTCCGATATCTCGATACCTCGTCACTGTGAAATGTCCCAGGAGCCCAGGATGTCACAGGTCTCTGAGAAGTCCTGCCCTTAAAGGACCATTTCTCAGAACACCTTACTTTGGCCTCCCAGGTTTGCACGATCAGCCCTCGTGTACCTCTCTGCCCCCACCCCCGTACCCTGTTTCCCTTTGCGCAGCACTCACCACTCCGGTATTTGTGCCTGGAGCCTTAGTCCATGCTGTTCCCACAGCAGGTGGGCTTCTGTGGGGTGGCCTGGCTCACTTTCCCCATCATGATGTAAGCATCACCTCTGAGGCCTTCCCTTGATTTTCACTCCAGTAAACACTCCAAGTCTTGGCGGCTTTTGTAATACTGGACACAATTATACTGATCATATTTTATTTAAATAGTTACTTGCAGGAAACCCATTTCTGTGTTTTGTATTTATCTCACCCCTGCAAAGACCTAGTTAAACTTGGCTCAGCCCCTAACTCCACACTTTGATTGTTGTGTCCACTTTCCACACTGGGGCGAGCAGTCACACTTCTGTGTCTTGTCCCTAGCCCCACATAGCCTAGATATAGAGTAAATTGGCTCCTCACTGGTTTGCACACAAAGAAAATCCACTTGCTCTCCAAATATTTAGAATCTGATTAAAGATGTGGAGAGTGTCAGAGAAAGAACTTGGAGTAGGCAGCCAGATGTCTAATGTCTCACCATCTTATAATTTCTTTCGCTCTCCCTGAGACTTGAGTTTAGAGCAAAATATAATTTCTTCTCTGTTGGAGAAGCAGAAGAGATCACAAACATGTTCTACCAACATTCAGGTTCATTTAGTTTATACACCCTACCTCCAACAGTCATGTCAAAGAATTTCTCCCGATAAAACACAGCACCATCGCTAATGGTTTTCTCTTACGTGTGACCCTTTGTATCTGTTTCCTGATTAGCCAGTGCCTCTCCCACCTGAAGGGAAGCTCCCAGACAGCAGGCACTGAGACTGCCTTGCTCACTACTAAAACCCTAGTGCTTGTCTGACAGAAGGCACAAGAACTCACTAAAACATTTGTTGAAGATATGAAAATAAACCCGTAAGAGTAAATAATGGAACATGAATGACCATTTGCCAGATGTTATGTTAAATGCTTTAATTCTTAACAACCTGATGATTTGGATGGATAGCCACATTTTATAGGTAAAAAATATCAATGCTTAGTGTTCTTTTTTTTTTTTTTTTTAATATCACATGTAGAGCCTACATTTAATTCCATGACTGTGTGACTCCATAGCCTGAGCTTTAACCATATTGTTCTGCTTCACTATCTTCAGACAGACAACAACAACAACAATAATGGATATCTTATTGAATACTACGTTCTTATTTCTGTGCTGGCCATATATAAAAGTTATCTTTATTATTTCTACCCAAGAACTTCTGAAACAGGAACTCTTGTCTCTCTTTTACAGATGGGAAAACTGAAGCTTACAGAGACTCAACTAACCACTCATGAGCTATTTAGATCATGTTGAATATCAACCAATAGAACAGCCACACGAATCCATGTAGCTTAATTTTCCCTAACCCACTTCAAACTATAAAGTATGCAGACCTTTCTAGTAATATTCAGAGAAGCAACTGCATACCAGAAGCTTTCTCAGAAGCTAGTGTCTCGCAAATTAAAGCCCATCTATTTCTGGTGGCTTTTGTGTTATTTCCAGCAATTATTTTTCATTTCCCTCGGCTGAGCAAGCCAATAGTTGGTGACTTCTCATCTAATCGCTTCCCTGGATGACAAATCACATTGCTCTGAATTCCCCATTGCTTTCTACCTCTTTCCAAGGCCAATGGTCAAAGACAACAAATGAAACTTTGATCACTCTGTCCATGACAGAGACTGGGCTTACCAGGGCCACTGTTGCTGGTGAGAAGACCCAGGATCTCTGGAGGCCCTGAATCTTTGGGTCCCTAGGGCTGATATGGGAGGGAACTCAGATCAAAGATAAACCTTACAGGTGTAGTGCTCTATTAGTTCCTGTGTCTGCCATAACAAACTACCACAAACTTAGTGGCTTTGAACAATAGAAATGTATTCTCTCACAGTTCTGGAAATTTATTCTCTTACAGAAGTCTAAAATCAAGGTATCTTCAGGAGTTTGTTTCCCTGGAGGCTTTATTGGAGAATCTCCTTGCCTCTTCCTGACTCTGGTGGCTCCAGTTCTTCCTTGTTTGTGACTGTGTAATTCCAATCTCTGCTTCTGTTTTCACATATTCTTTTACTCTTGTGTCTTTCTAAGGACACTTGTCTCTACTTCTCAGAATCTAATCAGACAGACTGATCCAGTACTATGGTCAAATACTCATGATCCAATGTGGCATGTTCTCGAAAGGAGGTATACACAGAGAGATCATATAATGTGCTCAGTGAACATGTAAGAAGGTAGGGCAGGCAGTCCAGATTCTCATTTATTATCAAGGAAACTGAGATCCAGTGAGACTGAGTGGTCCAAGATCCCTCAGCTCAGACATAATGGCAATAAGCCTGAACCCAGAGCTTCGGATAATTACTTGGAGGCCACATGCTGCTGGCAGCTGGATGAAAAGAAGCTGTTCTTCTGAGAAGGCAGATCATCACTTTCTTAGTAACTTTCCCTTGAGTTCCAGAAACTTCTGTTAGACCTTGAAGGCCTTGTTGACTGGTAGTTATTTCATAGTCTTGCTTTGTGTCTCATTAATATTTATTTTCTTTTTTATTTTTCTTTGCTCTTTCCTTTTCTTTTTTGAGTCAAGAAATGCTGGCTATGGAAACCCAAACTATCTTTTGATGTAAAGTTTTCAAACAGCAGTAGAGAGGAAAGCAAGGTCCTGGGCCAAGAAATAGAATAGTATACATTGTAATTTTACTGCTGACAAGTTGCAAATTGACTTCCTTTTTAGGATATTTAATAAGCACCTTTGCAGGAATGACAGCACAAAGGCAGACCACCATGTAGAGGAGGCAGGTGAGAGGCTTGGCCCACTTCTAGTCATAATAAAAGGAGAAACTGTTGATCATTTGTGTGACAATGGAAGCCAGGGAGGAACCTTATCAAAATGAGGGTCAGAGCTCAAATTCATAAACTTACTGCCTAAATCCACAGCCAAAGGAACACTCAAAGTCCAGCGGAGGCAGGAAAGTGGTCACTTAAGAATTCAAACGGCACAGCCCTCTTTAAATGACCTTTGCCATTGCTGTTCTAGCCCTTTTCTCTTTGTCAGGGGACCGTGAGGACCACCTTTACCCTTAGGGCCTGCTTAGGAACAACAGGAGCAGATGCACAGTTACAACATGGACCCGCTCCTTTCTTTACATCGTTTTAGTAGGTAAATAGCAAAATAATCATTTAATAAAAAGACATTGGACTCTAGCTTGAGCTTTTACATGATTTTATCTGGAGATTCAGATATAGGTGATTACCTATACCTCATCTTACTGAGATCCCTACTTCCGTTATACACACTACCTTTCATATAGCAATGTACTAGCTAATTGACCATGGGAAAGTTACTTAAACTCTCTATTTCTGCCTCAGTTTCCTTATCTGTGAAATGGAAATAATAGAAGGGGCATTGTGAATGACATCTGAAGCACTTTTTTAAAAAGCCTGGAATATACACATGTAGCGCTTTCCATGTTGTATAAACTCATATATCTATGTTGCCCTCTTTTTCTCTGGAGCTTCTGTTTCCACTCTCTGCCTTCTCCTGGGCAGTCAGGTAGTGTTCTGGGGAATATGGTTGTAGTGTGCCCCACTATCTATTTTAAATAGCTCAATTCCTATAGCTGGCCTTACAAGTTGCTTTCACAGTAGGACAAGGTTTGTATTTAGCCATTTAGCAAGATTTTTTCCATGAACTTGGGTTGCTAACTACTTCAACAATATATCTTATCTTTGCATCATTCTCTTTCTTGACTATCATCTCACCGGAAGAGTATTAAAATGTCCATGGATTTAATTAGTTCTGCCCTTGTAAGTCAATCATTGACTGCTTTCAAGTGCAAATTTATAAAAGCTAAAGCTCTATTTGACTTGAATCTTTGTGCTCCAGCCTCTGGTTGTGGTCATAATCCCTCTAGGCTTAGGCCAGTTGCTGCTTCAAAGGGCCAATCATTTTAGATGGTTCCACAGTAAAGACTTAACGTGTGTCTACATGGCCAGACTGAAAGAGCTCTTTTCCAGTTGACTTGGTTTTATCAGCCACAATAACAACCAGTCAATGAGCTATCTATGGAATGCCTGCATGGTTGATCCAATTCAGTTGTTAAGGTGCCTGAAATAACATCAATCTTATTGATTACTTTGTCCTTAATGACAATCAGCCCTTATGATGAAAAAAGAAAACCAAAAAACAAACAAACAAACAAACAAAAAAAACCCCTATTTGATTGGGAAATTATCAATAGAGTTATAATCATAGCACATAGCTATGCTCAGGTGGGCCCCAAGGGATTCCTTAATTCCAAAAGATGGGTCTTCCTGGTTGTGCTAGTAATCAGCAAATGACACTAAGTATAAAGAGGAAGGGAAAGTAGGGACAAAGGGTGTGAGTTAGTTACTTTAGGACAAACAATTCTTTTCTCAGTGAGCATATATAAGGTTTTTGCTTTGATTAATGATCATAACCAAAGAGGCTATCTCTATTTTAATTTCTTATAATTGCCATGAATTTATTACTTCATTCCTCATAGAAACCCACTTGATCTCTCAAATGCAGAAAAGCTATCAATGGCATCTGGGATAGTCTATAATTTTAATAACTTTTGAATGACCACATGTGAGTTGAGTCAATGCAATCTGATTGTCTAAATCTGCCCCCCCACCATTTTGCTTCAAATGAATGCAAACATATGTATATGCCACATATATTTTTTGCATCTATCTGGTTTGTGTTCATTTGTTTCTTGATTGAATAGAAACAAGCAAGTCTAATCCACTATCCATTCAGAGGAAGAGATAGTGTGTACATCCAAGGTTCCAGTATACTGTACATGTTAAATTATTTTTGGAAGTTGATAGGAACTAAATTATACATTTTATGAGAATAAAAATTCTTGAACCTGACCAGGAGGTGGAGCAGTGGATAGAGCATTAGACTGGGACACAGAGGACCCAGGTTTGAAACTGTGAGGTCGCCGGCTTGAGCTCATCTAGCTTAAGTGCAGGATCACCAGCTTGAGTGTGGGGTCACCAGCTTGTGCGTGGGATTATAGACATGACCCCATGGTTGTTGGCTTGAGCCCAAGGTCACTGGCTTGAGCAAGGTATCACTTGGTCTGCTGTAGCTCACTGATCAAGGCACATGTGGGAGAGCAATCATTGAACAACAAGGGTGCCAAAACGAAGAATTGATGCTTCTCATCTCTCTCCCTTCCTGTCTGTTCTCTCTCTAAGTCTGTAAAAAAAAAAAAAAAAGGAATGCAAAGCAGAATAGGTACAGAAAGTATGTAAACGAAAACATACAAAATAAAAGAATTTGAAAGCATTAAAGTGCAAATACTTAAATTTTTTCTCCATTTAAAAAAAAACAGAGAGTAATATATCAGTTATGTATATATATCCTGACAAAAATATGCTTATTTAATTTGGGCTTTTTGGTTATGGAGACGTTTGATCAGATTATGCATCATGGAGAAACAGAAGCAAAGGAGCTAGTTTGTAGTTTAGTCTCTCCCATTAAGACATAAAACTGATAAACCCAGGTTGGGAGCACACCTTTTCCTATTCCTATTCCTGGTGGACTCTTGTGGACTCTTCTCTTGACTCTCAGCAAGGAAAATTCTTTTCTGTGGAAGAGGTTTTGAATTCTGCTTAACTGGCAGAGGTGCAAGACTTCTTTCCATTAATGACTGAGCCTGCTTCAACTTTTGAATAAGACTGAGAAATTTTCTTTTAAAAATTTGCCTTGTTCTATTTTCTAAGACTAAATTACTTAGCACAGTGTCAATTAGATTCAATAAAACAGAACAGCATCTGTGGTGTCATATACATGATTGACAGAACTTTGTGATTCAAATTATACCACAAAATTACTCTCCGCACCTCTTAATGAACCTACTGAGTTAAATTTGACAATAGAAATCAACTTCATATACTTGAAGAAATGCTATCATCTTATTTCACCATAGAGGTCATCAAATAACATTTTTATGAAGGGGCAGTGTTTAATTTAACCAAACACCAAAGTTTCTTTTGAAAATTCAAATTCTGTTTAAGTGGCAACTGATAGTTATGGTCTTCAGAATATATAATGTTTGCCTTTTAACTTTAAAAAGTGCTCCATTGTGCTCAGTAATTGCAAAGAATAGGCTCTCGGGCAATTTATACTACTTGGGCTGAAGGTGAGTGGCCCTCTTGCAAAACAAGCTATGACTCAAAAAGGCTGGAGTCAAGATGGCTGTGTCCTTGCCCAGTAGCTGCACTTTTGGTTCAGCTAAAACCAACATTCCAACTTCTTTATTATATTTTTTTAAGTAAGCAAGAGAGAGAGACAGAAAGAGAAAGACAGAGGCAGAGACAGAGACAGACAGGAAGGTAAAGGGATGAGAAGCATCAACTTGTAGCTGTGGCATTTTAGTTGTTCATTAACTGCTTTTTCAAATGTGCCTCAAGCCAAGCCAGTGACCCCTTGCTCAAGCCAGTGACCATGAAGTCATGTCTACGATCCCACACTCAAGCCAGTGACTTCGGGGTTTCGAATTTGGCTCCTCAGCATCCCAGGTCAATGTTCTGTCTACTGCAGCACCACCTGATCAGGACCAACTCCTTTATTCTTTTACCTTCTTTCCATTCAGTTCTAACTTTCTTATTGTTTGTATGATCTTAGAGGGAGGACTTTATTTTCTCTGTAACTCATTTTTTCTATCGGGAAAATAAGGATTTGAGGCTTGCTCAGTGGTTTACATCCATCCATTCATTCTGAGTGCGTATATTTTAATTCTCATGACACTATTAGTGATGAGAAAACCACAATAAAGAAAGAAATTGAGTGACAGAGACAAATGACAAAACACTAAGCACATACTCTGAACCACCACAGCACTTTTTGTCACTGACCCCAGTGTGTCTGCAGCAAGGTGTTTCCTGTCCTCGAGCCTCAGTTTCCTCCACAGCCTTTTTAGCTCCACATTCTAGTTCTATCTCCATTTGCTAACAGATTCACCTGTCTTTCTTTCCACTTCCTCTTTTGTCCTTGTCCTTATTCCCTAAAACAAACAAACAGATCTCTTGTTCCAGCCCAGTGAGATAATAGCATACAAACAGAACTTTAGCCTGAAGTACAATTGGAGAACCACTCTTTTCTCCTTCATAGAGAAAGGATGCTGCATATGCCAGGGTGCCTATATGGGTTATACTCAAATGTAGTGGTTACTATTTAATACAATTATGTCAAGCTTTAAATCCTCCTTGCTGTGTTCCTGCCACCACCCCTATAGGACCAAGCTTCCCCATCTAGGGCCCTGCTCCACTGTACTCCTACTCATTAGAATGAGGTTTCACCTGGGTGATGTCTTTTGAGGAATGCATCCTAGCATTCGAGGCAGCTCTCGGCAGAACAGCCTGCCATTTGCGATGCCTCCTTCAGGTTAAACATTTTAGATTAATCAATAAGTAAATGGCAAATAAATGGCATGAGACCATGTCCAATATAAATGAGATCAACTGAAGAAGCAGAAAAGGGCAGTTTTGGCGCTATCCACGGAGCCTGAGCAATGCTGCCTTTAGCTCTGTTTGAGGTGAAATACCCAGACAAAGAGTGAACAATGAAGTGCATCTTGCAGATGTTTTAGAAAAACATCAGGGTGTCTGAAGTCCTTTACCTTAACACACTGACTTCATTTTTGCAGTGCCAGAGGTGCTATTGTTCTGAATCTCTGTCACCCAGAAGTAAGATCGTGACTGGTGAGACATTCTTCCTCTTCCGATATAGATCTGAGCAGCCAGCCCCGGAATGCTGTGTGATGAAAATGCCCAGGCCAGCACAGAGGTGTCAGTCATTGACTTTGAGAATTTGCCAAACACTGCTCCAAATATGCATTTCATAAGGAATTCCATTCATTTCTCCTAATTCTTTAGAAACACTTTTTGGATGTGTAATATCTCATTTTTGAGGAAAAATATATTGCAGCCTAAAGAGCTGACCTTGGTGTCTGCTGTGTACCTGACAAATGAGGCATCAAGGCCTTTCCATAGTCCATTTGGGGGGTCTATTGGCCGAGGAATCCTTGGTCATCCCACCTGCCTGGCGTCTAGGATCATGATGCATTGTCTCCAACTCTAGCCTCAGATTGTTTTTTAACATTTAATTTAGTTTCTTCCTGTGCTTGGATGAACATGGCCATGTTATGGATTTCTGCTCTAATGTACACCAGCAGCCTGGAAGAACAAGCCTCAGCAAGCTGTGGAAATTAGAGAGGCTGGATCAATAGGCAAGGTCATGACCCCCTGGCTCTGATTCTGTACACTGTCCTGAAATTCTCTGCCCTGAAAATCCTCCTGCTGCTCCTCATCTGAAGCCAAGTGTGTTCCCAGAGAGGAATTCATGCAAACCAGCCTGCCCCAATTCTCACATCTCAGGGAGGGACCCTCATTATCACAAACACTGAAAAATTTGTGTAAACAACAACCTACAAGTATAAACATCTAGGCATTTGCTGCATGTGCAGGTTGTTAACTTCATCATCCAAAGACCCTTTCAGAGGCAAGACAAATAGATGAGGACAAAGAAAAGCAGAGCTTCCAATTCTGGAACAGCCCTCTAAGAAATTATCCTGTATCACACACACGCCTCAGACAAAGGATCACAATCCTCTGCATATGCCTGGACATTTTTATGAAATACAAGATGGTAAAAAATCAACCTGATTTTGGCTCTAAGAAATACTTCTGGGCTCAGTGAAATAAGTTGAGAAGACTATTTTTTGAAAATATTTCAAAAGATAACAGGTGCCAATAATGTTACCTGGTTTGATCTTGTCCATGTAAAGGGTATACATTTCCGAATACCATCCATATTCTTAGCACGCTAGTTTTCCATTTGGACATTTGAAAGTTGGTACCATTCAGTTATAATTTTCCTGGATGGCACTAACTAATGCATCAAAACTTCAAGCCTGCAGAAGCAAACCTGTGACTGGCAATTTATCACAGTCACTAATTATGGGTTCCAAAATGACCTGACATCAAAATGATCAATTTAGAAAAAGAGATCTTAAAGATCTGTTTTTTGAAGAGAAGGTTAAGGATGTGCAAATAATGGGAGAAGAAGAAAGGTTCAGGTCAGGAGGAGGGGGAGCAAGCCCTCAGAGTCCCTTATCTGGAGTGAGAGTGCCATTTGCTTTTTGTACATCTTAAGCCACATAGCCCAAGAAGTGGAATCTCTTTTATTTGGAGAGTAAATTCAGTATGTGATAAGGCATATCCTTACCCAAACCCCATATTCAGGAACAACAGCAGAAGCCCTTTCTGCCCAGACCATGATGTTTTGTAGTTTGCTTCATAATTTAGATAACTACATTTTTGACAAACCACTTTACCAATCTCTTGTCTTTCCATTATATCAAAGGTTTTAGACAAAATGACATCACACTTTAAATCTCCAGATGAAAAAAATATTTTATGCAGAGTATTGCTTAGGATTTGGGAATGTAGGTTTTTTCTGGCAGAAGATTTTTTTTTTGTAAGAACTTTGGAAAATTAGGATGTTTTCTGGAAAATTAGGATGTTTTCTATGCAGCACAAAGACTAATTGCCAAAGACAAGAATAAATGTTGCACTTTGCCAGTACTTTATTTTGAAAGGAAATATACACACATACACTATTTTTTTTTGTAGGTCCTGCAAGAATCACATTTACTCTTATCATGTAGAAATCATCTGTTAGAGAGCTATATAGGAACAAAGTATGGGTGAAGTTGGTGAGAGAGCGGTTTAGAAGACACAAAATGGTATGCAGTGATATTTTTTGTCTACGACTATTTTTCTACTTTGTATTTTCAGCAGAGGTTTTTACTTTGGAAATAAATATCATTTAATCAGAATGGCAGGTCACAATAAGTATTTAGATAATTAGATGGCAATTTTGAATCATAAAATCTAGAGCAGGATCTAACATAAGGAGTGTTTCATTTTAGGTGACTAAACTCACCATGTCAGTGTTTTAGATGAGGTACATAAGACCTGACATTTAGACATCTGACCCAATGTCTCCCTGCTAGGAGTACAGGATGAACTCGATTCTGGTTCTGCCTCCTGATATAGAGCTTTATCTTCAAGTAAAGCAGTATCCCCATTTCAGAATTCTACTTGGATCCAGTGTTCTACCCCCTAATGGGGGCTCTATCCCCTAATGCAGGAACCCTATCACAATACAAGGTTCTCTTTTAATACAGGGCTCCACCCTAATGCAAGGTTCTGCCCCTAGTGCAAGGGTATTATGCCTAACTCTTTTGGTTGAAGCCATTGCAAACCACTGCCCAGATTTAAGGGGAGACACAGATCTCATCATTCAGTGGGAGGAGCCTTAATTTTATGTGATATCATAAGGTAATCAAATGGAATGGGAGATATTGTTGCATGTGGAAAATTACAATCTGTGTCACCTGCCTTCTGGCCACAACAATACAAATCCGCACACATGCAAAATAAATTCATGACTTCCCTGCAGCCCCCAAGTCACATTCCATTGAGGCATCAGCTTGAAGTCCAAGATTCCATCATCTAATTCAGGAAGAGCACACTTATCCAGTGTGGTTCCTTGGTTTCAGGTCCTAGAGCACTGGTCCTCTTGAATGAAGCCCTGTGAACTACAAAGACATAGCACAAAGTGGATAGCTTATCTCTGCCCCACTTGGCATCAGGTGGGTGACATTTAGTCCAGGGGCTAGAACCATCTGAAATGTCATTCACTCACATATCTGAGAGGGGATGCTGGATATTAGCTAGAGATCTCAGTTTCTCTCCAGGTGGGCTTTTCCATGTGGTCTCTTTGTGTGGTAAGTTTTGGCTTCCTCACAGCTTTCCTAGAACAATATCTTGAAAGGTGACCTAGCTGGAAGCTATGAGCTTTCTGTGAGCTGGCCTCAGAAGTCACAGAGCAACACTCCGGTGCACTCTGTTGGCTGGAGCAGTCCCAAGCTCTTTCCAGATTCAAGTGGAGGAGTCCTAGGTTCCACTCTCAGTGGGAGAAGACTCCAAGTCACCCTGTGAAGAGAGCAGGTGATAGATAAGGTATTATTGTGGTCATCTGGGAAACAATTTGCTGAATTAGCTGCCTTGCAAACCAGTGATCACCATAGTCATTGGTGCTGCAGAAGGGATTCAACTATGGGCAGAAGATTTGACTAAAGGGCCTCTGAGGGAGATCTCTGCCGAGTCTCAGATTTTATGACACTATGAACAGGTCAGCTGAGCCCGGGTAATCTGAACACTTCAGTGAGCCCGTTGTCTATGTCTGTGGCATATTAGGTAAGAGGCAGGAGAAACAATATAGATGGATAAATGAAAGGCACTAAGAGTGCAGTCCTAGGATAGCTTGTGTCCCAATATTATGACCCTGCCTGCTAGCAAGAGCAAAGGGCCGTGAACTGAGCCAGGGTCCAGAGTATGCTGCCCAGGATGGTGAGAAAAGTGGCAGATCATACAGGAGTTTTTGGTAAGGTCCAAAACCAGAGTGAACCTAAAAGATCAGGACTGTACCCACTGCTCACCCAGAACATAGGCACATAAAAGAGCTATGAGTCTTTGGAGTAATAGGAGTTAAAAGTGATTGTGCATGAGAGAGAGAGGGCTTTATAACTCAAAAGAGATATGTAAAGTTGTTTATTGTTTTGGGACTTCTATTCACAGATCGGAGACTTTTGTAAATAAAGCCAAACCCTCTCTTGCTTTATATCACACACATGGATTCCTTTCCTTCAGTTGGGTCATCTTTTCATGGTGTGGTTTGTCTTTGTGCATTTCCTGTGAGATGCTGTTTTAACGTTCTTAATCAATCTGTTTGGTAAAAATATTGGCCCCTAATCAACGATAGTGGACACAACCTCAGAGTATATTGCTCTGGGTCTGCTTGTCATCTCTTATCATATCTTCTTCTCATCAGTTTTTTGAAAACAGGCACTTTTTCTGCTTTCCTACACTGGGCTGGCTTCCAATAGCACCTTGCTCTGGGGCAGAATTGTACTAGCGAATGCATAATTCAGTGGTTTGTACTTTGCATCTATTAACTATGGCACCAAATGCAGGAATGACACAATGGTGAGGCTTTTGCTTAGATAGTGTTTTTTACTGAGTGAAGTTTAATGCTGAAACCAATTTATAGTTCCTTTGCATAGTAGAAAGTCTCATAATAGTCTTTTAATAGATGACTTGACAGAAATACATACATTATAAGGTCAATGTCATGGCAAATTATTACAACAGGTCTGATTCAAGGGTCCTAACTCTCTATATCTAACTTTTACTACTAGATTATGCATAGAATATAGTAGGTATTTAAATATATCCATTGAACTTTATTATATTATCAATAGGCAATTAAATAAAATGCAACTTCAAGGCTTTTTTTTTTTTGAGACTCTGAGACTAACTTAAAATAGACTCATTTAACTGGTTTTAAAATCTCTGGCAGAATATTAAGCATCCCATTGGTTAGAATGACAGCAGCCAGATAATGTCTCAACTAACTAAATGGTATTCTTTTAATTGTATTTTACTTGCTTTTACATTAGTATTGGAAATAGAAATAGAGCTATTTGGTAAATCCTTCTTTCTTTTTCCTACCTTATACATAATATGTTTTGCAAGGTATAAACTGTCATTATTCTAGTCATTCAGAGAACAAGCCTGGGGAAACTGTTGGTATTGATATTATTCACACTTAAAAAATAGGAGTCAAAAAGCTATAAGAGATTCACTGGGAATTAGAGCTGAGGCTCATTTACTGTTTCAATTTTCTTTATATTATATATTATTTATTACCTAATATAATAATAATAAAAACTATTGAGCATTTATTGTGTTCCAGGCCCTGTGCTAAGCATTTTACCTATATTATCTCATGTAATCTTCACAATAACTCGTGAGGTAGACACTATGGTTTGTGTCATTTTACAAATGAATAAACTCAGGCTCAGAGAGCTTGGGTAACCTGTGCCAAAGTTGTAAAGCTCCTAAGTGAAAAAGACGGAATTTGAAACCACGCGAATGTTCCTAACTGCAGGCCTGCGCAGTTTCTCATGCCAGATACACAGAGAAAACGAGGTGATGGGAGTGTGGGTGAAAGAAGTGAGTGTGTGTGAACATTTTTTTTCTAAAATGGCATGTTACATTCTAAACAAGATTCAGTTATCATTTGAATACTACCCTTCCTCCTGTGAAGTTAAATCTTCCCCTTCTACTCACCCCCCCTCACCCCATTACATTCTTACAGACCAGTTGATGTTCAAGTAGGAAGGAATGTGCTCTGGAGTGGATTTATATTTTATAAGATAAAATGGGCCATTTTCATGGCTAGTTCACTCAGGGCTGTTCTCTATCTGCAGCCTGGTAACACCAAAGTATCTGTCCATTTGAGGATATCGTCCCACTTGAACAGGCTGGCCGGTGTAAACCACACTTTCCAGTTGCCTGGTTATTATTGCTGATGTCCCAGAATGCTTTCTGAGAACTTCTGTGCATCTTTCAACTTAGTGAACCACGATTTCTTATTCAGCATCTTGTCTCTAGAAATCAGGCATCTTCTGTAATTTGATCATTCTCCTTTGCTTCGTGCTGGTCCTTCAGGGCCTCCATTGCAGGCTGCTCATCAGCTGCTCTCCTAAGTGCCAAAGGCCATGAAGGGAAAGTTTTGATTAGGTTTGGGAGACTGGAAGCTGGCAAAGCCCTTGCAGTTTAAGGCTTAGCCAGAGATTAAGCTCTTTCCCCAGACCCCATATTGGCTATGAAGCTAAGTATTTGTACTCATCCCATCCCCCCACCTCACTTGCTTAAATTGCTAGAGACAATCTACACACCCTTCCTCTCACCCTTTGTTAGTTCTGATGTTGGTTGATTTCAGTTATGCAGGGTGGAGAGTTTTCTGCACTTGGGAGAATTCTTGGGTTGTCTTGGAGATGTGTGACTTTGTATCAGAGATTTCCTTGTTTGCATATGGCTCTGCACTGTATAATAAAGCAGACAGGGGGCTTTGCTTGGCTCTTGCAAGCTACTTGCTTTGCAAGGAGACCTCCCAATCCCATCCTTTTTCTCTCTGTGTTTATTTCTTCATTCCACACAGTTCTCATTCAGGACCTGGACAATTACTAGCTGCGCTGGTCCATGGCAATTAAGACAATTGTAATATGAGCTCTTCAGTCCTGATGTTCAGTATACCAAAATTTTGGAAAGAATCAAATGGATCCAGGATTTTAACTCAGTCTGAACCTGAGATGTCAAGTTATATAGAAGATACTTGATCCAAGAGTCAAATAGACCAGAACAAGACCAGGCTCCTGAGTTCTTTTACTATAATACTCTTTGGTACTTAACTTTCTATCACAGTGCTCAGGATCACATGACAACTAATTTTCTAAGGAAAAGACTCAATGATATGTCAAAATTAACATTGCTAATGATTTGTGCAAAAAGTCCAATGGCCCAAATATCTTTCCACTTTTCCTTTCTGCACCTAAAACTGTGACCTAGGTCCAGACACTTCCATTTCTTTTTTTTCTATTATTAAAAACATGCCCTTTTCAAATGTTCTTTCTAATGGGCAGATAGGTTGAAAATTCTCCTAAAATGTTTCTTACTTAAACAAGAAGCACCCATGGTTTCCAATGACTTGCCATTCTATGTCAGATATAATAATATCTTACAAATCACTTGATTTAGAGCATTTAAACTGTGAACTGGGATTGCTGTGGTCTGAATGTGTCCCTCAAAATTCGTGTTGAAATTCTAACCACCAAAGATATTGATATGAAAAAGCAGGGCCTTTGGGAAGTGCTAAGGTCATGAGGGTGGAGCCTTATAAATGAGATTAGTGTTCCTTATAAAAGACACCACAGAGATCCCTCACCCCTTCCACCATGTGAAGGTACCATAAGAAGTCTGTGACTCAGAAGAGGGCTCTTACATGAATATGGTGGCACATTAATCTTGGACTTCCAGCTTCCAGAACCGTGAGAAATAAACTTCTGTTGTTTACAAGCTATTCAGTCTGTGGTATTATTTTTTATTTTTTTATTTTATTTACTGATTTTTTAGAGAGAGAGGAGTGAGAGAGAGAGACAGAGAGAGAGAGAAGGGGGAGGAGCAGGAAGCATCAACTCCCATATGTGCCTTGACCAGGCAAGCCCAAGGTTTCGAACCGGCGACCTCAGTGTTCCAGGTCAACGTTTTATCCCACTGCGCCACCACAGGCCAGGCCCAGTCTGTGGTATTTTGTCACAGCAGGCTGAACTGGCTAAAACAGGGTTTGCTATAAGTATAATATAATACCACCATCTACAAGGAACTTAACATTTTCTGTTTCCTGTGATCCTCAATTATCTGCCATGGTAATTTTTTAAATATTACAATGATTTCTTTCTGGCTAAATCCAAAAAATATCATTGGTCTTTAGTCTCTATCTCTGTGCAGATTTTAACCCTGGCGATTATTTATTTGAATCTTACAATCAAGTTTTCCCTAATGAATGATGCCGCCTGTTTCCCCTGGTTCCCTCCTACCCTCTGATTTTTTCTCCTTAGGTAAGAACCTTAGTTCTTGATCATCAGCTCTTATTTCTCCAAAATTTTACCCTGAGATTGTTGACCCAGCCTTGGATTTCGGCACTATCATTGTGAAGCTGACTTTCAAATCTGCCTGTTCAACTTAGTCCTGTATTCCTATCTTACCATTCTCTTAAGACCAGTTATACTAAGTCTAACCTATCATTTCTCCCCCACATATTTTTGTCTTGATTTTTTCATTTCTGAGATAAATTAAGATGTGAAGTTTGGGCAGATATAGATTGATATAGAGATAGACAAAATTAGAAAAAAAAATATAAGTGTACTTTCAAGAACTTTTCAAAGAATAAATGTAAGAGTAATGACTGGTGAGAGGTAAAAAATTATTCAAAAATAAATGATTATTAGCATAAGCTCAATGCCCCTGCAGTAGATTGGAAGTCACTTTTGACTTTGCTCTTTACTTATTCCATTCCTCAACTAGTCAATGTACTTTTTAAAAACTTCTTTTTCTAGTTTCTTTCTTATTTTTGCCCTTTATAGAGCCCATCATAACAATACGATAAATAAATATAGGTTAAGAAAATAAATAAATGTGATAGATGGATCTCATTTTCAACCTTTCTTAAGGAGATTGGTTTGAACTTTCAGTGGCTGCCAACAGCTTTGAATGATCTTTATCTTATTCAGGTCTCTGCAGACAACTTTTGGAGGCCATTGTTAGTTCCGAATTGTGGTGAGAATATAAAATCCACATGGTTCCTTCATCAACCACGGGATCTGTGTCAGAACGCTCTCAGAATCCCAATCACTTCAGGTCATGCTTGCTTAATTCTTGGTTCATCTCTGCTGAGGATCCTGAGTCTCTTCTGCCACTTCCAACTCTGCGCATCCCTTCACCAGGGCACTTGGTGACCCTGGGATAGGCAGATAATGTCCTGCTCCCCCAAAGATGTCCACATCCTCATCTGATAACCTGTGAATCTATTAGGTTACATGGCAAAACTACTTTGCAGATGTGATTAATAAGTTGAGAAGGGAAATATCCTGAGTTAACTGGGTGGACCCAGTATAAGCACAAGTGCCTTTATAAGAGAAAGAGGAAGACAGAAGAAATAGAGGAAGAGGTTTGATGATGGAAGCAGAGGTCGAAGTGATATTGCTGTAAGTGGACCACAAGCCAAGGAAGGAGGGCAAGCCTCTAGAATCTGGAAAAGGCAAGAAACAGATTCTCATCTGTAGCTTTCAGAAGAAATGCAGTTGTGCTGACGTAGCATTAAATCCTGTAAGTTTCATTATGGGACTTCTGGCCTTTAGAAACATAAGGCAATATATTTGTGTTGTTTTAAGCCTTGAAGTTTATGCTAATTTGTTATAGCAGCTACAAGAATCTATCAATCCCCTACAATAAATATTGTTCGCCATGCTATAATCCTGGTCACTGCCTGAGACTCACCCTTCTGTTCATCCATTTCCCCCTGACTTTCATCCCCTGACTGCTCTGGGCTTCTCTGATGCTCTCACCTCTCACCGATCCTCTCCTTTTCAAGTATTTCCACTAAGCTTTATAGGCTTTCTGTTACGTTGCACACAAACTCCCCTGTGTTTTCAGGCTCTTCACCAAATGCATCTACTAACTGCTGGCTTTTACTGTAAAATACTCTCTCCTGGGGACACCAATACGTCTGAAATTTTCTCAAGATGTCTTTATTTTTTCTTACATTCCAAGTACCTTATTCCCCAAAACATACAGCTCTCAAAATATTACACTTCTACCTTTATGTGAAAATTCCTGGGCCTTCTGGTCTACTCATTTTATTTCGCCATCTCACTCTTGACTTTTTGTTACTCTCATCTTCTAGCCTCATGGTAACTTCCCCTCATTTATTGAAGATTTTAAACCTTGATCACTTAATGGGATCTCTGCACCAAGCTCTGCTGTCATCCTGGGGGATTTAAAAATTCTTAGGAATAATCCATCCCAGCCAATCCATTTCTGAATCTCTAATATTTCAGCAACCTTCACCTCCACTCTAACCATTAATTGCCAATGTCACACTTGGAGCATTTTTTATACTTAGAATTTCTC
Source organism: Saccopteryx leptura (assembly GCF_036850995.1). Classification (NCBI taxonomy): domain Eukaryota; kingdom Metazoa; phylum Chordata; class Mammalia; order Chiroptera; family Emballonuridae; genus Saccopteryx; species Saccopteryx leptura. The sequence continues at coordinate 66,076,616 of NC_089508.1, read as the reverse complement.
CACCTCTGAAATCCTGCATTCGAATATACTATAAACAATTGAGCTTGAAAATTAAAGAGGAAAATAACCAGAATGTATTATCTAACCCTACCACTTCACCCCCCCAAAGGTGACACCTGCTCTTTCTCTCCTGATGCTTGGCTCACTGAATGGCAGTACCATCCACACATGTGCCCAAGACAGACAACTAGCCCTGTCTTTAATTCTATCTCTGCCTCCCACTTTCCACATCCAGTCAATCAGTATAAGCTCCTGTCAGGTTTACTTCTATTTATGAAACCTGTTCTTTTCTCTCCAGCCCCATCATCACTACCACTAAATAATCTTTTCTCTGGATTACTAGTGATCTCTAATTGTTCTCTTTTCAACTGATTCCCTAAGGTCCACCAAACTCAAATCTTTTCAGGTTCAGGTTGATCTTTCTGAAAGATGTTATGACCATGTTTTCGCTCTGCTTATAATCCTTCAAGAGTTTTCCATTGCCTTTGGAATGAAATTTATCATAACATGTCCTTAATGACTGGTAAATTGCAGCTTACCTAATAGCTTCACCTGGTATACCTGCCATATGCTATCTCCTCTCCCGTATCACCCTAAACCTACTCATTCTAAAGTTGTCCTAAACTACTTTCAATTTTCTAAACTAATTTTGCTGTCAGTGTCACCTCCAAGCTTTGTTATCTGCTAACTCTGCTTCACACCTTTACTTATCTGATGACACCATACATTACTCAGATCTTAGCTAGCCTGTTGCTTTTTCTGAAAAGTCTTGCTTTATTTCCCATCCTTCTTTCTGGTCTCATCATCGAGAAGGCTCTCTTTCCATGGAGCAACCTATACTTACATCTAGTCTTCCACTTTTCACATTCTACTGTAAAGGTCTCCTGAATTATCTCTCCAGCCAGATTATAAACTGAAAGGAGGACCTTGTCTTTTGTACTCTTGAAGCCTCAATGTGTGACACAGACAATCAGTAATTTTTACTGAAGCATCAAATTAACTAAGTATAGATTTGTATTTCTAAATACATTCTCTCCCTTTTATTATCTTTATTAATTTGAGGCTGCTTATATCTATCTTAATTGGAGCTGAACTTTAACATCTAAATTAAATGTCTTGAGGCATGGTTGCTAGGTAGTTCATTCTGTCTGTTCACGTAGACAAATATGCTTCTTTTCATGATCTGTATTTGACCTACTGGATGTGGTGTTCTATTCCATTCACCTAGCATTGATTCTGTCATAAACCATCTCCAACCATCCATGGATTTCCTCTACATCCTGTTCTGGCTCAAGCAGTCCAAATGACACAGATGTCTGTGTGGTTGCTGAAATACTTCAATTTTATCATCACCAACAACCCTATTTATCTTCAGAGAAGTCAGAAATCAACTCTAAATTTGTTCCCTGGTCAGATTAAAACCCCAATCTGCCTGCAGAGTGACCATTTCTATAGACCACTATACTCTCAGCTGTTCTATAAAACACCGATTCAAAGATTTCTTGTCCAACTACAAAGAGAATGGAGATTACCAAGAAACTCTGAAGGAACCATTTTAATTGCATAATAATGAGACTAATGTCAAACCCCTTGTACACAAAATAAGAAGGCTCTACATCTTTCCAAATAAGAGAACTCCCTTTCCTTGCAGAAATATCCCAAGACTCTCATGTAATAGGTATTGTGCTGTTCGTTGATAGACAACAAAAAAGCTCCTATGAAAAATAAATTTATTCATTATTAGTCATGGAAGCAATTTACATGCTTTTGAAAAGTTATTGTACATACACATGTAAGATGTGCGAGCACATAAACTTAAAATAACTATAACATCTCCCAGGCCTGACAACTGCCCATAGTTTGAGAAGTTTTTGAGTTAGAAAACTTAATCCATTTCTACCACTAAGATATCTAATTCTATTAACATGAGTCAATGATTTTCAACTTTTTCATCTCATGGCACAGATAAACTAATCACTGAAGTTCTGTGGCACACACAAAAATATATATTTTGCCAATCTAACAAAAATAACAAGTATCTTTCACACTGGATTGCAATTGCTCTGTTGGCTGTTGTCATTTTTTATTTGGCAATCTCAGGGAAAAGAAGTCAGTGTTCCTAACTAAATAGTCAGATATTGCATGTTTTAAAATTTCTTGTGAATTTTCAACACCAGTTGAAAATCACTGGGATACACAATGCAGTATACAGATGCTACATTATGGAGTTGTACACTTAAAACCTATATAATTTTATTAACTGATGTCACCCCAATAAATTCAATAAAAATCACTGGTATAGGTAGTTTCCACTGACAAGTTAGACAAGAGCTTTATATTTTCCTTAGTTCAGCATTTCCTAGGTTGTATACTATGAACATATAATTGTTGATTAAAAGAAATATTTCAGGGCACATAATATTGGGGAATGTATACAATATTGTCCCCTTAGAGATGTTTCATGTGTATAACCATATTAAAGGCTTCAAGAAATAGTACAGTAAAGAAATTTGTTGACATTATTTAACCTAGCATTCTCCAATCTTATTTGTCCATGGAGCAGGTCCCTTCTACCATGGAACCCTTATTAACATATCATGGAGCCTTGATTTGAGAAAACATGATTTGTAAACACTTTGCAAGTGGATGGGGCTCTGTCAATCAAAGAACAGGAGCTCCCAGACCTCCTCATCCCACTGGTTATTACAGGCATTATGTATTCATCCTCTGGTGGGGGCTGAGGCTGAGTAAATGAGCATGACTGTCTGAAAGATTTTGATTCAGAGATGTGGCCACCCATGTTAATTACATACTCACTGAACCAAATTCAGGGCATTATAGAGACCCTGAAAAACCCTGTTGGCCTCCCAGATTACAGTATAGTTACAAATATTTCTGTCCTAAAGATGTAATCACCCTCTGCAATTTCTCAGATGCTGACCGACCCTTAAGAAGTAGAATTCACATAATGAAGCTGATTCTACACTAGCAGAGAGAAGCACCATTATGCTCTAAGAATAGATGCTTTTCAGTGCAGCATGATGGATATTCTGCACAAATACTTGCATCTTCCTTGGCATTGCAGTATACACAAGTCCACTGAGTTTGTCAGAATAAGGGCAAAGGGTCTCAGTCACGTTACTGATTCAGCACAGACATGCTCAGTATCCAAGGCAGGCTAGAGAGGAGATGAGGAAACTCTTCTGGGCATAGCTGTAAGGTCAACAAATTGGAAAAAGCCACAACTCACCCTTGGGAAGGATTAAATATGCTGACATCCTCCAAATTGATTTACCTAGATCAGACCACATGTTAATGAGGCAAGCAAGTTACTCTAATTCATTGTTACTGTTCCAAAGGCAGGGATCTTTTCACATTAAAGAGGTGGGACCATGGATTCAAATGAGCATCACTTACTAATGGCTTGTCACTCAACCTGCCTGGGCCAATGTCCTTGGTGCCATTTATAATTGTTGTCATTCATACTGCCCCCAAAATAATGGCATTCAAAAAGCACAGCTCCCACAAAGTAAAGTGAGTTTTCTTCTCCTATTACCTGCACCTCTGAATAGTGGCACATCAATGCTGTTAGCTGGTGAACTATAAGCACTTAGACTTCTCAGGGAATGTAATTTCTAAGTGCTCTAAAAAAATTCTATTATTTGAAGGATCCCCTTGAAAATGTATCATTCAGTTTTCAAGATAGACTCCTCAGTGACACTGACTTTAATAGACATGATTTATCATAGACATGAGATCTGAAGATCTCAACTTTGTCTAAATTTTTAGTTGGTGAGATTTCTTAATGGCTTCACACCTATCAATGGGCTTTATTGCTATCAAAATGTTTTCATATGGCTATATGAAAGCAATATTCATTGGTATATTTATATGATAACTCATTAACACACAATGCTTTGTAATAATTACCTGAATGGTTCTCCTAATAGGTAAAAAAATATACAAGCTGTAGGGTCAGGTAGTAAATCCCTTAACTTTGTAGGCCATGTGCTCTGTTGCAACTTTTCAGTTCTGCCACTTTAGTGTGAAAACAGCCATCACTAGTGTATAAATGAATGTGTGTGACTGTACTCTAAAAAATGTTATTTATGGACACTAAAACTTGAATTTCATTTAAATTTTAAGTCACAAAATATTATTCTTTAATTTTTTTATGTGTCTTGACTGCAGGCCTTCAACAGACCGAGTAACCCCTTGCTTGAGCCAGTCTTTATTTTTTTTAACAATTCAAAAATGTAAGAATCATTCTTCACTGACAGGGTCACACTAAAGCAGGTGATGGGCTGCATGTTGCCATCGCCCCTAGTTTAATGACCATTGCTTTAACCTGTAGCTTTAAAAACAAGACATTTAACCTCTTTGCTTACATTTTATTTTCAAATTCTTTATCAACATGAACTCATCCCACCTGATTTGATGAGAAAATCAGTAGAACCACAAAAAATATACCAAAGAAATAATGCAATGTGCATATACAAGGAATTTCAGATTTTACTTTTATAGAGTTAGTAGGATATCCAGAAGAAAAAAAATCAAGAGACATAAAGACTATGCTTCTTACAGTCCATACTTTGAGAAAGATTGATGTGATTTTCTTGTACTTTTATTACTCTTAGAGTTAACTTTTCCCTAGAAGAATATATTCCCAGACCCATAATACATTATGAATTTTGCTTTCTAACAAATATTCATTATTTATAGTCATAGGAAACCACATAGTAAACATTACTTCTTTTTTCTGATTACAAAAGCTGTGCTTGTTTATTTTAGACAACATAGATCATGCATAAGAACATAGATTACTCTAGTTCAAAAAAAGATTGCCATTTAAAGCCAAAAGATTTTTAAAATCTTTTCTCATGTGTTTATAGCTATTGCCTAGAAAAAATTTTGTTGGCAAATCAAACGTCAAACAACAACAACAAAAACTTGATTGTTTGGCTGGGAAGCTTACATTTTAACCCCGCATGCATGTAGATTCAGGGTGAAGCAAAGGTCTCTAATTCTAAATATTTGTTGGTGAATGTTGCTCCATCAGCTACTTGGAAATCAGTTGCCATCAGATTGGGTAAAGGCTGATAACCAAACAAAGCAGCAATTAGGACTCCAGTCAGAAAACAGCCTCTGTTTTTCTTACTCTTCTGCCTGTGCTGAATCAATTTGTCCTTGGCCTCAAAGCCCCACATTTCCTTGTCTTTGGGATACAATGTCTTTAGCTTGCAAAGCAACATCAGTGAGTTTATTAGTACATTTGACCAGCAGACTATGAGTGGCGGGACACACAGATGTTCACTCTGGGAGCAGGCCCCATCTGTGTGAGTGTGGCTTCTTTGAGTCCCTTTGCTTGTTGTCAGGTAGCTCAAAGCAGCACCCCTGTCGCTTCTCTTTGATGGGAATATGAACGCTGAGAGTAAAGCCCTGGACTTGCAGCGTTTTCTGAAAGCAAATTCAGCTCTTTAAAGAAAAATACCAACAATTTTTTGCCTTCAAATCCTTCTCCCCTGCCCCTAGTTCACACCCCCAAATCGACAGGCCAGATGTTTGTGAAACTGCAGTTTCCGCAATCAAAAGTACAACATTTACTATAGCTTTTTATCAAAGATTTCAATTCCCCTCATCTTAAGGAAAATGACCCTTTTATTTTGTTGTGGACATAAAATTATGGCCCTGGGAAAATTGGAAACATTTCTGTTCAGGGAAATCAATTTTCTCACTGCCATATATGATCAACATGTCATAGCCATCACCTAGATAATAACAGTAAAGTACAAGTAAAATAGCTGGTAATGTTGGCTTTAAAAATAGAAAAAGATAGAAGCAAGATAACACCCCCTACTCTTTTCTTAAAGCATGTTTGCCAAAAGAAAAAAAAAAAAAAAGAAGACAAAGAAAAATGTCCAAGGGTAGTTTTTGTTCTTTAATTTTCTTTATTCCTATCCCACATTCTTCCCTTTTGCTAGTGCTCTCTCGAGTAGAAGTATTTTATTTGATGTACTAATCAGCCAAAGCATTAATGAAACTGTAGTGATGTGTGTTCTTCCTGGAAAAGAGTGAGCACTTTATGTGTAAACCGCTCTGGCTCCTTCTCAGTCTTCCTGTTAATGGGTGGCTAATTGTCAAAAGATGTGACCAGAGTGAGATGACCCAAGAGTGCGTTTAGGTGGGAGGCAACAGGGAAAGTACAGAGGCAGTGTCTTAATTTGGATCCTGCAAACAAAAGGAAACATCAAATCTGACCTCGCTGCTGGAGTGTTAATGGCTTTCTCCCCATCGCCCCCTGCCACTTAGCATCTTTTGTGCCCCACCCCGGGAAGCTTCCCGGCAGAAGTGTGCATTAGCCGAACTCTACAGTTACAAAATGCTGCTTACCACAGATGAGGAGAAAAAAAAACCCTTCAGAGTGATTAAATGTTCTTTGGACAAACACATCCACAGCCATAAAAGTGCCATTTTTATTTCAGGCAGGCCTCTCAATGAGGTCCCTGCTCTGGCTACCAGCCCAAAGGAGTGTTGTACCTAGGATGTCAAGAAAGCCATTCCAAAAAGATCCCAAAGCTGTCCCTCTTTATAGGAAAGATGGCCCCACACATGAACTTGGAAAACTAAAAGCTAAAATTGTTAATTCAGCCCAAGATCATAATCGAGAAAAGAGTAGACAAGATTTTGGCAAAAGTTCAAATATTTTAAATAATGGAACCATTTGCAACCAAATAAACAAACAAAACCAACTTTTTGTTTTAGAATGAAAATGAGAGAAGAAAGTGAGAATGGGAGAAAAAACTAACCTATAAAATCTAGACTAGGGCAATAGCTCAGGTATGATAAATGTGTCTACACAAAGATGTTTCATAAAAGTATTATTTAGAATTGAAAATAACTTATCTGTACAGCAGTGAATGATTGCAAAAGTTAAACTGTGGCATGAACATTTGATAACATACTTGACAGTTGTAAGAAATAATGCTTAAAGAAAAAAGTCTGTACTATAGTTTTAGGAAAAAATAAAAAGAAGAACTTATAGGTAGGGAACAACACTTGCTCAGAGAAACATACCAAAAAGAATGTTATGTGGTGGTAGGATGGTGGTCTTATAAATAAAATTTGTTTTCTCTTCTATTCCAATTGGTAGTGATTTGGATATTATTTTATTAAAAAACAAAACAAAAATAAAAGTACCCTAAGCAGAAATAAGCCCCACAAAACTCTTTTTGGTAGGCAGTAACTAACATCATTCAAAAGAGATCATTTTTATTTTTATTCAGGTTTTATTAGAACTGGTTAATATCACATTTGTCCAATGGTTAGGTAGTGAATTGGGAACCAGAGAACCAATGGGCTCTGCTGCTAACAGCAATTGTTTCAAATCGGTCTTCAAAACACCCTATGCCTCTGAGCTGCTGTATCCACAGAAACAGTGACAGAATTTGGAGATCCGACAGTGCATCTAAGCCGATAATGTCTGTACTCAAATGGGAAAAAGAGCTGATGTATTTTTCTCATTCATTTTATAACATTTTTTAACCAGCTTCCCCCTCCCTCCCCAACATGTGAATAGTTCATCTGCAAGTTTATTTCTAGCTAAATCTCTCTCTCTCTTTTGTTTTTAGAAGCCTAAGGTTTTCTGATATATCTATATCCCAGCCCATTTCCTGTTCACACTTCCCAAAATGGGTGGGTTATCTCCAGGTCAGGATGCCAGTCTTGCATCAGGAAAATGCCCCTCCTCCTGGGGGACACTTGGGTGCCTGTTGGCCCACTTAGCACTGTGACTGGTGAGGCTCTCAGCTCTTCAGACAGCAGAATAGACCATGTGTTGGAAAAAATCAAAGTCAGTGGCTTATTGGAGTGGAATTGTTGGGAGAGAGGTGTTCAAAGAACACTTCCTGTCAGTTAGTAAAAGCACATCAATAAAAATAAATCAATGCCCACTTGTTTTCTAGGAATCTGTTTCATATTCAGCAAAGGCTCCCATTATGCTGCAGTTCTGATCACATAACCCAGAAAGATGCATTTTTAAGCTCGAGTCAAATATTTTAAAGAAAAACATTACTCTGAGATGCTGAATCTTTCCATGCGCACCAAAATGCAAAGCACAGATAAACTCAGCTATGAACAAAATGTTCCGTGACTTATTTTAGAAGTGGATTGTGAAAGAACTGCATTGGGTTGAACAACTTGAGTTTGGTTTTTGACTAATTCATTGACCATCTGGGTGGCTTTAAGTCTTTCCCTATTAGGGCTTTAGCTTTATTAATTGTGAAACAAAAGAGTTGAACTAGATCAGGGGACTAGACATGGCACACACACCACCACTCATCTATACAGCACTTGTTAACAGACATGGTTAATTGATTGTGTCTCTTTCCTGCTGATCCTGGCTGAGGCTATAGAACCTTTCATTTGACAGTGCTAGTGGCAGCCATTACTAATTGTTAAGTTTAGTTATAATGGATAAAACTTTCCCATTATAAGGCAAATGAGTTCCTAGGTCCCAGCCCTCCATGACACTGTAAACTCTTTCTCAACCTTCAACAGGGCAGATTAAAACCTCTTCCATTAGATAGCTAGACACTCAATCGCATTGACACTCTGTAGGCTCTAGATTAACTTTGTTCCAAATTTACATCCATGCAGTTCTATGTTTCAGGAATTACTATGCTAAATGTACCAATTTATGTAAATTTTGTTTCCCTTTTTAGTAGGTAGCCTATTTGTACCAATGACAGATAGCAAGTGTATCTTTGTCTGGCATAAGTTATCTGGCAATCCTCACCACACATAGTATATTCTGTACACTGTGGTAAACAGCATTATGAATTCTTCTAACTTCAGGATGATATTCATTAATTCATAATTTTAATAGTTAACATACAATGTTATACATCATTTTATTTTCTCCTCAAATCCATAATAAAACAGTGTGATATTGACGTTCTATAGATCTGTCATGTGTTTTAGAATCTACCCAAAAAAGCTTAAGCTATGAAAACACATACCATGTTTCTTCTTCTTCTTCTTCTTCTTCTTCTTCTTCTTCTTCTTCTTCTTCTTCTTCTTCTTCTTCTTCTTCTCCTCCTCCTCCTCCTCCTCCTCCTCCTCCTCCTCCTCCTCCTCCTTCTTCTAATTCAGTGAGAGGAAGGGAGACAGAGAGACAGACTCTCACATGCACCCTGACTGGGATCCACCCAGCAAACGCACTAGGTGATATGTTTTGCTTATCTGGGGTCCTTGCTTTGTCTCATGGCAATTGAGCTATTTTAGTGCCTGAGGTGAGGCCACAGACTGAGACATCCTCAGTGCCTGGGGCCAACTTGCTTAACTGAGCCATGGTTGTGCCATGTGGAAGAGAGAGATAGAACAAGAGAGAAAGGGGGGGGGGGAATGGGTGAAGAAGTATATGGTTACTTTTCCTGTGTGCCCTGACTGGAAATCAAACCCTGGACATCCACATGCCAGGGGCTGATGCTCTACTGCTAAGCCAACTAGCCAGGGCCTCATGTTTCTTCTTCAAAACCTGAGATTGCTCAGCTGTTTCATTGAGTCCAGATGCATTACTTTGTGCTTTCTAAGTATTTTATTTGTTGAATTCATCACTGTGCCCCCATGTCTTATTATATATCTTCATAGTTTTACTCCATTTAGAGAGACCAGCTAGCTGTCTCTTTACCTAAACCCAAGATGAGGACGAGGCAAGGGAGGAAGGAGTCTAGACAAAATCTAAAAAGGCACGCTTTTAGAGTCATGCTGAGAGTCTTCTTACATTTTATATCCTGACAGCTCACTTGCCTTAGTATAGGTCTGGCCTTGCCTCGTACCATCAACTAAAAATTAAAATTTTTTCTTTACTGCTTTTTAGCTCTTAAGCAAATTCAGACACATGATCTAAACTTCTCCTCTCTTTTATTAGAAATGTCAATATTGTTATTTTCCTTGTTCTTCAAGGATGAGACAATCTGAGTTCAGGAAAATTAAAATTAGAGAGTGTCAGACTTAGAATTCAATATCAAATCTTCCAAATCTGGACAAAATATTCTTTTTGGTATAATGAGACTAAACCTCATTTTCTGTGCTCTGTGACAAGGCATGTATTTTTTCTTCCTTCAAAAGCCACATTTTAGCTAAACTTTTCAGTTCTAATTTTTTCATGTATTCTAAGATTTCCCACCCACACCCATGTATTATTTTTTATTTGCTTTGAAAAAAATTTATTGTGTTATTATTTCATTCTCTCCTTCTTCTTCTTTTTTGTCTTGTTTTCTAAATAGATTGGATACTTTTAGGGGGTATAAACAATTTATAATGAATAAAATTGTATGTTTTTGTAGAGCCTGAACATGTTAGTGTACTTTGTAATGAGTAGAGAGATTTGTTTATAGTTGAGCTTACAAATGAGGACACTGAAAAGGAATGACGAGGACAGCTGGCATTTATTGAGGGTGTCAATGTTGGAAGGAATGTGTGAAGCACATAACATGTAACATCTCCACAAATTTTCTTAACAACCCAGTGAGATAGTCCTTATTATTCACATTTTAAAGATCATAAAATGAAGCTTTACAAAACATCAGACTGCATAAGGTCACAGAACTTGTCAGCCTCAGAGTCAGGATTCACACCCAAGTCTGAGTCCGAACCCCAGGCATTGGAGTGATTAATTCAGAGCTGCAGAACCAGTGAGGGGTCAAGCTGGAACCTGAGCCTGACATCTCTGACTCTAATCTACTTCATTTTTCATTGTCCTAGTCTGCTTTTGATTTTCACAAAATTATATAGGCATTTAATGTCTTTTTATTTTAAGTGAATTGATATTATGCTAAGAATGATTTTAGTTTATGCTTTAGTGATTTAAATATCTCCTCACATGAAATTAAAACCTAAGTAGAAACATCACCAGCCTATACATCTGCTACTTGGTTATGGAATGAATATAGTGTTTTTGGAGCATGCAAATATAAAGATGGCCTTGTCTAGTGTAGTTTTCCTGTCTGCGCCTTGCAGGCTGAGAAACAAAAGAGGACTTGTGATGATTAGGTGCTGGTGGATGTCCAAGGGCATAAGAGAAGTGGGTTGAGGGAACAGTACAGCACAGGGATGGCAGGTAAGCAGCATGGCTAATCTATCTCAGCCTTCCTTCCTCTGGGGCTCTGCAGTGGCCTCACATTGCATTACAACACAGAACTCCAGTCAGCCACTGCTCATGGATGAGGCCTGGCTCTAGACAGGAAACTTACTCGACACTGTGGGCTATGGACAGGCAGAGACTTACTTTCCAACCCTGATATGTTACTTATTGGCTGGGTGGCCATAAGCATGTTGCCTAATCTCAAAGATTCTCAGTCCCATCATTATTAAACAGCTACTTGGCAACTAAGAGCAAATTAATAAATTTTCTGAGCTTCAGTCTCATCTATAAAACAAGAATAAGGTTACCTATACCACAACGTTGTGAAGATTTCAGAAAAACAAACCACAGGGAGATGATGTCAGGGTAATGGCAGCGTGAGAGATATTCCTGATCTATCCCCTTGAAATTTCTACAAATTGAACTACTATAATGCCATGAAGGAACTCTGGCTGGGCTTGTAGGTGTGCTTGAAAGATCCATGCACTGAGTAGCCTAAAAGTGAGATGGGGGTAAAAAGGAGGGCAGAAGATAGAACTCATTCACGGTCGTCTCTGGGGAGAAGACAAACCTGGACTGGGTTTTTTTTTCCCCTGCCAGACTATGGGGAGGAGGGAAGCTCAGGCAGTTTGGATTTTGTCTGAGGGGTATAGGGGTGCATGAAGTGATTGGGTCTCCTGCCGCCAGGAGGAGCAGTGAAATAGAGGGGCAAAAGGGGAGATAAGCCAACGCAGTCAGAGCTCAGGGTCACGGTCAGCATTTCCATGGTCTGCCTGCAGACAGCACTCGGCAGAGACAGAGAAAGTTCACATGTGGCCCCCAAGCCTCCCAGATCCTGCCTTCTTCACCTCGTGGTATAGAGAGAGGTGGAGACAAACCCCACAGCCGGCTCTCCATAGCCACTCTCTCTCCTGAAAAACAGAAGTGCTCTGCATCTGGTCTCCAGGTCTGTTGAGATGTGGAGAGGAACACCTGGAAGCCTGAGATGGCCATTGCTAGAGCTGTAAAGCTAAAAAGCCAAAGTCATAAAGCCAAAGCCATAAAGTTGAAGATCTAAAGCCCTCACAATATGCCCCAACCACCAACGCAACTGCAGCCCTGTCTACATCATATTGACCACAAAATCTCAGCAAAAGAAAACCCAGAAACTTCAGAGGGCTAAAACCTTTCTATTGCTTTTTTTCTCTTTAAGTGAGAAGTTGGAGGCAGAGAGAAAGACTCTCACATGAGCCCAGACCAGGATCCACCTGGCAAGCCACCTATGGGGAGATGTTCTGCCCATCTGGGACTGTTGCTCCACAACCAAGCAATTTTAGCACCTGAGGCAAGTCCATGGAGCCATCCTCAGTGCCCGAGACCAACTTATTCCAATTGAGGCATGGCTGAGGGAGGAGAAGAGAGAGATAGAGAGTGATAGAGAAAGAGAGAAGGGAGAGGGGGAGGAATGAAGAAGCGTATGGTTGCATATGGCCAGATAAAACTTGTAATGCAGAAACACCTACTGGAAGAAACTTTCCAAAACCAAAATTTACTTTTTCTTTTTTTCCTTTATTTTTTTCTTTCTTTTCTTATTCTTTTTTTCTTTTTCTATCTTTTAAGTTTCATTTTCTTTAATTTTTATATATTTTATTCTTACTTCTGTCTGGGTGTTTTCTATTTTTTGTTTGTTTTTGATCTTTTTTTCAGTGGTTTTTCTCCTTTTCTTGGCATAATTTAAAAAATTTTTACATTTTATTGTATTTTTTTAATTATTCATTGTTTTAGTTGTTTTCTTGATAGGGTTCTTAACAGCACCACTCTCAAATGCCATGCAGGAAGAAGAAATTGAATACTATGGCTACCCAAACAGAGATGTATTTTAGAACAAAAATTAAAAATCTCCAGAAAAATATCTCAATCATATGGAAACCTTTGAGTTAAACAATAGAGAATTCAAAATTGAAGTTCTGAAAATACTCAATGAGATGTGAGAAGACACCAATAGGCAACTTAATGAACTCAGAAAACAAAACAAACACCTCATCAAGGAGTTTGAAATTTTAAAAACAAAGATGAAGAAATCAATAAATGAATTGAAAACTGAGGTAGCAAGTTTGGTTAATAGAACAAGCCAAATTGAGGAAAGACTCAGATACATTGAAGATGGGTAATCAGAGATGCAATAGAGAGGAGAGAGATGCACAGGTTAAAAAAAAACTGAGAGAGCTCTACAAGAATTGTCTTACTCCATCAGAAGTAGCAATATAAGAATAATGGGTATATCAGAAGACGAAGAGAGGGAGAAGGGAATGTTCAAATAAATAATTGATGAGAACTTCCCAAGCCTATGAAAAGAGTTAGAGCCTTGAATCTAAGAAGCAAACAGAATGCTGAGTTACTGCAACCCAAACAGACTTACTCCAAGGCACATCATAATAAAGTTGTCAAAAATCAAGGACAAAGAAAGAATCCTCAAGGCAGTTAGTGAAAAAAAGACCATAACATATAAAGGAGAGCCCATTAGGTTATCATCAGACTTCTCAGTGAAAACTCTACAAGCCAGAAGAAAGTGGACCAAAACATTCAAAGTACTGAAAGAAGGGAATTACCAGCCAAGAATACTAGATCCATCAAAGTTATCCTTCAAATATGAAGGAGAAATAAAAACTTTTACAGACATACAAAAGCTGAAGGAATTTTCACCAGAAAACCCCCACTGCAGGAAATACTCAGGAGATTATTCAATATTGTATATAGAAAACCCCAAAGACTCCACCAAAAAAACTATTAAAAACAATAAACCAATACAGTAAAGTCACAGGATACAAAATATATAAAAGTCTATCACTTTTCTATATGCCAATGATGAAACTTTGAAAAATGAACTTAAAAAAACAACAACATAATTTCTTTTACAATTGCAACAACAACAAAAATACCTAAGAATAAACTTAACAAGGATATAAAGGACCTATATACTGAAAACTACAAAACATTATTGAAAGAAATTAAAAAAGACACAATGAAATGGAAAAATATTTTATATTCATGGATTGGAAGATTCAACATTAGTTAAAATGGTCATATTGGCTAGAGCAATATACAAATTTAATGCAATCCCCATAAAAATCCCAGTGTCATTCTTTAAAGAAATAGAATAAAAAATTACCAGGTTTGTGTGGAACCACAAAAAACCCCGAGTAGCCAAAGCAATCTTGAGGAAAAAGAATGAAACTGGAGGTATCACACTATCTGAATTCAAATTATACTATAGAGCCACTATAATCAAAACAGCATGGTATTGGCAGAAAAACAGACATACAGATCAATGGAACAGAATTGAGAGCCCAGAAATAAAACCACATGTATATGGACAAATCATCTTTGACAAAGGAGCCAAAAACACACAATGGAGAAAAGAAAACCTCTTCGATAAATGGTGCTAGGAAAATTGAAAAGCCACATACAAAAGACTGAAACTTGACTACAGTTTTTTTCCTTGCACAAAAATTAATTCAAAATGGATCAAAGACCTAAATATAAGATCTGAAACAATAAATTTCATAGAAGAAAACATAGATACTAAACTCAAGAACCATGGTTGTAGAGAACAATTTATGAATTTGACCCCAAAGGCACAGGAAATAAAAGCAAAAATCAATGAATGGCACTGAATTAAACTAAAAAACTTCTGCACCACAAAAGAAACAGGCAACAAAACAAACAGGCAGCCAACTAAATGGGAGATGATATTTGCAAACAACAGCTATGAAAAAGAATTAATACCAAAATATATAAAGAACTCACAAATCTCAGCAACAGGCAAGCAAACAATCCAATTAAAAAATGGAGAGATGACCTGAACAGACACTTCTCCCGAGAGGATATACAAAAATGGCCAATTGATATATGAAAAAAATGCTCATCTTTACTAGCTAGTAAGAAATGCAAATCAAAACTACAATGAGATACTATCTCATTCTTGTTAAATTGGCTATTATTAACAAGACAGGTAATAACAAGTGATTGAGAGGCCATGGAAAAAACAAAACCCTCATTCACTGTTGATGGGAATGCAAATTAGTGCAACCATTACAGAAGAAAGTATGGTGGTTCCTCAAAAAATTAAGACTAGAATTACCATATGACCCAGCATCCCTCTACTGGGAACCTACTTCCCCAAATCAAAAACATTGGTATGCAAAGACACACGGACCCCCATGTTCATCGCAGCATTATTCACAGTGGCCAAGACATGGAAACAACTGAAGTGTCCCTGTTGGTAGAGGATTGGATAAAGAAGATGTGGTACATATATACAATGAATACTGCTCAGCCATAAGAAATGATGACATAGCGACATTTACGATAACATGGATGGTCCTTGAGAATATTATAATGAGTGAAATAAGTAAATCAGAAAAAGCTAATAACTGTATGATTTCACACATATGTGGGATATAAAACTGAGACACATGGACATAGATAAAATTGAAGAGGTTACCAGGGGGAAGGGGATGTAAGTAGGGGTGGAGAGAAGGGTGTAAAGAGGGAAAAATTTAAGGTGATGGAAAATGATTTAACTTTGGATGATGGGTATACAACATAATCAACAGTTCAAATGCTATAGAGATGTTTACCTGAAACCTTTGTACCCTTATTGATCAGAGTTACCCTATTAAATTTAATTTTCTAAATAAAATTTAAAAAAGACAAAGCACAGAAGTAATAAATCACTTGGTAAATATTCATTGTAATTATTCTTGCAAGGCTTGTCTTTAAGGGGCACCTGTGCCCATTCCAGTGAAAGGAGACATCTGGCCATGACACTGCACTTTGAGTTTGTCCTGTTTAGAGTGGCCATTGTGCTAGCTGCTGTTTACCTAACCCTGATGAAGTTACTCGGTTCTTGTCCTTGGCTACCTCCTGGCCCTTGTGCAATACCTCCTGATTTGAGGGTGGATCCCTGCAGATCATGTAACTAGTCTCATCAGAAGTGGTTATGTTTTAACTGTCTTTTTAACTTGGTGCTAGGAACTATCATGTAAAAAGAGACTGAAGGGATTGGCTAGAGTTGGAGACCATCAGGGATCCTGCTCTACCTGATCTTTTGTATCTGATTCAATAATTATTGATTACCTACCAAATGCCACTCTCTGAGGGCATAACCAGGACATGTCTCCAGCTTCAGGGAGCTCAGACCTTGGTGATGCAGTGAAAATAAGTTCTCATTTACATGGACAGTTTACAAAAACAAGGTTGAATATAATAAAAGCTTCCTTCAAGAATTGTGTGTAAATATGCACAGGGCAACTTCAAGGAGAATACAAGTATGTTTACTCAAAAGATCCCTTTAAATGTGAAAGAAAGAAAAACATTTTTCTTTACAGAAGAATAGAACTGAAAACTACTACCAAGGCATATACAGAAAATTAATATGTGTGTGCATAATTTTTGTTAAATATATAGGAAAATTAAAAACAAAATTTTGTCAAGTATAAACTATAGAGCTCAGTGAACGTTTACCGACTGGACACACTTATGTAAATAGTATGCAGGTAAGAAACAAAACCTCTTACAAGCACCTCGGAATTTCTCCATCATTTCTTTTCTAGTCACTGCTTCAGAGTAACCAAGATCTTGTAACCAATATCTTATATTCAGTAGCATTGAATACATTTTTGTGTCTCCATATTTTATGTAAATAGAATCACATTTTAAAATGCTGACTTTAAAAACACTTTTTCATCGAGTTTCAATTAATTATTTGATGCTTCTTTGTTAAACTAAGCTAGCAAATGTTGACCCACTGTGAAGTATAAGTTTGGAATAAAGGATCCTTGGGCTTGCATAAAAATTTCCAGCTCTTTCTCCATGGACTGATGCCTTTGTACCTGGATATTCTGATCTTGGAGGTTACACTTCAGAATGTGAACTTATTCATTAGAAAAATGCTTTATTTGATTGAGGGCTAGGTACTGCTTCCCAGCAACACAGCTTAAGTAAATGTCCGACTCAGACAGTCAACATTACTGTCTCAAAAATCTTTCATTCTGACACATTATCACACATTTGTCATTAGGGAACTGCATACTCACATATGTCTATAAATATTTGGTCTTGGTAGACCCAAGTTGACCTGCTTGAGAATCAGAAGGAAAAAAATTAATCTTATCTCTGTCCTTGGAAAACGTACTATTCAATGAAGGAAACATTTGGATGTGGCCTCTGAGAGACTTTGTTTCCCTGAAAACAAAATCATTTTGCTCTAGTCAATCAATAACTCTACATGGTAAATGTGAATCTTAGGCTCAGAAAAAGGTTATCAGCCATAACATTTCTTAACACTTTCATAATGTTATCAGGAATTAAAAGGTAACACTTATCAAATATTTACAAGTTGCGTGGGACACAGCACTGTGTAAACATATGAATCTGATAATATTCAAGCTGCAATTTTAAAACAGATCCAAAAAAATCTCAAAAATGTTTGCTCTCCAATGATGCATTCTTCATCATGTAAAAATTTAACTATCGAGATGCTCTACTGACATGAGGAATGAGTCACGCAAGGAGGAAGGTATCTCAGGCGAAAGGTCAATATCAGCACAGGTGAAAGAGATTGCAGTAGGCAGGTTATGCACACCAGGAAGGTAGCACATTTTCTAAATGAACATAGAAAAAAATAAGTATTATAAAATGGAAAATGTGAGACAAAAATTATTTACTCCAGTTGATTATATAGCAAAGGTGTGTTCTAAAACACACACAAAAGAAACAGTCCCCTTCCTTTGGTCACCTCCATGCTTCTCTCTGTCGTCAATGGTGGCGTTTCTCCAGGTGCCATGGGGGCGGAAACTTCCCGAAACCTTCTCCCTGCTCAATCCCCTGGCACTTTTCCTTTGCATCAGGGGCTGTTCAGTCCACAGCCACGGTAGCCACGTCTCTTGGGGCGGATCCTTTATTCTGTTAAAATACATATTAAAGATGGTTGAGAAGAGGGAAGAGGAGAAGAAGGGAGAGGAGAGAAATGTAGGCTGGGAGGCACAATCTTAAAAAAAAAAAATCAAAAAAGTCACTAGTTGGAAAAGGAGAGCGGCACAAAACCAACACACCAATTTCCACTCTCCCTGTCCTCCTGGTGAGCTCGATGGCCCAGGACGTTAGTGGTTAGCCCACGCCTTGCATGCTGCTGCTGTCTCTCTCTACGTCCTTCACCTTTGGGGCCCGATAAGGGCCAGAGCTCAAGCAGAACTGGAATGGGTTTTCTGCAGAGTAAGGTGAATTTGCAGTGGTCTGAAGAGTTAAAACCATGGAAAAGCACTTTCCCCTGACCCCCCCGCCAAAATTTCTATAGTCGATTTTGCTGGTACAGCATTTGTGTCTTTGCTTTTAGAGTTGAAAATTATTTACATTGTAAATTTCTTAGCTTTCTAAATCTGAGAACCTTATTTAATTCTACAGTGATGGTGGATGACAGCTAGAAATGTAAAGTTACACTGCAAGGGAAATTGGAAAGAAGGCCCAGATGGCCTTACAGAAAGAGAACCAAAAAAAAAAAAAGGGAAAAAAAAGTTTCTCCTTAAAATATAATGTGGAGAAATTGAAGGGCAAAGAGAACCAGGATTTGAATATCGCAGGACATTGGACTTCTAGAGAACAGGCATACATACATTTTTATTTTAATTTTAGTGTTTTGCTGTGTGTTAAATACTGCAAGTTGTAAAATGTTATTATTTCTATTTATATGTATGACAAATAATAAGAAAAGAAAACATCATAATTTCTTTAAAGTAGGCAATAGACTATAAAGCAGACTGTATTAAGAATTGGAACTTGAGTGGATTCACTCTGTAAATATGTGTGGAGGAAAGGAGAACCTTACAACTAATTGCCTCCTAGCCCCAGGCACCCAGACATCTTTCCACAACTCTGGATTTGTCCCTCCAGGATACCGCTGCCAAAATGATCAACACGAAGTCCCAAAATAACAATTTATTCTGCCCGAAGGACATTGTGCCCTCAGTCTCTTGGCCAGATGAATTGGCACAATTACATCCTTCTCTCTTGCTTTTCCCCTCAGGATATCCTAGGTGTCAGGGCTTTACATGTTGCGATGATTCGGAGCAAAAAATCCGCTAAAAGGGAAGACAGTGCTACAAGCATCTTCTTAGATTCTTAGGTTCAAACTGATGGAGCGAAACACAAATGCTCCACTGGTTTGTTTCCTTCAAAACTTCGCTTCCCCTCCGGCAGATGCACAGATCAAGTGGAGGGGTAAATTCTTTTCTGACTCCTGACACAGATATATCAGCGTCAACCCACAACAGCCCCAAATTAGCCAGTTTCAAGTCTCCTTTCCCACCTGCCCTCTCCCTCCACCAAGAGTTAGTGACTTAAAGACCATGGTGCAAATGCCAGATCAGTCTGCCTCTACAGCTCTCTCTGACAGAGAGGAAAACCCGTTTACTTCTGCTTCCAAAAATAAAAGTCTGTTTCACGTAGTTTCTCAATGATTACCTTTTACTTGTTTGCCTCTTCTGCCTTGAAACTCTCTTCTCTCAGTACTTTCCTTTGGCGTGAACTGGTTTTTAAAAAATGTTCTTTTTACTCATTTTTCTCTCTCAATCAGGCTCACTGAGCTCTGTGTGAACAAACCCTTTTATCAGGAGACCTCACAGTTCACCCTGGGGATGTTCAGGAACAGGTGTCTGCAGTGGAAGCTTTTCTCAGTGTAAATGAGCTTGGGGGGACTCAGACAAAGGTTGGGAAGTCACAAGGGGAAGGCAGTCATTCCCTTTGGTCCCCCCTGAGGTCCCCACTGCTGAGTTAGGTTGAGTGACTCTTGCCCCGCACGCAGGTCGGCCCTTGACCAGAGCTTCTGCCCCTCAAGAGTGTTCTGCTAGAGAATAATTCTCCACAGGTGTTTAACTGCCATTTCAAAAAGATACTGCTGTTATTTGGTGGGGGACAGGAGAGGAGAAGGAAAGAGAGGGAGACCATGCCCAAAGAAAACGACAAAGAGAAGGCACTTACCTAGAAATGCCTCAGCAGTTCTGCAAGACTAAAATTTTTGCAGCAAAATACAGGAAGCAGCCATCTCTTCTCACTGTCCATGTCGTCTCTGGGACACTGACCAAGAGGGACATAGCTTTCCACTGAACTTTAAATTTTAAGGAGGATGAATTAGTTTGGAAGAGTAACTTTATTGTCCATTTGCTCATTTGCTTGTTTATTCAATATTAGTTAGTGAGTTCCAGCTCTGTGCCAGATGTGGTGGTAGGGACTAGGGAACAATAGCAAGCCAAACCAGGCACCTCAGCCTCTCCATGGAGATGATGAAAAAGACACTAATTAACTCATCACAATCATAAAATCACTAAGCCTTCCACGGAGAGGCACGTGGGACTAGGTGCTCCTATATTAGGGTCATTAGGCCTAATCAGGGATTACTTACCTGGGGCAGTGTGGATTGAGCTCGGATGTGGAGGAGCAGAGGTAACTGGGGAACTGAAGGCGTCGTCGGATTGGAGAGTGAGAATGGAGGGGAGGTGAGAGGAGGCAGGAACAGGCATTCAGGGACAGGGTCGTGAGGACCTTTCCTTGTCAAGGGTCCTGTGAAGGCTTGGCTTTATCCTAAGTGCAGTGAAAAGCCATTGAAGGTTTTCACACAGGAGAAATGATATATGATATATGATATGACATGGCATGACATGTGATATGACATGATGTGACATAATATCATCAAGTTGGATTTCTCTGGCTGTAGTATGTCAGTGGTGGCAAGAATAGAAGTGCAGGCACACTGTCAATAAACTGAAAGACACTATAAAGCTGAATGCCAGAGGTTATTTTATTCAGAAATCTTTACACATTTATTAAATCAGTCTGTTACTTATGAGGTAAATTAGATTCTAGTTTTGTCTAACACACCATCTAAATTCTTCTAGTAAGGCTGGCTTACCTTTCCCACTCCCCTCCTAATAGCCCATTAGCTCCATTCATTCAGTAGAGGATTTGCTTCTGCCACTATGAGCCAAAATCACTTAGCCAACCTGTCTTAGAATCCTTATTTGTAAAAAGGCTAATTATGGTGTACAGGCTTCCCACATGGGGTTGGATATTATGAGTATAATCTCCAGTAACAGGTGTGAAAGTGCCTTGTACACTGGACTACATATGATCAATGTAGGTGGCATGATAGCAGTGCTCCTACTATATGTGGTGTTCACCTTCTCTGGGAGTTAACAGTCTTGGTATGAATATTTTGGCAGAAAAAGCCTTTCAAGTGCTATAATTAGGATACTTATCAAATTCATAGCCAATGCAGTACTTAGTTCAGAAATAAAAGAACGAAAGAGAAGCAGGTCTGGAGAGGGAGTTGTGGTGACTTTGAAGCCACAGCCTCATTTCTTTAGATGCCAGCAGGTTATACTCCAATCCATTCACATGGTGAAAAGGTGTGTGTGACGACAACAACAGGCGGCACTCACATCCTTAGAATGCATTCAGTCACACCTGTGAGGAGTTAGCTGGGAAGGCTCTAAGGACTGAGAGATGGTATCATAGCTCTTGTTGGGAGGAATTGGCTGGGAAGAACCCCTAGTCTCCGCAGAAAAAGACATAAAGTTGTGCTAACTCTCCAACTTCTGTTTGTGCAAGCAGGGTCAGGACTAGATCAAACAAACCTACTCTTCTGGGGAGAGGGACACCTCAGACATGGGAGTAGGTGGAAGAAAAGTCAGGGAAGAGAAGAAAATAAAACTGTATCAAACTTATAATGGAGCTTTTCATACTAATTCTGTGAGCCAGGACTAGGTCTCATAGATATATCCATTCTGTGTCCTCTTGTTCCTTCTTCATTAATTTTTAACATAGTTTCTCCTGGCGTTGGGACCAGAAAGAGTTCTAAGTGTATTGTAGGAAGGGGGGCAGACGGTCATGAGCATGTGTGTGGAGCACGGAGGGAAGAAGGAAGGTGTCAGGAGCAGCTCCTCATCTATGACCCTTGCCTCTGATGCACCGAGAATCAGCTCTAACTTTACAACACGCTAGGTCTCATCTATTTCAAATGGTATTGGAAGAGTCCTCCTCCTCAAATGGTACTGGAACTGTCCTTTTCCTCAAAAAAAAAAAAAAAAAGTGAATTTTAATGAATGATAACCCTGTCTAGGTGTTTCTGTTTTCTTCTGGTCAGATAGAACTCTCTAGGGAGAGTTGTGAAGAAGTGTTCAAGGAACCCAAACCATGCTTTAGGATGTTTTAGTTTGAGAGCAGACAGGGCTCTTAAGCTCAGAGAAGAGAAGACCTTGAAAATCCCATTACCTGTCTCTCTAAGAACCTTTGGGATGTGTGTCTGTGACTGTGTGTATGTGGCAGGGTGTGGGGGTGTTAATCATTCACCTTTGTAAGAGATAGGATATGTGGAGGGGAGCTGGGGAATCTTCTGGAAGTTTGATGGTCTATCAGATTCAATACACATCTTGTAGAGGGATAGGACTTAGGAGGCTTTGTTAGGCTAAAAACTGTCAAGACAATGTAAGCAAAAGAACAAGAAAAATTAAATAAGAAAATGGAGGACTTGGACACAAATCACAATCACTCAGAATTGCCATGCATTTCTAAACTGGTTGTAGAGGAAAAAATAAGACTGCAAATATTAAGTATGATCAAATTATAGAGGGTATGGACAGCCAGTCAGAAAAGATGGGAGTACTATTTATTTAATCATCCCCAAAATATGTACATGCCAGCTGAGTTCCAGGTACTTTAAATACATCAGGGAAGGAAAAAGATGAACATTCCTACCCTTTTGTAACTTACATTCTAGGGCAGATAATCCACTTATCTGCCATTAACTCATAATGTTCATGAACTCATTTAATCTTTACAACAACCCCATGAAGTTGGTACTGTTATTAACCTGTGTTACGGATGGAAAAATTGAGGCACAGGGAGGTTAAAAATGTTGCCCAAGGTCGCACTGCTAGTAAATAAAATGTCTAGAGTTGCTCCTAACTACTGCATCATACTAGTTGTAAGAGCTGAAGGAGGAGAATTTCACGGTGGTGTGTTTGGCAAGAGGAGCTGGTGAGGAGTCAGAAGTAGCAAGACTGCAGAGGCCCGGTGTCTTGATCAGCTTTGGCTACCACAACGAAATACTACAGCATGGGTGACTCAAACGACAGACAATGATTTCTCACAGTTTCAGAGGCTAGGGGCCGAAGGTCAGGGTGCCAGCATGGTCAGACTCCCTTCCTGGCTGGCAGACAGCTGCCTCATTGCTGTGTCCCACCTGGCTTTCTTGGTGCATGTGCATGAGGAGAAAAAGAGATCTCTCTTTCCCTCCCCTTTTTCTTTTATTTTTTTTGGACCACTTTACTGTGGTATGATTGACTTACAGAAAAGCTATGTATATACATACTTAATGTATACAACTTAATGAATTTGGAAAAAAATATGCATCTCTAAAAACATCACCATAATCTATGCCATGAACACATTCATCACTTCTAAAGTTTCCTCCCAACTTATCTATCTACTTATCACTGATTTATTGTTTTATGTGTGCTTGATAAGAACACAAGTAAAATAGTAGCCAAACTCATAGAACTAGAGAGTGCAATGCTGGTTGTTGAATGTTGGGGGAAGGAGAAACCCTGGTTGGTTGGCTCAGTGATAGAGCATCAAACTGGTGTATGAATGTCCCAGTTTTAATTCCTGGTCAGAGCACGCAGGAGAAGTGCCCATCTGCTTCTCCACCCCTCCCCCTCTCAACTCTTTCTCTCTCTTCCCCTCCTGCAGCCCTGGTTCAACTGAAGCAAATTGGACCCGGGCACTGAAGATGGCTCCATGGCCTCTGCTTCAGGTTGAACCTAAAAAAAATGGCTCCGGTTGCAATGGAGCAACACCCCAGATAGGTAGAGTATTGTCCCCTGGTGGGCTTACTGGGTGGATCCCAGTCGGGCACATGCGGAAATCTCATTGCTGTGTCCCACCTGGCTTTTCTTGGTGCATGTGCATGAGAAGAAAGAGATATCTCTCTTTCCCTCCCTTTTTTCTTTTCTTTATTTTTTTTTTTGGACCACTTTATTATGGTATGATTGTCTTACTGCCTCCCCTCCTCTCATTGTATTAAAAAATAATACTAATAAAATAATAATTCTGGGGGAAAAAAAGTTGGGGGAGGAGGAAATGGGGAGGTATTTGCCAAAGTGTACAAGGCTTCAGTTATGCAAGATGAGTAAGTCTTAGAAATTTCTTACTGTAAGTGTAATGCCTATAGTTGATAAATTGTTGTTCCTAGAGTTTGCTAAGAGAGTAGATATAAGTGTTTTCTTCCTTTTCTTATAAGAGCACCAGTGCTATCAGATTAATATCCATGCTTACATTTATTTAACCATAATTACTCCTAAAGGCCTTGTTTCCAAATATAGTCACATTGGAGGTAAGAGCTTCAATACACAGATTCAGAAGAAACAAAATTTAGTCCATAGTACCAAGCAACATTCAAAAAATTTTCTAGTAATTGTCTGTGCCTGCTACCTCCATGTTTTTCTTTAAACCCCAGATCCACCTCTACTGTCCTCCATGGCACTGCCTGGCAGCTGCCCACACCTTAGCCTCAGTGCCTGGCTCTGCAACCCTGGCCCAGGGGCTGTCAGCCTGCACAGGAACACTGGAGGTAAGATGGGGCAGGCAGGCCCCCAGAGGGCAGAGGGCCTGGTGGAGCTTTCCAGGTGCTGGCAAACAACTTTCTGCTCTAAGATACTCAGTCTGGAAAGAAGGTGCGAAGAAGAAAAGTTTGAGTAGAGAATTATTTACGTAAGTCAGGTTAAGAAAACAAATTTTTAATTTTTTTTTTAATGAGAATTTTTATGGGAGAAACATGGTAGAGAATTTCCCAGGGTGGAATAACTTAGTTATTTAGGGGAAATTAAAGTGCACTGTGTACACAGGAAATCTAAGCCTTCTTTTTTATGGATTTGCTTTTTCATACACCTTTGTTACCTCATTCATTTCTGCATGGCCTGCTCTGAGCACAGCTCTGTGTAAGGGCTGAGGAAAATGTGTTTAAAATTGTTGTGACAAGCTTCCGGAAAGTGTCATGAAAGAAGACTCTATGACTAAAATGACCAGAGTGCATGGGTTGACTGGTTCATTAAGTACACTTTCACCTCTCCATCCTATCTATCTGGTCTTCTAGATAGAGCCATGCAGAGTTCAGATGCCTAGAAAGTGACTTACCCTACAGGTGACAAGAAGAAGTGAGCATTAAAGCATTTTATCACCTGGATCTTGTGTACCAACACAATAGCTCTGTGGGAAAGGTAAATCGAAGCGGGAGCTAAGTTCAACAACTTATATTTGCACTAGTTAATGCATTTCTATTAAACTCATAATAAGTAACATAGAAACGTGGGTTTTATATGAGATGTCTATCATTAGTGAGATAATATTTGTCTCCCAAAACTCTAATAGCTCATCTTTGCTTTTGAACACTCTCAGATCTTACATTTAATTGAGTCGTTTCTCTGCACTTAGAGTATTCACACATGTTAAATCATGTAATCTTCACAATGACCTGCTAAGGCACAATTATTTCCATGTTCCAAGTGAGGAAACTGAAGCTCAGAGAAATAAATGATGCACACCTATTCTGTGTCCTTTAAGTTTACAAGGACTGTGGCACATATGTTTGTTGTACCTCCGGGGCTCAGTGAAGGATATGCTACACAGTAGCTGCTCAGTACTTTTTGTGAAATTTCTGAAAATTAATAGAATGAGAGCTCAAACTCACTGTTTTTATTCTCATAACAGTAAGCATATGAATGACTTTTTAATAGAGAATTATTTTTCTCCATTTGGCACTAATATTGAAACATGCTAGACACACTTTGTAATATCCATTTGAGTTTCTCTACTCTTTTTTTTATAAATAAATTTTTATTAATTTTAATGAGATGACATCAATAAATCAGGGTACATATATTCAAAGAAAACATGTCCAGGTTATCTTGTCATTCAATTATGTTGCATACCCATCACCCAAAGTCAGATTGTCCTCTGTCACCTTCTATCTAGTTTTCTTTGTGCCCCTCCCCCTCCCCCTCCCCCTCCTTCCCTTCCCCCCCCCCCAACCACCACACTCTTGTCCATGTCTCTTAGTCTCGTTTTTATGTCCCACCAATGTATGGAAATCATGCAGTTCTTGTTTTTTTCTGATTTACTTATTTCACTCCATATAATGTTATCAAGATCCCACCATTTTGTTGTAAATGATCTGATGTCATCATTTCTTATGACTGAGTAGTATACCATAGTGTATGTGTGCCACATCTTCTTTATCCAGTCTTCTATTTTTTTTTACAGTAATTAAAGCCTTTAAGCAAACTCTTGGCCAATACAGCAAGAATCCATAAAAGAGTAGTGTCCTTAACATGTTCACCAAGTCCAAGTTGGCACCAACACCACCCCAAATCCCTGCAAATGCAACCCAACCCCAGTTCAGTCCATTAGGAGCTGTCACAAGGAGCAGGAGTCCAGGAAAAGTCCACATCCAGGAAAAGTCCGCATGGCACTGGAATTGTTGTCACAATTCTATACTTTGCAGCTCATGTCCAAGTCCCAATGACCACTGCTTCTAGCTGGTAATGATTCAGGTAGACTGGAAAAGCCAACTGCAGCATGTGTGGAGATGGAGCTTCTGTTCTCCTTTGCCTGGAGAGATGAGACCAGGTTGCTTTTCCCTGGAGCTCTGCAACTGTGGCTTGGTAAAGAGAACCTTGGGATACACTAAGCTGGGTGGCAAAGGTAGATTCATAATAGAAGTTGGCAAAAGGGGGAAAGAGAGCTCTAAATTAGGAGGAGGTCCCAGCCTGAAATATGAGTGGGACATTGAGGTAGGAGGAATAAAGGAAACACTGTATATTAAACAAAGTAGCATAAAATAGGACTATCAACACCCACAACAGAGATCTTCGAGAGAATCTACTCTTTTTAATAACAAGAAATACATGTTCATTGTAAAAGAAGTGGGGAGTACAAATGAACAATAAGAATAGGAACAAGTGAATTTAAATCACTTGGAATCAGTCCTCTCAGAAATACCTGTTTCTATTCTGCAACATCTTTTGCTAGAATAAAGTCTTTATTCTATTTCCTAAATAAGAGAGGTTTCCTTTCTCATACCTCAGTAGAAACAAGTTTATGTGATTTGCTACTAACCAGCCGTGTACCCTTCTAATGCCTCCTTGTAAAAGGAAGTGATCAGTCAGATGCTAACTAGGGTCACTTTCAGTCCAAGAATGCTATGTTTCAGTGTAAGAATTTACAAAGGCAATGTGTATGAGGTGTGTATAACTCATCTGCCAGCCTCCTTTAAGATAGAAACTATGAGAGGGCTGCAGGCTGGGTATAGTTAGGTAAGCACCCCCCACTCCCATTGCTAGTTGCCTTATGAACTCAACACCAGTTGCTTCCCAGATGCCAGTCACTGCTGGATAATAAGAAACTGTACCACAGTGTTCCTCAGAGAAATATATATATATATATATATATATATATATATATAATATATATACATACTATATATATATAAATAATATAAAAATATACCTATTAAAACATATATATTTATATAGAAATTGGCTCACATGATTATGGGAGTGGAGAAATTTCACAAGCTTCTGTGTGCAAAATTTGACCCAGGAACGTCTGAAGATCTGAGAACCAGGAGCACTGATACTTGAGAGGAGAAGGGGATGTGTATGTCCCAGCTCAAACAGAATGAGGGCAAATTCACCTTTCCTTCACGTCTTTGTTTTATTACTATACTCAGTGGATTGGATGATATCCCTCTGAGGGACATTTGCTTTTACTCAGTTTGTGAATTTAAATGCTCATTTCTTCACAAACACACCCAGATATAATGTGTTACCTGCTATCTGAACAACCCTCAGTCCAATGAAGTGACACATAAAATCACCCCTCACCATCACATTGCTTCCTTGGCTTTGGAATGTGAGGGTGTGGACTGTAGGGAGGATTGGGAGAGGCACCTATTTTTCTCCTGAAATACAGAATTCCAGATGGGTTTTTTTTGCTGAAATTACAGTAGCCTTGACTCTGACTGATGGACAAAAGAACCTTCTGTTTACCATTAAAGTATCTCAAACGCTAGAGAGTAAGTTTCAGGTCACTCCAGATGAGATACAGACCAATACTAGCCACCTATCCCCCAGATTCTGGCTGGTAACTTACCTACCAGAACATGCCATTTTCCAAGTTCTCTTTTCTCCTATAACCTAAGGTTTAGACATACTGCATTATAATTACTTGACCAAAATATGTTCTTCTTTCTCTTGTTTCTTTGACTTCATTTGATAAAGGTAATAACTAAAAGGTTTATTTGATTGGTAAAAAGGTATTAAGAGAACAGCTGCCTGGCCCAGTAAAATTCACTTAGCACCATAAAACAATGTTTTCTTGTTCTCTCAACTCTTCCCTTTCCTTTGTTCCCTAAAGTCACTGTAACATTGTGATCAGCCTGGCTGTGCCCCATGTCCCTTTTTTCTAATAGCAATGGATGAATAATAGTTCTTGAGAGTCAGGGGCGGGGGAATTCTTTTCTAAAGATTCTGTCATCACTCTTATTCCACAAGAGCTTTTATTTCTTATTCTTTCATTATTATTTTTAAGATCTATGGCTTGATTTTTTTGTGGGAGAGTTAGAAGAATGGCAAATATAGAAAGGATAAAAAGGAGTAGCAGCGTATTATCTTCTACAGAAAAATGCATTTTGAATGTCAGGAGTTGACAGAGGGAAAAACACACAAACAGTGATGGCAAAAGACTTGACTGAAGCTTGGAGAACTAATCCTGATGCTTACTTTATTTTCTTTTTAATGGGATGTCAGTTCTGAAGAATAAACAGTCTTTCCTGAATCCAGAGTTATAAGCACTTATTTGTCTAGATAAAGTACAGAAAAGAAATATTGTGTGCTCCAGCCCATAAGTCATTTTCAATGGCCTCTCAGGTGAACTACCAAGGATTTTTACTGTTCAACCCAGTGGAACACAAATTGGTAAACTGAGAGCTAACTGATGGCAGGTGTTGAAGTAGTCTGGAGCTGACACCTGAAATTTTATCTTAATCTGAAATGGCAACATGAATTACCCACAGGAGTGTCACAGTAGGGGTGCCTACGGAAAGGGCAGCATGCATCCGATGCTTCAAGGAAAGCAACACTTTGAAGAGTTTTCCTCACTTAAATAGCATTCGCTATTAAAATAAAAACCAGTGAACTAAGTGGCTTCAATTTCTAATCCAAGTGGAAAATCTGAAGAATGGTGATCAGAACCAAACATATACGTGGACTTCAGTTTCTATTTTTGAGCTATTTCATCAGCATCATCCAGGAAATGGAAACACTCCTTGGCTGCACTCTGAGATGCTTCCAGTCTGCATCTGGTCTAACTCCTATCATTATGAACTTGTTCCCCTTTTTGAAAGTAACCGCTATGTACCAGACATTGTGTACATTCTGTGGCTAGTGCCACAGTTTGATGGCACACAGAAATGATGGCACAGTTTCTCTCCTCCTGGAACTCACAGTTGAGTGGGAAGATATTAAGTGTATGAGTATGACATAATAGTCTAAGGGCCATGTCTGATGACGATCACCATTTCACTGAAGCACGAAGGAGTGCGTCATTAATTCTGCTCGAAGAGATTTAAAAAAAGATCCCTGAACTCTGACATCAGCCAAATTCTCTAGCCTCTCAAACCTTTCATCAGGGCCACATACCCCTGACAAGAGCAGAAATAGAGGCCCATGTAGCATAGTACAAGTATTTAAAAGTTATAGATCAAGGCAACAGATTGAAAAATAAATCGTGTTTTATCTTTGTATATTGAAAAATAGAACTTAACCACCACCTGCAAGACCAAGTTTGTATTTAGACTTCTGGAGCTCATGTAGTATTGTAGGGTGAGCAGGCCCAAGCTCCTGGCTCCTGTCTTAAAGCCAACCCACCCAGAGGTGGATTTAACGGTGGGCACATCGGGCGCACGCCCTGGGCCCCAACTTCTGAAGGGCCCCGCAAAACCCCAACTTTACACTTATTTCTAATGACACCAAGTTTGGTTTCATATGTGCAATTTTAACATTAATAGAACATAATATTTTTTTTATTTACTTAAAAATATGGTTAACATATATTTTTATTTTTCCTGCCTTTTTTTTTAAGGGGCCCAATATTTTCTTCTGCTCCCAGGGCCTCAACCCACCCACCTTAACCCACCTCTGAACCCACCTTCTGCTCACATCTCGGTTGTATCCAGCACCGTGAAGTCTCTATGTTTCCTTGGAACATGGTGGATTGGTCAGTCCCGAGGAGAATGGAGTGCTGAAGAGCACACACAAGTGCAAGGATGGAGCTCAAAGATGTTTGTGCAGGGAATTCTGCATCTAGGTACCTAAAGCGTGGTCTAGAAGAATGCACGACCTCTGAGTGGGTACATGTCTGTGATCCCATGGACGCCTTGCTCCACATGTCAAGGTGTAGACCAGGGGTCCCCAAACTTTTTTCACAGGGGGCCAGTTCACTGTGCCTCAGACTGTTGGAGGGCCGGACTATAAAAAAAACTATGAACAAATCCCTATGCACACTGCACATATCTTATTTTAAAGTAAAAAGACAAAACTGAAATAAATACAATATTTAAAATAAAGAACAAGTAAATTTAAATCAACAAACTGACCAGTATTTCAATGGGAACTATGCTCCTCTCACTGACCACCAATGAAAGAAGTGCCCCTTCCAGTAGTGCGGCGGGGGCTGGATAAATGGCCTCAGGGGGCCGCATGCGGCCCGCGGGCCGTAGTTTGGGGACCCCTGGTGTAGATCATGATGGACAAAAGCAGAGACCTCTGCAGTTTGGCCCAGGACAGGGTCTGCTTGGCCAGGTCTGAGCGTGATGCCCACTCTTCTTCCTTCTCCCACTCTAACTGAAACCTTGCTCCTCCTTGAAGACACTGCTTCCCTGCAGAATATTCAATTTTATTTGACGTAAGGAAGACAATTGCAACATTAATATTTGTTGTGGAGCCTGTAACAAGTTGCCAGTAGAAGATACACACTTTGTTTACGGGATGTGAAATAGCACAATGTTGGGAAATCAATGAGGTTATGACTACAGAAAAGGAGACAAGCTAGGTGGCCATCTCAGACGCTGAGCACATTCTCCCTCATCCTGGCCCATAAGGAATTATGAGAAAGCTAGGGAGTCTAGTATTTAAACATAGCTTCATCTATAATTTGGTGCTTTTCAATTGAGGTTTTCAGAGCTCAATTTCAGTTTCATCTCAAAGTGGAATTTCAGAGTTACTTGACAATAACACGTTTGCTCTTGAAAAATGAGAGTGCAAAGTGAAGTTTGGATTCCCCCACCCCCAGTTACCCTGCTGTAGAATTTCAGTCTCTTCCAGAGTAAAGAGCACATTCAATGTTGATAGAAACACAGTGAGCTACCTAGTGGGAAATACTTCAGTGCCGTCAAATGTTTACCACAGCAGAAATGTCCGAATATTGCTGAGAATTTCATAGTAGTAAAAGCAGACACTTGGCATAACCTAATAGACTTATATATTTAATCTCCTATAAAACCGAACAAGCTTTTGAACTCAAAGAAAATATACATAAATAGACCCTGATGGAGTACCATATTTTTATCCTAAATTTCTCTAGTTTTGCATATAGAAAGATTTTCTTTGTCATGCATCCAACTGAAAGAGCTGAAAAGACAAATAGGAACAAAGGTGTACTATGCTGCCCCAAAGAATAGATTCAGATGGTCTCAAAAAGAAGTTGTCCCCAAACAATTAATATTAGTCTTCTGCTTTGGGGATCAGGTGAGAAGAAGTTGGTTTAGTTGCGTATTTATAGATACTTTTGGGGACTTTTTAGATTCCTATGAGGATGCAAGTGATATTAGAGGTCCAAGATATAAAAACTATAGCTAATAAAAATAAAAAATTAAGTCTTTTAGTATGGAATTCAATTCTGTTTACATTTGATAAAAAATAAAACTATTACAGTATTAAAATTCTTTAAAAGATTGGGGTAAAAGATTTAAAAAATATAACTCATTGTCAGGAATAAAAACTGTAGCTAATAAACAAAAAATCAAGTCTTCTAATATTTTGGAATTCAATTCTGTTTACATTTGATAAAAATAAAACTATTATTAGAATTTTTTAAAAGATTGGGGTAAAAGATTTAGAAAATAAAATTTATTGTCAGGAATTAGATATAAAATTGGTAGACAATTTATCTTATGGTCTTAGTTTAATCAGGCTTTTAGATATGCTGCTCAATTACTGGTGTAGACCAGTTTTATTTTAAGAATATAACAGGATTCAGTTCAGGTCATTAATATATGGTTCTCTTATAATTAACATTTTAATAAATATTATCCAGTGAATATATTCTCATTCAGATTCAACATTTGTTTTTTCTAGAAAATATTCAAAGCAGATGCCTTCTCTTAGTAAAGCTGAAACTTGTACAAATTAATTAACAGGACATTTTCCGTACAAAAAATAAAATCTACCCATTGCTTGAACATGTGGAAATTGGGCAGAGGGAGAATCCAGAATACACTGCACTGCATTTTATCCCAATTGTACAAATACATCCTGGGAGACAGCCTGCTCAGTTCTTTTGCAATAGAGTCAGTGTGGGAAGCAACATAAAATCTTTACATATCATGTGCGTTGTGTACATTTTATAGTGTGTTGGTAATAAAAACAAAAATATGGAAATGTCCATCACTAGATCATAGTTTCTATTAAATTCTAGCATCATTTAAGAAATAAGATCAGTAAAATATCCACTTTCCCAAAGTTGTCCCTCATCAGTAGAAGGAAAAAGCAATAATATAGTTAGTAGTTAGCAAGGAACAAGATATAATTATTGTGTTTAAGCCAACAGGAGAATGTAGCATTTCCTTTCAAAATCCTGCAGAAGTACATAGAGCAGAGACTGGGCAATTACTAAGCATGCTTTGTCCCCAAGGTCATACTTTCTTACATGGGTGACCTTGGACAAAATACCAAAACCTCATTATGTGTCATGACACTACTTTACCATTCCTCAGCAATTCCCCATCATTTGGGGTTGACATTCTCATCACTCCAAATGGCACACAGGATACTTCACAACCTGACCCTTGTCTGCCTCTTCAGTCTCATATCGTGACACTCACACCGCCACCTATCACCACAGATGTAACACAATTAATTATTGTAGCTCCTAAGTGGACTGTGTCCACAAGCCCCCATACCTTTCTTTCCCCATTCAATAAATATTTGGGGGTTAGCCAGCCACACAGCGCCAAGGGCAATTGCATAAGCGATGAGCCAGGCAACATGACACAAGGTTCATGCAATTTATGGTCTAGTGGGGTTAACAAAGAAAACATTTCCTCTGCCAACAATAAGTAAATAAACACAAATAAATTAATTACAGATGGTGACAGGTGCTGGAAATGAAAACAAAAACCCAGGAGAGTTAATACAGACTAAAAGGAGGTGAGAGGAAGGGGGCGGTGGTGTTTAGGGTGTGCCAGATGAAACCGAGACCCAGATTCCAGACAGAGGAAACAACACACATAAGTTCTAAGGTATGAAAGACTTTCTCAGGCTCAATGACTTGAATAAAGGCCAGTGTAGCTATCGTACAGTGTGGGGAACAGAGCACGAGATGAAGATGAAGGGATAGCCAGATGTCAGATTAAGCAGGGCCTTGCAGCTCAAGGCAAGGAGTTTTAGCCCAGTGCAGTAAGAAGTTATTGGTTGGATTTAAGCAAAGATGTATTATGCCTCAGTTTATGTCTATAAGAATTGCTCTGGCAGCTGTATGATAAATATATTGGAGAACGACAAGAGAACAGGTGAGTGCAACACTTACTTAGGAGACTGTCCTGGGAAACCAGGACAGGGATGATAGTGGATGCACTCAAGAAATAGATGGGGGTAGAATCAACAACGCAATCGAGATTTCCTCTATCCTGACTAATTCCTGCTACCTTGAAGTTCCAACCCAAGCATCGCTTCCCTTACAAAGCTATTTTGAAAGCCTCTCAACACCCACAGGGTTAGAGATCCCCTGGTATTCTCTTAGCAGCTTGTCACATGGCTCCACAGTGTGACACACCATAGTATGGACTGTTTTACCTGCCACCTATAAGACTGTGAACCTTTTTAGGACAATGATTGTGTCTTGTCCATTTTTGTACTTTTGGCCTGAGCCCAGAGCCCTGTGCATAAGAGATTCTCAATAGATCTTAAATTTTTGGGAGAATCATGCCCTCTGGACTGTGGGAGAGCTTTTCATGTGACATGAAACACCAAGTGGGAGCCAGATCTAAAGGCTTGTAATTGATTCTGGTATTTAAAGGACTGTGAAGAACCACTGAATACCAAGAACACCTACAACTGTTAGAAGTGACCAAAAAATCTCAGACAGAAAGCCAAATTGATTTTTCATAGACCATTTCAAGGGAAGGAGTTCTTGAGTAAGGCACACTTTCTAAAAAGTACTTTGAGTTCCATTTAAACCCTGCTGCGACAATTACAGTTCAGAAACTCTTGCTTGCAATACATAGCTTAGCAGACACTGTCGTTTTTGACAAGGGGTTTGCATTTATCAGTTTTGTGTCTGGGAATTGTTGGACAGAAGTCATAGCCAAGCTGTCACTATGGCCTCCCATTACTTTCAAACAGATTCATTTTAATTCCCCTCCATAAAGATTTAAGTGACTCACATGAACTAGGTGCTGTGCCTGGCTGTTAGGACAGAGATGGATGTCAGAATACTTGTAAAGGGTCTCTCTCTGTTTCTAAGGAATTCACAATCCCATGGGAAAAACAACTAAAATAGCATGTGTAACATATGTATATACTTGGTGGAGAAGAAATAAAGGATAATGTATTCATTGTTCTGGGAAGAAGATAGTATATATTTGTTCAGAAAGAAGCTTAAGTTGAGCTAGATACATAGGAGTTTATCTGTCTCTCTCTCTCTCTCAACTTTCAAGGGGCAGGGAAGCTTAAGTCTTACAGGCATTGGCTCCAGAGCTATGTTCAAATCCATTGTTATGACCTGTGTCACCACTGCCAAATTATTTAACAATTTTTCATTTCAGCTGATTCAACTGTTAAATGGGATAATAATGGTATGTCCCCTGTAATATTGTTGTGACAATGAAATGACTTCTGTGCATGTGAACCTGAACATGTCATTCCAGGCATAGGAAACAGTGTGAGCTGATGGGCATCCAGGGAATACCACGGAAGAACAAACCTCTGGTGTGAATAGAGTGCAGAGTGGGTTTGGAGAAAGATGTTAGGGTGAGACTGGAAATGTGGTGAGCGGCCAGGATCCTGGAGAACTTTGTACCATCATACCTAGAAATTTGGATTCTATCTTACTGGGACTGAGGGTAGTTTGAAACTACCAAGGGTTTCAAACAGGGAGTGGTGTGATCAGATATATAATCTTAGAAGTGTTCTTCTAATAAAAATAGAATGGTCAGACTAGAAGGGGAAAGAGAAAGAGAGGCTGAGAGTCTAGGCAGGTGGTTATAGCAGCCATCCACACAAGATCATTTACAACCTGAAATAGCATGGCAGCAGTAGGTAATGTAAACCTGCCACAATGAAGGTTTCCCAAATGTTTTTGCCGTGAACTTTTCTCTCCTTATATTTCAATAATTTGTCAGGACCCAGTTTGAGGAATGCTGAGAAAACATCTACTCATTTTTTAATACTTTTATTTTATTTCTTGAGATCCTTCTGTATCTGAAATTTTCCATTCTTATAACTCAGTGGAGAATCATGATCACAGACAAAGGTCCTTGTAAATGATCTGATGATGGACAGTTAGCAGATCAATAAATGAGCAAGTATTCTATGGAAACTGAGTTTATGCTGAGCTCTCTGGATTTTCACATTAGTCAGCCCTCTGCCATATGCTCTCTTCCTTTTGCTGCACGGATGCTTAGAGTCTTAGAATGTCCTCTTCAATACATTTGGCGCCATTGTTCTCTGGAGATAAAAATAACAAATCCTTAGGATGGACCATGTATATTATTCTAAGTACTACATAGACAAACAAAGAACACACACACACACATTGTTTAAGCTTTACAATAATCTTATAAAGCAGCCACTGTTATTATCCTTATTTTATGAAGAATAAACTGAGTCACAGAGAGGGTGAAAGTTACATGGCTAGTAAAGAGTAAAACTAGGATGGTCAGTGGAAACAGCTGGTGTTAATAAATGTTGAATGAATGTGTGAGTGAATGACTGAACAAAAGATTGATGGTAAACATTAGAAAAGTAAGAGGCCCTGGCCGGTTGGCTCAGCGGTAGAGCGTCGGCCTGGCGTGCGGGGGACCCGGGTTCGATTCCTGGCCTGGGCACATAGGAGAGGCGCCCATTTGCTTCTCCACCCCCCCTCCTTCCTCTCTGTCTCTCTCTTCCCCTCCCGCAGCCAAGGCTCCATTGGAGCAAAGATGGCCCGGGCGCTGGGGATGGCTCCTTGGCCTCTGCCCCAGGCGCTAGAGTGGCTCTGGTCGTGGCAGAGCGACGCCCCGGAGGGGCAGAGCATCGCCCCCTGGTGGGCAGAGCGTCGCCCCTGGTGGGCATGCCGGGTGGATCCCGGTCGGGCGCATGTGGGAGTCTGTCTGACTGTCTCTCCCCGTTTCCAGCTTCAGAAAAAAAAAAAAGTAAGAAGAAATTAAGCATTCAGTTTAAGGACAACATTAGGAGTAAATATAATAAAGGCTGTCCTTTGATAACTGCACAATATACCAAAGAAATTACCCTTCAAATGAGAGAGTTTGAAGTAGAGGTAGTAAGGAAAAGAAGAGTGAAATTTACTCACAACTGCAGTAACAATAAAACATTGGGAAAGTTAACACATTTGCCTGCTGTCCAGAATATCAAGCTCTCATATTATAATTGGCTCCTATAAGTGACATTTGGAACAGATACCATTTTAACTGCAAAGAACTTACTGAGTGAGGCCCAAGAAATGTTTTCAATTTGCTGGCTTCTGTGACCTTGACAATAGAAATAGCATTGGTGTATCCAGAAAAGAGGGACAGAATGTGTCCTATAAAAGGCTTGCTGACAGTTCTAAATAATATATCAGTTTCTACATGGGCCTGTCAATAGCTCTTACTTAGCATTTAGGTACCTAGCCCTGTGCTAGATGTTATCAGAGAACAAAGGCATAAATATAATTTTGTCAGTAAACATTCTCTAGTGCTAAATACTAGAGAACCTAAAATAAGTATGATATAATTTCTAATCTCAAAGACATCATAATCAACTGAAAGGGAGATGATACAAACACAACTATACATGCAGATGACAGGTTTATAGAAACTGCTGTTTCCGCAAAACATACCTTGTAAGGTACAATATGAAAATATAGTTCATGAATTACATAATAAAAATCAAATTGCACAAAAATTGAGTAAGAGTGGCCCACTAAGGATTTAGGACTGGAGAAAGAATTTTAGGTGAGTTTAGATTATTAGGCAATGGACAATGAAAAAAAGAGCATATCAAGAAAGAGGGGAAGCAGCAGTATCTAATGTTGATAAAAAGATCAGGGATATTGTAAATGGTTTTTAAAAAATGTCTTTGGGCTTCCCCAGTGGGGAAGGATTTCACTGATCTTGAATTATGAAATTACCCAGCGAGTATAATGCTAACTGCAAACTATCATTTCTTCTGAAAACAGAGTCCATGCTTAGGTCTTCACGGTTTCTCCCAATCTTTCTACTTTGGAGTTCTTTGGTTTTCAGAGCTCTAGAAACCTTCCCTTACTTATACGTCCAATTCTTTTGTTTCGAAGGTTGGCAGCAATAGGTGTTCTGAGTCGTTTGTTCAGACAGTGTAGAAACTCTACCTTCTTACTAGTTTAGAATTCTGTTCCTCTCTGACCTGTCCTTGACCTCAGATGGAGCACAGCTGAGCACCTATCCAATTAGGCTCATCCTTATGCTAAGAGGTAGTCCCGGGCCAGTATCCTCTCCATGCTGTACTTTTACATGAGTGCACAGCTCACATGTCACAGAAGGCAACCTGGTGCTGACACACAGCAAACCCCGCCTGCCATCCATCTTCCCCCAGAACCATCTACCCAAGCATTACAAGATATCACTTTGGGGCTGACATTTTTGGGGCCTAGTCCCAGCCAGGAGATGTGAGTCACCAAGGGATGACAGTCTGATCAAAATGCATGATGGATAGAGCCTAACCATCATCCCATCACTCATGAGCAAGGAGGCAAAAACTGTCAAGGAAGAAGTGTCAGGTGTGGGGAAGGTAATTTCTGACATGTGATTAATGCCAAGGAGCCAGCAATCATCCATGTACTGCCAAGAGAAATGGGCAGTTATATATTTTTTTCCTATGACAGTGCCTCCCCCCTCCCCACTCTTGACCTCTGGTTTTATGGTCTTGCAGAGAAGCCTCACAGAAGCCTTTTTTCCTTTCCCAGCTTTAATATATGTATGCCTTTCAAAATCTAGAGCTTACAGGCACTCTATATATATACATACACTAAATGTAGTTCTAGTTGAAACCTCACAGCTCCATTATCATTTGAAAGACAACTAGTTAATGCCCACTTAATATTACTCTCATGGTCATTAAGAAGGAAATAGCTTTTTTTTGCCTGGGGCTAAATCTTGGTTAAGTTATGACACTGAGCATTTGATTATACCTTTCTGTGTCTCGGCTTCCTCATCTATAAAATAAGAATGTTTTGAGGATTAAATGAGTATTTCTCATCTTTGTGGTTATGGTAAATACTTAATAAATGCCAGGAAATATTATTGTTGTCCCTCTGCTATGCTTCTTATCTATGAGAGAAAATTTCAAAAACTGTAGGGACTTTGTAGAACATTGGGGACCTGAAGGAAGCAGGGAAAATGGGTGAGGGCAGAGAGTAATTTGAATATTTGAATTAAAACAAAATGGTTATGTGTCCTTTGAGATGGGATGTGGAACAAAATAGCAGAAGGCAGGGAACAAAAGGCACAATTACAGCAAAAGGGGTCAAATATATGATGATGCAGGAAGACAAGACTTTGGGTGGTGAGCACACGATGCAATATATAGGTGAAGTATAGTAGAATTGTGCATCTGAAACTATATAATGTTATTAACTAATCTTACTCCAATGAGTTTTATTTTAAAAACCTGCTAAATGCTGGTCATTTCTACTGAGGCCCATGTGAGACACCGCCTGCTAACTTAGTACATGGCAGAGCAAGTGCATGTCCGGGTAATCCAAGGACTCATTTATGTAGATAGCAGTAAAGAGAAAGCCATTTGAAGTCACACCAGGATATACTGAAGGTGGGCACACAGCAGCTTTACTCAGGCTCCAGGCAAGAGACAGGAGCAACACTAGCTACTTTAACAGGAATGATTTGATATAAAGACTTGTTAATTGTGCCTGACCAGGCAGTGGTGCAGTGGATAGAGCGTTGGACTGGGATGCGGAGGACCCAGGTTCGAGACCCCGAGGTCGCCAGCTTGAGCGCGGGCTCATCTGGTTCGAGCAAAGCTCACCAGCTTGGACCCAAGGTCACTGGCTCAAGCAAGGGGTTACTCGGTCTACTGAAGGCCCACGGTCAAGGCACATATGAGGAAAGCAATCAATGAACAACTAAGGTGTCACAACGAAAAACTAATGATTGATGCTTCTCATCTCTCTCCGTTCCTGTCTGTCTGTTCCTATTTATCCCTCTCTCTGACATCTGTCCCTGTAAAAAAAAAAAAAAAAAAAAAGACTTGTTAATTGCATTTTGAAGAACTGAAAAGGCAAACGAGATCTCTGAGTATTTCAGAAATAGCAACTGTCAGAAACAGCTTCAAGGTGATCAAGGAAAGAGATCACAATTGAGAGGCAAGTGCAGAGATTTCCCATGTTGCCCCTGCTCTCACACATGGGTAGCCTCCCCCACTATCAGCATCCCCACTGGAGTAATACATTCATTATAATTAATGAACACATCATCATGACCCAAAGCCCACAGTTTATCTTAAAGTTCACTCTTAGAGGTGTATGTTCTACGGATCTGGACAAATCCATCAGTGTAATATCATGCAGAGTTGTTTCATTGCCCTAAATATCTCTGTACACCCCTGCAAACTGCAACCACTGATCTTTTTCTTATCTCCATATTTTTACCTTTTTAATAATGTCATATAGTTGAAAACATACAATATGCAGCCTTAACTTGATGGCTCTTTTCACTTAACAATATTCACCTGAGGTTTCTCCATTTTTTAAAAAAAATTTATTGATTGTTTTTAGAGAAAGAGAGGAGAGAAAGAGAAGCATTGATTTATTGTTCTACTTATTTATGCATTCACTGATTGATTATTATATGTGCTCTGACCAGGCACCCTTGGAATATCAGGGTGATGCTCTAACCAACTGAGCTACTCAACCAGGGCTCCTCCATGTTTTTTATTTTTAGTGCTAAATAATATTCCATTGTCCAGGTGCACTACAGTTTATTTATCTATTTACTTCCTGAAAGATTTCTTTTTTTTATATATATATGTATTTTTTTTATTAAATTTAATGCAGTGACATTGATAAATCAGGGTACATATGTTGAGAGAAAATATCTCTAGATTATTTTGACATTTGATTGTGCTGTATACCCCTCCCCCAAAGTTAAATTGTCTTCTGTCACCTTCTATCTGGTTTTCTTTGTGCCCCTCCCCTCCCCTAACCCCTCTCTCCTTCACCCCCTCCCTCCTCCCCCAACCTCCCGCCCCTGTTGCCATCACATTCTTGTTCATGTCTCTGAGTCTCATTTTTATGTCCCTTCTATGTATGGATTCATCTAATTTTTTTTTTTTTTTTCTGATTTACTTATTTCACTCCGTATAATGTTGTCAAGGTCCATCCATGTTATTGTAAATGATCCGATGTCATCATTTCTTATGGCTGAGTAGTATTCCATAGTATATATGTACCAAAGCTTTTTAATCCACTCGTCCTCTGACGGACACTTGGGCTGTTTCCAGATCTTCGCTATTGTGAACAATGCTGCCACAAACATGCGGGTGCATTTCTCCTTTTCGAGCCGTTCTATGGTGTCCTTGGGGTATATTCCTAAAAGTGGGATAGCTGGGTCAAAAGGCAGTTCGATTTTCAGATTTTTGAGGAATCTCCATACTGTTTTCCACAGTGGCTGCACCAGTCTGCATTCCCACCAGCAGTGCAGGAGGGTTCCCTTTTCTCCACATCCTCGCCAGCACTTATTCTGTGTTGTTTTGTTGATAAGCGCCATTCTGACTGGTGTGAGGTGATATCTCATTGTGGTTTTAATTTGCATTTCTCTAATGATTAGTGATGTTGAGCATTTTTTCATATGCCTATTGGCCATCTGTATGTCCTCTTTGGAGAAGCGTCTATTCATCTCTTTTGCCCATTTTTGGATTGGGTTGTTTGTCTTCCTGGTGTTGAGTTTTACAAGTTCTTTATAAATTTTGGTTATTAACCCCTTATCAGACGTATTGTCAAATATGTTCTCCCATTGTGTAGTTTGTCTTTTTATTCTGTTCTTGTTGTCTTTAGCTGTGCAAAAGCTTTTTAGTTTGATATAGTCCCATTTGTTTATCCTGTCCTTTATTTGACTTCCCTGTGGAGATAAATCAGCAAATATATTGCTCCGAGAGATGTCCGAGAGCTTACTGCCTATGTTTTCTTCTAAGATGCTTATGGTTTCACGGCCTAGATTTAAGTCTTTTATCCATTTTGAGTTTATTTTTGTGAGTGGTGTAAGCTGGTGATCTAGTTTCATTTTTTTGCAGATAGCTGTCCAATTTTCCCAACACCATTTGTTAAAGAGGCTGTCTTTACTCCATTGTATTTCCTTACCTCCTTTGTCAAATATCACTTGTCCATAGAACTGTGGGTTTATTTCTGGGTTCTCTGTTCTGTTCCATTGATCTATATGCCTGTTCTTATGCCAGTACCAGGCTGTTTTGAGTACAACGGCCTTGTAGTATAACTTGATATCAGGAAGTGTGATACCTCCCACTTTATTCTTTTTTAAGATTGCTGAGGCTATTCGTGTCCTCTTTTGGTTCCATTTAAATTTTTGGAATATGTGTTCTATATCTTTGAAGTATGTCATTGGTATTTTAATTGATATTGCATTGAATTTATAGATTGCTTTGGGTAATATAGACATTTTAATGAGGTTTATTCTTCCTAACCATGAGCACAGTATATGCTTCCACTTGTTTGTATCTTCCTTGATTTCTTTTATCAATGCTTTGTAATTTTCCGAGTACAAGTCTTTAGTCTCCTTGGTTAAGTTTACTCCTAGGTACTTTATTTTTTTGGTTGTAATTGTGAAGGGGATTGTTTCCTTAATTTCTCTTTCTGACTGTTCATTGTTGGTGTATAAAAATGCTTCTGATTTCTGAGTATTGATTTTATATCCTGCCACTTTGCTGAATTTATTTATCAGGTCCAGTAGTTTTTTGACTGAGACTTTAGGGTTTTCTATATACAATATCATATCATCTGCAAATAATGATAGTTTTACTTCTTCTTTTCCAACTTGAATGCCTTTTATTTCTTCTTCTTGTCTGATTGCTGTGGCTAGGACTTCCAGGACTATGTTAAATAAGAGTAGTGAAAGGGGGCACCCCTGCCTTGTTCCTGATCTTAAGGGTATTGCTTTAAATTTTTTCCCATTGAGTATGATGTTGGCTGTGGGTTTCTCATAGATGGCTTTTATCATGTTGAGGTATGTTCCCTGTATTCCCACTTTGCTGAGTGTTTTGATCATGAATGGGTGCTGGATTTTATCAAATGCTTTTTCTGCATCTATTGAAATTATCATATGGTTTTTCTCCTTATTTTTGTTTATGTGATGAATCACACTGATTGATTTACGAATGTTGTACCAGCCTTGCCTCCCCAGAATAAATCCCACTTGATCATGGTGTATGATTTTTTCCATATATTGTTGGATCCGGTTTGTTAATTATTTTGTTGAGGATTTTAGCATCTATATTCATCAGAGATATTGGCCTATAATTTTCTTTCTTTGTGTTGTCTTTGCCTGGTTTTGGAATCAGAATTATGATCGCCTCATAAAAGGAGCTTGGAAGTCTTCCTTCCTCTTGAGTTTTTTGAAATAGTTTGAGAAGGATAAGAGTTAGTTCTTCTTTGAATATTTGGTAGAATTCCGTTGTGAAGCCATCAGGCCCTGGACTTTTCTTTGTTGGGAGTTTTTTGATAACTGCTTTGATCTCCTTTGTTGTAATCGGTCTGTTTAGGTTTTCTGATTCTTCCAGATTGATTTTTGGAAGATTGTATGTTTCAAGGAATTTT
This sequence comes from Saccopteryx leptura, assembly GCF_036850995.1. Classification (NCBI taxonomy): domain Eukaryota; kingdom Metazoa; phylum Chordata; class Mammalia; order Chiroptera; family Emballonuridae; genus Saccopteryx; species Saccopteryx leptura. The sequence continues at coordinate 66,033,031 of NC_089508.1, read as the reverse complement.
TCCATTTCATCTAGGTTGTCTAGTTTTTTGGCATACAGTTCTTCATAGTATTTTCTTACAATATTTTGTATTTCTGTTGTGTCAGTTGTTATTTCTCCTCTCTCATTTCTAATTTTATTTATTTGAGTTCTCTCTCTCTTTTTCTTGGTGAGTCTAGTTAAAGGTTCATCAATCTTGTCTACCTTTTCAAAGAACCAGCTCCTAGTTTCATTGATCCTCTGTATTGTTTCTTTAGCCTCTATGTCATTTATTTCTGCTCTGATCTTTATTATTTCCTTCCTTCTACTACATTTGGGCTTTACTTGCTGTTCTTTTTCTAATTCTTTTAGATGCAGGGTTAAGTTGTTTATTTGAGCTTTTTCTAGCTTCTGAAAGTGTGCCTGTAGTGCTATGAACTTCCCTCTCAGCACTGCTTTCGCTGTGTCCCATAAATTTTGAGTTGTTGTATGCTCATTGTCATTCGTTTCTAGGAATTTTTTTATTTCTTCTTTGATCTCATTTTTAATTCATTCATTATTTAACACCCTGCTATTTAGTTTCCATGTGTTTGAGAATTTTTGAGCTTTTCTGCTGTGATTCATTTCTAGTTTCATGCCGTTGTGATCGGAGAAAGTGCTTGATATGATTTCAGTTTTCTTAAATTTGTTGAGAGCACTTTTGTGCCCTAACATGTGGTCTATCCTAGAGAATGTACCATGAGCACTTGAAAAGAATGTATATTCTGCTGCTTTAGGGTGAAAGGATCTGAAGATATCTATTAAATCGAGTTGATCTAGTGTTTCCAATAAGTCTGCTGTTTCTTTGTTAATTTTCTTTCTTGAGGATCTATCTAGTGATGTTAGTGGGGTATTGAAATCCCCTACTATTATAGTATTGCTGGTGATCTTGCCCTTTAAATCCATTAAAGTCTGTTTTATATATTTGGGTGCTCCTATATTAGGTGCATAGATATTTATAATAGTTATATCTTCCTGTTGGATTACTCCCTTTATCATTATGTAGTAGCCTTCTTTATCTCTTGCTATATCCTTTGTTTTAAAGTCCAATTTGTCTGATATAAGTATTGCTACCCCTGCTTTTTTTTCATTTCCGTTTGCATGAAATGTTTTTTTCCATCCTTTTACCTTCAATCTATGTGTGTCTTTTGTTCTAAGGTGTGTCTCTTGTAGACAACATATGTATGGGTCCTGTTTTCTTATCCACGCAGCTACCCTATGTCTTTTGATTGGATCATTTAATCCATTTACATTTAAGGTTATTATTGATATGTAGTTGTTTATTGCCATTTTCTTCTTTAAAGGTGTATTCCTTTTTTTGCTATATTCTTTTACAACTTTGATCTGTTTACAACAGGCCCCTTAACATTTCTTGCAGCGTTGGTTTGGTTGTAATGAATTCCTTGAGTTGTTTTTGTCTGGGAAGCTTTTTATTTCTCCTTCGATTTTAAACGATAGCCTTGCTGGATAAAGTAGTCTTGGTTGTAGGTTCTTGATCTGCATTACTTTGAATATTTCTTGCCATTCCCTTCTGGCCTCAAGTGTTTCTGTTGAGAAGTCGGATGTCATCCTTATGGGAGCTCCTTTGTAGGTGATAACTTTTTTTTCTCTTGCAGCTTTTAATATTTTCTCTTTATCCCTTAGCTTTGGTATTTTAATTATGATGTGTCTTGGTGTAGGTTTCTTTGGGTTTCTCTTTAATGGAGTTTTCTGTGCTTCTTGGACTTGTGAGAGTTTCTCTTGCATTAATTTAGGGAAGTTTTCAGTTATGATATGATTGAACAAAGTCTTTATCCCTTGTTCTTTTTCTACTTCTTCAGGAACCCCTATGATGCGGATGTTATTTCTCTTCATGTTGTCACAGAGCTATCTAAGTGTTTCCTCTGACTTTTTGAGTCTCTTTTCTCTTTTCTTCTCTGCTTTCATTCCTTCATTCCAGTTGTCCTCCAACTCGCTGATTCGATCCTCAGCTGTATCCATCCTGTTTTTAATTCCTTCCATTGTGGTCTTCATTTCTGATATTGTATTTGTCATCTCTGACTGATTCTTTTTTAATATTTCAATATCCTTTTTTATACTTGCTATTTCTTTATTTAGGTTTTCAAACTGCCCCTCCATTGTTGTTCTAAGATCCCTAAGCATCCTTACTATCATTATTTTGAACTCCGCATCTGGAAGTTTGATTATTTCCATATCACTCAGCTCATCTCTCAAAGGTGTCTCTTGTGGTTTCATTTGGGTTGCACTCCTTTGTTTTCTCATAATGGTGTTTTATTTGTAGAGTTGGTTGAGTCTAGGCTTGGTGTTGTCTGCCTCCAGTTTTCAGTTGTGTTATTTCTAGTCTGAAAGAAGTCTTGATTGCTTCCATGTTTTTGGAAATTATGAATAAAGCTTCTATAAATGTCTATGTAAAGGTTTTTTAGTGGACATAAATTTTCAGCAACTTTGGATAAATGCCAAGGAGTGTAATTGCTGGGTAGTATGATAAGATTATATTTAATTTGGTAAGAAACTATCAAACTGTCTTCCAAAGTGGTTGTACTGTTTTGCATTTTTACCAGCACTAAATGACAGTTGCTATTGCTTTATATCCTTACCAGATTTTGTGTTATAGAGTACAGAATATTGGCCATTCTGATAGGTGTATAGGAATTAGCCATCATTGTTTTAATTTGCATTTCCCTGATGACATATAATGTAAAGCATCTTTGTATATGTTTATTTGCTATCTGTATATCTTTTTTGGTGTTAAAGTCTTTGGCCCACTTCTTTTATTTTTTTTTTTTTTCATTTTTTCTGAAGCTGGAAACAGGGAGAGACAGTCAGACAGACTCCCGCATGCGCCCGACCAGGATCCACCCGGCACGCCCACCATGGGGCGACGCTCTGCCCACCAGGGGGGCGATGCTCTGCCCATCCTGGGCGTCGCCATATTGCGACCAGAGCCACTCTAGCGCCTGAGGCAGAGGCCACAGAGCCATCCCCAGCGCCTGGGCCATCTTTGCTCCAATGGAGCCTTGGCTGTGGGAGGGGAAGAGAGAGACAGAGAGGAAAGCGCAGCGGAGGGGTGGAGAAGCAAATGGGTGCTTCTACTGTGTGCCCTGGCCGGGAATCGAACCCGGGTCCTCCGCACGCTAGGCCGACGCTGGCCCATTTCTTTTTTTAATCAGAGTGTTTGTTCTCTTACTGTTAAGTTTTTAGAGTTGTTATTTTTTTTACATATTATGGATAATTACCCTTTATCAAATGTCTTTTGCAAATATTTTTTTCCCAGCCTGTGGCTTGTCTTTTTCTTTTCCTGATATTGTCTTTCACAGAGCAGAAGTTTTTAATTTTAATAAAGTCCAACTTACCAATTATTGCTTTCATAGATCATGTCTTTGGTGTTGTATTTGAAAAAGCATCACCATATCCAAGGTTGTCTGTGTTGTCTTCTAGGGGTTTAATAAGTTTGCATTTTGCATTTAGGTCTATAATCCATTTTGAGTTCATTTTTGTGAGGGGTATAAGGTCTGTGCCTATTTTTTGCATGTAGATGTCTTGCTGTTTCAGCATCATTTGTTGAGGAAACTATCAGCTCCATTGTATTGCCTTTACTCCTTTGCAAAGACAATTGACTATATAATTATATATATATTTTTAGACTCTCTATTCCAGTGATTTTCAACCAGTGTACCAGAAGAATTTTTAAAACACGCAATATCTGACTATTTAGTCAGGGGCACTGAACTCTTTTCCTTTAGATTGTCAAATAAAAATGACAATAGCCAACACAACAATAGCCTTCTAGTGTAAATGAATCAACATTATACCTATTTTTTTTCAGATCAGCAAAAGCTATAATATATTTTTTGGTGTGCTGTAGGAATTTAGTAATTAGTTTATGTGTGCTATGCAATGAAAAAGGTTGAAAATCACTGCTTCATTCTGTTTCATTGATGTCTTTGTTTATTTAGTCACTAATATCACACTGTCTTAATTTCTGCAGCTATTTAGTAATTTAAAGTTTGATAGTGTTGGTCCTCCAATTTTGTTCTTATTCAATATTGTGTTGGCTATTTTGAGTCTTTTCCAGCTCTCTATAAATTTTAGACTCAGCTTATCAATATCTATAAATAACTTGCTGGGATTTTGAATGAAATTGCATTGAATTTATCGATCAAGTTGGGAAGAATTGACATCTTGACAATATTGGCTCTTCCTATCTGTTAACATGAAATATTTTTCCATTGAGTTTCTTTGATATTGTTTATTAAAATGTTGTAACCTTCCTCATATAGATTTCATACATATCTTGTTAGATTTATACCCTAAGTATTTCCTATTTTGGGATGCTAATATAAATGGTATTGAGTTTTTGTTTTTAAAATACTGCTCATTGACTTTTCTACATCAACTTTGTATCCCAGAAACTTACTTATTAGCTTCAGGAGGATTTAAAATATCTATTCTTTCAGATTTTCTATATAGATGATTGTGTCATTTACAAAGACAGTTTTATGTCTTCCTTAATAATCTGTATACCTTTTACTTCCTTTTTTTGCCTTATTGCATTAGTTAGGAATTCCAGTATGTTGTTGAAAAGGAGTTGTGAGGGGATGTTCTTGCCTTGTACCTGATCTCTGTGGGTAAGCTTCATTTTTCTACAAGCAAGCAGGTTTTTAATAGATAGTCTTTATCAAGTTAGGATAACTTTCTTTTATTCCTAATCTACTAGGTTTTTGTTTGTTTTTTATGAATGATTGTTGGATTTTGCAAATAGTTTTTCTGCATCTGTTGATATGATTCTGTGATTTTTCTTTTTTAGTCTATTGATGTGATGGACTACATTAGTTGATTTCAAAATGTAGAACCAGCCTTGCATAGCTGGGATAAATCCCACTTGGGGTGGTTAATAATTCTTTTTATACTTTATTTGATTTGATTTGCTAGTATTTTGTTGAGAATTCTTTCATCTTTTTTATCTTTGATCTTTTCCCAAAATATTTAGAGAATATTTATTTTTACTTATTTTTATTTTTTTTAGAAAATTAAATTTAACATGGTGACATTGATCAATAAGAAAGAGTACATAGGTTTCAGGTAAACATTTCTATAGCATTTGAACTATTGATTATGTTGTATAATCATCACCCAAAGTCAAATCATCTTCTGTCACCTTATATTTGTCCCTCTTTACACCCTTCCCCCACCCCTTCTGCCACATCCCTCTCCCCCTGGTAACCACTTCACTTTTATCTATATCCATGAGTCTCAGTTTTATTATCTTCTATAGGTAAGGTATTTTCCCCCTAGCTTCTGTCAGGATTTTTCCTTATCTTTGATTTCCTGTAATTTGAAAGTCATATGCCTAGGTATAGTTTTTTTTTACCATTCATCCATCTTGGTGTTCTCTGAGCTTTCTGAATATGTTGTTTAGCATTAATTGGAAAAATTCTGTCATTATTGTTTTAAGTATTTCTTCTGTTCTTTTCACTCTTGTTTTCCCTTTGGTGCTCCCAGTATGTGCATTATACATTTTGTAGCTGTCCCATAGTTGTTGGATATTCTGTTGTTATTATTATTATTTATTATTATTTCAGTATCTGTTCTCTCTGTTTTTCATTGACATACCCAATAGCTCTGAGATTCTTTCCTCAGCCATATCCAGTCTACTAATAAGCCCACTAAAGGTATTCTTCATTTCTGTTACAGTATCTTTTTTTGGTTCTAACGATTTCCATCTCTCTGCTTACATTGTCCATCTATTCATGTATGCTGTCTACCTTACCCATTAAAGCCCTTAGTATATTAATCATAATAGCTTTAAATTCTGATCTGATAACTAATGTTCTTGCCATTTCTGTTTCTGATGTTGCTCTTTCTCTTCAAATTGTGTTTTCTGTCTTTCTATGCTTTGTAGTTGTTGTTTTTTTTTCTTGTTTGTTGGACACTATGTACTGGATAAAAAGAACTTGTATAAATAGGTCTTTAGTAATAAGGTTGTAAGTTGTGGGAGGAGAGAAGTATTCTACACTCTTATGATTGGGACTCAGTCTTTTAGTGAGCCTATGACCCCAAACTGATAACTTATGTGTCCCTCAGTCCTTTCCACGAAACCCCAGTAGGTGGGACAGCATGGCTAGAAGGATCTGGAGTTCTGTATTCTTCTTCCCCAGTCTGTGAGGCTCTTATAATATCCCAGCTGGTGAGGCTCTGTTGAATTTTTATCTCCTGGGGGCAGGCCCTGTTAAGGAGAACTGAATACTCAGGTAAATTTCAAAATGATTTCTTTTTTCCATACTTGCTAGAAATATGAGAGGATTCTGCTAAGTTTGACAATATTGTGGGGGCCCCACAATGACTAGGTCACCCTGGAGTTTTTAACTCTCAGACTAATCCACACTGAGCCTCCAATACTTCATCAATTACAGTTCAGGTTTTCCTACCTCAGCACAGGATCTCCTGCAGGTCCCATTCCTGCTTAGTTCCGCTGTGAATGTATCTGTCTATCTCTCCACTCTCTGAGGCAGAGGTTTGCTCTGTTTTCTCCTCTCTCATGGATCCAAGAAGAGTGGTTGATTTTTCAGTCTATTCAGCTTTGACTTGCTTGAACAAAATGATGAATTCCAAGGTTCTTACTTGCAAGACTAAAATCCAGTAGTCTTTTTTACCTATTTTTCTAAAATTTATTCCATATTACGCTAGCTATTAAATAGAAATTACTGCTTAATATTTCAGCCTTTCTCAATGACTGAGAGTATTTACTATGAGCAATAATTAATTCATAACTTATGAAATAAATTAAAACCTTTAGGCATAAAGGGCTTATTTGTCTCCATATTGAGTTGCCCCAGATTGCAAGTATTGTGAATGCTTTAGCCAGCTTCTCTGTCTCCTCCCTTGCTCTTGGTGGCTAATAGGAGGCTTGTCAGTAACCCTTCTGCCTTCTCCTAACTGGAAGCTAAGTGAAGAGCTAAAGGACTCTTTGGTGAAGAAAGCTTGTGACTGCCCATTCATACTCATGTCTGTTGTAACTTTGCCCTGACCCCTTTTCTTCTATTGAGGTAGGTTCCACCAGGATACTTGCTAGATTTGTTTGATCTGAGCATGTTTATGCTATCCTGATGGTGTTTCTCTTTTCTCAATTCTCTTCCCTCCAAGTTTCAGAGTGTGAACCAGGTTCCATTCATATACTTACTAACTTGTGAAAGTACTTAGATACTTAGACTAAGCTATAATCAAAAATAGATTTGCTTGAGGGAATCTTCATTATATAGGTGGATATAGGTTTAGTTCAAATACTATCTCTTTTGTGATATTTCTCACAGTTCCTGTGGTCATATCTAATTTTTCTTCTATTGATGCAGATCATATTACTTGTTCTTAAAATATTTATTGTATTGTACCTTGAAATTCAACAAGTTGTTAGTGCCTGTCTTCCTGTGCCCTACTCTATGCTACTAACACTGTATCCCATCCCACTATACCCCTGACTCTAATTTTAAATACTGAGATTTGTTTACATTCATAACAGTGGCTCAATATTTGATGCATTTGAACATTCTTAATGACATGTGAGCAAACCTGTGAAGTCTGACTACTGACTCTTCCAAAAGCACAGTGTCTGTGTAAGAAGTCTCTGGCCTGGAATATTTTGAGGAGTGTCTCAGTCCCACTTTCTCAGTCAGTTGAAATGATCTTTGTTTTCCGTGTGTATTCTAACTGCATTCAGAATTCTCCCTACATTTATTTACTTAATGTCACGTATCATATTACTAGGGCACTCTGCCATGGCTGTGCATCCTTCTAAGATAGACCATTTTCCCTTTGTCCAGCCCTCCTCACCCTATCTAGATTTCCTCTCTCTTCTGCAACGTTCTTTATTGCAGTTTCATAAAACATAATGTGCTGATCCTGTCTCCTCCCTGTGCATTCATTCTTTCCAAGATAGACTCTTCTGGACTCCCTTTGGCTCTTGGCTGATTCCCTGGGGCCTCCTGCCCTCCTAAAACCAGACATTTGGCTACCAGTTGTCTGGCAGTCTCTCCACCTATCATTTGCCCATGGGAGACTGTTATATCTTTCTCTTCCTCACCCTCTATTTCACAAAAGAGTTATTTATTTGAACAGAAGGTCCATTCCCCCAGGAGACAGACCAGGAATTGTTTCATGGTATTTCAAGTTTTATCATTTTCCCTTTAGTAAAGCAGCAGGACCCTAAGGTTTGTTTGTCACCCACCATAAGAGTTTCACTGGCTTTAGCGGTCTCTGTTTTGACTATCTATTTTTTTTCTTCTGTTCTTCCTTCATTGACAGAGAAGCAAGTAATGTTAAGATTGTTATACTTTCCAATACTTCTGAAATTTCTATGTTTAATGACAATAATAATGGACTTCAAAATTTGGTCACTGACAGTACCAAGATTTTGTTCTAAATTCTATGCTCTGTTCCCATCCTCTAGGATTTACATCTGCTCTGAACTTCAGTTTAGAGATGTAGTTTGCTTTTTATTTTCAACCATCATAACAACAACTCAATTAGTTTAACTGATTCAAAACCAATTTTTATTGATAAAAGGATAAAAGCATAGCTAGCTAGATAGATAGATACTTTTCTCCAAATCACCATGTCTTAGTTGAGACTATAGATATTTTGGGCAGGAGAATTCTTTGTTGTGAAGGCTTTTCTGTTTATTGCAAGATATTTAACAGCATCCCTATTCAACTGGGCCTCTCTTTATCTACTAAATAGTAGTCTTGCTCATTTTACACCTTCTTTGAGTTTTGGAAGTTTTGGAGCAGTGAATAAAGCATTGACCTGGAATGCTGTGGTTCTCAGTTCAAAACCCGGGGCTTGCCCAGTCAAGGCACATATGGGAAGTAACTACTATGAGTTGATGCTTCCCACTCCTGCCCCTTCTTTTCTCTCTCTCTAAAATCAATAAATCTTTTTTTTTAAATCACCCCCAGTTAAGAATCATCATTTTAAATCTATTTTACTCTTAATTATTTTAAATAAAATTGACAACAAATAATTAACTTAATATAATTGAGTGACTGCTGCAGGCCAGTCCCTTTGGAAAGTACTTTCATATATGAACTTATTCTTTACTTTAAAAAGCAAGCAAACAAACAAAAACAATGGAATCTCTGACCAGTTAGCTCAATGGTAGAGCATCAGCCCGACCTATGGAGGAAGTCCTGGGTTTGATTCCCAGACAGAACACACAGGAGAAGCACCTATCTGCTTCTCCACCCCTCCTCTTCTCACTTTTCTCTCTCTCTTTCTTCTTTTCCCCTCCTGTAGCCATGGCTCGATTAGAGCGAGTTTACCCCAGGCACTGGGGATGGCTCCATGGCTTCTGCCTCAGGCACTAAAAAAAGGCTCTGGATGCAATGGTTCAAGGGCCCCAGATGGGCAGAGCATCGTCCCCTAGTGGGTTTGCTGGGTGGATCCCTGTCGAGGCACATGTGAGAGTCTGTCTTTATCTCCCCTTCTTCTCACTTAAAAAATACCCAACAACTATGAAATAAGTATGAGAAAAACAGGATTCAGAGAAGGTAAAATAGCTAATAAATGGTAAAGTTGTTTGTATTTTAAACAATTAGCTAGTTACAAAGCTTATGCCTTTTACAATTATGTCATATATATTTACATCTTGTCTTCTATGACATAGCTATATCTATGTGCACTTTTTCTCCTTGGAGAATGAAGGTTTTTGTTTTTGTTTAATCTTTCTAGCTCATAGTACTAGCATAAGCATGGTGCTTAGCTCATAGGAGGTATCAAGGAATACTAATTAAATGAATGAATGTCGTTTAGTTTGATCTGAGAATAACGTATTCTCATCATGGGCACATAGTATGCTCTTAACTAATATTTGCTAAAATATCATATTACATAGTCTAGAAAAACTAGGTGGCTTACCATTTCTTGGTTTTCTACCTTATTTTGAACTTTTACAGTGAGAGATAGGGAAGTGATGAGGGGTCAGTTTGAGATAGCATTTGTAAATCTTTTCATCTATTGACTTTAATATGTAACCTTTCTGAGTCTTTTTCTTTCATTCATTTGTTTCTTTCTACCTGGTCTTGGTCAACAGTCATAACCAGAGTAAAGTTGCATTACCTTTACACAGCACCATTTTTCAGGGAAGTAGAGCTGTATTACAAACAATATTGAATTTATCCTCAGTCTTCAATGAGAAGAGTAGGGGATATAATTTTTTCCTTTTGGTGGACAGAGTTAATTGGAGACATCAAATAATTGACATACCCAAAGACTGTTAAATCAAATTCCTGATTTTAAATTCATAACATTACCATTACTAAAGTTAACTACTCTGTTAAGAAATAATGAAACCCTTACTAACTCTCCACCTTGATTTAATCAATGAACATGGCCTGTTTCCTGACTGCTCTGGGGATCACTTTAAATTCATAAGTTTATTTTGAAATGGGCATTAGTATTTCCACTTTTAAAAATGAGGCTGAGAGATATTAAGAAACCTGCTTCAAATCTATAGCTAGAAATTAGCAGGACAAGTTACCAAAAAAGGTTTATGATTGGTGTATTTAAATTAATTTTTATAAACTCTCTTATAAATAAGGAGCAATCAGAATAAATTAGAACCTAGGTAAAATTTCTTCAAGTCCCCACAGTTGCCCAAAAAATCAGCATTCCCACTAAAGTAAAAAGGTAAAAAATGAAGAGTTTATCTTTTGGGTCCATAGGTTGTACATATGGAACTGGAGCATAAGTTTGGGGGTGGAGGTGGTGTCTAGAAAAGTAAAACATACTTACTCTTACCTTATCCCCTAAAATATCAAGACTGTGGAATATTACATGTACGGAGGATTACCACTTTATACTGCAGAGACTACTTTATTTCTTTACTAGATGAAGTGATCCCAGGATACTCCATGTGGCTGTTGGGATTCTTACAGATGAAAGTTGTTATATACATGTCAGATATTACTATACAGCACTTATAAAAAATGTTTCCACTTACTATTGTGAACTCTCTCCTGAACAGTTTAGAGATGATAGTCATTATTGGTAATAGCAGTCTGGATAGCAATATAAGTGGCCCTTTTTGCTATACTTTGCTCCATATTATATTGTTTTTTGCTCTATAATCCAGAGTGGCCTAGAATAGGCTTAAAATTGAGATACAACTTCTTTTATTTTTTTTAATTGTGGTCAAGGTCACCAGCAAGGTTAAGGAATTTACATAAGTGCATCATAAACAAAGAGCACAAGACATTTTAAAGAATTGCTAGGGTGTATTATTTTTGCTTTTAAAACTCTGAACATAAATGCTATTAACTTCTGACAGTGCAACCACTGTAGTTGGAAATGTGCACATTGTATTGGTAGAAAATAGAGCTTAATACTCTGTCTTTATGTTTTCAATCTCATTTTAAATTCTCCTTTTAGTACAATCAACTGGCCCTGAGTTATTTGGGTTAACTAATTGTGCTACCCATCTATGATCATTGGCTTCTATCTATTTGTCAAGCATCTGTAAGAAGCCATGAAAGAGATATACCTGTCACCTGACCCTAGTGTCATTGAACATTTCACAATCAGCTATTGTTCAGCTGAGCAAATAGTGCTACCTTGGGAAGCAAAACATCCCTGTTCTTTTTATTCCAGTTTGGCTACAACCTAGATTTCCACTCTCATGTTAGGAAAACCTCAGTATAATATAGAAATGAGAATTTGTCTTTTTCTCTCTCTGAGACTTGACAATACTACGCTTCATAGTCACATACACTGGCTACAACTTTTCAACTACAAACCATTGTCATGTGAATTAGCTTATCTAATTTTCAATGTTTCTTGAATTAAACATAATTTATACTTTTCAGAGAAGAAAACTGAATTCAGAAGGAAACTGAATTAAATAAAATACCTAAGAGTATCCCACCATTAAATCTAGTTAGAACAAGATTTCAAATTCTGGTCTCTTAATTTCAAATTCTAAGAGCTTTATTTTATACGAGAGGCTGAAACGCTTTCTGTAAAGGGCTACATAGTGGATATTTTCAGCTTTGCAGGCCATAGCATTTCTATTGCAACTACTCAACACTGACCTTGTTGAGAAAAAGTAGACATAGATTATATGTAAACAAATGGCTGTGTTCTAATAAAACTTTATTTACAAACCAGGTAGTCTCTGGCTGTGTTCCAATAAAACTGTTTTCCCTGTCATTCCACTCCATTTGAGATTGATTTATGAACTTTCTTCAAGTTAAATTTTAACAAAGTTTATTTATAAAAATTAGTAAAGAAGAGAACATGTTTCCTAACAAGCTACTAGGTTGATAATATTTATTAGTGTAATATTCAATTAATAGACTTAACAGTCTTAACTCAAATTTGAAATTGGCCTATATATAAATATATAACCATAGAGGTAAGTGATCTTGAGCAAATTATTAACTTAACTGAAACTTGAGCTAATATGGATATGACTTTAATTGTCATTTCATAAGGTGTTTGTTGAGATCAAATATGTGACTATACCAGTACCCACTATATAGTAAGCCCTTAAAAAAGACTTGTCAAATTTCTGTTTTAATATAATGAGAGTTTTGGCCAAAAAATATGAGCATGATACCAGTTGGGTAATTTCATGCGTATTTGTTGAGCTATTAGTTAATTAAACCCAAATGGAGTTTGGGGCTAATAAAAGGCACCTTTTTGTAAAATTCTAAAGTTACAGATATTAGTATATTTCTACTACAATTGGTTTTCAGTTATTGATTTTAATCAGAGGTATGATAATCTCTGTTGTTGGTTCCTTTAACATCGCTTCTACTCACGTAATTAATCTCAGAGAATCTAGGTAATCTTATTTATCTTGGTGATAGCTTTAGGGACATGCATGTTTCTCAGTCCTAGACATTGAGATGAGAGAAATTCTGCTGTTTGGAGCCTTCTGGAAAAGGTTTTCTCCCCCTAAGAAGAAGGTAAAATAAGAGATGGCTCTTTTCTTCTTCTGCACATCCTACTTGCTAGAGGTTTTGTCTGGAATTGCCACCGTCAGTTTGCAACCATGAGGAGGCCGGTGAGGCATAGCTGGCATACAGAAAATTGAAAGAACTGGGCCCCCTGGTGACTCTGTTGAGCCTAAGAAACAGCCAACCTGGGAGTCTTATGGCAGATGAAAAGATTACCCATGGTATTGTTTAAGCCCATTTCATTGGAGTGTTTGATTCCTTGAAGTCCTGATACTATAGCTTGTCTGATACATTGTTTTCTATCATTTTTATGTTAACTTTATTTGAAGTCTACAGATAAAAATGAAAAAGTGTTGGGTTGTTGTCTTGATTCTACCACTGTGATCAACAAAATGATCTCTTGTGAATCATTTTACTTTTTTTGAGTTTTGGTTTTTCTACTCATGTAATGAAGGAGTTAGATCAAAAGCTTAAACTTCAAATGTATTTCCCCACTCTAATAACCTGTAAGGCTACTGTGATACACAGAAATGCCTCTTGTCTCTGGCAACACATTTTAACCTAGACCCGCACTGTCCAATATGTTAGCCATTAGCCACATGGAATTCGTCCATATTGGGATGCACTGTTAGTATAAATTATGTTTAGAGTTTTGAAGACTTGCTATAAAAAAAGGAATATGAAATATTTTATTAATTATTTTTATATTGCTTACATGTTGAAATGATATTTTGAATATTTAGATTTAAATAAAATATACTATTTTTTTTTTTGTATTTTTCCGAAGCTGGAAACGGGAGGCAGTCAGACAGACTCCCGCATGCACCCAACCGGGATCCACCCAGTATGCCCACCAGAGGGCAATGCTCTGCCCATCTGGGGCATTGCTCTCTTGTAGCCAGAGCCATTCTAGCACTGAGGTGGAAGCCATGGAGCCATCCTCAGCATCCGGGCCAATTTTTGCTCCAATGAGCCTTAGCTACAGGAGGGGAAGAGAGACAGAGAGAAAGGAGAAGGAAAAGGAGAGAAGCAGATGGGTGCTTCTCCTATGTGCCCTGGCTGCGAATCAAAACCATTACAACTTCTGTAGTCTTTTTCTTCTACTTTAGAATTCATTCACCTTCAGTGTATGAAAAAAATTAATACAATGTTATGTTTATTAAGGATATAGTTTGTATTATGCTCTGCAGTTTCTTACACACACCCTTTTATTGTCAGCAGCATTCATTGTCTTGGGGGAAAGACAAAAAGACACGAGAAAAAAACAACTTTGAGTGTCAATAAGGCTTTTGCATTTTAAAATTCTTAGCTCTATAACGTGGGCTCACTAGACTGAATGTAGGGTCATCACTTGAGCATAGGGTCATAGACATGACCCCATGTTAACTGGCTTGAACCCAAGGTCACTGTCTTGAGCAAGCGGTCACTGGCTCAGCTGGAACTCCCTAGTCAAGGTATGTATGAGAAGCAGCCAATTAACAACTAAAGTGCCACAACTATAAGTTGATGCTTCTCATCTCTCTCCCTCCTTGTCTGTCTTTCCTTGTCTGTCCCTCTCTCTGTTTCAGTCTTTGTCTCTGTCTCTGTCTCTCTCTCTCTTGCTGCAAAGAAAAAATAAATTCTTAGCTCCATAATATCAGGGTATATGTTTATGTCATAAATAATGTATCTGAGTAAATAGACAAGTCAAGCTATCTCATTGCAGAAGAGGTAAAGCTTACATGGGAAGGGCACACAGAAGAAAACAAAAACTTAGATGTAGTCAGATTTCTACAAAGCAATCCTGTGTCTCTTTCAATATCTGCTTCCTAGTGAGGGATGCGGTGCAGAATAAAACCTGAGATAGAACTCACATTTCGAGAACAGTGGAGAGCTCTATCTGGACTTCTGAGTGAAGTTTAAGAGGTCTGCCAGCCCCACAGAATGTTCTAGAATGCAGGATGACACAGACATGGTAGAGACAGCCATCCTCCATGACAATGAAATACAGGAGATTAAATTTTTTGTTGTTCACATCAGTGGGATTTCAAAGGACCTGAAACTGAGCTAGACCAGAGATTCTTAGTCTAGAAAAGAGAATGGAAGCAGCTATGTAAGGACAGATGACCAAAGACCAGGTAGGAATGAGGTAAAACATTTTTTTCACTTCTGGACACTGTGTATATGGATATAGTATTACATGTCTATATAGTATAGATAGTTGATGACTGAATAATTCCCAGATACCCACACCCCTCTACTACAAAACTGATATGACTGAAGTCAAAGGTGACCAATTATCTCCATTTGCCTGGGGTAGTCCTGACAATACTGGCTGCCTCATGCATAATTGTTAAATAGCAGCCCTTCTCCCTCTGGAAAGTGTCTTATTTTGCACTTAACACTATCTGGTCATCTATGTGAGCCCTCAACAACTAGATATAACATAGGAGATAAAGTGGGAAGCCTAAACTAGCAGAGATTAAGTTTATGCTACCTGAAAAAATTAGGGAGGAAAATCAAACATAGAAATTAAATTGATCTTTAATGAAAATAAGATGGAGATTTGGCATACATGAAATAGTGTACAGGTACTGAAATTCACCTTTCCTAACACCTGAACATCAGGAGGTCACATTTAAAATCCATTACACTATGCACATACCATTACCTAAATATATATAAAATTGCAATATTTTATATATTTAACTTCAGGTTCAAGTTCTTACAGTGCCTTTTTTTCTAACAGCAAGTGCAATCCTCATTAATTTATTATTATAAGATGGTAGAAAGCAAGGGATGCTTTATGAAGGGCTTTATAAGCCCAGCTAAGGTGTTTGGACTATAGTCAAAGGAGAGAAGAAATAATTTGTGTTCTCCAAATTAGCTTGGGCGACAGTGTGGATGTGGAGGTAAAGGATTAGTCAGGAAATTCCTGTGGCAGTATGGGTGGGAGATGAGTCTGCACAGAAGAAGTAACAGTGGGGACACTAAAAGAATAGATTTGATGGCCATTTAGGATATCAGTAGAAGATATATGGTGACTAATTTTATTCTGGGAGTAAGGAACGAAACATTTGTGGAAGTAGGAAGTGAGTTCAGCATGGGACACATTGGCTTCAGTATCCTAAAGGATATTTAGAGGGAGATAAGGGTTTGACAGGTGAAGTTTGGAGTTTAGAGCTTGACATTAAGATGTGTATGAACGACAAGTGATTTTGAGGCACTAGATTATAAGAGTTAGAAAAAGTAGTAAGCACTGAGAAAAAAAAGAAAAAGAGCCTGACTAGGCAGTGGAGCAGTGGACAGGGCATTGGGCTGGAATGCAGAAGACCCAGGTTCGAAACCCCAAGGTGACTGACTTGAGTGTGGGCTCATCTGGCTTGAGCACTGGCTCACCAGCTTGAGTGTGGGCTCACTAGCTTGAGCACGTGGTTGCTGGCTTTAGCACGGGATCATAGACATGACCCCATGGTCATTGGCTTGAGCCCAAAGGTCACTGGCTTGGAGCCCAAGGTCTCAGGCTTGAGCTCAAAGTTATTGGCTTGAGTAAGGGGTTACTCGTTCTGCTGTAGCCCTCTAGTCAAGGCACATATGAGAAAATAATCAATGAACAACTAAGGATCAGCAGTGAAGAAATGAAGCTTCTCATATCTCTCTCTTCTGTCTGTCTGCCCCTATCTGTCCCTCTGTCTTTCTCTTCCTGTCTCTGTCACACAAAAAAAAAGAAAAAGAAAAAGTGGTGATTACAGGGGGTCCTCAGGTTATAACATGACAGTGACGTAACCTGCATTATGGTGTAAATTAAAACACACCCTAGCCTAAATCACTTACTTATCCTAACACAGTTGTAAAATCATAATCTAGAACATAAAAACACAGCTAAGCCACAGTATATTTATGTAAAAGACATAAATATACTGTTCTGTACACTGTACTGCATATTCTTCCGCCCACAACCGAACTCATTTGCCCACGTAGTCCGTAAGGTACCACACTAACGGTGCAAGCCAAAACACTCACTTCTCAATGTTTTTAAATTTTTATGGGATTGAGCATCATAAACTTGAAATGTAGTATGCTGAGACTGCCCTAACCTGAGGACCCCCTGTGCTTTCTTTTAGTCTCTTAGTAGATGAAAATTTAACCCAAATAAGCCTTATGTGGAAGTCAGACAGGAAGGTATTATTTTCAAACAAAAATAAACATAGTAGTTTATGAAGTTCTACTTAGAAATGCATGTAGAAAGATTTTTTTTCTTTCACCTATACTGGAGACAGTTTTGTCCTCCCCCCACCCGAGGAGACATTGAGCAATGTCTGGAGACATTTTTGGTTGTCATATCTGGAAGTGGGTATGGAGAACCCTTACGGGCATCTGGTGGTAGAGAACAGGGTTGCTACTAAATATTGTACAAGTCACAGGCTGCATCCTCTTCCCCCCAAAAAAAGATGTGTCTGCCCCAAAATGTCAACAGTACTTAGGTTGAGAAACCTCTGCCTTAGACAGTTGAGCTAATAATTTGGTTGAAAGAGCTGAAACATCCTTAAATTGTTTTTCTGATCAAGAAACACCACAGAAAAAGTTTGATGTAATGCATAAAAGAACCTTGAAATTCCAGCTGGTTAGTCCATTTCAGTTAGCTTTTTCAACTCAAAAGGTCACTCATCTGGTCAAAAGCCTTTGTGTGCACAGGGGCTCTCTTTGTATACCACAGCAAGGGCTCCAAGGAAGCATAGCACTTTCACCCACTGAACCTCACAATGGAAGTTAGCAGTTGATGTACAGATAAGTCATATAGTCATATGGGAAAGCATATACCACCATAGACATCTAAAAAATAGAGGGTTAAATTGGCTACCGCATTGTCAGATATGAGGACAGAAAGTGGTAAAGGTAGTCAACAACATGATAAGATAGTGCTTAAAAGCACAGGTTGCTGACTCCACCTGTCCAGACTTATAAGGCTTCTAGTCCTATGATTCATTAATGAGGTGATCTTAAGTAAACTTTTTTTTTCTATGTGTAAAATGGGGATAAGAATAATACTTTCTTTAAAAAGTTATTTCTGGGAGTAAATCAAATATCACACACAGAGCTAGTGAAGTGATTGGCACATGGTAATAAATGTGCTTTAGGAGCTAGTAGAGTGTGCTAGCAATGGAGCAAAAGAAAACCTAGACCCAACCCCCTGCTTCCAAAATGACCCTTTACCTAAAGGCTTCCAGGTCATTGACACAAAGATATTCATAGTATTAATGCTGGGATTATGACAATGCCTGTTGTTTCTTTTTAAACCAAATGGATACTTTGCTGATCAATATTTGTTAAAAGTGGGGACAGTCTTACTGTAAATTCCACTAGTTTCTATCATATTGAATGGGAATGAATAAATTAGATTCCTGCTTTTTAAATTGTAGTTTTCATACCCTTAGTGAAAAAGTGGGAACCCCAGATAAGATGGGCAGTCAGTCATACAGACTCAATGATTCCAAAGAGTCTTAATGCAGAGCCGGCATGCATACAAACTACACTGTTATGTTTAAATTCTTTTTTTACTGCTCATTAGCGGTGTGGTCATTGGAAAATAACCTCGCCTTCCCGTGTTTCTGCTCTCCTTCTCTAAGAAATAAGGATAAAAACTATCTCATAAAATTACTGTTATGATAAAATAAGAAATTCTATGTAAAGTATTAGGCACAGCACTACCAGAAAATTGTTTAGTAAATGTTAGCTATTTAAATTGTAAGTATTTAGCAACAATGAATGTATACGCATGAGAAATTTAAGTGACTATTTAACCATCAACTCTGAGATGCCAGAGAAATTTCAAATTTACAGTGTGCTATTTTGAGGCCACTTATGTATACTACTTTACTTTTATTCTATAAACACTAAAATAGTGTCCTAGTTTACTGGACAGCTATGCAGGTCTATAATATTTTTGACCAATATTCTTAGATGCTGTCAAAAATAAAACAACTTACGAATAGCTACATACTCAATATCATTTTTAGTTGTTCAGTGTCACTACCTCACCCTCATTAATCACACATTACACTCATTAACCACCTTATAAAGGACAGTCATTAACAACTAAGGCCAGATGTGCAAGCAGATCCCCTGCCTGGAAACTGTGCCTGCTAGATTACTCCTCAGACAGGGTTACACCAGCTGTGGAAGATAGTGTCAAATGGGTGATATTCCTGTGGAGCTCAGAGGAACCATATGACCCAGGTAATTTCTTGAACCATGATCTTAAATAACCAGAGAGATGCAAAGATAGAACCACACACAGGGCAAGCAGAGATGAGACACTCAAAGATTCCAGGGAACTCTTTTTGTAAATAAATGTAATGTACCAACACTTGCTATAACAAAATTTGTAAAGTTGGAATTTACTCACTGTTCCAGGTTAATTGAAGTTCTCAATTCTAGTGATTCCTTAGCTGTTTCTTCTCTCTCAGTTCTATATATATTATATATAGATTCTATATATATTTATTCTATTGACTTCTAGGAGATAAGTATTTAGTAGTCCTTTTTCTCATTCCTACTACCCTCAAAATTCTCTCTTCCTCCTGATACTTATATTATATTCTTTTGTTAATATAATAATTATTAAGTAATAATTATTATTTACAGTTGGTCCATATAATACACTATGACTATATTTCTTCTTCTCCTTTTCCTCTTTTTATTTTTTTAGCTTTCTGTCATACACACCTGCCACTAATTCATTACCAAGCCCAGCAATAGAACTCTGAAATAATTCTCAGTGCAATCAGACTTATTAGGTAATCTAACAACTTGATTGTTATCCCAGAGACCTCTCTCCTTGAATCCTCTACTCTTTGCTACAACTGGCCCAGCTACTTTCGAGGGCTGTATGCAGCAGTCGACATGCAATCTATCTTCCCTTCCTCTGGGGAATTTTTCTACTTTCCTATATTGTTATATGCTGTTCTTTCTTGTTTTACTCCATCTTGATATTGAATCATACCCTCCAGTAGTTTTATGAGAAAGACATGGATTGGCTATGTATAGGATTCCAGAATGGAGATGGTTTTCATTAGGATTTTTAAGTCGTAACTCCATTTTCTTCTATCATCCTTAATTGCAATGGAGAAGTCACTTGCCATTGTGATTCCCTATTATTTACAGTGGGCAAAAGTTCACTTCCCTTTCCTAAAGCTTGTACGACCATATCTTAGGCTCTAATGTTCTGAACTTTCACTAAAATGTGCCTTGATGTAGGTCGTTTTTCATAAATTTTGCTGGGCACACCATGGGTTCTTTTTGGGGGGATGCTTAGGCATTCTTTATTTATTTTTTGATGTTTTAAATTTTTTATTATTAATTTTAATGGGGTGACATTGATAAATGAGGGTACATATGTTCAGAGAAAACATCTCCAGGTTATTTTGACATTTGATTATGTTGCATACCCATCACCCAAAGTCACATTGTCCCCGGTCACCTTCTATCTGGTTTTCTTTGTGCTCCTCCTCCCCTCCCCCCCCAACCCCGTAACCACCACCCTCTTATCCATGTCCCTGAGTCTCATTTTTATGTCCCACATATGTATGGAATCATGCAATTCTTAGCTTTTTCTGATTTACTTATTTCACTCAGTATAATGTTATCAAGGTCCATCCGTGTTGTTGTAAATGATCCAATGTCATCATTTCTTATGGGTGAGTAGTATTCCATAGTATATATGTACCAAAGTTTTTGTTTTCGTTTTTTTATTATTAAATTTAATGCAGTGACATTGATAAATCAGGGTACATATGTTGAGAGAAAACATCTCCAGATTATTTTTACATTTGATTCTGCTGTATACCCCTCCCCCAAAGTCAAATTATCTTCTGTCACCTTCTATCTGGTTTCCTTTCTGCCCCTCCCCTCCCCCACTCCCTCTCTCCTTCCTCGCCCCCTCCCCCCTCCCCCCACCCCCCCCACCCCCGTTGCCATCACATTCTTGTTCATGTCTCTGAGTCTCATTTTTATGTCCCATCTATGTATGGATTCATATAGTTCTTAGTTTTTTCTGATTTACTTATTTCACTCCGTATAATGTTATCAAGGTCCATCCATGTTATTGTAAATGATTCAATGTCATCATTTCTTATGGCTGAGTAGTATTCTATAGTATATATGTACCAAAGCTTTTTAATCCACTCGTCCTCTGATGGACACTTGGGCTGTTTCCAGATCTTTGCTATTGTGAACAATGCTGCCATAAACATGGGGGTGTATTCCTCCTTTTGAAACAGTGCTATGATTTACTTGGGGAATATTCCTAAAAGTCAAATAGCTGGGTAAAAAAGCAGTTCGATTTTTAATTTTTTGAGGAATCTCCATACTGTTTTCCACAGTGGCTGCACCAGTCTGCATTCCCACCAGCAGTGCAGGAGGGTTTCCTTTTCTCCACATCCTCGCCAGCATTTATTCTGTGTTGTTTTGTTGATGAGCACCATTCTGACTGGTGTGAGGTAATATCACATTGTGGTTTTAATTTGCATTTCTTTACTGATTAGTGATGTTGAGAATTTTTTCATGTGCCTGTTGGCCATCTGTATGTTCTCTTTGGAAAAGTGTCTATTCATTTCTTTTGCCCATTTTTCGATTAAATTGTTTGTCTTTCCAGTGTTGAGTTTCACAAGTTCTTTATAAATTTTGGATTTTTAACCCCTTATCAGATATATTGTAGAATATGTTCTCCCATTGTGTAGTTTTTCTTTTTATTCTGTTCTTCTTGTCTCTAGCTGTGCAAAAGCTTTTTAGTTTGATATAGTCCCATTTGATTAACTTGTCTTTTATTTCACTTGCCCGTGAAGATAAATTGGCAAATATATTGCTTCGAGAGATGTCGGAGAGCTTACTGCCTATGTTTTCTTCTAAGATGTTTATGGTTTCACGGCTTACATTTAAGTCTTTTATCCATTTTGAGTTTATTTCTGTGAATGGTGTAAGTTGGTGGTCTAGTTCCAGTTTTTTGCAGGTAGATGTCCAATATTCCCAATACCATTTGTTGAAGAGGCTGTCTTTACTCTATTGTATGCTCTTACAACCTTTGTAAAATATCAGTTGTCCAAAGAGCTGTGGGTTTATTTCTGGGTTCTCAGTTCTGTTCCATTGACAGGAATATCACCCATTTGACGCTATTTTCCACAGCTGGTGTAACCCTGTCTGAGGAGTGATCCAGCAGGCACAGTTTCCAGGCAGGGAATCTGCTTGCACATCTGGCCTTAGTTGTTAATGACTGTCCTTTATAAGGTGATTAATGAGTGAGGGACATTGGCCTATAATTTCCTTTCTTTGTGTTGTCTTTGCCTGGTTTTGGAATCAGAATTATGATCACCTCATAAAAGGAGCTTGGAAGTCTTCTTTCCTCTTGAATTTTTTGAAATAGCTTGAGAAGGATAGGAGTTAGTTCTTCTTTGAATATTTGGTAGAATTCACTTGTGAAGCCATCAGGCCCAGGACTTTTGTTTGTTGGGAGATTTTTGATAACTGTTTCAATCTCATTTGTTGTAATCGGTCTATTTAGGTTTTCTGATTCTTTCAGATTAATTTTTGGAAGATTATATATTTCAAGGAATTTGTCCATTTCATCTAGGTTGTCTAAATTTTTGACATACAGTTCTCATATTATTTTCTTACAATATTTTGTATTTCTGTTGTGTCAGTTGTTATTTCTCCACTCTCATTTCTAATTTTATTTATTTAAGACCTCTTTTTTTTTTTTTTGGTGAGTCTGGTTAAAGGTTCATCGATCTTGTTTACCTTTTCAAAGAACCAGCTCCTGGTTTCATTGATCCTCTGTATTGCTTATTTAGCATCTATGTCACTTATTTCCACTCTGATCTTTATTATTTCTTTCTTTCTATTACCTCTGGGCTTTACTTGCTGTTCTTTTTCTAGTTCTTTTAGATGCAGGGTCAAGTTGTTTATTTGAGCTTTTTCTAGCTTCTTAAGGTATGCCTGTAATGCTATGAACTTCCCTCTCAGGATGGCTTTTGCTGTGTCCCATTTATTTTGAGTTTATGTTTGCTCATTATCATTCATTTCTAGAAATTTTTAAATTTCTTCTTTGATCTCATTGTTAACCCATTCATTATTTAATGACATGCCATTTAGTTTCCAAGTGTTTGAGTATTTTTCAGTTTTTCTGTTGTAGTTGATTTCTAGTTTCATGCCATTGTGATCAGAGAAAATGTTTGATATGATTTCAATCTTCTTAAATTTGTTGAGTTCGCTTTTGTGCCCTAACATGTGGTCTATCCTAGAGAACGTACCATGAGCACTTAAAAAGAATATATATTCTGCTGCTTTATGGTGAAAAGTTCTGAAGATATCTATTAAATCCATTTGATCTAGCGTGTCCTTTAAGTCTGCTGTTTCTTTGTTAATTTTTTTTCTTGAGGATCTATCTAATGATGTTAGTGGGGTATTGAAATCCCTTACTATTATAGTATTGCTGTTGATCTCGCCATTTATATCCATCAAAGTCTGCTTTATATATTTAGGTGCTCCTATATTAGGTGTACAGATATTCATAATGGTTATATTTTCCTGTTGGATTGCTCCCTTTATCATTATGTAGTAACCTTCTTTATCATTTACTATAGTCTTGGTTTTAAAGTCTATTTTTTCTGATATAAGTATTGCTACCCCAACTTTTTTTTCATTTACATTTGCATGAAATATGTTTTTCCATCCTTTTACCTTCATTCTATGCGCATCTTTTGTTTTATGGTGTGTCTCTTGTAGACAGCATATGTATGGGTCCTGTTTTCTTATCTATGCAGATACTCTATGTCTTTTGATTGGACCATTTAATCCATTTACATTTGAGGTTATTATTGATATGTAGTTGTTTATTGCCTTTTTATTCTTTAAAGCTGAATTCCTCTTTTGGTATATTCTTTTTCCCCTTTGATCTGTTTACAACAAGCCCTTTAGCATTTCTTGCAGCATTGGTTTGGTTGTAGTGAATTCCTTGAGTTTTTTTATCTGGGAAGTTTTTTATTTCTCCTTCAATTTTACATGATAGCCTTGCTGGATAAAGTAGTCTTTGTTGTAGGCTCTTGTTCTGCATTACTTTGAATATTTCTTGCCATTTCCTTCTGGCTTCAAGTGTTTCTGTTGAGAAGTTGGATGTCATTCTCATGGGGCTCCTTTGTAAGTGATAGCCTTTTTTTCTCTAGTAGCTTTTAATATTTTTCTCTTTATCACTTACCTTTGGCATTTTAATTTTGATGTGTCTTGGTGTAGATTTCTTTAGGTTTCTCTATTATGTTCTCTGTGCTTCTTGAACTTGTGAGATGTTTTCTTGCCTTAATTTTGGGAAGTTTTCAGCTATGATATGAGTGAACAAAATCTCTATCCCTTGTTCTTTCTCTTCTTCATTAACTCCTATGATGCAGATGTTATTTCTCTTCATGTTGTCACAGAGCTCTCTTAGAGTTCCTCAGACTTTTTGAGTCACTCTTCTTTTTTCTGCTCTGCTTATGTGCCTTCATTTATCTTGTCCTCTAACTTGCTGATTTGATCATCAGCTTCATCCATCCTGCTTTTAATTCCTTCCATTGTGGTCTTCATTTCTGATATTGTATTTGTCATTTCTGACTTATTTTTTTATTATTTCAATGTCCTTTTTTATATTTGCTATGTCTTTATTTAGGTGTTTGTAATGACCATCTATTGTTGTTCTAAGACCTTTGAGCATCCTAACAATCATGATTTTAAACTCTGCATCCGGTAATTTGGTTATATCTGACTCATTCAGGTCCTTTTCTGGAGATTTCTCTTGATTCATTTGTGTTGCATTTCTCTGCCTTCCCATTTTGTCTGTGTATAAGAAGGTTTTGGCCACTGGAGTCCAATGGGTGTGGCCTCTGTAATTCCTAGGTGTGGTCTGTCTGCAGGCCCACAACCCCCTCTGCCGCTGCAGCCTAGGGCATTCAGGTATGGGTGTTGCCGATGCCAGCCTGCTAGGGCTGTTGCTGTTATTTCTGCCTCTCCTCCTTGGGAGGAGCTGTGATCATGTGCCCGGGTCTACAAGCCTCCGCGGTCTCAGCCTTCACCCTGCCCCATAGGTGGGGTTATGTGCCATGCTGGGGCTGTAAGCCTTGGCTCCAAGGGCAGGGCTGAGCACCTTTGCTCAGCTGCGGGTCTCCACCTATTTCTGGGTTTTCTCCCTGCCCCCGTGGGAGGAGCCGGGTGGCCCATCGAGCGACAAGCCTCAGTTCTGCAGGCCAGGTGAGGCTGCAAGCCCACATGCCCTTACTAAGCGATGGGTCTCAGCCCCTTCTGGGGCTCCCGCCCTTCCCCCACAGGCGAGATTGCAAGCGGGCTCGCAGCCTGATGGGATCGCTATCCCGCATCCCCTCTGCCCCCACCAGGCAAGACTGAGCTCATACCGGGGCCTCAGTCACAGCTGGCTGGCTTCTGCCCTTGCTGATGGAACATGTCCCTCCACTGCCCACCCTCCGGCAAGCCCTCAGCCATGTGGGTGGGGGCGCTGTAGCTCAGACCCTAACACTCCATACTGTAGTCCCAAAAGCTCCCTCCTTCTAAGCGACTCTGCTCTGACTGCAGCAGGAAAGCTTGTTTGGCTGGTGTCCTGCTTCCCTTTGCTGGTATTGCTGGTTCCAGGGGAAATATTCACTTCAGATTTTGGGAGTGACTCAGCCCAGGGGTTAGGGTGGCTGTCCCTCAAAGTGTTTCTCCCTGTGCCTCCTAGATTACACTCCCTTCCTGCTACTCTGGTTCTCTCCTCTCTCCCCATCCCCCAAAGCCCTGGGTGGGTGGTTGTGAGAGAGGTTTTCTGTGTGGTCCCTTTAGAAGAATCCTGGGTCTGAGAAATCTATCTCTTTCTCACAAACAGTATCCTGACTTGTTTCACAGCTAAATACTGTCCTTATGCCTCTTCTAGGCTCTGGGGCTGCAGGCTGGGGCTTTGTTCCTGGGGTTCAGGACCTTCCCTTCTCTGCTAAACTCACTTCTTGCCATGCGAGTCTCTCAGGCTGCCGTTTGCTCCCAGGAGCTGAGCAGCCCTTTCTGCATTTTCGCTTTTCCTACCAGTCTCAGTGTGGCTTTTTCAGTGTTCCTTGAATAAAAAGTCCTCTTAGTTTAGTCCAAAGTTGGTTTATCCAGATTTTCCAGATGATGGTTCTTAAAATTAATTTGTAATCTGCTTTGTTTCTGGGAGGTGAAAGTTGGTACATCCGCCTACTCCAATGCCATTTTGCCACTCTCTAGACTTTATTTTAATCCATGGGTTCTTTCAATCTGGAATTTGTTTTTATTACTTCAAGAAAGTTTGCTTGATTTTATTTTACATAATATTGTCTCTCTGTTTTCCCCTTCTGGAATCCTCATTGATGTTATTTTTAATACTGGACCTTCTCTAATAAATTTATCATTAAAATTTCATATTGTTTCTCCTATTTTTATACTTTCTGGGAGATTTCTTCAATTATATCTTCCAAACTTTCTTACTATTATTTTTAAAAAAGAAATTGCTAGCCTTTGAGTGTGTGCATATATGTTTAGTTTATTGCTCCATGGAGAATGCTCCATGGCTAGAACAGTGCCTGGCACACAGTAGAAATTGAAAAAAAAAAAGATTTGATGAATTAAATAAATGAATGCTGACACATAGTTTTAACTTTGTGAATATTCTGTATGGCCTCCTATGTTTTTTTGTGAAGATAATTTCTTTCATCTCTATGATTATATCAACCATAGATGTTTTAGGATTTTCTTGTAAAACCCTACATTACCTTTTCTTTTCTGTCTCTTACTTCTTTATTTTGGTTTCTTTCTTTTATACTGAAAGCTCTCTTTCTATAGCTGGTGATATTTACCTTTCCTACTGATGAAGTTCAGCCAGTTTGCATGGGATCAGCAGAACTGATGCCTAATTTTTGTTGAGTTCTGCAAACTAGTTGTTAAAATGGCCCTTGTAATCAGGGTTCTCTCTAAGGTGGGTGCCTGGGCAGCTAACCAATGTGGAAATAACACATTTACATTCCTTACTCTTCTTAACTTTATCTGCACAACAGCATATTCTAATTACCTGTAGTAATGCCCATTCCATCCATAGGTGAAAAAAATTGAAAGTGAGGATGCAATGAAGAAGCAATATGGAAATATCTTAAATAACTTTACTGTTTTTTGTCATATTTTATTTAATATTATTTTATTAACATTTTAAAAACTCTCATAACATAATCTACTTTGTGTACTTCTTTTATTGTTCTTATTTAAGTATAAAATGCATGAAATAATAAACTACCTTTCATTATATCATTTTTTTATACTTAAAACAGTCATTAGGGCAGAGAACCAGTTGCTAAATTATTTGAATCCCACCAATGCATAAAACAACTTTGTGTTGTTGCTGGTTGCTCTTTGGGGTTATCCAGCTATGAGCTTCATCAGAGGAGTTTGAGTGGTTAGCACCCGTGGATCATTTTTCTCAGGGTAATTAAAAAAAATTTAATTGTGGTAAAATATACATAATATAAAATTTACTATCTTAACCATTGTTAAGTGTACAGTTCACTAGTGTTACACATATTCTCATTGTTGTACTGTAGACCTTTTTCATCTTGCAATACTAAAACTTTATACCCATTAAACAACTCCTTATTCAACCTTCCCCTCCCCCTCCCCTATTTTCTAAATTACATTTGTCTCTGTAAATCTGAGTATTCTAGATTCCTCACATAAGTGGAATCATGCAGTATTTGTCTTTTTGAGACTGGCTTATTTTCTTTAGCATAATGTCTTCAAGATTCATCCATGTAGAAGCATGTGTCAGAATTCTTTCTCTTTTTAAAGCTCAATAATATTCACTATGTGGTTATAACACATTTTGTTTACCCATTCATCTATTGATGGGCTCTTGGATTCCTTCCACCTTTTGATTATTTTGAATGATGTTGCTGTGAACATGAATGAATGTGCAAATAGATCATCAAGATCTTGTTTTCAAATATTCTTTTAGAGGTATATCCAGAAGTAGAATTGCTTGATTATAAATCTATATTGCATTTTTTGAGACATTATCATTCTATCTTCCATAGCACCTGCATCATTTTACATCCTCAACAGTGCACAGGGTTCTAGATTCTTGAATCCTCACCAACACTTGTGATTTCTGTTTTTTATTTTTAATAATAGTAGCCATCCTGATGAGTCTGAGGTGGTATCTCACCATGGTTTACATTTGCATTTCCCTAGTGATTAGTGATGTTGATTGAGCATGCTTTTATGAGCTTGCTGGCCTCAGGCTGGTTATGTTATCAGAAGAGAGTTATCTATCTCTTGTCCAGGGTTAATAAGAACGGTTATCACCATTTTGGAAGCAAAGCAGAAGGTAGCTGGGGTGGGGTTTGGTCATCAGTGTGCAGTTTTTTATGCATTTTTCATTTTCAGGATGATGCCTGACACTTACCTGGTCCTGGTGTCCTGAGTCCTGAATCTCTCCTACTTAACCTGTCCTGGGAAGGAACCTCCAGACATCAGCTAGGTGGGGAAACAGGGGTGGGAGTCAAATGTATTAACTCTTTTAAACAGTTTTCCTGTTTCAGTGGCACCTGTATCCCCACTTTTAGAGGTCACAATTGACTCTAATTTCTGAGGCTTAAGGAGCTCTGTAAGACCAGTCAGTTCACTTCTTGCAATTATCCCCTATGGCATTTATTTGCTTTCTAGTTTTTAAATTTTGCTGTTTTTCTTCCTTTTCTCATTCTCTATTTCTTCTGGGGTATATCTTTTATCCCATTGTTTCCATGGAACTTCAGGAGAGAGTGGAGATTAATATGTCTGTAATTTGCCACCTTAATTGAAATCCTCCTAGTCATTGTCATTGTCCTTTTACTTTTTCTCCTCATTCTCCCTTCCCCTCCCTTCCTTTTCCTTCTCCACTCACTCCTCCTCCTTATTCCTAAACAATATATTTTTTCCCACTTAGAGAGAGGGGAAAGTAGGGGACAGAAGCAGAAGCAGAGTTCTTTTGAACATTTTACCAGGATTTATTAAAATAAAAATAAAGATGAGCATCTCTCTTCAGGTGTTTGATGCTGCTGATGCCACAGTCACCTCCCACTTTGGTCCTTTCTTGACTCAGGTTTTCTACTCAGCACATCTATTTTCAGATTTTTGTCCAATAGGAAAACATTTCTAATACCATCCTCAGTGGGAAGGTAGAATTTGATATACACTGCTTTACACACAGTCTCCCAGGAACCCACTGACTCTTTTTTGAGTTACCTCTTTGGAAAGACTTATGTGGTTTGGTTTGGTCTCTTTCATCACACTCATACAGAAACAAACTTTTTAATGTCTTCTGATGATATGAAGATGAATAGAAATCAAGAGAGAAGCTACTCATCACTTTGTAGAACCTTAGATGAACCCCCTCTGATTTGACATAAAACATTCCCAGAGTATTACTTTTTGGTACCCAGAATTAAAACTATTTACTACTTATTATTACTCACTGAGCAGGGGAAAGCCTTGCCCTTAAAACAGAACCTTGAAACTAGTCCTTGATCCTGGGAGTACTTAGTAAACATGAAACATTTTAAAATAAGAAACTTGTATTAAAACAACCTATTTAGCCTGTTTAGGCCAAACTTCTCTTTCCAATCTGAGTGAAAAGTTTGCTCAAGCACTGGCATGCCATTATGGTAGTTTCTAATTAAGATTGTAATCAGGTATTTCTGGTATAAGTAGTGATTTTAATTATTTGTAATACTATATTCAATAATAATAGCACACACATGCGGTGTTTGAGAAGTTAGAATTATTAGTCCCAATGTATAGAGGAGAAAATTGGGGTTCAGGGTGTTATTTAAAACTACTTTTTTTCAATAATTTTTTATTTTTCAATTACAGTTGATATACAATATTATATTAGTTTCAGGTATATGACCCAGTGATTAAGCACTTATATAAATTATAAAGTGATTGATCACCCTGAAAGATTTCATGCCCATCTAACACCATACATAGTAATTACAATATTATTGGCTATGCTGTACACCACCATGACTATTTTGTAACTACCAATATGAACTCCTTAATTCCTTTACCTTTTTAACCCATCCCCAAATCCCTCTCCCATAGGGCAGTCATTAAAATGGTCTCTATATCTGTTTCTGTTCTGCTTGTTCATTTATCTTGTTTTCAGTTAGCACAATGCCCTTTAGTCCACCCATGTTGTTGCAGATGGTAAGTTTTCATTCTTTTTCATGGCTGAATCATATTCTATTATAGATATAAACCACCTCTTTATTCATTCCTCTATTGATACACATTTAAACTGCTTTCTTATCTTGGCCATTATAAATAATACTGCAGTGAACATATGGATAATAGATATGTATTTATTGACATTTTATTGTTCATATTTTTTATCTTTTTTTCTTCTTCTTCTTCTTAAAAAAGACCATTTAACAGTTCTTGTAATACTAGTTTGGCAGTGATAAACTCTTTTAGCTGTTTCTTGTCTGAGAAGCTATCTGTCCTTTCATTCTAAATAGTAGCTTTGCTGAGTAGAGTGGAGTGATCTTGACTGTAGGTCTTTGTGTTTCATTGCTTCCCATCTCTTCTAGCCTGCAAAGTTTCTGTTGAGAAACCAGCTGACAATCTATGGGAGCTTGGTATTTTGGACATCATGACCAAGCCTATTTAAAATGAACATGCTGAATACTCCTTCACAAAGCTGATGTTTGCTATAATATGTCTGAGTCCTAGCAAAATGCTACTTTTGAAGAAAAGCTAACTGCGCATCAATCTCTAATACTAAGGAAGGGGAAACTACATAATTTTGGCTTCCAGGTTTTGTCTCTGCCTCAGTTTGGAGCCATTAGCTTTTTAAGACAGGGTCCCATATTCACCAAATAGCTCAACATCCTTAGTATTAGAGTTCCTGTTTTGTTTGTCTTGTGGCTTCCTTTTTAGGTGTCCTGGGCCTCTCTGAACACAGAACAAAGTTGAAATGCAGTCACCTCTAGTTAAGACAATCATAGAAAATGGCTTCATTTGGAAGACTAAAGGAAAACCAGTCCACGTTTACTAAATACCCTGGCATCTTAGTTGTGTACAAAGAATAAAGGGACAGACTTTTACTCTTTCTTAGGTGGTAGTGGTTTGAAACAGAGTTTTCTTCTTTATTTCATCAGAAAAAGACTTTAGCCTGAGAAATGGTCAAGAAGTAAGATCCTAGTAAGTAAATAAACAGAAACCTAATACTACCAACGTGTACGAGAGCAGAATATGACTTCTGTATTAAGGGACATGATGAATGTTTTCACATTATGGGAACTGCTTTAACACAACCTTAAAATGGTGCTTTAGAGATATGTGAGGACATCGAGAAATCTGTCTCTACACTTTAAACCTTTTCTTTTCCATAAAGACTTTTTTTTTTTTTAACAATATGCTTTGGGCTAGAGCTACAAGAGTGTGAAAGAAAATTTCTAGCCTTGAGTGTTACTGCCACCTACATGGCAGGAAGACTACAAACAAGGCCCGACACCTTTCTGAACAGGGATGAACTGCAATATGTGTTCTATGAAAACTCACTTTAGAAATCCCCAAATTTGTTTCTTTAATTTGAATATCTCAGTGACAATCAAAATGATGGTCTTTGTTATTTTCACTTCACTTCCTGTCTTAAGTTCTTGCAGAAATTGGACCAAATGGTTTTGCTTAGATTGGTGGGAAAGCACTGATATTGTTTTAAATAGAAGCTGATCCAAGGAAACCTTCCTTATCATAAGAAACTATCCTAAGTGTTACTTAATCCCTGTGGCTATGACTGTGTCAGGGAGAGGATGAAAGCTCTTAATGTCACTCTGCTATAGGTTTTTTGTTGTTTGTTTTCTTGGCAGGCTGTAAAATACCGAAGAAAAAAAATGAAATTAAAGAATGTTTCTTCAGTTGAGTACGACTATGAACTGATGTAAATGGAGATGACATAAATGTAAGAATTCTTTTTATATAGATAAGAGAGGTTATTTTGGATAGGAAATGTAGTTGCCACTGCAGAATCAACAGGAAATCTCTTTAAAAGTCTAAAGGAAACTTCTGATATGTCAAGAATATATCATAGACTGTCCTTTTATCTGAGCTGGCATCATCTGAGCTCTGATGCTCAGTCATTGAGGCTGTGCGACAACACCTTCTCCCTAGGAAACACACAGGCAAGATAGAAAAGCCGATTGATGACTTAACTGATAATAGCAATTAAAATAATTGTTAAATGAATAAATGATAGCCTTTGTAAGCATGTACCAACCAGTTATGGCTATTGCATAATGTTATGAATATTGGCATTTTGCAGGCATATGGCTCTTTGCAGACTTAGGCAGTGTTGTACTAAATCTGTACTAATTATTAAAAACCTCGTATCTTTGAGTAAAAAAGAAAAATCACTGCTACCCTTCCAGTTAGTTACTAGTTTGTTGAAGATGGAAAGAATCCCTAAAATGGATGACAGAAAAGCATGCTCTGTGCAATAGAAAAAGGCATGTGGAGAAACAATGTCAAAATAAAGAATACTATATTTCCCCTTGTACACTAACAGAAGCCATTTCAAACATTTTCTGTGGCTTTAGTTGTCACAGGTATAAAAAAACTATTTCTTACCATTTGTATTATTATAATCATGTTCATAATGATGTACTGGTCCGTCTATTTACCTGCAGTATGCTTTCCAAGATAAAGGTGAATTCTCCCCAGATTTAATAAATAGGGTCTAAGACTAGGTGGTGGCAAAAAAAACCCCAAAAAACAAAACAAAACTCCGTGATTAAAATACATATGTTAAATATAGTATTAATGAAAATAAAATCAATGCAAAAAACTCATGATGTCAAAATTTGAAATAAGGATGGGATATGAGAAGTTTGGAATGAGGGAAGAATTGTGGCAGGGCAGGCCGCCCCTGGTACCTGCCCTGCTGATGAAATGAAATGATGCATGCTCCCTTCAAGCAGTTGAGGGTGGATGGGAGTTCCCAGTGCCATGCTCTCACTGGGAAATCTTTTTTATTTCCAATTTATGTATTTTCCATCATGTCACCCGCAGTGTCCTTAGTGATGGAACCAAGCATAGTGATCTGGGAACCACTCACTGTACAAGAAACCAAAAATGGATTACAATGCAATTACACCAAAAAAACTGCCTACTCAAGAAAGTTTTAACTTTCTTGGTTACTGCTGACTTTGAAAGTATTTTAAAATGCTAATTATGTATACATTTACAAAGCAATGACTTTCTTATGATTAGACACAACTTTGGGCACTTCACATGTAAAACACCATTTTGTGGAGAATTCAAAGGGTCTATAGCACTGCTTTTATGTAACTGCATAATCATAATGTTTGCCATATAAAAATTTAAAAACTACACGAATGGTCCAGTCTGTGAAAATAAGACTTTAAAATCCATTGGATTAATGTATTCTGAGCCTTCACTTTAAACACATGGCATAAAACTTAGTTTTTAAAAATTCAATTATTATAATGTGCCCTCTAAAGATCGAAGAAAAACTCTATTTTTGAGTAATGACTCACTTGAGTAATTATAAAAAGTTAAAAAAAAAAACCCAGACATTAGAGAAAAATGTACAAAGAAGGAAATAAAAATTACCTCAAAATACCACCATCTCAATAGAATGTTAATAGTTTGCAAAGTATTTTCTTATCATTTTTCTAATGTGACATGTTCAAAGTAGCATTAACTTACTTTCTGGCATAGCAACAAAATGTTTCAGGCCTCAGGTCACCTCTCTAGTTGTGCGTTTATAATACTATAAAGTTCACCTTATATTTGAAGTGCTTTACAGTGTTCAAATTGCTCTCCATAAACTATCCTGTGGTGTCTTCCCGGGAACCCCCTGGGGGGAGCTCTACACGGATAGGGAGCAAGGTTCTGAGATACAGCGGGTGGACACGTGCCTGGGCACGTAGCAGTGAAACTTCAGCCTTAAACCTCCAACTTTTTCAGATGCTGTTCTTGGAAATATAGCCAGTGTGCAACTCACACGGACAGACTTGCAAATGCGATATGCCTTGGAGGGAAATATATAATCATAAATCTCACCAAGATTATTGTCAAAAAACACACACAAGACAAATTTTAATGAGTTATTTATTGCAATGACAAGGAAGACTACGGATACCAACATATCTGTTCACTAATACAAGTCCTCCTCTTGGGCCATCTAAAAGGACAAACACATAATCAAGTTTTGAGTTTTTAGCTGTAGTTAGGGTTACCTAAACATCGATGTGGTTGATCCAACTAATTGTCTGACAATTGCCATTTCAAGTTCTCCTTACAACAGAAACTACTGAAATGTTGAACATAAGTCATACAAATATCATTTCTAAAGAAACTAGATTTAATAAACAACTTGCACATGGATATTAGGAAATATTTAAATGTGCATCTCTAAAACTCTCACTTTTAGGAATTAAAATTTTAGATAGTTAATGGTGTTGGCCTCCAAAATTCATATTAATAAAATATTTTAATTAACTATGTAATATGAATTATTAATTTTAGCAACTACAAAATGATGCCAAAATTTTTTTAAATTTTCATTTAGTATTGTTAGGATTATGTCAGTTCTAATTTCCTATAGCTAGTGACATCATAAAATATTTATCAAGGTTTCAGTATTGATTTCCTCACACAAAAAGAAATGTTAAATTTGGAAATGGTTTAAACTTATTTTTATTCTTCTTTGAAAAGGGAATAACATACAATATAAATAAGAGCAAATAGATCACTAAGGGTCTTAATAGATGAGCATTTTATATCTGTTTCTATTATATTGCTTTGCATATTTAAGTTTAAAATTTTCTGTCCATTAAGCTTCTTTCTGGGAAAAAGTACTATAAGAGTTTATACTTCATAAGGATCAATTGTGATGTGCTATAAGTAGGATCTTCTTTCCTAATTCACATCTATAGGGCCAACGAGATCAACCTTTAGCTAAAGACATTAGCTTCTATGTTATTAGAAATCTGAATTAACTTAACTTCACAAGATTGGTCCCGATTATACTCTGTTTCACTTATTTGGGCTAATTGAGGACTAAATGGAACTGGCTATTTGTTGACAACATTTCATCCTTAGGGATTAGATTTTCTGCAGGGCAATTGATCTGAATTAAAGCATCTACTAAAACAAAATGTCCTAACCTAACAGATCAAACAAATTTAGTAAGATTTTAGATTAAATACATTGAAACAACATTAAATTTAAAAAATTGTATGTTATATTGTTTAAAAGCAATATGATTTTAATACTGCTTATTATATAACTCAAGAACTGAAAAGATGGAAGAAAATCTAAAACGGTGTTAAATTTATGTCTGCAGGCTGGCATTCCTGTTGCAAATATTAGAATAAAAGTAAGCAACAGGAGTATAGGATGATTTAGATAATGATTTTTTAAAATTAGGTAAATTTGGATATTTTCTATCAGTAATTACTCTTTCAATATACTCTGGCTAAAGTATTAGCAAATCTACTACAAACTAATATCTTGATCAATAACAACATAGCATATATACAATCATAGACGAATGGCATGTTTTGTGTTTCTTAAGTTGTTGAAATTCAATTTCTATGAGATTTCATTTAGCACAATTTGCAGAAGCACATCTTTGCTATCCATGAACGGCGCCTTGGCTCACCTAGAAAGAAAACAGATTATCTTGTGTTATATGATGAAATAAAAAGAAAGGAAGGAAGGAAGGAAGGAAGGAAGGAAGGAAGGAAGGAAGGAAGGAAAGAAGGAAGAAAAAAAGGAGAGAGGACAAGAGGAAGAGAGAGAAGGATAAAAGAAAAGAAGGAATGAGTTAAGAAATAAAAGAAGCTAGGAAGGAAGAAAGGAAAGATAAAAGGAAGAAATTGCCTATAATTTCGGCACTTTTTTTATCCCGAAATAAAATATGTTAATATAATAAAATATTATTATCTTATACACTGGGCCCCAGGTAAATGTAAATATATTTTAATTGCATACATTATTAATATAGGCTGTTTTTAGCATTGCCAAGAAAACTGAAAGTTTTCAACAAGAGGAATTAGGTTTCAAATTAGTAAATTTCCACAAGTTTTAAGGAACTGAATTATTTTTAGAGGAACCCACAAATAAAGATTTAGGGTCAAATATTTAAACATTAGTTGAAATGTGATTGGAATTATAGAATTTAAAAATCCCATTTATTTCTCAGACTACTTGGCTGATTATTATTGTAGTCTAAAAAATATCACTTACTTTAAATTAATTTGATTATCAGACTAAATGGAGCATTGTGGCTTAGTTAACTACTTCTAAACACATTTATATTAATGATGTGACCATGCATATTAACTCCTAGTCCTGCTGGCAAAAACTCAAAAACCTGATTATTTGGTTTAGTTAAACCAATATTCACTATTGTATAATACAGGGGTCCCCAAACTACGGCCCGCGGGCCGCATGCGGTCCCCTGAGGCCATTTATCCGGCCCCCACCGCACTTCCGGAAGGGGCACCTCTTTCATTGGTGGTCAGTGAGAGGAGCATAGTTCCCATTGAAATACTGGTCAGTTTGTTGATTTAAATTTACTTGTTCTTTATTTTAAATATTGTATTTGTTCCCGTTTTGTTTTTTTACTTTAAAATAAAATATGTGCAGTGTGCATAGGGATTTGTTCATAGTTTTTTTATAGTCCGGCCCTCCAGTAGTCTGAGGGACAGTGAACTGGCTCCCTGTGTAAAAAGTTTGGGGACCCCTGGTATAATATATACTATATGTAATAACATAGCCTAGAATTTTACATAATTTAAAAGTTATTAGATTGGTGCTTAATCCTTTGAGTAGTACAAACATTCATGTACGTCCTCACTCAAAGGGTTAACAAAGAACTCTCTACTAAAAAGGTTAAATTCTTCCCATTGGGTAATTTAAATATATATACATATATTGACATTATTAAGCACAATTAGAAAGAGCTTAAATTTGTTCTACTGAAATTGTTCTTACTCCTTCTAGAACATTTTTTAGCAGTAACCATAAGAAGTATGTTCTCGATGGTTATGATTGATGGGCTGCTCACACAGTCCACATTTTTTTTCTGCTTCATGCATCATCATCAACCATCTCCCACACTCCAGCCCTGAATCTGTCCTACTTTCTGTTACCTGATTTTTGCTGGTGATTCATGAGCCAGAATAGTAAAAGAAAAAAACATCCAACCTAGTTTTTCACAATGTAGGATCTCGTGGAAACTGTGAGAAATCTAGTTTTGTTCATCAGATTCATGCAAATGCAATATTGATTGACAATGATATATATAGATCTATACACATAACATGCTATATAAATACCACTAAAATATTCTATTAATGGCAGAATGCATACTGATTATAAATGACTTCAGAATGATGTGAAAATGCTAATCTGAATGCTTTTCCTTTTTGGGGGTACTTTCATCACTACTATTTTCATCTGAAACTGTATTTATGTGTACTGTCTAGAGTGCTAGGAAACAAAATTTCTAATTTTCCAAGCCAATAAGGTGATAAAAGTTCAAGGTCTCTCGTTAGCATTTGGATAAAAATTGTGAATGTCACACTAAATGTTTTATCATCATGAGTGCAAAGATGAAGTGCAAAAATGACTTTATATAAATATTATCTCCTAGAGAATGGGGATTGAGCTCTAATCACTGCATGAAACAGTTAACAAGATGTTAACCAGCAAAGGACTATACTGAACTATTTTTGTGATAGCATCTTTCAGATTCAGAAGGGACCAGGTCTTAAAGAGCCAAAGAAAGCCTAATGGCCCTAAAATCTCAAGAAATGCAGTTGTAAGTTCACGATGCTGTCTCGGTACTTCTATTACTAGACATCAAAGTTATTCCCACAGGTTTCAGGAATGTATAAATGCCAGTGAAGAAGAAAGTAGACTTCACAGAGTCTAAGCCAGAAACTTCAATCTGGGATTCACCTGTGAGGCAAAACTCTTTGCTAATGAATTATTCCAAAGGAAAGACACAGCTGAGGGAGACCTTAACCTACAGACAAGACCTCCAGGTTCACCAGCAGGGTCAGAGTAACAGGAATGCTCTGGTCTGAAGTTGTTTTGCCAACCTTAATGGACTGCCGGCACCCACCTGGGTATACAGCTTGAACCAATAAAGAGATCACAGAGGCCTGATGAAGAAGGTAGCGCGCTCCGAGACCAGGTGAACAACCACTACACCAGGACTCTAACACGTGACCTATATGCACACTCCAGCCCATTTACAAATGGGTCATCCCAGTCCATTCAGTGCAGGAGGGCGGTGAGGTCAATGGAAAAAGAACACTCTACAGATGAAGCTCAAAACCCACTGTATTCGAATATAATCAATTCACAAAGTCAATCTTACTGTTTTATAGAAATTCTAACACTTTGATTTTAATCATGACATTTTAAAACAGTCCATCAATGTTTTAAAAACAACACGTTTTTAAAAAACTGTTTTAGTTTTTCTGTACTCCGATGCCCCTTTGCCCTCTGCATATGCATATGAGTTGGTCTCAGCAATATGAAGCTAAAGGAACTCAAGTAAAATGATATTTAGAGGATTTACTAAGAAAATACTTTATTTAAAAAGAACAAAATATGAGACAATATTCTAAGAATTGTGCTTGAAAGGGGAAAGTGATTTTTTTGTTTTCACTTTCTATATGTTGCTCAAACAACTGGTCTGTTTATTAAAAATGATGCAATAAATATATTAGTTATTTAGAATTGTATAGATAAATCTCATGCAAGGTCACTATCCATTAAAGCCAGAGGACTTGACCACATTCAACTTTGTAACTGGGGGATTTTGCACATACATGAAAATATTAAAAGGAATTTTAAATGAGTGATAATATTCTAGGTAAAAATGGTAAGAATGATGCATTCATGATTTAAATTCACTTCCTTCTATAAAAGAAAAAAACAAATATACTAACGCAATTATAAGCTTAGCTACCAAAGCACCTATATTGGTTTAAAGACACCTTTCTAAAGCTTATCAGTTAAAAACCAAAATTTTACTTTCTCTTCTAATAAAGCCAGTTAAATATACTTTCCAGAGAAATACCTTCTTACATAATACACAGAAGTAACTAAACCCTCAAAGTAATGTTTCTAGTTTTGGAGCCCTTACATTTGAATGAATGACGTGATATTTTGAAGTTAATCTGTGGACATTGAGAAGTAGACAGTCATATTTTCACAGTTCAGGAAAGTCCCTCTGTGCCCCCAATTTCAGATATCTTCCTTATGTTCAGTTTTAAGAATCTAGCCTCTCAAGTGCTCAGACTGGAAAGAGATGCACTTTCATCAAAATCTTTCTTACTAAACAAGCACCTCTGTCAGAAGTGTCTTAATTTCTTATCACAAAATTTTATCCACACGAGAAGCAATAAATAATTCATGTCACTGCCTCTTTGTTGTGTGTCCCTGAACTGCACAGAGCTGGAAGGCTGACAGCTGTGTCAGGACAAGCACCAAAGATCTGACATGACAAGTGACTAACAAGTTTCTTTCAGTTCATAGTGAAGGAAGACAATGGCCCAAAGTGCAGAAAGGAATCCTGAAACAAAATAAAACTGCTTCTTTCTTTTTACCTAAGTGTTTGCTATGAGCTTATTTCCAACCCACAAGCCCTCGTCATTTTATAGGACTGCCCAGCCCCCTTTATTCCTCACACTCACTTGGCCATTTACGCCTGGCCACGGATCAATATGAGAAATTCTTGGAGAAATACGATGTCTCCATGACAACCAAGCCACAAATTCTCAGTGGAAGGCGGTGAGACCAGTAGTGAACTCTCCAGAGGTTTCTAGGCCTATAAGGCAAGATGTCTTAAAATGCAGGAATGGACAGAGGAAAAAGCCAGAGTAATTTGTTCTTTATTACCAATGTAATGATGTCCGATGTATAGAACAGTACTCACTCTGTAAGTTAAGATTCTTTATCAGCACCTATATTTTCTAATTAATCTTTCTGCTTTGATATATCCTTTTGTTAATATCAATCAGACAGACTATGTTATATTTGAATCACACTACATTCAGTTCTATTTGTATTGACGTATGATGTAAACATATGATGGAATGGTATAAAGAGGATCTATTCTTGCCAAAACAATGAACACTTAGGTAAAGACAGGACTCATGGATTGAACTGCCTGACAAATAGTTCAAAACTGATCATTAAGACAGTTTATAACCTTGGTCAAAATTAGGTAATTTGGATCAAAACAGAAACTAATTTTAAATTAATTTTTTTTTAGAAATTTAAGGCTACCAATATCCTCTCCCTTTTAGGGTGGGGCTGATCTACATTTGTCTTTCAGATGTTATGGCAGGAAATGGGTTTAATGCGCTGATTAAACATTTCTGTCATTGCTAAAGATGTCATTTCTCAGTTCCACGGGAAAGCAGAAGTGTGGTTGGGACAGGCCCGCGACAGCAGTCCATCTTTTGAGGAATCTCAGTGTAGTGCAGGCGACTGAAATACAATGCCATCGCCACTGGGCCTATTGGGGTTCCAAGATGACTTAGGGGACCTGACATAGATTGCAGGCTGCACCTTTCACTGAAAATTAAATCTCAGTAGCTCTCCTCAGGGAAGGATCAGGGGACTGTTTGCAGCTGCCCCCTGTCAGCAAAGGCTACAAGATTTGGAAATCTCTTAACTAAGCTGACAGGCCACAGAGAGGATGAATCAAAAATCTGATACATGGATCAGCACACAAAGATGTGAGAGGGGAGAGGGTGCATAGCAGCCAGAGAAAATAGGAAAGGAAAATGTTTAGTAGGGGAAGATCATTAACTCTTTCATTCATGATAATAAGGCACCTTTTAGTACCTGACAGCACTGTAGTGATCCAAGAATGCCATTCAACTTTCACAAGATTTTTTTTTCTTTTTAATTAGTTAGTTGTTAAGACTAGGCATGGTTCAAAACACAACAAAAACAGAAACAAATATCTATGCTTAAATGTTCCTGGCCATATTTTTTCAGTGCATTTCTGTCTATTTTCTTAGAAAGAAAATACAAACACAAGTAACTTGGACATTGGGTAAATTTATAGTGTGAGGAAGGGTTATTATTTCTTTTGTTGTTGTTTTTTCTAAACAGCTGACAACATCCATTAGTGCATTACTGTTATGCCAAAATCCTCCCATCCCAGTTAGAGCTCTGTTTGTATTTAGAAAGGTAAATAGATTGTAACGATGACAACTGGCATCTCTTTTCTCTCTAAGTCTCCATTTCCTCTAGATCCCATTATTTGAAATATTTAAAATATTGCCTTTTCTTCAGTTTCCAATCTCTGCCTCTATTAACCAGTTTAGCCTAAAATTGATGATAATGAACTAATAGTGTCAGCTTCCCTTTTCAGTCATAAAGCCTTTGTACTTCCTCCAACTGAATTCTTGATGAAAGAGGAAAAGATAACAGCTCCACACTGTGACCCCTGGAGGTGACCATTAATTTGACAGAGCAGCTGCTAAGAGAAAACAGCATTACAATGTCCTCTCTCCCCACCCCCTTCCAAAGACCCCAAAGCTGTGTCAAATTTATCATTTTATACTTGGCTATTTTTAAATGGCTTTCACCTGGACTCTCAGACTCTTTCACGACACATCTGTCAGGCATGTCCTCGGTGTCTTGGAAGTTTGCCGAGTTTGAGTTGCTGTCATGCTTGACCAGACTGGCTGAAGCTATTAAAGAGAGAGAGAGAGAGAGAGAGAGAGAGAGAGAGAGAGAGAGAAAAGAAAGAGTGATGAAAAAGTAGTAATAAACACCATTAAAACATTTCCTTCCAGTTCCACAGCTATTTCCAGGGACACACAATGTAAACACAAACAATAAATTGAAATAAAATGTATTTGTTAAGTATGTATTGGCAGGCATATAATTAGTTGAAAAATCTATAGATGGGACTTTATCTTAGAAGAAAAATAAGTTCAATGGCATCAGCTTAAAAGCTACAAAGTAACAAAGTGATCCCTTCAAAGTAGAAATCGTATTTTTAATGCATAAATCTAAAACAATATAGTCAATTAACGGTAGCAGGCCACAGAGAGAACACCAGGCTAGTCAATTAGAGAGACCAGTGTGACACTGGTCCAAGGTTCCTTTTGTCGCACAAATCACAGCAGATA
Source organism: Saccopteryx leptura (assembly GCF_036850995.1). NCBI lineage: Eukaryota > Metazoa > Chordata > Mammalia > Chiroptera > Emballonuridae > Saccopteryx > Saccopteryx leptura. The sequence goes on along the minus strand of NC_089508.1, from coordinate 65,990,854 downwards.
AACACTTCTCATGCATTTTGGTTCTCTTTCATCAAATCAAAAATTATGGTACCAACTATCTAAACAAAGCCCTATAAAAATAAATTATAAGATAGAGAATAAATACACTTCAAATAAAGAAGGCTGGTATTTTCAATGGTGGATCTCCAGAAAACTTGTCATGAGATATTATTTTCTGAGTAGGAACTATGAACAGAAACAGAAGCGATCACAGGAATCTAAATTTTTCCTAGAAGCACATTACAACCACTAGCTCTGTTAGAGAAAACATAGACTCGAGTTTCCACATTTTTTTCCACAAGTTGTAATACTTTGTCTAAATTAGCTCCATAAGTAACATAGCTTCATATTACATTTGTTCAAGGAATCACTTCTCAGGAAAAGTAGACATTGTCTTCATGAAGAAAACCCAGTGAATAACAAAACAAAGCAGGGCTGCAACCAAAGAGATTGTCATACTTTCTTGTGTGAAGCCAAACAATATAAATAAATATGTGTGTTAGTGACTACATTGGCATTTTATCTCTCAAAAATTGCTGTCATCTCAGGTCTTTATAACACACACGACATGTTACTTATAAGTTGTAAATGAAATAAAGAATATATATTTTTATAAGTCATACAGGAAATAGTATGTTTGTTGGCACAGGGGACCAGACCAGGACAGTGTTCCTAAACCTCCTTTCAAAGATGAGAGAGCACATGCAGAGGTTGAACCCGTGTGACTTCACACATTGCATGCCTGATGAAGGGAAGCGGCTTTCGTAGGGCTCTCAGCTCTCACCCTCTCCGTTTTGTTCTCATAGTGTGTGCACATCACTGGCGATCAGAACCTGGGGCTCACATATGCACACTTCAAAGAGGACTAGTAACATACTCTGGTCCAAATATTCTCTTCAAACAGTCGCACCAATCCTCTCAGAACAGATAGCACTCTGCTCTGTGGAAGCGCGAGCAGAAGAGTTTGGATTCACTCATCTCTGAATCATTCTTTGGAAATGAAATATGAAAAAAAAACATATGAAATCTGGTTTTAAATAAACAAACCCAATTTTTCATGTTGTACATTTGAATTTTCAGAAAAACATATGAAAATAGGTACCCTGTCTGTTTTATTCACCTCAGTATGCCCTGGGCCACAGAAGGTCCTCTTGAAGGATTTGTGGAATGAATGAATGAAGAAACGAAGAAAGCAGAAGTATCATGCTAGATGTCCTCCCGATCTGAGAGGATGTGTGCTTTGAACTATCGTCAGCTGATCCGTCGGTGTCCTGTTTGGCACACTTTGATGAAAGATGCTTATTTACAAAATGGTGGTATGAGTTAGCCTGTGACTTGAAAGGAGAGACACGACACATATGGCCTAAGTAGTTACTGGTGTAGCTGCCTTTAATTTAATGTTTCTCACTTTAGATCATACTTACAGATTACTTATGAATCCAGAGGTTGTAGTAAAATGTTTCAGTGGGATAATTAAATGCACCAAAATTATATAATATTGTGACACCGGTCAAGATTTCTTGGTCTGTTTTAATAATTTTTTTAATCTCTGTATATCTTGTTAATTTTCTGAAATATTTATAGTGTTATTTATAATAGAGAATTAATCATATAGTGAAATTTATTACCAATAGCCAATGATGTAGAACCGGTGTTTATTTGGGTAAATGCATTGCACTCATCTCATATGTTATTCTTTCATCATTTAAAATATTCACTTATTCATTTATTCCCATTCACTTATTCATTCTTCCAACAAGACTGTGTTCTAGACAGAAGGGCCCCCAAACGGAAGAGAGCATGGTATTAGAACAACAAAGTAAATATCTGCAACCACTGTTAGGGGCAATAAGGTGGCCTGGGATGAACTGACATCCTACACCCCTCAAGAAAGCCGGAAAGTTAGCTGTAGCTTTTAGTGGCATGATCCTCTTTAAACTCACAAGAATGGGAGCCATGCAGCTATTTTTGTCTTCACCTCTGATGTTGAGGGGTGTGGCCTGTTTGGGGGTAGGGGAGTGAAGAGGGTAATTCTTCAGGTATTTTGCCTAATTATTTATGTTAACTTTCAAACTTGATATGGTACAGAAGTTGTCATTTTTACTGGGTAGTTTATAGAGTATCCAATTAAATTTACTGCAAAAGAAGTAACTGCATTCTGTCAATTGGGAAAACAGGCATTTGAAAGGTTAATTACTGCCATTCTACTTTTTTTTCTTTCTTTTCTTTTCTTTCTTTTTTTATTTTTTTTGATAGGTGTATCTTTATGATTGTTCTTTTGGGTGTTTCCTGTGATGTTTCATCATTAAACTCTGACATGATGTGTGGCCGAGGCTTCTCTAATGAATCATTTCAAAAATGATGAAATCAATAAATATTGATTTAGTACTTATTATGGGTAGAGCTCTGTGCTAGACCATGTGAGGCGTAAAAAAATGAAGGCACTTTTTATGTGCCCTCATACAACTTGTGATCTAGTTGAGGTATAAATAAGAGTAACCAGTAGGAGCATTAGAGAGACTATTTCAAGAGTGACGTGGTTTTTAGGAATCCAGAGGTAATTCCCCTGTAAGAGGGTAGTCCAAAAGAGAAATTTTAAAAAATTGTTAGCCCAGTGGGAGCTCATTCAGGCAAAAGAAAAAGTTGTAGACCTGACCAGAGATACCCAAAGAAATACATTAGCTTAGTGCACAAATGTATTGGTAAACAGAATGTTGCTGCCTACTTTTGTATGTATTTTTAATGAATTCTCCTTACACATCTCTTTGAGCTTTTTTTGATTTGCTGTTGTGGCTAATTCTTCTCACCTGTAGAACTTAGTTATAGACAGGTTTTTTCCTAGCCTTAAATAGTCAATAATTTGATCTTTACTGATGGTGGGCCCATTTATCACAGTAAGTTGTCCTTTCACTATACATATTGACTTTTATTTATCAATACCAAAGTCCATTTGTAGCTCATCACTAAAGTTCTTGGATCTTTTCAGTAGTATTTGAAGATGCATTTTAGAGCTTGGCAAAGAGATACTTTTTACATCAATATAGTGCAAATGGTTACTAGGCTCATCTTTAACTTAAAATCAACTGTCTCTGTAATGGATTCTGAAATAATCTGCTTTTGGGGGGCGAGGGACAAAAAAACTCCCACAAAACTCTTCTTGACAGTTCTACTGCTGAAAGATGTAAGGCTCATCCATTTACTCAACACACACCTAAAATATTGACAATTGAAAGGCCAATGTTCTAAATATCTTTGTAATATATTTGGTAGCTAGATAGAGGGAGAAGTCCATGTACTCTGTATGGATGTGTTTGACTCTGGTGTGTGTTTAGTAAATATAATGCTTCTAGATTCTAAACAAATGAATGGTTCAGCTACAGACAACATGAAATCACTAATTTTTAAACTGCATTTAAGAATACCTAGAGAGGCCCTGGCCGGTTAGCTCAGTGGCAGAGTGTCGGTCTGGCATGTGGGAGTCCCGGGTTTGATTCCCAGCCAGGGCACACAGGAGAAGCACCCATCTGCTTCTCCACCCCTCCCCTTCTCCTTCCTCTCTGTCTCTCTCTTCCCCTCCCGCAGCCGAGGCTCCATTGGAGCAAAGTTTGCCCAGACACTGAGGATGGCTCTGTGGCCTCTGCCTCAGGCGCTAGAATGGCTCTAATTGAGGCAGAACGACGCCCCAGATGGGCAGAGCATCACCCCCTGGTGGGCATGCCAGGTGGATCCCGGTCGAGCGCATGTGGGAGTCTGTCTGACTGCCTCCCCATTTCCAACTTCAGAAAAATACAAAAACAAAAACAGAATACCTAGAGAGGAAACCAGAAGATTGCATGACAGACTGTAGAGGAAAATTTACTATAAAAAGAATGTGATGATAGGATTATCAGTAGTGATACTTCTTCCCTCTCTCTATCTCTATTTTGGTTTTGATTAACCTCTAAAAATTCCCTCTTTCCTTTTCACATCACTTGCTTAGATGGTGTTAACTTTTAAAGTGGCTAGGCCTAGCAGCAAACAACTCCAAACAATATAACCTCACCCCCAAAAGAGGATGACCACTGACAAAAATCTCCATCTTCTTCCACAATAGCAACTTGTTCTTCCCAGCAGGCCAGTATGTAGTATATATAGAGCCCTTGTTAAAAATCCATATCCTTCACAGTGTGAGTAAAATCTGCAGTCCAAATAACGTTTTCAATACAATGACTTATGTATGATTTAAAAATAGATCCCATCCATCATATGTATGGACTTTTTGGAAGTATTATAGGTATTGATAAAAAAATCATTAATAAAAACATAACAGTTTGAAATATTGGTCAACTAAACAGAACAAATCACTGCAGTAGCAGATAAAACTCAGAGAAAAATATCTTAATCACATCTTAAAAATAACGTAGAGTTTGCAGAGGTCAGGAACGGCTGACTAAAAAACTGCTCAGGTTTGTGGAATGAGTAATGAAAAAAAAGTCAGAATCCAGAGTTCAAATCTACTAGCTCTGTATGGTGACCAAGAGGATGACTTCCCCATCTTAAGGAGTCAGCATGAAATCAACTAAAGAAAAATCTTTCCAGAGGCTTACAAGGAATAAACAAAAAACCCTATATTAAATTCAAGTAGAAGTAAATACTAATGCAATACTCACAGATTACAAAAGACTGCAATATTTTTAAAATTAGATGGAGGTATAAGCAGTGAAAAGGTTAAGTGGAAACAACAAATTTGTAAACAAAGTGGATATCATCTGAACAGAACTCCAATTCAGTTTACAAAGAGATTCTCTCTGGACAGATGTCTTATCAGGAAAACATATCTAGCTAAAGAGCTATGTACATACTACCCTTACTTTCAATATCTCTACTGAAATAATCAAGCTATAGGACCTCGATTCTATTTGAATAGCAATAGCTACATCCTGCATCAGACCTCAGTCTTACACTGTCTTCAGCAGGCTAGAAAATGGGGGGAAATTCAGTCAGGCCTAGGGTATATAGCTCAAACCTACCCAGACACACCCCCCCCAAATCTATTATTAATGTCAATAGTCTACATAATAAGGGAGACTCTATCTGCCTTATTTGTGAACGGAAAATAGATAAAATTTCTCATTATATAGTACCCAAATATATGTATTAAGTAAAACAAAAATGAATATCAATAATTTTTATAGATATAAACTGAGTTCCCTGCGGCGGCGGTAATGGGGGTGGAGTGTTCTGGAAAAGAGCTCAATTAACAGGACTCAGAAAATCTGTATTTTATTCCACCTCTACTCCTAACAGTGCAACCTTGAGCATGTCATTTCACTCTCCTGGAATTTTTTTTTAATAAAATGAACATTTTGACTCCTTGACATCTTCGGACTCTGGGACTCGAATGGTCTGCCAGTTTAATTTCCAATACCAACCAACCACTGAATATATCACTGAACAGAATACTAGGAGCATAAGTGGCTACTACACTAGCCTTGTAAATAATGAGGACTTTTGGGGCCTTTTCTGAATTAAGTAAGATTGTTATTTTCCTATTAGTGGTGATGTCTAATCTGACTGAGGGACAGAGGAAATCAGGGAGCTTCAGAGAGATGGATGGGTAGCCAGGGTGAGGCAGTCCTACGAAAAGACGGCCAAGAAAGAACTGTGGCCATAGTATGGTTACTCCTGAGAACTAACAATGGGTGCAGAGAAAACCATCCATTATATGTTTACTAATGGTGCAAAAAAAAAAAAAAAATCTTTAACACCAAACCTTACCTTTCTTAGAGTCACATTTATGCTATCAATTCCTTTAAACAATCTCTCTCTTCATCAACCAATTTGGCAAATACAAACTTCAGTACTAAATAAATTATCCTAAACTAAGTTAATCAGGTCCATGCAATAACTGCAAGAAATACAATTGCGGCCCTGGCCAGTTGGCTCAGCGGTAGAGCGTCGGCCTGGCGTGCAGGAGTCCCGGGTTCGATTCCCTGCCAAAGCACACAGGAGAGGTGCCCATTTGCTTCTCCACCCCTCTCCCTCTCCTTCCTCTCTGTCTCTCTCTTCCCCTCCCACAGCGAGGCTCCATTGGAGCAAAGATGGCCCGGGCACTGGGGATGGCTCTGTGGCCTCTGCCTCAGGCACTAGAATGGCTCTGGATGCAACAGAGCAACGCCCTAGAGGGGCAAAGCATCGCCCCCTGGTGGGCATGCTGGGTGGATCCCGGTCGGGCGCATGCGGGAGTCTGTCTGACTGCCTCCCTGTTTCCAGCTTCGGAAAAATGAAAAAAAAAAAAAAAGGAAATACAATTGCAGTGGACAAGCCCTGGCCTGGATGTTAGACAGCCTGGGTTAGGTTAGGCTGCACATGCCAAAGACTCCTCCAAGGACAAGCTCTATTGTGGCTTCAGGGCTCCAGGCATGAAGAAGTTCTCAATTACTGTTTGTGAATGAAGGGACAGGTTTCTGGAGAGGTGTGGTGTTCCTGTGGAATTGTATTTTCCTCCAGTCAAATCTCTTAAAAGGAGAATCAGTGGAATCTCAACTCTTTCTATTCCTTTTATATGTAAGGACAGAGCCCGTGAAGTCATTTGTCTTAGTCAAGTCTGGCATGAAAACCAACTCTAATCAAATTATTTAAACTCTCAGACTGAAGCAGACTATTGAGGCGTATTGAATGGAGATGGAGAGTATGACAAAGGAAATGTGTAAGTTGAGAAGTAGGAAGGAAGAATAATAGGAATGATACAACTCTTTCTCCTCTATCTGTTGCATTTCCTCACCCCCGCCCCCAAAAGGGTAATTTTCAGAGTCACCGAGAGGTTTGCTTGACTTACTGTATGAGCTCTCTTAGAGTACCATTTCCTTGTCAAGCAGTGCTCTAAGGAGAGGTGAGGAGTAGATGAGCACCTCCCCCTTAAAGATCAAATCAGAATAATTTACCCTACTTTAGTCCATGAGCATCTTCCCACAACATTAGTCCTTGAATTTATTTTCTGTAAATTCAGAGCAGAACAAACTCAGGAACACGTTACTTATATCATTTTTATACTTATCTATAATTTGGTAGAGAATTTCTACACACAGAAAATAAACTGGTTAAGTCAGCAAGCTCAATCCCTGCTATCTATTTTAAGCCATAGAGGTAAATATTCAAGACAAAGGAACTCCAGAACATCTTATCTGAAAGGACCCCTTCATTACTAAAAGGAAGTATAGGTGAGGAATGAGTTCTAATAATGTACAGAAATTAACTCCCATATTTTTCATGCAGTTCAGGTTTTTGGCAAAAGTCATTTGACTTTTCTCATAAGGGCCAAGTCCTGTGGTAAATACAGAAATGCATTAATTTCGCTCTTCAGAGGGTTCAAGAAATTAAAAGCCAGGAACAGATTCCAAAGAAGAAAACAAATAGATCCTCACATATTGATAAATTGAGCAATAGTCAGTAAAGGAAGAATCCTGAGAAAAATTTATAGTAAACTTCACAGCTAGCATTTGAAAATGTAGAAGAAAGTCAGGAAAACAAAAGAGATCCTTCAACCCAAAGAACATCAAGATAGCATTGAGATTAGAGATAAAGATGATTTATATATGAACGTAAGATTAGGAATCACAGCATAGGACAATTTAAACCACAGTGAAGGCTAGAGTTAACCATAAGAAAAAACACCAGAAACATTTTTTCTCTTGAATCAGAGGGAACAGAAACTGTCATATGGCACTACCACTGGAATTTATTAAGAGCAGCAACTTTTCCATAGGCTGGACCTCCAATGACACCATCAGTGTGGGGAGAATGGTTGGCAGGCAGTGTCAAATTCCCAGCTGATAGCTCGTTCTATCTCAGGGGAAAACCTTTGTCTTAGATGGTTAGTCAAGTGTCAGAGCTCTTTTATCTGCTAGACAGGAAATGGAAAATAAGAAAATCAAATTATCCAGACGACGCCTTCGTTTTCTAGTTCTTTGTCAACATGAAGAAGGATGCAAGGAAGGGAAGGTCTCAGTTACCCCATTTTGTAATGTTAGCCTCGATTACTCTGAATGTGATTTATTTTCATTTGAATAACATTAAAATGGTATGTTAGTTGTTCTTGAAAACTTGATGAAATTGAATGGAAGACATGCTTGGATGTTGATAACATGATTTCCCACTGCAGTATAATGCAGTCCGCAGCAAACATCACTCTTTCATAGTCCACGTCCAATGCATGTATTCGTGCCAGACACAGAATACATGGGTGGCCTGTTGGAATTGATTGCTTATTATGGTCATGCATATAAAATGCAGCCACACATTTGAAAGTACTAGTTTTGCTGGGGGATAAATAATCCTCAAATCCTTAAGCTGTGTCACTGAATAACAGTGTTTATACTAATAACACTAAGAGATGGTTGCCCAAATATAGAAATGACTTTGATAAGACGTAGAAACTCTCAGCTGGATACTAGACAAGCCAGTGGCATCTGTAAAAAAAAAAAAGATAAGTAAAATACAGCGAAAGTAAGCAAAGTTTTAAAGAGCAAGCTTGATGTGTATAAAGGGAAATTAACAAGTGTAATCTAATGAGACTTTCTAAAAACTAGGCTCAATCCAAAAGATATGTTGTAATTAGAAAACTGAGAAATAGAAAACAGAAGGTAAGAGACAGACATTCTTAGATAAGACAGTATAAAGTAGTGTGCTAGATTAGCATAAAATACTCCTCTTAATAAATTTTTACAAATCTTTTGAGAGAATACATGGCAAAATCTCCAGGATACAAAAGAACATTAGGTTTCTTGAATTGTGAAATATTAGATTGATTTGATTAACAACAGAAATAATGCTTAGCCTGAATCAGTGGGAATATATGTTCTATAAACATTTCACTGTATAGCAAATCCTGGAAAATATTAAAAAAATGATCAAAGTAAATGTAACAAGAATGTGGCTCTTAGCCACCATTTGCTATGACTTAAGGACATTAGTTAGTCAATGCAAAAATGTAGGCAAGTTGTTAACAGAACACTGGCACTTTAAGGAAATGCTCAACACAATAAACCAACATTGAGTTCAGAAGCTTCTGTGCCTGGAACCCTGCCAGTGATTGTAGCCAATACAGGATACAATGAAATTTAAGAGGCCAACTAAAGGTCTATACAGTATCAGAATATCTCAAGAAGAAGTTAGAAGACCAAGACTTCAGCAAGCGAAGACTGTGATTGATATTTGTAAAATTGCCAAGATGTTATATATACCTATAACTGCCATTTTCTAATCTATAATGCTTCCAATTCCTCAAGATTACTCTCACCCTATTTTCCATTACCAGAGTCATTGCTACATTTTAATAGCCTGATAAGGCATGTCTTTCTCTCCAGTAATTCTTTAAACAGAGACAAGTCATATCCCTAAAACCAAGGCTTAATCATATACTCTGTATTTAGAAAAACCTAAAATCACTTTTGTCAGCAATAAGGGATTCTGGAGCTATGGAATTAAGGGCCTTTCATGATACAGTCTTGAGTCACATCTAGAAATTTCTCACTGGATGCCTCCCACCTCCCCATCTTAGACTCTGATAAAATAAACTATACTGGACAACATTGCTCATCGTGCCCTAGATATTCTGTTTATTTTCCACATTGGTGCTTTTGTGAAGATCCCATTTTCATACATCCTGTCTCACCTCAATCTCCAGTTCTCTGCTTGCCAAAATACTCCTAACTCAAGATTCAGCTCAACTGCCATCTTTTCCTGAAGTCTTCATTAACTTACTAGTTAGCATTAAATGTTCTTCCCTCTTCTGTGTTTCTTAGCACTTTATTTGGCCTGTGTTATTCTCCTTACCCCATTCTTTTGTTCTTGTGTCTATTTATTGGACTACATTAATAAAGAAGAAAAATGTTTTAGGCAGATCTTGAAATTTTGAGGATGATATCACGAGGACAACTTTACTTCTCTATGATGGAACCTCTAATACTGCAATCAGAAGATTGAGCTGGAAGATCATGAGCCTGACCCAGTGTGGCAAATTCTGTCATCCATAGCTTGTCTCAGACTCTTGGAAATTCATAGACAGTGTGCTTGTTCCACAAACATGAGTTTCATGCTCATGAGGTAGCTTCCTAATGGATGAGACAGAAATGGCTAGGGAAGTCAACTTTCTCTGAACTGGATGAGACTATGTAGATATTGGGTGAACCATGCAGAGCAAGATTGCTAGCCAGATCAACTTATCATTTCCACAGCACTCACTTTTCCTCCTTTCAAATAATTTTGTAAAATAAAATAAGCGCTGGTGAGGATGTGAAGAAAAGGGATCCCTCCTGCACTACTGGTGGGAATGCAGACTGGTGCAGCCACTGTGGAAAACAGAATGCAGATTCCTCAAAAAATCAAAAATGGAACTGTCTTTTGACTCAGTTATCCCACTTTTAGGAATATACCTAAGAACACCATAGAACTGTTCCAAAAGGGGAAATGCACACCCATTTTTATGGCAGCATTGTTTACAATAGCGAAGATCTGGAAACAGCCCAAGTGTCCGTCAGTGGACGAGTGGATTAAAAAGCTTTGGTACATATATACTATGGAATACTACTCAGCCATAAGAAATGATGACATCGGATCATTTACAATAACATGGATGGACCTTGATAACATCATACGGAGTGAAATAAGTAAATCAGAAAAAACTAAGAACTATATGAATCCATACATAGATGAGACATAAAAATGAGACTCAGAGACATGGACAAGAATGTCATGGTAATGGGGGGGGGGGGTTCAAGGAGAGGGAGGGGTCGCAGGGAGGGGAGGGGCACAAAGAAAACCAGATAGAAGGTGACAGAAGACAATTTAACTTTGGGTGAGGGGTATGCAACATAATCAAATGTCAAAATAATCTGGAGATGTTGTCTCTGAACATATGTATCCTGATTTATCAATGTCACCCAATAAAAATTAATAACCCCCCCAAAAGTTTTCCCAACATAAAAAAAAAAAAAAAGAAAAAAAAAATAATTTTGTAAAATAAGAGTCATACTTTGTAAAATATTATACCTATGCTGTACAGCAGAAGGGAAAATTCACTGATTTTACTCTCTTTTCCTTCCCCTCATAAATCATAAAGTTAAACTTACCCTAGGGATTTCATTCCTCTGAACTCAATGTACACGCATAAAACAAATTTTGTTCTCACAGGACATCCCATTTTTGTTTCATTAGTTCAGGGAAAGGGTCACTCAATTTTTAAAGCATTTGGTTTGATCTTTGCTATGATTCATGCCATCTAACATCCATAGACACACTATATACTGAAATGTACTACATATATAAAATGTGTCTCTACAGACTCTGTAATAGTTGGATCTTCACATAAAGTGTGCAAAAGCTACCTTACAGATGCATGAGTTTCAGAAAGAAAACCAGAAAAAGAAAACACTTATTTTGTTGAATAAACAATTTTTGCTTTGCCCAAATTCTTATTTCAAGATAAACTTTTTTAAAAAAGTTTATTTAGTGAGAAAAGGGGAGGCAGAGGCTCCCACGTGCATCATGACCAGGATCCACCTGGCAAGGCCACTAGGGGGTGATGCTCTGCCCATCTGGGGTCCTTGCTCCATTGCAACCAAAGCCATTTTTTAGTGCCTGAGGCAGAAGCCATGGAGCCATCCTCAGCGCCTGGGGCTAACTCACTCCAATTGAGGCATGGTTGAAGAAGGGGAGTAGAAGAGAGAGAGAAGCGAAAGGGGGAGGGATGGAGAAGCAGATGGGCACTTCTCCTGTGTGCCCTGATCGGGAATTGAACCCAGGACATCCACACGCTGGGTTGGTGCTCTACCCCTGAGACAACTGGCCAAAGCACTTTTTTTTTTGAAAGGCAAAATAGTTCCATGAAGATGGGGATGAAAATTTTACCAAATATGAGGCCTACCTTTATTTTCATTCTGTTTGATATATTTTTATTCTATGCTCAATCATCTCACTAATATTTAATTCTTCATAGAGAAAGGAGATTAAAAATGTATAATAAAGGAACAAAGAAATAAAGATAATACTGAGGAACAATTTTTTTTTCATTTTCTGTTGCATGAGGATTTAGAACTGTTACTATATGTTCCTGCATCCCTGATTCCAAATCTGAAATCCGTTTTTTGGTGCATGCTCTAGTTTTTATGCATGTTTAATTTCTTTTTGTTACAGTTAATGGCATGCATTGGTTTTTAAATTGGAGTTAAAGGGCAACGACTCTTGGATTGAACATAACCACAAGGCAATTAATGTTTTACAAACATCACTTTTACATAATTGTAGTTATTTTTAAATGTAAAAAATTATTATCTGATAAAAACACCCCCTTATTTTGTTTTAAGATTGAATCATGGCTTCTTCAAGTAGGCATAAATGTAAGAATAGTCCTGACACCTTCTGTTATAGATGTGGCTGTTACACACTTCAACGTCAAAGGCACAATATTTCATCATTTGTGACACGTGCATAAATTGCCTATTTTCAAGTTTCCCTTGGCGATCAAGACAAGAATTGGGCTCCTCATATTGTGTGTCATAATTGTGAGGAAATGCTTCATGACTGGACAAAAGGAAAACACAAAGGAATGTCTTTTGGTATTCCCATGGTTTGGCGTGAACCTAAGGACCACAGCAGTGACTGTTATTTCTGTCTGACCCATACAAAGGGCATCGGCAAGAAAAAACGGCATAAGATCGCATATCCTAATATTTCTTCAGCAATACAACCTATCCCACACTCTGAGACACTCCTGGTTCCAGTTTTCAATGGTTTTATTTCTCCTAAGGACGAAGAAAGTGAACATGGTGATCAAGTGTATTTTGATAACATGCTTGAGGAAATGGTTGTAGAATCTGAAGGGTCTTCTTCTGATGCCAAGCAGTCATTAACCCCTCAGAAGTTTAGCCAACCTGAATTGAATGACTTAGTAAGAGATTTGGGCCTACCAAAGAAAGGAGCTGAGTTATTAGCCTCCAGGCTTCAAGAAAAAAGTGTACTTCACTGGTCAGCTAAAGTATCCTATTTCAGGAAGCATGAACAAATTTTTGCGGACTTTTTTTCCTAAGACAAACACTTTGTTTACTATCATGATATAGTAGTCTTCTCAGCCAGCTAGGTATTACCACTTACAGTCCAACTGAATGGTGGCTATTTCTTGACAACTCTAAATGAAGTCTGTAATGTGTTCTCCTACACAATGGTAATGTTTATGCAGAGGTTCCAATTGATTACTCAACTCATCTGCGAGAAGATTATAATGACATAAAAATTGCCTCAACTTTCTAAAGTATGAAGAGCATAACTGGATCATTTGTGTGGATCTTAAAATGGTAAATTTCCTGCTAGGACAACAGAGAGGTTTCACGAAGTATCCTTGCTTTCTGTGTTTGTGGGACAGCCGAGCTCGGGAGAAACACTGGACACAGAAGAAGTGGCTGAAACGTGAAGCTCTGGAAGTAGGGATGCAAAATATTATGAATGAATCTGTAGTTAATAGAGACAGAATCATTTTTTCCCTCACTTCACATATCAAACTTGGCTTAATGAAGCAGTTTGTTCAGGTTTTGAATAGAGAAAGTGAATGCTTTCAACATATTATTTCTGCTTTTCCTGCTTTGTCTTTCAAGAAGATAAAAGCAGGTGTATTCAATGGACCTCAAATTCGAACCTTCATACGTGATGAAGAATTTGCCGGGAAGATGAATAAGGAGGAGAAAGCAGCATGGCAGTCTTTTGTGGCAGTTACCAAGAACTTCCTTGGCAACAAAAAAGCAGAAAACTATGAACTTCTGGTTCAAAGGATGCTGTTGGCTTTCCGCGACACTGGATGTAACATGAGCGTTAAGATTCACTTCCTGAACAGTCACCTTGATAAGTTTCCCGAAAATCTTGGAGCTGTTAGTGATGAGAAAATTACTTCTGGAGCATCAAACGAAATTGTCCTCAACAAGTACACAAACGCAAGAGCTACAAATGCAAATTTTTGCATGAATAGAATTTAAATAAATTTTGCACAAATTTTATGATTAAAATAGTGTTTTAATATGTTCTATTTTGAAATTGTAGACAAATTCTGATGCAATCATATCTTTTAGTGTATTAGTGTATTTACTGCATTATATAAATTATTATATTTTCACAAAGATGATGCCCAAGAAGACATTCTACTTCATTATGTTAAACTAAATGTTGAAAATTTTACAAGAAGATGAAAACCTAAAATCTTGAATTGCAAAAAAACTGTAGCTTACAGAGAAAAAATAATGTCAGATTTGAGATCAGCATACTCGAATTAGGTAAGAACAAGTGTTTTTGTGGATGCAACAAAAATTTTGTTACCCAGTGTAATTTGTCATAATTTAACCGACAAAATGAGTTCTTGTGATCTTCATTTTTTGTTTTTCTATTCAGTGAGAGGAGGGGAGTCAGAGACAGACTCTCATGTGTGGCCCAAGTAGGATCCACTTGGCAAGCCCACTAGGGGCATTGCTCTGTTGCTCAGCAACTGAGCTCTTCTCAGCTCCTGAGGCAGAGGCCATGGAGCCATCCTCAGCACTTGAGTCAATTTGCTTCAATTGAGCCACTGCTGTAGGAGGGGAAGAGAGAGAAAAAAGTGAGAAGGGAAGGGGTGGAAAAGCAGATGGGAGCTTCTCCTGTGTGCCCTGATCAGGAATCAAACCCAGGACATTCACACCCCAGGCTGACACTTTACCACTGAGCCAACTGGCCAGGCCCTGAATTCTTGTGATCTTAATGTAAGAATAGACTATGTTCTCTAAAGGAATACTGAATTATAGAAACATGAAAACATGATTTTTACATAACAGAACCACTTACACTTATCATTTAATTATACCAAATAATAATTCTTATGGATCTATTGGTTCATATGCTTTTTTTTTTTTTTTTTTTTTTTTTTTGTCGCTAAGTTCTTTCTATGGGTCAGTTATTTTAAAAGCGTTCTCATTCTATTGCTATTGAGGAGCTTCTCCCCCATTGTCTAGTTGCCACAGTTTGATTTCCTATGCTGAGTATCTGCACGGAACCAAGATCATCAGGCTTTGCATAAAATCTCCATCTCATCATGAATTAAAAATCACAATGATTTACTCCTCAAAATAAAACAAAAACAAAAACAAATAAAGAGGTTTGGATTGAACTTGTTTTGCAGAATGATGGTAATTATTTTAAAATCCTAAAGATCTTCGGAAGCTCAGACCAAGCGCAGCACAGTTGGAATGTACAAAATGGCTGCTCACCCAGGAGGAAGCAGTGCTTTCCAGGGCATTTCTCTCATATATTTCCCAGAAAAGAAGTCCAAGTTAGAGCCATTCAGTAGAGCCAGGGTAGGAAGGAAAACAAAAACGCTTTCCATTTCATTGACAAATCTAAAACACAAACAAAAATTGGCCTTCTTCCAAGAATAAACAGCCCCAATATTGCCCCCATTATGTGGAATAGGATCTGAGATTCCAACGCACATGTGGCAGAAGACCCTGGCCTCCAGCCGGCCGGCTCATTATCCATGGAAGTGGCTCAAGGCTGACACTCAGATTAACTGGTTCACACTAATTTACTTCACACCGATTCCATTTATCTCCTAGAAGATCCCCCGGCAGCAGCTTATAATGGCGTATCCTAGGATGCCTGCTTGCATGCGTCTCTAAAGCAGCAGTGCTTGATGAATCTGAGTCCAGAAAACAGTTCACAGATTGAGGAGTAGGTGTAATCAGAAAACATCAAGAGACACAGCTGGGACTTGGTCACTTGCTTGACTGCTCTGAGCAGCTCAGCATTAACTGTGTCTGCCTTTCTGCTGACTGCTCGCTGCCACTGGGACAAGTCCAAGAGCCATTCCCCTTTCTCTTTACTCCTCACCCTCCTAAGGAAATGAGAAAACAAAGTGCAACACCATCCAAGGATGTAGCATGGACAGCTGCAGGGAAAGCTAATTTGGCCCTTTAACCATCACTGTTTAAATGAGATGAGATTGCTGATCTCAGAAAAAAACTGTAGCTGACAGTTCTAAGGTTAAGATGCCAGATATTTGGACTAGGCAAATGTGGCTAAAACTATAAGTAAAAGTGAACTCCACATTATTTTATTTACTTTCATCAATGAAGCCCAAAGAGCTAGTTAAGATGATATGATTGTGGGGCTAGTTGGTTACCATCCTGATGTTTGCTCTCCTGTGTCGACCACAGAGTTTAGGAAACACAAAAGGGTTCAGTTTTTGTGTTAGACGAATGATGAGTGCACAAACAGCCAAGGCACTGTTCTCTACTTGACATTTTAGAACACTATTTTTAAATTAAGGCATAAAATAGTGAGAATCCTAATGGTAACATGGTCAGTATCCAAAGGCAGAAGGAGTTGAGAAGACCTTTTCATGGCAGTGAAACTAACAGAATTAAACAATAACAATTCAGTGGCAAATTTACCAAAGCAATTACAATGTACATTTAGTACTTAGAAGGTTAAACACTGGGCTGCAGTAGCTGGTTGATGGAAAAAAAGTAGGATTAAGGCTTTTGCATGAGCCTTGACATGATCCTGTTGTCTGACTGCTGCCTTAAGCTGTGCAAAACAGCTGGGATCATCTTCTTATAAGCTCCAACTCAAAGATGTTTAAGCAGCGCCCAATCCAATTAAACAGGGGTAACTAGGAGGAAGAATTCTACTAAGCACCATCATCCCGTTTGTTTGTTTTTCTTAATGAAAAAGAGCATAATTGTGGTTACTCGGTGCCTTAATCTCACATTAAATCTAATAGATTGCTGATTTATATAGAGCATGGCATTCCCATCTTTCTATATTGTTGTGCTTAATTTTAGGTCATTATCCTTTATTATGTAACTTGTAATCCTTAAAGCCCATGATTGCATCTGGATATTTGGCAAGGATTGTACTTGGCAATACATGGATTTTACTTCTAGGAGTGATGATTTAATTGAAAGATATAGAATAATTAGAAGTTGAAAGAATTACATATATTACCTTTCTTTTATAATTGGCTAGTTTATTTATTATAAATGTTTTCTTCAACAAACACTGATTTAGATCACTTTTAGGATTGTGAATAAAAAAGCTCTCCCAACTGAAAGACAGGTAAGTAGCTTATTGCTATGGAAACATATCCCTACTGAATAGCCAATTAAAACAAAATCCTGAATTATCCACAAATGGGGCAGTCATAGTCAGGTTACTTATTATTTTTGTGTCTCAGTTTCCACATCTACAAAATAATAGCAGCAATAATTCTACCAGATGAGTAGAATTGTTGTTACAGTTAAATGTGTTAAAACAAAAAGAGCTTAGACTAGTGCCCAAAAAGCAAAAGGCCTAAAAAAATTTAATATTATTTTTGTTATATATGTATATTTTTCCTAAAATGTGTGTAAATAGCAAGATGTCCAGCCTTCAGATCAAGGCACCTTATTTTGACTAGCAACATAGTAATATTTAAAATTTCTCTGACCTAATAATAAAATAAATATTTTAAATAGTGATATAAACTTGAATTTCACTTAAAACTGTAGAATCCGGAAGAAAATGGCAGTGGCCCATTAAAAAAAAATAGTTTAAGGAGTCAATGTGGGTTTGTATCCATTTGATATCTATAACCAGATACAATCCTGCACAAAGTCAACTGTAATTCCCCCTTTTCTATCAAGAATGCTGAATATAGAAAAAAGTGATACTTTCTAGTTTCTGATAATGCAAGTGAATTAGGCACAGATCTTTTACCATCACTGATGCATGATGCTTTATTGCCAGTCTTTTTACTAGTTTCCATTCACATATTATGTGCTAGTTATTGAAATTAAAAGTCTAGTCCAGCTTAGTCTCACCAAAGGCAAAACATTCATGAAGGAGTCATTAGATGGAGTCTAAAACACAAACACAGAAATAATGGCTTACTTATTACTGGCATTTCCCTTTTCTCTGGTTTCTTCAGTAGAGACAGCACCATATCAAATATTATAATAACAATAAAACCTATTTCTTGAATATCCAGTTAAATCATAAAAAATAATAAAAAAGTATGCCTACATCTGTCTTAAGCACAAAGTTGAAAAACCTATTTATTTATTTCAGTTCAATATTATGTCTTATAAACATAAATCATAAGTTAAGGTTGTTTTATATCCAACTCAGGCCATAACTAAAAACACATCTAGTTTAACCCAGATAATTTTACTGCTACTTCCCCTGCCCCTAAATGTGTAGTAGATTAAAAAAAATTGATCTTCTGATCACTACATGGTTGATGCCTTTGTAACAACAGTTGAAGTAACTATATCAGAGACTTGGTGACTGGCAAGATCTTGGCAGGTGTATTCGATAGTAAGTAGTGCCTTGCTTTTGGTCTTTTACAACACATATTCCATGGAATCTCATCAGTAATGAACTAATTGATGATAGAAATATTACCAATTTGAACAAAGTTTCCAAATAGAAATAGAATAAGAAGTAGGTCAGGTTATTTATAAGGAAAAGAAAATCAGACTCTTATAAGATTTTTATGACAACAGTTCACCCCAGAAGATGGAGTAACATGTTTTAAAAATTCAGGACAAGAAAAATTTGAGCTACAATTTTCTATCCAGTAAAACTGGCCTTTAATTCTAATGGCTGCAATTTGATATGAGCATACAATAATTTAAGGAATATAATTCCAATAAACCTTTCCTAAGCATCTACTGGAGAATGAGCTTTAGACACCCAGCATAATTAAAGAGATATCTGCATGATAACAATAGGTAAGAATTAAATACAAGGGTGGAAAAAAAGTAACTTTTACCTAATACAAATAAATAATAATACAAAAGTAAACTTTTCATGTACTCACAACTGTAAACCTACTTTTGTCCATCGCTGCATACATTAATCCTATAGGACTAAGACTAAGTGATGTCTATGGAAACATGACTACCTGCTCTGACAATAAAGGAATAGAAATGTGAAAACTGGAAAGGGTAGAAGGATATGAAGAGTGAATAGAAAGCAAGCTAAGCTCACTAATTACAAGTGTTGCCTGGGATTAAATAATATTATTTCAAATTAGATGCTGGGAAAGAAGGAGCTAAAGTGTTACTAGCAAAGTTATTTCAGTATTGCTAATAGTTGAGAATCAATCAGCAATGGAAAAAAATAAGTTTATTAATAAAGGTGTTAGCATAAAGGTAAGCAGAACAAAAAATAAACTTTTCCAAATAATTTCTTGTGACTGCCGATAAAAAACAGAGAGAAGAAAAGAGATTTTGAGTAAAATCAAATAAAACTGACCATATAGTGAAAGAAGACATGCATATGTATATATTTGTGTATATGCAACATTACCAGTAAGTGTTAATAGACTTTATTAACCTATTAGAAGGAAAAATGCTCAAATTGACTTAGAAAGTAAAATCTAATATTATTGGCATAAAAGACACACTAAAAACAGAGATTAAGAAAAATTAAAAATGATAGAATATCAATACATAAAAAGAAAGCAGCAGTCACAATATTATTGAATGTGGTGAAATGGAAACCAAAGAACATGAAATAAAGAGACAATGAAGGACATTTATAATGCTTAGGGCTACAATTCACAAGGAAGTCATTTCAATTACTGGTGTAAGTCACATAATTACACAGCCACCTTAATAAAAAGAAGAGGAGGAAGTACAAAGAGAAACAGAAACTAATAATAGATAACTTTAACACATCTCTCTCAATCTGGGACAGTTGATAGAAACAAAATACTGACAAGTATATGGAAAACTTACACAACTAAATCAAGAAGGTAGATTTAGTAATCAAACTCTGAACACCAATAACAGACAGCACATATTGTTGTTAAGTGCACATAGAACATTTATAAAAATTGGCTGTATCTTAAACTCCAATGTAAACTCCTGTATATTCGAAGAAATAGAATTAGCACAGACAATATTCTCTGATCACAAAGCAATAAAACTGGAAATTAATAAGAATATTAAAAAAACAAAATAGTCTTTCCACCTGGAAATTTCAAAACTTTCGAAACACCATACTGAATAACTCCTGGTTCTAAATGGAAATTTAATACAATATTGAAGAACTTTTACAAAATTACAATAATAAAAGTCTAGCATAACAAAATCAATGAAATTAATGTACAATTAATCCAGCTAGGAAAGAACATTTTATAACCTAATTAATTAAAAACCTAATTAATAAAAATGAAAATGAATTAAATACTCAAATCAAAAGGTAAAAAGGAATAAATTAAATCAAAAGAAACCAAGAGGAAAGAATTAGTACAGATTAAAAAATAGTGAAACAGAAAAATAAAGACTTAGATCCAAAAGCTATTTTTTTTAAAAAATCAATAAAACCAACAAGTCACTAGCAAATCTAATCAAGAAGTTAAGAAAAATTCGCAAATGCACAAAATCAAAAATAAAAGAGGAAAATAGCTATCAATAGGAAGAAAGTTTTAAAAAGCCATGAGATGCCTTTGCTCAAACCTGTACAAATAAATCTGAAAATCTAGATTAAATAAGTAATTTTATTAAAAAAATTGGTAGTGATCAAAAGGGGAAATAGACAATTACCATAGCAGAAATGAGAGGGTAAAAACCTCACTTGACAAAATTTAACACCCATTCATGCAAAAACATTTGATACAAAGGGTTGTTAGACATTTCTTGATATGATAAAATATATATATGCTTCAGCCCAAAAGCCAGCATTCTATTCTTAATATAGAAACACCAACGACCTTGCCACCAAAGAGAAACAACAGGATGCCTACTATTTCCAACTGCTATAAAATATTGTGTTGGAAGTATTTATCAGTGCAGTTAGCCAAACAAAAACAATTAGTAACATGGTAACTAAAAAGGAAGTAGTAAAGCATTTTTTAAAATTGTAAGGTATATATATCTTGAAAACCCAATGAATCTATGAAAAAAATTTCAAGCAAAAGAAAATCTAGTAATAAAATAGGATGGCATATAAATCAATAGTCTTCAAAAACTCAAACAAAACCAGTTAAAATATATAATGAAAAATAAGTTTGTATTTATAGTAATTTTAAAAAATAATAAGAAATATCCAAGAGTTATATGAGAAAAACTCTAAAGTACTCCTAAAAGTCACAAAGGTAAATTGGAACAAATGGCAAAATATATCCTATTCTTGTAAGAAAAATCTTTGAGTGGACGACTCAATTATTTAACTCTCTGAATTTAGTCCTATGGCCTAATAACATTAGAAAACAAAACAAAGCAAAAAAGTTCAGAGATGTCCAGTAAAAGGTTCACTATAGTAAAAGAGCACGGCCTTAGATCTGACCTCATGATTTGGTGTTCAGTCTTCTAGGAATTTTAATTATCACATGAAGAAAAAGACAAAAATTATTTTTATTATAAAGTTTTTAAACATAAAATTTAAACAGGAGCTCAGTGGTAGAGTGTCAGCCCAGCATGTGGATATCCAGGTTTGATTCCTAGTCAGGGCACAGAGGAGAAGCAACTATCTGCTTCTTCACCTCTCCACCTTCCCCTTTTCTTTATCTTCCTCTCCTGCAGCCATGGATCAATTGGTTCAAGTGCATCAGCCCTGGGCGCTGAGGATGGCTCCGTGAAGCCTCTGCCTCAGGCACTAAAAATAGCTTGATTGCAAGCATGGCCCCCAGACAGGGGTTGCTGGGTGTATCCTGGCTGGGGCACATGCACGAGTCTGTCTATCTTCCCTTCTCTCACTTGGAAAAAGAAGAAGATAAATTTAAACAGAATGGGTATTTTCATCAAAACATCTAGAAATTATTTCTGTTAGAAATGAGCTGCATGAACATTTTATGCTCTGATATTGCTGAATAACTGAGGTATTATTATTATATTATAATTCCATAAACAGTGAGTGCTGACTGGATTCCAGGTGCCGTGTGAGGTGTCAGGTAACCGTGGTGATCAGTCTCTATTTCACTGGTAATATCTGTATTTCAGGTTTTGGTGGTTCTAAGTACTAAAAGTTGACCATTTACAAGAAGAATGCTCACCAATGGGTCAAAGGGTGAGCTGGAAAACTAGGCCCAGAACAGGCAGGACCAGGGAGCATCCAAAATTTCTTTGTAGAAAAACTGCCTTAGTCCCTATTAGATGCCACGCCTGGAATGAATGAACTGCATCCATTTGTTCTGCCTTTGCTTTACTGGGCATAAAGTTCTGAGCTCAGAAAATTAATTGATTGGTTGAGCTTCAGGTACCTGCCACCCCTTGGCCATACTGTGGTAATAATAGAGGAATTAATTGGGTTGTACATGCTTCAAGTATGCCTATGGCATCTTATGTGGAAAGACAAATGAACTTATTGTCTCTGCAGAAATGTACAAAGGAAAATGAGGTGCCTTCCTGGCAGCAAGGAATGTTGGGCAGCAGATAAGGACAGATGCCACTGACTTAGCAAGGTTGATATAATAAGCTGCATGACTTCTTTGTAATTGATAACTTGGATTTCTTTGCTGTATATGTCTTTACTGAGTGCGTAGCACCTTATCCAATAAAATAATGACAAGTATAAAGCTAATCATAGGGCGTTCATCAACTCAGCTCACTCCGTATCATAATTTAGAACTATATGCCAATCATCTCCTAACTAAATCTTCCTTTCTTTAAATAAAATAGTATATGTTGACATTGTACCATATTCCTAACCTTCCTCTGAAATGTCCCTGTGTTATAGAACAGAAATGACCAGTGCCACCTTGCTCCTGTGGAGGAAGCACAGCAAGTCTGGTGTGAGAACTTCCACTCTAGTATGCAACATGGTTAGTTTCCATCACACACAGGGCTTAGAATTCCTCTTGTGCCTCCAGATCATGTGCAGAATTTCAGCTCACTTCAAAGAAAGTAATTTGGAGAAGAGAGAGTTAGTCACCAAAAGGAGAAAGCAAGGTGTTAATCTTTAATAAGCTCCATTTACTATTTTATAAAGGAATGGGAATTGGGGTGAGGTGCAAAACTAAGCTGTGAGGGAAGTACTTGTACTGAATGCTAATGATTTTCTGACCATGTCACGAACTGTTCTTTTCAGGGGAAAAACACATAGCTTGGTTGTAAAACATTACATATTGTTTGGTAGTGTATGTGATTATCAGATTTTAAAACAAACAAAAACAGTTCTGGGCCCTTGCCGGTTGGCTCAGTGGTAGAGTGTCAGACCTGTGTGTGGAAGTCCCGGGTTCGATTACCGGCCAGGGCACACAGGAGAAGCGCCCATCTGCTTCTCCACCCTTCCCCCTCTCCTTCCTCTCTGTCTCTCTCTTCCCCTCCAGCAGCCAAGGCTCCATTGGAGCAAAGTTGGTCCTGGCGCTGAGGATGGCTCCATGGCCTCATCCTCAGGTGCTAGAATGGCTCTGATTGCAGCAGAGTAGTGCCCCAGACAGGCCGAGCATTGCCCCCTGGTGGACATGTCAGGTGGAACCTGGTCAGGTGCCTGCGGGAGTCTGTCTGTCTGCCTCCCCCTGCTTCTCACTTCGGAAAAATACAAACAAACAAACAAAACATACAGTTCTGGCCACTGAAAAATAAAAGAGCCATTCCTTGGATGGGACTTAGTCAAAAGTGGTTACACATTTTTAGAATTCAAAGTCAACAGAGAGAGATTAGCAGAGTAAAAAAATACAAATAGTGCTTACATTTTTGTGTTCATTTTCTTAAAACACAGAGAAGACTGGGAATGACAGGCAAGAAGCTCTTGAAAGAGTCTGGAGAAACTTAGAGAAGAAAGAGAACCCACAGCTGTGCCCTGAGCATAAAGAACACAAACACTAACAGATAAGTTTGTGGCAGTTAAGTATGAACAACAGTACGTTATTTATTCTTGGGGATTTATATTTTATTCATAATTAGACAGGTATGGCTGTCTAATACATCTTACTGTTTAACAGGAAAGAGACACTGAACGAGGAATTACAATCAGGCACGAGATGACGGTCACACTGGGGAACTCCAGAGTGCTTTTGGAGTGTGCAGCAAGGGGATGCTAGATCATTTCATTTCTTGACAGAGCCGGAATGTAGCACATAGACTCTGTTTAAAACTTATGTTAATTTTCAGAAGGCTTGGTTGTTGACACACACACACACACACACACACACACACACACACACACACACACGTGCATTCTTTATATACATTATGTCCTTTAATCCTTAATACAACCCTGCCAAGTAGGTCCATGTTTCCCTATATGTCAAGGAGGAAATTAAAACTTAAGGTACAGCATTAGGAACTATTGACTTTAGCAATTCCATGGTGATTAAATTAGATGATCTATTTAAAGCCCTTCTCTTAGCCTGGCTGGTGATGTTGCAGTGGATACAGCGTTGACCAGGGATGCTGAGGATCCACGTTTGAAACCCCACTGTTGCTGGACTATGGGCTCATCCACTTTGAGTGCAGGCTCATAGGCTTAAGTGTGGGGTCACTGGCTCAGCAGGAGCCCCCCACCCCTTTAAGAAACATGAGAAGCCGTTAACAAAGAATTAAATTGCCCAACTATGAGTTTGTGCTTCTCATCTCCCTCCCTTTCTCTCTAAATAAATAAATAAATAAATAGCACCTGCCATAGTGCCAGGCATATACAGTAGGTGCTTAATAATTGTTCCCTCTTAAATTTTTTTCCGGCTCCACAATAAGTTGAGGAAAGGAAAGGTACCAATTTACACCTTTTTCTAGGTCACTAAAGTCCATGAATAGAGACTGTCACACATCATCTTATTAGATAAATAGGACTTCATACTAGAAGTACTATGAATCAAGAAAGAATTATAACTCCAATAATTTAAGAAATATTTATTGAGTGCCTACTATGAGATAAGTTCTGGAATACAGCTCGAATGGCAAACAAAACACACAATCTCCATCCGTTATAAAGATTAGAATCTTATTAGGAGACATACAATGAATACATGCACATTCAAAAAGTATAAATAATTACTAATTGCCCTTGGAAATGAGTGATCTGAAAGAAAATTGCAGGATGCCATAAGAATGAATAATGTAGTGAACATATTGAAACTTGAAGGTCAGGCCTCTCTAAGGAAGCAATTTTAAATTAAAACCTAAAAGAGAGGTAGAAATTAGGCAAAGATTATGTGATGGGAAAGATCACAAAATGAATGGGTGCCTTGCAAAAGTTAGTGAAATTTTTGAGGCAGCAAGGAGCTTGGCCCATCCTGGGGGTGGGAGTAAGGCCAGTGCACTGGAGCGCAGAAAACAGAGGAAGCACCAGGCCAGGACCTGATGCTGGAGAGGTTGAGGGATTAAACCATGAGCTTGACAGAACCTGTTAAGGTTTTGTCTTGCAACCTAGTTGCGATGAGAAGGCATTTTGCCGGAAGTAGCATGATTATTAGACTTACATTTTTAAAAGATCATTCTGACTGTTGTGTAAAAAATGGCTTAGAAGGAAAATTCGATCATACCCACTCTATCATTCCTCCTTCTTGCACCTTCTCTGGGCAAAGTGTCCTAAAGCAAGTACACAGTAAGGATAAGGGAAAAAGGAGAAAGACGTATCGCCCTTTCCCAGGTTATATGTTTAACTAGACACATTTATTACCATAAATTTGCTTCCTTGTGCAAACACACAATTACAATGCTGTATGAATGCTATTTATAAATTATAGAGTTACCACATAAGATAATTAAGATTCAACCATTAGATGGTCTGGATAAAGAAAGCAGGGAACCAGAGGGGGACACTCCCTTGAAGAGGATTCTGCTAAAGAATGGCATTAACGAGGGGTGGTAAAACTAGGTGTAGGGTGATCATTCTGAGACAGGAAAAGGCTTAGAACACACACACACACACACACACACACACACACACACACACACACAGTTGCAGACATTTAAACACTATTTCCTGAGCAGGAAGCTTCTGACCCTGTCTGGCAGTTGGTCTCCATTTAGTATCATGGTCCCGTAATATGAAGGTGAGGAAGGAACTGAGGGGCCATTCAGCCATCTGCTGCAGAGCATAGTCAGAGAAAAGACAGAGTGTGGTTGTTTGGAATGCCCCTTAAATGTCACCTGACTTTTTTAGACTGTTCTCAAATGAATTTTTCTACATCTATCTCTGCCTTGTGTGTATCTGTGAATGTGTTCTATTGTGCATAAATGCACAGAAATAGTCAGTAGTAGGCAATTTCATATTGGTAATAAAGCTATACATCTGAGATTAGAGTTAGCGATTGAATAGTACATTAATACCTCACTGGGCTCATGAATGCCAATTCTCCACTATTTGTTTACTAGCTTGTCACAGTTATTCATCATACACAGTGTCACAAAGCACATGGTCACATCTCATATGTCTGCTTCAAGGGCAGAACAAATATGGCCTTTGACTTTTTGTTCTACAGAAGATAAAAAATAATTTTCTTAGGAAAATTGTCTATTCACACAGCTACCAAATCTGCTATTAAAGGAATCTCAGTTTTCTGCAATATTGCCTGTTAAATGTTTATAGCTAATTTTATAGGATAGACTAGAGGTATGAATATTTTCAAATCACTTTTCTACTGGAGTGGGTTCTTAACTGCTTCTCTTTCCTTATGTTTTATAAAATGAGACATTGAGAATAACAAAGTAGTTTAGGAAACTCTTTCTTTTTGGATGAAAAACCTGTGTAATATAGATGAATGCTACCAAATACATTCTGCATTGGAAGACATGTTAGGACATTTGTCTCTCACTTATTTCTCTTTCCGAAGCAAATATTAACCAGCAAATATCTAATGCCATTTGATTTCACCCTCTTTTGCTTTGGAAATCTTTGACTACCCAAATTCACTGAGAGTCAGCATGATGAGTCCTAGTTTCTATGGAGTACAGAAACCCACAGGAAGTGATGGAATTCCAAATGTGGGCTGAAAGGCTCAAATCACAGCCAAGAAAATGACTTTGACCAGTGTCAACAGTCAATATCATTTAAATCTCTACAAATCTTATTTAAAAAAATAAAACCTAATACTAATGGCACTCTTTTGAGGACCTTCCCACAGCCAATGATTCAGAATATGTCATGGTTAGATAGGGGAGGAGAAAATCATATTGCCCAGTAGAAAGGAGAAGTAATGTTATTATCTGGCAAGATAGTGGCTTCATCATTAAAAAATTCAACCAACTGGAATACAACGTCCTTTGACCTAGCAGATAAAAGGTCAGAAAGCAATTTTGAATAATAAATGAGACCTGTTGACCTCGTGACCCAAATCTGGCAGGGTCAGTGTTTCCCCTTTCACCAGATGCTGATGGCAGACACACACTCAGAGACAGCTCAGCTAATGAGCTGTCTCGACCCAGGTTGTAGGTGCTGCAGTATTGTAGTGTGATGGAGCACAGGACAGAATAGGTTTTTAAAGCTGGTGTGTCATGTAAAAAGATATGATAGAAATATTTCTATTGTTCTTTTAGGAGGATCCTTTCCTGCTTCCTAATGCTTTCACTTAGCTGTAAAATTTAGTAGAAACCTCAGCATTGGCCAAGAGTTATCTTCTAATTCTAATTTATTTTATTATTTTAACTATGGTGAAAAATAAAAAGCTCCCTTTACTATATTTTTTTTGTTCATGCTGTCAGCAAGGTGATTTAATGAGACTTTTCTGACTGTAGGATTGAGCTTACTTATCACTAACAATGTGACTTTGCCCTTCATTTTATAGCAAATAGTCCTATATTTAGATATTTAGAAGTACAGTGTTAAGCTATATGAATATTTGTTTTAGTAATTAGTTAAAATTTTTTGTTTATTTGTATGGCACAGTGATCTAATATATAAATTTAATTTTTTTCAACAAAAATAAAAACAGAAACATGGCTTTAAGCTAAACTCACCATCCTTATCATTTTATTCTTATAAAATTTCACTTTTGCTTTTGGGAAATACCAGCTATTGTAACATCAACTTAGTAAATGTTTACAATATTATAATGAATATCTTTTAATATGTCTTTTTAACATCTCTGATTAAAAACACATGCAGTGCATTTAATTTGTGTTTACTTGCTATTCTTTTAAATAAAAATTAAAAATGTCAGGAGTCTAGCCAAATTCTAGTTTAGCTAATTGCATTTATCTTGCTAAGTCCCCTTTCACCTTTCAGCTGAAAATGTTATTCTTTTCTACTCCCCATATTAAACTCTTGCCAATGTGTGAATTACAGAAGAGTCACTTAGTAAAATAGTATTATCTCCCTTTGCAATAATGTAACACAGGTGAGTAGGGAGTTTTTTTGAACCAATAGTTTTGTTGTTTATTATGAATTGGAAAAAAAATTAACAATGAAAGATTTAGAGAAAACTTCATCATATATTCATCACAATTCCTTACAGTTGCAAAAAATAGAAAGCAAAATGGCAGCCCAGACTAGTCACTATTCAATTTGTTTCAAGTTTACTTAACCTGACTCAATGGAATAAATTTATATTAAATATTTTTGGTGTGTAGGGACTTGATATGTATCATTGGGTTTTGTGAACACATTTTGTCTTGTGCAAATTGAACTTTTCTACAAAGTCACAAATTTTCCAAAGAAAAACACTTGACCTAGATTTATGGTGAGGTCACATTCTATTTAATGATATGAAATACTATTGTTCTATAGACATGCACCAGCTGAACTGTGATACAGGAGACGAAAGGCAGTAAATTTACGGGCTTGGGAATAAAATGACACCTGGTAGGCATTGTGGAGCATTTCTTTGTCCTTAGAGCACTTCACATTACTTTGAATTTTAGTCTCACTATAACACATGAAGATCATGTGCAATTGTGTCTGGCAAATTTTTAACAATCTTCTCTAAAAAATAATTCAATAAATGAGTAACAAAACTTAATTTGTACCACTTGCTGATTTTCATGATGCAGATACTTCCACCATAACCAACTTGAAGCTACCAATGATGTCAGGAAGAGATGTGCATGGTTGGCCTCCTGACCTTGAGCTGGCTGGATCCACCATACCTCTGGATATAGGGCAGATGTTAGTATCCTCATGTGGTGTGGAGAAAACTGATGTGAACAGATTAAGAAACTGATCTGAGATGAAGAGGTAAAGAATAGCAGAGTTTAACACTAGATACCTTTTACTACCAGGTTCTAAGCTTTTCTCCCCTTTCTGTACTATGAAACCATTTAGGAAAAAGCATAAGTGCCCAAAGAGTAAGGGAATTGTACACCGATATAGGGATGCACACACACCCTCCATAGAGGCGAGAGAGGCAGGCAGACCCATGGACACCGGTGCAGAGATAGACAGGAAGGGCAGAAACAGTGGGAGATAAAATCATACACAGAGGAAAGAATGGCAGAGAGAGCTGGGCATAGATTGGAAGGCAGGGGGAGAGAAACAGAGAAATAGTCATACATATAGAGATGTGTGTGTGTGTGTGTGTAGTGTGTGTATGTGTAGTGTGTGTAGTGTGTGTATATGGAGAAAGAGAGAGAAAGTAGACAGAAAAAGAACCAGAGGAAACACACAAGTTTCATACAAACAAAGCATACTGCCTCAGACACCACTGGTCCCAAATTCCTTTGACTAGATTTGCCTTCTTTCCCTACATAAAGATGCTTTGCCCTTATTGAAGCAGGTACTTATGGAAACACGCTGAGAATGCATCAGTCTCTCTTCCTGCATTATGAAGTGCTCTTATATGCCTGGCCATCCAGTGGTGGATGATGGGGTATATCCTTGAGTCAAACTTATTCTTTTCAGGAGTTCCTTCTCTCTCCTATAAAGCTCACCTGAGGTTGTACACCAAATGAACTATTTTGGGTGGGGATGCTGGGGAAGGGGAGACAAGTGGTCCAATCCACTTACTGAAAAACAAAGCAAGATAAATCCAGTTTAACAAGACAACATGAAGTTTGTTTCATCTGGCAGAACTGCAAGACAAATCTGTTTACTAGATTTTGAAAACCAGTAAAAATAATTCTACTTTAAAAATTTAGAGCAGGGGTGAAACACTCCTGACCTTTGACTTAATTTCATCTAGGCAATATGGCAAATTAAATGTAATATCCTGATTTACTCTGTAATTAGTAAAAGGCAAAGTGTTGTTGAAGGTCTTCAGCTATAATATATTAACATGCCACAAGTTTAGGACATCATTCCATACCATTTTCATCTCTTTCTCTTTTTGGATGTGTATTAATTTTTCATTTTTGGCTAATTTTATTCTTTCCCACTTTTACTCTTCCTCTACTTCATGCTGTAATAAATATACTTCTTATCTGTGGTACTCTTTGAAGTTTTTAAATCCCTATTAATATAGCAAACCACCTAATACTTCATTCCTCCACTCTTCCATGCTGTCAGCCAAAATGTAAGTAAATTAAAATGAGTTTGGTTTAATTGTTTTACAATCAGACCACTTATCTGATCATTTTGCTGAATCCCTGCTTTGCAATTAACAACAAAATGTTTCCCTGCCCTTCATGATAGTATTACTTTACAAAAAAGATAGGAGGTTTATATTCATTGCCTAAAAAAGTCTTGTAGCACTCCTTCAGAAAAAGAGGCTATTACATATTTTCATTTTATAAAATATAGAAAGACAAAGTAAACAAGCTAATTTTCTTTGAAAAAAATAACAAAATAAACTCAAGCTTGAATCCATATATCTAAATTATTATTCTATAATATTATCCAGTGTGATACACTATATTAACATCAAAATATGTACCCTTTCTTTGAAGATAAATGTTTGGGTAAAATTATATATATTTCATCCTTTCTCTATGAAGAAAAAAAATAATAATGCTATCTTTTAGTTGCCACTGTAAATATTTAACAGAAATATAATAAAGAGGCAAATACACACATAGGACTGATATAATACCCATCTCTTGGAGAAAACATTTTACAAGTAGTTAAATAATAAGACTGAATAAATTAACATTAGTTTGAAGATATGGGCTATGATGATAAAACCATTTACACATTGCAGCATTAACAAAACTATAAAGCATTACATTTAGAACTAAAAATTCATATTTTCTCCATTTTAGTTTTAATTATATTGCAAAGAAGTCACTTTTTACCTCTAATCTGTTGGTTCACAGAATTTACTTAAATGTTTTGAGAAGCATTCTTCTCGTAGGGTCTAGAAATCAGCAGAGTGACATTCAGCAGTGTTCCTGTACATGGATGGATGGAACTGACTTATCAACTGTCACCTATATCACCCAAATCATCCATGTGGAGAAGGCTGACTTGGCATTGAGCTGGTAATTATCTGGTGAAGCCAGCCCAGTAAACTCCCTAGACTGATAAAAGTTCAAAGAATAAATATAATTGCATTGGGAAATCATGAAGAATACTTTCTGATGATTCAAAATATAATATCCTGACTGAATTCAATTCACAACAGCAGGCCAATCAAGCCATCTAAAATCAGACAAAAATGATAAAATGCTCTTGCAGTTATGCTATAATACCTGGTTCAAAACATAGCATAAATCTGGTCTCTGTAAATACATAAATTATTGGTATAAATCATATTGAGTGCATGCAGAAAAGTTATCAGTGTCAATACACATTACACATAGAACACAATATATGCATACAAATATACACATACATTGCACACACACCTACAATAACCTGAATGAAGAGTCCAGGTTAATAGCCACAACCATGAAAGAGTTCCATTCTGAATAGGTTAAAAAGAAAAGAAGAATAAAAGGTTTATTGACAGTAGAAATCTGACTTCAACAATTAAACATGGATATTGCTAAGGTTGTCTCAGTTGGAGTAAGAAACTGCACTTGACAAAGTAATTTGCTTTATTAGCTCTTAGTGTATCAGGCTATCCAGAGAATTTAGATGCCAAGAGGTAGGGCCATAGCAATCAGAGAAAAATGAACAATTGTAATGACATTACACTTAATTTTCTAAGGTTAGGAAGTTCTTTCCTCTTTTCTAGTGGAGAGAACCATGTTGTGTTCAGCATTTATTGAATTTTCCTGAAATGTCAGACAATCATGGAGAAACAAGTTGACTGTGAGTTTAATATAATAATAAGGGCACTAAGAGTAAGGAGCACTATAGGTACAACTTTATCTTGGGTGAGCTTCAGGGTTGTTTAGACATAAAGATGGCTAAGAGTTCCATCTCATATGACACATTCAAAGAGTGTAGCAACTTTCCAGAAGATTTCTAATGGGTATCTGGACCCAACAAGAGGCAGTAAGTACCCTGACGGATGAGCCATGTGTGCTGTGAGCTAGGAAGGGAGAAAGGGAAGCTCAGATGGCACCTTTTGTGATCTGTGTAAGGAGATCTGGCTGAGGTCAAGAGATATCCAGCCCTGTGAACTTCAGAAAGTGGTCATTGACCATCATGAAGCTAGTTTCTTTACCTTTTAATAAAGTGGGGGTCTACTAGATAATTTTCAAGGTTCTCATTAGCTCTGGATAACTTACAAGTGCAATATATATATTTGTACAGCAATATTACAATTCAAAAAGCATTTTACATATATTAATTTCTTGTATCATAATTATTAATGTATAGGTAAAGAAACTAAAGCATAAGGTGGCTAACCAAAGTGAGACACATATAAGTGTTTCTGGGATTCAAACTTAGTTTTCATCCAGCTAACACACTGCCTCATACAAATGCCAACATACATTTCTATGGATGCAGCAACTGTATTTCCTACGTCAGCACCTATCAAATTGTAAAGCACCTCCACCAACACCTTCCTCCTGAAGCCTCTATCCTATCCTTTGCCCATGGTAGAGATCACTAATCTATCCTGGCAGCCTTTCCTGCATAGCCCAGACCTAGAGCAAGACTCCTTAATACATTACTGATGGAGCAACTACTCACTGATGGGCCTCCTGCTCAGGAGGGACCAGTCCCACAAATGTCCACTACATGGATAAGGAGCTCCAGCTAGAGCCAAACCTGAACTCAGGAAGAGAGGAAAGCAACAGGTGCGTTCTTCTTCAACATCCTGCTACCTGCTTTGTGGGGCATAAAAACAGATTAGCTGAGCCATAGTGTTGTCACTGGAAAGCATTAGAAGAAGCAGTTTATTATGTTTGCTGAGACTAGCTTGAAAAAAATAGATAATTTTGTTACCTGAACCTGAAGAAGGAAAATACTTTCAGTAACTTCACTGCTGCACTTAGATTATATGGAATAGTGGGTAGGAATGACTTCTTCCCTGCTGATCTTATCACAGTGGTGATGGTAGAACCATGGCATAGTGGATAGAGCTCAGGACAAGAGCCCAACCCATTATCTTTCCATGGACACTGATTGACATGGCTCCATTTCTACTGCAAATGTGACCTGGAATTTATTGCTTCTTTTATAATATGAATTGATAACCTCTAATATTACTTTAATGTTTTATTGTATCTTGATAGTATACAATTGTCTTATAATAGTATACCCTTAATTGTCTACATTTTAAATATTATCTGTGACATATTTAAGTCCAGATTACCTCTTATCAGCATCTAGCATTTTGGGGGGATTGTTCCAACAGACACTAACTGTTCAAACCACACCTAATTAGAAGTATAACATAAGGTAGCCCTGATATTAAAAAAAAAGGAAAAGAAAGAAAGAGAGAGAAAAGAAAGAGAAAGAAAGAATGAGAAAGAAAGAAAGAAAGAAAGAAAGAAAAGAAAGAAAGAAAGAAAGAAAGAAAGAAAGAAAGAAAGAAAGAAAGAAAGAAAGAAAGAAAAAGAAAAGTAGAAGGGAAGGAAGGAAGGAAGGAAGGAAGGAAGGAAGGAAGGAAGGAAGGAAGGAAGGAAGGAAGGAAGGAAGGAGGGAGGGAGGGAGGGAGGGAGGGAAGGAGGGAGGGAGGGAGGGAGGGAAGGAAGGAAAAAAAAAGGAAAGAAGGAAAGAAAGAAAGAAAGAAAGAAAGAAAGAAAGAAAGAAAGAAAGAAAGAAAGAAAGAAAGAAAAGAACAAAAACAAATTCTGAAAAATATTGGTTATAAAAAGTAAATTCTACATACCAAATTTCATTAGATACCTGAAACTTCATTGAATATTATTTCATATATACTATCCTTTATTTTTTATCTTTAGGGAAATGGCTTCAGGACAGAGTGAAGGAGGAAGAAGATTATTTGATTAATCCCTCAAAATGATGATTTAGCAATTCAATATTCCATTAAAGTATATTTAATGGAATCTCGAATTAATCTCCTAATTTATAAATTCAAAAATGTTAAAGTCACGAACTAAGTTGCTGTATGAGAGAGGACCCTTTAATGCATTCCAAAACCTTATGTAGATGACCTTTTGATTTTATGTGCAACTTTTCTTTCAGTTGAGCCAATGAATGAGGCTGGCTTATTCTGATCCTCAGTAGTAAATGGCACTCACCTTTTTATTTCATCTGTGTAATAAAAATTTTTTAGAATGAAGAAAATAATATTAGAATTAAAGTCTTAATAAAACATTTTCATGCCTTTCAAAAAAAAAAGGTACATTCTACTAGTTAACTTACTGTATTTGCATACTTAAAATGTGTATAATTTATTTTTATTAAATTCACTATCATAGTGAGTTGGAGTCTCAGGCTTGTAAACAAGTAGTTATCTGTTTGGTTTATTTATCTATTTATTTATTTATCTATTTATGTATTTATTTATTTTTGTGACAGAGATAGAGAGAGAGAGACAGATAGGGACAGACTGACAGGAAGAGAGAGAGATGAGAAGCATCGATTCTTTGTTGCGGCACCTTAGTTTTCACTGATTGCTTTCTCATATCTGTCTTGACCAGGGGGCTACAGCAGACTGAGTGACCCCTTGCTCAAGCCAGCGACCTTGGGTCCAAGCTGGTGAGCTGTGCTCAAACCAGATGAGTCCACACTCAAGCCAGCAACCCAGGGTTTTGAACCTGGATCCTCCATGTCCCAGTTCGATGCTCTATCCACTGCACTACCACCTGGTCAGGCTTGTTTGGTTTATAAATACTATATGAATCAAACCAAGCATTTAGTCAAAGGAAATATAATTAAAAAGCAAAGCAACCTTAAATGGATACATTTCTTTTTTCTTTTAACTATGGACTAGAAAGCAGAAATACTTTTTCATTCCCATTATGAACAACCTTTAATGAGGGTACTTGGATTGTTTTTCCACCAAAAGTACAATGAAAATCTTTTTAAAAAGCATGCAGATTTTCCTTTCTTTTTAAAATGTTTTTTAAAGATTCGGTAGAGATCAGCCTCCCCAATGGACTGTTATTTCTCTTGACAGTATCCACAGGAAAAGCTCCTTTGCAGACAGCTGCAATATGAGCTTCCTCTCCTTGCCCTGTCATTGACCTCCAACGTGACCTGAAAGAACCACCTTCTTTCTAAGTGAGAAGTTATTCATTTATCATAATAGCTCTATTCCGAGCTTCTTCAGCAGCAACCTGCAGTTGTGCCTAAATAAGAAGGTTTTGTGATCCTGATGACTGTCCTTACACAAGAGGACAAAACCGCTAGGAAATTTTCATGCCGATAGCCACAGTAGGTGGCCATAAAGTCGGTGTTTAAAACTATGGCTGATGTGCAGTGATCACAAATAGAGAAAGAAAAATCATTAGGAGTTAGCACTTGCTCTGGTTATATACCAGGGTTTGCCAATTATATTCTCTTAACTTGACAGCTTATTCGTTGAGCAAGAGATGCTCCATTAGTAGTTCCTTGACAGTCTGCTGTGTGCAACTTTAAAATAAAACCACTTCATGAAGAGAAGTGAGAAACATAAATGATAAGCCTATTGGATATTCATTACAAATAAATAAAAAGCCTTTGATACAAGCAATTAGTCACAAGCATTACAAGTGGAAATGCAGCCCTGGGTAAAGAGACAGTTTAGAAGCATGTGGCACATTTATCACAGCTCCACAGACAAGTTATTGAGCTGTCTGTGGAAAAACAGCCAAACAGGAAAGCTTTCAGCAGTGAGCAGCGGTTGGGGTCCTTGATTGATAGAGCTAGATGATGCAAAGCTGTCCGACGGCTTTCTGCAAAATAAAATGAAAGAACTCAAGGTCTCTCATGGTGCTCTCTGACCACAGATGAACAGCTACTTCATTAGGGCCCAGACTGAGGTTGCACCTTGCTCCATATTCTGCCACTTTCTGTTGACATAACCAGTCAGCCATTGTGTTTAACATAAAGGGGACTCCCATCATCACAACTTTTTTTTTAAGGTTTATTATAAAGGACAGAAGACTACACCGGTTAAAAACTGTGCTTCTTTGCTTGTCCTTACCAATGGCTCTTCTGATGGCAGTGGTGTAAACCCAGAGTGTTGCTGTGGGTTTCCTGAGCTGACCCACTTTTTCTTCACGCACCTGCAGTACCATTGCCCCAACGTGCAAGGTGATTTATTTTCCCCAAGAAACAAGATGCTGCATTTATTTGTTCATTTTTATTTATATTAAAGATGCTATATTTATACTTATTTCATTTTACACTTTAAACTAGAGAATGGGTTTTAAATAGGGTAAGGACACTCTTGGGAGGATTGTTTAAAAGAAGGCCATCAACTTTTCAGTTACTTTTGATAGGTTTCAATAATTGAAATTTGTTTTGCTAAGGAGTCTGACTGGAAATAGAACACCTTGTTCCTCACTTCTAGCTTGATTTTGCCAACTACATCAGAGTAACTACTCTGTATTCTTCTAGAGTTATTCTTATTTTTGAGTCAGAGGGAAAGAATAAGGAGAAAGAAAAGAGACTTGCTTTAGAATCATTTTTAAAAATTATATTCTTCTACACTATCTCTTTATTCATCATTCCCAGAGTTCACTGTCTAAAGATATTATTACCATAGTCCTTTGTCTGAGATTAGAACATCATAAATCTTCATGTTCTATCCCTTTATTGGCACTCTAGAGTTACATTATTTGATTTTGAGTATCATAAACTGCATTGTTCACTTGAAATTTTATCTTTAATAAATGAGCAAACTGATACAGCACATTCAACAAGAAGGACTTCATCTGAAATTAACTCTGATAAGGATCTATTTCTGCGACCTAAATGTGTGACCAAAACCTGATTTTAGCACTCTTCCCCCTAAAGAAAATTAGGAATTGTATTAAATATAATACAACACTAAACTTTCCTGAGAAAGAAAACAAAGACAGTGTAAGCTATTACAATCTGTTCAGAGCCAAAATTTGTATCTCAAATATAAAAGTATAAATATAAAGCGAAGTAGTTATTAAAGTATATGAAAGTATAACACAGTTTTACTTTGTTTAAAGCTGTCAGTAGTGTTGAGTATTCCTCTGCATAAAACAAGTATGTGCTTTTGTGTATTCTGGCTCTATTTTATCTCACAGCTAGAAAGAAAAAAAGTTTGTTTCTCCTTAAGAACTCCATATTTCCCAGTCCGTGAGTTGCTTGTTATTCAAAGTACCTGTCACCCAGGGAATTCTTAGACAAAGACCTCACCCCACAAGAGTAAGAACTGCATTTTAACAAGTTCCCTGGGTGATTCATACGTACTTCCAGTTTGAAAAGCCCTGCTTTCATGTAGTGGTTTTCAATCCTGCCTGCATTTTAGGTGAACCTGAGGACCTCTTAAGGGATAGAGATGCCAGCACTTCACTACTGACCAATTAAATCAGAATGTCTGACAGTGGGGTCCAAGCACTGGTATTTTTAAAAGCTCCCCAGGCGATTCAAATGTGCATTCAGAGATAGGGACCGCCATTCCAATCAAAGCAATGTAATCTGTTGTGTTTATCTCTATATATATGTGTATATATATATGTATATTATTGTGTTTATCTTTATATATGTGTGTATACATATATATATTATTTCTATCTTTTAATTTTTTAAAAAATTAAAAACAATTTATTGGGGTGACATTGCTTAACATAATTCTACAGGTTTCAGGTGCCCAATTCTACAGCACATCTCTGTACACAGTATTGTGGTTCACCCACCAAGTCAAGACTGTCCATCACCATTTGTCACCCTTATTCTCTCCTCCACTCCCCACCCCTTGACCCAGCAATCACCACACTGTTGTTTGTGCTCATGAGTTTTTCCTCTCTCTCTCTCTCTTTCTCTCTCTCTCTCTTTGCTCAATCACTCCACCCCCTCACCCAGCCCTATCCCTGACAGCTGTCAGCCTGCTCTCTATGTATGAGACTGTCTCTGTTTTTCTTATTAATTCATTTTGTTCATTAGATTCCATACATGAGTAAAATCATGTGCTACTTGTCTTTCTCTGACTGGCTTATTTCAGTTAACATAATACTCTTCAGGTTCATCCATGCTGTTGCAAAAGGTAAGATTTCCTTCTTTTTTATGGCTGAGTAGTATTCCATTGTATAAATGTACCACAGCTTTTTAATCCACTCATCTACTAATGGACATTTTGGCTGCTTCTAAATCTTGGCTATTGTAAATAATACTGCAATGAACAAAAAACATACGTTCTTTCAAATTAGTGGTTTGGGTTTCTTAGAGAAATTCCCAGAAGAGGAAATGCTAGGTCAAAGGCAGTTCTGTTTTTAATTTTTGGAGGTAACTCTATACTGCTTTTCACAGTGACTATACCAATCTGCATTCCCACTAACAGTGCACAAGGGTTCCCTTTTCTCCACACTCTTGCCAGCACTTGTTGTTTGTTGATCTATTAATGAGAGCCATTCTGACAGGTGTGAGGTGACAGACATCTCATTGTGGTTTTAAATTGCATTCCTCTGATAATTAGTGACATTGAGCATCTTTTTATATGCCTATTGGACATCTGTATGTCCTCTTTAGAAAATTGTCTATTTGGGTCCTTTACTATTTTTAATTGAATTTTTTTCTTGGCGTTGCATTTTATAAGTTTTTTTTTTTTTATAATTTTGAGGTATCAATCTCTTATCAAATGTGTAGAGAGGCTTCTAGGACACTCAAGTATTTAACGTAAAATTTTTTTTGGCAAATTATATTTTAAAGTTTCAGCTTTATTGTAATATAATTGACATATAAAATTGAAAGATATTTAATGTGTACATCTCTGTGATTGGACATATGTACAAATTGTGAGAGGATTCCCCCTCCAGTCTAGGAAGTTAACACACCCATAAACTCACATATTTATCTTTTCTGTGTGAGAACATATAAGTCCTCCTCTCTTGGCAAATATTAATTATACAATACAGCATTATCAACTATGTCAACTATTGATACCATGTTTTACACTAGGTCTTCAGACCTTATTTATTTTACAGCTGATAGTCTAACCCTTTTACTAACATAAGGAGGGCCTTATGTTCCCCATCTCCCAACTCTGGCAACCATTTTTCTAGTTTGTTTCTCCAATATTGATGTTTTGTATTTTGTTAAAGATTTCACATATAAGTGTTACCATGCAGTATTTGTCTTTCTCTGTTTACTTATTTCACTTAAGATAATACCCTCAAGGTCCATCCATGTTGTCTTAAATGGGGTAAATTAAAATATGAATTATTTTACATTAAAAGCAACAAATAATAAGTTAAGAAGCAATATGCATATATATCATGATAGTAACTACAATAAGCTTTTTATTTTAAAATTGATTGATTTTAGAGAGACAGAGGAGGGAAAAGAGAGACAGAGAGAAAGAGAGAAGCATTCATTTGTTGTTCCACTTAGTTGTGTATTCACTGGTTGCTTCCAGTGTGTGCCCTGACTGGGGATCAAACCCACAACATTGGTGTTTCAGAATGATATTCTAACCAACTGAGCTAACTGGTCCGGGCTTACAGTAAGCTTTCTTAAACATTTTTTTTCCATTTAATTCCCAAAACAATGTTATTTTCTTCATTTTATATATAATCAATGAGACTAGGTGGGGTATAATAAATTGATAAAGGTCAGATAGTCCATCGGTAGCAGAACATCCAGGACTCAAAATACCCTGTGTCTAAATACAGAGCACACACTCTAAAATCTCTTCGAGTATTCAATTCTTGTGGCTTTTCTGAATCTGTGAAATAGTTTTCTCTATTGCTACCTCTCTTCCTGAGACACATACATGGGTGTGCGCCCTACTTATTTCTTAGTTCCTAGCTTTGGCTTAGACGCTAAAGTGAAACTGGGCCTCACACTAGAATGTGAATTAGAAGCAACTGGGAAGTTTGTTGAAACACAGATTGCTGATTCAGTACCTCCTGGGTGGGGCATCAGAAATTTATATTTATAAGGTGATTCCAGGTGATACTGATGCCGCTGGTATTTTAAGAATCAGCAGGTTGATTCTTAAAATCTGGTTGGCTCAGTGGATAGAGCAACAGCCTGACATGCAGACATCCTGGGTTTGATTCTCCGTCAGGGAACACATGAAAAATGACCATCTGCTTCTCTTCACCTCCCTCTCCTTTCTCTCTTCCCCTCTCACAGCCTGTGACCTAGATTGGTTCATGCGTCAGCCCTGGGCGCTGAGGATAGATTGTTTGATTCCAGCATCAGCCCCAGACGGGTGTTGCCAGGTGGAACCCATTTGGGGCACATGCAGAATCTGTCTCTCTATCTACCACCTCTCACTTAAAATAGAAAGAAAGAATAAAGAATCACTGGGGTGGTCTAATTGTAATGGCTCTTATGTTACCTGTATTCATTATGAGTATCCTCAAACCACTTACATAAAGAGAAAAATGTACATATAAATAAAAATAGAAAAGAAGGAAGGCTGGTTATATATAAACTATATTAGAATTGATAATAAAATAAAACTTTAAGCCTGACCAGGTGGTGATGCAGGGGATAGAACTTTGGCCTGGGATGCAGAGGATCCAGGTTCAAAATTCCATAATTGTAGTCTTGAGTGCAGGCTCATCTGGCTTGAGTGCAGGCTCAACAGCTTGAGCACATGGTCGCCGGCTTGAGCGTGGAATCATAGACATGACCCCATGGTTGCTAGCTTGAACCCAAAGATCTCTGGCTTGAAGCCCAAGGTCACTGTTTTGAGCAAGGGGTCTCTTGCTTGGCTGAAGCCCCCTGGTCAAGGCATGTATGAGAAAGCAATCAATGAACAACTTAAGTGATGCAACAAAGAATTAATGCTTCTTATTGCCCCCCCCCTTTCTGTCTGTCTGTCCCTCTCTCTCTCACTAAACATAAATAAATATTTATAAATAAATAAATAAAACTTTAAGAAGTGATTTTCTGTCCCCTGCTACAAACCCTTCCCAAGAGATAAATAGACTTCAATATTCTTTTCTCTGCAAAGCTAAAATTAGACTTGGTGTGTGATGGCAGGCAATGCAAGTATTCTAAACATCAAAGGAACTTACATTATGACATTGTTTAGAAAATAAATGAGCAATTATGAACAATTTTAAGGTCTTCTCTGCTTTGTGTTCCCTAAGTTACTTAAATCATATCAAGATACATTTAATTATTCCATGAAATATTTTGCTT
This sequence comes from Saccopteryx leptura, assembly GCF_036850995.1. Classification (NCBI taxonomy): domain Eukaryota; kingdom Metazoa; phylum Chordata; class Mammalia; order Chiroptera; family Emballonuridae; genus Saccopteryx; species Saccopteryx leptura. The sequence goes on along the minus strand of NC_089508.1, from coordinate 65,949,427 downwards.
CAAGTTATAAATTATAGTGTCTGAAACAATAAAGCAAGAGAATATTGTTGAGTTTATCTCAGTGATTTATGCTCTTAGTACAAAATTGACCATTTAAGATATACACATGGTTTTTCTTCATCACTTTTGGAAAGAAATCTCCCACACAACAGAATAGTAGCTAGGAAGAAGCCCTTAATTATTGCATTAAATATTGGTCAGATGAGATTCAGGGGATGGTATTTACGTAAATCAGGTCTAGCAAAGATAAATCTTTATAACTTTATGACTTAAAGTTAACCAGCAGACTAATTTATTAAATTAGAAATTAGGCATAAAAATATGAAATGATCTTAATGGTTTCTTTCTCTTCCTGGCCTGAGTAAAGTTTAAAAGAAATAAACTTTCATCTTTTACTTAGAACTTCAATGCCACCCGTACGTTACTTGAGCTATTAAAATAAAAAAAAGCCAGATTTTAAAAAGCTTGTTATAAGGAAGGTATTTTAAAAATGTCCATTAACACCCAGGTTTGAGGTGAACTGTTTGATCTGGTAATAGGAATGTCAGCTTGAACACAACTCTTAAGGTTTTTTTTTTTAAATGTGAAATACTGTTCATGCAGAAAGTTGGCTGGATGATATAAAGAGCATAGGCTTGCCTATCACACTGATTACTTGATGTAATAGTAAGCAAGCTTAAGTGAACTGTGTGTCTTCAATCTTTCCAATCACTTAGGGATGGGCATCAGAGCTCGCCATCCATCATCCCTGGCCTGAAACATACGGTGCATCAGCAATCTTGGGCTGACCTAAATGATAGTAAAAGCCACTATGCTGTTCACAATAAGAAATTGTTGTCCACTGAATTACAGGTTTGTGATTAGATTGCTAACATGGCCAACTTGATGTATAAGTGAAGTGTCTCGGGAAGATATTCTTTAGGATCTTCTAAAGATTAATTTATACCCTTGAAATGTAGACCAATCACAAAGTCAAAAATATGTCAAGGTATTTTTCTTGTAACCAAGAAAGCCCAGCTGTTATAACAATCATTAATTTATTTTTGGCACCTTTATCTTCAACAGAATTTAATAAACAAGGTGTCTAATGGCTATCATCACAGCACGGCTAAAATTGCCCAATATGATAATTAATATTTTGTTGTCAAATTCACATGAGAGTAGTTATAACATATTAAGAATATAAACCTAAACTGTCAACAGTTCCTTTTATTTTAAATGTTTATGTTTAAAAAGTTTTAAATCTCTCCAAATGTCTATCTAAATTTCTGGTTGTGTGCTATGCTATGCTTGCATATCTCAGAACTGCCTAAAAAAAGCATGAAAATCACCTGGTGATCATGCTATATATTACCTGTTTGCTTCCTTTCCCAAGATTAAAAGAAGCTGGAATTTGAAATTCAACCTTAAAGAAACTATCTCCAAGTCAACTAAACAACCCTAGAAGAAGACTGATACAGGAGACAGGCAGCCTGGCTTTGCTCCAGCATCTATGTCTGAATTTACCATATGGCCTTAGATATTCCACTTGGCTACTCTTAACCATTAGTGTCCACATTTGGTAACATAAGAATGATATTTGCGGGCGGTGGCGCAGTGGATAGAGCGTCAGACTGGGATGCGGAAAACCCAGGTTCGAGACCCCGAGGTCGCCAGCTTGAGCGCGGGCTCATCTGGTTTGAGCAAAAGTTCACCACTTGAGTCCAAGGTCGCTGGCTCGAGCAAGGGGTTACTCAGTCTACTGAAGGCCTGCGGTCAAGGCACGTATGAGAAGGCAATCAATGAACAACTAAGGTGTCGCAACGAAAAACTGATGACTGATGCTTCTCATCTCTCTCTGTCTGTCTGTCCCTATCTATCCCTCTCTCTGACTCTCTCTGTCTCTGTAAAAAAAAAAAAAGAATGATATTTGCTGGTCTAGCCAAAGTCTTAGTCAAGTGAAAAAGAAATTATTTTACCCTATGAATCACTCCTATTTTCAGTCACACTGTTAAGTAGATAAAATAATGAGAACACAAGTACTGCTGAAAGCCCATTGTAAGAAGACAGACAAGAAAACAGTTAAGTACCATAGAAATCTTAGTGTGCAGACAAACTGTACAGGTGCTTACAAAAAAATCAGAATTCTAGGGTTCCAAAAGCCCATATTCTGAGTCAACAGACCTAGCACTGGGCTTAGATACCTACCTTATAAACATGCACTCCAGATGATTCTAATGTAGATAGTGACCTACAAGAGAATTTCCTAAGTGCAAGTAGTAAGTGCTGGATGCTTTGGGATATAGGAAGAACATTTCACACAATCTTTTTTTTTTAATTTTTTAGGTGAGAGGAGGGGATATAGTGAGGCAGACTCCCACATGCGCCACAGTCAGGATCCACCCAGCAGCCCCCATCTGGAGCCAATGCTTGAGTATGGAGCTATTTTTAGCACCTGAGGTTGACATATTCCAACAGAGTTATCCTCAGTGCCTGGGGCCATGCTCAATCCAACAAAACCACTGGCTGTGGGAAGGGAATAGGAATAAAGGGGGGAGGGAAGGTGGAAGAAGCAGATGGTTGCTTCTCCAATGTGCCCTGACCAGGAATCCAATGCTGGATGTCCATACACTGTGCCAGTACTCTACCACTGAGCCACTCACTAGGGCCCATTTCACCAAATCTTAAACACCCAGAAAAGTTTTTGGGAAAAGGTGGTAGAGAAATAGGAAGTTCACAGACATAATCTAGGAAGAGAGCAAGGAACCTACATGAGAGGGGAGAGGGGGACTTTTAGTAGTTTAGTTTTGAAAACTCAAGAGGCCAAGACAGGAGATGCATATGAAAAGAATGTAATGAGCCTCTCATGAAAAACATCTACTTCTTTTTTTAATGATTTATTTTTGAGGATGTGTGGATGGAACAAAATGTGTAAAAAGGATATAGAAAAAAAAGTTTCCCTTCCATCCTCTCCCCAGCTACCCATTTTTCTTTCTGGAAGGAAAATGCCACTAACTATTTCTTGTGTGTTTTTCCATAGATATTAAATGCACATATAAGAATGTATTAATCTATTATATATTGCTAATACCCTATCCCAATAAATTAAAGAATAAGGTATACTATCACAGTTCTGTATCTTGCTTTTTTGACATACATATTTTAGAGACTGAAACACATCTCGTTCTTTGTAAATATTCACATAGTATCCATTATATAAATATAGCATGGTTTATTTTATCATTCACTTGCTGATGGACGATTAACTTATTTCCAACTTTTTTGCTCACATAAGCAGTACTATACAAGATAAACCTACACCTAAGTCATTTCAAACACGTGCACATAGGTTAAATTCCAAGAAACAGAATTTTGGAGTCAATATGCCTTTGGCATATTGGTAGATTTTACCTAATTGTTTTTCATGTGACTGTACTAACTTGCAAGATATGTGAAAACAGTTTCCTTATTTTCCAAAAAGCAGTTTGACTTTTACCTTAAGAACATGGGGGAGTAAGTCAAGGGTCTTTAGAGGAGAAATTACCTCATTAGGCTAATATGTTAGAAATATATGTCCTCACTGAAATGTGAAGAATGGATGACTGGGAGTAGGTCAGACAGGAAGCAAGACAGGCAGTTAGAAAGCTATACAGCAGTTCACCAAAGAGATAACCCAGCATGGGTCATATGGAAGGGCAGGATATTTATTACGTATATATTATATTCCAGAATCTGTACTGAGCATGTAAACTGCATTATCTCATTTATTATTTACAACAGCACTGATGCATAGCAATTGTTACTTCTGATTTCAGACTAAAAAAGAAACAAAAATTTTAAAAAGCTGAGATTCTGAAGTTAATTAGTTGTGCCTTTTTTTGAAGGTTGTTGTTCATGGCAAAACTGGGATTCAAATCCAAGGAAGTTATTAGTTTGGAGCAGGTGCTTTCAACCACTGTAATATCCTGTTTGGGATGAGGAAGAGCTGATGCATCTGAGATTTATCAAAGACGTAGAATTGGCAGAATGGCAACTGACATGATGCAGAGCGTCAAGAAAAAGGGATGTATCAGTATTGTCTGTGAGACTGGGGATCCATGAAGATTTAAAATTGGAAAGCAAGGAATGTGGTTGGGAGAGTAAATTGATTTTTGGTTCAAGGTGCCATTGGGAGGTGAGGCGGAGGATGCCCCTGCACTGAGAATCAGGAGAGCGGTCCGGTCTGGAGACGCTGATGGGGGCATCATCGTCATGTAGCTGGGAAGTCACCAGCATGGATGAGCTCACATAGGGAGCAATGTTTTAGGAACAGGCCAAAAAGGAGAAGAACATGAACAAAACTAAGAATAAACCAAGAAGCTAAGAAGAGAGGGAAAAAAAACAGAAGAAAATGTGATCTCCAAAACCAAATAAAAACCAAACTAGAACAAAAACATTTTGAATTATTTTACAAATTATTTTTTTTCTTATTTCTAAGATCTCTCCTATATTATGAAAGTATATTCATGAAATGTTCCCAAACACAAGGAAAGAAAAGGTTACTAACACGTCCCTACCACTACTGTCTTGTGGAGGTGATAGTCCAGGGGAAAATCACTTTCCCTAAACCGGCTGAGAGTCCTGATACATTTCTTTAAAGCTCTAATAACCATGCAGAAAAGTGTCAAATTGAGGATTTAAAGGCAACGGCTATAGTCTCGGGAGAGTGTCTGGGAGTGATTCCTATGTACCTGACATAATTCAGAAGCAGGAGAGTTGCATTCAATGGCTAGAATTTTCTGCACCACCTCGTATAAATCTGTGGAGGGCTACCCGAAGTTTTATGTGACCTGTGTGTCTAACACGTGTTAGAAAATCTGTCTCGTTATATTTCCCCTGTAAATCCTTCCAGAATTCTTCTAGGTTTAAGGGGGACCTTCACACTTGGAATCAAGAAATGAGTATAGATTTTCTGAGGCTGCCTAGATTGTGTAATATGCAGTTCATACAATATATTTTAGTGGGGTTGGGGTGGGGGGGGAGAATATGTAGGTGCTGTCAGTCAATTGATGGATTCAGTCTCAGGAAGTTTCAACCTGCCCAATCTCCCCAACTCCCTCTTAAGAAAGAAAAGAGACCTATTTTTCAAAGGGAGGTGCTGTTTTCGAAATTGGTGGCACAATCTCTGTGGTATATCTTGTGCATGGCATTACCCAGAGATATGGGACTTATTTTCTTGTTTAACAGTTTATAGAATTCATCTTGTAAATTATAATAATATCTCCTAAGTTAGCAAGTAGCATTCCACTTTCTCATCAGTTCTTGCTTGAAAAGCACTTCTGATCTTCTCTAGTAGGACTATGATCATCTCACTCAAATACCACACAACACCATGTGTAGCAGGGGTCCCCAAACTATGGCCCGCGGGCCACATGTGGCCCCCTGAGGCCATTTATCCAGCCCCCGCCACACTTCCAGAAGGGGCACCGCTTTCATTGGTGGTCAGTGAGAGGAGCATAGTTCCCATTGAAATACTGGTCAGTTTGTTGATTTAAATTTACTTGTTCTTTATTTTAAATATTGCATTTGTTCCCGTTTTGTGTTTTTACTTTAGAATAAGATATGTGCAGTATGCATAGGGATTTGTTCATAGTTTTTTTTATAGTCTGGCCCTCCAATGATCTGAGGGACAGTGAACTGGCCCCCTGTGTAAAAAGTTTGGGGACCCCTGGTGTGTAGGGTTATTATTTCCCAGGAGTTAGGCACCTAACTTCTATCAATGTAAATAAACTATATTACAAGCATATATAACTCTAATATACTGTTGGCACATACAAATTTCCATTGGGTTTTTTTTTTTGAAGTTTAGCACAAAGGGTAGGGGAAAATTTTAATTATGATATATCTAAATTGTAAAATAATATTTAATTTACCAATTTGTTTTAAGGGTAATTAGAAAAATTGGAAAAACTTAGAGTATTTAAGCACAATGGGGAGTTTATTAAAATATACATGCAAATCCAAGGTTTTCTTTCCTCTTTATAAGACTTATGCTCTCCTTCTTTCTGCACATGTGATATCTCTCTCTCTCTCTCTCTCTCTCTCTCTCTCTCTCTCTCTCTCGGCAGATGGACCCTCAATACTTTGAATTGCTATAGCAAACCCATCCTTGTCTTTCCATGGTCATTCTGATCTATATCAAACAGAAACTGCATTTCCTCTACATTCCCAGCTTCCAATTTCTGGGACATAAAATTTCATCTGTCTCAGGTGGTCTCTATCCACTATTAGTCCAATTAGAGATGACCAGGTTCACAAGGTTACATGACTAGTAGCTCATGACCAGTAGCTCATGTATCTGCATTGTAAGTCTAGGTTCTCTGACTGGTCATGGACAAGGCTGTGGGGGAATGGAAGCATCAACCAGACATACACCCTAAAAGTTCTCTACTGTGATACTATCAAATGATGTATCCAGATAAAACACAATGTTAAATATAGAGCAAAGATTGAGAGCATCATAGAATAGTCATGCTGTTAATCACCCATTAAAGTTATGAGAATTCCAAATATCAGGAATTCCATCTAATATCTTAGTATAGGCTTATAAAGTATTTATTTGTATGCACAAGACCATAAGTAGAATGTGGATACCAGTAAGTCAACTGCACATCAGGTTTGCTCTGACAAGAGTAATGATCTCATTCATTATGCCCCAAAAGGATGCCATTACATACATAAATATAATTTTTGTTTTATATGTTTTTTAATTCTGGCTTATTTGTTTATCCTTGTATTAAAAGTGAATAAGGAAAAAATAAACTATGAAAACAATGAACATTGAAAGTAGGTGGTCTTGAGTGAAAGGTATGTAAAGGTGATTCACATTCAACAACTCTGGTAGAAGTGATCTGGTTTTCTGCCCAGGACATATGCTTTTGTTGGTACATACTCTCTCTTTTTCTCTTTCTTATGATATCTTGCTTTCAGATTGAAAGCTGAAAAAATTTTAGAGTTTATTAACATAAAAAAATAGAAAAATTTTCAGGATCTAGGACCAAAGAATTGTTAGTTAAACTTGACTCCAAAAGCACAACACATAAAAGTAAAATATTGATAACTGGGACTTCATCAGAATTATAATAATAATAGTAATAATAATTATTATTGTAGGTGAGAGGAGGGGAGAGAGTGAAGAAGACTCCTGCATGTGCCCCAACCAGGATCCACCAGGCAACCCCATCTGGGGTTGATGCTTGAGTACCAATCTAATTTTAGCACCCAAGGCTGATGTGCTTCAATATAGCTTAGTGCCTGGGGCCACACTCGAACCAATCAATCCACTGGCTGCGGGAGGAGAAAAGGGAGAGAAGTGGGAGGGAAGAGAAAGGGGAGAGCATAAGGGGCAAAAGGAGATGGTCACTTCTCCTGTGTGCCCTGACTGGGAATTGAACCCGGGACATTCATACACCAGGCCTATGCTCTATCCACTGAGTCACTGGCCAGGGCCGTCATCAAAATTATTTTTTCCTGTGGGAGAGAATGAGGGCACTGCTGCAAGAAACTCTTGACCTTTCTCTGGAAATTAACCATAGCAGACAGGCGCCAACTTGACTAGCAATGCCAGGGAAATTGCATACCTTATTGGGATACTGAAAACAAACAAACAAACAAAAAGCCCAGGTCTTCTGTCATGTCACCACCCACTCTGTGCTCCAGGTACTGCTCTCCTGGAAACACTTCTGACCTCACCAGCTTCCAGCAGCATTAAGCCTGTCTTTTTCAGCAAACCACATTTTCTATTATTTCACTACAAACACACATGTTCCACAATCACTGGGTTTTTATTAATTGGAAATCCAAGTAAAGCAAAGTACCATTATTGAAAGCAGTGATCTTAGAGTTGGAGATGGGAGAAGATAAAGGTGGCAAATGATCAATCAGGAGACTCTTTCCCAGAGTTGTGAATTCCAGATAATGCCCAACCAACTCCGATAGCAAATGTTGTGTTAAAAACTGTTTATCTTCTTTAGGTAACATTCAAATATCAAGTGAGTTGGGGTTTTTTTCCTTTTTATTAGTACCTCATTTTGTTCAAAGACACTCTCCAAAATTGTGTGTGTGTGTGTGTGTGTGTGTGTGTGTGTGTGTATTTCCTTCACTCCAAATTACCATCAATTCTAAATATGTGTTAGGCCAAAGAAGAGTCCACATTATTTGTTCTTATTTTGTATCAGTTCACAATACATTTATTCATACAATACATACCCTTTCTTTTCCAATATCATAATATTGTTGAGGTATAATCCTGAGTGTATTCAGAGGCAAAGATTTCTCTGATTCATTATGATTGTTGCCTTTCTGTACAATGTCATTTGATAAACTGCTCTTCCTAATTCTTGTTTGTAATTTTAACTCCTGTATCAATTTTAACATCACTGTTTTATTTGCATTCCTATTTGTTAGTGTCATAGTTTTGTTTTTTGCTTTTGTTTCTTTAATTTTAATGATTCATCCCAGGATATTAAACATCCTTTTGAAAGTCAGCTGGAAACTTGCTAGTCCTTCATGATGCATGATTTGGTTACAAGGACATTTCCAGATTGAAAATCTGATGATCTCTTATGAAAGGTTTACTCATTTCTACTATCTTTAATCATGTCTCTTCATGTGTGACAGGCAGTCTTCTGTATACAAGGCAGTATTTGTTTCAATTCTATATTACAGTGTAAACCTTTTGAAGATATTATAAGTGATGATTAAAAGTCCAATCTTAATTTAAAATTTAGATACAAGCAGTTGCTACAAATGCAAATAATTCAGACAAGGTAAAATTTACATGATGAAATGCCTTCTGCACAAGGCTACATTCATGCATAGGCAATGACAGTCATTCTTTGGGTGACTGGCAACTGTCTTTAACTTAGATTCATGCATTCATACAACAAATATTTATGTACAGCCTAATGTTAACAGGCATTGACCTAAGTTCTAAGAAAAGAGGATGAATAACATAAATAAAATCTTTATTCTCATTAAGCTATGTTCTTCAATTATAAGAGGCATCCAGATTTCAGAAATATATAAAATATGCATTTCAAAATAAAGGAAAACAATGATGTAGCTTTAGGGTCTTCCAGATATTCTAGTTCAACTGTTTCTAATGCACTTAATTTTATTAAAAATTTTTCCTAAAGAGACTGTTTTTAGTATTCAAATTTTGTCCTTGAAAAGATGTTTCTTTCATTGTATAATTTCTAAAGCAAAATACAGCTTTATATAACTGGCACAAAACCCAGATCTTCTCCTCCTCCTCCTCTTTTTACTTTTTATAACAAAAATTAACAGAGGCTTTCCATAGGATATAGTACATATATTCATTCTGTGCTCAGATATGAAAAACTGTATATGAGGAGGAGGGGAGAAGTACATAGGTACTCAGGGTGGTTCTAGGTAAAATGAGAATAACTCATACATCAAGCCTTCATTTCAAAGCAAGGAAAAATTCCAACAGATGCTGTCCTAGAATACATTTAAAATAGGCTCCTAAAAATGAAAAGCAATACATTATATTTTAATTTATATGTACATATACATGTATATATAATATATATGTGTGTGTGTTGATATATATTCAAAAAGCAATATAGAGAAATTAATAGTAGATTTTTTTTTCATGTGAGTACTAACATATCATGTGTTCCAAACTCAACAGGAGAATCACTACTAATTGTATTTGAAAACTGCCAAGAGAGCATGTACTTTCATGTGTAAATGTGGATTTAATCTTTGATGTTCAAGGGAAGTGATTCATGGCCAGTTTCCACAATATGCCAAGGAGATGTTTTATATCTGGGTACTTACACTTTATGTATTAGGCTATAATCAATACTATTGGCTACATGCTCTGTCACTGAAATCAAACTGTGATTGCTTTGCAAATAAAGTTTTAATTACTAACACAAACATCTCTGTTTTGAAATTTAGTGACCCTGTTTATCCTCTAACACAACTTTATTACCAGGCTTAAAAATAAACCGAGGGTTTAAAAGTCTCTAAGTGTGGACATTTGAAAGGTACAACCTGAGCCTGTGCATTTTCTTTTATTCAAAAAGCCATATATCTTGGGAGGAAGACTGAACTCAGTGTCCTCACCTGTGAAATGGAGGTAATAGTTGCTAGCTCACAAAGTTGTTACCGATATTAAATTAGATGTGTGCAAAGCACACAGAATTTTGGGAATAATAAAAACTTGAATTTGAATATTGATGTCCAAATTTGGATTAGTATTTATATTAACTTGTGCATTTCAATAGCTGCTTTCAACGGCCATAACACACAAATACTTAACAACTGGTCTTTCTGTTTTACGCTCTATGATCCATTTATTATACTGAGAAATATCTAAATTATAAACCTGAAGACTTCTTAGCACCTACAGTGTGGGATGTAAAACTTTTTATAAAGAGGACCTGCCTCACTCTAAGCTTATTCCACTCACTCATGAAATTTACTTCAATTACACTCCTAAAATAGCCCATATGGCATTGTGTTATTGTTAGTTCATCAGGTACCTAACCTCCTCTAGATTGTGTACCAGGGACTCTACCTCAAAGTACCAGAGTTTGGCTGGGGACAAGTCAACCAGGGCATGCCTCTCCATATCACACTGGAAAGGATTCCTCATGGCGATCATCTTTCCCAGACCTCTGTGGGTATCAGTAGATGAACATTTTGAAGTGAAAATTGAAGAATATCCGAAAAAGAGAAGTCGGATAGAGTGCCTCCCACCTCTCTGGAGCTCTCCAGAAATAGGTGGGTTCAGAGCAGCTACTCCCTTTGATCTAAATAAAGGGTCTATCTTAAAATAATTCTGTTTCTTACTCCTCTTTGTATTTATGGAAATTTGTGCAGTGCCCATTAGTTATTAGGTGAAATTTAGATGCCTGTTAAAGGTTAATTCCTTTCCTCTTCTCTTCCTCTCCCAACCCTACAGACAGGCACATGCAGAACTTTTCAAGCTATAGCTTTATGGTGCTAAGCAAGTCAAAACCTCAGATTACTTTAGGAACCTGGTGAAAATTGAATATGACATGTTTGGTTGGTACTGAGGTGCCCTGGAGAGCACGTGCTCACTCTGAAAAGGTTGTCTCTCATCACCATCTACTATTCAGCTATAGCCTAATGTTATATTAAATGATGATTAAGTATGTCCTCTCTTCCTACTTTTTATGAGAAGCCAGAAGTCCAGAACATTATGTAAAATCTTCCAGTTTTTAAGTGGTGATAATTCAGTTTTTTTGTTTTTGCCATGAAGTACTGTGTAAATCAAGCAGAATCCATACACAAGGGACCAGTTTGAACCCATGCTATAGAGCTTGAAGCCTTGACAGTCTTTAGAAATTACTACTATGCCTCTGATTGTGGAAAGGTCCACTGCTCCCTCCAAAAGACGGGGATGCTACTTGTAAGCACCGAGGATGTTCATAGCTGGGATGTCAGCCTGCTGTCTTTCCTTATGTAAAAAGTTTGGTCAGTACCTGACTCATAAAATTATGGTCCTCATTTTAATCAGCAAAGAAGAATTTCTACACTGTAAAATCCTATTAAGGGAATTTGATTGCAAATTGAATATGGTCCAGTACCTCTTGATAGCGCATTTAAGATACCTGATATTTGAGAGAAAAGGCCTAAATTGGTATGTTAACTATCCATTTACCTACACAATTTCAAATTCTATCCCTGCACTCTCAGACCATTAGGAAATAATACCTTGGACCACATTATCTCAGTCAATCAAAGACATAGTTTGTGAACTATGGCTCCATATCATGTTCTTTGATTTTATAATGACTGATATAAAAAGTGTCATATTTAAGCATACTTTTTGTACCTTTTAGAAGGCTGGTTGGGGGTATATTCTACTGTGTGACTTGTTACTACTTTATATTGGGACTCATGTGACAAAATCCAGGAAAAGCACTTCTAGAAAAGGATATGTATCCTTACAGATGCATCAGTATATGATATCTTAATGGAAAACAATTTCTTCTTTTTCGGTTGCTAGGCCAAACTTCAAAAACTACATTAAATGAGAACAGGATAACTCAGTTTCTATCTGTTTTTCTTTGTGGGTTTTTTTTTTTTGTATTTTTCTAAAGCTGGAAATGGGGAGAGACAGTCAGACAGACTCCCGCATGCGCCCGACCAGGATCCACCTGGCACACCCACCAGGGGGCGATGCTCTGCCCCTCCGGGGCGTCCCTCTGTCACGACCAGAGCCACTCCAGCGCCTGGGGCAGAGGCCAAGGAGCCATCCCCAGCGCCTGGGCCATCTCTGCTCCAATGGAGCCTCGGCTGCGGGAGGGGAAGAGAGAGACAGAGAGGAAGGAGAAGGGGAGGGGTGGAGAAGCAGATGGGCGCTTCTCCTGTGTGCCCTGGCCGGGAATCTAACACAGGACCCCTGCACGCCAGGCCGCCGCTCTACCACTGAGCCAACCGGCCTGGGCTCTTTCTGAGTTTTTGATGCCCTTACTGACTCTCTTTCAATATTAGTCTATTAATGTTAACATTGGCTTTAGGTTTTAGATAACTGGGAATAACCCAGTTATAGTAGTTTGCTTTTTTCAAGTGACTTGATTGTGAGTAATTAGCATTTTAAAATGTACTTATTTTATTTTCTATAACATTATTGTTTTGCTTTTTTATTTACAGATACAATTTTTTTAAAAAAAGAGAATTTCATTAATATCATGAAGTTGTGTGAGCATCTAATTCTAAAATATCCTTTTCATTACTTATAACCGGGCCTAATATTTTTACTTTAGACATATATTATTTGTTGTTTCAAATGCATATTGCAATTCTAAAATTACTGTGTTGTAGGAAAGAAGAGAAGGTTAGCCATTCTAGAATTCCTCGAATTGTCACCTATTTGTTAAATATTTAACGAGTATCTTGCTGGGTACTGGCCCTGACCTAGGCATTGGAGATATAATGGTGAGAAAGTCAGACATACTTCCTTCCCATCACAGAGCTCATGATCTCATGGGGAGTAGATGAGAAACCAGGCAATGACGATCCAGGGCAGTGTTGTGACAGAAGTATAAGTTGGGGCACCTAATCTATTTGTGGGAATTCCAGAGGATGTGATATTCAACAAGAGACATGAAGGTATCAGGCAATGGTAGGCGAGGGAAAAGGCTTTTGGAAAGAGGCTGTAGACTCCACAAACTGATGTTTTCATTGTCGTATCCTCCAGGCCTTGCTCACTGCTTGGCTTAGGGAGACTTGTCTCACTCAGAACTTTCAAAACAAACAAATAAGAGATGAGATAGTATGTGTGAAGGCTGAAAGCCGAGTGGAGTAAGTCCTTGGGAGGAACTGAAAGGTTTTGGTTTGGCTGAATTGTAGAACTCAAGGTGGATACAAGGAGGCAAGATGAGACTAGAGGGGCATTCAGCAGCCAGTTGGAAATAATCCTTGCTGTTTACTAAGATAATATGCACTTTATTATGAGAAAATAATACATGCTTAAGTAAATAAATACAACTATTATTTATCCCTTTAGGCATAAGAGTTTGACCTTTGCTTAACTAGTTGGATTTCCTTGATAACTTGACAAAGGTAGAATATTAACAATATCTCGAAATGACATTGCTAATAGTAAAAATAACCTCTAATGGGTAACTTGCATCTGGGCTAAGAGAAACTGTAAAGGAAACATAAAAATTTGGTATCATGGCTTTGGGCTTTCCTGTGAGTAGACTCAACACGTCATGCCTATGAATTGTGGCAAAAGATATAAAACTGTTAAGCAGGGCAACTTCCACAGATAACTTTGGATTCCTGCAAGGACTCTCAATGGGAAAGGCCTGCTGCTACCCTGAAGGCAAACTGTGGTTCCTAATCTCTGTCCTTCTAAGTGACAGATGCCAGGTGTGGTGCATCATCATCTTGTGAGTCTAAATGTTTAGGTGACACTAAAGAAGAACAATTTGTGGGTACTGCTCCATTAAAGGGTTTTAAGTAGGAGAATTAATATGAACAGCTTTGTGTCTATAGGATCACCTCAGCTATTGTAGACATTTGCATCCAGGGCAGGTTACTCTAATAATAAATACATTAACCAGAATTAGTTAATATCCTTACTGAAATAAGATGGAAGCCTATAAGATGGGGGAACAGAGAGAGAGGAAAGCACCCTCTATTTAAATTTCATCTAGTTCTAGGGGCACAATGCCAACGGGGGAGATTTTACAGGAATACAACATGGCTTCCATATCTTCTTGTCCTTGCTTCGTCTGTCACGTACTGGAGAAAACAATAAGTCTGACTGGCAAATACGAAGAAACAAAGAAAAGAAAGAAATACTAAATAGGGACCATCTGGCCATTTTTAAAAATCATGAATATAAGAAAATCTTAGGTTTGGATACTGTCTCCCTCTTTAACTATCTGTATGACCTTAAGTCACTACTGAGCCTCTCAGAACTTCAGGTTCCTAGGCAGAAAAACAAAGGGCTTAGGCTCAATGACCTTAAAATGATCTTGACTCAAAGGTCATGAGTTCTTCATCTGAGCACTGCTCATATGCCAAGTACTATACGTATGATTCTCTAACACCCCTCCATCCCTCTATAAAGCCATTTAAAATCAAGTCAACACTAAATGCTTGTAAAAGAAAGATCAACGAATAGGGGACAATAGCTGGAGTCAGTCCTTAGTCCAAGGTGGAACTGAGGACTCCATTACATCTCTACACCCAAATTTCACCCTGGGTAACATGGTGATCACATTAGTCACTGAAGGACTTTATGTTTTGATTTTTTTTTTTTTTTGACAGAGACAGAGAGAGAGAGAGATAGATAGTGACAGACAGAAAGGAAGGGAGATGAGAAGCATTAATTTTTCATTGTGGCTCCTTTAGTTGTTTATTGATTGCTTTCTCATATGCGCCTTGATGGGGGGGGTGCTTCAGCAGAGTGAGTGACCCTTGTTTAGGTCAGTGATCTTGGACTCAAGCCAGCGACCTTGGACTTCAAGCCAGCAACCTTTGGGCTCAAGCCAGCAACCCTGGACTCAAGCTGGTGAGCCCACACTCAAGCTAGATGAGCCTGTGCTCAAGCCGGTGACCTTGGGTTTCTAACCTGGGTCCTCCGAGTCCCAGTCTGATGCTCTATACACTGTGCCACCGCCTGGTCAGGCTGACTTTATGTGCTTTGATTCCTCAAGTGGTGGGTGCTACAACAGCTCTGGTCTGACAGTCTAATTTAAGGTCACCCAAGATAGCTGCCCACATGTCGAGAACTTACTGCAACATTTTCCCACCGTAAGCTCAGTGACTGCTGATGATTGATGGGATTAATAAAAATAATTAATAATTTAGTATTCTTGTGTTCTTCAACCATTGCGAAGTAAGACATTAGAATCTGGTATAATTTAAGCTTAATGTCTAAAGCAAATGATGCAAAGTAAAAATAATAATAATTTAATTTTACAAAGCATGTCTCCAAGATATCTAAGCACTTTAATATCTTAAGAGGACACTAAAATGTACTGACAATGGTTATGTGGCATTAAGAATGCAGGGGATAAAAACCTTTGTTTTTACAAAAAGTTTTGAATTAGGAAATTTTAGTGAAAAGCATTGTGGGTACTTCTAGGAAATCTCATCATGATCTCAGTATAATAGCCATTTGTAAAAGAGCCCTGAACTGAGTCCATGCCAGGGAGCATTATTGGGAAATGGCCCACTCTGACAACTTCCTGGAATTCGTATCTGTGCAAGTTAGCTCATCAGATGTCCTGGATAATCTAAGGGCACATATTCTGAGGTGATAGAGCATATAATTGTCTTAAATATAGCATACTGAGTCTTAAAACATGGCAGCCAGACAACAGATCATGCTTTTCATACCACAAGATCAGCTTTCTTCTTCTTCATTTTTAAAAAAATAAGAGATGAAACTAAAAATGGCTATTAAAAGAAATTGAGGAAATTAGCCTGACCAGGCATTGGTGCAGTGGATAGAGCGTTGGACTGGGACGCGGAGGACCCAGGTTTGAAACCCTGAGGTCGTCAGCTTGAGAGCAGGCTCATCTGGTTTGAGCAAGGCTTGAACCCAAAATTGCTGGCTTGAGCAAGGGGTTACTCAGTTTGCTGTAGCCCCCCGGTCAAGGCATATATGAGAAAGAATCAATGAACAACTAAGTTGCTGCAACAAAGAATTGATGTTTCTCATCTCTCTCTCTCTCTCTTCCTGTCTGTCTGTCCCTATCTGTCCCTCTCTCTGTCTCTGTCACACAAAAAAAAAAAATTAAAGAAATTGAAGTAATTAGGCAAGTATTTGTCACACTGCCACAATTTTATATTTTGTAAAGGGGTGTATAGAAGAAATTATATAGACTTTTTTCTCATGATCCTGTCCTGTGATTTTCAACCTGCATTTCATGGAATCTCATTATTTCTCAGGGGGGATTACATACTTGTCTCATTCAAGTTTTCTTTTTAAAATGTATGCAATGTAGCTATTGTTAAAGAACTGTGATCTTAAACTGCAAAAATTTATACTAATTTTTAATAAAGTTGAAAACCAAAAACACATTGATTTATGTGCTGCCATATAATTGGTGCAAATCCAAGATTAATCTCTGTGCCTATATTTAAATTTATAAATATATCATTGATTAAAGAGGTGTGTGTGTTTGTGTTCTAATGTTAGTAGTAGATATTCCACTCATGCTAAATTATACAAACAGTGCTATTGTGCTTACCAGGATGACTCATTTCTTTTTTCATGACAATTTATCCAAAGCCATCATCTAAAATGAATTAGATGTTGAGACCAAAAATTTATATGACTGTCATCCATCTGTTCACTTTTAAAGCTCATAATTCACTGAAATATCCTTGACTTCAGTGTTTTAATTTTGTAATATGTGAATTATTATCATTAAACTAGCAAGACAGTTTTATTTGATTGATTACTCATTGTTACAAAGATTCAGATGCTTACAAAACTTTTAAAACACTAATTTATATCATTTTTCTAATAACAAAAGGAAACTAGTCATTGGTAAAAATCCTTAGAAATATTTATGCTTTACATATAAGATAGAAGTTATTGATGAAGATTGGCTTTATTTTTCTAATATTTTGCAAATTCTAAATTACAGCTGTGTAGAAGACCCCACACAAAGGGGCAAACAACCTAATTCTCTTCCTAGTGTTTGAATTATTTATAGTGACTTTCTGATATTTAAACAACTATGTATACAGGGACAGCACATAACTCTTTCCTCTAGGATCAAAAATAGAAAATTTTAGAACTTGTATTCTTATAAAAAGTACTTTATACTAGAAAAAGCCCATGAAGGATACTTGACATTTTCCATTTCTGATTTGATAAAAGAATAATTTTGGGTGATTGCTACACATTAAAAGAATAGATTCACAATATTAAAATTTATAATTATGTCCTGTGAATTTGGGCCAATGAGGATTGGGCAAGAAAAGAACAGAGAAAGTAAGACTATATTCAATACAACTGGAAAGGGAAATCTGCCAATTGTAATAAATAAAATGACTTATGATGCCTTCACCTTCTTCATATAGTTGTTATAACCAGAGCATCTAAGTGCTTTCTACCATTAGTCACTACTATATTGCAGTTTCATTCTAACGTTTTTCAGTATCTTTTATACTGATGATTTATGCTTACAGAATAACTAGGAAAAACCATATATGCCTTACATACAGATTCCAGAAGGAGATAGAACTCAGATAAGTAAACTTATTTTTTTTAACCCAATTTGGTAATGGTGTTATATGACATGTGGTTTTCCAGTAAAACATACTCCTGTACCTTACTCTCCACGTACAGACATCTTCCAGACCTGCACTGCTTTCTTAAGCTATACCATGGTGGAATCTTATCCTTTATAATGTTTTGGAGAAAGCTGAGGGTGGCGCCTGCACAATTTGATTTGGTGTAAAAATACACACCAAATCTGATTTCTGTTACATTAGGCATTCTCTGACAAAATATACAGAACAAAAAAAATGAAGTGAATTGTGTTTTAGAAATATCTTGCAAGCTTATTTCCCCGAATACCTGACCACTAATTTAAAAAGATGGATCAAAACCCACTTAATTGAATATTTAATAGATGATTTAATGGTCAAGTTAAGATACATTTTAAATGCTAAATATAAAAATGATTTGTGTTTGCTTACTGGAAATATTTGTAACATAAGCAAACATATATAATAAACTAATATTTGAAGTAAATTTACTGTGAAAGAACTGAAATGACTTATCTTCAATTTATAAATATACTACACATTCATCAAAATATATTTTTGACTAATAGTTGGCTTTTAATGAATATCATAACAGTGGATTGCTGTTCACAGTCGACATAGTGTAACTCATTTTTTATGTATAATATATTTTCTTTAAAATGATCCAGTGAAAATATAAAAATAGCAATATCCTCCTAAGAAAAGGTCTGGATTTAGCTAGAGGGAAACCCATCAATTTTCATAAATAAATAATTTTTTTGTGTGTGTAAATTCTATGCTTTACATAAAACCCCATGAAACAGTGGGATTTATTTATTTATTTTTAACTAATTGTTGATTTTAGCAAGAGAGGAAGGGCAGAGGATAGACAGGAACATCAACCTGTTCCTATATGTGCCCTGATTGGGGAGTGAACCGGCAACCTCTGTGCTTCAGGACGATGCTCTAACTAACCAGCCATGCTATCTGTCCAGGTTGAAACAGTGTGATTTACATAAAAGAATCTGAGATTAGAAAATAGGAGCTTGCAATCTAGCCTAAGGCCATTTTGTAACAAGTCACATCAACATAGTAAAAGTACTTAAGTCTAATGTGTCCTAGATATTTCTCTCAATGAAACTGGCAAAGGATCACTTTATTTAATATTTGTGAAGAGAAAAAGACATACCTAAACCTTTCAGGGTTGGGGAGAATGTTATGTAACCACACACAAAAAAAACATTTGAAAATAATCCACCTATTATATATTTTTTTAGTTTCTAAAAATAAGGTCCAGGTAAATATTTTCAAGGATCCAAAATGGCCATGTATTTACAGTATATTTTGAATAAACTTTAGGTATTTTGCAGAGCTTGGAATATGAGAGCCATAAGACAATTCTAAAAACTATTTTGCATCCCTCAACTTTAAATGCAGGCACATTGTGATACCTGATACTATTATTATCTAGAGATTTCCCTGACATCTTTACTACAGAAAAAAGACTGATTAAAACCTTTCATTCACTTTCAGTATAATGAGAACCCAAGACAAATGCTAATGGTCAGGTTACTGATTCAAACAGGTGAGCAGGCAATTTTATACCATGTTACAGGTATCTTGCCATTACCTTCTGAAATACTGTTTCATAGTGGAGGATATGTCATATTAAAAAAATAAATGATACTTCCCAGACTCAGCAGTTTGAAGGAAACATAAATCAACGGCATCAGGGAAGTAGGTGATGTAATGATTCTAGACTGAAGTAGATGACTTGAAGAGATGGATCATAAAGTTTAACCTTTGAAGTTATTCATTGATATTAATATAAACACACGAAAAAGCACATTTCAAAGTTACCTTGCATCTGCTAAAATTCAACTCCTTAGGTCAATATTTTTCTTAAGTGGTAAAGAGAAATAATATATCCTATTCCTGGAAAATATCTAATCACAAATACTTAATAAGTCTGATCTTACTTAATGTTTCAGTTATGACTGTTTTTTTAAAAAGGAGGTCAATAACATCTACATAAACATACACACACACACACACACACACACACACACACACACACACACACACACACTGGATTGTAACACCCAAACTTGTCAATAAATGGCAAATGATAGAAATGTATCCAAGGCAAATGAGAAATCAAACCAAATATTATTGTATACAAGTTGGAGAAAATTTAAGAATCATTTCAAGAGATTGAGATAATAGCCAACTATCTTAAAATTAGTGCCAAGAACCACAGGAATTCTGAATATTCTAAAGAACATTCAGTGTTGTTTGGCCTAAAAGCAAGGAGGCAAAATTTCTCTCCTCTATGTAATATGAATGTCCTTTCTCCATGTGAAACATGAGGTACTGATATTCCATCTAAATAACCAAGCAAAACAAATTTGAGAAAAAAAGTACTGGCCCTGGATGGTTGACTCAAGAGGTAGAGCATTGGCGCAGCATGTGGACGTCCTCGGTTCGATTCCCAGCCAGGGCACATAAGAGAAGCACCCATCTGCTTCTCCACCCTTCCCCCTCTCCTTTCTTTCTGTCTCTCTCTTCCCCTCCTGCAGCCAAGGCTCCATTGGAGCAAAAGGTTGGCCCAGGTGCTTAGCATGGCTCCATGGCCTCTGCCTCAGGTGCTGGAATGGCTCCAGTTGCAGCAGAGCAACACCCCAGATGGGCAGAGCATCACCCCCTAGTGGGCATGCGGATCCTGGTCGGGCGCATGTGGGAGTCTGTCTGCTTCCCCCTGCTTCTCACTTCGGAAACACACACACACACACACACACACACACACACACACACACACACACGTACTGCTTTATAAGTATAATACTAAACAGAGAAGTATTCTGACAAATTTGGACCCAAGGGTTTCTATCTCCTGCTTTGTTCACTCTCTACTTTTTGCCCTGGAAATGTCTCACTTTTCTCTTTAAAAGATTTGCAAGGACTCCCATTATCTTTCAGGAAAAAGCCCCCACCAGAACCTTTACCTTCTAGATCTCTCATCTTCTGAATACAGACTGGAGTATTTCTTATACCCTGCCCACACCAAATTTATCCCCATTTCCTGACCAGAACACATTGTGTGTTGCTCTGTCTGTTCTATTCCTTTTGCTGGAAATATGCTTCTCACACCAAGCTCTTTCCCACTGGTGTCATCTGGGTCCTCCCAGAAGCAGATGCTAATATGGAGTTAGAAGTGCAAAAGGTATACTAAGAGTAACACCTTAGAAATAAAAAGAGCAAAAGCAGAATTGGGTAAGGAGCTCACTATTCACTATGCAGATCTGATAAAGTCTCTTTATCAGCCCAATGAAAATTCCAGGACAAAATGGGCTGTTAGAGGGATGTATAAACCAGAAATAGCCAGGTCCTGGCATCACCATCTTGCTCATTCATTGTCTCAGAAAGAGTCTGTCCTCTGCTCCAATCAAGAAATGGATTCTGCAGGTGCCAACAGCTGGAAGCTATCAGCCAGCCACCCTCCTCACTGCTGGGCAAGGAGCCCTTTTTTGTAGAGTGATCTAAGCAGTGCATCTCTCCATGCCTGCCACAACATCATTCTCCAAGCATGAGTGAATGTCTGCTCCCACAAGAAACCTCCAAAAAACCATCCCAGGCAACTAGTGGCTCGCCATGCTTCCACAGTAATGTGAAGCAACATGAAGTTTAGCAACTCATATTACATTGTGGCCTCATTATGTTTACAGGACTCGACCTTTAGAAAATAGAAACTATACCATGTGCTTGTCAGATTCATAGTAGATATCTTGGGAAAAAAACACCTAACATGTAATATGTTCAAAACAGGGTGGTTGGGTGGCCCTACCAGCTGGGTGATCAAGCAGGCTGGGTGTCCCTACTCTGCTGCAGAGTCACTAAAGGGAATACCTTATATGGCAAAGGGTATTTATAAACTTCTCAAAAAAATAACTTTAATAGACTTTAAGTACTAATAGGCTTTTGGACTTTAAGAATGAAATGTATCAAAAATTAGTATGTGCCAAACCAAAGCTTTGGTTCTGTTCCCAATCATTTAATGAACAGAACTGTGTAGCACTTTCCATCCATTTTTCTCCTTTCCAGTTTCCTCAGTTCACAGGTTGGGAAATTGGTCACCATCTAATTATTAAATGATAAGTTGTACTGTGTTTATTCTGTATTGTAGAATAAAATAATTTCAATTGTAAATTTTTGAGTTTTCTGTGATGACTTCCTTGGAGAAGGCTTAGTAGTTCAGTAACATGCACTGTTCATTTATTCAGTCAACAACCTTGACTCTGTGTTAGATCCAGAGCCAAAGATGAAAGTAAAAAAACAGGACAAGAAGCTCTTTTTCTAATGGAGGAGACAGAACTGCAGACAGATGATTTTACTACACAGCCCTGGAAATACTATGACCAAAGTGTAAACAATGTGGGTGGAGCAAACAGAGTGAGTTCAAGAAGCATCGCCCTGAGTTAGTTGGGGGTTACTAATTTGGTTTCATCTCCCTGTGCACTTCTTTTAATTTATGATTTTAATTTGGGTTTATATAGATTCAAAAAGGAGAGAGAGATGGAAACAAAGAAAGGCCTCAGAACATATAGAATCCCTTTCCTGAAAGAAGTGGTTTTCAGCAGGGTTGGTACTGCCCCCTAGAGGAAAGCTTTGCAAACTGCTGAGGTGAGGGACATTTGGTTTCCCCAATGATTGTGGAGACACTTACTGGCATGCAGAACAGAATTGCCAGATGCCCTGCAAGGCTCAGCATGGACCTTAGCAATGGATGATGGTCCTGACAGCGTACTTGGTTTCCAAATATTCCACTGACCATTCATGAAAGTGAAAGCTCTGTCTATAATTCCCTGAGCCCAGAATCTAACTTTAATGTACCCTTAATTTTCTAGAAAGGACACTGGCCCTATAGATCAAAGGAATTAGCCATATTTTGCTGCTGCCATTGCTGGAATTTTACAAAAAAAATCCACATGGGCACCCATGTCAATGACAGCACCAACACACATGTGCAGGGGCCTGCATTAGTAACTGTCATCTTCTCAGCAATGGGCTGTGTCCCTGTCAGCATTTTATTACATCCTTTAGTACGGTTATGCCCAAGCTTTTACCTACTGAGACACATATTATTATACATTACTTACTTTTTGCTTTTTCCCTTTAAATTTTATATAAATTATGTGTGCAGATAGGTTGTATTAGTGATAAATTTTATTTTAGGATTATATAGGAACATTACAAAATGTTGACTTATAAAGGCCATGCTAGATTGGAGAAGAATTGAGAATCACTACACTTAAAATTTTTATAAATTTCAAGACTGACCTCATTTTGATGAGAAAAAAACCTAAGAAGCTGGTAAAGTGTCCACAATTACCAAGCCTATGTTTAGTCGGCTCCTAATGGGTGCTTTTACGTGCCCCAGATTAGCAGGGCTTCAGGGCCTGGGGACAGGAGTTCCTGCATAGATATAAATAAAGGGCCATGTTCACCTGTAACAGGTAAAAAGAAAAAAAGTAATAACACTTCTTGAAATGGTCTTCATTTCTTATAGTTATTCTCAGGGTTTGAAAACATATAATAATCCTTTTCCAACTCTCTTTCTATCTGCAGAACATTAACATATTGTTTAGCATTTTTTTCATTCCGCCTTAGATCAGAGTTCTTTGATACATGTCTGTCACTGTCATTTATTTATCCGCTTACTCAGGCAATGAACATTTAATGAGCACCCACCATGAGCCACGTGGTTCCTTAGCTGCTAGGACAACAAGATTAGTAAATTCCAACTTTTGCCCTGAAGCAGTATGGAGAGATTGCGGGGGGGGGGGGGGGGGGGAAGGCAAATAAACAAACAATTAGCTTGCCAGATGATATATAAAAGTGTAGAAAATGATGTAATTGAAAATCTCATTACCTTGTACTGAACCTTAGCCATAGTAAGCCCTTAATAAGAGCCAGGTTGAAATTATTCAAATTGTACCAGGGCCAAAAATTGGGCAGATATCTTGAAAAGTCAAAATGGGAAAATAAGGCTACTGCTAGAAAGGCAGATGGCATTCTGGTAAAATGGGATATTGCAATGCCATGGGGGCAGATGGGCAAATTTTTCTTTAGCCACCATTTCTCTAGAAATTTTCTTACCATGTGCCAGGCACTGTGCTATCTGCTGAGAATAGCAAAATCAAGCCCTGCTTTTTCTCTCAAGGAATGTAGTCATACCCAAAATTGTTGCAGGGTGAGGAATGCATGCATAGCCATACTTGCTAGTGGAATTGCATTTGATAGAGGAACCAATATCACACAAAGTCCTAGGCTCAGAAATAGGAAAAGAGTCAAAAGGGAGGAGGCTGACCAGGTGAGTCAGGCTGCAAATAGAGCTCCAGGGTTGCAGCCTAAATGGCTCCTGGCTCCCAGAGATCAGGAATGAGCCAGAAGTCCAGAGAGGGGCCGATGAGTCATAACCCAGGATGTGAATCCAAATGCTGGTGAAACAGCGTTTGATATAGCAGCTCCTTAAATTCTTCCATGGAGAAGCTGTATTTGGATGAGGAACACAAAGACAAGTTTATGGGAAGGCTTGGGGCTTTCTAAAATATCAGACTGGAATCAGATCATGACAAAATGAGTAGTGAAGAAGTCAAAGAATCAGCCATCAGGAAAGAGAAGTGTGCTGGATGGTTACAAACTAGATTCATTTATGTGTCTGCTTTTAATTTTTTGTGAGCCTGCTATGTGTGTACCACATGTACCTAGGGCAATGATGCTTAGAAAGCACAATTTTATTTTATATTCCAGATGCTATCTGGCTGCTAACGAAAAGCAATTCGCTGATTTTCCCTGTCTCCTCTTTCTCTTACTAATTAGGAGTTAACCGAATCTTTCGTACAAGCTATCCCCCGGTCCATCCATTTATCCATCCACTCAATAAACACTTATTACCAGCTACTAGGTGAAGGACCATCCTGGTGAGGGGAGAAAAAAAGATAAATAGACCTGACCCTTGTCCTTGAGGGGTCAGTATTGGGAGGCCAGTCTCAGCATGGGAGAACAATAGCACAAAACACATCGATTTTAGCAACAGAATCTAGATCACTTTTTCTTTGTCAATAAATTTAAATGTGTATGCAGACAATAATCAATACATGGTGCCTGCACAACTGTTACCAAGGAAATATTTAACTCAATTCCTAGATGCTACAATCTCTATGCAATTGGGCCAGGCTGGCATTCTGATTGCTCATGAGGAAAAAATACGATGAAATACTCTAGTTCTTCATATGCCAAGATGAAAATCATCAATCTCAATCTCTGTGAAAGATGAAACTACTTTTGGAAAAAGAGCAGTGAACTCTATCAGTCTTTCTAAGGCAATGTAATCTTTAAGATGATACAGAGAAGGCAGAGGCAGCGGAGAAGTTCAGAAGAATGTATATATATGGGGGAAAAGGGAAATGATAAAATTTCTTCATCAATTTTACAAGAAGCTCAAAATAAGATAGGATATATATTAAACCTAAATGACAACAGTGTTTTTTGCAAGGTATGCAATATTCTAGGTGCTAAATAACTTATTTACTTATATATAAATTTGCCTTTATCTAACAAGAATACTTTGATATTTAAGTAAGATTGTCTAGAACAGGGGTCCCCAAACTACGGCCCCTGCAGGCCGCATGCGGCCCCCTGAGGCCATTTATCCGGCCCCCGCAGCACTTCCCGAAGGGACACCTCTTTCATTGGTGGTCAGTGAGAGGAGCATAGTTCCCATTGAAATACTGGTCAGTTTGTTGATTTAAATTTACTTGTTCTTTATTTTAAATATTGTATTTGTTCCTGTTTTTTTTTTTTACTTTAAAATAAGATATGTGCAGTGTGCAGAGGGATTTGTTCATAGTTTTTTTTTTATAGTCTGGCCCTCCAACGGTCTGAGGGACAGTGAACTGGCCCCCTGTGTAAAAAGTTTGTGGACCCCTGGTCTAGTACATGGTTCAAATTAATCCAAAAATAAAAATTTAAATTTCCTCTTCTCTTCCTCACTGCTAACCCTTGACCCCTTCAACTAGTATGTATGCCAAACCTTTTCCATTTCCACCATCTACCAGTTTGCATTTCCAGTTCCCAGTCATAAAACATTCTTTTAATCACTAAAATTTATCATTGTTTAAATTTATATTTCAAGTAAAAATCTTTAGTATTAAGTACATCTCTAGTGCAATAGCTTATAGGTGCCACACCAAAGATTAGAAAAAATTAAGTATTCAATATTTGCTAACTTCAAGACGACCTTTCCTCTGTTGTTATGCCAACTATCTCAGTTTTTGCTGTTTTGTAATCCCCTACCTGAGTAATAGCTCTCTCTATACCTGTCATATAGAAGGCACAGGTAAATAGTTGCTGAATTAAGGAGTAGTGAAAGAGAACCATGGTTAATTGGGATGCAATGCAGGATAATGACAGAGAATCCAGAAATGAAATTAGACTGCCTGGGTTTGACTCCTGGCTCTGTTGGCAATAAGACTTTGTACAGGTTACTTAACTTCTTTTTATCTATTTTCTCATCACTAAAATGGCTATAACAATTATAACAATATTACCTATCTCCAGAGAATTGTTTCCTGGATCAAATGGTTTAAGTTAAGGGTATGTGAGGCACTCATACTAAGCCATATCAGTGTAAGTTATTATTGTCATTGCCATTATTATCATTATTATCCTGAAAGGCTGAGAGTTAGGAAAAAAAGGCGTTGGCACAATGAAATTTAAAGAGGACAAAAAGCTGTTCCAGAGAGCAAATGCAAGACATGGGTTTCTCTCTCATGTGCAAGTTCATCATTCATGCATGTGTTAATCAGATGATTCTTTGGAGAAAGAAAAGAGTATAGGTGATTTGACTGATCTTAACAAATAACTACTTTCTCCCTTTCCAACTTTTTTGCTTGGCTAAATCATATTTGTATTTCAGGACCACAATTAGACATCTTTTCTTCCCCAAGAAGCCTTCTTGACCCCAAAGACTGAGTTAGGTGCCTCTTTGATGTGCTCCTACAGCCTCTTCTGGGCTGTCAGATCCACTTGTGTGCCTACTTTGATGCTAGTTTGTGTCTTCCACTAAAGGTTTCCAATTAATTCTCTATAGTATCCTCAATTCTTAGATGAATGCAGAGGTAGAGACAAGTGATACAAAGGAATGATATATAAAGATTTTAAAAGTTTTAGAGTTAGCACATTGTGCAATATAGACTATCAAGTTAACCACCCCACATAAACAGAAGCTTATCATATCTGCCTACTTAGCTCAATTCACCCAAAGGCTGTGCTTGGGATACTTCATTACAGAATATAACAAGGAGGTGGTCTAAAGCATGCATCGCCAATATATACATTTGTTTACAAACAACATATATGTTATTAGTATATTAACATTATGCCCATTATAAAATATATACAAAAACAGAAATTTCAAAAGAATATTACACACACATACACACAGCTTCTGATGTAGCTTAAGATAAGTTTGTCAATGTCATTTACATCTTATTTGCTTAAGTTTGCATTATAATTATCTTCTTCAATCCATAGTTTCTTGGCAGGACACATTTGTTCATTTTCTGAAGGTTAGTTTAGTTACTACTAGAAGTCATCTAAGCAGGGACACGTGAAACTGAACACAGCAGGGGTGAGTGGGAATGTGGAGTGGTTTTTCACTCTTATTTCAGCATACCTGGAATGTCATATGCAACACTGCACTACCCAGCATAAGAATCAAGCCAAAACACCAGGGTCAATCTTGTATCAAATATTTTTTGATTGGAAATAATGTAAGTACAGATTTTCCATCTTACTCCTCCATACCCAATTCATCATCAAATACTGTCAGCTATACCTTCAAAATACCTTCAGAATCTGATCACTTTCATCTTCTTCAGGTAGACCACCATATTTGATATAAGTTTCCACCATCAGGATTAGCATAATGGTCTACCAACTGATCTCCTTGCTTCTGTCCTTGACCCTTAAACCTCAGACAATATGATTCTATCAAAACATATGCCATTTGTCTGCTCAAATGGTTTTCCATCTCAGAGAAAAAACCTAAGATCTCACTATGACATGCAAGGCCTTCTATGATGTGCACCCCCTCCCATTACTTCTCTGCTCCTCACTCTCTCGCCTCACACAGACCCTCTCTAAATGACTTCTTTGGCCATAAAGAATTTGTTGACCTGAAGACCTCACAGAGGGTGGTGGAAGATGCATTTACTATAAATAAAGACAGTCAAGAAAATGTTTCTCTGTGAAGTAGTCTACTATGTTTCAAAGCCTTTCAACAGCTAGACAGATTTCTTCTGAAAAATTCAGGAGACAAAGAAAGCCTGTCCCAAGCAAGTCCTTTTGTGATTGGCCACCAGGATCACAAAATGTTTGTGTTGAATCAATGTTTATTTCCTTGATTTACTACAAATTCATGGTTTTATTTAAACAGAGAACATTTTCATTATTTAATTTTGTAGATAAGTCTTTGAAAATGATGCAACTAATAAAGATTATTTGCATTACCCATCCATATTTGATGAATCATCTTCACAACCACAGTTTAATGTGAATTTAAATTCAGCCAATAATTCTAGGTGACAGCTTTATCTACAAAGCCTCCATTTCTATTTAAACCAATTTATTTAATAGAACAATTTATAGCACTTGCTTAAACTGATCCAAATAACATTCAAAAACTAAAGGAAAATAACTTTTAAATGTATTTTAATAATGAAAACCACTACTATTTTTAAATCAATGAATCTTAGCCTCAACTGTGAGTGTTAATTATATACTTTCTTATTAAGAGATTTAAGGAAGATAGTAATGTAATCATTATGAAAAGGTAAACTCAGATAAAATCCACCACTCTCCTATAAAATGCCAATACAGAAATATTAAAACCTCAAATAAAATAAATGCTGTGAAATGTAAGAAATGAAAACACAAAATAAATAAGATACAAAATTATAAAAAGTTCAAACACATTATAAATCAACTTTCATTTCACTTAATTCCCATTGCCTTCTAGATGTACCTCATGTACAAATAGTTCAATAACTCAGGTGGTTTTCTTTATTACAAGGGCTGAGAAAGCAACAATTAAACACTCTGCATTTTCTTTGGTAACAGAAAATATGATTTATGAGAGAGAAATGAAAATCTAAACCACTCAATAAATTATTCAATTTTTATATCAAACTGATTTAGAACAAATTTTCTTCAAGCTGCCTGTATGGAAAATGCAGTTTACTGGACAAGAACACAGTGTTTTATAAAATATCTGAGTTTGCGTTTCTGTTTCTAGTAATTTTTTTTACTATGGACCATGCACATACACTCTTTAAAGTAGTGTATTCATTGAAAAAGTGGAATAATAGTGTAAAGTGTATTTTAAGGTGCAAGATACACACACCACTGGTGGCATTCAAGATAACTGGTACAGTGATGGACTATTTTTCAAATATTATTTATTTAATTTTTATGAGGAAGATATATAATTAGTATGTCAAAAAGTATTAAGGAGGCAATTTTTCATGATTCTCTCTTTCTCAGAGAGTAGTTATTTTGTTGTTTGTTTTGTTTTAGCTATACTTTGAAACTTCATTTCCATGACCATGGACATTTAAGAAACTGTAAAATTGTTCACACAACTGACTCAAATTCTGAAAACAGAGATTTAGGATTCATGGAATTATGTAAGAATCAAAGGAAAGAAAAAGTGAGGTAACATTCATAAAGTATTTAGCATCATGTTGAAGTATACTCAGAACACATTTGTCATTATTTTTCTTCTCTATTATTGCTGTATTACTGTAATGCTAATAAACCAAATACACTATACCCTGCCATAAAAGGATGTTTTTAGTATCTGTACATAATAAAACCATCATGTGTTACTTTTCAAGTGGTTAACAAAGAGGATGCATCAAGTAACTAGGAAAAATAAATTAAGAATGAAAAGAATTTTTTTTAAAAGGAGTGGAGGGGAACTTACAGAAAACACATGAGCAAGGATCTGATAAAATTAAATGACATAAACCATTTATTATAAAAATATTTGGTAAAATAATGTTTTTTTAATAAGACTTTTCCAAAACAAAGAAAAAGGTAATGTAAATATCCAATGTAATATTATTTGGAAATTTTCCTCTTCAATGAATGCTATGTGTTTCTGATTTAATTGTAATTGCAATTACTAGTTTTCTACAGGCAATATTTCTGCAAAAAACAAACAAACATGTATATATACACTCAGTTCTTTGTGAGTATATCTCTTTTAAATATTCTAAATTTCATCTACTGACATATTAAGTAGCTATATTATTTTTGTCTTCCAATTCTTATCACAAAATAACCCTCAATTTTCTTTTAACATTGGCAAAGGATCATCCAATAATAATCAAAATATCATTAATTCCTAAAATGAAATCTGGGTGTTTAGTTATAGTAAGAAAATTTTTAGAGAAAGATTAAATTTCATAGTGTTAATAGTTCTTATACCCAATAATTAACTGGGGACTGAACAGTTAATTGTTACTCAAATAATGGGTAAACCATGTGACAGCAAAACTCATCAAAAGTTTCACCTTGATAACCTGCCATGAATTTCTCACTTAGAAAAGAGGGCTTTGAGCCAGTGGATCTGTTAGACACTCAAGATTAGGAATAAGGTACAGAAACACCACCTAATGAGCATTAACATATGATGAATGACACTAGCTGTCTTTGGAGAGTTGAAAGAAACCTATTAATGACAATATGGATGCCTCTCCAAATGAATCAAGAACTCATATGTAGTCACTGAAATTAATTTAAAAAGGAATTTTTATGCTTCTTGCTTGAAATGTGTAATACAATTACAATTATGTGATATGATAAAAAAAAAAACTCCAAGTAGGTGAATTTATCATATAATCATAATTCCTGGAAAACAAAGAAATAAACAATTTAAAATCATGATCAAATTTTATCAAATTATGTATTGAATTTTCCACCCTCAGTAACTGTCTTGTTATCAAAAAATATTCTACTTTGATTTCTGGCTTTCACTGAAGAAGCACTTTTCTGCTAAATATCCTCTCTCACTATATAGTTCTCTCCAATCAGTAATCTTATAAAAATAGTAAGAAGAAATAAGTATAATGCATTTTTAGGAATGATATCTCATCTAAGATTAAAACATTTATTTATAGCAACAATTCTCTGAGTCCCAAATAAATAGAAAGAACTGTAGATTTTTAACATTTTTCTGAAAAAAATTACATTTAATCATATTATAAATCAATTTATTCATCAAAAGGTTACGAATAGGCCCTGGCTGGTTGGTTCACTGGTGGAGCATCAGCCCGACATGTGGATGTCCCCAGTCTGATTTCTGGGCAGAGCACACAGAAGTGACCATCTACTTTTCCATTTCTCTCCCTCTCCTTCTTCTTTCTCTATCTCTTTCTTCCTCTCCCACAGCCATGGCTCAGTTGGAGCAAGTTGGCCCTGGGTGCTGAGGGTGGCTCCATGGCCTTGCCTCAGGAGCTAAAATAGCTCAGCTGACAAACAATGGAGCAATGGCTCCAGAAGAGCAGAGCATTGCCCAGTAGGCTATTGCTGGGTGGATCCCAGTTGAGGTGCATGAGGGAGTCTGTCTCTCTGCCTCCCCACTTCTCACTTAAGAAAAAAAAAACTTACTACTAAATTTAAAAATCAAATTTGTACTTAATTTTTTTACTGTTTTTTCTTTTTTTGAAGTCACAGTTAATGGCTAAAAGATTAGTAAATGTTTTACGGCAGAAATTTAGAGTCACCTGCTAGTCATAAACTATAAATATTATCATTATAAAGTTAAAATGATGAAATGTGTTATAAAATCCAACTATAAACCCATTTAATTTTAGTTCATATTACATGTCTTATTCCAATAAAAGAAAAAATCTGGCACTTGGCTACTATCAAGGTATCAAATGGAAACAAACTTAGAAGCTATTATTATCAGAGTATCCTTATAATGTATATATCCCATTAAGCTATCCTATTTTCATTTTTAATATCTTAACTTCAATACATTTTTTTAATTTTGAAAAATTTTTAGTGATTATAATAAAATTTAGAAGTTCTTTAAAAGCCTGACAATTATAAGAGGAAATTGATAGCAGAATAGGTCAGAAATAGGACACTTGGCATAGTGTTTGCAGAAATGATATATTGTGAACTCATATTCTCAACAAGTTCTAAGTAGTAGAAAAAATTCTGATGAAAGAGCAGGCCAATAAATTTTGCACTTACTTTGCAGAGGCAAATTGTCAGTAATACACTGTAACTCTAGCTCCTCGGTCAGTTCTGTCTTTGGTGGGATCTGAAACATCTGATAGTTACCAGTCTCAGTCATGGTCCCTGGTTGACTGTTGATTGGTGTCTTTCTCAAGGTCTTCATGTGCTGTTGAACTTCCGCCAAGAGAACAGCTTGTATTGCTTCCATTACCTGTTAAGTTTGTGTTTCCATATAAATTATATTTAGTACTATTACAAAGGTTTGTAGTATTGCACAAAACCCAAAGCCTGGAATTTTGATTAGAAAAGTTTCCAATAGGTTGCAACATTATATTCCACTAGGATTAGCACCTGAAACAATTGAAATGCAGATATTGAGAACTGGTGCCTAAACCATCACACTGTTCTTTTGCAAATGCAAGAGATTATAGAAGAAAGTTGAAAAGAGTTCTGGATTTTCTCCTAAGATATTTTCATTTCTACAAGGAAATAAAGAGAATTAATTTGAATATATCATAATGCTCTTTATAACAACTTTAGCCTCTCAAGCAATGTCTAGCTCCAAAGCACTATTTAGGTGAAAACACTTGAAAACACTATTTAAACTAGGTTTGATAAGAAAGTTAAAAGCAAGATTTTAACTGCCCTGGCCAGTTGGCTCAGTGGTAGAGCATCAGCCTGGCGTGCAGGAGTCCTGGGTTCGATTCCCGGCCAGGGCACACAGGAGGAGCACCCATCTGCTTCTCCACCCCTCCCCCTCTCCTTCCTTTCTGTCTCTCTCTTCCCCTCCTGCAGCTGAGGTTCCATTGGAGCAAAGTTGGCCCGGGTGCTGAGGATGGCTCCATGGCCTCTGCCTCAGGTGCTAGAATGGCTGTGGTTGCAACAGAGTGATGCCCCAGATGGGCAGAGTATCGCCCCCTGGTGGGCATGCTGGGTGGATCCCAGTCGGTCGGGCACATGTGGGAGTCTGTCTGACTGCCTCCCTGTTTCCAACTTCAGAAAAATACAAAAAAAAAAAAAGCAAGACTTTAATAATAAATCTCAGTAATCTGCGTGTGTGTGTGTGTGTGTGTGTGTGTGTGTGTGTGTGTGTGTGTGTGTGTATGGCTTTATATAGCTCAAAATACTGCGAGATTAAACTTCCAATTATTGTACATACCTAGTCAAGGACATGTGGTTTAATGGAAAGAGGGGGGGGGAATGTTTGTCATAGTGCATTGAATCCACTATCTTCATTTTTAGAATGAGGAATCTGGGATGTGCCATCCTAAGATCTACATGGACTTGGTGGACAGGCCTTCTGAGTCTTGCTTCTATGTCTTTGTTGTATATCTTATCTCAAGTTCTATACCCTTATCCCCAAGGAAAAAGCCAGTGTACCAGAGTCTCTTTCTGGGAAGAAATAAGATGAGGTCCAAGAGTTAGGTCAAGCTCATGGAAACCAAGTGCTGAATCAGGGAGAAAAAAGGAAGGGCACCACTGATCTAGATGAACTTGGGACACCTATTATTATCCTTCTCTGGTTGACAATTAAACCTTTCATATAGCCACAGCCCAATGCCTGCTCCTTTTCCCTCCAAACTTTGCCTTCCAATGACTTGTTCCACAACTGCCATGACCCCCTCTGCATTATCCTCAGGCTACCCTGATAATGCCTAGGGCTTTATAGGGCTTGGGTTTTGGGACAACACTAACTGAGACTGGTGATGGAGAAAGGTGACATAAGAAACAGAACATATAGTCATCTAAGTATTTATTTAGTCTCTTTATGTGGTATGGAAGCATAGGAGACTTTTAGACTCCAGGGACACTCAGACAGCTGTTGCTGATGGAAGATACTTACTAAACTACTGGGGTAGGAACAGCTGGGCCCTTCACCTTTAATATGGGAAGCTTCCCAAAAGTGTCAGAGCAGCTTCCGAATCACTGATTATCCCTCTGTTCTTGTCCACCCAAATGCTTACACTCAAATGCCCGGCTTGATTATAAAGAAAGGATAATGAATAAAGTGATTTTTACTATTGCATACCATGTCTATGAACATTGTAGTACTGCCTGTCACAATTCAGGTATGAAATGTTTACTCATGCGCATCACACGATGAGACTCTCCACACTGTGTCAGCTATTACGAAACCATGAATCTAACATACAGTTCTACATATCATAATAAGGGTGAATCATGCCTATTAATATCTACCATGTTATAATATATATCATATTAACAACTAAAAAATGTTTACTGATATATACTCTATATCAAAATATAGATGAACCATGCTCACTTATAAATGACATATGAAGAAACAAGCTATATTAATTATTCATGAACAATTTTGCATCACTGACTTTTATTTTAATTCTGTCACACACTTTATGTGGCAGCACCGATACAAGATATGGATGTTGTGGTAAAAGGAGCTCTGAGTCATGAATGAGAAAGCCTGAGTTGCTGATCCAACTATGACAGTAACTACAAATGCAACCTTTGACAAGCTCAGGTACTACTCTGGAACTTAAGTACTCATAAAACAAAGTCTGTGATACTGAGAGAGGCTGGAAAGAGAGCTTCCAATCACAGAATTCTGTGTGGAACTTTCTTCTGTCTAGAACTATAATTCAGAAGGGCTACTGGAAGATATTTTCAGGCCCATGGTGCATTTAGAATATAGTCTAACCCTGAGAATGAGCAGTTTGGCCACATGCCCCACAGAATTAAGGCTGTCCTCTCAGTGGGATCATTATCATCTCTGAGGAGCACCCACAATTGTGATTTAGAATACCCTCTAAATCACTGGACATAACAGTCTATAACAACCTGCAACAATATTCTTTCTAAAAATATACAGAGATGTATGTACTTTCATCTAACATTTCTAGTTATTGGATTCATATAGTATGACCACATATTTTAACTGTTAAATTTTTTACATATTTGTCATTACAAATGCATATTGTAAGAATAATTAGTAATAGCATCATTAAAAAACAAAAGAAATTAAAAATAACAGAATAAAACATATTACCCATAATGAGCAGGCTACTCAGAGCCAT
Source organism: Saccopteryx leptura (assembly GCF_036850995.1). Lineage (NCBI taxonomy): Eukaryota > Metazoa > Chordata > Mammalia > Chiroptera > Emballonuridae > Saccopteryx > Saccopteryx leptura. Next base: position 65,914,319 of record NC_089508.1, on the reverse strand, counting down.
AAAATTTAAAACTGAATACTGAATGACACATGTTTACTTGGAAACAAACTCAAAATACATGCTTCCGTTCAGTGTGAAAACAATAAAGCATTGTCCCCACTCAGAGAAATGACACTGCTTATTAGCAGGTAGTAACGTTATCACAGAATCTGGTATACAGTGGGCACTAAATAAATATTAATGGAATTAAAATAGATTCTGTACACTTTAAAATAAATAGAGGAAAGTAGAATTTATTGATAATTTCTAACCATTAATACTTGAGTTTCTCTAGTATATAAACACAGTAGATAAAGTTTATAAATGGACAGGATAAAATTTACCCCAACAAAATATGAAATTTCTACAGTATTTTACAAATTTTGTGATTTTTTAATAATGAGCTAGAATTGAAAACACTATGCCTATAAAGCTGTCTTCCAAATGCAACTTTCTCTGAAATAGATATGCAAATATTACACTCATATGAGAGAATGTGCAGTGATTTAAAATAAGGTTTACAAATCCATTGGCTGGAGACAGCCACAAATCTGGAACACATGCTTATTGCTAGAAGTATTATTACAGTGCCATAGGCAAGCTAAAAATTTTAATGGTTTTCGACTAACACCTTGAAACAGCAAAGTAAAATAGCACCGAATGTTATGAAAGCTCATTCGAGGCCCCAAGGCCTGCTTGTAGTTCTGATGTCCAGATTTTCTGGTATAAAAGCATTTCTCTAACACTCAGCTCACACTGGCCCTTCATGTCCTTGCAGCATCTCCTGAAGAAGCAGTACTTCTTCTGCCTTACAGGCTTGGATATCATATTTCACCCACTAGACTTAGATTAGGAAATCCCAATAACTTTAATGCAACTTCAGAAACATGCAAATTAGCATCCCGAAACCTTGCAGTTGCTCTTCCAGCACTTACCATTATGTTGGGTATGTTTCGTGTGTGAGAAGTGAAAGAGGCAGTCTTCAGACAAACTTGTTCATCAAAAAAAATATGCTCCTTCTTAACCCATTCCTTAAGGGAACCCCTGCGCCCCATTCAAGTGCTGAAGTAGGATTTTGCTCTATTTTACCAAAGCACTCCATTCCCACCCAGTGCTCCCAAGGTACATTGAAAAGTTGATTCAAGTTAACATGATTGGACTAACTGCTTAAATAAACAGCTTTAATAGTAATTTGAGGACTGGTTAATGAAGCATTTAAATGGATACTCGCAAAGTCTCCATTTTTCCTGAAGGGCCGGGGGATTCTCATTCCCACTTTGCACCTTTGCACATGAGGAGAATAAATAGTCAAGTTAAACCTATCTTCCAGTCATTCATCAGGGTAGTGGCAGAGATGAGAGGAAAAGAAAACTGTGATGCTTGGACTTCCTAAAGTGTGAGTCATAAATGTTCTGGTAGTATTTTTTCTGCTCCCAGCATTTTGTACAAGGTCATAAAATCATAGAACCTTAAAGATCCATTAGTCCAAACATGTCCAAACCACATTAAAAGTTATCTGAAGGCCAAATGAACAGCTACAAAAGATCCTTTGTTAGAGCAATTCAGAATAAATGTTCTATTGAATTCTCTTCTTTAAGGTTTTTTTTCCCCCATTGTGAAATTTTTTTTGGCTAGTAGGGGGGAAAGTCTACATTCACTAGATAGACTCTTTTAGGGTGATTACTAATATGTTGGTAAAGTCAACATGTATTAATGTTCATTTGATTATCACAGAGGTTTTTTGCATAGCTATTCATTCATTCATTGAACATTTATTGACTATCTATTATCACTACTGTTTTTCTGGGCACTGGTCAAAGAAGGGTGATTGAGACCAAATCCCTGCTCTCAAAAAACGGCTATAACAGCAAGGAGACAGAATATAAGCAAGCAAAGAACAATAAATAACAAAAAATGGTATGACTCCCATTAAAGACAAGTGTAACAAATAAAATAAAAGTGGGCAATGTGATAGTGACTGAAGGCACGGGATGGGGGAGGGGGAGGTGGCACTGTTAGGTGGAGTGATCAGGGAAGACCTCTCTGAGGATATGGCTTTTGAGCAAAAGGTGAATGGAAAGATGAGGGTTCCAGTGCAAGAGAACAGTAAAGTCCTGAGGTGAAAATGAGCTTCATGTGTTCTGGCAATATAAAGAAGGTCAATGCGGCTAGAAAGACTAGGAGGGGGAATGATGAGCAAAGAGGTGTGAGGCTAGCAACAAATCATATAAAACTTGTAGGCAATTTCAATAGCCATTTCAATCATGTTTATTTTGCTTTATAGGGTTATCCCCCACAGTTTGTTCTGAGTTAATTTTTCTTTGTTTTCTTGTAACCCAAAATAACCATTTTTAATTATAGTTATTGCTATTCTTGTCTTGTGAATTTGATATGCATTAAGCTCATAAAGAAAAATAAAGTCCCAATAAATATTCATCTAATCAATGTACAAAGCTAGCCACATAGCTTTTAGGACCTAAAAAAGCACGAAAAGAGAAAGGACTTAAATCGGGCATTGAAACCAGCTCTCTAAATCAGCTCACAGATGCAGTACTCTCAGGGTAGAAAAATGATTTCTAACTACACTTACCAAATTCCTAAGCCTAGGGGGCCTTTACATCGTGGCACATTTTGAAATAAAATAATAGACAATTCTGCCACAAACTAAAACCTCAATGAACAATAGGTTACCGATAACATGGACATTCCTTCTCAGCTCCCTCCAGCCGTACCCCTTCACTCGGTGCATTCTCGCGGGTTATTTTCCACTCCCCCCACTCATTTTTAGTCTCTACATGAGCCCTGTTAAATAAAATGCTGTGGGAAGAGGACATTGTGTGATGACAAGAGTACCTATTTACTTGTACTTTCAAGTAAAGGGGAGTACGAATGAACCCCAGCAGCAAGAAACTCCCACAATTTCTGGAACAGGAGCAGTATCCTACCTGCACAGACTGCTCTCTCCAACAGGAAATGAGCTTCAGCAGTGAAACGTCAACTTCAGGTATATGGGGCTCGTTCTTACCTAGAAACATTTAGAACACATATCTTGAAAGTATTAAAGATGGATGTATTCCAGTGGTCCTCAACTCCAGCAGCACATTAGAATCACCTGGGGAGCCTGACCTGTGGTGGTGCAGTGGGTAAAGCGTCGACCTGGAAACACTGAGGTTGCCCGTTCGAAACCCTGGGTTTCTCTCATCAAGGCACATATGGGAGTTGATGCTTTCTGCTCCTCCCCCCTTCTCTCTCTCTCTCTCTCTCTCTCCCCCTCTCTCTCTGTCTGTCCCCTCTCTCTAAAATGAATAAATAAATTTTTTTAAAAATCACCTGGGGAATGGCCCCAGCCAGTTTTCTCAGTGGATAGAGCATCAACCAGTGTATGGAAACCTAAATTCAATCCCTGGTCAGGGTACACAGGAGAAGCAACCACCTGCTTCTCTCTCCCTTCCTTTCTCTCTTCTCTCTCTCTGCCTCTCCCCACAGCCAGTGGCTTGACTGGTCCAAGCATCAGCCTCAGGCGCTAAGGATAGCTCAGTTGGTCCAAGCCTATGCCTCAGGTGCTGAGGAGAGCTTGGTTGATTCAAGCATCAGCCCCAGACAGGGGTTGCCAGGTGGATCCTGGTCAGGGTGCACACATGAATCTGTCTCACTACCTCCCCTCTTCTCACTTGAAAAAAAAAAAAAAAAGGAAAAAAAATAGAATCTCCTGGGGAATTTTTTTCAATAACACCAATGCCCAAGGTAAGTCTCCCAGATACTCTGGTTTAATGGGTCTCAGAAGGAGGGTGGATTAGGCATTAATACTTTGTAAAAGTACCTCAGATGATTTTCATGTATAGCCAAAGTCGAGAACCATTAATTAACTTATATGTATTACCAATAATTATACTAACAATATTCACTTTAAATCAACTTTATCTTTACACCTTAAATCCATCTTTGTACTTTTTTGCCAACAAAAAAACTAATATTCCTACACAAAACAGATTAACAAATTTTATACGTAATTCCTTCTTCATACAAATAGTTCCTGAAATTGTATCTGTTACACAGAAATCATATATAAGACTTCCTTGGATTTGTCCTTACCTAGCTGTACTACTCTGATCAATAGGGACAGCACTTCAGTCTTAACTTGCCTCATTTTGTTATGTATTGTTTCTTTTAAGTTTGCCCTCTTGAATCTCCTTTCTATTCATTTGCCTTAATGCTCAGTGTGAAATTTTAAGAGTGGGCTAGGGCTTGGTTTATTTAAATCGATCTATAGTGTCCTACACAAAAAAGCACTTAATAAGTACCTTTTCATTAGTTGAAAATGTATGTATTATCATCCAAGTGAAAAATCAATGAATTAAGGCTTTCTGATAGGTAAAATATATTACTGAGGTTCCAGGTCCCAGGAATGAGGTAAAAACAATGAGCGCTTGTGTTGAAGGGAACAATGACTATAATTGTCTATTTAAATTAATGTATTAATATACATTTAAAATCCTGCCATCAACTTTTTAAATTAGTACTAGTCCAATATGTATTTCATTAAATCATTTTAAATATTAATAGATATGTGTGCATATGTGCGTATGTATTAACTTTGTGGTCAAGGGAAATGTGTTAGAAGGTACTAGGTATACTGTAAATTGAGAACATGAAAAAAATATATAAGAAAATTATCACTCATTAAATCATTATTTTTTCCTGATGAAACATCAAATGTGAATTTGAACTGACCAAGAAAACTTGCAAGTATGATAGGGCACAATGATTTTAGAGTCATAAGCACAGCAGGTCAGAGAAAATTTTTTTTGATCTCTCTCCTCTTTCCTCTCTCCTTTTAATGACCTTGTGACTCTACCTTCAAAGCAAAGGACTGGTCTCAACTACAGCTGCTTACTGGCATCATGGGGTACTTCACAGCACACTTTACAGTGATCTTAAAATTTTAATATCGGGCAGAAATGAGAGCCAACTTTTCTTGGCAATGTCAGTAAGTTAAAAAATTAATTGCAACTTCAAAAAGAAAGATATAAAGAAAACATCCCTGGTTTACCAATAGTATCGAGTTACCATTCTTGCTGACAGAAGTGGGTATTGTTCCTGTCAACCCTCTGGAATAAGCACTGCAGCATTATTTTATTCTTTAGGACTTGATTATAGAATTAATAGCACAAAATAAGTTCCTCCTTTCTTTTTACCTCTTATCTTCCAATTATTAAAACACAAAATCATATTTTTTATGACCCAACCAGACTTTAAATGTTATACAATAAATGCCAACTGTAAACATTACGGAGACGTCAGCAGTAACACCAGCTGCTCAGGCTGCTTTGGTTGGGGCAGCCTTAGGAAACCCTGGGGCGCCTGTGCCTCTGGTCAACAACTCCGGTCAAACCACCTGTATTATGCCTTAAATTCTAATTCATTTCCTAGTGTTACAAAAGATGAAAATAAGGATAAATACTCGAAGAAGGACCACTACCTAAGGAAAAAGCAGGCGCCCCAAAACGGGGCCATAGAGGGAGGACACTACTTGTAATCACAACTGTGAAAAGTGGCCTGACATGATATGAAAGGAGTTTGGAATCAGACAGAGTTGGACTGGAATCCTGCCCTCGCTGCTTATGACTGTGAGTAAGTTATCTAAGTCCTGACTCCCAGCTGTTCTAAGAGTAAAACAGAGAGCGTCTCTCCTACTGTGTATGTAGGGTCCTTTAAATACTGAGATAATATACACAAAATTATTAGCATAATTCTTTGAACATACCACTTTAAAATATCCCAATTGTCCTTTTCAGTAGCGCTGTGAGGGCCCCTCTGCAATGTCATTCAGGTCATTCCAATGTATCAATAATATAATACACAACTTTGGAGGCAATATGCACATCAAGTCTGGAATATTATTCCTATTTTACAAATGCATAAATATAGTCCTTAAAGAAGTAAAAGCCATGCCCAAAGTTATATAAGCAGTAACTGGCCGAACTGGATCTATAAACTTTAGCTATCTCCATAATAACTGTTCTTTTTACTATTCAACTATTAATTCAAAAATATTTGCTTAGTTCTTTGCAGGCATTGTTCTAGGAACTGGGAATATAGCAATGCATAAAACTGTCATAGAAAGAAATAAAACCTATAAGACATATTTTACTAGCAGGAGGTAGATGGTAAATAAAAAGCAAAAAGTATATATACATATGTCTGATGGTGAAAAAGATTGTGGAAAACAGTAAAACAGGGCAAGGGATAGGTTGTTCTGGGAGAAGGGAGGGCACCTTCATTGATGAAATGGCATTTGAGCAAGACTTGAAGGATGTGGAGTGAAAATAAGGGGCAGCAGGCTGAACTCTGTGGAATCTGGGGAAAGAGAATTCCAGGCAGAGGAAACAGCCAGTGCAAAGGCCCAAAGATCTGCCTGAAATGTATGGGTGACAGTAAAAAGGCCAGGGTAGCTGGACCACCAGAAGCAGAAAATAAGCACAGAGAGGTAAGGTCAAATGGGGGTGTGTGCGCAATGATGTAGGTAGAAAAGCCGGGTCATCCAGTGGCTTGTGAGCTACCCTACATACTGTGGCTTTTACTGAGAGTGACAAAGAAGCCACCAAAAGGTTTTGAAGTCAAAGCATGAAGTTCTAACTTAGTTTTGAATAGAAAATTCCGGTTTCTTGATTGGGAATAAAGTGTAGGAACCAAAAATAGGAGCAGATGAATGGTTAGGAGGTTCCTGTAGTTATCAAGTCCAACAGGTGATTAAGGGTCAAGAAGGGTGGTTCTGTAGTGGAGAGAAAGAGTCAAAATCTGGGATATATTCTGAAGGAAGAACCAACATGATCACTAGGAGATTAGATCTGGGTATGAGAGAGAGGAAAATGTCAAAAACACCAAAGTTTTGGTCTTAACACCTGGAAGGCTAGAATTGCCACTTACTAAGATGTCAAAGATTTGGGGAGGTATCTGAACATCCAGAAGATTTCAAGAACCATTATATGACTCCCAAAATAGCTCTAAAATTCTTTCATGTAATAATTACTTATTTGGTAATACAGGTACCTATGCAATAAACTTCCTCATAAATCACATAAGACCTTCATTTAACATACAAATATCTCAGACTACTTTCAGAAAGTTTCAGACTACCAGGCATTTCAGGAACATTTGATGAAATCATCATATAACATGTCTTATAAGATATTACTTAATAAAAGTTTTCATCTATGTTTCCATATTGGCAGAATACAAAAATATAACCATTGAAATTCAGACTAAGTCAAACAATAGACACATTGCTCATTCCAAACTGTAGAGAGCTATCCAGTTACAGAAATACCAGTTATTTTATATCATAGAGGTAAAAAAAAAAGGAAAGAAAGAAACACTATTTTTAACGTCTTACCACTTCGTAAGTAACTGTAGAAGCTTGAAAAATGCAAAATATCATTCCCAGGATCTTTCACTTTGTTATGCACAGATTCCATTTTGAAAGAGCTGTTTAAAAAAATTTTAAAGGGTAATTTTGAAGGTGTATGAAGAATATCTTGAAAAATAAATTGAAGATATGAATGCATGATCACTTTAACAAATTTGGGAAGTGAACACATTATTTTAAGCAATGTCTTTCATATGAACCTCTTTGATGAATCTTATTTTCCCCTAAAACTCTAATCCTAATTTGTGAATTTTAGTTTACTCATATTTTCTTGTGACTCACTTTTACATGAGGGGCCTTGCTACTTTAGATCATGCAATTTGTGGCTAATGCAATATATTTTTGAATCCTAATACATTGACATCTGCCAAAGAACTCTCCCCAGGTGCCATCAGGAGCTGCTGCAGGCAGGCTTTCCTCTAATCCAGGGACTGCGTGGCCTCTTTCAGAGACTGTCCAAGCATGTTCTCAGAGGCAGACAGCTCTTTTCTTAATATTCAGTGACATCATGAACACAACTGTTAAGCAGAGAAGGGTTTCTCAATCTTCATGCATAACCACAGTAAAATGTTAGTGAAATGGTCAAATCTGTTGGAAGAATTTGGGGTGACAAATCTAATACACATTATTTTGATTTTCTGAGAAAGGACATGCAGTCTCATGTGATTTGCTGTTAACAATATTTGTATTAATGAATAATTCTGTAAAGAATTAATTAAGATGTAGTAATGATTTTGAGGCCATTTAAATGGGAAGGCATGGTGAAAGCATTTCATCTCCCTTAGAGTGCTCAAGACATACCTGTGTTTCACTATTTCATAATCAAGACCAAACTCAGAATAAACACCTCTGGCAAACAATAACTAAGTCCCTCACCTGCTGTGGGATCACAATTAGGCAAATGAATATAATTTGTTAGCAGCCCAGTTTTTAAGAATTTTTTTTTTTTTTTCTGAAGCTGGAAACAGGGAGAGACAGTCAGACAGACTCCCGCATGCGCCCGACCGGGATCCACCCGGCACGCCCACCAGGGGCGACGCTCTGCCCACCAGGGGGCGATGCTCTGCCCATCCAGGGGGTCGCCATGTTGCGACCAGAGCCACTCTAGCGCCTGAGGCAGAGGCCACAGAGCCATCCCCAGCGCCCGGGCCATCTTTGCTCCAATGGAGCCTTGGCTGCAGGAGGGGAAGAGAGAGAGAGAGAGGAAAGCGTGGCGGAGGGGTGGAGAAGCAAATGGGCGCTTCTCCTGTGTGCCCGGCCGGGAATCGAACCCGGGTCCTCTGCACGCTAGGCCGACGCTCTACCGCTGAGCCAACCGGCCAGGGCCAGTTTTTAAGAATTTGAAGACATCTTGGCCCTGGCCGGTTGGCTCAGTGGTAGAGCGTCAGCCTGGCATGAGGAAGTCCCAGGTTCGATTCCTGGCCAGGGCACACGGGAGAAGTGCCCATCTGCTTCTCCACCCATCCCCCTCTCCTTTCTCTCTGTCTCTCTGTTCCCCTCCCGCAGCCAAGGCTCCATTGGAACAAAGTTTGCCCGGGCACTGAGGATGGCTCTGTGGCCTCTGCCTCAGGCGCTAGAGTGGCTCTGGTCACAACAGAGCAGCGCCCCAGATGGGCAGAGCATCACCCCCTAGTGGGCATGCTGGGTGGATCCCGGTCGGGCGCATACGGGAGTCTGTCTGACTGCCTCCCCGTTTCTAGCTTCAGAAAAATACAAAAAAAAAAAAAAAAAAAAAAGAAAAAGAAAAAAAAAAAGGATTTGAAGACATCTTAATGATCACCTATCCCACTTACCTGACTTTGTCAATGTGGAAAGAAACATCTAAAGCATCAAGTGACTAGTCCAAAGCCACATAACTACATAAACAATAAAATAAGGATTCATGCCAGGGTTTTCAGGCTCTAGGATGACTGTATTTTTTTTAAAACCATACTTTAGGTGTTATGTAATTTTCTTAGTAATAGAAAAAGAAGTAAAAGAAGCCTATATGAAATTAAAAAAAAATCAAGTAAATAGAAGAAAATAGAGGATAATAAAGTACTAAAATTTTCCAGTCTATTTTCTCAGTTTTAAGGTCACACACAGAAAATGAAAAACCCAGTAACACAGAAACATTATAACAGAAGGAAGCACAACACGGAATCCTACGGAATCCACATGGACTTGCCATGCTACCAGACTGCAGGTTCACCGAGGGCGGGAACTTTGTGACAGTGTCTGGCACAGATATGTATGGAATTGAGCTCTTATCAAAGACCAGAAATGTCAAGGACCGTTTACCACCATGTATTGGGTAGTTGAAATAATATCTCTTTTGTAAAGGCTTTCTAGATGTTTCATGTTGCACTAATTATTCTTTTTACACTGATCACCTATAATATTTATACTACAAATGTTTTCCTTAGTTTCTTTACCTTACTTCTATATTTTTTTTGTGTTTCATGTGCATTATCTTTATCATTTAAATGAGCTCATATTCAAAGGAGAAATGTATTTATATTTTTCCTGTAGGCTAGTGCTTAGGACATTTTCTGTGAGTAGTTGGTGAATTGAATTAAATCTTCTAATGTCAGGCCATGAAAAACTACAGTGAAATTTAGCAGTGGGAAAGGGTAAACACTCAGAGTCATGGTTAGTAATTAATCAGGCTCTAGAATTTAACAATGGTGTTCAGCCTTGAATCAGACTCTAAGAAGCTGACTTCATCTTGGGGTTGGTATCTTCTCTCCATAAGCCTTAATAGCCTCACATATATAATGAGCAAGATAATAGGACCTCTAACCCAGCTTTGCTGTATATACTAAATGAAATCAGGTATGTAAAGGGTTTACATGGTAGACAGTAGATATTAAACACTCAAAAATAATACTTATCATTACTAAACTGTACTTTCTATAAATTATTGATGGTTTTTTTATTTTAATATTCCAATGTATAATTAAATGGTGGGATATGAGGAATGAAATTCTTAAACTTTTCCTTTCCTTATGATATATAAAATATATTATCATAAGCATTTACTTAAATGTTCTTTGTTCATATTTAATTCACAGTAACTATTACAATGGATTTCAAGGTGTATGCATACATGTATGTATGTGTGTATGTATGTAGCTATGTATGTGTGCATCTATCTGTATATCTATCTATCTATCTAACATCATCTATCTATCTGTCTATTGAATCATTCAGTGTCCAGAACTTTGATTTTTCTGGCACATATTATGAGAGCAATGGATATTTGTTGAATGAATAATTTTAAAACATCGATTTATTGCCCAAATTATCCTCAGATATCAAAAATTAAAAGAAAGAGTTTCTAAAGTGTGTTTGGAGCTAAAGGTTGCTGCACATTTATTCTTCATGTGAAGGAAGGAAAGAGAGGAAAGAGGCTAGAGAGTTAAATATAGCAAATAATATTTTTTTAAATGTCTCAAATAAGAATAGTCATAACGTTTAGGCATGCCTTACCTATCAATTCCACTTGCCAATTCTACAGGCATGTTAACGAATTTGTTAACTAAAAATAGTCTTCTTAATAAATAAGCTATAGTGTTTGACTCATGCAAAGAATCAGAATTATTTTCCAGCCCTCTTGCCATCCCAGCCTGATTTGGAAGAGTGGATATGTATTTATTTGACAAGTCCAAAACTTTTCTGGAAAACAGATTTACTGGTGAACAGTCTTTTTTCATTTCAGCATTGTCTAAATTCCAGCCAGGCAGCATCAATGAAAAGTGCTCTTCATTTGAAGCAAGTCCTAAAGAAACAGGGCCCTGCAGCTTTAAAATATTGAGATGCTTAATACAGAGATTATCGAATTCTTTATCCACTCCCCATGGCAAAAGGCAAGATAGGAGCAATTTGGCTGCATCTATTATGAGGTTGGCATCAAATTTTCTTGATGGCTTTGGGTGTGTCTTTTTGGAGCTCTTCATTTTCTTCTGCCTTTTAATGCCATCATTTTCTTCTAAAACTGCGATGGAATTATCTCCTTGGGCTGGGGTTTCACTAGCAGGCTTGGCTTGCGCCTCTGCTGAGAGAGGACCACAGGCAGTTTTATTTCTTTTTAGTGTCAATGTTTTCTTCTCTACTGTACTTCTGGCTCTTCGCAGGATCTCACTACCACTGAATGAATTAGAAGGGTCACTGTCACGGGTTGAAGTCGACAGCAGAAGTTCAAGAAGGTTTTCCAAGTCAAATAGAAGAATATGAAAGCCAATGTTACTCCATTTTGTCTTCACAGGCAAGACATTAAAAGGACCTGAGAAAGGCTTGTCATCAACAACCTAAAGGAGATTTAAAAAAACAAACAAAAAACCCTTTATGTGTCTATGTTTCAAAGTCCTTATTTTTAAGTGATTTTATTAAAGGTCTCATGATAGTAAAATGGCATAAGTATTTAATAGCAGTACAAGTAAAGACAAGGCATTTCAATTTTTTTCTTAACTATAAAAATTCCCAACTAAAAATTTGCATTAGGAATTTATCCTACTTTTTTTCATTTCTATAAATCATCAGAGTCCTATTTCCATTATATTTTTAAATCTTCACCAAAGCTGCTTGTATTGTAACTAATCTTTTATAGATATCTGCCACTTCATCTCAGAAAGTTGATAAATGTCATAACGGGTCAAATGGCAAAGTTGGTGGAAAATATAAAATAAATCTCATATATGTGAAAAAAAATTCCCCTCTAAATTAAAAATTATATATTCTAATATATTTAAACATTTTTTGTTTTTAAAACTTTTCTTTTCCTCTAAAAATATAAATTAGAACCTATGGAATAATATGGTACCAAATTGACATTCTTTTATATACATGTTCACATCTTCCTATCAACATAGCCATGGAGACACACAACAGGGAAAAAGTAGGTTTGAAAATAAAGGAGAAGAGCAGTTAGTATACTTGCAAAAATTTAGAAAGTCTCTCTAAAATTATTTAAAATTTTGTTTAAAATTTTAATAATTGGAAGTAACCTAAATGTTAACCAAATCAAATTGCTCTTATATTTTTCATCCTTTTATTTTTAATATTTTTAATTTTTTACAGGTACAGAGAGAGAGTCGGAGAGAGGGATAGACAGACAGGAACGGAGAGAGATGAGAAGCCTCAATCATCAGTTTTTCCTTGCAACGCCTTAGTTGTTCATTGATTGCTTTCTCATATGTGCCTTGACCGTGGGGCTACAGCAGACCGAGTAACCCCTTGCTTGAGCCAGCGACCTTGGGTCCAAGCTGGTGAGCTTTTTGCTCAAGCCAGATGAGCCTGCGCTCAAGCTGGCAACGTAGGGGTCTTGAACCTGGGTCCTCCACATCCCAGTCCGATGCTCTATCCACTGCGCCACGCCTGGTCAGGCTGCTTTTATATTTTTAAAAGCTCATCTTGTGGACCTGCATTTGTTATTTCTCTTCCTAAAATGAATTTGCCCTTATTATTGGCATGGTGGACTCCTATACTTCAGTTAGGTTCCTGCTCAATTATAAAGCCTTCCTAAATTATAAGGCCTCCTGCCAACCTATCTATCCTCTTCTATACTTTTTTTTCTTCTTAATACACATATTATACAAAATATTTGTTTACTGCATATTTTCTCCAAAACATTCAAAGACCACCTTTGCAGGAGTTTTGTATATTGCTTTGCTTCCAGTGCCTATAAAAAAAGACTTCTATACAATATTATTAAGGGCTCAATAAATATTTGTTGAATGAATGATTACCATTTGTATATAATGGGATACCATTCAAATATTTTGAAATAATGTTATAAAACTATATTTGTGAAAAAATGTGTTCTATAAGTTATAAAAATAATCCCCTTTTAATAAAACCATGTGTGTATAAATGTTTAGACATTTTTACATAGTAACATATATACATTTATATATAATATATACATCATATTTATGAAGGATATGAATATTAATATTAACAACAGTTAACCCTTTGAGTAATATGATCGTTCATGTACTTCCTCATGCCTCCTGACCATACAGATAAAAAAAAATTTTATTTTAAAAATGTGTAAGGCAACTTTTAAAAAAGGCAAATGTATGTTCTTCTTATTTCCATAAATTGGTTAGCAAACAAACATGATTTCATTTTTTTTTTTTTTTTTTTGGTATTTTTCTGAAGCTGGAAACGGGGAGAGACAGTCAGACAGACTCCTGCATGCGCCCGACCGGGATCCACCCGGCACGCCCACCAGGGGCGATGCTCTGCCCACCAGGGGGCGATGCTCTGCCCCTCCGGGGCGTCACTCTGTTGCGACCAGAGCCACTCCAGCACCTGGGGCAGAGGCCAAGGAGCCATCCCCAGCGCCCGGGTCATCTTCGCTCCAATGGAGCCTCGGCTGCGGGAGGGGAAGAGAGAGACAGAGAGGAAGGGGGGGGGAGGGGTGGAGAAGCAGATGGGCGCTTCTCCTGTGTGCCCTGGTCGGGAATCGAACCCGGGACTTCTGCATGCCAGGCCGACGCTCTACCACTGAGCCAACCGGCCAGGGCCCATGATTTCATTTTTTGAAAAGAAACTCACTCTAGGGGGTCAACGAATATGAAAAAACTCACTACTCAACGGGTTAATTAGAACAAGAGGATTTATTATTATTATTATTTTTGTGACAGAGACAGAGAGAGATCAGAGAGCGGGACATACAGGGACAGACAGGAAGGGAGAGAGATAAGAAGCATCAATTCTTTGCTGAGGCACTTTAGTTGTTAATTGATTGCTTTCTCATATGTGCCTTGACCAGGAGGCTACAGCAGACCAAGTGTCCCCTTGCTCAAGCCAGCGACCTTGGGCTCAATTGTTCAAACCAAATGAGCCCACACTCGAGCTGGCAACCTCAGGTTTTCCAACCTGGGTCCTCTGCGTCCCAGTCCAGTGCTCTATCCACTGTGCCACTGCTTGGTCAGGTGAATAAGAGGAATTTTATACTTTTTATCCTATCGCAGCAATTTTCGGATTTTTTTTTTTGTAGTGATGATATCTATTTTATAATCATAAAAATTTTTTTAAAAACAAACCATTAAAATTTTTAAAGATAAAAACCAAAATGGGGATAAACTTAAAATATACTTTTATTTTACCAATAAGATAGTATAAGGGTTAGTATAATTATTAATAAATAATTTTTGCAAATAAAAGATAAAAAAAGTACACAGACTGAAAAGTAGGTAAATAACATCAATAGCAATTCAAAAATAATAACATTAAAATTAAAAATGAAAAAATATTTACAACTAGTAGTAACCAAGAAATAAAATTAAGATAGTAATACTATTCACTACCTATTAATTTAGTAAAAAGAGTTTTTTACATTATTTTATCATGTAACGTTTAATACATATAAAATAATGTATAAACCATACATTTAGTTCTCTTATACACTTCTACTTCCCCAAAGCTATAATCTTCTGTGGCCAGATCATTTAGACCTCCTCAATTATTGGGCCAATGAAAACCATACAACAATTCTAGAAATATGACACATTGCCTGACCAGGTTTAATCTTCTCATTTTGTGATCTGTAGAGACACAATAGGCCCATTGCACTGTTGTAAACAAATCTGTCCTGAAATTCAGTTATGTTAAGCCTCAAGAATAACTGGATATTTTATATTCTTTTCAAGTCATAAATAATATTCCAAAGTAATTTAACATACTGAAAAATTATTTCCCATTTGGAAATAATTCTATAAGCATAAACCATTGTTATATTTTAATATACTAAAATGATTAAATATCATCATTCTAGCCTGTTATTATTGAATTTTCTCTTTTAAAAATAGTAAGTATATTGTTAAAGTCATGTCATCAAAGTCCTTTAAAAAGAGTACCATTATTTTAACATAATTAATAAAGAATAACAATAAATGCTTATAATATTAATTCTTAAGTATT
Organism: Saccopteryx leptura; assembly: GCF_036850995.1. Lineage (NCBI taxonomy): Eukaryota > Metazoa > Chordata > Mammalia > Chiroptera > Emballonuridae > Saccopteryx > Saccopteryx leptura. Next base: position 65,899,006 of record NC_089508.1, on the reverse strand, counting down.
TATATATATATAGATTGGGCATATACTATATTTGTAATGTTTAATAAAAGATATAATAAACCTTATGCTTATTTATATTTATGTTACCTATATTCAATATATTCCTCAGGTAAGAATTCTATTAAAAGTATCCTGCTAAATCATCACTGAATGACGGATTGCAAAAAAACAATTATATTACTTCTAGAATAATAAAGCATACCTAAACCATCATTATAACAGATTTGGGAAAAATTCATCAACATAGTTATAATAAATTAAGTCTAGAACAATTTTTTAAATACAAAAAGTATTTTATTTAATGTATGTCATTGCAAACACTTGAGACTTTTATAATTTTATTAACCAATATCACCCCAATAAATTTAATTTAAAAATTTTAAATGTAAGTGTTAAATATAATTTTTTTTAGTTCACATTATTTAGAGAATGCTCTCTGATTGCCTGGTAGATAACTTTCAAAAATGTGCTGTTCAGACTTTGTGTACATAGAGAAGGTGCTGGTACCCTCACTGGTTGGCTCAGTGGTAGAGTATCAGCCTGACGTGTGGATGTCCTAGGTTCGATTCCCGATCAGGGCACACAGAAAATGCACTAATCTGCTTCTCCAACCCTCCACCTCTCGCTTGCCTCTCTCTCTCTTCTCCTCCTCTTCTGCAGCCAAAGCTCAATTAGAGCGAGTTGGCCCCAGGCACTGACGATGGCTCCATGGCCTCTGCCTCAAGTACTAAAAAGTGGCTTTGTTTGCAATGGGGCAAATACCACAGATGAGCAGAGTATCAACCCCTAGTGGGCTTGCCAGGTGGATCCTGGTCAGGGCACATGCAGGAGTCTCTCTCTGCCTCCCCTCTTCTCACTAAACACACACACACACACACACACACACACACACACACACACACAAAACGTGCTGGTATTTTCCCTGGTGGCATATCACTTTTACTCCCACTCTCTGAGGTTCTAGGTTGAGAAAGTGGTGTTTACAATCTGGAGAGCAGGTGGTGTTTATCTGGAGAGCTGGAGGGTAGCAGGAAAGGACAACCTTCCATTCCAGCCTCTGAACTGTGGTGAGGCTGGGGTGCAAAGTGGTACTGACATAGTTATGTGTGAATGCTATAATAGCAGGTGAACAGTAGAAAGGGGCACACAGAAATGAGCCCTTTGTCTGGAGCACAAAGACTTTGGGAAAAGCTACTGAGTCAGAAAGTCGGCAAGTTGAATCCCAGATGGCCAGCGGGCAGACATTATTCTTCTACTCCCCACAAGATGAAGAATAATTGACCAGGAGACTAAAGTTAGCAACACAAAATTCAAACTTTCAACAAACCAAAATACATATAACAAGGAAAACCAAAGGACCCAAAATTGGGGGGGAAAAATGTAATTGGTCTGAAGGTATAAGTCTAACACCTTTATACACACAAAAAAAGTCTATTCATTTTTTTCTTTCATCCCACTGTGTTCAGCTTGTGCCTCTTCCTGTTCTGACTCAGAAAGACAAAATAGTTAAACAAGACTAGTTTTAGCCCGTCTTTGATGATAAAAATGCCCTAACAACATATTCTGATAAAACTTTTCTCTGAAAAATAGTGGATACCCCACTGACTTTGTCATAAAGGATTTGACCTGCCCAATCTACCACAACCATAAAATATAGTGTGTTTACAGCTGTGAGTATGAGAAACAGAGTTTATTCTTAAGTAATAGTTGTATTATATTCCATATGAACAACTGTAAACCCACTTTTGCCCCATTCTATACATACAGCCAAACCCTTGCTTAAAACTACCTCTCTCTCTGGTGTCCTGGGTTCAGTCCTGGTCAGGGCACATAAGAGAGGCAACCATCTGCTTCTCTTCCCCCTCCCTCTCGCCTTCTCTCTCTCTTCCGCACTTGCAGCCAGTGGCTTGATTTGTCTGAGCTTTGGTCTCAGGTACTGAATGAGGATAGCTTGGTGGATTTGAGCATGGGCCCCAGAGGAGAGTTGCCAGGTGGATCCTGGTTGGAGTACACGCGGGAGTCTATCTCTATTTCCCCTCCTTCAACTTAAAAAATAAATAAATATAAAACTACCTCTGTCTTCTCACTTTGCAACTTTGTGCAATAATATCTAGTACAAATATTTAAATACTCAGTGAGAAAACATATAGAAATAGCTGCAAAAATATTTTAAATATTTAGTTATGGTATAGTAACAAGAGTTTAGAAATCATCTAATCTGACCCTTTTCCCTTTAATGAAGAGAAAATGAGAAACAGAGAAGTAACTTGTTCAAAACTATCCATTTGGTGAATAGCTGAGGCAAGATTCCAAATCTATTCTTATGATTCTTCTTCAGATGACATTCTCCACTCAAATTTTTCAAAGAATGGAATCATGTTTCTTATTCGTCATTTTAAATATATGTAAACCATTCAATATGAACTTTTGCATCTGATTTCTTGTACTTAAGTGTAGTTTTGGGGACCTATACTGTACTATGTATCAATATTATATTCCTTTTTTGTGTGTGTGACAGAGAGAGGGACAGATAGGGACAGACAGACAGGAAGGGAAAAAGATGAAAAGCATCAGTTCTTTGTTGCAGCACCTTAGTTGTTTATTTTATTTAATTTCTAATTTTAATTTTTTTTGCATTTTTCCGAAGCTGGAAACGAGGAGGCAGTCAGACAGACTCCCGCATGCACCCGACTGGGATCCACCCAGCACGCCCAACAGGGAGCGATGCTCTGCCCCTCTGGGGGGTCGCTCTGTTACATCCAGAGCCATCCTAGCGCCTGAGGCAGAGGCCACAGAGCCATCCTCAGTGCCCGGGCCGTCTTTGCTCCAATGGAGCCTTAGCTGCGGAAGGGGAAGAGAGAGACAGAGAGGAAGGAGAGGGGGAGGGGTGGAGAAGCAGATGGGCGCTTCTCCTGTGTGCCCTGGAGAGGAATCGAACCCGGGACTCCTGTGCACCAGGCCGACGCTCTACCACTGAGCCAACCGGCCAGGGCCTTAGTTGTTTATTGATTGCTTTCTCATATGTGCCTTGACCGAGGGGTTACAGCAGACCGAGTGACACCAGTGACCTTGGGCTCAAGCCAGTGACCTTTGGGCTCAAACCAGCAACCATGGGGTCATGTCTATGATCCAACACTCAAGCCAGTGACCCTGGGGCTCAAGCCAGGGAGCCCAAGCTCAGCTGGTGAACCCATGCTCAAGCTGGATGAGCCCACACTGAAGCTGGATGAGCCCATGCTCAAGCCGGCGATCTTGGGATTTCGAATCTGGGTCCTCGGCATCCCAGTCCAATGCTCCATCCACAGTGCCACTGCTTGGTCAGGCAGGAGTGAAGCAATTTTAATCAAGAAACCATATTTTTGGCCCTGGCCGGTTGGCTCAGCGGTAGAGTGTTGGCCTAGCGTGCGGAGGACCCGGGTTCGATTCCCGGCCAGGGCACACAGGAGAAGCGCCCATTTGCTTCTCCACCCCTCCGCCGCGCTTTCCTCTCTGTCTCTCTCTTCCCCTCCCGCATCCAAGGCTCCATTGGAGCAAAGATGGCCCAGGCACTGGGGATGGCTCCTTGGCCTCTGCCTCAGGCGCTAGAGTGGCTCTGGTCGCAACATGGCGACCCCCAGGATGGAAAGAGCATCGCCCCCTGGTGGGCAGAGCGTCGCCCCATGGTGGGCGTGCCGGGTGGATCCCGGTCGGGCGCATGCGGGAGTCTGTCTGACTGTCTCTCCCTGTTTCCAGCTTCAGAAAAATGAAGAAAAAAAAAAAAAAAAAAAGAAACCATATTTTTTGCCCTGGCCGGTTGTCTCAGTGGTAGAGCATTGGCCTGGCATGCAGGAGTCCTGGGTTCGATTCCCAGCCAGGGCACACAGGAGAAGCACCCATCTGCTTCTCCACCTCTCCCCCTCTCCTTCCTTTGTCTCTCTCTTCCCCTCCTGCAGCCAAGGCTTCATTGGAGCAAAGTTGGCCAGGGCACTGAGGATGGCTCCGTGGCCTCTGCCTCAGATGCTAGAATGGCCCTGGTTGCAATAGAGCAATGCCCCAGATGGGCAGAGCATCGCCCCCTGGTGGGCATGCCGGGTGGATCCCGGTCGGGCGCATGTGGGAGTCTGTCTGATTGTCTCCCCGTTTCCAACTTCAGAAAAATACATAAAAAAAAAAAGAAATCAAATTTTTTAACTTAACTTCTGGTGTGAGGTACTTGAAAGTGGAATTTTTGTCTGATTCTTTTGGTTACTTCTCAAATCAATTACAAATAGTATATACTTAAGAAAATTAATGAAAGATTTTTAAATCTACACAACCAGAAAATCACATGCATAAAATAGCAGTTTGTTTTCCACTAAGAGAAAAAGTGAATAAAAGTAAGCTTCAGCCTCACTGTCACCACATGACCAACACAAAACTAGGAACAGTTCTTAAGATATGTGTGGCTAATCTCTTCTTATAACATTAGACAAAGTCTTTGTTTAGGGGTGAGATGGAAAAAGTTCAGCACCACAACAAGGCTATCTAAAGGCAGATCTGTCACTGCCTTTAGTGCCTCAGCAAAGTCAGAGATTCTCAGGTCTAACTTCTAATCTAACAGGGCTTTCTTTTCCTTTCATTCAGACAACAGAGGGTTACCCTAAAACAGAAAAGTGTACAAGGACCCCTGACATTTCTACTCCATTGCAACATGGCAAAGCCTTCCTTAAACATGGTCCCGGAAGTCAGGAACAGTGACATTGAGTCACTGGTACCACAAATGTTCTTTTAGGTTTGTGATCAGGATTTTATGTTTCTCCTCATCACATTCTTTGTGTGGCGATGCTTTTCACCAAATCACAGGGAAATATACTGAAAAGTCAGACAAATATTCTAAGTTTAAAATATCAAGAAGGTATTACCTGTGCTCTAAAATATGCTTATTAAACCATGGTGCAGCACCAGCCTCGTTCCTAAGCAAGTCTGTTCTGTCTACTGACATCCCAGGAGGCATTCTCCAAGTGAACCAGGCATACATTTGGATAACATTTTTTCCTCTTTTCTTAGTTTCTCTTTCTTCAGTGCCTCCCACACCAAGTCCTTGCCTTTACATTTCATTAATCATTCAGTCATCTATCTATCCATCAAATGTTTACTAAGCACCTACTATGAGCTGCTTGCTGAGCCATCTGTGAAAGACTCAGTGGTGGGCAAGACAGAGTCCCTGAAGCATGCAGCCTCCAGTGAAGTTCCTCTCACTCGAATTCTTTCCCAACCCCTTCTCCTAATGGCAATCTGTGCTTGGCACTAGTGCCTGATTCCTCTGCTGTGATCGTCTTTTCGTCTTGGTCTTTCAGCCTTTTCTGCTTTCTCTGCCTCTTCTCACATTGAGAATGCCCAAACACCCATCAACAGAAATTCTACCCCTAAAGAAAGCTCATTTTCCCAAGAGACTTAAACCTCATAAACCTTTTCTAATCTCCCTTTCCAGTTGTAATCTTGCTTTTCTTGGATGTTTCATGACACTTTTTTTTTTCAATTTACCTTTTGTCATCATCGTATGTATATATAAGGATACTTATTTTTGTTGATTATGGTCTCTAAAAAGCTAGCTTATCTCAATCTCAGTGCGTTACACAATCAAGAATTTGTTCTGCTGAAATTTCAAAAATATGAGATTTTTGTAAGAGACTTCATTGAGTGCAAAAGTGCTAGATGAGCTGAGTTACATAACCATTGAAGGTAAATGCACTGATTACATTCAGTACTGAAATATAATGGCCGAAAGATGTTATCCCAGGTCTTTTGGGAAAATAACAAATAAAAGTCAGGGCATTTTTAAAAGCTATTATTAAGTATATGTTTGTTTACGGTAATTTGGGATTCAGCCCTTGGGTGTTAATTCTGCACATCTCCACAAACCCATCGCTAACCTCTGTGTGACCAGGGAAATTCACTTAAAAAACTGTCTCCTAAGTGAAAAATAAGTGTCTCACAACACTAACCCATTTAAGCACCTAATTACAGGGTCAGTCAAGAGTCAACCTGCTGCATAGCAGACTGCCATTGTCAGTGGGTTCCCATCTACCCAGGGCTTCGCTCAAGATGCCCCACTTTTGGCATATTTGTATATTTGTATATCATTGATTTGATTTTGAAGTATGTCTTCTCAAAATCTTACCAATGCAGAATTTGGGGTAATTTGGAAAAGAACAAAAGCATTTTATAAGTAAGCCATTTTTCCATAGGTTTCAAATAAAAACCACTGTTTTCTATCCTTTCTCTAAAAACACCTGAACACTTTTCTGGTTCTCTTAAAAAATTCTTTTTCTTTTTTTTTTTTTGTATTTTTCTGAAGCTAGAAATGGGGAGAGACAGTCAGACAGACTCCCGCATGCGCCCGACTGGGATCCACCCGGCACGCCCACTAGGGGCGACGCTCTGCCCACCAGGGGGCGATGCTCTGCCCCTCTGGGGCATCGCTCTGCCGTGACCAGAGCCACTCTAGCGCCTGGGGCAGAGGCCAAGGAGCCATCCCCAGCGCCCGGGCCATCTTTGCTCCAATGGAGCCTTGGCTGCAGGAGGGGAAGAGAGAGACAGAGAGGAAGGAGGGGGGGTGGAGAAGCAAATGGGCGCTTCTCCTATGTGCCCTGGCTGGGAATCGAACCCGGGTCCCCCGCATGCCAGGCCGACGCTCTACCGCTGAGCCAACCGGCCAGGGCCTGGTTCTCTTAAAAATTTTTGAAGTAGAATTTCAGGGTGAATAAGTATATACTTTTAAATTATTAAACTGTGCTCCACCAAGGTTATTTCAAACCACACTTCAATCAAAAGTAAATGTTATGTTATTTTGTTAGAACCATTAAAGAGTTAATATTTTTATAATAAATAAAAATATTTATTAATCTATAAAGAACTTCACATTGAGGTATTTAGTAAAAACAAACAAACAAACAAAAAACATTAATGACTATTTGTACTTTTCTGTGATAAGTATTGATCTTTGCCTAATTCCCTATTTTACTATTCATGTTTTCTTTATCAATTTGTTAGAGCCCTTTTGTATGTAATGGTATTAATATTGTATTGAATATATTGCAAATAATTTTCAAATCTCAACAGGCTTTAAATTTTTAGATTGAGGGCTTTCAATATATTTTTAAAAATTTAATAGATTTTTCCAACATGGCAGTGGAGTAGGCAGATGCACAGACTGCCAGCTCACACCACCAAACTGGATTAAAAATTAATTTAGGAACAATCACCATGAAAAACCAACTTTAGACTAAAAGAATAGGTCTCAAAAACCAAGGAGCACAGAAGAATCCACACTGATCCTGGTAGGGAGTGGGGGGGCATGGTGGGGGCTTCCCTGCTCTCAGGAGTGAGGGGAGCCTGAGGCTGAGAGTCCAGAAGGGCTCTCATTACAAGGAGAGAGACCCTGAGAAACAGGGGCCCTCAATCTCAGAACTGAAGACTGTAGTCCAGGGATTGGAGCAGACAGATGGAAAGCATTGAGTGAGGAGAAGAGTGAATGTTCTTTATGTGGGAAGTGGCGGGGGTACCTTAAAGGGACAGAGCAGAAAATATCACTCACAGCCACTTGCCTGGGGCTCTGGGGGCAAGGAGGTCTGAGAGGACTGGCTTGTCTTCCATGAGGAAAGTGGGGAGAGCGAGACAGATGGTGACAGGGAGAGTATTGCTTTAGCTGACCTGAGAAGCTGACTCATTCTCCAGGGTGGAGGTGGCCATAGCTGGGGGAGGGGATGATCCCTCTATACAGCACAAGCATAAAGTGGTTCTGGGTGTTCCACCTCCAAAAAGCTCTCCAGCTCCAATCAGCATGAAAGATACAGCCAACAGCAGGAAGTAAGGGGGAGGGGCAGTAACTCAGGCTTCGAGGAAGATCTGAGATACACCTCCTCCTACTGATACCGAGAATGCGCCCCAACCCCAGAGAGCAGCTGGCATAACGTGCCTTCAGATTCTCAGAGGTCACAGCCATCACATTCCTGGATATAGTTTCAAATAAGCCCCTTGCTGAGATCACTAAACAAGCTGAGTTAAGTAAACTGAAAACAGACAAATCAAGACATTAAAGCGGCTCTTCAACAACTCAAACAAATTTGCAAGCCACAAACAGAAACAATGGAATGACAGCAGAACTTAAGTCATATGAATCAACAAGAAAAATCCCCAGAAAAAGATATGGATAAAATGGAAGAAATCAAATTACCAGATGCAGAGTATAAAATATTAATTGTTAGGATGCTTAAGGATCTCAAAGCTACAATGGATGGACATAAAAAACACCTAAATAAAGAAATTGTAAGCATCAAGAATGATACGGAAATCATAAAAAGAACCAGAAAGAAATGACAAACATAATATCAAAATAAAGACTACATTAGAAGAAATTAAAAGCAGGCTGGATGAAGCAGAGGATCAAATCAGTGACTTAGAGGACAAGATAAGCAAAAGCATGGAAGTAGAACAGCAAAAAGAAAAGAGGCTCAAAAAATCTGAGGAAACTCTAAGAGAGCTCAGTGACAACATGAAGAGAAACAATATCTGCATAATAGGGATTCCTGAAGGAGAAGAGAAAGAACAAGGAGTAGAGAATCTGATTGAAGAAATTATAGCTGAAAATTTCTCTAAATTGAAGCAGGAAAGAGTCACACAGTTTCAAGAAGGAGAGAGAACCCCATTAAAAAAGAACCCAAAGCCCTGGCCGGTTGGCTCAGCGGTAGAGCGTCGGCCTAGCGTGCGGAGGACCTGGGTTCGATTCCCGGCCAGGGCACATAGGAGAAGCACCCATCTGCTTCTCCACCCCTCCGCCACGCTTTCCTCTCTGTCTCTCTCTTCCCCTCCCGCAGCCAAGGCTCCATTGGAGCAAAGATGGCCCGGGCGCTGGGCATGGCTCTGTGGCCTCTGCCTCAGGCGCTAGAGTGGCTCTGGTCGCAATATGGCGATGCCCAGGATGGGCAGAGCATCGCCCCCTGGGGGGCAGAGCACCGCCCCTGGTGGGCGTGCCGGGTGGATCCCGGTCGGGCGCATGCGGGCGTCTGTCTGACTGTCTCTCCCTGTTTCCAGCTTCAGAAAGGTGAAAAAAAAAAAAAAAAAAAAAAAAAAGAACCCAAAAAGACCTACACCAAGTGAATACCAAAGCAAAGAGATGAAGAAAGAATACTAAAAGCTGCAAGAGAAAAAGAGTCAATCACCTACAAAGAAACCCCCATTAGGATAACATTCGACTTTTCAACAGAAACACTTGAGGCCAGAAGGGAATGGCAAGAAATATTTAAAATAATGCAGAACAAGAACCTACACCAAGACTTCTTTATCCAGCAAGGCTATCATTTAAGATTGAAGAAAAAATTAAAAGCTTCCCAGACAAAAAAAAGAAAACTCAAGAAATTCATCATAACCAAATCAATGCTGCAAGAAATGTTAAGGGGCCTGCTGTAGACAGAACAAAGTGAGAAAAATATCTAGTAAAACAGGGATGTAGATTTAAAGAAAAAAAAAGGCAATAAACAACTACATATCAATAATAACCTTAAATGTAACTGGATTAAATGTTCCAATCAAAAGACATAGGGTAGCTGAATGGATAAGAAAACAGGACCCGTACATATGCTGTCTACAAAAGACTTACCTCAAAACAAAAGATACACATAGACTGAAAGTAAAAGAATGGGAAAAATATTTTATGCAAATGGAAATGAAAAAAAAAGCTGGTACAGCAATACTTGTGTCTGACAAAATAGACTATAAAACAAAGGCTATAATAAGGGATAAAGGACACTACATAATGATAAAGGGGAACAATCCAACAGGAAGAGATAACCATTATAAATATCTATGCACCTAATATAGGAGCAACTAAATATATAAAGTAGATTTTGATGGACATAAAGGGAAAGATCAACAGCAATAATATAATAGTAGGGAATTTGAACACCCCATTAACATCACTGGATAATCCTCAAGAAATAAAATTCACAAAGAAATAGCAGACTTAAAGGAAACACTAGATCAACAGGATTTAACAGATTTCTTTTACCCTGAAGCAGCAGATTATACATTCTTTTCAAGTGCTCATGGTACATTTCCTAGGATAGACATCATATATATATTAAGGCATAAAATGAGTCTCAACAAATTTAAGAAGATTTAAATCATATCAAGCATCTTCTCTGACCACAATGGCAAGAAACTAGAAATCAACTACAATAAAAAACTGAAAAACACTCAAACACTTGGAAACTAAAGAGCATGTTATTAAATAACGAATGGGTCAACAATGAGATCAAGGAAAAAATAAAAAATTCCCTTGAAACATATAAAAATGAGCATAAAACAATTTAAAATCTATGGGACACAGCCAAAGCAGTCCAGAGTGGGAAGTTCATAGCATTACAGGCACACTTTAAGAAGATAGAAAAAGCTCAAATAAACAATTTAACACTGCATCTAAAAGAACTAGAAAAAGAACAACAAGTAAAGCCCAGAGGAAGTAGGAGGAAGGAAATAATAAAGATCAGAGGGAAAATAAATGACATAGAGGCTAAAAAAAAACAATACAGAGAATCAATGAAACCAGGAGCTGTTTCTTTGAAGGTAAACCAGATCAATGAACCTTTAGCCAGACCAACCAAGAAAAGAAGAGAGAGGACTCAAATAAATAAAATTAGAAATGAGAGTGGAGAAGTAACAACTGACACAGCAAAAATTTAAGAAGTGTAAGAAAATACTATGAGGAACTGTATGCTAAAAAATTAGACAACCTAGGTGAAATGGACAAATTCCTTGAAAAATATAATCTTTCAAAAATCAATCTGGAAGAATCAGAAAACCTAAATAGACCAATTAAAACATATGAAATAGAAACAGTTATCAAAAAACTCCAAACAAACAAAAGCCCTGGGCCAGGTGGCTTCACAGGCGAATTCTGCCAAACATTCAAAGAAGAACTAACTCCTATCCTTCTCAAGCTATTTCAAAAAATTCAAGAGGAGGGAAAACTTCTAAGATCCTTTTATGAGGCAAGCAAAATTTTGATTCCAAAACCAGGCAAAAACAACACAAAAAAAGAAAACTATAGGCCAATATCCCTGATAAATTTAGATGCTAAAATTCTCAACAAAATATTAGAAAACTGGATCCAGCAATACATGAAAAAAATCATGATCAAGTGGGATTTATTTTGGGGAGGCAAGGTTGGTACAGTATTAGCAGATTAATCAATGTGATTCATTACATAAACAAAAGGAAGGAGAAAAACCACATGATAATATTAATAGATACAAAAAAGCATTTGATAAAATCCAGTACCCATTCATGATAAAAAATCTCAGCAAAGTGGGAATATAGGGAACATACCTCAACATGATAAAGGCCATCTATGACAGACCCACAGCCAACATCATACTCAATGGGCAAAAATTAAAAGTAATCCCCTTAAGATCAGGAACAAGGCAGAGGTGCCCCCTTTCACTACTCTTATTCAATATAGTTCTGGAAGTCCTAGCCACAGCAATCAGACAAGAAGAAGAAATAAAAGGCATCCAAATTGAAAAAGAAGAAATAAAACTATCATTATTTGCTGATGATATGATACTGTACATAGAAAAACCTAAAGTCCCAGTGAAAAAAACTACTGGACCTGATAAATGAATTCAGCAAGGTGGCAGGATATAAAATTAATACTCAGAAATCAGAGGCTTTTTATATACCAACAATGATCTGTCTGAAAGAGAAATTAAGAAAACAATCCCCTTCACTATTGCAATAAAAAAATAAAGTACCTAGGAGTAAATTTAACCAAGGAGGTTAAAGACTTGTACTCGAAAAAGTATAAAACATTGATAAAAGAAATAAAGGAAGATATAAACAAGTAGAAGCATATACTACCGTGTTTATGGTTAGGAAGAATAAACATCATTAAAATGTCCATATAACCCAAAGCAATTTACTAATTCAATGCAATTCCTATTAAAATACCAAGGACATACTTCAAAAATATAGAACACATATTCCAAAAATTCATATGGAACCAAAAAAGAACATGAATAGCCTCAGCAATCTTGAAAAAGAAGAATAAAGTGGGTGGAATCACACTTCCTGATATCAAGTTATACTACAAGGCCGTTGTACTCAAAACAGCTTGGTACTGGCATAAGAACAGGCATATAGATCAATGGAACAGAACAGAGAACCCAGAAATAAACCTACACCTTTATGTACAACTGATATTTGACAAAGGCGGTAATAATATACAATAGCATATAGACAGTCTCTTTAACAAATGGTGTTGGGAAAATTGGACAGCTACCTGCAAAAAAATGAAACTAGACCACCAACTTACACCATTCACAAAAATAAACTCAAAATGGATAAAAGACTTAAATGTAAGTCATGAAACCATAAGTATCCTAGAGGAAAACAGGCTATAAGCTCTCTGACATCACTTGCAGCAATATACATTTGCCGATTTATTTACACGGGCAAGTGAAATAAAAGACAGGATAAACAAATAGGACTATATCAAACTTAAAAGCTTCTGCACAGCTAAAGACAATATGAACAAAATAAAAAGACAAACCACACAATGAGAGAACATATATGACAATACTTTTGATAAGGGGTTAATAACCAAAATTTATAAAGAACTTGTAAAACTCAACTCCAGGAAGATAAACAATCCAATTTAAAAATGGGCAAAAGAAATTAATAGACACTTCTCCAAAGAGGACATACAGATGGCCAATAGGCAGATAAAAAATGCTCAACATCACTAATCATTAGAGAAATGCACATTAAAATCACAATGAGATATCACCTCATACCAGTCGGAATGGCACTCATTAACAAAACAACACATAATAAGTGCTGGTGAGGATGTGGAGAAAAGGGAACCCTCCTGCATTGCTGGTGGGAATGCAGACTGGTGCAGCCACTGTGGAAAACAGTATGGAGGTTCCTCAAAAAAATTAAAAATGGAACTGCCTTTTGACCCAGTCATTCCACTTTTAGAAATATATTCCAAGAACACCACATCAATGATTCAAAAGGAGAAATGCACCCCCATGTTTGTGGCAGCATTGTTTACAATAGCCAAAATCTAGAAACAGCCCAAGTGTTCGACAGTAGACGAATAGATTAGAAAGCTTTGGTACATATATACAATGGAATACTATGGGGCCATGAAAAAGAAGGAAATCTTACTTTTTGCAACAACATGGATGGACCTGGAAACTATTATGCTTAGTGAAATAAGCCAGGCAGAGAAAGAAAAATATCATATGACCTCACTCATTTGAGGAATCCAATGAACAATATGAACTGAGGAATAGAATAGAGGCAGAGGTGGGATCAAAGTGTCCAGAGGGAAAGGGAAGGATAAGATGGGATGAGAGCAGAAAAGTAAATCCTGAAGGGAACAGAGGAGGGCACTGTGAGGGGAGGGGAAGGGGGATGTGGTGGGGAACACGGGGGAGGGGAGGATGTATTCAGGGGGACACTAGAATCTATGTAATCCAATAAATTAAGATAAAATAAAATTTTTTAAAAATGTAAATAAAAATTATAATTATTTTTATTTTTGTCTAAGAAATTTTGCCACTCTTAGCCCCTTCACAACCCAATTAGTAAAACTATGACTATAAATGGTATTCTCATAATCAATATATATTTAAAACTTTTATTCATCTGGTTTATTTTTGCTAAAAGTAGAAAGAAAGGGTGTTATTTTACATTTTATTCAAAAGTTACATTCACTTATACAAAAGCTACTTATTTTCTCTAGAATTTTAAGTACCACCTTTTTCCTAGGAACATATTATGATTTATATATATGCTCCTTTCTTTTTTATTTATATATTTGTCTGTTCTTGAACCATGATGCACTCTACTGCAGACAGATAGATGGATGGATGGATGGGTGGATGGATGGATGGATGAATACATAGATAAGTACATAGATAGGTAGACAGATAATATTTGACAGCTGAGAATAAAGTTCCATTCCCATCATTCCTCTTTTTTCTTAATTTTTCTTAGCTTATTTTAAACATTTATTTTTCAAGAAGATTTTTGTATTAAACATCAAATTTCTAAAAACCCACTAATGAGATTTGAAAGTTATTGTTATAAATGCATTTATAACTATGTTAAGTTTTAAAATACTGTGCTTTCTCTCTGGACTTGTATTTCTTATTAAATCAAAATATTTTTCATATTTTTAGTACTTTTTAAGATATGTTTTCATATGGGTATTGCATATTTCTTAGTAAATTTATTTCTATTTATTTTCTATTTTTAGTGATAGTATCAAGAGAATTTTTTCATTGTATTTTCAAACTAGTGTTTTTTGGTATTATGAGTTTTGTTTTAAGCACTACCATGCTTAGCTTTATTTATTTTTTATTAGGTTTTCTGTTCTATTCATATTTTTATATAGAATATTCACCATTACTATACTTAAATAAAGGTTATTTGTTTCATTCTTTCAATCCTTACTCTTTTTACTTATTTTTCTTAACCTTTGGCATTTAATAAAACATTAAAAAAAGTTCAATAGTAGAAATGGTATATTATTAAGAACTAAATCAGTGTGACTATTGCTGTTTTTTTTTTATTTAAAATTACTTGATTAATACATTTTCCCAATATTAGAGAAGTTCCAATGGTTTCCTAAGTCCATTTATGTGAGTAGCCACTATTCTTTAATCTCTGGTCATTTAAATTAGATTTATACAGTAATATCAGGCAGATGAAAGAATACTGGGTTCATTTTAACAACATAAACTAGTAATAATTTTATATTAACATATACTTCTAAATAGCTTCCCCAGCAAAGATTTATGAAAGAGAAAAGTTAAAACAATATTTATTTGAGGCTTGGTTAAAACTCTAACCAGGGTAATCTGGATGTACTGATACAAAGGATTTGTGCCAAATATCAGTCACTTAACAAAGCAACCTGTAAAACAGCACCTCTAATATAATTTCATTTCTATATGAAAAAGAAATTTATATACATGCACAGAGACCTATACACATGTGTTTATTCAATGGTCTAGAAAGAAACATCAACAGCATTGTCATAATGGAGACTAACACAAGGGCAGTGGTTTGAAGAGTGAGAGAGGTTTGCTTAGTATCTATAAATGTCAGGGTCCTCCTGGACTGTCAAGCACTCATTTCCTAAAATTCAGCCTTGATCCATTAGTGATACAGGAAAACCAATACTGCTACATTGTATTTTGAAAAGTGTTAAATTACAACAGAAACCATACCTGAAAAGTCAAGTTCCTGTATATATTAATGACATGCTGTCCAGGAAAAGCAAATGCTTTCATATTTTCCCCCTCAAGTATATCAAGACATGCCATCTACTTTAACTGATTTCATACACATAACCACATAAAAATTTCATGGGAAGTACAACTTAAATGACGTCTTACCTATCTACTTTCTTGTCTCTGAAGGCTGTTTACCATTGGGATTCAACTTATTCTGGGAACTCTGTTCCCTCCTTTAAAATACACATTTCAGTTAGCTGATGGAGAGTCCCACATTGGTTTACCCTCTTTCCTAAGACGCTAGTCATTTTTCTAACAAGACACACACTCCTAATGAACAAGCTCCTGCTTTGTCTGCTGCTTTGTCCTTTGGCTGATTCTAGGGTAGAAATACAAGTTAGAAAGAATTGCTAGTAAATGTAATTATAAATTAACATTTATCCAGTGTTAACAGCTTTCACACAATTTCATTTTTAAATCATTTGGCCTAAAAATTTTGAAGTCAGAGCTAAGCCAGATGTTGACTTAACATTTCTTTGATTTATAAATCTATGACATAGGGCATAATGAATGCCTGATCTCCATATCAGTAGTTAATTTATTAATTCAGTGTTAATTGAGTAAAAAATTTTAATTCAGCAAGTCAAGCAATCCTTCAAAGTGTAGAAACAGGTTATTAGGATTTATTTTTCTTTCTGAAAATAAATCCTCTCCTCTACCTATCCTTGAAAAGATGGTAAAGCTCCATTCTAGCCTTCAAAACTAAAGTTCCTAATTGTTCTGAGGTATAAAGCACTATGGTTTCTAAAATATATTTGGGGTAGCTTGGGAACTGCTTTTGGAGTAATCAGAGAGAATCTTGAGAACCTGATCAAAATAAAAGGAGCTGGTGGAGGACTGATCTGGAGCTTTCTAGCTCCTTAAAGATGTAGTTTTAAATGTTTGTATAATTTAAAAGCTGAAACGTGTGTGTTTGTGAATAGAAGGAAAATAACTTTCCAACTATTATTTATTTACATGGTGTAAATTAAAATTTCTAAATTTTAATTAAAATATTTCCATGAAGGATGATAATACATAACTTAATTTTAAATATAAAAATTAAATGTATAAAAGACTACTTTTTATCCAATAAAATGCAAATGGTAATAAACTTCAGGTCCCAAAGTTATGAAAACAGAATCAAGTTTGTTGTGCTTAATTGTAAATGCTAAGTTAATATTGCTTTCTATGTATTTCAGGAATAAATTTAAGTCACAAAAGAAGCAGACCTTGAAGTGAACACAAACATTTGAGGAAGGCAGGACTATCTATATGCTTATTGAGTTTTACTTATTCTCTAAGGCTGAGGCTGTTTTAAAGCAGACACAAACCCCAAACAATAACTGCACCTTCCATATATAATTGGAAACCTGAAATAAGATTTATTTTACCATGTCTGTGCTGGCAATTAGAAAATTCTATCCTTTAGCTTTTCTCAGTGTTACATACTTTATCTTAAGATATTTTTAAGGAAAAAAAGTCTGGACTTTCAAAAGAGCTCATTTATATTTTTCATGGGAATTTTATCTTCATTGACAGAAACCAGTAACTATTTTTTTAAAAATACATTTTTTATGGATTGAATAAATAAAAACATCTATTGTACAAAGGGCTTTGCTTCCTATTGCACCAAATACATTTCAACATTTATAACAAATGACTTAATTTCATAGAAAACCATAAGCAGGTAGGAATATACTGGTTATGAAAGCATGTAGCTTACAAAGATATGAAGAAACCATTGGTGGAATGATAGGTATGAACAAATTTCCTAACATCGCATAAATCAAACAAGGTATAAGTGAAAGTGCCAGCCATTCATTTTTAGCCCCATTGAACCCTAGGGTTGCTGGAAATGGTTGTTGGTAGTAAAAACTGTCATTCTCCAAAGGGTCAGTGGAAAGCAGTGTGATTGGCAGTACAAATAGATGACAAAAGAGAAAGCCTTCAATCTGCAGCTGATGCACAGGAAGAACACGGGGAGCTGAGTTTACAATAGAGACCACATTACCAAGCTAATGACACAGGCAATCATGGGGCCACCATGCATCTCTGGTATCAGCAGGGCATCCATTTGCAGCTAAGTGTTAGAGTATCTTTTTGCTTTTTCTCACCACTGCAGGGGTAAAACAACCTAGTAGGGGAAAACCACTGACTGGTAATAAATTACTATATTGGCTACTTTTTGTTTTCTTACAGAATAGCTTTACAGTGTATTCTTGCTATGATTACAAATTAAAGCAAAACCTGCTTTAGCTAACTGTATCTAACAGTCTATCAGTCCTGATGCTCCAATTGCTTTGGCAAGTATCACAGGGTCAAGAGGCTCTTTTGACCTTTATCATCTAAGTCTTTCTGACCACTCACTATTTGAAGCAATCTCAGCTGAACAGATGGACACTTTCTGTGACACTATAAAGGTTAGAACACAAAGATAAATGAAATTGTTTGAGGCTTTAAACTGGTTTATGAGTGTAAAATATTGTATCCCATAAAATCTCATTTTAAAATGCACCCTCTGACTCTGGCTGATGAACAGAATTAGTTGCTTCTTTTTTAATTCTGATGAATAACAGAACTTTGGAAAGCACCACTGTGTGTTACTTGGTTGCATTTTGATTACTATTGTAATAGCTCATTTAAATTGTGGAATTTACTTTTTATTACTGTGCAATGATATCGTTGCATAGGTTTTTTATTTTTTAATTAATGGTGTACCAAAAAGTTATATGTAGTACAGAAAAACTGAGACTATAAGTTTTGGACAAAACAAAAATGAAGATTTTAATTTGACTTAAACAAATTTTTCTCTTAAATTATGCCATTCACCAGCTAGAAGGAGATTCTTATATCTTTACATATCTGAATGTGAAAGAAAAATGTTTAAGCATCAAGTTTATACTATATTAATCTCTTTGTGTTAGGTATCAAAATGATTATTTAAATGTTTTAACATATTTAGTTTAACATATAGTAGGATATATCTATCTATCTATCTATCTATATATATATAATTATTTTTTCACTTGAACTAAGGGCTCCTTTAAAAAAAGTAATCATATAATTTATTTTTGAAACCAGGCCACTTTTGAGAATGGAACAGTGAACTATTAACAATTATATTGGAAGAATAGACATGTACTATAATTGTCCCAGTGAAACTGGATGTATGGTAACCCTATCTTTAAAAAATATAGCAATGAATATTCAGTGTATTAAAAAAATCTATATTTCTGTATCACTCTTGAAATGTGACTTTTTTTGTAAATCACAATTATAACTCTATAAGTTAATTTCTTAAATGACTAAAAAAGAGATTTTTTTTTAATTCAAAACTTTTTTTCTTTTTTTTTTTTAGTGAGAGGAGGAGAGACAGAGACAGACTCCTGCATGCACCCTGACCAAGATCCACCTGGCAAGCCCACTAGGGGGCAATGTTCACCCATCTGAGGCATTGCCCTGTTGCTCAGCTACACAGCTCTTCTTAGTGCCCGAGGTGGAGGCCATGGAACTATCCCCAGTGCTCAGAACCAACTTGCTCCAATCAAGCCATGGCTGTGCTTGGGGAAGAGAAAGAGAGAGAGGGAGAGAAAGAGAGAGAGAAGAGAGAGGGGGAGGGGTCACTTCTCTTGTGTGTCCTGACCAGGAATTGAACTCAGGACATCTACATGCCAGGCCGATGCTCTACCACTGAGCCAACTGGCCAGGGCCCAAAACTTTTTATTTCTAAATTTAGTGCTTATATGCTTATAAAGTTCAGGCAACTAGTATCCAAAATGTTATTTCCAAAATATTCTCTCAGCAACCAACTAGATTTCTGTAAGGCAAAAAGATTTGGTTGCAGGCAAATGAGAAACAACAGATATAGTTGCTTTAGAGTTAAATAAACCACTCACTACTTTTTGAAGAACTTACAAGTTCAGGAAGAGAGGCAGGGATGAAGGAAGAGAAGAGGTAAACAAAAACCAAGGGGTCAGAAGAAATATTTCAGGGCACCCTGTATTGGGAACTGGCTAACAAACTATAAACAAAAGTTAGGAACACTTTCAGGACATTTAGTCCTGCCCAAACTCCACGGACATATTTGATAAACGCCAAAAGGTCCTTCAGATTTGGTCCTATCAAAAGCATCCATAAGCATATTCAGCTCATGACAAATGGTCCCTGATATTTACTCTGCCAGAAACATACACACTTAGAAAACACATCCTTGGTTTCAAATAGCCCATACTGTTTATTTATACTTTTGGTTTATAGGTTTAATCCATAAAAACTACTGTGTTTTACTGGTCCAGTAACTGTGTTGTGGCTGTATTGCCAATAATAATTCTTGTCTCAGTAGACTAACTGAAAATCTTTGTGGCACAGACCAAATATCTCTGTGGACATTCGGGACAAGACCAAATGTCCACTAATCTTTAGGGACAAATGTATTTTCCCCCCAAAAAAGAACCACAACCAGAAGTGTATTCTCACCTTCAGAAAAGGGATAAAAGCCAAACATCAGCTTTAAATTTTCAGGGTTTTATAAATAATTCTGAAAAGCAAATGCACAACATAATCTCCTTTTCATGCAGTAAAATAATAAAGTGACAGAATTCAACATCAGCAAGAGGCTCTTAGAGAATTCAGAAAAGGAAATGGTAAATTGAGGTATGGCTAAATAAAAATTATGGGAAATAATTTACATAATCAATTGCTATGGACTGAATGTTTGTGTTGCACTCAAATCCATGTTAAAGCCCTGATCTCAATATGATGGTATTTAGAAGCAGGAACTTTGAGAGGCAGTTATGAGGATAGATTCCCTCATGAATGATATTAGTGTCCCTAAAAGAAGAGGCCAGAGAGCCAGCTAGCTCTTTTTCCACCATGTAAGAATACAATAATAAACCCTGCAACCATGAAGAGAGCTCTCACCAAACAACAAATCAGGTAGCACCTTGAGCTTGGACTTCCCAGCCTCCAGTACTGAGAAATACATTTCTTTTATATAAGCTACTTAATCTATAGTATTTTGGTATAGCAGCCTATAGTGCCAGTGGCCAAAGCAAGGCAGGTCCACATTACATTGGATTCGGGCAGACGGTGGAAAGACTGAGGAGCTGGAAAGCATTGGGCCATTTCGTTTAATAAAAGTCTCACAATGGCAGACAAGCACACAGGCCGAGGAAACCTCTTCTCCGGCACATGAACAGCAAGAATGGCCCCTCAGAGTGGCAGGCAGGCAAACTGCCATCCACAATCTGCCCTAGTACAAGCACCCATAGCCTTATATAGGCCATACACATGTGGTGCTGCCACATGCTCATGAACTAATCAGGCAAAGAGCTTGCAGCCGGTAAACCAGCAAGCAAGCCTAACATAGCTGCCTCACATAGTCCAAGCTAAGATTTAAAAAAAAAATCTAGGAATAATTAAGGGTTTTTGCTGATAAACTTATTTATCCGTCTACTGAAGCCAAAAGATTTCTCCAAAGTGTAGGGAACCACCAGAATTAGAGACAATATAGAAGAGATTGTTCTGTCATGGTACAAGGCTATGGGGAGGACTCCATCAGAATGCTGGATAAATCTGGCTGATCTCAAAAACAAAATGCGCAGGGGAGGAATTACTTCTGCATTCAGAAAAACTAAAAAATAATAGGGTAGTCTGGAAACTTGAAAAGATATGTTTCATTATTTTAAAATCACAATGATACAGAACATAAAATGTTAGCTCAAGCACAAACTTCTGAATATTAAAGGGACTGAAGATATTTATATATATTCATAGATTTTTTTAAAACTTAGTAAAATAAACAAGGGACATTTGAATGAGATACAGAAAAGTAGCTGTAATGCTGGTGGCCGAGACAAAGCAAGTTCACACTGGATTCGGGTGGATGGTAGAGAAAATGCGAAGCCGGAAAGTGTTGGGCCGTACCTGTTTATTGGAGGCTCTCAAAGACAGGCAAGCAAATCTAATAAACAAAGGAAAATCTGCTATTCACAGTAAGGGCAAGGGAGCAAGGAAAACCGCACTTTACAATGGTGGGAAAGCAATCTGGGAGAATCGCCTCCCAGGGAAACACCCACAGCTTTGCACGTGTGCCTCTGCCATGTGCTCAAGCGCTAATCAAGTAAAGTGCTTGCAGCTGGCAAACCCGCGAGCAAGCCTAACAGAGCGGCTCCACAATAGCTTTTGCTATATTGTTTTACCTTTGATAAATAATATTAATACTACTTACATAATGTTAAACATATAAACAAAGAAAAAAATAAAATCATCCATAATCTCAACATTTAGGAGATTCTTAACTTTTTGAAATAGAAATCTAGGCCCTGGCCGGTTGGCTCAGCAGTAGAGCGTCAGCCTGGTGTGCAGGGGACCCGGGTTCGATTCCCGGCCAGGGCACACAGGAGAAGTGCCCATTTGCTTCTCCACCCCCCCTCCTTCCTCTCTGTCTCCCTCTTCCCCTTCCGCAGCCAAGGCTCCATTGGAGCAAAGATGGCCCGGGCGCTGGGGATGGCTCCTTGACCTCTGCCCCAGGTGCTAGAGTGGCTCTGGTCGCAACAGAGTGACGCCCCCGGAGGGGCAGAGCATCGCCCCCTGGTGGGCAGAGCCTCGCCCCTGGTGGGCATGCCGGGTGGATCCCGGTGGGGCGCATGCGGGAGTCTGTCTGACAGTCTCTCCCCGTTTCCAGCTTCAGAAAAATACAAAAAAAAAAAAAAAAAAAAAAAAAAAAAGAAATAGAAATCTAGAAAAGAAACTAGGCTTTTTCTCAAAATTTCGTAGACTTTTTCAGATAACAAGGTCTAAGAAATTAATATCGGTGTAATCCTTAGCATATTTACCAAATGTTTCTAGTTCTCTGTCTTTTCTAGCACATGGCTTCAAATTCATTAGTTTGGTCTCTGGGACTATCAAGAATAGAAATCCTCTTCTGACCTCAGTAGGTGCATTGAGTGAGCAAAAACTGAACTTGGGTTGTTTTTACTTTATTTGGAGCATTCTTTGTTGCTAGCCTATCCTAATCTAGACACTACGCAATCTGATCTTAACAGATGGATGAATAGACAGACAGATTAACTGCAAAGGAAAAAACATTCCTGTGCTGCTTCTTTATTTTTCTCTCTACCACCATCCCACTCAAACTTTTATTCTCTCAAAACCCTGACACTGGGTGAGAGTTTTACGCCATACTGAGCAATTCTCAGAAACCAGGTAGGTGTCCTACAATTTAACTGAATTCCAACACTATCTACCTAGAGCAGTGGTTCTCAACCTGTGGGTCGTGACCCCAGTGGGGTCCCCTAAAGCCATGGGAAAATACATAATGCATATCAGGTATTTACATTCTGAATCATAACTGTAGCAAAATTACAGTTATGAAGTAGCCACCAAAATTATTTTTTTGGTTTGGGGTCACCGCAACATGAGGAATTGTATTGCGGGGTCACGGCATTAGAAAGGTTGAGAACCACTGACCTAGAGATAACATCAGATGCCACAAGTTAAGTCCTTACCCCCACAGACTGCCCAACTACAAACATCAACTGGATGCCCAGGTTGTGGCCTTTGCTTCTGACCAACTGACTATAAATCAGAGATTCCTATGACCCTCTCCTTAGTTCTATCATTTGCTAGAATGACTCATAGAATTCAGAAAACACTTTACTTACTTGATTGCCAGTTTATTACAAAGGACACGAATGAGTTTCTGATAAAGAGATACAGGCATATCTCATTTTACTGTGCTTCACAAATATTGCATTTTATTTTATTTTTTACAAATTGAAGGTCTGTTACAATGATGAGACAAGCAAGTCCACAGGTATCATTTTCTGACAGCATTTGCTCATTTCTTGTCTCTGTATCCCATTTTGGTCATTCTCTCAATAGTTCAAACATTTTATTATTATTATTATTATATTTATTATGGTGATCTGTAGTCAGTGATCTTTGATGTTACTATTATATTTATTTGGGAGTGCCATGCACTGAGCCCATATAAGATAGTAAACTTAATAAATGTTGTGTGTGCTCTGTTGCTCTGCTGACCAGCCGTTCCTCTTTCTCTGTCTCCTTGGGCCTTCCTATTCCCTGACACAAAACAATACTGAAATTAAGCCAATTAGCAATCCTACAAAGACCTCTGACCATATCTCACTTTAAATAAAAAATCTGAAAATGATTAAGCTTAATGAGGAAGGCATGTCAAAAGCTAAGACAGGCCGAAACTAGGCTTCTTGTGCCAAACAGTTGTAAACACAAAGAAAAAGTTTTGAAGGAAACTAAAAGTGCCACTCTAGTCAACACACAAATGATAATAAAGTGAACCAGCTTTACTGTTAATATAAAGAAAGTTATAGTGGGCTGGACAGAAGATTAATCTAGCCATTACATTCTGTTAAACTGAAGCCTAACCCAGAGCAAGGCCCTAACTCTCTTCTATTCTATGAAGGTCGAGAGAAGTGAGGAAACTGCAAAAGAAAGGTCTGAATAATGAGGTTTAAGGAAAGAAGCCATCTTCGTAACAGAAAAGCAGCAAGTGATGATATAAGAGCTTCAGCAAGTTACCCAGAGGTCTAGCTAAGAGGGTAAGCAAAAGTGGCTGCACTAGACAAGAGCTTCCTAATGTAGACAAAACAACCTTATATTGGAAGAGGATGCCATTTAGAACATTTATATGCCATCTAGGACTGGCATAGCTAGAGAGGAAAAGTAATGCCTGATTCATACAAAGGGAAACATGTGGGAAGGAGCATGGTGCATCCATGTCCTCTCCAGGTGAGGCAGGATAACTAGATTAGGATACCGGGCTCCTCCTCACTCCCCTCTCTAAGGAATGAAGAGGAAGCAGGCTTCTAAGAAGCCACAGAGACAAAGAAAAACCAGTTCTGTCTAGCCAGGCCAAGAACCCTGACTAAAGAATGACCTAGTTGCAATGCCATCATATTAGCATGGGAGATAGACCAGTACCCATCATGCACCAATGCCATGATACTTCTGAAGTGGACCAGATAAAAACAAAATTCCTTTCTCCTATTGTAAAGGAAATGCTTCTTCTACCCCACCCCAACTCCACCCAAGACCACCCAAAATGTACTCCTTCCCGAATTCTTCAGTAGCCCAAATATAAGCCTAGCTGCCAACACCCTTGGAGGAGACTTGCTTCTCAAGTCTGCCCACACTCTTATCTGAGTGTGCACTTTCACTTCAAAAAAATTTCTATGCTTTCCTGAATCTTTTTGTTTCACTCTTGAATTATTTCTTGTGCAGTGACAAGGACCTGAACACAGCCACTGGGTTGAGGTCCCTCTTGGTTTTCCTGTGAGCCTCTGACATCACAGGTGTGTGGCCCTCCCAGGACCTCTCTGTGTTCAACAACCCTGAAGTTCTCTGAACCCTTTCCTTCTGAGTACTTTTTGAGGCTTCTTTACATAGGCATGATTGATTAAACCCTTGGACACTGGTGATTAATTCAACCTCCAGCTCCTCTCCCTGCCCTGGAGGTCAGTGTGTGGCACTGAAAGTTCCACCTTCAGTGGACATGGTTGATTCAGTGGGCAACCAGTTTCCATCATGAGGCTATTCAGAGCCCTTTAAAAAATCATCTCATTAACATAAACTCCCATGTGGTTAAAAAGGCTTCAGATAAATAATAAAATATACCCTGATGGCTCTTATCACTTAGGAAATTCCAAGGGTTTGAGGAGCTGTGTGTCAGGAACCCTAGATGAAGACCAAACTATAAATTTCTTATATATAACACTATCACAACAGCAAAAAGAGGCTTGGTGACTGACACAAAGTCATTCAGCTATTGATTTAACCCTTTGAGTGGTGATTTTTTTCATGTTCACTGAGCCCTGGAGTTCGAAAAATGAAAGTAGTTCCAGTTACAGTTTTATTAACTTAAAATCATGTTTGTTTGATAACCAATTTATGGAAATAAGAACATACATTTGCCTTTTTTAATGTCACCTTACACATTTTTAAAATAAAAATTTTTGTTATGATCGTACTCTGGATGGTCAGGAGGCATAAGGGCATACATGAACATTCGTACTACTCAAAGGGTTAATTAGGCCCTGGCTGGTCGGCCTGGCGTGCGGGGGACCCGGGTTCAATTCCCGGCCAGGGCACATAGGAGAAGCGCCCATTTGCTTCTCCACCCTTTAAAAAATCATCTCATTAACATAAACTCCCATGTGGTTAAAAAGGCTTCAGATAAATAATAAAATATACCCTGATGGCTCTTATCACTTAGGAAATCCCCCCTCCTTCCTCTCTGTCTCTCTTTTCCCCTCCCGCAGCTGAGGCCCCATTGGAGCAAAGATGGCCCGGGCACTGGGGATGGCTCCTTGGCCTCTGCCCCAGGCGCTAGAGTGGCTCTGGTCGTGGCAGAGCGACGCCCCCAAGGGGCAGAGCGTCGCCCCTGGTGGGCGTGCCGGGTGGATCCTGGTCGGGCACATGCGGGAGTCTGTCTGACTGTCTCTCCCCGTTTCCAGCTTCAGAAAAATACAAAAAAAAAAAAAAAAAAGCGTTAATTAACCCAACTATTTAAGGGCCACAGTTGAAATAGGACACAGATTGACTATCCCACTCCAGTGCTCTTTCCACCATATAAAATGAGATCCCTCACGCTTATGTGCCCCATGTTTCTCTGGGAAATTACTGGAAGACACTGAAACCACTTTCCCCCCTATTTCTGAGAGGTGGTCATAACTGAACAAACACACCATAATTCAACTTTCATTTGCTTTGCATCCTATAAAAAAATTCAGTGACACTAATAAAAAAACTACTCAATATCAAATTCAAAAGCAATTTCATTAATAAGCTAAATTATATGTGGCAAAAAGATACTTGTCCCATACACTCTCTATAAATAGCAACTGTTTTCATCAATTTTTGTATTCCTCTCTGTAAATAATTGTCAGTTAATATAACAGGGTTGCTAAATTACTCAGTACTCACCCCCTAGAGATGAAAACTAATTAAAAGAGATGTGCCATAGATATACTCATTAGACTCACTTCTAACACCTTTGGTTCCCAACTATGACATGTAAGTCAGTGGTATGACACTGATGCTTTCTAACTATCATACTAATAAGCTGATAATTGGCCAAAGGTCAGATGTAGGTTGAAAGAAAATAACATTGAATTGGTTTATCACAAAACAGGTTTAAAAAAAAAAAAAAGGTACTTCTTTTCTTTGGAATGATTTTTATGTATATATATGTATTTACATTAAGAATAACCAGCCAAACACATTTTGGGTGTATGTCTCTATGTAGTTACCAGATATTGTAGTCAATTCAATTTAACACATATTTATTAAATTGAAATCAATAACTAGAGAATACCCTCATGTAAAAAAAAATAATATAATTTAAACTAAAGTTAATGAAATGCCTGAGGCCATGAGATCTTTCAAAGGACCATACAACAATGAATTACCACATATCTAGTAATTGATCAACAAGGTCAAGTATGTAAGACTACCTTAAAGAAGCAAGAGTAAGGAAAATAAAAATGTCCAAAAAGCCAAAATAGGTTTTACAAACCACTGCTCAAAAATTGAGTGAAAAACAGTTATAAAGAGGGAGCATTACAACAATATTGGTTAATGAAAATAACCAAATACAGTGTTTCCAGTAAAAAGCCTCTATTCTTCTTCTTATGGTCTATTGCACTGAATTATAATGGAATCTGCTTGCCAACGGCAGGGGTTAGAAAACCGTGGCCAATAGGCTAAACATTGGCTACCACCTGTTTTTCTGTAAATAAAACATTATTGGAACACAGAAATACTCATTTGTTTATGTATCATCTATGGCTGTTTTGGTATTAAAAAGGTAGAGTTAAGTAGCTATGACAGAGACTGTATAGCCTACAAAGCCAAAAATATATACCAGGGGTAGTCAACCTTTTTATACCTACCGCCCACTTTTGTATCTCTGTTAGTAGGAAAATTTTCTAACTGCCCACCGGTTCCACAGTAATGGTGATTTAAAAAGTAGGGAAGTCACTTTACTTTATAAAATTTATAAAGCAGAGTTAAAGCATACAATAATAATTACTTACCAAGTACTTGACGTCGGATTTTCGCTAAGTTTGGCAGAATAAATCTTTATAAAACAACTTACTATAGTTAAATTTATCTTTTTATTTATACTTTGGTTGCTCTGCTACCACCCGCCATGAAAGCTGGAACGCCCACTTGTGGGCGGTAGGGACCAGGTTAACTACCACTGATATATACAATCTGGCCCTTTACAGGAAAAGTTTGCCAACCCTGGGCCTATTCTAAATTAACAGAAATTTTAAATGTGTATAAAAACATTTTTCTAGCCACACCACAATTTAAATATAAAGCATGCAATTAAAGGTGTTAAATCCCCTTGATTCAGGTGAGTTATATTTTATGAGAGGACTCTATTGTAAGGTTGTATTGTGTGTTTGCATGTCACTTATGTAATTTCCCATTACAAATACAAGTTGCTCTCAGATGTCCAAGGCCAGTCTCGAAGACTTTCTTTTCCTGAAGGATTCGAAGACACAGTCATCTTCCACCATTCCCACTTAAATTCTATCTCCAGTCATATCAACTTCTCATCAATCCCCGACTGTGGTATGGGCTTTTGGATCTGCTTCTTCCCCATAGCAAAAGCACATCCATCAAGATTTAGACCTAACATTATTCCCTGCATTCCGTGGTCAGCATCAGTCTCACCATGTACAGAGGTTCTACTGGCACTTTGGAATATAGGTCTACCAGAGCACATACCATGACCTTTACCAGTTTGGTGTTCAAAATTTCAACACTAACTAATAATTTTCTTCTCTCTCTTTCTTTCTAAATTTTTATCGAATGTATTGGGATGACATTGATTAATAAATATATAGGTTCCAGGGTTACAATTCTTTAATTCATCATCTGTATATTGTATTGTGTGAACACCACCCAGAGTCAAGTCTCCTCCCATCATGATTTATTCCCCATTTACCTTCTACCTCCCTCAATATATTCATTCTCTTGATACAAGTATGCAATAACTTCCATTTTTTGGCACACCCCTCTCCACTTACACAGTTTTCCATATAGTAACCAAAGTGATCTTTTCAAAATAATAAATCAGATCAGTAGTGAGATTCAAATAATTTAATAACCAGTTCTCTGCCCTAATGACCGTTTTAAATATAAAAAAATGATATACTAAAAGGTAGTTTATTATTTCATGCATTTAATACTTAAATAAGAAGAAAAAATGAGGTACACAAAATGAGATTATTTTATGTTTTAAAAGATTATTGAAAAAATATTAAATAATACTTGACAAAGAAAAAATACAAGTTGTCACCTCCTGTTTGTTTGGCCCTTTTTCTCTTTATGTTATATGTTTGTTTACTAAAGTAACAAACACAAGGGAATTAAAATGTAGTATTTCATCAAAGGTATAATAAGTTTTATGAAATGAATAAATAAATATTACAAGCATAGTTCTGTCAAATTTTTTCACCTATGGATGAATGAACAATACGACAGGCACTTAGAATATGTTGTCATGCAGATGAACGTTAAAAAAGAGAAAGGAATGTAAATTTGTGATTTCCACACTGGGTGGCTGCCCAGGATCCTACCTTAGAGAGAACCCTGATTACAAGTGCCATTTTAACAACCAGTTCACCAAACTCAACAAAAAATTAGGTATTGGTTCTGCTGAATGGGTGTGAACCCACTGAATCCCACCACTGAATCAGATCTTATCATTTTTTAGAGTAAAACCATGAAAAGACTCCCCTTAGTATGTAAAATTAAACCCAAACTCTGCACTTTGAATTAGCATATTCAGCATCACCTATACCACCTCACTCTATAATATGAACTTTTACTTGTCTCCCCATACACTTCTCTCTAGTGAAGGCCTTTACTTCATTGCCTACAGCATCAAGCTCATTCTCCCCTCTGCTAGTTACATGGTTAGCTGGCTTTTCCCCCTCATTCAGACAATATAAATGCTACCTCCTCCTCTGACCTCTGGCCACTCAGCCTAGAGTAAATCCCCAGGCATGTCTATTACACTACCTGTTGCTAATTCCCCATAGAGCCCTTAGCACTATCTGACATTGATTTGTTTTATTTTCTTTTGTTTAAATTATGGTCTATCTCCTCTCCTCAGAAATGTTAAAAGCCATGAGTGCCAGGACTTTGTTGAAATTCCTAATATCAAGAAAAGTGTTTGGCTCATACTAGGTATCCCTTGAATATTTTACTGAATAAAGTTTTCTGTTTCCTGTTTTATTACTACAAAATTGATATAACATACAGACGTAGCACTTCTTTGTTGTCAAGGAGCTTTAGGCCTAATTGAGAAAATAAGACAAATAAATACTAGTAAAATAACCAGGTAATCCATAGTTAATTAGCAGTTGCATGTTAAATAGCACAGGCAGATGCTGTATGTAGTTTGGGTGGGATTTAAACAGGTGGAATGCAGAACATCTCCTGTTCATAGGATTGGGCAGGGAGAGATGCTTAGGGAGCAAAGTCAGCAGGGCAGCAGCCAGGAGGAGCATGGGTGTGTCCACAATACTGAGACACCTCTTCCCTGGAGGCAAGGAGACAAGGGAGAGCAAATCCGTGAGGCTTGGGTGTCTCCTGGGATTGTTAATTCAGCATGTGACCCTACGGTCCCACAAGAATGAGTTACCTACAAGCATTTTCTATCATACACATCACAGCGTAGACTCAATCCTCTTTTCACCAACCTCTGATGACAGGGACAGTTCAGCAATTTTCAAATGATCTCAGAAAGTAGGAAACCATGTTTGCTACTTGGAAGATGCAGGATTGTGCCAAAGACTTTGCATCTGGGAAATGAAACATAAATCAGGCCTCTTCATATTTATTACACTTATATTTCTAGAAGTTATTACAAACCTGTTGATTAGATTGTTTTTGGCTTTGGGGTTTTTGTATTGAGGGGAGGGCTTAGTAAAGTAATTATTTAAGGGAAGCAGAGGACCCGTGATATACAATTTAACCCTCAGGTTATTTTTGAGTGTTTATTTTAGATAATTTTGTTATGAGAAAAAGAAGTCTGAGATTTAAGGACAAGTGAAAAAGGCAATAATATAAGCTTTGTTGGTGTAAGAAACCATATAATCACACTATCTTTTAATCTTCCTTTATAAATCTCTATCAGCTCACTGGTGTGCCCATGTTACCTATTGTGAATCCTTTCTCCCTAACGTCCTAAACATCCTTAATTTCATCACCAGTGTTTAATATTTTTTCTAATAAACTTTTGAATTGATTTGGACTGGTTTCAATATAAATATGCCTCATAAATGGTTGAATTGATTGGGACTGGTGTCTAAATATCAGTGGGGTGGCTGTTGTGTTTTAACAGCCTCTTTGCTATTATTGACTATTTTTACTAGGTCATTCCCCTATGTAAGACCAAGTCACGTAAACCCAACTTGGACTGAAAGCAATTGACTGACTAAATATATATGCTTTGCTGGCAGTCGTTTTTATATTTTTCCTTTACAACTCCATAACAGACATGTCCTCCACTTTCTTACTATCTGTTTTCCATACCTAGACTTCAGGAGTATTCAGTGTATGTGTTTATTCCACAAGTATTTTTGAATGCCTGCCTTGTGTCAGACATGTGCTAGAGGATGAGGATACTGTGACAAAAAGGTAAAGCAGATCATTGCCCCCTTTAAACCTAGCTTGTCATGGAAGGTGTGAAAGATAAAGAATAAAGTAAAAAGGATGCTGAGAAAAAGAATGAAAGGTAGACTGCTATTTTGTGTATGGGCTAGTAACACTGAAGCTTAGATAGACTCCAGGGTAAAGAATCAGAAGGAAACAGTCTGGTGGAAAAGGAGCAGTATAGAAAATATGAATTTCTTTAACCAGGCCAGGTAACTGAGAATTAAATATCTGGGTTATGGGGCAAAATATGCAATTTACATTTTTCAATATATTTTTTTATGTTTGCTTCATAATTTTAGATTGTATTCCAAGGATGAATACAACTCAAGTGAATAATAATTGAGTGTTCATTTCCAAGCCTCTGTCTTCTTATCTAGATCATGCTAGTAGAAGTTGAAAAGACTAATTTATAAATGGTGATTTGAACTCAGCAGATTGGAAAGTCATGTGGCTGAAGAGTATGTGTAATCTTTATAAAACATAAAAAAGATAAGCATCAAAATCAAATGTAAAATTCAGAAGGTATTCTTGCTAAGAAAAGAGTAGATACAATACTGTTTCAAAGATAAAACATAAATCACACAATAATACTATTAGTTGGCATTTTAATTTTATGAATGTTTTGAAATATTTAAGAGGGCTCTTTCTAGGTTTTGATTATGCATCAAGGTGTCCAGAATTTGGAAACAAAATTTCACCAGAGAATAGTGAAAATAAATTAAAATTTTTCCCCAGATATCATTCATCAATTACTGTCCACACCTGCTTTAATTGTCAAGTGAGGAAACTTTTAATTAAAATATGGTGTTGCATGTTTTCTCTGTATAAAAGTCAGCATATCCTGAAAATGGGAATTAGAAGCAAGCATTAAATAATTTATTGAGAAGACATCAGGCAAAAGCTTTAAGGGATATGCTATGTCATTTACAGAGAGTGAAGTACCACTGAAGCACTGATTATCATGTGGATTATACTGCTTAGCTCTGTTGAGAAAAATCTGGTCTGCTGGAACCAGCCATCAGTGAACTCAGCTACACTGGGGCTAAGAGAGCAGAGATAGGACCCAATGTACATATGCATCAGTCAAGACTGAGCTCCAAAATCTAAGCAAAGAAAGGAAGGAGAGAACAGGTGTCTTGACCACTTGCCATTCTAACATGCTACAGCCAAAAATATAGGTTCTGGTGAACTCAACTCCTCCATTACTACTCCTTATGCATCCAAATTAATATACTAGTTCAAGGAGCAATAAGGAAAACAAAACATTTGCTACCAGAGGGGAAATGAAGGCCATGTTTTGTATAATGGCCAGAGAGGTCTAGTGGGAGCAGGGAAGAAAGTAATGAAGGAGAGAGCTTGACTGTATTTCATAAGCTTTCATAATGACCTTCAAAAAACCAGCAGGTCCTAGACAACATAGAA
This sequence comes from Saccopteryx leptura, assembly GCF_036850995.1. NCBI lineage: Eukaryota > Metazoa > Chordata > Mammalia > Chiroptera > Emballonuridae > Saccopteryx > Saccopteryx leptura. The sequence goes on along the minus strand of NC_089508.1, from coordinate 65,866,556 downwards.
AGACAAAAAACAAAAACAAAAAAACAATACAAAACAAAAGCTTTAAAATGTTCATTCCTCTGTAGATGTCCCTGGAGTTAAACATGTGTATAAGGAGCCCCTGCTAAGTCTTAGCCAGATAATTCAGTTGGGTGGAGCGTCGTCCAGGAGACCAGAGGTTGCCGGTTCCTCAGTCAGGGCACAGACCCGAGCAGCTTGAAGTTCCCCTCTTTCTCTCTCTCTCCCTTCCCACCTCTCTGAAATAGAAAAATAAGGGCCCTTGTTGCTCATAATAGCCTCTTGTGACCATTTTTTTTATACATGGTAGGACTAATCATACTTAAGACGACAAGCTTATGCAAGATAGTTTAGGATTAAAACAGCCATTTTCATAAGCTTTATAGTATGCAGAAAATTACAAGTAATGTCACTTATGTCATTGTTTGTATTTAATGTCATGAATGCATTTGTAAATGCAGAGAACTGGCTGTGCCTCCAGGAAGTCACTATTAAATGCAATTCAAAAAATAGATGGGAATATTAGTTGGATATATTTTTCAGTAAATTCATGCTCCTAGTTATTATGAATAAAGCTGAAGTCTTAATACATTTTGTTTTTACCAGCATAGGGAAAATATTTTATTAGAATAGATGCTCTATTTTTTTTTCCTGAGAATTGCTTCCTGTTACATTTTTGCATTTGTTGCTCTCTTAGGGCCTGTTTCAACATAAGTCATTGGGACAGAAAAATTGTCCCTGTTGGGGTTCTTTTAAATGGGTCCAGATGGCACTCTCAGTCAATAAGTGAGATTACAGACAGAGACCTCTTTCAGTAAGATGAACAGATCCATATTTGGGGTCTGTAAAAGGCTAGGTCTTGATATACCTGGACAAGTCACAGGTTTTAAAAATCAAAATCAACTTACAACTGAGAAGAAAAGAAAAGTAGAAAGGAAAAGAAGAAATGAGGGAGAAAAATCTTTGTAAACGGATATAGGTGGGTAATACAGGATTGACATGACTGCAGAATTCATAGCTTCTAATATATTTGTATAAAATGATTAATGAAAATTGAAAGATATGCTTAATAAATTATGGTACACTGTCTCTAGAGTAAGCTAACTACAAATTTATAATGTCTTTTGTTTAATTCTTATTCATGTTTTTATACTAGACTCTCTACTCCAAAAGTCAATTGATGATTATAATCAGAATGTTTAATTCAAGAAGAAAATTATAATCTTAGATTCTCAAGTTTCTTAAGAATTAACAAATATTGTGGGGTTAGAGGAGGAAACTGAGATAAATCTGTACTAAAAATAACAAACATTTATTTAGTAAAAAGGTTTACATTGGAATTAACAGAAAAGATAACATTTTTTGAAACCAGCTAAAACTAAAGCAGAACAAATCCTTTTTCTGGTAGAAATCACAACTGCCTATCAGCAATTATAAAAACAATAACATTGACCTTGAATCAGCTTAAAGGTCCTTGTACACCATTATATTATCAGCTTTATGAATTTTCAGTTGCTATCTCAGCCACAAATCCAATAAATGCAGAGTTGGTCAGTAATAGAAAGATGATTCTTTTACAATCTTCATTGAAAAAGGTTTCTGAGAAAGCACACAATTCACCAGCATTTTCCATGTTAAAAATAATAGCTCTTTCAAGTCCTGCTCAGTTCTCCTCTAGAAAAAGACTTATATGTCAGATAAACAACAATAAAATTCAAAATTAAATTCAGTCAAAACTAGAAACGATTTTAATAAATTTCATCTGCAACCTTGGTAAATCAATAGTCATCTCAAAGATTTTTAAACATGGAAATTTTTTATTCAACATCAGGATATAAGGTAATTATTAAAACATTTTTTTTTCTCATCCTGAGTATATAATTTCCCTGGCTTCATGTATCTTAAACATAACAGCTAGCAAAGTAGAGAAACCCAATGAAGAAAGATCCCTTACATGCAGTTATTATAATTAACAGATGATTCAATATCTATTACTGCCAGTCAGGTATCATAGCAACCTTGTATTGCAGAAAACTGCTAGAAAATTCTTTCAAAACCAGCAAGAGTCTGCTTTAGGAAAATCATGGACAACACCGAGGACATTATTGGTTATCAACATCTGTGGGTATTTGTATAGGCACAGCCACAAAAAACCCTACCATCTCTATGAAAAGGGTATACACACAGAGAAGATGAGAGGGCCACAGAAGATACACTAACATACACTAACAAGGGAATCAAAAAGAATAGTTACCCTGCAGCATAGAATAGGCACACAATTTAGAGCCTATTTTTATACTAATTCTTTTTTACTGAAGCTGGAGAGCCCGAATTCAACTAAACTGTGATTGTGACTAAACATGAACCAGGGGGTGGAAATAATATTCTAAAACTGCACTTGTACCATTTTATCACAAGTCTTAAATTTGAAACTCCAAGTAAATTACATTTAAAATAATATTTAAACTCCCACTTATGAACCCTTGATACTCATTTGTAAATCTACAAAAGAGAAAAGAACAGGTTACTCTGAACAAGAACCCAATATTGATTTTTCGGCGGTGCAGTAAGGCATCTCCATTCTATTTGGCTGCTGTCAAAGCCACTCTTTAACAGCTGGAGTCAAATTGCACTATTTACAGCAAGAGCCCTTGTCAAGTGGACCATAAGTATTCTAACAATACACTATTCAAATGGCACTTTGCCACACAAATTGCTGACTTGATGAATAACCTATGTCAATGACTAAGGCCAATATAAAAGTTTCATTTTTACAAGAGGTTTTACACTCACACATTAACTAAGCTTTCTTCGAAGAACTTTTAAGCTATATATTTCAGGCCTTTGGACACTGAAAATAATTAAAATCTGTTTAAATCCATCAAGGGAACTGACAACATTAATATGGATCTGGTGTTAACTACATTTGTCACACAAGTCAGAACAGTGTCCTTCTGTTCCTGGCACTGCCCACCGGCACGTGCGGCACAATGCAAGACTGAAACCAGCCACGCACCATGAAATACGGGCATTCTCCTTTTGTGCCTTGATTTACACGGCCAACAAATGTCTAGAGACAAGCAGGGCTTTGAAGTCCTGTGAGGAAATTCAAGGTTGCTTCTGTGTGCAAGGGGACAGCTGGAGACATTTAATGGTGCATTTCCTACTTTTTATAGTGACTCGGAGACCGCCTAAATTAGTTTTGAAGCAAAGCTGTGATATGCTTTTCATAGTTTTCCTCAACATTTAGATATCTTTGTACCAAAAAAAAAAAAAAAGTTTAAACTCATACCACAATAAGAGAAAAGGGACATTCTTCTTTAAGCAGTTATATAAAAAGTATTAAATATTACAAAAAATTTTATTTGACTTCACAGCAGTTAATATGTATATGAAAATACTAATGAAAATAGTTATACTTTACCAAAAATTTGTATCACTTCACATGTGTTCAAACAGCATACTTCCTTATATATTTCTTCACTATTGTATTGTATATTTCCCTAGTCTATCTTACCAGGAAGGGTGTTATCATCTAGGCACTGAAGTTTTAAGTTTGGATTTACAAAATCAAAATACTTAAACACCTTAATCCAATATTTACAGAAAAAAATTCCTATATTTTCATGAAAGGCTTGCATGTCTAATAATAAAAATCTATTTTTAATTATAGAAAAATCAATGCAAAATATTTTCTACATTAGAAAAAATAGGTACATGCTGTTAGTTTCTTTAAAAAGAATACACCAGAAATTAACTACTGATTAAAAAAATAAAAAATTATTATTCTATATTGAGGATTTACCCCTATATAATGCAATTGTTTTCAAATAAGTAATGTTTATTCTTTTCTATAGTGATTCAATTTTTTTTAATGAGAGGAGATAGAGAGACAAACTCCTTCATGCACCCTAACCAGGATCCATCTGTAGCCAATGCTTGTATCAACCGAGCTATCCTCAGGAGCCTGGGCTGTTGCTAGAACCAATTGAGCTACTGGCTGTGAGAGTGGAAGAGGGAGAGAAGTGGGAGAGAAAGCGTGAGAGAAGCAGATGGTTGCTTCTCCTGTGTTCCTTGAACAGGGCTCGAACCCAGGACATATGCATGCTGGGCAGACACTCTATCAACTGAGCCAATGGGCCCGGGGCCTATAGTGATTCAGTTTTGATAATTAAATAAAGATTGTTAAATAAAAACAGAGTTAATTTGCAACATGTAATATTGACAAAATTATTATTTTACTATTTTTGCATATAAATTTTCAGGTGACATTTTGAAACTACTCTGGTTGTACTTTAAGTTTTTGTGTCAGCCTGACCAGGCGGTGGCGCAGTGGATAGAGCGTCAGACTGGAATGTGGAAGGACCCAGGTTTGAGACCCCAAGGTCACCAGTTGAACACAGGCTCATCTAGTTTGAACAAAAGTTCACCAGCTTGGACCCAAGGTCGCTGGCTTGAGCAAGGGGTTACTTGGTCTGCTGAAGGCGCACGGTCAAGTCACATATGAGAAAGCACAATGAACAACTAAGGTGTCCCAACGAAAAACTGATGATTGATGCTTCTCATCTCTCTCCCTTCCTGTCTATCTGTCCCTATCTATCCCTCTCTCTGACTCAAGTTTTTGTGTCACACAATGTGAAAGAACTAACGTTTCGTTTTGACAAAGTAAGAAGTAGTAGTGTGGTCCAGTTTTCTATTGGTGGCTACCAGCTGTGTTTTATGAGAGGTAGTACAATAAAGTTCTAATAAGATTTTTCATCAAATGTCACCAAAATGACATTACCTTAAGGTCAACTAAACGTTCAGAAAATAAAAACATATTTTTACAAATCTCAACTGGAATGTAAGTAAATGTAAATGAATTCTTTATTTGCAATCAATTTTATATGTTTAGAGAATGATGCACATATGAGTGCATTAAATAAAGAAAATTCCATTTTAAAAATCTTGCTTGAATTAGGAGCTATAATGTACACATTTGTTTTCTACAAAGGACAGATATACAGGTATAAGAATTTAATGAATTTTGTCAGGTGACAGACTTAAAACAAGATCATTTGGATTGCATTCCACATATAGCACCGAAGAAAGTAGGGTGAGTTGCCTTATTAAATATTCAGATATCTAGGGAGAGTCGAAGGTGTTAGCTATTTATCCAGTTCATCCTAGAACCCCATTATCTCCAAGTCCAGAGAGTACTATCTAGATCAGAAATTGGCAAACCAAAGTCAGTGGGCATCAAATATGGCCCACTGCATGTCTTTGTAAATAAAAATTTATTAGAACACAACCTTACTGTTTAAGAATTGTCTGTTGTGGCTTTCTCGCTCCAACAATAGAATTGAATAGTTAAAATAGCAAAAAATCTGGCCTTCCAAGTCTAATATATTTACCATATAGTCCTTTAAGTGTGCTTATCCCTGGTCTAGCTCAACAATGTACAAAACTAATAAAATGTAAACCACTTATGTAATTTTAAACTGTGTGGTAGCCATATTAAAAATATAAAATAAAGAGAAGCAGGTGAAATTGATTTTAATAATATATTTTATTTAACCTTATATATCCAAAATATCACTTAACATGTGGTGTTAGCCAAATTTCAAGTGGTCAATAGCCAAATGTGGTTACTGGCCACCATATTAAGTAGTGAAGATTTAAATAGGGAACCAGGGGGAGGTTCCTGGGGACCCATTATATAGAAAATCAGTTTGTTTGTTTGTTTTAAACATTCCCAGAACAATACAATGGGTCTAAGTTAAAGTATCCAGTTGATCCCTTTACTCATTTTACATAAAAGAAATTCAGAAAAAGATATTAAAACCAACAAGCCATCAGACAAAATAGGCCTTCTCTCCTTAAAATATAATGAAGCTACAAAAATTTCTGTCATGTAGAGATGATTTAATAAGATTGTTTATTTCCTACTTTGAAGCTGATTTTCTCCCACTGCAATTTAAAAGGTTTCTATCTCCTTCTATCCTCAGCAGAATCTGAGAAAATCAGTTCCCCAGCACTAATATGATATTGTATTTCTTCAAATCCTTTAAGACCTTGGCCCTCTCCTACCTCAAAGGCTTTTCTTTGTCTAGCTACACAAATTTAACTCCTCTAGCATTTAAAATTGTACCCATTTTTAAAATGGTTTTTTGTAGTCGTTCTATTTTAAATCTTTTCCAAATCTATATGCATTCCTCAAATGCAAGAAGAAAATATGAATAGAGCAAGCTAAAGAATTCCAAATATTGTCAAACAAAAGAGTTCACTGCATAGATCTTACATGCTGTCCTCCCAGTTAGACAGTTCACGCCACCATTTGAAAGTATTTCACTGTGTTTCATTAAAATCTATACTAAAAAAACCCTGAAACACACATTAACCTTAGACAAATCTAACTTTCACAGATTTATTGTCCCTCATTTTTCCTACCTCTACAATGACGGTTATTTAAATCCTCTTCTTTAAAATGAATGTTTTTGTAATAAAAACTCATGAATCATTTTATTATATTAACAATAAGAAGAATGAAGAATTTATAAGTTCTCTTGAAATTCCATGCTTAGCAAATTCATAAATAAGATTATGATAAAACAATCTCAATGGCTCAAATTTAAGAGAATGAAATGAAGAGATTCACCACATAACTGAAGAAGATATAACTTAGGAAAAGCACACACACAAAAAGCTCTAGTTGGCTCTAGCTGGTTAGCCCAGAGTGTTTTCCCAAAATGCCAACGTTGAGGATTTAATCCCCAGTCAGGGCACATAAGAGAAGCAACCAATGAATGGACAACTAAGTGGAACAATAAATGAATGTTTCTCTCTCTCTCTCTCTCTCTCTCTCTCTCTCTCTCTCTCCCTCCCTCCTCCCTTCCTCCTTCTGTCTTTCTAAAAGCAATAAAAAATACTCTAGTTAACAGTAAATTTAATAATATTAGAAGCATAGTATATAGAACAAAGGAAGTGATAGCTGTATCTAATTCAATTCTCTTACTCTGTACAGAGTGAAGGTTGAAAACTGTAGACATCTGATATAAAGGGCAGCGGCTAAAAAGTAAAGTGGGAACCAGCCCAACAGTAAGAAAACAAGACCCTGGCATTATATTGCTTACTGGAGTCATGAAAGAAATAAAATTATATAAAGAAAATGAAATCTATATATACTATTATTACTACTTAAAGCATAGCACTGAGGTCCTTCAAAAAGTTGAAAGAAATAGCAATCAGTTTACCTTATGGACACTAAGCTAGTAAAATGGGCACTTGATGAATGAGATTTGCTCCTGCAAACCCTAGATATCTGACATGCATGAGTCAAGAGACATCTCCAAGTTCTCGCCTACTATTCTAACGTACAATAATTCCCACTATTAGAATCACACTTTATTATGAATAGAGAGCAACAAAGCCACTTTAAGATGGAAATGCTTGGCAGTCAGCTGGGCTCGCTCACTGAGCTGAGCCTATGTATTTCAACCATATAATTCATAATATAAGTGTTGTTCACTTTTCTGCCTTAGGATACTAAGGCCTATGACTTTCCTCTTCTTTTTAATGTTAAAGTTTTATCACATTGATGACCTCTTTCAAGTTAGGAACATGAACAATAGTTTTGGGAAATCTAAAAATAATTTGACTAAATAAGAGAAAAAAGCAGCTGTTGCCTTGTGTTGGGCAGATAAAATGTATTATGCTCACTTTACTAAAGAGGCCATCGCCCAGGTGATATTAATGTGTGTTGGAGATCATTGTAACCTGGGGCTTGGTTTTGGGATTAAGCCTTTCCCACCCTTTTTGCTGTAGGGTGGTACAATCCTATCATGCCTCATAGAAGTGACTTTGTATTAGAGACTTCCCTGTTATGTATATTGGATTAAGGGTTTGGATTTCTACACTATAAAATGGGGACGGAACGAGAGTTTGCGCTCTTGGTTCCTGGGATGATTAGAGGAGAGAGTAGAGCCAGCAGCAGAAGGAGGCCACGTGGAGTAGGCCAGGAGAAGCAGCCAAGATGGCAGAGTGCTGAGTGAGATGCCAGTTTGTACAGAGTTTGTATCTGGGATAAGGAAGGAGATGGGGAACTGAGGAAAATAAGGCTGGTGAGCTAGAAACCTTTGATTCTAGGAAACTCGGATAAGTCAGTGGCTTTGTGAGCACTGAGTGTGACTGGGTTTTGGAGCCCAGTGTGTATTTTTACTTGCCTGCCGGGTGCAAGCTAGGATTAAAGGCTATGGCCCACCAGTTTTTGGCTCCATGGTTTCTTTACCGACTGTCCGAATCCAATGCGAACCTGCATGGGCTGGGTGGCTGTGATGGCAGCCCTGATAGCCCTGGCTACTGGCTTTACACCTTGTCACTGGTTTCAAGATCTGAAGGAGGAAAGTATAAACAAACTAGGTGGCCTAAATAGAGTCTTAAAAAGAGTGATCCAAAATTTAGGAACTTTTCAATGTATTTATATATCAGCTTTAAACAAGGAAAATAGTACGTTAATGGGCTAAAAGGGGATGTCTGCATTAGATTTAGAGCTCAGCGAGTGAATACTCCGTCTCCATGGCCATCAATGGCATATGTAATTCCACCTCCCTCCTCTCCCCCACTCCCTGTAGCTTTGCTACAGTGAGATTGTGCTCAATTATGAACACAATTGCAATTATATTTATCATTGTAAATTAAATGATAATCATTCTAGCTTACATATTCATTTCTTGAGTGTTTGGTTTGTAAGACTCAGTTCTCAAAAGGTTGATAAAACCTGGTCTCGAGATCTAAATCAAGCCACTAAATCTAAAAAGCTGAAGATAACATGCTCATGCCCCCACCTCCACCCTGCAGCTTTTAGGCAGAGCTTGAGTGGCTGCCTGGCCTTTCTTGAAGATGACACATCTTTTTGTCTCTCTCACTCTACGTACACATCAGCTGAAATAAAATTTTATTTAAAGTCCTTATTAATGGTGTTTTAACAGTCTTTATATCACTAAAATAATAGAAAATGTTAATAATATGTAACAACAAGAGCTAAAATTTAACTTAAAAATCCCACTCCTGGAATTATATAGTCTATTAAATAACATTGGATATGAAAAAAAAGTTTTAGGTTTATAGATGTGTAACTTACAAAACTGAAACATAAAACATAATCCAAATATTAAGCCATGGAAAAATAATTCATATGAGTAATAGTATATATATACACAGTACACGGGTATAATTCATCCATTAAAAATAGGTAATAATATAATATAGTTTTACATGGGAAAATACTACAGTAAATATATGCACATGTATAGCATAGTTATAACAAGATAAGAAGATAACTTAGGGGTGTAAATAACAAAAAGAAGAGTCCCTTAAAGAAATCAAGTTGAATTATTATATCATATTAGGAATAATAAAACTCTTGCAAATTTCTGTGAAGCTGGTTGACTTGGTTTATGAAAACAAACGCAAACTCCAGCCTGACCTGTGGTGGCACAGTGGATAGAGCATCAACCTGGAATGCTGAGACCGCCAGTTCATGACCCTGGGCTTGACCAGTCAAGGCACATAAAACAAGCAACCAATGAACAACAAAAGTAAAGCAACTATGAGTTGATACTTCTCATTCTTCCCGCCCTCCTTTTTGTAAAATAAAATCTTTTTTTTTTTTAATGCAAACTCTATCACTGTGTATTAACTGAGGCTCAGCAGCTTAAAAAGCTGGTGATCCTAGAGATAGGAGAATAAATCTAAAGAATTGTCCATACAATGATCCAGTTTTTCTAATACATTTTTGGCTTATTTGTACAATTATCATTATAAAAAAAGGTCTAATACTCTCAACTAAAAAGGAAAGAAAAAAAAAAAAAGACCTAGACCACAGAATGTAGTGGGGTTTTTTTTTCCTCTTAGCGGTGGAAAACCAACTACTATTTAAGAGTTAAAACAAAATTGGCTCAATGTCCTGGCTGGATAGCTCAGTTGGTTAGAGCATCGTCCTGAATCATAGAGGTTGCCAGTTTGATCTACAGACAGGGCACATACAGGAACAGATTGATGTTCCTGTCTTTCTCTCTCCCTCCGTTTCTCTCTGAAATCAATAAATATTTTTAAAAAATTTAAAAAAGAAAATGAAACTAAAATTGGCTCACTTTTGATAAGTTAGAACCTATTTTATATAAAAAAAATGCTATACCAAGAGTAATAATCACTCAGAAAGTCATCCTGATTAGCTCAAGGTCACTTGATAGATATGTCTGGTAGATGCAATCAGTTAAGTTCTTGTTTTTCCACTGATATTTGATTTCCACATATTTATGAAGCCATGTTAGTTCTTAGTTAGGGTTGATGATGTTCTTTGTAAGCAACAGCTCAATTTGAACTTACCTTACATGAGGACTTCACCTGCAGACTAGTGCAAGACATTGGTCCAAACTGGTAGGAGCTGGAGGATCTCTGTTCCACACTTCTGTGCTTACGTGTCTCTGTGGCAACTGAAAGTACAGACTCAGGCTTTAAAAACTGCGAATCATCACAATTAAGAATAATTCTTGCTCTTTCTCCCGTCTCATGTCTTTCCAAAGTGCCTGGAAAACAAGATTAGAAATAAAGAAAATTATGCAAAATATTTACTCCAAAAGAATGCAAACAAAATAGTTTTAACAGAAAAATTGCAATTCTTTATTTCTTATTTATTTTTCCCACAATTTTTTTAATTATCATGCCTTACTAACTTCCTGCATCCAATAAACAGTTTGAAAGCTTTCTCTAAATTATTCAAATCATGGGCTCACAAAGCCTGAAACTATGGACTTGAAAAGTTCACCTTCCTCTCTGTGCTTTTTTTCATCCACCAAAATTAACAAAGTATACAATAGCTTTTAGCAGTAAAATCTCTTATTATTATGCAAGTAATCAATGACAAAAATCTAGGGAATATTTCAGTGTCATCTCTTAGTGTTCCAACTCAAAACAACAGAGAGTCCACAGTGCTTTGCTTGGGTTCCTAAGCTTAAAAGATTTCTATTCCTGATAGATATATAATTTCAGTAAATAAGGCAGATAAGAACACACATGTTTTATATTACTACCTCACTCATCCAAGTGTTCTCACAGCCTCAGGAATGCTGGCTACTCGAAAGTGTTGTTATTGTTGGTATTGTAGCTGTTACAACATTTGGCCATTATTTCTTAAGTTACTAGAGGGGAAAAAATCCCTTTCCCCTCTTCTCTGCCATTCTTGCAGTTTCAGAATTTCAAAGTGTTGGTAAATTTAATTTAAAGTTAAAAGGAACAAATACAAATTAGAGCAAAAGTATCAGAAAACAATTCACAAAGAGTTAGTGTTTTTATGATATACAATGCCAGATGCTCATTGAAATCTCAATTAAAATGAATTAAACATGGCCATTGTCTCATATCAGTTATGAGTTCATTTGCATTATTCATACCATATTGAATATACTACCTATATCCTACTAATTAAAGAACATGAGAAAAATTGACATATAACCTAAATACAGATTTTATTTCATGTTATTCTTTTTCTACCAATGAGAAAGAAATAGTTGTACTATTTGCTAAGAAGAAAAAAGATTATTCTTACTGATGGTATTAGGAAAATATCTATTTAAAGTAATTACCGTTAGAAAACAGAAATAAAGACCTGACCTGTGGTGGCACAGTGGATACAGCATCAACCTGGAACACTGAGGTTGCTGGTTCAAAGCTCTGGGCTTGCCCAATCAAGGCACATATGAGAAGCAATTAGTACGAGTTGATGCTTTTTGCTCCTCTGCCCCTTCTCTCTCTCTCTCTCCTCTCTCTAAAATCAGTAAATAAAATCTATAAAAAATAGAAATAATGGTTCTATACCACTATGGTCTTATAAAGGTAGGTAGATCAATTTGAAGATTATGACTGTCCAACCCTAATTTCTCTTCCTCTTTTCTATATCTTTCATTATAGCAACTAAGCGACCATTAGTGCTTTGGATTCTGAATCATTAACAATTACTATGCTGAAGTACTGGACAAAAAATGTAGTCCCTAGTCTTTTAACAATAATACTTTTTATTTTTGTTTTAACCTTCCTACATTCATAAATTACCATATTTAACATAAAACATAATAAATATGTTATTTTTCTGAGGTTTCTTTGTCTATCAATATTGATTATGGCTTCAAGAAATGAAGTTGGCAGCAACATCAAGAAAATCCTTTCTCTCAAGAGTGACAATAAGAAGAGTTTCTCAAACTAAAGATAATAGTTATTACTACTTCATGAAAATAACCATATTCCAGAACTCGTAACTGCAGCATCTGGCAAAATTCACTGTCTCTGGGAGAAATTTCCCTTTGAATATTAGTAACACCATGGATATTTTCTTCTCTCGGGTTTTCTGTGTTTCTTCAAACTATCATATTTTTTAAAGATTTTAAGAATTCTTTGGAAATAATTTATTACACTGCAATACTCTTGAAATGTGCCTTATATTATTTTATATATTCACATATATTATTCTATACATAATTCTTACACAGACATGACTATTTTGTGTATTTCTTATTTTTAGTGATAAAAATAGTTTACCTACAACTTGTAAAGTTGTAATCCATTTTCATTTATAGATAACTGATCAGCTGAGCATCTCCTATGTGCCATTCACTGTACCAGATGCTGGCAATAGGGAGTCAACAAGAATGGCTCAATCCTGGTCCCTCTGGAGCTTACTTAAAATGTAATGGTAGCCTGACCAGGCAGTGGTACAATGGATAGAGCATCAGACTGGGATGCGGAGGTCCCAGGTTCAAAACTCCAAGGTCGCCAGCTTGAGCGCAGGCTCATCTGGTTTGAGCAAGGCTCATCAGCTTGAGCCCAAGGTCACTGGCTTGAGCAAGGGGTTACTCGGTCTGCTGTAGACCCCCGGTCAAGGCACATATGAGAAAGCAATCAATGAACAACTATGGTGCCACAACAAAGAATTGATGCTCCAAATATTTTTCCCTTCCTGTCTGTCTGTTCCTCTCTGTCCCTCTCTCTGTCTCTGTCACAAAGAAAAAAAAATAATGGTAGTGCAGAGGCAAAAAACATCTGAAAATGAATTTGCTATTTAAAATAAGACATAAGCTATTTTCACTACAAACTAATATTTATTCTAACAAAATATTGAACATGTGGTTTTGTGAACAATAGTTTCCATCATGATTAATTTTATAATACTTGAAAAATAATATTTTGTTTCAAAGAACTGGTTGTAACACAAATGTGACAAAAAGAGTGGTTAAAGTAGTCAATTTCTTTAAGAGTTATCATAGACAAATAAGTAAATTACATATTAAAAATAACTTCATTTTCTAAATTCAGGACAACAGTGTTTGAAAGCCCTCAGTCAAACCACTGACGGTGAATAGATAGGGATTCCCATGTGTGCCAGTTATTAATTTAGTGTCTCTTAGTTCCAAAGCCACCTTTCACTGCCTGCTCTAGAAAATGAATATGGTCTCTTTAAATATTTTTCTTTTAACAGCTGTTGCAGCATTAATTTTTGTGGATAAAAGGTGCTGGAAAGATCTGTAGAAGAAAGGACTTTTTCTTCTCCGTTCTGGGATGCTCTCTTGCAGCAGCCAGACTCCTGCCATACATGACAGCCAGCAGCTTCCCCCGGGACACTCTTTGGATGGTTTTGTAATAGAGTGCCTCCAGGGAGACATCTTGCAATGAACAGCTTTCCTTAGTACCCTAGAGGGCATATTTCTGGCAACACCAAACCACATCACAGCATCTTCTCTACTATCCAGGGACCACAGCTGTGAGATCTCCAGTGAGGTCAGGATCTTAGCCCTGGGAAAGACCTATGTCTCGGGCAGCCCAACTCAGCTCTACAGGTAGTGATAGCTCATTAATCTGCTATTCCTATATCTTTAGTATTCATTAACCAATCCCTGATCCTCTTAATTCTTTATGCTAAAGTTTCTCTGCTCAAATTACTGTGTCAATTCTCTCTCCTGATTAGACCCTAATTAATATATGTAATAAATCACTTCCAATGCAAAATGTTTCTTTAAATATATCCCTAAAATTATGAAACTTGGCCCTGGATGGTTGGCTCAGCAGTAGAGAGTTGGCCTGATGTGTGGAAGTCCTGGATTCGATTCCTGGTCAGGGCATATAGGAGAAGTGATCATCTGCTTCTCCACCCCTACCCCCATCTCTCTCTCTCTCTTCCCCTCCAGCAGTCATGGCTCCTCGAATGGTTTGAGCAAGTTGACCCCAGGCACTGAGAATGGGTCCATGGCTTCACCTCAGGTTCTAAAGTGGCTTGGCTGCTAAGCAACGGAGCAGTGACCCCAGATGGGTGAAGTATCACCCCATAGGGGACTTGCTGGGTGGATCCTGTTTGGGGCACATATGGGAGTCTGTCTCTCTGTCTCCCTGAAATGTTGAATAGTCTAGAGAGAGAAAATAATTTAAAAAATGAAAAGCCTAGCCCCTTGTGGCACAGTGGATAGAGCATCAACCCGGAATGCTGAGGTCGCTGGTTTGAAACCCTAGGTGTACCTGGTCAAGTCACGTACAACAAGCAAGCAGTGAACAGTTGGTATTTCCCACTACCCACCTCTCTTCCCTCTGTAAAATCAATAAATAAAATCTTTTTTAAAAATGCAGAGACAAAGGAAGTGATGAGAAGGAAGGAAGAGGGAAGGATAGAGAAAGAGAGAGAGGAAAAGAAGGAGGGAGATGGATGGAGAGAGGCAGGGGAAGAGAGAAAAAGAGACAGAGAGAGTTTCAACTTTCTAGTTTTGTTCTCTTGAGGGGTGACATGTTCACAAAACCATACAGGTTTCGAGTGTACAATTCAATAAAACATCATCTGCATACTTCATCATGCACCCACTGCCCCATGCAGAGGCTCTTTCTATCCCCATTTCCCCCATTTGCCCACCTCCGCCTATTTCCCCACCCCCAATTCTCCCCTGAGGTCTCTGCCACAATACACGCTTACATCCTTTACAACAAATGACTCCTTCTCATAAAACCAACTTCTTTTGGCCTTGACAGCTTGCTAGCTACTTAAAGGGCCCAGATAAAGAGGGGACAGAGAAGATGATTCTACTGTTGTAAAGGTCAAGTTTGAAGACATTCAAAGAGACATGCAAAGTTAACATTAACATGCAGAGGTCAGAGCAGAGAGACAAAGGCTTAAGCATTATCAGCACAAAACCTTTACCAGTTTCTGTACATAAAGAGGAAAGGAGGAAGATTCAGAAACTGTTGGAAATCAGTATGTTGCTAAAATACAGTTGTACTTTAAATGTATTTTGATGGTCAATATTTATAGTGTACATAGAGGTTTTATTTTTGTTTGTTTGTTTTAGTGTGAGAGAGACAGGACAGGGAGAGAGATGAGAAGCATCAAGTCATAGTTGTGGCACCTTAGTTATTCATTGATTGCTTTCTTATATGTGCCTTGACCAGAGGGTTCCAGCTGAGCCTGTGACCCCTTGCTTAAGCCAGCGACCTTGGGCTTCAAGCCAGCGACCTTGGGCTCAAGCCAGTAACTTCTGGCCTCAAGCCAGCGACCATGGGTCATTGTCTACGATCCCATGTGCAAGTTGGCGACTCCAGCTCAAGCTGGTGAGCCTGCACTCTAGTCAGCGACCTCAGAATTTTGAATCTGGGTCCTCAGTATCCCAGGTCGATGCTCTATCTACTGCCTGGTCAGGTTTGTTTTGTTGTTAAATAGGGCAAATAATCACTTTGTATTGTGCCTCTTATGGAATTGGATTTTTTTTTTTTTTTTTTTTAAATATTTTATTTATTGATTTTTTAGAGAGAGAGAAGTGAGAGAGAGAGAGAGAAGGGGGAGGAGCAGGAAGCATCAACTCCCATATGTGCCTTGACCAGGCAAGCCCAAGGCCTCGAACCGGCGACCTCAGTGTTCCAGGTCGACGCTTTATCCCACTGCGCCACCACAGGTCAGGCACTGGAATTGGATTTTTGAAGTATCAAGCTATGTTAAAGGAAGAAATGCACCATGAACAATGCTGCCTTCAGTTGTGACAGAAGAGCAAAGCTGATAGTAAGGAGAGCACTTTTAGTTGATCAAACATGCCTTTTCTTGTATCAGACCTGAATATCTACATGAGGAAAGGGAAGAAGGAATATTAATAGTCTACACGTTGATTTCCTCCAACCACCAGAAGTTGCGCCCTTAATCTTTTTGCCTTGTAATTTGCCTACATATTTAATATTTGCTGTCTTCTATCTAAACATTTTTTCACAATGAAAGTATCACAGTCTACTATCAATTAATGAATGGCTTTAAATTATATATTTAAAAGTCCAAGCCAGACAAATTTTATATCCCAACTTAATAATAGGTTTGCTAAATCTGTAAAAAAAAAAAGCAATTATTTTTATTCCAAAAAGGACAAATATGGTTAAAAAAAATCATAGTCACTTGATGAATCCATCTACAAATGACCAGAAGTAAATTAAGATTCAAACACAATTCCCAAAATAATTAATGTATTATCACATTGTACAAAACATTTTATTAACTTTTAATTAAGTTAAAAAATTATACATAAATACATTTGAGACAGTAATTATCTTACTATATAATTCATGGTGCTTGTCCCCAGAAGACTATTATAGAAATTGCGTTGCTACAGGAATATAAAACCCTCCCAGTCCCCTAAAATCACATATATTAACCAACAAAATTTTCAGACAAAAGTAAAACATTTCCTATTACATATTCTGCTTATTATGGTATTGTGAGAAAATAAAAAAAATAAAAAATTCCTATTATGTGACAAGAGTGAATGAATATAAATTGCATTTTACATAAACAAACTTAACACATTATATATTAGAGAGGTCTTTTTCTACATTAGGCTGGCATTTTCAATCTTACTCCAGAAAATGTATAGCTGATGGGGGTTCTGACCAGGAATAGAGGATTCTAGAAGTATCAAACTTGGCTAAGTAGAAAATAACAGTGGGGGGTGGAAGGGAGTAAATCTGAAAATATTAAATTAGGCATAAAGGCACATACTTTCATTTCTAAATATATCTGATTATAATAAATTCAGCTGTAACATAGACTATTGGGGATGAGGCTCATTTTCTTCTACAAAGGTCCTAATATGCTAAACTCAAATTGGCTTTGCATCAACCTTCTATACTTTAAGGGTTTATAGAATACACTTTGACCAAGTCCCTGACTACCATGACCTTAACCCCAGCTCTGCCACTGCCTCCAGCACATTCAGAGCAAAGCTGGGATGTATCAACTGAGCCACACTCAGTCCTCACATCTAATTTTGACCACTGACCTCCGGAAGAACAAAATAAAGGGGAAGAGGTGAGGTGGAATAAAAAATAGAGATCAAAACACATAGAGCTTTAGAGTCGTTGAGATGTATAGAAGGAATACAAAGAATGCATTAATTTTAAAGGAGACTTTTCTGGATAAGGCATTTGCTTATTAAATACTCCTGAAACATGCACTAACACCACAGAATCTACTAGGTTAATTTTTAAGCTCACTCTAAACTTCATATAATTTACAACCACTTTAAGAGGTGAATGTTTACAGAAAAGAGTTTTTGCATTATGATGTAATGTTTAAACATTAAAATTATATAAAAACTTTATATTTACCTATTAATTACAAAACATGAAAAAGTATTGAAAATATCATTAATTTTGTTGTTTGAATTTTTTATACCAGGCATACTCAGTGTTCAATTTTACAATATTCCAAAAACAGATCTTTTCTCTCCTCATGCTCTTGGTTGCACATTAAGTTCCTTGGGAGAGATTTGATTTTATCATTTATTCACTTTTGTGTCAATTAATTGAATTAGTTAACTATCCTGCTGCATTGATCTGGAATTTTGCCTGGAAAGAGGAAAAGAATTCAAAAAAGAAAAATTGGGGTACAGTCTCCTGAATAAGGTACTGGATGAAATGGAAAGACCACAATATTTTAACTGGAATCAGTGTCCCCTTGGGAAAAGGCGTGGTTTCCTTTAGACAAATAATGGCAACCAAAGCTCCAGCAGGCATGTCAGGGTTTTGGTTTGAAAGCACCAACTCCTGGTGTTCCCTCACTACAGTCCTGGCTTCCCAGTGCCACTTGTAAAACTTCATAAAATGTTTCTGCTCTCAGTGTCACAAAAGGCTTCACTCATCTCTCCACTATCCTGTTCCATGGACTCACTTGCCCAGGGGAACCTCAAGGGACTATCCTACTTAAGCACCAATATGACAAGCAGGATACTAAAAATAATCACTCATTACCTTCATCCTTATATGACTCCTTTTCTTGTAAATATAACGGAATAGCACCCCAGTGGTTATATTATTTCATGTCAAATAAGGACACTGCAGATATAATAAAGGTTTCTAAACAGTTGACTTTAAAATGAGGACATTACTCAGGTGGCCAGGACTAATTAGGCAAGCCCTTTAAAAACACTTTTCTCCCGCTGATGGAAGAAAGAAAAGTCAGAGAGATTTAAAGCACAAGAAATATTCAAAGTACCATTACTGGCTTTGAAGATGGAGGAGGCCTGGTACAAGGAACAGAGAGGACTCTGGGAGCTGAGATTGACAGCTTGCTGATAGCCAGCAAAGACCTCAGACCCACAACCATAAAGGCTAAATTCTGTCATGGACTTGCTTGAGCATAGATGCAGATACTTCCCCGGAGCTTCCAGTTAAGAACCCAGTTGGCTGCTATCTTGACTTGTACCCTGTGAGAACCTAATTGAGCTTGTCTGGACTTCTAACTTACAGAACTGTGACATAGCAAATGAATGTTGTTTTACGCTGCTCAACTTGCGGTGATGTTTTACACAACAATAGGAAAATAATACTACTAGGACTTGCAGCAGTACCTTTCTTCTGGACCACAGATTGAGATCTCTTTTATTCTTTTTTCACTATTTTATGTAAGAAATCCTGCCTCTTTAACAAAATAACTAAGCACAGAAATGAAGAAAATAATAAATACAAACAAATGTGAAACCTGATTAGACAGTACAGAGAATAAACCCAGGAAATAATATAGAGAGTGCATGCAGCAGCATACAGAAGAGAGACAATCTGAGAAAGAGCAGCTATTGGCCATTAGGGCAGTTACTGGCCTATCATATAAGGGCAAGGATGGAGAGAGAGAGAGAAGAAGAACATTGATGAGGAAGTGATTTCAGACAAGTCAAATACCTGCAACCCAAAGAATGACAATAGAACTTGGGAAGGAGGTAACCTCAAAAGGAACAGTTCCATTGGAGTGGTGTAGGCAGAAGCCAGATTACAATGTGTTAAATAAATGAAGCAAGAAAACAAAGATAGTGTATAGATGGAATTTTGTAGAAAATTATCAATTACTTTGAGGAAAAGGAGAGAGAAAGATAATAGAAGTCCACAATTCTACATCCAAAACATTTAGGACCACGGGGTTTTAGAATCCAGGATTTTACAGATTTTGGAGATAATGCACATATGTATGTATTCTAACAGCTATAGCAGAGTCTGGGAGAGCAGACAGTAATCAGACATGTCATATATCTGCACTGAAAATTAAAAAGATATTTGGATTTGGGACAGTGAGGTAAAGGTTTGTTTGTGTTGCTATACTACAAACTGAAAAATAATTTTTGATTTTAACTTGTGGATAAAAATATGTGGACTTGTATTTAAAAGAATTGGTAGCTAGGAGGCCAGACCTAATGAAAGAGATATTTCAGATAAGTTGGTAGAATGTTGTTTTGCAGAATACAGGATATCTCTCATGCATTTGACTTCTTATAGCCACAGAGGTAAGCTAAATCATTTAATTTCAAACCCTCAATTTTTCTGATTATTTTATTTATGTCATTTATGATTAGAATGCAATGTATTGAAGATTCTTTTAGGTCCACTGCTTTAACAAAAGCACAACTTCCTTTATAAAATCACTGTTGAGGAGTATCTTTGCCAAAAGACCAGTCTGGGAAAATAATCATGGATGTAAAAAATGAAGACAAAAACATAGGGAACATGTAACAGCATGATTTTCAAACTACACTTAGAGTTGATACTTCAGGAAGGAAGTAAAAAAAATAAATAAATAAATGTGATGACTAATGAAGGTTACATCTCCAGTGTAAATCACAGATTAAAAAGTAAATTATTTTGTCAAATCTTATTCCAGTTATTTCTTTGGAATCTTAACTTATAAATATTCTTAATTTTGATCTATCAGGAAAAAGTACAATTCATTTAACTAAATTTACAAAAACAACTTAGTATCTGTTCAACTAACAAACTCCTTGTAATATTATATCTATGTCCCTCAGTGGGCTTCTGGTACTGTGATGTCCAAGCCCCTTGCCTTCCCAGTGGCCTAAAAGCAGAATGGAACTACTTACACTTGAATGTGAAATGCACTGGGGAAAATAGCAGGCCAATTCATGCCTCGGACTTTTTGACAAGGCTGAGATGAGCAACCAACATTTTTTGTAGCACACAAGATAAAATCTGACAACATTCTCAGTCAAATTCTCTGCTCATCACTCCCAAGCCTAGAACTTGATCTTTGGATTTGTTTTTACCTGATTCATCCCTAGAAACACAAAAGATCTTTCACATCAAATTCTAACAAGAAAGTGAGTGGTACAAGTTGGATACTATTGATACACTCAGATGAATCAAGTACATCCAATATCCTTTCTCTCGCAGCCCAATCAAAGAATCTGCTTTCCCGTAGAATAACAATCATTACAGTCCACTGGGTCTTGCTTTTCCAATCGTTTGTGTGGCAGCTGGCTACTGGGAAGCTGCTAGGGAATTGAAAGGAGGCAGCATGGGGAGGGGCAGATGGCTCGTTTGGGTTTATTTTGCCAAACATGGCAGCTGTGAAACCCACTAACGTTCCAAATGTCCCTATAAAATGCTGACAGAAGGGGGCCAAACCAAGGAGGAGCCACAGAGCAGCCATGCTGACATGTTCCTCTTTCTCCTGCTGTAGAATAAATCCCCATGAACATTAAATGCAGATATGTAACAAACACATCCAGCCAGCACTTGATCCAGAAGTGTAATCAGACTGCAGGAATCGGCTAAAACCGATTACAAAGACTTTCTTTACTAAAGTAAAACGCAGGAAGACAGCAACTGACAAAGGAAACAATAAGGGCAGAGAAGGATGCCATTTAATTGGTGAAAGTAATTTTGTAAGAGCAGAAAATATTTATTTGCATAATTAGAATGAAATTGTCTGCTATTCATATTTGATTCTGAGCATGCAAAAATGTTCCAGAGACATCCTAGAAATACCACAGTAACATGCCTAACAGATGTTTAGATGCCAGAGATTTTTTTTTAAAAAAGGTGAAATTGAATAATTCTTTAATTAAAATGTACATACACACACACACATCCTATATATGTTTTGCCAGATAAATATTAATCACATACTGCAGAATTTTAAAAATAAGTCAGGGGTTATTTAAAAACAATATACAACCATGTTCATATAAATTATAGTTCTGTAATAAAATGTAACTAATTGTTCAAATGTTTAAACTCATAAAGACTGAGAGATAAGCATACCCAAATTTGGGAAAAGGAAATTACTTGTGCTTCCTTTGTTAGTAGCCTTTCAATATGACATCTGGATTTTAAACAGCACAGCAGAAACTACCCCATGCAGATCTTTTATTTCCTTGAATTTTTCTACATCCTTGGAATTTTCTCACTTTGAAAAACTTGTAAAATTGTCAGATCAAATTAACATTTATGCAGTTTCACTGAAGTAGAGGTCCATGTTCCCTAGATGGAATTACAGAATACTCTTGTGTTTGGGGAGGAGGAGAATGTGGTCATGCTTGGTGGATGAATGTGCATGTGTGTACACACATGCATGGAAAAGTGTCCATCAAGACTTGGTAGCAAATTTTTTAAAAATTATACAATAAGACTTATATGCATCTCTTCAGAGACCCAGTGCTAATTGTTGTATTTAACTTGGTAGAAAATAAGGTTAAATTTTTATAATTGTATTTTTTCTCTGGTGTTAAAAAAGTGGGGGGCCCAACATGCTCTACTCCAGAGAGCATGACAACATCCACCCCTATGTCCCCAAATCTCAGACCTACTAGGGGCATAGTAATTACTCCTTGCTGCTGGGCTCTCACCTTCTGGAGACTGCGGATCACAACTCCAGCCCGATTCTCCTCATCCTCCAAAGAGGAACTGAAAACACCAGCTCCCACCTGACCTTGTTGGGCAGATAAAATATATTATGCTCACTTTGTTAAAGATGGTACTACCCACCGGTCACCCAGGTGATTGCTTGGGATGGGTGTGATTATATTAATATGTGTTGGGGAGGGGCTTTCACACCAAAAGGTTTTAAAAGAGAAGAGTGATTATGTTCTAGGAGAAGCCCATGCTGTAGGAGAGCAGAAAAAGGCCATGTGGAGGAGGCCAAGAGAAGCAGCCAAGATGGTGGAGTGCTGAGGGAGAAGCCAGTTTGTGCAGAGAGAAGGAGATAGGGAACAGAGGTGAATGGGGCTGGTGAGCTAGAAACTTTGATTCTAGGAAACTCAGATAAGTCAGTAGCTTTGTGAGCATTGAACGAGTGGATTTTGGAGCCCAGTGTGTGTTTTTACTTGCCCACCGGGTGCAAGCTAGGATTAAAGCTAATGGTCCACCAGTTCTTGGCTCCGTTGTTTCATTACCATCTGTCCAAATCAAATGCGAACCTGCATGGGCCAGCCGGCTGTGATGGTGGCCGTGGCTACTGGCCTTACAGACCTATTCTCCCCTACTGTACTACCACTGAGTAATTCTGACACTTTAAAAATCTTTGAGATTACTAGTTGTTCCTAAACTTTTTCAATGACATGAACCCCTTCAGCAGGTTGGGAAAAACTGTTATAAAGTACTGCACCCCAGATTCTGAAAGGCACCATACCTCACTTCATCGAGTTCACGTAGAGACATCCAGACCAGATAAATTTTGAAGAGTTTTATTAAAAGGAGGAAATTTTAAATATGCCTGCCGCATATGGCTGACACAGGGCATCTGCAGGCCCAAATCATGCAGTCCCCAAAACATTTCAGGGGCTGTTTATATACCCTTGATCACACATGGGCGGGGGAGAGCATGACATTATGACACAGTCATTAACAAGATTATAACATTTGTCTAGGGAATACACAGAAACATTAAGACTTTCAAGGTAACACAATCAAAGATATTTACAAATCTTTCAGGGTTCCTCTTCCCTCACTAGCTTAGAGGTATTTTATTCTCAAGATTCCAGGAAAGGGAGGAACTACAATCAATGTAGGGTGGTATGTAAACTCTGCCTCCTATTGAAAGAGAAGAAGTTCCTCTCAGTTAACCTTTATTTTAGATTTAAAACTAAATGACTCAAAAACAAGAAGTTTCTTGTAAGCCAGAAACTGCTACATTGTTCTCCCTCCCCTCCCCAAAGGAGGGACAGGACAGGAAAGCCTGACAGGAAAGTCTGACCTTTCCTCCCAGAATACCAATATTAATTTGCAGCTTTTTGGTACCTTACAACAAAACAATGAACATTTTTTCACAATATTGGTTTAAAATGTTGCTAATAAAATGCATATGATCATAAAGGATATTACTTATATTGAAATACAATCATCAAAACACTTTAAAAAAACAAATTTACATACTTCCTTATTAATGTATTGAGTAACAAGAGCTAGTGGTGTGCCTAAAGGTTTATGGCGTGAAAAATATAGTTGGAGACATTGCTGACAACTGTAATGTGATATGAAAATATCTGTGACATCTATTGACCATAAAGTCACAGGTACTGCTAATGCTGCTGTAAAGTGTTCCTTATATTCAAAATGGACAGAAATAATTAATTTCATTCAGAGTTCACAAACCCTTAAAAAGAGACTGTGGATTGTGGAGTCAGTGAAAGGAAATGGCTTTCTAAACTCTCTTTACACCTCACCAGGTGTTATATTAGTAATGGAAATATTATACTAATAATTGGATAACCCTTATAAAAGACTTTTGCAATATAAAAATAAATATGACATATGAATATAAGTCTCTATAGATTAATTTTTAAAAAAGATAAAACACTGGAAGTGTAATCTACCAACTGTTAACAAAGATTATCAACAAATGTTGAGATTCTATTGATTTTTTAAAAATGTTGTCATTATATTATCTGTATTTTTTTAGAGGTGAAATTGATATAACATACAATGGACCATTTCAAAATGTACAATTTAGTGACATTTTAGCGCATTTACAATGTTGTACAACCAACAACTTTAGTTTCAAAGCACTTTTATCACCCCTAAAGAACAGTCTGTAGCCATTAAGTAATCACTCCTCATTCTCCACTACTCTCATCTCTTAACGACCACTAATCTGCTTTCTATCTCTATGGATTTGCTTATTCTAGATATAATATATAAAAGAAATCATGCAATCTGTGATCTTTGTGTCTGGCTTCTTTCAGTTAGCATATAGGATTGAAGGCTTATTCAAGTTGGAGAATGTATCAGTACTTCATTCCTTTTTAGGGTCGAATAATATTGCACTGTATATAAATACCACAATTTGTTTATCCACTCATTCATTGATGGACATCTGGGTTGTTTCCGTGTTTGGGCTATTATAAAAAATGCCACTGTGAATATACATGTTCCTATGTGGACACATGTTTCCATTTCCCTGGATCTATGCCTAGGAATGAATTGCAGCTTCATGCAGTAGTTCTACGTTTAACTTTTGAGGAACTGCAGGACTGTTTTCTCGAGTGGCTACACCATTTCATACTCTCACCAGCAATATAAAGGGGGTCCTATTTCTCCACTTCCTAGGCAAAACCTATTCCTCTGCCTTTCTTTTTTTAATTACAAGCATGTTAGTGAATGTAAAGTGCTAATCACATTGTAATTTTGATTTACCTTTCCCTTCTGGCTAATAATGCTGATAATCTTTGTGTATGCTTGTTGGCCATTTGCATTTTTGAACAAATATCTATTGAAGTCATATTTGTGTTTAAAGAAGATAAATATTAATTAAATTAAAAAAATATATTTGTTTTTTCCCCACATGTCAGGTGCTGTGTGCTAGCTTCAGGAACTAAAACAGTGAGCAAGTCAGATGCAATTCTGGTCCTCACAGTACTTTTAGGCTAACGAGGAGGACAAATATAAACTCTGAATTTGCAAGTACAAAAGGGGATGTACATTGTGTTATGGGAGCAAGTACCAAAAACTCTCCCCTATGCTAACTTGTTCCACTTCCGCCTTTCCACCCACCAAGAACTCAGAATACTCATCACTACATTTGGGCATGTTAGCATATACTATACACCACTTTCTTATATGCTGTCCTATATTTTTTTCAAATTATTTCAAAAGTATAAATTTTCCTGATTATATTGAAAACTCTTTGGGGGGGGGGGAAGGCCATATGTGATAATTAATATACTCCACATTTATTTCATCAGAATAAGAAATAATTGTTTATTTCAAGAAGAAGAATGGAGCCAGGGACACTGAAATTTTCAGTACAAACTGGTATGGTAATGTATGAAGAATTTATAATAAGTAACACTTCATATTTATTTAGTACTAACTGCCATTAGGTGATGGTCAGTTCTTAAGGAATTAGAAGTTGATGGGTGGTGTGGACTGGAAAGGGTAGTACAAAAATCCAAACCCAGAAGTCTCAATCCCAGGGCTCATGGTCATAACTACTGTGGATGCAAACTCCTAATTAACTTTGACAATTGTGAGAATACTTAGTAACTAAATTGCAGATAAAGTTCATACAAGTGTGTACATCTGAGTGTACACTCACACATGCACACACAAAATACCACAGGAGTCAAAATCCCAAGTTATAGTGTAGCTGTGATAACAAGGGCCAAGAGAAAGAAATAAAGATCCAAAAAAAATTATAGGCAGTAAACTGAAAATACACGTTGAGTAATAACATCAAAAACTATTATAATGAAGAAGAAAGGGGCTTAGCTAAAGGTTATTTAGGAAAACTTTCACAAAAGGGTTCCATCTGTAATTTAGCATAACAAAATAATGTGGCTTTGAGAAAATGAAACACCAGAGAGACTATTACCTGTCCGATGCCACATACCCCAAACCTACCTTTAACATTCATATAATGAAATTCATACTCTGATTGCTCAGACAAGGCAGTTGACACAACATAACTTTACCCTTGTGTCACAAAGAAGTGACTTTGATGAGGAAACCAAGCACAACCGTCCCTCAGACTAACAGAACTGGAAACTAGTGGATTTTTTTTTTTTTTTTTTTTACAGAGACAGAAAGAGAGTCAGAGAGAGGGATAGATATGGACAGACAGACAGGAATGGAGAGAGATGAGAAGCATCAATCATCAGTTTTTTGTTGCGACACCTTAGTTGTTCATCAATTGCTTTCTCATATGTGCCTTGACCGCAGGCCTTCAGCAGACCGAGTGACCTCTTGCTGGAGCCAGCGACCTTGGGTCCAAGCTTGTGAGCTTTGCTCAAACCAGATGAGCCCACACTCAAACTGCCGACCTCGGGGTCTCGAACCTGGGTCTTCCACATTTCAGTCCGACACACTACCCACTGCGCCACCGCCTGGTCAGGCAGAAACTAGTGGAATTTTTATAATTTTTATTTTATACACTGTATACTGTAAAAGAAGGTGACCAAGTATAATGTGTGAACTGGAAAATTACTTTCCCATGTAGTGATATTGTCTGATGAAATAAGAATTTAACCACGTTTCTATTTCATTGAGAAAAATCTAGCTGCATGTTTCTAGGGAACTATGTCCTACATATATCTATACCCTTGACCCTAAACAATTAAAGCCAACAGATATAGCCTAGAAGATTAAACAATGGCTATTTTTTAAAAAATATGGCCTATTAGCTATTAGTTGACAAACTTCTAATGATCTTTCTTAATTTTATTCTTTTAATTGTCTTTTTTTATGACTGTGTACTTTGAAACCACAGAACAACAAATGTTTCATTTATATGGCATCATAATATACTGAATAATTTTCTGCTACTAATTTTACTAAGAAAAATTAATTAAGAGAGAGAAAATTTAACCACTGTGGTTAAAACAACTCCAAAATGTATCGTCTTCTCTCTTACTTCCTCAATTTCATATGCACAGGCTTTGTTCCAGTGGCCTGTTTATAAGGTGGTTGTTTTAAAACTCAGAATGTGTTCTCCCACAAAAACCATATCATAAGCAGAGGCTGGGTCCTCAGGCCATGCTAAAGGAGTAAAGCTTCCTGCTCTTGGTCACACAGCTCATATTACCTGAGCAAGAACAGGAAGAAACGAACAAAAATAGACTCACATTCACCCTAAATCCTACAGAGACAGAAAGACTTGATCAAAGACTTCAGCGCCCTTGAACTCCAGGCCCCAAGATGCTTCTGAGATTTCCATAGGTCTCAAATTCACCGTGGATATAATTAATACATATAAATATACCTTCCAAAGTCAGAAATGCCCAAGTAGGAGAAAGCCCCGCTCTCCAGGAGACGTCATGAGAAGTGGACTGGAAGATGCCCATAACCTGTGCGGGCATATCTAAGAACTTCCGGAACAGGGGATGCAATTTAAAATTCTTTTGGCGACCGTCTTCCTGTGAGCAGAGGAAAGATGGCTCTGAGCAGTGATACCCAGTGTAGGCTTTCCTCTCTTCCTGTCAGCTGTCGCTGCTAGCAGTGCCTGCCACTAACAATCTCCCCGCTTGTAATTGGCTGTTTCCAATCTGTCATCAGAGAAATCAGATGACCAGAGCTGTTAGAACTCCGTGTAAATTGAGAGCCACGCTCTGAGAGATAGACAGAGATCATCTCATTTGGGAGAGCTTGTGGCAGGGTTCCTGGCAGTCATTTCATTTCTTCTCACAGCTTTTCTTAAGTGACTCCATGCTTGACAGTCTCAAAAAGCAGACCTCCAACTGCAAGAGGTGTTCATGCTATATGGTACAGTGGAGAACACACCAGAATGAAAGAAAGATGTGTACCTTCTAGTTCAGGTGCTCACTCAGCCCTCAGACTCAAACAATCTTTCCCTGTTCTACCTCCTCACTAGCAAAATGGGGATAACCCTATAGCCAGTGAAGGATAATAAAAATTATAAACTGCTTCAGAATTAGTTATTATGAAAGTAATGATCATTAAAAAGAACTATCATCAATCTTAGGGGTCTACAAACCACGAGTGCAAACTCCAGCTTGCTTCCTGCCTTTGTAAATAAAGATTTAAGGCAGGCATTGGTAACCTATGGCTCGCGAGTCAGATGTGGCTCTTTTGATGGCTGCATCTGGCTCACAGACAAATCTTTAATAAAAAAAACAATAACGTTAAAAATAGAAAACATTCTCATGTATTATAATCCATTCATTTCCCACTGATCATGTTCATAGTTGTGGGTGGCTGGATCTAATCACAGCTGTCCTCCAGGACAACACCAAATTTTTATTGGATAATGCGTAACGTACACAGGTCATTGTATGGCTCTCACAGAATTACATTTTAAAATATATGGCATTCATGGCTCTCTCAGCCAAAAAGGTTCCCAACCCCTGATTTAAGGTAACACTGCCTTACTCAATTTTTTATATATTGTCTATGGGTTTTCTGGTGCTACAAAGGCAGTGCTCAGTAGTTGCAACAGAGGTCGTATGGCCCACAAAGCTGAAAATATTTACTATTCAGTCCTTCACAAAAAAGTTTATCTGACTTATCTTATTCAGAGGTGTTTTACTTTCAAGCAAGTCAATTTTGATTTTCCTACAAAAAAAAAAATCTAGTTGCTTACATGGCATCTTTCACAATGCAGGCCATAAAGTTTAACAAAATACCTTCACTAATAATAATGTTATATTAATAACATACAAAAATTATTACACAAGTTTTCTATATAAGTCCATTAACATGAACAGAAAAGTCCTCAGAATTATTTAAATCTAATTTTTGAAAGAACAATGAGCTCAGGGCTGAGATTTATTTCAGGTGTGGGTTTTAGGGGTGGAAATCAGTATTACCTTATTCCTATTGTGTCTCATAGCAATGAGGGTGACAAAGCTGCCCAGAGTTGTTGGTGCCAAACACACTGTGGGAGCTCAAAGATTAATCAAAATGACATCTCCAATTTCTTCCCTTCCTAATCAGGCCTAACCATCATGAGACATTCAGCAAATCAATACACAAAACTAGAGGCCCTCATCTCTCCCAACCGGCAGCGCTACATTTTTAGAGCCAGAAGATGAGGGCCCTTGCTGTGATATATACTCTTCTACTTTGGTTATTTACCTCTTCCATGAGATGATATGCCCATCTACGATCCTGAACTTCACCCCAGCATGCATCTGACCATGCCACCTGTCACAGAAAGGAACATCTCTGATAGGAAAAGGGGGGTAGAGGCGGTAGTAGGTGAAGGTAGTAGTAGATAAAGGAGAGATAAGTGATGATGGAAGAAGACTTGATTTGGGGTGGTGAATACACAATACAATGTATAGATGATGTGTTGTAGAATTGTACAACTAAAACCTATATAATTTGATTAATCATTGTTACCCTCAATAAATTTAATTTTAAAAAAAGAAACACTACTTGTAATTTTAATATAAAATGAGCTTGGGGGTAAATGGCTCCAGAATATGCTTGCACATTCTACCAGAGTCTCATGGCAGGAACAGGCTGTTAAAGTGCTTGTGAAAAACCAGAGAGGTCTTATATCCCATTCTCAACACCTAGAAGAAGGGGACCCAGGGACTGACCTATACCTGCCCCTCCCTCAACCTTCCACCAATAAAAACTTTTGGTAATCTTAGGAATTACTTACTTTTGGCTTCAAGCCCCAGCCCCCTGCCCCTGACTTTTCTTTCTAGGCCCATTCTCCCCAATCCTTAACGCACTGACATTTCTTCATTTTCTCTATGAGCTCTCGAGTTACTCTAGAGCTGTAAGATCTGATAAATGTCTATTGTTAATTTATTCCTCTTATGTATTTAGGCAGAGCACTGGAGAAATGGAGCAAAGAATGCATACATTGAACTAAGTTTGAACCTTTTAGTGAAGCTGAAAGACAAAGATCCAGAAAAACCTGGCTAGGGTAGAAAATACACAGACTTATACCTGAGGAGGTGAGATGCTCTGTGAACTTGAGAAACTCTAGGAGAGACTAGGAGGTGAAAGCTAAGAACATATCTACAGTTGTGCAGCAATGATCTCTTTAAGAGTCAACCAGTAGGCCAATGTTAAGAGGAACTCATTTGAATTCAATCTGAGGCCCAAGAACATTTGGGTTCATTCATTCATTTATTTATTTATGTGCCAGGCACATCAGTGAACAAACATGCTCTCATAGACTAACTGTTCTGGTCTTAGCTCATATTTTCTCCTTAACTTGATAAAACTATAAATGGAAAAGATTCCTGGCCCTAGATTTTTCTACCTTTAAAGAAAAGGATAAAAAAGAAATTAAGTACAATAAATATGATGAAAGCATCTTAGCTAGCTGAAATCCAGCTTGGGGAAAAGAAACTAGATCATTAAGTTATAAGCAAAATTGGAATTGCAGCATTTAAAGGGAAGCCAAAACAAAGCTAATACCAGACACAAGATTTAGAGAAATAACATAAACTTATTTAAAAGGAATGAGTATGGTAAGGAAAGTTAGGCTGCCTGCCACCGCCACAGAGCACTGTGGGGCTCAGATGAGAGGATGCTCTGAAAAGTGAAAGGGCACATCACAAATGTAAAGGCATTGATACAATTATTAATAATATCTTCACCAATCATAACCTCCATCTCAAGTTGGGTTACGGTTGTTTATAAACCATCAAAGTAGATAACCAAGAGATTCACTGTCTTGTTTAGAACAATACTCTATAAGTTAATATGGCACTCTATTAATATTAAATAATATACACTAATAATGTGCATATTATCTGATATAGCAAATCTAAAATAAACTTATTTTTATAGAAAACAATATAAATAATCAACTATATGAGATTCCTTAAAGTAGGATGTGTCTTTAATGGCCACTATGCTGATTACTGTCCATTTGACAAACTACTCCATCCTTCACCTTCCCTTCTGTGTCCTGCTCTGTTCTCCTGGCCAATGCTTATAACTGAACATCCTTCTCCTCTGCCTTCCAGTTGTGTTCAGCTAATGGAGGCAGCTGCAGAAGGAGAGAGAAGAGAATTTGTTCCAACTCTTCATCTCAGTCCTGCATCTTCAGTGGGAGCTGTTTCTCTTCCATTACTTCAGTGAGTGTCCATGTCTCCCCTGCTTTAGCCTCATACCGGGTTCCGGCAACAGTTTTCTCCTCTTTGTCACTTGAGCCCTAGAGGTAGTCAGAGCTCCTGATACTTCCAGCATCTGGGTGTTGGGAGGCTCACTATCCATTCCTTGTCTGTTCCCTAACCCCTATCCACACCCCATAAGTGGTCCTTTCATTAAAGCCTCTTCATCTGACCCACCTGAGTTGAAGTCAGTTTCTTGCCAGACCCTGACTGAAACACAACATAGACATCTTTTTCTATTGACTCAGAAAGTAGATCAAAATATTAATAGAAGTTACTTTTAGGCAGTGAAATCAGGTTGTTTTTCTTTGTTTCACTATGATTTTCAAATGTTTTATAACATTTATTTATATATTTGGGAGTTTGAAAAGAAATAATAGAATGAAAAGACAATGTGAGAATACGGCATCAAGAAGTGGGTTGGCTTCCTTCTAATACTGCCCACCCCCGTTAAAATGTAAATTAAAAACAAAAAAGTTGCATTGGCTAAAAGGTATCATGATGGGGCAACCAAACCATGAACACTCATGAGTGCACAGGCAGCTCTGTATTCTTGCTGGATTTTATTTTCTAGAAAAATATATGTTTGGTTAGCAAGTATTCACAATTGAAAACAATGCAACTACACAGATTTAAAGTATATGTGTTTTACAGACTCAGATTTCACAAGCAAATGTCAAGATTTTGCTGCCTTCTTTGATGATAATGGTGATAATAAAAGTAATAACATTTAACTATAACTAAAGGCATAGCACCCTATAGGTACTGTTACAAGCATTGCAGGTATTAATTCATTTAAACCTAACAGGAAGGTGTACTAATACTCTCATGCACAGATGAGAAAACTGACATGTGGAGCAGACAAATAATTTGGCCAAAGTCCTATAGATCTTTGTTATCAAGCCCTGTAGGCAAGCCTAGACTTTAGAGTCTATTTTATCCATTGTACTTAACTGTCACTCAGGTTGATAGATTACTTACAAATTCTAACATTCTCCTAAGCCTGACCAGGCGGTGGTGCAGTGGACAGAACGCCGAACTGGGATGCAGAAAGACCCAAGTTCGAGACCCCGAGGTCGCCAGCTTGAGCACAGGCTCATCTGGTTTGAGCAAAAGCTCACCAGCTTGGACCCAAGGTCCTGGCTCAATCTAGGGGTTACTCGGTTTGCTGAAGGCCCGCAGTCAAGGCACATATGAGAAAGCGATCAATGAACAACTGAGGTGTCGCAAGGCGCAACACAGAACTAGTGATTGATGTTTGTCATCACTCCATTCCTGTCTATCTCTCTCTCTGACTCTCTCTCTGTCTCTGTAAAAAACTAAAAAAATAAAAAAATTAAATAAATAAAAAATTTTTTAAAATAAAACTCTCCTAATTTTGTATGATATATATTGCAAAGAACAATAAAGGCCCTGACTTTGGTTGCACATTTAACAAATCAAAGTTCCAAATTCCTCACCAATAAAATGGAGAATAAGACCTTTCCTTCCCGTCCTGGAGGTTGTGACAGTGTAATGGGAAATGAGCATGAAATCCTGTCAAAGTTGTAAAGTGAGGTACTTGTGTAACATACTCATGTATGTTGCATCGGCTATACACCAGTACATTAGCCATCATCATTAACACACAAAAGTCAAATGTAAAAAATGTAGCAGTTATTTTGGTGAAGTATGGCTCTAAACTATAATATTATAAACTATCTAGTCTCTTAATAACACCCAACATAAAACCGTCACTGATTAATCAATAAAAATAATGCCATGGCATCAGTAAGATGGACTCTCCAGCTCCCTCCCCTGACTCACATTCATTAATTACCTCACCTTATTTGATATGTTCCCAAGCATTTGTCTGAAATGTGTAACTCTTAGATCATATAGCAAAACTTTCTTAAAAACTCTGAGGTTCAAACCATGCATTTGCTACGATATCCAGAGTTCCATTGAGCCACTCAATTTTCAATTTCCCTGAGTCAACTTTGTGGAATTTTGTAATTAATTATATTCCATTATCACTGGTCATCAATTAACTCAAAATGTTGCTGAGATAGTGAGTGTGTTGAAGAAGGCAGAATTTAATGATAATTTGAAACTAGTAGGATACTAAATTTCACTGTTGTTAATAATTAAAGTAGATAACTTATGTTTTTATTTATAGCTTCCAGAAATATCCAGCTCATTCCTGTGCACTGCCCTGTCAGCTAATCATCAGTTGGTCAGGACCTGACTTGCGTCATTGTGTTTTATTTCCCACACCTGCCTTCAACCAAAGCCATTAAATGCAGCCCAACCAAAAGTTAAAGCAAGTGAGGTCATCACAGCGTAGTCTCTGAAATTCTCCACCTAGCCAAATGTTTTGATGCATACATATATTAATATAAAGGTTGAAAGGGGGTATAATTCCAGTTTACCTGTTTCAACCTCCCAGATGTAAACAGAATCATCTGCACATCCAACAATTAAAAAATTCTCAACCGGGTGCCACTTGATCATCTTCACGGGGAAAAGGTGCTTCCGCGCACAAAAGAGAAACCTCTTCTCCTCAAGGTGAAGGAGAGCCACGGAATGGTCACTGCACACGCAGAAAATTAGCTGATTACTTCTTAGCTGTGAAAACAAACAATCAACATTCCTTATAAGTAAAGAATCAAATGCCCTCTCTAAAATTAAATCAGATTTTCCCCCCTACTAATATAACATGTTTATTAAAGCCCCTTTATAAAATGCTATTTCCACTTTGTACAGCACCTCTCCACAGAACACTCTAGAGGGGGACTTTACACACTGAGATTTTAAACCCAACAATCTATCAGGAAGGTCAAGAGATGCAAGTTAAAAGGAGAATTCCAGGCCAGATCTACTTCTAAGATAAATGAAGGACTTCACCATCACTCAGCAAATTCAGGCAGCGAGGCAGACATCGGAAATAATGCAGAATAAAATAAACCCCAGAACTAATTTGTTGCCACAAAAAGAAGCTATTTGTGGACACAAGCTTAGGCCCAAGGGTATCATGAGCTTGTATTTTCCACTTAAAGCCTCAAAAAGTAATTTGGTGCTGTTCCCAGAACTATTCAGATTGTAATCCAAACAGGAAACTCAGTGTAGACACAATCTAAAAGAAGTAAGCATTAGATGGTTCCCAATGAATGCTCAGTCTCAAAGACACAGGGCCAAAAATAGGCTCATAGGACAAAGATTCTTAAGATACTTAAAAAAAAAAAAAAGTCAGCAAGTGGTTACCTTGAGCACAGTTTAGTACAAGACCATCCACGCTGGGTGCTGCCCAGGCTAATCTGTGAGGGTTTATAAGGCAGCTCTGTGCCCACCACCAGTCGTGCTATAGTTGGACCATGAACACAAATGGAGTGAGGCGGGGTGGAGGAGGAGGGGAGCAGGCAGTCTTGCTATATGGATGCCCCTACTTTCACAAAGGCAACTATCCGGATGCAGCAGCTGGAATCCCTTGAGGATCTCCCAGTGCCCATCACTGATCACTTTCTGTGGGGCATTGGGAAGCATGCTGTTTTTCCTAATTCTTTTTAAGGAGACTTCAGAAATCTTGAGAAAGAAAAATCACAAAATAGTGGGTGAATAGATGGGGAGAGCCTAGATTTGAAGAATGGGAAACACGGCACTGCCTCTCCAGTATGACCTCTTGTAGGAACTACCCAGCCCACAGCCTCTAGAATGGACAGTCCAACGTACTTCAGAGTATGCAGACACACATGTGAACGCACACACAATATGGGAACACAGATCCTATGTCCACAAGTAGACATACACTAGAGGCCATATTAGGCCAAACAGAACCCTTTTTTAGACATTTGAATCATAAAATTAAAAGCCATAGGAAGAAGCAGGAGGAAGGAGCAAGCAGGCTTCTCAGGAAGGGAGACTTGAGGCGTAGCCTTGGCTCCTGTTCATGTTGCCCTGAGTCCTTGCTATAGTGTTTCATATTGGATGTATAAAGATCTCTGCTTGCACCCTTTCAATAACCCCCTTTCTAAATCTGATATGGTTGGAATCTGATTGTTAAAATATCTACTACTGAGGCAGAAGCAGAAGGGATCAGGAGTGGGGCTGACTTGGACAACCAGCTGGAGGTGAAAGGAAAAACATTGCTTAAAAAAATTGATAAAGGGGGAACTTCAGGAATAACAGACATATTAATGGGTCCCAAGTCAGCACATAGAAGTTTGTGTGGTTTTTTTTTTTGTAAAGTCAGTTAGCTTTATTTCATTGTTTTATTAAATTGTATTGCTGAAATATTGCTTTATTTATGTCTTACTACAAAAACACAGCATAAGTTTTGCCCAAGTTTACTTTGGAGCTAATTTTTTATAATATTACTATGGAGAAATAATTTTTACAAGCCAATCAACTAACTTACAAACTAAGAAAACTCAAAAGTTGGTTTTTTATATTTTAACAAATAGAAAATATCTATGAAATTTAAGTTTACATTGCACGATAAAATTATACTTGAAAGTGTTTTCTTTTTTCCAGCACAAGGTAGATTTGTTAAAGCTTATTATTTATTAAGTGAACAAACAAGAATCTATTTAATAAAAAAATATAACTATAAATATTATTATAAAAGTAAATTGTTGAAGACAAAAAATAATTTCTAATTGGTAAATTCCTATATATTTGAATTACTTATGCATTGAGTATCATTATTTTTATGATTTTATTTAAAAAAAAGGTAGTTCCATTAAAAATTAAGAACTAGGAGAGAAAAGAGGAGAATATAAGTACTTTAGGAGAATTAACTGGCTTTTATAAAGCCAAGAATTGCCAAAACCTTTGCTGTAGAATAAAATTATTGTATAAGCTATAATAATGCAATGTATATAAAAAGATTATAAAGACATGCATAAAAATTATCTAGTTGTAATGTTAAGCAACTTTTAAATTTATGATATATTTTACTCTTTATCTTAACTTACTCTGAAGTTATCTGGTGACATCAAAAGGCTTGTTACTGGACCACCTTCCAAAAAGAATTTATGCAGAATTTCTTCAGTAAAGATATCCCATATGATGACGCATGAGTCCTGGTCCCCGGACACTAGCCAACTTTGGTCTAATTTTGAAGAGAGAGCACGTGGGTAAAGTAATGAAGTAACACTTTGATGATGGCCTTTGAGAACTTTGTGAGAAAGGGAATCTGAAAAACAACCAAACACCAAATCATACATAAGTTATTTTTGTTCAAGAAATAGTCCTGAGATGATCTTTTATAAAATTTTAATGTAAGAAAACTATAAAAGCCAGGCAATTGGCTAACAAAATTAATAAACAACACTTGGGCCATCTCAAAGGCAAGTGCCTCCTCATAAGCCAGATCATTACTAACACTGGTTGTTCAAAGTCTGTTAATTCTTTAAGGATATTAGCAAGTTACCAATATCAG
Organism: Saccopteryx leptura; assembly: GCF_036850995.1. NCBI lineage: Eukaryota > Metazoa > Chordata > Mammalia > Chiroptera > Emballonuridae > Saccopteryx > Saccopteryx leptura. The sequence continues at coordinate 65,829,782 of NC_089508.1, read as the reverse complement.
TCCCACAAAACAGTTAACACTGTTCTAAAAGAGCAAACAATTTTGAACACTTGACCTACAAAAAAAAAATCTTAGAACATACTTGCCGTGCTTTAAAATAGCATGACCAAGTGAAGTGTGTAAAAGAAAAGTTTCACAGAATATTTTTCCTTTCAAAGATATTAGAGATTGCCTAGTCCTATCTCTTCATTTTACAGACAAAGCATTTGACACTCAGAAAAGCTAGGTGACTTGAATCAAAGTGCAAAGGCACAGCATAATGTTTAAGAGCATAGCTTTGCTGTTAAACAGATTTGACTTTATTTTTCTGGGTCTATCATTTATGAGGTATGTCACATGGACAAGTTGCTTTGTCCCTCTAAGCCACAGGTATTGCACCTCAAAAAAAAACTGAGATAACAGCCCTTACTTCACATCAGACTGTTGTGTGGAATAAATAAGATAAAGTCCATAATTTCTTTTGGCACTTGGTAGGAAACGGTATTTTATGCCACAGTTGTACTAGAACTCAAAGCTACTGACATCCAGTTTCCACACTCTTTCTTCCTTTACTAACGAAATCTAAAAAAAATTGGCAAGGACCCACAGACCACAAACTCTCTTATTCAAATTTAAAATGAGTGCCAAAGAGCCATTATTACTTCTGTTAAAGAATCCTTAGTTACCTCCATTCCATCAGGTACAACCTCACTTTATATCCCTTGAACAAGCTAATATAAATAGTAATTCATAATAAAACTTACAAGTCAAATGTAGGCTTCTGTTTGTTGCCTGGATAAGACAAATCAGTCTTGGTAAATAATGCTAAGGTCTTAAGCTTTTTCACTAACCTTTAGCAACAGCTATTGAGCTGTATTGCAGTACATTACTTCTCCTTGGTTCATTGCTATTCACTTCTCTACTACAATCAATCACTGAATAACAAGTTAGTAGCATTTATAGTAAGTAGCCAAAGAGCTGAGAACAATAATAGGCAAGGTTAAAAAGTTTTATTTTTTTTTTGAACTGAGATTTAGTCCTTACCATTAAGGACCTACTTGATTACAAACACCTTGTAGTCAAGTAGGATCGGTACAATAAAAAATAGAATACAAATTTACCTGCACATCTCCAAATCTGGATAACCTCCTACATTTTCTTCCTTTTCATAAGAGAACTTACTACACAAGCGTTTATTTCACAGGTATTTGCTGTTGCAATGTACAAAGATACATGAGAGTATATTTACATTTCATTGACAAGGAAATAAAAATCAAAACACAAACACACCTTTTTTTACGGGTTGGCAAATATTAAAGAGTTTAATAGCACACAAAGTTGGCTAAGGTTTGGGGAACAAGGCCTTTGCATAGGCTGTTGGTGGACACACATGCATATTAATGCATGTTCTTTGGAGAACATTTTCAGATATATTTTTTATTTTTATTTTAAAAAAAAATTTTTTTTACAGAGACAGAAAGAGTCAGAGATAGGGACAGACAGACAGGAATGGAGAGAGATGAGAAGCATCAATCATCAGTTTTTCGTTGCAACATTTTAGTTGTTTATTGATTGCTTTCTCATATGTACCTTGACCGCGGGCCCTCAGAAGACCCAATAACCCCCTGCTCGAGCCAGCGACCTTGGGTCCAAGCTGGTGAGCTTTGCTCAAGCTGGATGAGCCCACACTCAAGCTGGCGACCTCGGGTCTTGAACCTGGGTCGCCTGAATCCCAGTCCATCGCTCTATCCACTGAGCCACTGCCTGGTCAGGCTCAGATATATTTTTTAAATTAGAAATGCACACAAACATTGATCCAGTAATTCTTGGAATTAATCTAGAGATACACTCACATATATGTGCAAAGATAGTTAATTTTGCATTATCTTAGTAGCCAAAGCCTAGAAATACTTAAACATCCATGAATATTATTTAAAGTTAAAATTTATTATTAATCATTTAAAAAGTGCTCCATAATATTTTATTAATATTTTTTAGGAATATTTCAGTAATGTATGGAGAACATGTTTTCACATATATATAAACTAACTAAAAGAATGCATATTGCCATTCTCTTATATGCTTATATATGCATAGGAAATTTTGAGAAAGGTATAAAGAAAGTTATTGACAGTTTCTTTAGGTGAAGGGAACAGGAAAATGAAGGAAAAAGAGAAACATACTTCTCATAGTTTAATCCTCCGTTTGACTTTTAAACAATTATATTATGTATATTTTACTTAAACATTAAATCATGTACAAATTTATTAGCAAATGTCAGCTTCAGCAATCTTCATAGTACAGAATTGTTACAGTTGAAATTTAGATAAATTAAGTACTAGGGATAAATAAAACTCAATGACCTTTTAATAAAGAACCGCCTTCTAGAAGTCCTACTTTGGCAGCATTCAAAGCCTGTATAATGAAAATTTTCCCATCTTCACAGCCACATATTAGTTTATCAAGACTTGGGACATACTCTGATGAAGTGACTACCACAGTTCCAGCTTCGTCTTTAAACCCAGAGAAGTAGTCGATAATACTTTGTGACATAATATGATGCTTATCAAAATTATCTTGAAGGGTCCAGGTGGTAGTTATTGGTATCTCTAAAAAGAAAACATATAACAAGAAAAAATTTGGTTTATGTAGTCATAGATTTGAAAAATATTATGAAGGCACCAGCTGATGGGGGTGCACAGAGGCTCTTTGCCATCCTAACAGTAGGCAAAGAGTGCTCCTGCCATCTACCGCCTTCATTCAAAATGCAACTTCACTAGTCCTCTGTCCTTTCAAGGAGACTCGATAGAATAAATGAGCATTAGTATATTCATTTTTTTTTTAATAAATAAATTTTTATTTTAATGGGGTGACATCAATAAATCAGGGTACGTACATTCAAAGAAAACATTTCCAGGTTATCTTGTCATTTAGTTCTGTTGCATACCCCTCACCCGAAGAGAGATCGTCCTCTGCCACCCTCCATCCAGTTCTCTCTGTACCCCTCCCCCTCCCCCTCTCCCTCCCTCCCTCCCCCCACCCCCCATAGCCACCACACTCTTGTTCATGCCTCCCAGTCTCGCCTTTATGTCCCACCAATGTATGGAATCCTGCAGTTCCTGTTATTTTCTGATTCGCTTATTTCACCCCGCACAATGCTACCAAGACTCCACCATTACGCTATAAGTGATCCGATGTCACCATTTCTCCTAGCTGAATAATATACCATGGTGTATATGTGCCCCATCTTCTTCATCCAGTCCTCTATTTTTTTTTTACAGTGATTAAAAGCCTTTAAGCAAACTCTTGGCCAATACAGCAAGAATCCATATTTTAGACTTTGGTCAAATGAAAAAATCTGAGAAGCTCTTGTAATGCTATAAAATGTTAGACCAATCTCATGAGTTCTTTACTTGCCTTAGCAATGAATGTTAAGAGAAATAACTGGGGGTGTTTTAGTTGTGTGAGGTAAATGGAAGGAATTTATTATTTAAATGTCAAGGACAGAAATAGCTCAAAATCATACCCTAACCCCAGGCAACTATCTATGGTTACCAAGAACACTGATTACCATTTTATGTAGCTGACCACCAAAGCAAATGAACTGGGCTTCAGGTATGTGCAGGAAGTGAGAGAGGCTTGGCATCCAGGAGCAAAGAAGGCAAGTTAAGGCCAACCTACCTCTCTATGAAGGGGTCTCCTTGACCGTACAGTACACATGTTACAGCTACAGTGACTGTGAAAACCTTAACCCCAAACCTTAGGCTAGCACCAAGAGTTGTCATAAATGTCTTTGGTTCTAATTATAAAAAAGGTTGACTAGACATTTAATTCTACTGCTGTAAGCAGAACAGACACGAGAAGTCCTAGAGCCACCACCCAGTGGCCTCAGCAGTGGTCATGGTGTATACTCGTTAACTCTCAAGATTGACTTGTAAGAAACTTTTCCACACACTACACCAAGGTCTAATTCTATTTCTTGACCCATTTCTTATTAATCTACGTCTAAATGAATAATTTTGAAAACACTTGAGAAAGGGACAAAGTTATACCAGTGAAATTGTTTACTAATGGTAATTAGTGCTTAGACATTCAAGTATAAAGGACCCTGATTCTGCTGTGCCCCAGACAAGGGTTCACAGAGATGATGCACTGATTTGGAAATAAGAAGAAAAAAAGTAAGACAGGCTTCCTCAATTTGGAACACATAGTAACCTTAGGAGTTTGAACGTTCCCTGCAACAATGTTTACTTTGATGGTTTCAGTTTTTTATTCTAAGAAAAATTAAAATAAGCCAATGCTAAATCATTTAATCCTTCAAATTGCCAAATGTTTCAGTGGCCAAGTTTATACCTGTGCTTGCTGTTCCTAGCAGCTGTAATAATCCCACTGGAGAAAGTGACTGAAAAAGGGTAAAGCATATGGACATGACAAACCAAAAATATGAATATAGGGTGTTATCCTCCCCTATGTAGTATTGCCAGCATTCATTTTACTTCAAGAAAACATCACTCATGTTAAATTAATGTTATTTTGTATTATATTGGTTGTATTTTTGTATGAGAAGTATAAGTGATTTATGTTGGCATCTACTGCATAGTTTTTCATGTCTGTAGCCCATGTGACAAAACTTAGAAAAACACTAAATCAGTTATAAACCATTTCTGAGAAGACAGGTGATTAAAAGTGAATCTTGCCTTACCTCTAGGAGAACCATCAAATTTGGACACAGGAACATCGGGGATGTGCCAAAAGGTGATTCTTCCTGAGATTTCTCCAGAGAAAAGCACCTTATAAAAAGGCTCTTTCCTCTCATTCATGTAGCCCATGACAACGGGAAGGCTCTAGTCCAAAACAAAAAGTTAGCTTTCTGTAGGAAAATATCTAAGTATAAAATGACAGCCACTGTTTTTTAAGTGGTGGAACACAGCTTCCCAGATGAACTAAATTGTTTCCATTGGTTTCCCACTGTTTCAAAGTTTTCAAGTACTTATAATCTCTTATTCAAGACAAAAAAATTTATAAAATAAGAAGAAATGTCATCAGCTAGACTTCAGAGTGTTATAAAAATATCTAACATTTATTGAACATGTTTTGTGTATATATTACATATACTTGTAGGGGCTTTACATATATTCAGTTAAATAATCCTGTGAAATTAGTACTATCATTGTCTTCACTCTACAGATGAATAAACTGGGAGTTAAGAGCTTGATTTATCTAAGGTGATGTAGACTGTAGTGGACTTGAGTTTAGTAATTCTGACTCAAGAGCCTGTGTCTTGCTAACAATTCTCTATTGTCTACTAAGAAGGCCTGATTTCTTTATGTTTTAATTGTCAGTTAAAATAGCAAAAATTATTATTTGCAATTTTGTATACTTAATACACTTTCCAGTTTCTGTTTACCATTTTTCAGATTCAAAACACTTGATTTCAAATTTCCTAGGTGGCCACTAAGAAAAAGAAAAATGATTTGATGAATTGTTAAAATATGTATTATTATTTATATTAATGTAAATAAATACATATTATACAGGTGTCATTTATATTAATGTTATATGTTTAGAGAGAGAGAGAGAGAGTTATAATTTTGCTGAGGCAGAGTATGAATATTGGGCACCAGTGTTTTAAAAGATGTTTTCACTCATGAATGAGGCTAGAATCTCCTTAGTATCTCAATACAGTGTAGATGTTTTTTGGGTAGACTTGTATTATATATAGAGATTATTCACAACGGATCAAAATGATTACGTGATTAGAAAAACAAAAACTACGTTTGATTTATAAATCAAGGGCACTGACAAGAGAGCCAACTGCTGGTGCTAGAATTAAAAACATCCAAAAAAGTCTTATTGATGTGATCAATTTATAAGTTATATAAATGTATAATCACTATACTGTACACCTGAAAGTAATATAATACGGAATGTCAAATGTAATTGAAAAAAAAAATTTTTTTTTTGTATTTTTCTGAAGTTGGAAACAGTCAGACAGACTCCCACATGCGCCCTACCGGGATCCACCAAGCATGCCCACCAGGGGGTGATGCTCTGCCCATCTGGGGCGTCGCTCTGCTGCAACCAGAGCCATTCTAGTGCATGAGGCAGAGGCCACAGAGCCATGCTCAGCACCCAGGCCAACCCTGCTCTAGTGGAGCCTCGGCTGTGGGAGGGGAAGAGAAAGACAGAGAGGAAGGAGAAGGGGAGGGGTGGAGAAGCAGATGAGTGCCTCTCCTGTGTGCCCTGGCCAGGAATCGAATCCGAGACTCCTGTACGCCAGGCCAACGCTCTACCACTGAGCCAACCGGCCAGGGCCAAAAAATTTTTAATTAAAAAAAAGTATAGGAAAGTGACAATTCCTAGTCAGAAAATACATGTTTGAAGGTCCGATCTTAGATATATTAGTGCACCTTTAGAGAATATTAAGGGCCAAAATACTGCTACATTTAATCATCACAACAAAGCTGCAAAGTAAGTAAATATTGTTATTGTTCCTGGTATGGAGAAAAGGAAACTAAACCAGGAAGAAAATGAGAAACTAATCCAGACAATTCAAACAAGATATGTAATACTCTGTATCCCAAGAGATGAGAGCATTGCAAAAAACAGTTTCTATGAAGTCAGTTCTCTGAAAAAAAAATTTTTTTTAAGATTCATAAGGCAATTTGGGGTTTTAGAGTTCTCATGGCCATTATCATTGTAGGTGTTAGAATGGTGTTGATAAAATTTAGTTAAATTGGCTTCTCAAACTCTCTCAAACTTTAGGAACCCTAGGAATGACTAATCTAACTCCCTCAAAATTTTGATGAGAATGAAGCTTCTGGCGAGTCACTCAAGCTGGTGGCAGCACATCTCTTCCCTCTCAGCTCCCTGTGCCGCCCCTACAGCCCACACTCCCCTGCGGCTGTGATTCCCTCTGCTCTCAGCTTCTGCCCTGACATGCCTCTCATGCTTACACCCAACTCCTTGACACCTCCATCATCCTTCTTTCTAGTGGTTCCCTCTCTAGTTCTGTAATTCATTTGAAAGCCTGCCCAAAGGCCTTTACCATATAAATTCTGATTGTTCAACACAGGACCTAGTACCCATCACAAGGAGTATCCATCTTCCAAGATGTAATAAAACAGTCATTTAGCGTGAATTCTCTTGGGCTAATTGCCTGTATTCAAATACTGGTTTTAGCACATACAAAATCTATTAAAGGAGCCAATTAATTGATTTAGACAATTAACTTCTTTAGGTCTCATGTTCTCTAACTGAAAGAAGGCTAACAAAGGCACCTACTATGTGGGATTGCTATCAGGATTGAGTTGATAAGATAAGGTGCTTAGAATAATGCCAGCCATTTGGTATGCACTCAATAAATATCAACTATTCTTATTATCTACCTTTCAGAACAATTGAAAAACTCACTCCACAGACCCATTACCATAGCCATAGTATGGCCCATTCTTGAGCCATACTATCTGATTCAAACCTTGGAAAATTAAACTTTCTGAACACTAGTTTTAAAATGGGATGATAATGGGAAGTGTTGTAAATGAAGCAGTGTATAAGTCTGAAAATAATAAGAACTGTCATCATCACCGTTGTCATTACTCTTAGTTCATGTACTCCAATGTCTTACTTGCTATCCTCAGGTTGTTTCTATACATTACTCCCTGTCAACGCTACAGTATTACTCTTCATCCAAGACCCTGGAAAACTCAGCTCCTAATCCTAACAGCCAGGAGCCTTCCCAAAGGCCTCATCAGCTATGACTTGAAGCTAGTAAGACTCTCATAAAGATTCTGAAAGGAGCGGGGAGTTCCCATTCTTGCTACTACTCCATCAGCAGACGTGTCCCCTAGATCACAAAGAGTAATCCTGAGAGCGTGTTACTATCAAACCTTGAGATTTAATTCTATGGTATCACTACAAAAACAAAACAAAACAAAACAAGTCCAGTCAATGCTACATGTTTACACCACACCCTTTCTTAAGCTCATTAGGTCTATCAAACTCACCTAGCCGCCCCACCAAAATGCTTTCATTACCTTCTAAGTGCAAGAGCCACTAAGAAGTCTTACAAGTAGTGACCAGCAGTGATGTTTTGAGTAAGGAGATAATATCTGACTTCCTTTTTTGCCTTGATAAAGGGCAAGCAAGAGTCTAAGCATAGGTGGTACACTTAGTCTTTCAGTTTCAGATTATTCTATTCATAGTGCACTGGCTTCCAAGCACTTCCCACTATTAAAATACAGAATTGTGGTTGTCTAAATAAGAATTATTGATAGAGAACCCATAAATCTTCATCTTCACATATTGAGAAACAAAGCAAGGAAGTTTCTCATAAAATTAGAATTTTTACAGTTATTTTGTAATTGCTGTTCTTTTTCCTCATAGTTATAGATAGTGTTGATATTTGCAGTAGATGAGAAGCTCCTATCGGATACTACCTATATTTAGCTTTTAGGGAAAACTGCTTTAAAAAAATGCATTCTGGAGATAAAAAAGAAAGAAAGGCAGGTCCTTTCAAAATAACTAAAAGCGCCTTTATGAGTAAGTCACCATCTTGCTTTTGTGATCAACAGCAACACAGAGCTCTCTTGCTGCCTACAAATGACCCTAGGAGCACTTGCTGAATGTCATGATTTTAAGGTTTGCCTATGCCCCAACTGGGGTCCCAATTTTTGGCTGACAGTTTCTTAATCAACTTTTTGGAACAAACCTCATAGATATGTTAGCGGAAAAAAATCACTGAACTATAGGATTTCCAACAGCTATGGAATGCTGTCTAATTAAGCAAACCATCACTCTGTAAAACTTAACATGCTTCCTTGGTTGGCGCATCAATAATTCAAAACTCCTCCATTCTCCACGAAATGCCTTTTGGATAATTAACTAATGAATAAGTCCAAAAGTTTAAAAAACCCACTTTGGTTAACACTACTATAATAAAATAACTGCTTAAATTTCCAGTCTTCGTAGCGTGTCAAAGATATAATTCAGCCAAGTAAAAGCTCACAATTATATTCTCAATTTTCTACCAGGGACCACAGTTAAATTTGTTTTATTCAGAAGAAGAACTAAGTACATGTGAATATGATCTTACTATTTAAAGAAGAGGGGTATAAACTATTTGGAAAAATTTTAAAATCAGAGTAGATATATCAAAATGTTAATGTTGTATGAAACCATCTATCAAAACGGTCAGTGAAAAATGTGTGTTTGGTGTATGTGTGTGAGTATAAAGAAAGACAGAGAAAAAATAAATATGGCAAAATATTGACAATTGGTGAATCTAGGTAAAGAGTATATGAGTGCTAATTGTACTAATCTTGAAACTTCAAATATTTTTAAATTTTTTCAATTAAAATAAATAATGACACATAATAAAAAATATTTACAGTGAATATTTATAGTGGTAAAGTTGGAATTTTAATTTCTCTTTTTAAACAGTTATAATTTTATTCTATAATAAATATGTTTTGTTTAATCAGACTTGGAAAAAATAGACTTTTTAAAGGCAAAGTTTTCCTTTAGTAGCTATTAATATTTAGATTTGATTTTCTCATTAACAACTTGATGTGATTCTTCAATTCCATTTTTTTCAAGTCTGACTCTGTTACAGACAAAGCAACACTTATCTAAGAAATGGAATGGAACAGCTTTGAGGCAGCCCTCTTTTCTGGCATTACCTTGTTTTCCTGCACAGAAGTAGAACACAGTAAATGAGGATAAATGGTCTCTTTAAGCACTCTTCCATCAGCAGGGTATATGCTTTTTGAAAGCCCACTGTGTGTCAAAAAAATAAAAAGCAAAGTTTAGAAATTTGGGGTTCTTTATTCGTTTTTATTTTTCCTTTCCACTTTCAAAAGCTGGACGGTACCATTCAAGTTTCTAAACTTTAGTTAGAAATTGTTGGGTTAATAATTACAAGTGACTTTTTGAAAACCCAGTACCAGCTGTACAAGTTATACATGGTTAATCTCATTCCTTTATCCCCTGCTGTTTTATACAAAGGCAGAAGCCTACCAAGCCCAGAGTAAATTTTCTAGTGCCAAAGTTGTTTTGTTCTGGTGTTTGATCATGGGCAGCATTCAAGGATTTTTCCATAATAAGCCTCCCAAAGTTCATTTCCAACCTGAATGTTTTGTATGCCGCTCCCATCTGAGCCCACCTGTTCAGCAGCTGATAGATGTAACTGTGACCATCTTCTGTCCAGATGATGATTCTGTGAGCAGCAAGCACTTCTCCACCAGCAAAGAACTGCCCACTTCTACTGACTTCAGTCCGCAGAAGGGAGAAATCACAATAATCATAAACCTAAAGTACAAAATGAATGATGCACATTAACAAAAGCTTCTAATCTAATCTGCCATGTAATAAACGATAAATTGTGCTCAAGGCTATTTAGATCACAATGTTAATGCAACAACATATTAAGTATTACTGATAGCCCACACCATACTTATGTATCAAGATATCTTACAAGTACTTTTTTATTTTTCTTATTTATCCTAAGGTAGATTTCTGTAGATAAACTTTGCTTGGCTAATGTGTCCATTAAGCACAGAGATAAGAAATACCAAAGCTCTATATAATTTTATTCTTTCTATATGAATAGTCTAACTTGACATTTGAAAATTTATTACACAAAACCTTAAATGGTAGAAAGCCTTTGTTAGACCATATACTTAGCATTTTTGTTTAGTAAGCACATGAGTAAAACAATATATAGTGTTGTTAACTGAGTCAGGTATATGAAACATTAAAGGAAAAAAAGATGCTATCAAGTAATGGTAACATAGCTTTTTTTAAAATAAAAATCTTCTTGGAGACATCAGTGAATCAAGAAATGAGTGTATGTTTCCTAAAAAAGCAAATGTAGCAACGAAGTGAAAAAAGAAAAAATGTCTATAAATGAGATGAATTTAAGTTGGTGAAAAGTATTAGTTGTTTTTCTTTTTAATTCTAAAGGGCAAGCATCACTGTTAAAAATAATCTAGGGAAATGATCATTATTAATACGGTTCATTCATTATTAATAATGTGAGCCTTTACTATTACATATATAATTTCTTGAGGAAAAAAATAGCTGAATGTGAGGGGTAGAAAATTAGTAAAAGTCAGTCATAAAGACAGGTCATCATGCTCTGGTAATAATATTATAAAGAGTCTGTATCACATTTTAAATCATATTTTTATAACTGTTCCGCTGAACAAAAAAAAATTTTAATTACATTTGTATTTCACTGGTATTTACTATGTTATTTTATAATACCTTCCAACATCTAGAAAATACCACCAATAGAAGTCTCTCTGTATATGTGCAAAATCGTATTGCCCGGCAGTTCAGGGAGTCAAGAAATTTGGATTCCTTTTCATAGACATCTTGCTTTTCCTTCAAAAAGAATAAAAAACATTTTAATACCAGTTCTACTACTAGTATTAAATACTAGTTCTAATACTAGACTATATCAGAAAACTCACTCCTCTGAACATCTGAAGCAGATTACACCGTTATTATAAAATGAAAACTACCCCAGTTTCCTTTTTAGTTTTCTGAACTTAGAAGTTATTTTGCAAAATAAACCATGATCAGGAAACCCACTTGGATTGAGAATTCATTATATATAATCATTAAACAAATATTCTGTGTGGGACACGGCTGGATGCTGAGAATGTTTAGGTAAGAATAAGTTACTGATATTCAGACTTGGCAGAAAGATAAACCAAATAATAATAATAATATATATATATATATATATTTAAAACCCTGCAGGATCTTAAGTACTATAATAGAAAAATACACAAAGTGCTTAGAAAAGACAAAAGAGTGGTCAGTGTAAACTATATAGAATACTACATTATCAATCAGTTTCTGAAAATGCCGGTTGTCTTTTTCTTGGACTCAGCATGCCAATATAATTCCTAGGCTTCTTGAACCAAGACATTCCTAAGGAGAGTCCAGAGCTCCATGGGACAGCCAAAACAATGTCGTCATCAGCACAACAAATACTATGACTGTTCTTTTGTCCATCACCTCAACTTATAGCCTCTAAAGCCGGGGAGCAGGGAAACATACTGGACTCCCGGTTGTAAGGGAGCCCCAGCTGTTCACAGTCATATCCCTGCCGCTGTTCACACACATCCAGAAGAAAGAGGTCCTTCTGCTGTAAGGGACAAAAAAAGATATTCTTCTACAATTTTTATTTTTAATTAAAATGTAATCTGTTTGTATGTGTGTTTGTGCAGATAAAAACATTTATATACGCATGAAGAAGAAAATGGAAGAACACAATCCAAAGATAGCAATGCCCACTCCTGACACTGGAAGCAGGAAGATGAATGGGGTAAGTACATGGAGGTGAAAATTTATGGTCTTCTATATTATTTGAACTTCTAAAAATAAGCATGTACTATCCCTGCAATTTTTAAAACATTTAATAAATACGCTTGAAATACAGCTAGAAGGGAGAAAAGGAGTTTCCCAAGCCAACCTGAATGCTGTTGATAGATGAAGAGAGATCCCACACTTTGAGCTCACCAGCTACTGATACCACCAAGAGAGAATCTTCTGTAAAAACAACAAAAGTTGCACTTAAGTTGACCCTACTATAACTGGTTGGTGTAAAGATCACTTCATCGTCTTTTAAGGATTATGCAAGGCTATGCAGATGGAAAATACAATATTCAGCTTTGTCATTCTTTTAAATAAACATTTTAGATAAGATTTTAAATTTCTTAAAAAATTTTAGTGTGGGCCCTGGCCGGTTGGCTCAGTGGTAGTGGTAGAGCGTCGGCCTAGCGTGCAGAGGACCCGGGTTTGATTCCCGGCCAGGGCACACAGGAGAAGCGCCCATTTGCTTCTCCATCCCTCCGCCGCACCTTCCTCTCTGTCTCTCTCTTCCCCTCCCGCAGCCAAGGCTCCATTGGAGCAAAAATGGCCCGGGCGCTGGGGATGGCTCTGTGGCCTCTGCCTCAGGCGCTAGAGTGGCTCTGGTCGCAACATGGCGACGCCCAGGATGGGCAGAGCATCCCCCCTGGTGGGCAGAGCGTCGCCCCCTGGTGGGCGTGCCGGGTGCTTGCGGGAGTCTGTATGACTGTCTCTCCCTGTTTCCAGCTTCAGAAAAATGCAAAAAAATAAATAAATAAATAAATAAATAAATTTAGTGTGACCCCCACATAAAAGGAGAGAAGCACTAAGAGCTGAACCACACCGACTCCACTGTGTTGGCAACATCACACCTCCCTTCAGCTATCAGAGTGGAGCCAGCCTTCTTTTCCCTTGGCAGTTGTGTATTACAGAAGATACAGCAGGATGAAAGTTCCAAAAGTCCTGCTAATCCAGAAGAAACCCATTTTTGCCACTTTTAAAAGTGTACCATAGAGAACTGGGTGGTGGAAACACAGATTCCCCTCTTTCCACATTATCTTAATCTCTTGTTGACTTTCCAACGACTTGAACCACTTGCCTGGGTGTTCCCAGTTTTTTATGTTTTCCCACTAACAGATAAACATATAGAAGCATTCTAAACTATTGTCCAATCATTTAACGAATAGTTCAAAAGTGATATTTTTATATGCAATCTCTTAGTCTTACATCTTACCCAACCATTACCTTGAATTCTCATGGAGTGAACAATGCACATGCAGTTGATCCAATCAGGAGACTGAGATGACATGAAAGTGTGAATAAGAGCCAAGGTTTTGGCATCAATGATAAGAATGTCTTGATATTCTCCACAACACAGAAGCCAGCCCTCTCCTGTCATCCGGAATGAGCAGTGGTAGTACTATGCAAATGGATTCAAGAAAAATGTAATTATCTCTAGCAATTCACATAATTTTAGCTGTGGTAAAAAACTTTTCTGGATTTTAGTTTTATCATCTACTCAATTAAGGTATTAGACTGAATAGCAAGTAAAATTTCTTTTAGTTACATCATTCCATACTTCCAAAGTGTTGATTTTGCACTTTAATCTCATTCGTATTTCATAATTTTTCTATAGAAAAAAGGGGGAACTTTTGGAAAAACAGAATCTTACTCCAAATAATGGAAAGCTCACAAGTATATCATTTCTGGAGTGCTGTTTGAAACTAAATAACAACAAGAACTAGGTTCCTTATTCCAGCAATATTGCTACATGTTAAGAAGAAATCAAAGTGTTTGAGTAGGATTTAAGGAATTCTGGTGCTGAGTAAATTTGGAGAATGGCTTTCATTGAAGATTGAGTAATATAGTCTACCCTTGAAGCCTCTCACTGCACAGGGTTTTGGTTCCAGGAGAGTCTGTGCATGTTCCCATGCAGGTTATCAAAGCTAAAAGCAGTGAGTGAAATATGAAAAACTGTCAGCACCATTGGGATCATGCAAATGCCTTCTATATATGCTTGAAGTCTATCTACCAAAAGCTAAAAGCAGTTTCAAATATTAGTAAATGCTTTCAAAGTTTATGGCTCTGTCTTTTGCTCCCTTCGTGAATAAGAAATTTAGAAAATAAGAATTTATCCACCCACAAAGGGATAAAATTGGAAACAAAAAACAAACAAAAACCACCATTTTTTTCTTTATAAAATAACACATCATTAAAATGGAGTTTTTCTGGTGTTTGTGTATGTGTCTGTGTCTCTCTGTGTGTGTTCTGTGAGTGCACCAAAGGCAAAATAAGGAAATTGTCTTTCAAATGTATCTATGCTGAAAGACACAGAAATAAAAGAATCAGAAAAAAAAGTTGACTAAAGAATAACTCTGGGGAAAGAAAAATGCCCAAATAAAAAAGGATAATTGTCAATATTAGACTCCAATGACAAAATAAAACATTTAAGAAAAGAATATCCTCCAAAGACCTATCTTCAAATGTGCGCGCAGCAATGCCCTAAGGGAGTGAGAAAGCCCAGACTGTTCTGAGGGCAGTGGATGTACTTACACAGACTGCAGTGTGCCTGTAAGGAAGGGTGGCCTTCTCCACGCACTGTCCACTGGTGACATTCCAAACACACATCTCCCTAGCAGAGATAACCTCATATTATTCTCTGTCATTTCCACTCAATTGGCTGGAATAATTTTTGTGCCACCAAGTTTTTCTTTAGTGCTGCACTTAAATGCGGCCTGATCATTTATGTGGCTTTTTGTTACAGATTACTGGGCAAGAAAATGTTGTAGTCATTAGCAGGAATGACATACGGTAGCTGTGTCTTTGTGTGTGGGTAATTACACCCTGCCGCCAGCCTACAAACCTTACCTTAGTCACTTTGTGTCAACCTGACCTACAGCAAATTGTGGGGATACAGCTATCACGACCTGTTAGTGACAGTACAACAATCTTTCTGTGGAAACCACAGCCTCTTGAAAATGGTTTATTTCACTGAACTTAAACTACATATTCTGAAAAGCATAATGCATCAAGTGTGTCTTGTAGAGCCGAGGTAGCATTTTTGTAAATATAAACAGTGCCACCAAGAGGCCACATTTGGTCTATTATTTATGGGATTTATTTGTTCGCTTCTTCTGAAATCTTGAAATCATCCTTACTGCTTAATGTTTAAAAAACTTCTCATTGTTTAGAAACTTCTGACTTCGTTACATATATATTATAAAGAGATGGATACAATTATGAAATATAGCTGCAAAATAATACATCTAGTGTAAGGCACTTTAAATCTCTGTGATTTCTGTTCATGAAAACCAAAATAGCTATTTCAGAATTATCTGATAATATTTTTCCATTTTGACAATTTAAAAACATAAGCAAAATTTTCCATGGAAGAAATGAAAGTTGTGTTTGCTTTAAGAAAGAAACTGCTATTAAGAAATAAGACATGGGCTAATATTGTTAGTTGCATTTAGTAATTTGCCAGTTTTTTGTTTTGTTTTTCTAGACAAATACAGGGACTCAATCTTCAAATCAGTAATTCTCAGCCTGGGGTGATTTTGCCCCACAAAGGTTATTTGACAATGTTCAGAGATATTTTGTGTTGCCACAATTCAGGAACGCACTACTGGCATCTAGTGGACAAAGCCCAGAGATGCTGCAAAACATCCTATAATGCATAGGATGGTCCCCCAACAAAGAATTTTCCAGTGGTCCAAATGTCATTAGTAATGAGATTGTGAAACCATGTTCTAGAAACAAAATATTCATGTTTTTTTTCTCTGATTATATCCAACCTTATTCTAAAAATAACATGAGGCATGCAACTCACTAAGGGGTGAGCAGAATCTGTTTGTGTGTGTGTGTTTATATGTGTGTCTGTCTGAAAAATAAGAAGGGGAGAATGGTAGAAACTGAAATAATATATCTCACAAGTAAAGCAACGTATATCAAAAGTTAAAAAAAAAACACCTGAATCTTAAGCAGTCAGCAATATAAAATTTTATCTCTATAAAGAATTTGAGTTTATTGGCATGGTTCTCAATTCTAGCTGTGTGTGAACAATCACATGGAACTATTTCCAAAAAATGCTCTCAGAGATTCTACTTTTATGGCTCTGTAATGGGATTCTTGTATGTAAAATTTTAAAAAGGTCCTGGTCAGTTAACCTGTTTCTAAGTAAGTCTATTTTCAAACTAGTGGTTCTAAATTCGGGCAATACATTAGAATTTTTAGGGAGCTTTTAAAAAACAGTGATCTCTGGAACATAACCCAGACATCAAGCCAGACTAATTAAATCACATTTTCCAGGGTTGAAGCCTGGACATCAGTAAAAGCTCTCCCAGTGATATCAATGTTCCTAGACTCTTTACTCCCAGTATGTTCATTGAACCAGAAGCCTGGGAACTATCCTGGAATTGTCCGGCATGGTACAGGAATGTGTTAGAAAATGCAAGCTCTTGAACCTCAGCCCAGACCTTCTGAACCCATTCTTCCAGGAGTAGGGCCCCGAAATTTGTACTTAAACAAGCTCTGCAGGTAATCTGATGCAAGCTTGGTTTGGGGAATATCGTCCAACAAGCCTCCAAGCCTGGGTGCCTGCTTATCTCTTTAGTCTCATCTCTTGCTGGTGATTAAGTTTTATTAATACCAGTATTTACCAATTCCAAGACTTTTTGCCTTGAAGTTTTATCAACTATATATATTTGTTACTATAAAGTATAAATACAGCTATATCAACATTATTTAGTATTTATCTGATAAATTATTTTCCATTCACTTACTTTTAACTTTTCCATGTTCTTATACTGTTAGCTTGTTTTTTTAATTGTCTGCCAATCTTTGCAATATTTTTTTTTTGTATTTTTTCTGATGTGAGAAGCAAGGAGGTAGAGACAGACTTCCACATGCGCCTGACTGGGATCCACCCAGCATGCTCACTAGGGGACAATGCTCTGCCCATCTGGGGCGTTGCTCCGTTGCAACCGGAGCCATTCTAGTGCCTGAGGCAGAGGCCATGGAGCCATCCTCAGGGCCAACTTTGCTCCATTGGAGCCTTGGTTGTAGAGGGGACAAGAGAGATAGAGAGAAAGGAGAGGGGGAAGGGTGGAGAAGTAGATGGGTGCTTCTTCTGTGTGCCCTGGCCAGGAATGGAACCTGAGACTTCCACATGCCAGGCCAGTGCTCTATCGCTGAGCCAACTGGCCAGGGTCCAATCTTTGCAATTTAATTGAAGGGCTTAGCCCCTTTACATAATTTAGATTGCTGTTCTATTCTGAGTTATTTCAAGTATTTATATTTTATTTTGGGCTATTTGTCCATTTATTTTTGTCTTTTTTGAATTAAACAACACTGTTTTCCTTTTTATGTTAGTACTTGTATATTCTATTTCTTTTATTTTTATTTCTTTTGTCTATTCTTTTAGCAGCTACCCTGGAAATGTCACTATTTAGAATAAAGTCTACAAATATTCCACATCTTTACCCACCCCTAACATACCACAACATGTGGAATTTGATCATTGCACTATTATAAGCAATTGTCAACTAGGATTTTGTGGGGGTTGGGGGTGGGGACTATATTTTATTGTGTCTTATAGTCTGTGTTTATTTAAAATTTTAAAATATTTGCTGTGTTTGTTCAATATTCCTTCTCCTAACTCAGATATGTCTTCTGAAATCATTGTTCTTATTGAAGAATATACTGTAATTTAGAATTCCATTACTTATAGAGGGTCTGTTGGCAGTCACTGAAAGTTTTATTAGTATTTGACTTAGTATTTATTAGTGTTTGACTCTTACCCTCATGTTTTGATGATATTTTTGCTAGAGATATACCTCCAAGTTGATAGATATTTTCTCTCAACTTTTTGAAGATACTTCACCCCTTTCTAGTTTCTGCTACTGTTGAAAAGACAGCTTTCAGTATAATTAATATTCCTTTGTAAATAATGCTTTTTTTTCACTGACTACTTTCAGGATTTTCTCTCTCCACCTCTCTTTGACATTCTGTTGTTTCATCAACAGGTCTCAAATTGTTTATTTCCTTTCATTTACCCTAGAAATTACTGGGATTTCTGAATTTTAGGATTTATGCTTACACATGATGTAATAATTTGAAAAAAAGGTGAAAAACTGAGTCATCAGGCCATTTTTAGTCTCCTCTGATCATCCTAGAGGCAGAAAGTCTAAGTCCCCAGCCACTTTCTGGGACCTTTGAAAATTAAAACAATTGTTGTTGAGAAATAATAGGCCAAGCCTAGTAAATTTAATAATTTCCAGCAGATTCAATTAGAATATGCTATATATGCAGGGGCTCTAAGAAATATATTCTAGATGCAGGGTAAGCTTTGGACACCAAAGGAACAAAGTTCTAAAAAATTCAAATCATGTTGGAAAAGGAAGACCAAACCAGACTCCTTGGCTGTTGAACAGTCATATTTACAGGATTCATATAGCTGAATTCATCAATCATCAAGAATATGCCCATTAACCCTAGATTCTTTTCTGGAGCTAGACCACTATGGGCAAAATCCTCAATCTGAAACTCAGTTACTTTTCAGATCTATTTCTCACTTAGCTATTACTTTTCTCAATTCTCCAAATAGTCTCAGAAAAATTCACACACCCCCCCCAAGTTCTCTACAGTGGGAATAAATATCTCAGCAGGTGCAAGCAGGTTTGGGGTATCCCTATTATACAAAAGCTACTGTCAACTGTTCAAAAAGAATGTACTAGGACATTTCAGCCCCAGAATTCTGGGGCTGAAGGAAACCATGGTGATTAACATGTTCCTTTTACGCATGGAAAAATTTAGATCTTGAATGATTGAGTAATCTGTGTGATGGTCCCCAGGAATATAATTAGTACTGTGACTCCCAGTACTTAAAAACCTTATCCAAAATTCAATCTCTCTAAGTATAACAATTATGGGAATAGGTGCTTCTTCGGTATAAACTATGGGAATAAGTACTTTTTTTATATCAGTTCCACTGGGCATTTTGTCATATACTTTTAGTTTCTCTGGACTGTATATTGGATTCCTCATTCTTTTGATTCTCAGAATTTAAAGCCATATAATTGCTCCTCGGATTGAAAACAAGAAAGGAGGGGTTCTCTTGTTTCAGTCAGAAACCCGATTCCTCATTCACAAATCCATGCGGAATCAGTCTTGTGTTCGTGAGGGCACCTGGGCAAATAACTCATCAGTGGAGTCTAGTTCCTTGCAGCAATCCCATCGGCGGGGCCTTTTTTCCCACAGTCAAGTCTTATTTCATGGAAACAAACCTCACTTTCATGACACAGAACCCAAATCCCTGCCTACATTCCTTTTTCTTCTTTCTCCCACCATTCCACTTACAAATGAATACTTTCTGTTTGTTTTATAATGATTTCAGAAAAGTGTACAACATGAAGATTGTAATTACTGAATTGTTTTTACAAAATTATGAAGACTTGGATGGGTTTGCTTAAGAGCTCAAAGTGAGTTGCTACATGAAAAAAGACAGGCACCCAGATTGTACTATCTTCAATTCTATAATAGGTGGCATTTACCAGTGTCCTTTACCCAGTGAGGCTGCCAGAAAGCCTGATGACACACACATTGGGAGGTTTTTAAGTACTGGGAGTCACAGTACTAATTACATTCCTGGGGACCATCACACAGATTACTCAATCATTCAAAATCTAAATTTTTCTATGCGTAAAAGGAACATGTTACTCACCATGGTTTCCTTCAGCCCCAGAATTCTGTACCCCACCAGTTTTTAAAAAATAGAAAATGGAGATGGGAACAAAGTTCCACACATCATACCTACCCATTTTCAGCAGCACTGACAACATAGGGCTGTTTAGAGAAGTCTCTTGCTCTTGCCAAACATGTCACTGGTGCTGAATGACCAAAGAGAAGCTCTTTTGCTGAAATCTGGAAACAATGAGGATAAGCTTTTAAACAGCGGTACACGTTTTAGTTGAAAATATAACCATACATTACATATGTAATCATAATTCTGCTAAGAACATCTGGAGTATTTTTTGCTGTACATAAGTGAGGAAAACTGATATGTATGTGGTACATCAAAATCCACAGAACAAACTTCTAAATAAAGGGACTGTGTAGTAAGTACATTTGTCTTGTTTGTTTTTGGTTTTAGACCCATGGTGAAACCTAGAAGATTGCCAGACCGGTTTTACAACATTTAGGTTTTAAATACAAATAAGTCAGTGTTGATGTTTATTATGTACAAAATGATGTGTCTCAATTGATAGAATATTTATACTCAAATTTCAGACTTCAGAAATGAGCTTACAAAACACAAATGACAGATTACTCTTCTTATAACTATTACAATACTTTACTTGACTCCCTGCCTCTGAAATACTTAAATGAACTTTTTTTATGTTAAAAATAAAATTGCCAGAGGTTGCCGGTTTGATCCCCAGTCAGGGCACATACAAGAGCAGTTTGATGTTCCTGTCTCTTTATCTCTCTCTCCCTGACTCTCTCCAAAATTAATTAATTAATTAATTAATTAAATTGTAACCAAGCTATTTTTTTTTAATGTCAGTATCTTTCTCCAATCTGTAAATTAAAAAATATGGCACTAAAGGCTAATTCTTCCATTGTTTCATGTGTGAAAGAAATCTATTTCTCATTTTTTTATAAAACATGATTATAAAAATCAAACCACAAAGTGGAAAACATTCAAGATCCCCTAAAATGGAGGAGGGGTTGTCATTAAGAGACTAAAAATTTAATTTCAATTACTAGAAAACTGGTGGTTATAAAACTTGCCTTAGGTGGAATAAAAATCTAATTTCCAAATGAATATTATGTTTTCCCTGAACTATGTAAATGTAGATGTATGTAGATAATAATCCAACCACATCAACGAGAACAAATTATTTCATAGTATAATTAATTGGCTCCAATTTATTTTATTTTTATCATAACCAGAAATATTTCTTTAAAAATTCTGTTGTCAGATTAATTTTCTAGTGCTATAAGGAGAGTTTTGTGGTTGATTAGAATCACTTACCACCAAAGTTCTGACTCTACCTTATTCCTGGGAAATGCAGAACTTTCTATTTCAGAACAATATAATGTTTCCTCATCACCACATTTGGAAATACATTCCCCTAAGAATTTAACCACCTTTCCAACATAATGCAAGACAAACAACAAATTGGACACATCAAGGACATTTCCTCCTCTGGAGAAAAATCACTATGGACAAAAAATCAAAATGAAACACCACTGTTTCATATGAAGTCCCCATTCTGCTACTAAATCCCCTCATGTAGATGAGTAAGATATGACATTTCACTATAGTCCCCTAATTTGATCATATTATAGAACTACTATGAATAATAATAAAAAAAAAATTCTACAATTATACCTGGTCATTGTGATGACAGCCAGGCTTTTACTTCTATTCATTGACTCTACCTCTATGAAGCATTATCCCCTAATCCCCATCCCAGGTACTTCCCATGGCACAAATGAGAAAGGGAAGAGAGGCTCTGGCAAGTTGGCTCAATGGTAGAGTGTTGGCCTGGCTGTGGATGTCCCAGGTTTGATACCTGGTCAGGGCACACAGGAGAAGTGACCATCTGTTTTTCCACCTCTCCCCTCCCCCTTCTCTCTCTCTCTCTTCTCCTCCCACAGTCATGGTTCGAATGGTTTGAGCACATTGGCCCTGGGTGCTGAGGATGGCTCCATGGCCTTGCATCAGGCACTAAAATAGCTTGGTAGCTGAGGAGCAGTGGCCCCAGATGGGCAGAGCATCACCCTGCTTAGGATGCATGCAGGAGTTTGTCTCTCTGCCTCCCCATATCTCACTTAATTTTTTTTAAAAAAGGGAAAAGAACACACAGGTTGACCAGCATCTACCAAATTCCAGGCATTGGTGCAATTATAAACAGTGTTTAATTTTCATTTCAAAGTTGAGGAAATTGAGATTCAAAGAATACTAATAACACAGAATTGGCAAATATGAGCTAGAATTCGACCCAGATACCTCCACTTTTTCTTTCTACACAGCATTGACACTCTTTGTTTTGTCATTGTTGTGTTGCCTTGTGAGTTAAACAAAAAGAAAATAGAACATTCCAATACTAAGGGGTTATATCTGAGAGGATGTCCAACTCATCTTTTTTTATGCCTAATGGCATGATGAATACCAGCAATCAATACAAAGGAAACCAGAGAAAGTTCCTAGCATGGGACATGGGACATGGAGAGGCTTCTAATTAGTAGAAAAAATTCCAGAAATTAGAGGTCTTTGAGAGTCAGATCCTGAACCTGGAAGCTGCATGCATAATCTAGACATGTGATGAGAAGCCCAGGACAGGGAGACTTAGCCTCCAGCTGATATCCTAGAGCCCACAGACTGAGATATGTACCCAATCCTTTGATGAGTATTTGAATACTCCAAGATGTCCAGAACTTAAATCACCTTCTATCTTTCCATTTCTTACTGTCTAGTCCCCTCTATTTCTTATACAAATGAACAATACCATTATGCCACCAATCACCCAAACACCAAATCTGAAAGGTATCTTTGACCGTTTCTACTCTTTTACTCCACTAATCCAACTTGCTCAGTTTTGTCTCTTCTCTCTTCTTAACAGCTTTCCAGGTTTCATCTCATCTTCTTTCCTATTGCCACTGATTTGGTTCATGCTCAAAAACTCACTTGATTAAAGTACGCAGAAGCCTGCTACCCATAATCCCTGCCCCTTGTCTCTTCTCCCCCTCCCTTCAATATGTCCTTCACATTAATATCCAGTGATATTCTGAATCACAAATGTAATAACATAGTTTTATGCCATCTCCTTGAATAAAACATCCTCACAATCCTTAATAGCACCACTTTGAATTAATACATAGTGTTAGCAATTGCTAGTTAAAAAATAGAAAGTCTAAACCCCTCAGCATATCAAATACCAAACTGTCTGCTGCATCTCTTACAGAAGTGCCTATATCACTTTTACCTTGCTTTCTGTGTTCCAGGTTACTCAACTACTTTATCAGTTCCTTGAAAGCAAAATATTCATGCTTTTTGCACACACTTATTCTGTCTGTATTCACCTCCTACCTCTTATTTTTCTGTTCAAATCCTGTGCATCCTTTTGAACTCAGTTCAAACATTACCCTTAGAAAGCCTTTCCTTCAAAATCACAATGAGATACCACTTCACACTGATGAGGATGGCTATTATAAAGCAAACACAACAGCCTGACCAGGCAGTGGCGCAGTGGATAGAGTGTTGGACGGGGATGCGGAGGACCCAGGTTCGATACCTCAAGGTCGCCAGCTTGAGCGCGGGCTCATCTGGTTTGAGCAAAGATCACCAGCTTGGACACAAGGTTGCTGGCTCGAGCAAGGGGTTACTAGGTCTGCTGAAGGCCCACGATCAAGGCACATATGAGAAAGCCATCAATGAACAAATAAGGTGTCGCAAAAACTGATGATTGATGCTTCTCATCTTTCTCCATTCCTGTCTGTCTGTCCTTATCTATCCCTCTCTCTGACTCTCTCTCTATCTCTGTAAAAAAAAAGATAATAAAAAAATAAAGCAAACACAACATAAAATAACAAGTGTTGGTGAGGATGTAGAGAAATTGGAAACCTTGCATGTTGTTGATGGGGAATGTAAAATGTAAACTGCTATGTAAGCCAGTTTGGCAATTCCTCAAAAAAATTAAAATAGATCTACTATATGATTCAGAAATCCTACTTCTGGATATATACCCCAAAGAAGTGATGGCAGCAACTCAAACAGATATTTGTACACCCAGTGTTACAGCAGCATTGTTCATATTAGTCTAAAGAAGGAAGCAACCTGCCTGATCAGGCAGTGGTGTAGTGGATAGAGCATCAGCCTGGAATGCTGAGGACACATGTTTGAAACTCCAAGGTTGCTGGCTTGAGCATGGACTCATCTGGCTTGAGTAAGAGGCTCATCAGCTTGAGTGTGGGGTCACCAGCTTGAGTGTGGGATCATAGACATGACCCCATGGTCGTTGGCTTGAGCCCAAGGTCGCTGGCTTGAGCCCAAGGTTTTGGCTTGAGCAAGGGGTCACTAGTTCTACTGGAGCCCCCAGGTCAAGGCATAAATGAGAAAGCAATCAATAAACTAAGATGCCATCACGAAGAATTGATGCTTCTCATCTCTTGCTCTTCCTGTCTGTCTCCTCTCTCTCACTAAAAAAATAAATAAATAAAAATAAAATGTGGAAGGTACCCAAGTGTCTATTGATTGATGAATGAATAAACAAATGTGGTCTACCCAAACAATGAAATGTCTTTTTAGCTTTAAAGTGAAAAGGACATTCTGACACATGCTACAACATGGATGAAACTTGAGGATATTATGCTATGTGAAATAAGCCAGTCAAAAAAGTACTGTATGATTTGACTTATATGATATACATAGTCATATTCATAGAAACACAAAGTATACTACTGCTTTACAACTCCCTCTTACCAAGTTTGTCTCCTACATTAGACTCTGAGAATCTTGAAGGAGGGGTATATGCCTAGAACAACAGCAAATCTGTGTACCTTTTCAACTGACTGCATAAATGAGTGTCCTTAGGTTTGTTTTCCCACTTTATATGATGGCAAATGAGTATCTAAAATCCTAGAACCAAATGTAAATCTTTGAAGGCATATTTCAAATGTAGTATGAAGAGAAAATAAATGGCTTCCACATCATTTTACACCCTACCCCCTGCAACTTCCTGCTCCCTCACCTTGTCCTCACGCTGATATGCCATTCAGCTTAGAACTGTCCTACAACCACCCACACATTTATGTTCTTGCTACAATCTCCCATGTCCTCAAGGCCTCCTTTCTTCTTTCTCTGCCCGAATTATGCCTTTATATTTACTTTTTTTCAAACAAAAATCAAATTAAACTACTAATTATCAAAATATCAGTGACGAAGTACTCACTTGACTCCTTAAGATAGCAAGAGGAATTGTTGAGAACTCAAAAATGCCCTTGATTTTTGAAAAGCCTAGAGTTTTCCTTCTAATAGTTAATCCATTGTCATGTAAAGGTGAGTCATGGGAAAAAATAAGAGAAAGTGGTCATTCTTTCTAGCCCTAAGTTTAGCCATAGAAAATGTTAAGAACTCTCTTGGAAAATCTCAAATTCAAACTAAGTGGTATCTTATGTGCATTAATTTTTTTATCATATCCTCACAGTAAATTTCTAAAACACAAAGCTGATCTAACGCCCCCCCACACACACTTAAGCCTCCTTAATGGTTCTCTTTGCTTCTTCCACCCCTATTGATTGGATTCCCACTCCTATATCATATCTTTAACTGTGGATCGCACAATATTGGCACCACTGGCATTTTGGATGAGATAACTCTTTGTTGTGAGGGGCTGTCATGTGCACAATAGGATCTTTACAGCACACTTGATGCCAGCAGCAGCCTCCTTTCTCCATTGTACTAACCAAAAAGTGCTGACATTACCAAATATTCTTAAGGAGAGTGGGGTCAAAATCACTCTCTGTTAACCATTTCTCTAACCTTAAGCAAAACACTTGCTACTAAGAAAAGTGGGGTGCGCCTGACCAGGCGGTGGCGCAGTGGATAGAGTGTTGGACTGGGATGCGAAGGACCCAGGTTTGAGACCCCAAGGTCTCCAGCTTGAGCACAGGCTCATCTGGTTTGAGCAAAGCTCACCTGCTTGGACCCAAGGTTGCTGGCTCGAGCAAGGGGTCACTCGGTCTGCTGTAACCCCAGGGTCAGGGCACATATGAGAAAGCAATCAGTGAACAACTAAGGTGTTACAACGAAAAACTAATGATTGATGCTTCTCATCTCTCTCTGTTCCTATCTGTCTGTCCCTATCTATCCCTCTCTCTGACTCTGTCTCTGTAAAAAAAAAAAAAAAGAAAGAAAAATGGGGTGTGTAACATCTCCCACTAAAGATGCAGTGCAGACCACTCCCTACTTAGAATACCTTGCATTATAATTATAACATAAAACATCACATTAGCCTGCATCCTTCCTCAACTGCCACCTCTGGGCAGCAAGCACCAGGTCTTCTCATTCACATTTGAACTCAGGTACCCAGCATACTGTCTCATTATAATATCCACTCAATAAATACATGTTCAATAAATGTTGACTAAATACCAGGAGCATACCTAAAAAGATACAGAAGCGAGGATTCAAATTTTCTTAAGCTATAGCACCCTATATATTACAACTATCCCAGCCAGAAAATACATTTCAGCATTAAAAATAGCAGTTAGGGTTAGGGTTAGGGTTAGGGTTAGGGTAAAAAAAAAAGAATAGCAAGATGTTTTAAGCCATTTAGGAGTCTGAGTTTAAATTATAAGAGATAATAAATATGAGGGCCACCATTCTCAAAGCTCAACTGTTTAAATAATACCAGTTTCTTCTTTGCAGAATGTTCATAAACTGAGCTGAGCTGCTCTCCTGTGCAGTTCCCAATAGCCCTGTAGTGTAACTGTTCAGTCAGGGGAGATGCTAACAAATTACACCATAAAATAGAATTACAATTAATTGTTAATTTAGGTTTTAAAGTGACAAACTTTAAAGGCTGAAAATTGTCTTTGGTCTTTAAAAGGCTTCTTAATGAGCGCAGTATAACTTTAAGTACATCATTGGCATAAATGTTCAAACTGGGTCTACAGGCTGATAGAGCTAAGCAAATATCTATTTCAATATGTTAAATGTTTATGACTTGGGACAGTAACAATTAATTGCTAATCAATGAGCCAAATCCTAGGTGAGGTCAGGTTCTGAAATAGAAGAATGACAATAGTAAATTGGATTTAGGGTTTTGTGATGCGATCTGTAAAAACCACAGGCAAGCAGACTAAAAGAATAGCAAGAAGGTGAACTGACAGAGACACCCAGATAATTAAGATATTACTCATGTAGTTAATAGTGGTTTTCAAGGGTGCCCTTTGTTTAGATTAATAAGCCATAATTTTTAGAATTATACTTGCATGTCTGTAGTTCAGTTACTTAAACATATAATTCAGGATATAAAACAGTAAAACTCAGCATAGCTTAAGGGTGATAACACTTAGCTGGTAGCTAAGATTAGCAATATTCATAATATAATTTTTCACTATGATCTTAATCCACTACGCAACATTTTATTCTCTCCAAATTCAGAAGTAAAACCAATTTATGACTTTAGTAGGCATTTCCCTAACAATCATGTAAACCTTCCCCTGTCTTTACAGATAGATGAAGCAGTCTGTGCTTATTTTGTGAGTGTTGTTTGTTTAACATAATAGTTTTCACTAACCTTTAGTTCAGATGAAAGACTCCAGAGACAGAGCTGACCTTCTTGACTCCCAGTCACAATTGTTTGCTGGTCATCGGTGATCATGATGGCAGTGATGCTATGGGAGGGGGCTGTCTTCCCCCAGAGGGCAACTGCCTGCAGGGAGGACCTCATACTGAGAGAATTCTGGGAACACATAGAAGGGAAGAAGCATATGCAGAAATCATTCCTAGATCCTGGGAAACTGATCACACCGAAAAGTGGATTTATAATGACACAAATCTGAACATATTCCACCAGAGCCATCAATTAAAAAGGAAGGCAGTCATGAGACACTAAAATGACCATGCTTAGTGTCAATCTGTCAAAGAGGAATGACTTTTATTCCAATTCTCCATCACTGATACTGATGCAGAGGAGGACAGAAATAGTCTACCCACTCCACACCCAGCTCTGACTCTGGGTGATCCCGACCTCTTCAAAGCCTAACTAGGTTTCTCAAGAATAGGTCTGTTAACAAGAGTACATAGATTTTGGGTAAACATCTCCACTTCATTTGAACAGTTGATTATCTTGCATACCCATCACCCAAAGGTAAAACATTCTCCGTCACCTTATATTTGTCCCTCTTTACACCCTTCCCCCAACCCCCTCACTCCTCCATAACCACTGCGCTCTTATCTATGTCCATGAGTCTCAATTTTATATCCTATTCCAAAATCTATGTACTTATGTTGATCAGTGGCACCCTGTTAATTTAATTTTCTTAAATAAAAAAAAGAGAATAGAGCTGTCTACACACTATAATTTGAAGACAGTTTTGCAGACTCCAAAATGTCACCTCACCTAAGTAACAAATATTTGAATTTTGCTATTAAAAAGTAAATCTTTTCCATAAATTCAGTGTTTTCTGGTATTCAATGATTGATGTATGACTGTCACAATTTCTGTCTACGGCCATACTACCCTGAACATGCCCGATCTCGTCTGATCTCGGAAGCTAAGCAGGATTAGGCCTGGTTAGTACCTGGATGGGAGACAATTTCTGTCATATTCATATTCCAGCTATACTACTTTAATTATAATTTTTTGTTGACTCATTTTTATATTTGGTATCTTCCTAAACAACAATTTTCATGAAACCTCTACCTTCATGGGTTAGTTATAAAGGTTAAAATGAATACATATAAAAAATGAATACATAATTATTATTTTAACGTGTGTACCACCCAAAATGATCTGACATATCACCTAGTGAAATGCACATTACATTTTGTGAAACACTGAGTTAAAAGTTCCTCCTAAAATATGCATTCTTTTCAGAAATACAAATGATTTGGGAATAAATAATGTTTTAAGTCCTCAGAATAAATTAGTAAATTTTCTCCTGTGACTTAGTAATATACATTTCATCTCAATGAAAATGTCAAAGATAAGAGAGAGGAGGAAGCTACTAAGCTTACTTTCCACATCTGTCTTGAGAAAGTTTGGAAAATAAAGACCTTCTATCCTGCAAGACTTTCGGTACTAATGCATAACAAAGGTGAGTAAAATTTTAGAACATGTGGTATATACTATTTAGAATGTTCAATTATACACAGATAAACATACAGACTTATAGCCATGAGTATGTACTGACATTGTAAACATAAATTCAGTATAGACAGTATTTAACCCACACACTGATTGCCTTCAAAATTTTGCTTGTAGTTCAGTTATTTGGAATTCAGTAACTAGTTTCCCATGGCTCAATTCTTAGGCCAATATATTTATACAAGTGTTTGTGACTTATAATAGAGCTACACTATTCTTACTGTGGTACCTAAACACCATGAGAACAAGACTTCTATAGGAAATGCTCTCAGCTTTGCAATTCAGTATCAGGACCACACATATTAATTATAATTATAGTACTAATCTAATCAATAGTTCTGAGTTCTGGTCTCAGTGACACTATTATCCCAACTTGAACCTCTTCCGCTTAAAACACAGAGAAATATAGGAAAAGCCTGGCAGAAACAACCTTGATCAAGTGATGAAAGTAAACAACTTCAGTGATGGAACAAAAACAAAGTCCTATGTCACCTAACAGGGTACAATGAGAAAAACACGCACCAATTCTGTGATTTTCATAGCTAAGGTACAGGACCTGAATTTCATCACGACAAATGCAAATCGAAGGACTCTCTACAAATAACTGGACTGTAATCTTCAAACATGTCATGGTCATGAAAGTTAAAGAAAAACTAAGAAACTTTTCCACTAAAAGAGACTCAAGAGACATGACAACTAAGTGCAATATATGGTTTCAGACTGGATTCTTGTGCTATAATTGATTCACTGGGATAACTGGCAAAACTTAAGTCTAAATATTGAATGGTGGTAATATATTAATATTTATTTCCAAATTTTGAAGGTTTATTGATTGCAAGGGATAATATCCTTGTTCTATATATACCTTTGCTCTATATACATTAAAGTATTCTGCAAAGATGGGCTAACAGATTGGTGACTTCCTATTCAATAGTTTTTATAAAAAATAGTTCCCTCTGCTATACTTACAATTTGCCTGTAAGTTTGAGATTTTTTAAAAATATATTATTTAAAATTAGTCTATCATTTCCCAGAATGTTTCAAAAATACAAAAATTTTGATTTAAGAATCCAATAAGCATTAAGGGGGCTTAAAATGAAAATTATGGACACCAAAGTGCATCTTAGAGAAACTGTGGTATATGAAGGGCAAAGCATAAAATAAATGAAATAAAATGACCTAAACAAACAAACAAATAAATAAAACCCCCAGCAAAACAGCAAGTATGCTTAAAACAGATTTCTCCACAGCAAAATAATGGCCAGAAGCTACTGGATTATCACCTGCAAAATGCTGAAGGGAGATAAATGCCAATATAGGTTTTAGCTATCACTCAAAGCGAGGGCAATATAAGGACATGTTCCAACAAATAAGGCCTCAGAGAATAAAACATTTATAATCATTGTTGAAAAAATTATAAAAGGATGTACTTTATGAAAAATATATAAAATCAGAAAGAAAAAAATAAAGTGAAATAAAAAATGCAGTGGTAAACAAGGAAATCAGTAAACAAAAAAATAATCCTAAATAAGCATTATCTGTAAAATAATAATAATAATGAGGAGGATAATTAGAGGGTTAAGAGATAAACTAAAATCCTAGATAGGACCATAAAAGAAGACAATGTGGAACCTATGTTAAATCATTCTAGTGTTCTGGCATGTGTGTGAAAGAGAGCAGAGAGAATAATTAACTTTGAATTTTCTTAACATAAGGTTATATGACAAGATGCTAAAAGGAAAAAAGGAGTGTATAATTTCCAAACAGTAGGATAGTAGAATAAAGAAATAAAGACCTGACCAGGAGGTGGTGCAGTGGATAGAGCATCGGCCTGTGATGCTGAGAACCCAGGTTCAAAACCCTGAGGTAGCCGGCTTCAGTGCAGGCCCATCCAGCTTGAGCGCGGGCTCACCAGCTTTAGCACAGGGTCGCCAGCTAGAGTGTGGGATCACAGATATGACCCCATGGCCACTAGCTTGAGCCCAAGGTCGCTGGCTTCAGCAAGGGGTCACTGACTTAGCTGAAGCCCCCCAATCAAGGCACATATGAGAAAGCAATCAATGAACAACTAAGAGATGCTGCAACTATGAGTTGATGCTCCTCATATCTCTCCCTTCCTGTCTGTCTGTCCCTATCTGGCCCTCTCTCTCTCTTCTGCTCTTTCTCTCTGAGAAGGAAGGAGAAGGGAGAAAGAAAGGAAGAGAAGGAGGGAGGGAGGGAGGGAGGGAGAGAGGGAGGGAGGGAGGGAGGGAGGAAGGAAGGGGGAGGAAAGAAGGGAGGAAAGTCTAATTAAAGAAAAAAAAAACTGTTTTCTTTTTTAAAAAGTAAAAAAAAAATTGAAAGTAGAAAACACAAAACCACATGGTAAATTCACATCCAAACATATCAGAATTTAAAACAAATAGATGAATTAATCTTACTAGTTAAAAAATAAGTATTCTCAAATAGAATATATTTCAGTATAACCTATTTATTAAAAAATTCTGGGGGGTAGGGGGAGGGAAGTAAAGAGGTCAAATACACAGTGACAGAAAATGATTTGACTTTGGGTGATGGGCATACAACATAATCAATGGTTCAAATGCTATAGAAATGTTTATCTGAAACCTATGTACTTTTATTGATCAATGTCATCCCATTAAATTTAATTTCCTGAATAAATTTTTTTTAAAACTTCTGACAGCATTAAGACAGGTTGAAAATAAAGGGATGGACAGGATATACTAGGCAAATAGTAATGAAAGTAAACTAATGTAATATTGGACAATAAATAAGCTTTAACATAAAAGCATTACAGATGGAAAAGGATCACTATATAATAATTACATAATGATAAAATAATATAATAATTACATAATGATAAAATAAATCATTCAACAGAAAAAGATAACAGTCCCCAATCTCTAGGTATCCAGTAGCAGAGCATCAAAATACATAAAATACAATCTTGCATAATTACAAAGAAAAGTTGATAAGCTTACTCTTAAAGAGGAAGCTTTTAGCCCTGGCCGGTTGGCTCAGTGGTAGAGCGTCGGCCTGACGTGCAGAAGTTCTGGGTTCGATTCCTGGCCAGGACACACAGGAGAAGCGCCCATCTGCTTCTCCACCCCTCCCCCTCTCCTTCCTCTCAGTCTCTCTCTTCCCCTCCTGCAGCCAAGGCTCCATTGGAGCAAAGATGGCCCGGGTGCTGGTGATGGCTCCATGGCCTCTGCCTCAGGCGCTAGAGTGGCTCTGGTTGCAACAGAGCAACGACCCAGATGGGCAGAGCATCGCCCCGCCCCCTGGTGGGCATGCCAGGTAGATCCCGGTCGGGTGCATGCAGGAATCTGTCTGACTGCCTCCCCATTTCCAGCTTCAGAAAAATAAAAAAATAAAAAATAAAATTAAAAAAAGAGTAAGCTTTTACATATCTCAATCAGTAATAAATAGAACAAGCAGATAAAAAAGATATAAGGATATAAAACAAACACATAATTTATAATATCATGGATATATATATAAATTACTAAACCTAGGTATTAAATAAAAGCATTATATTAAGTCATGCATGTGACATTTATAACACTGACCATGAAAAGTCTCAACAAATCCTAAAGGATTAATATCATACAGGCAACATTATTTAAACAAAATGAATAAAAATCTAAACCCACTCTCCAACACATACAAACAAATGTTCAAAATGCTCCTTTAAATGTTTAGAGGCTAATATACATACATATATTCTAAATGTTCCTTGGATTACTACAGAAACATAATGAAGATTAAATATTATTAACAACCAAAAGACAATGAAAACTCTATATAATAAAATTTTCCAGGCCCTGGCTGGTTTGCTCAGTGATAGAGCATTGGCTTGACATGTGGATGTCCTGGTAAAGTTTGATTCCTAGTAAAGTCAGACAGGAGAAGCAACCAACTGCTTCACCACTTCTTCTCTCCCCTTTCTTTCTCTCTCTCTCTCATTCCCTCCCACAGCCATGGCTTGATTGGTTTGAGCTCATTGGCTCTGGGTGCTGAGGATAGCTCTGTAGAGCCTCTGCCTCAGGCACTAAAAATAGCTCAGTTATGAACAGGGCCCTAGACAGGCAGAGCATCATTCCCGGACAGGGGTTTCTAGGTGGATCCCAGTCAGGGCGCATGTGGGAGTCTGTCTCTCCATTTCCCTTCCTCTCACTTGGAGAAGAAGGAGGAAAAACAAAACACTTTCCAGGTGTATGCACTGTATTAGAAAGAAAATTATAACCTTAAATATACATATTAAGATGGAAAATTAATGAGTTATACAACCAAATTATACTCTTTTATAAAAGTATAGAGTAAATCCAAAGAATGAAAGAGAACAAAACAGATAAGACTATCCATTAATATAATAATAATTTTGTTTCAAATTTACAAAATCTAAATTGAGTTCTTTGAAAACAGAAATAATATAATGAACCTATGGCAAATTTGATAAAGAAATTAAAGACACCAAAAAAATAATACAAAGAAAAAATGAGTGTAACTAAATTTATTATTTTAAATGGGAATATTATAAATAGCTGTATACCCACAATTTGGAAAGGTAAAGTGAAATAATTTTTATAAATATATATCTTACTAGAATTGAATAAATATAAAATACAACTCTGATCATTAAAAATGGGGTGAAGGAGTAAAATTACACACACAGGCACACACACATTTTAGCAAAAAGTTTAGATTGAATGTAATCTTGGGGAATTAGCAGGTACATTTTCACATATGAAAGCACACAGGACGCTACAATGAACAGGGTAGAAACCCTTTTCATTACTTAAAGGTAACCACCATTGAAAAAACCACCACAGAAGCACATGAGATAAAAAAAAAAAATAGCAATAGAGGAAAGATGTATGGAATACAACCAAATAAAAACAAAAGATAGAAAAATGAAAGAGAAGGATCAAACAAGACACAAAACTAACAGAAAGCAATCTATAAAATGGCAATAGGGAACTCACAAGTGTCAATAATTACACTAAATGTAAACGGATTAAATTCACCAATAAAAAGGCACAGAGTAGCAGAATGAATTAAAAAAGAAAATCCAACTGTATGCTGCCTACAGGAAACTCATCTAAGTAACAAGGATAAAAACAAATTCAAAGTGAAAGGCTGGAAAACAATACTCCAAGCAAATAACATCCAAAAAAAAGCAGGCGTAGCAATACTCGTATCTGATAATGCTGACTACAAGACAACAAAAGTACTCAGAGACAAAAATGGCCATTTCATAATGGCTAAGGGGACACTGAATCAAGAAGACATAACAATTCTTAATATATATGCACCAAACCAAGGAGCACCAAAATATATAAGAAAGCTACTTATTGACCTTAAAACAAAAACTGACAAAAATACAATCATACTTGGTGACCTCAATACACCGCTGACGGCTCTAGATCGGTCATCCAAACAGAGAATCAACAAAGATATAGTGGCCGTAAACAAAACACTAGAGCACCTGGATATGATAGACATATACAGGACATTTCGTCCCAAAGTGACTGAGTATACATTTTTCTCCAGTGTACATGGATCATTCTCAAGAATTGACCATATGTTGGGCCACAAAAACAACATCAGCAAATTCAGAAAAATCGAAGTTGTACCAAGCATATTTTCTGATCATAAAGACTTGAAACTAGAATTCAACTGCAAAAAAGAGGAAAAAAATCCCACAAAAATGTGGAAACTAAACAACATACTTTTAAAAAATGAATGGGTCAAAGAAGAAATAAGTGCAGAGATCAAAAGATATATACAGACTAATGAAAATGACAATACGACATATCAGAATCTATGGGATGCAGCAAAAGCAGTGATAAGAGGGAAGTTCATATCACTTCAGGCATATATGAACAAACAAGAGAGAGCCCAAGTGAACCACTTAACTTCACACCTTAAGGAACTAGAAAAAGAATAACAAAGACAACCCAAAACCAGCCGAAGAAAGGAGATAATAAAAATCAGAGCAGAAATAAATGAAATAGAGAACAGTAAAACTATAGAAAAAATTAATAGAACAAGAAGCTGGTTCTTTGAAAAGATCAACAAAATTGACAAACCCTTGGCAAGACTTACCAAGGAAAAAAGAGAAAGAACTCATATAAACAAAATCCAAAATGAAGGAGGAGAAATCACCACGGACACCGTAGATATACAAAGAATTATTGTAGAATACTATGAAAAACATTATGCCACTAAATTCAACAATCTAGAAGAAATCGATAAATTCCTAGAACAATACAACCTTCCTAGACTGAGTCAAGAAGAAGCAGAAAGCCTAAACAGAACTCTTAGTAGAGAAGAAATAGAAAAAACCATTAAAAATCTCCCCAAAAATAAAAGTCCAGGCCCTGACGGCTATATCAGCGAATTTTATCAAACATTCAAAGAAGACTTGGTTCCTATTCTACTCAAAGTCTTCCAAAAAATTGAAGAAGAAGCAATACTTCCAAACACATTTTATGAGGCCAACATAACCCTCATACCAAAACCAGGCAAGGACGGCACAAAAAAAGAAAACTACAGACCAATATCTCTAATGAATACAGATGCTAAAATACTAAACAAAATACTAGCAAATTGAATACAACAACATATTAAAAAAATAATACATCATGATCAAGTGGGATTCATCCCAGAATCTCAAGGATGGTTCAACATACGTAAAACGGTTAACGTAATACACCATATCAACAAAACAAAGAACAAAAACCACATGATATTATCAATAGATGCAGAAAAGGCTTTTGATAAAATACAACACAATTTTATGTTTAAGACTCTCAACAAAATGGTTATAGAAGGAAAATATCTCAACA
The DNA here is from genome assembly GCF_036850995.1 of Saccopteryx leptura. Taxonomy (NCBI): domain Eukaryota; kingdom Metazoa; phylum Chordata; class Mammalia; order Chiroptera; family Emballonuridae; genus Saccopteryx; species Saccopteryx leptura. The sequence goes on along the minus strand of NC_089508.1, from coordinate 65,793,712 downwards.
TGATAAAGGCCATATATGATAAACCATCAGCTAACATTATATTAAATGGCACTAAACTGAAGGCTTTCCCCCTTAAATCAGGAACAAGACAGGGTTGTCCACTCTCTCCACTCTTATTTAATGTGGTACTAGAGGTTCTAGCCAGAGCAATAAGACAAGACAAAGAAATAAAAGGCATCCATATCGGAAAAGAAGAAGTAAAGGTATCAGTTTTTGCAGATGATATGATCCTATACATCGAAAACCCCAAAGAATCCACAAAAAGACTACTATAAACAATAAGCCAATACAATAAGGTCGCAGGATACAAAATTAGCATACAGAAGTCAATAGCCTTTCTATATGCCAACAATGAAACAACTGAGAATGAACTCAAAAGAATAATCCCCTTCACAATTGCAACAAAAAAAATAAAATACTTAGGAATAAACATAACAAAGAATGTAAAGGACTTATATAATGAAAACTATAAACCATTGTTAAGAGAAATCAAAAAAGATATAATGAGATGGAAGAATATTCCTTGTTCTTGGTTAGAAAGAATAAATATAATCAAGATGGCCATATTACCCAAAGCAATATACAAATTTAATGCAATTTCCATTAAAATTCCAATGACATTTTTTAAAGAAATGGAGCAAAAAATCATCAGATTTATATGGAACTATAAAAACCCCCGAATAGCCAAGCAATCCTAAAGAAAAAGAATGAAGCTGGGGGCATTACAATACCTGACTTCAAATTATATTATAGGGCCACGACAATCAAAACAGCATGGTATTGGCAGAAAAATAGACACTCAGATCAATGGAACAGAATAGAAAACCCAGAAATAAAACCACATATATATGGTCAAATAATTTTTGATAAGGGGCCAAGAACACACAATGGAGAAAAGAAAGCCTTTTCAATAAATGGTGCTGGGAAAACTGGAAAGCCACATGCAAAAGAATGAAACTGGACTACATTCTGTCCCCCTGTACTAAAATTAACTCAAAATGGATCAAAGATCTAAACATAAGACCTGAAACAATAAAGTACATAGAAGAAGACATAGGTACTAAACTCATGGACCTGGGTTTTTAAAGAGCATTTTATGAATTTGACTCCAATGGCAAGAGAAGTGAAGGCAAAAATTAATGAACGGGACTACATCAGACTAAGAAGTTTTTGCTCAGCAAGAGAAACTGATAACAAAATAAACAGAAAGCCAACTAAATGGGAAATGATATTTTCAAACAACAGCTCAGATAAGGGCCTAATATCCAAAATATACAAAGAACTCATAAAACTCAACAACAAACAAACAATCCAATAAAAAAATGGGAAGAGGATATGAACAGACACTTCTCCCAGGAAGAAGTACAAATGGCCAACAGATATATGAAAAGATGCTCATCTTCTTTAGTTATTAGAGAAATGCAAATCAAAACTGCAATGAGATACCACCTCACACCTGTTAGATTAGCTATTATTAACAAGACAGGTAATAGCAAATGTTGGAGAGGCTGTGGAGAAAAAGGAACCCTCATCCACTGTTGGTGGGAATGTAAAGTAGTACAACCATTATGGAAGAAAGTATGGTGGTTCCTCAAAAAACTGAAAATAGAACTACCTTATGACCCAGCAATCCCTCTACTGGGTATATACCCCAAAAACTCAGAAACATTGATACGTAAAGACACATGCAGCCCCATGTTCATTGCAGCATTGTTCACAGTGGCCAGGACATGGAAACAACCAAAAAGCCTGTCAATAGATGACTGGATAAAGAAGATGTGGCACATATACACTATGGAATACTACTCAGCCATAAGAAATGATGACATCGGATCATTTACAGCAAAATGGTGGGATCTTGATAATATGATACGAAGTGAAATAAGTAAATCAGAAAAAAACAGGAACTGCATTATTCCATACATAGGTGGGACATAAAAGTGAAACTAAGAGACATTGATAAGAGTGTGGTGGTTTTGGGGGGGGAGGGGGGAAAGGGAGAGGGAAAGGGGGAGGGGGAGGGGCACAAAGAAAACTAGATAGAAGATGACAGAGGACAATCTGACTTTGGGTGATGGGTATGCAATATAATTGAAAGACAAGATAACCTGGACTTGTTATCTTTGAATATATGTATCTTGATTTATTGATGTTGCCCCATTAAAAAAATAAAATTAATTAAAAAAAATTAAAAAAAAAAAGCACACAGGGCAGACCACATAAATTCTTCTAAATAAAATGACAGCTCATTTGAATTCACATCAGCAGATTAAAGAGAAAGGGAGCAAGAAGCAAAGAAAGAAGACACATGACTTCCAACTGAAGCAAGCACAGGAAAAAAAGTGAATCACAGCAAAGAAAAAGAAAACCCACAAAATCTGGCAATCTTGGGGCTCTTGAATGGGCAAACCACCCCAAAGTTCTATCACTTCTGATGGCTCCACTGCATTTCTGTCCAGAATAGCTGCTCCCCATCGATACTGACTGGCTGAATGAAAGATGAAAAGTTACCCAATATACTTTGTTTAAGCTGGCAGAAAATCAGAAAGTAGTAGTTTTAAAAATTTCTAAAACATAAAGTTAAATGGATCAATTTTTTTAATCAAAACCGGTGTTTTTTGGGAATAGGTCATTGCATAAATTGCAGATAAATGTGATATAAGTTAAGATCCCATCACTGGGAGTGAGAAGGACCTGTGTAGGTGTGTGTTAGCATTCTGCTATTAAGAAACACTACTGTCTTTTCACCACAACTGCTGATACTACAGTGACAATCATCATTCAAGAACCACCTGTATTTTGACCTCCACTCTTGGCTTGACTCTGGTGTGTTTTTCAGAACCCGGAAGTGGTAGAAAGGGGAATGCTCATGCTCACAGTACTCCAAAGGAAACTGTGTATGTTTTGTCTACAGGCAATGTGCACTTGGTTCAAGTCCAAACATGTGCCTGTCACCTTTTTAACTTTACATCAGAAACTGTAGTCATGGCAATTTGTCTAGTCTGTAACAAAAACAAATTTGGGAAACATTTATTAGGGAATTAATATATTTGTAATGATTAACTAACATTATACCAAAATTAACTACTTCTTGAAGTGAGTTCTTATATCCCTGTTATTCTAAATAATTAGCTTCTCTTACTGGAATCATTGTAACATTGTCCAACCAATAACCAGCCTCTTTGTATTACTATGGTTTTGTATCTCCCTTAAAATTATCTTCTTTGCACTGATGTCTCCTAATGAAATCATACAATTCCCTAGGGACAGAGACCAGGCTGTGTACATAGAGCCTGGCTCAGACTGGGTACTTGATAAATATTCTATTAACCAAACTGATCTTGATGCTTCTTTCTTTTATATCCTTTGTAAAAAAAAAATGGGAATAATTTCTTTATTATTATTACAAAACAGTGCCTAAAACACAGTACTATGGACTGAAAAATAATAAATATGATTTGAATAAACTCATTTCTTTATAATTTTTAAGCTTTCTATTCCAAAAGGGAGGAAGTAGATTAAGAGTATGAATTTTAAGTTGGGTTAGAATTAAGTGTGAGTCATTTTAGCCCCTTGAGCTTCAGTTTCCTCATTTATAACATGAGAAATATAACGATACCTAGTTCAGGGTATAGTGAGGGTGAAATGAGAACATGAGTGCAATGTAGAGCACAGATGGTATTCAGTCAATTACTACCATTTTAATTCTAGCTCCCCAACCTTGGGATAATAGCAACAATTACCCACAGCAAACTTCTTCACCATTACACTTTTGTTATATTCTCATTATATTAAATTCATTTCAAATTCACTAGATTTTAAATTCTCCTCCAAAGAGAGGGACTTCTTTTTGATTTGTCCACTGCTATATTCTCAGGGTGCAGCAAAGGGTTTAGGACAGGCAAGCACTCAGTAACTATTTGCTGAATGAATGAATAAATGAATGAAGATATACAATATAGTTTAAAGACTCCCATCTAGTAAAGCATCCACCCCCTCAAATATTTGCAAATGTTTAATACCTACCAAAATACAGGACTCTTGGAGTTTAAAAAATTAAATAAGTCAAAACATTTCATAGATTAAAACTCTTAATAGTCAGATATTTCCTAACACATCTGAATTAGAAAATGAAAAGCACCAGCCCTGGCTGGTTGGCTCAGTGGTAGAGCGTTGGCTGGGCGTGTGGATGTCCTGGGTTTGATTCCCAGTCAGGGCACACAGGAGAAGCACCCATCTGCTTCTCCACCCTTCCTCCTCTCCTTCCTCTTTGCCTTTCTCTTCTCTTCCTGCAGCCAAGGCTCCACTAGAGCAAGTTGGCCCAGGAGCTGAGAATGGCACCATGATCTCTGCCTCAGGCACTAAAATGGCTCCGATTGCAATGGAGCCACACCCCAGATGGGCAGAGCATTGCCCCCTAGTGGGCTTGCCGGGTGGATCCTGGTCAGGCCAATGTGGGAGTCTGTCTCTCTGCCTCCCCGCTTCTCACTTAATACAGAAAGGAAAAAAAAAGGAAAAGAAAAGAAAAAAGAAAATGAAAAGCACCAAGACCAGAGCCACAAGAAACCAGATCTTAGCTAGAGTTCATCCTGAACAATCTAGTTTGCTAAATGTGGTTGAAACAGACCTGGAATTAAGATACCTCGTTCTAGGATGGCCATTACCACTGATGACATTTATTTCTAGATTATAAAGGTATATGTAGTAAAATAAGGATACCATCACCTGTATTGCCTACATCTCAGTATTCTTATAAGGAATAAATTCATAAAATAAATATAAGCAAATAGGTATAATAGAAATAGTATGCGATTATTATATTTTGCATATGTTACTCATATTATAAACTCCCATAATCTAGATTTTGAGCAAGAAGTTGCCTTGGGGATCATAATCTAATCCCCCTAATTTATAAGAAAGCTCACAATGAGGAGTGTGGTCTATGTGACTTGTTAAGATCATTTGAGACTGTGAGTCACTAAGCGAATTGTAGTGAAAATAAGTCACTGATTAAAAGGACGCACATCTCAGAAGTCACTTTACTAAGGTGCTCTTTCTCTCTTTATAGTGCAGCAAAATTTAAAGTTACCTCTGAAACTTAGTGCATCACTATCAATACCAGTTATATAACTTCATATGACATATGGGAGCTAAAATTAAAATATTAGTAATTTACTGAATACTGCTCTGTGTTCTACATAATATGCATGTACTCATTTCACCCCATAATACCCTGAGGTAGGTATTGAGAAAAATTGAAGCTGAAAGGCTTATGACTCACATTTAATTCTAACCCAACTTAAAAAGTTCATTTACTTAGTCAACTCCCTCCCTTTTGGAATAGACAGCTTAAAAATCAAAAAGAAAAGAGTATAAGTATAAGTTGTCCTAAGAAATATTGTGCTTGTATATGTCCATGTGTGATATTTGACACACGAGAAAATTATTATCTATTGCATGGAGCATGCGCATAAAAAATTATTTACTGTTTATTTGAAATCCAAATTGAACTGGGTTTCCTGCAAGTATCCTAGGGCCACTGGCAACCCTAGGCTATAGAGCCTTGAAGATTTCTATCAACCTTTCCCCTCTTCTACAAATGAAAGAATGCAGGCCCATGAAAGTTGGTTACTTGACCAAAGTAACTCAGAAAGAGAGTGGCTGAGCAAGAATTAGAACAAGGTTGTCACCCATACACCATGATAAAGTCAACCCAGACTTCTCCACCAGAAAGTCTTAGTAATCTACTAAGCAAAAAATCTTAGCTATGTTGGTAGTTCCTTTAAAATTTATTTTCTAAACAAAATAAACAAAAAACCAAAAAGTCAAGCAAAACAACAATAATAAAACTTGCTGTGCCTTTAGGCTCCAAAATAGCCTCTTCTGCCTTTAAAAACTGGGCTAACACTTGCTACATAAATACACTATCTGGCAAGTACAAGAGAAGACAACATGCCACTCATTACAGCCCCTATCCTCCTTCTCAACTTCATCTTCTTCCCTGTACTAATTTATTTTTATCTTTCTGACTTACGTGGCGCCAAAAGAAAAATGAGTGGTTAGGAGCTGGTGTCTACTGGACACTGGAATTGTTCACCTTGTCATAAGTAGCTTTCTTCAGGGATATACCCAGACATGGAGTCTCTGCCTACCAGCCTCAAAGAGACAAATTTCAAAACCCTTGACTGAAGAAAGCCGAATAAAAAATACAGTGGATGAAGACCTCAGTGACCATGCATCACAATAACTTCCTGAACAAAGTCACACCTGTGAGGAAAGTAAAAATAGCCTAGTAGTTAATAATATAAGCTTTGAAATAAAAACAGCCTGATCTGTGGTGGCGCAGTAGATATAGAGTTGACCTGGAACACTGAGGTCGCCGGTTTGAAACCCTGGGCTTGCCTGGTCAAGGCACATACGGGACTTGATGCTTCCTGCTCTTCTTTCTCTCTCTCTCTCCTGTCTTTCTAAAAATGAAGAAATAAAAACTAAAAAATATCTATTAAAAAAACTTTAAAAAAACAAACAAACAAACCTGAGTTGAAATATCAGATCTCCTACTTAGAGTTGTGTGACCTTTTGCAATTCCTTCTCCTAAGTGGCGAGAAATCTTACTACTTCTTCAAAACTTATACCTGGATGTTGTGAAGTACACAAATAAATGACTTCATGTTCTTTCTTTCACAAAAAATAATTTGGGCCTGTAGAGCCCGGAAAGAGTTTGTTTCTAAATTTAGAGTTTAGGTTAAAAGAGTGTGGAATGTTAAAATTTGTCAAACTGTACACTGTAAATGGGTGAAGTTTATTATATGTAAATTACACCTCATAAAGTTAAAAAAATAAAACAGAGAAAGTGGAGATCAGAGTTTGCATGATGTCACAGAGTTAGCTAGCCTAAGTGGCAATAAATCGGGAGAGGGCAGAGATGACTTTGGGAAGGAAAAGGAATAGAAGAGAGCTGGAGAGAAGGTATGTGGGCGTTAGGGTAGGCCAGAGTGAGGGCTACTGGGACCGCAGGGGAATATGAAGCAGGCAGCCTCAGGGTTCCGTGCACAGCTGGAGAGAAGGTATGTGGGCGTTAGGGTAGGCCAGAGTGAGGGCTACTGGGACCGCAGGGGAGCAGGGGAATATGAAGCAGGCAGCCTCAGGGTTCTGTGCACAGCTGGAGAGAAGGTATGTGGGCGTTAGGGTAGGCCAGAGTGAGGGCTACTGGGACCGCAGGGGAATATGAAGCAGGCAGCCTCAGGGTTCCGTGCACAGCTGGAGAGAAGGTATGTGGGCGTTAGGGTAGGCCAGAGTGAGGGCTACTGGGACCGCAGGGGAACATGAAGCAGGCAGCCTCAGGGTTCTGTGCACAGCTGGAGAGAAGGTATGTGGGCGTTAGGGTAGGCCAGAGCGAGGGCTACTGGGACCGCAGGGGAACATGAAGCAGGCAGCCTCAGGGTTCCGTGCACAGCTGGAGAGAAGGTATGCGGGCGTTAGGGTAGGCCAGAGCGAGGGCTACTGGGACCGCAGGGGAACATGAAGCAGGCAGCCTCAGGGTTCCGTGCACAGCTGGAGAGAAGGTATGCGGGCGTTAGGGTAGGCCAGAGTGAGGGCTACTGGGACCGCAGGGGAACATGAAGCAGGCAGCCTCAGGGTTCTGTGCACAGCTGGAGAGAAGGTATGTGGGCGTTAGGGTAGGCCAGAGCGAGGGCTACTGGGACCGCAGGGGAACATGAAGCAGGCAGCCTCAGGGTTCCGTGCACAGCTGGGGTGTTCTCAGCAGAAGGAACCCCTATGCCCCAAGAGCTATTTGCAGATGCTCAGGAAGCAAAAGAACTTATTTAATCAGATCACTCCTTAGAAAAAGTAAAGCAGACAAGCAAACAAAACCCTAAAGTTTCTACAGAGTCAAAGGCTGCCCAAGGCATATTTGAATTACACATAAAATTCCACCAGGACTGCCCAGTGGAGCATGACTATTTCAAAATTAACCTTAACCAGTATCAAAGCCACACTCCTTCAAAAATTTGATTGAGTGATTTGATTACCTGACACTTAAGAATCTCTAGAAAGTAATGTATTTTAGGTCAGGAAATACCTTGGTAAGTAAAATAACTCAGGTACTAAGTGTAAAGTTAAAGATATGCAAATTAATCTCATAAAATTCAAACACCCATGATCTGGAACATTCATAAAACAGAACAGCCAAGAAACCACAATCCCTTTCACTGTATAGATGAAGCTTCCATCACAATTCTCAGCAATCCTAGCCTTGCGAGAAAGGTTTTTCACAAAGTACTGAATTACCTACAAATGTCACCTTCTTGTACATTAAGTTGCAATGCAACAAAGATCACACAGCCAAATTAATACCAAGTGTGTTTCATTTACAGTCCTTGTCAAAGAGATAGTATTAGGGTGGTTAAAGAAATACAACGGCAACTCAATTCTCTCTAGGTGGCTCCTTCATTTATAGTCAAACAGTGAACAACTTAATAGACTTCTAATCCATTTCTTAGTTGTAGGCTTTAAGAAGTAGATATACTTTCTTTTAGTATATTCTATATAAACCATGCTGAATTTTACAAAATCCTTTTTTTTATAACTTAGAGGTATGTAACATGAACAAAAATATCACTTTCTAGTCTATTCTTTAAGAAAATCTAACAAATATTTATTGTAAACCAAATGTATTGAAGGAGGTGGGTTGGGCTGCAGAGAACACAAAGAACAGAAAACACAGTCCCTGACCTCAAAGTACATATTTACAGTGAGTTATCTTATGATAAGTTTTAACTTAGTATTCCTGCTATTAGACAAAACATTTTTTGTGTGAATTCTATAAAACTTATTTTCAATCTTGGGTGGGTGATTTTTTTTTTTGCCACACTTAAGTATAATTTGCAAAACTATTTGCTTAATATAGGATTTTAAATTAACTCTAAGTATTAAATTGAACAATTTTTAACAACTTGGTGAATTGGGGGAAAATGGCTGTGTTAGGCTTGCTCACAGATTTACCACTAAAGCATTTTGCCTGATTGGTGCATGGGTGCAGGGCAGCGCCATGTGTGTGTGGTCTATGTAAGGCTGCTGGTGCTTGCCCGGGGCGACGATTCTCCCAGATTGCTCTCCTGCCACCACCGTGAGGTGAAGTTTTCCCTGCTTCCTTGTCCTTACTGCAGATAGATTTTCCTTTGTTTATTAGTTCTTTTCCATGTGTTGTTTCTTTTTGTTGTTTATTTGTTCTCCTGTCTTTGTGAGCCTCCAATAACCGGGTATGGCCTGAAGCTTTCTGGCTCCGCAGTTCCTCTACTGTCTGCCCGAATTCAGTGAGAACCTGCCTGGCCTCAACCACCTGCATTATCGTGAATAAGGTACACTTATTTTTTTTAAGAGAGAGAGACAAGAAGGGGGCAGGGGGAGAGATGAGAAGCATCAACTTGTACTAGCTTCACTTTTAGTTGTTTATTGATTGCTTCTCATTTGTGCTTTGACAGGGGAACTCAAGCCAAGCCAGTGACCCCATGCTCAAGCCAGTGACCTTGGGCTTCAAGCCAGCGACCTTGGTCTTCAAGCCAGTGACCTTTTATTTATTTATTTATTTATTTATTTTTTTCTGAAGCTGGAAATGGGGAGAGACAGTCAGATAGACTCCCGCATGCGCCCTATCGGGATCCACCGGGCACGCCCACCAGGGGCGACACTCTGTCCACCAGAGGGTGATGCTCTGCCCCTCCAGGAGTCGCTCTGTCGCGACCAGAGCCACTCTAGCACCTGGGGCAGAGGCCAAGGAGCCATCCCCAGCGCTGGGGCCATCTTTGCTCCAATGGAGCCTCGGCTGCGGGAGGGGAAGAGAGAGACAGAGAGGAAGGAGAGAGGGAGGGGTGGAGAAGCAGATGGGCGCTTCTCCTGTGTGCCCTGGCTGGGAATCGAACCCGGGACTTCTGCACGCCAGGCCGATGCTCTACCACTGAGCCAACCGGCCAGGGCCAACCTTTGGGCTCTAGCCAGCAACCTTGGGATCATGTTGATGATCCTGTGCTCAAGCTGGCGAGCCAGGACTCTAGCTGGCAAACCTTGGGTTTAGAACAGGCATCCTCAGCATCCTGGGCAGATGCTCAATCCACTGTGCCACCACTAATCAGGCTAAATTAAGTTGTTTAAGAACAAATTAAATTATTGAAAAGTCTCTTTAGAATTATTTCAATTATTAATATCTATAAAACTAAGCAGTATAATGTACTGTTAGATTTTTTTTTCCAGAACACAGATTAAAACAACTACTGTGTAAATACTCATCTTACTTGTGATACAAGTTTTCTGAGTACTAACTAAAATCATACTGGGGAACATGTTGCTAATGCATTCCCATATTGAATTCTTTTCCTCTATATTATCAAAACCTCACCCAAACCCAGACAATTCCTTGTACCCAAGCACTCTTAGTTGATGGTTCTTCCTTCCAACTAACCAAGAAATTCTGGCATTTAGACATAAGTGAATTTCCTTTCATCATTTCAACCCTCTGTATCTTTTCCTTATTTTTAGCTTATTTTTGTAAGATAGCTATACTAATCTTCTATAACATTTTTATCTTTACCCTAAATCCATCTTCTATCACTCCTTTATTAACTCTATTTCTTGTATCTTCATTTGGTCTCTCTCTTCCTTGGTTGCCTTGTCTTTACCTTAATACATTTAGTTAACAAATATTTAGCCTGGCCTGTGGTGGCGCAGTGGATCAAGCGTCGACCTGGAACGCTGAGGTCACCGGTTCAAAACCCTGGGCTTGCCCAGTTAAGGTACATATGGGAGTTGACGCTTACTGCTCTTCTCCCCCTTCTCTATTTCTCTCTCTCTCTTCTCTAAAATGAACAAATAAGTTTTTTTTTTTAATTAAAAAAACACACAAATATTTAAGCACCTACAATGTACTACAGATTATGAAAAATTCTAGGATGTGGACCTGAAAGACAAAGACAGTCACAAACCTCAAAGAGCTCACCAGTGTCTAAGGAGATAGGTGTGTCCTGAGTCACCACACAGGTAATCAATGTCATGTAAGGTAAATGTAAGTATTTGGGGAAAAAAACATAGGTGGAGTTTGAAATCCAGTATGAGAAGAATTTCCCCAGGGAGATAACATTAAATGTGATACACTTGCTCATATTGTGACCCAGCAAGTTCCTTATTACTCCCGACTTTATTTTACTCATCCACAAAATGGGAATAACCTCTACCTTATTTTCCTGTAATAAGACTAAGAAGAAAGTATGGAACCCAGTGGTGAGGTCCTAGAAATCATCAGCCTGAATTGAAATGCCAACTTTACTACTTTTTGTCCTTGGGTAAGTTACTCTACAGATGCATGCTGGATTTCTCATAAATAAAATGTAAATAAATAATTATATTGATCTAAGAGTTGATATGAAAGTGGGATAATCGAGAGAAATCTTTGGGTAGTAAGCATTCAATAAATGTTAACTGCTATTATTGGCAGGTTTCTTAAATCTCAAAATCTGTGTATAATTCCCGATAAGTAGTACAATAAGTAGAACACTTGTCATTTATAATCCTTCATTTTATTATTCATAATTTACAGTTGATTCCATCTACTAATGAGTTAAGCAGTGGAGATGATGATAAAACTATATAGGTACCAAATTGGTAAAGTAGAACAAAACCTACCACTTTCTCATCAGTTATGGGTTGAATTAAGCCTATTCCAAAATTCATAGGTTGAAGTACTAACCCCCAGATCTTCAAAATGTGAGTTTATTTGTAAACAGAGTTATTGTAGATAGAATTAATTAAATAAAAATTAGGTCATACTGAATTAGGGTGGTCCTTAATTCAATATGACTGGTGTCCATATAAAACAGGGATACTGGAAGCCCTGGCCGGTTGGCTGAGCGGTAGAGCATCGGCCTGGCATGCGGGGGACCCGGGTTCGATTCCCGGCCAGGGCACAGAGGAGAAGCGCCCATTTGCTTCTCCACCACCACCCCCTCCTTCCTCTCTGTCTCTCTCTTCCCCTCCCGCAGCCAAGGCTCCATTGGAGCAAAGATGGCCCGGGCGCTGGGGATGGCTCCTTGGCCTCTGCCACAGGCGCTAGAGTGGCTCTGGTCGCGGCAGAGCAACGCCCCAGAGGGGCAGAGCATCGCCCCCTGGTGGGCAGAGCATTGCCCCTGGTGGGCGTGCCGGGTGGATCCCGGTCGGGCGCATGCGGGAGTCTGTCTGACTGTCTCTCCCCGTTTCCAGCTTCAGAAAAATACAAAAACAAACAAACAAACAAAAAAAACAAAACAGGGATACTGGGAGAGACTCACTCAGGGAGAAAGCCATGTGAAGATGAAGGCAGAGTTAGGATGATACTTCTACAAGTCAAGTAATGCCAAATATTGCCAGCAAACCTCCAGAAGCTGGGGGCAGGCATGGCACAGATTTCCTCCTCACAGTCCTCACAAGGAAGCAACTATGCTGACACCCTGACTTTGGAGACACCTTGATTTCAAACACCTCACCTCTGAAACAGTGAGGTAATAAACTTCTGTCACTTAAGCCACTCAGTTTGTGACAGTGTGTGTGTCATGGCAGCCCTAGTAATCTAATACACCATCTGGCCGATTTTGATTCTTCCTAGTCAGAATGCACGGCTTCATGCATGTACCAATTCTTGAAACATATATTTAAATTTTAGTCTGAATCACATAATTAGTCATACAGTAAATTCTGTTCTCTACTTTGTGTAATAAATCTCCTTTCTACCCACATTATAGGTTCCCTGTTTTTTTAAAAAATTATTCATTTATTCATTCAACAGGTTTGTATTAAAAGCCCCAATTTTAAAAAGCTGAGAAAACACAGGTTTCTAACCTCTAGGAATTCATAACCTATAAATCAAGTCATAAGTATATAAATAACTGATGCAGAGTAGGATGAAATGAGTATTTCTAAGGAATAAGAGAAAAGCTCACTTCATTCTCAATGTTGCCAATGGCATATCCCTTACACTGACACTTCCCTCTTAAAAATATTCTGTTTTTCCATGAGCCATTGTAATTATGATAATTCTCCTTTCCTCTCAGAATAAACATTGAAGTCACTCCCAGAGGCAGGAATGTAGACTTATGTAGACATTCCTATTTGGAGAAACCACCCTAATGCCTGTGATTAGAGTACTTTCTGACTGCCCACAAAACAAGGATATCTCTGCCAAGAAAGCCTTTAAACCCACCCTCTCACTAGGATTCTAACAGAAGCTTGGTCAAAACAGATTTATGTAACTTGACCTGTGGTGGCGCAGTGGATAAAACATTGACCTGGAATGCTGATGTCGCTGGTTCAAAACCAAGCTTGCCTAATTGAGGCACATATAAGAAGCAACTACTATGAGCTCATGCCCTGCCATTTCTCTCTCTCTCTCTCTCCTCTCTAAAATAAATAAAGATACTTCCAACCCATTCTAACATCAATTCAAGACAGAGGAAGTGAGCTATTTGCAACCATTCTCATCTTTACGGATTTTCTGTCATGATCAAAGGCAAGTCCTAGCTCCTTTTGATATTATCTTACCTCTACAGCCTTTTCCCTAATCCTGGCTCCTTCCACTTTTATTATTTCAGAACACATCCTCACCTTCTGTTTTAATTGTCCTTTCTCTTTTTTCTAGTCTTAAGACATAGTGTTATAAATCCAATTCCACAAGTGTTTCACTGAATGGTAACTAGAATCATGGGCATTTCAGATGTGCTGGGAACGTTACCGTGTATTATCTCATTTAATAGTGCACACACTGTTGGTATTATTACAATAGGAAAGGGGGCTTGGTAAATCTAAGTCTCTTGGCTTGGGTAACATCTTAGATCTTTCTGACTTCAAGCACCATCCTTCCCAGTTCTCAAAGGGCTTGAGAGTGAAAATACACAGTGATGAAATCACTCACTGCTCATAGTTTACAGTTCCTGTTCACAGACAAGCCAGTTCACCTATTTCTCTATTTTTAAAAAACAAAACAAAAAAAAAACAACTGAGGTTCAACCACAGTGATGGTTAAGATGCCAAATCACTCTTTACTCTGAGGGTATATGTAAAAGTAGATATTCTCTACTTAATCTTTAAAACCTATTCATTACACATGTAGACATGCATGCATGGGCAAGAGTGTTTTCAAACCAACAGGACTTAATACAAAATGGCAAAAAGGCCCACAGTAACACCAGTGCCATGGAGCAAGACTCACAGTACAAGGTGAGATTTCCACACTGCGACTTCAATGCAGTGAATGTTAAGAGAAGCCAACAGAAGCCAGGCAAATGTGCATTTTCTGATATGTACTGATCTCTGCTTATGTTACAAAAAAAAGTCCCTGGCAAGGGGGACTTCACTTTTCTCTACTCTAGTTTCTACTGACCAAAGTCACTATCCAGAGGTATCAAGAAATTCTGTCCCTGGGGCACAAATAAATGCCCAACTCCCATAGGTCATGGGTATATGTGAACTTGAAAGGTCTGGAATCGATCCAAGCCATTTTAACTAGCAAGAAACTACCTAGTAATGCCTTGTTTGTATTTCTTGGAGGAGGGACACCAGAAACACTTATTTCATTCCACACAATAATTCACCAGAATCAGAGGGAGCACAGCGAGGGCAACAGCATCTCCCAGCTGCTGATTATATCAAAGGCTTGCAGCACAAATTCAATTTTATGATGTTAATCTCGGCCTGCCACTCAGAAAATTTTCTCTGAGGGATACGATTTTTCTCTGGATTTCATTTTAAGAATGATTTTCTTCATCCACAATCAATAAAGATATGTTTTCATCAAAAGACTCTATTTTGGTAGAATTCAATTGGCTATTTCAATCCCTTTTGGTGACACAATATTAATTAAAATAGTTTATGTTGCACTTCAACTGGAAAAAGAGGCAGTGAAAAGCAGCTACTCAGAACACATGTTCTAGACATATGAACACGGAGGGCAGAAAATAATTTTCTCCTTCAGGAGACAGACATTAGCTATTCAAGAGAGTTGCTCTGACTTGGTTTATATCTGCGATCTCACAAAAAGAAGAAAAGAAAAGAGTTCTTCCTTTTTGTATTTATTGTTCAATAGGAAATCAAAATGCATATAAAAAAAGGATGATTCAAATGCTCACCCCCCAGTGCCTCAAGAAGATTAGAAAGTAAGTGTCTGTATGCCCATGTGACATGATGGGGTATTATTAATCACAATCACTGTTTCTCTTAACTAAAAAACAAACAAACAAAAAAGGATATATAATGCTATTAAAATTTATTTTCAGTCACTAAATAGTGATTGCTGTTGAATACACTGTACTTTTCAAAAGCAAGCATGTAAAAGTAGCAGTTTGTCACATTTAAAAGAGAGGGAAAATTATAAAATGTGCTCCAGAAAATAAATGAATTTTGTTTTAATGGTGGTTTCAAAAGTAATAGTTAATTCACTTAGCAAGTATTTACAAAGCACGTACTGTGTGTCTGACTCTGGTCACCCCTTGAGACTGAGAGGAAGGCCCCAGTTCCTGGCCCACAATGCTGACAGGACCATAGAACCTCCATCACCACAGTGAGAAGGGTTGAGGCATGATTCTTGCAACATATATGGAACACTTATGGGAGGTTCTAACCCCGTCTGGGAAGATCAAGGAGGGCTTCTCAAAAAGAACTTTAATTACTACAATATTCAGCTGGTAATTTACATCCACAGTTAAAATATTTAAGATAGCTTAGACTCTAACCAGGTCTCTACAGGCAGTCTTTATATTTTCGTAGTCTTGAAATTATTTATCCATTATAGTTCTTATCATAAAAAGGTGGTAATGGACTGTTAAAAGATAAGAGTTTATTTGAGCAAAAATAGATTTGAACTAGGCAGCATCAAACTGGAAGAGGTTAGAAGTGCCCCACCTACAAGATGAGCTCAAGGGAGAGATTTAATAGAGAAAAGGAAGAAGCAAAGTAAGGAAATTATTGATTGGCTATATTTAAACGTGCAATGTTTTCTAACTGAGCATGTACAAGAATGTCCACACTTATATATGTGATGGGGAAACTCACCTCAATGTTTATGCATGAATTTCCCTGAATAAAAATAAATCCAATCCTTTGTTTGGGGTCAAACCAATCACACACACACACACACACACACACACACACACACACACACACACACATTGTCTTCTAGCTCACAATGCAATACTTTCCTTACAAAATCTTCTTGGAGTTGTCTTTTGGCCAGCAACTACTGAGTGATTGGACCTGGTTCAGTCTGGTAACAGAATCTTCAGAGCTGGAACTAAACTTTAACTCCTTTTGAGACAGGATAGTAAAAAGCTAGGAAAATTCCTTGGCAAGTAGACTGGGGAAACTGAGACACATAGTTAAATAGGGCTGAAAAATTTTCAACCAGCTAATAAATTGAAAAGTCTTATTTTCCCTAACCAAGAAAGCTTAGGATCAAATGATTTAGACATTCCAGACCCTGCAGGGCAGACCCATCTAAATCCTGGTCCCTTTCATGTGACACTCTGAGCCTCCCCTGGTTGATATGTAGAACTTCTCAACTCTCAACTTTCCTTTTTCTACCAGAAAAGGAAAGGAGCTCTATCAGAGCTCATATCACTGCTCTAATTCTTTCTGTCTGTTACCTGAACTATAGTATGAATGCTTAGAGGGCAGGAACAAGGCCTTTTTTTCTTTATTTTCTGCTGTCAGGTAGCTTCACATATACCAAAAGGTTAAAAAATTCTAACAGAAAAAGTCAAACAATGTTTTAGTTATGAATAAATATGATATGGTTCCAAGAATTGCCTCTTCTTTGTTCTTCCCTGAGGCAAATCAGTTTGTAAATGACCATCTTGACTGTAACTCTGAGGTCTACACAAAAAGCAAAAGATAGATGTAGAAAAAGCATCAGTTTGCTGGGTCTTCACAACTCACTCCTGACTCAGAGGAAACATACAGCCAATTAACCAAAAGGTTGATTAATTAAATTAATTACAACTTCCTCATCCAGCACGTACATATTTTTTAAACACCCATACATAGGACTTGACATATTTTCAGGTTAAATATCATCTTGTTAAAGAAAAAGAAGAGAGAGGTTACTGTTGAAAACAAACAATTCCTACTGTGAAAAAGAAAACCACAGGCCCAAAATGGCATCACTCATGCTAAAAGCCCATAATACCAACCTTAGAGTTAATACTTGATCTAATTGCAGTTTCAACACTCCCAGAAACATAATTTTAATCAGTCTGCAATTTTCTAGTTAACACCAATGAGGTAATCTGTTATGTGGGCCCTCTCCATTCCCCCCTACCCCACAGAAAGGGTTCATTTGCATGATAAAAACCTTTTTCCCAAGAAAAGTTGTTCTTGCTCAAGAATAAAACTTTTTGTTCATTTGTTAATAACTTCCCTGCCTTACCTTTCTTCGCATAAAGAACATTAGGCCCTGGCCGGTTGACTCAGTGGTAGAGTGTCAGTCTGGCGTGCAGGAGTCCTGGGTTCGATTCCAGACCAGGGCACACAGGAGAAGCGCCCATCTGCTTCTCCACCCCTCCCCCTCTCCTTCCTCTCTGTCTCTCTCTTCCCCTCCCGCAGCCAGGGCTCCTTTGGAGCAAAGTTGGCCTGGGCGCTGGGGATGGCTCTATGGCCTCTGCCTCAGGCACTAGAATGGCTCTGGTTGCAACAGAGCGACTCCCCAGATGGGCAGAGCATCGCCCCCTGGTGGGCATGCCGGGTGGATCCTGGTAGGGCGCATGCAGGAGTCTGTCTGACTGCCTCTCCGTTTCCAACTTCAGAAAAAATACAAAAATACAAAAATAAATAAATAAATAAAGACCTTGCATTTTGTACAACCTTTAAGAGCACTCCTTGTTGCTAGATGGGATGCTGACCCATTCATTAATCTCTTAACAACACCAATTAGAACCTTAAATTTACACAATTGAATTTTGTTTTCTAACATTACCATTTATTAAGTTACAGACACTACACTACTTATATTATTAACATCACTTCATTTGATCTTCATGACCCTAACCATTATTATTACTTTTATTCTAAACTTGAAAATGAGGCTTGGAGAATATATGCCCAAGGTGAGAGCTAGAAAATGGAGAGATCTATTAGTCTCCAAAACTCAGGCTCTTAACCACAGCACAACACTGCTTACTTAGCGGGTTAGGGGCAGTGCCCAGAATGTTAGGACACCCTCTGGAGACGACAGCCAAACTCTAGAAGAGATTCTTCTCTAGAGCCATGATACTTACCTCTAGAAATAAGGATTTGGCTTTTATAGAAAACTTCAAAGCAATCTGAATGTCCTTTAGTAAAACCAACAACAACCTCCTTATTTTGAAGACAAAAATGGCACACATAAAAGTTAAGAAACTTGCCAGGTCCTCAGAATTAATTTGAGAACTTGCCAGGACTTCAAAGCTGACCTGGTACTAGAACTCATGCACAGTTTTCTTTTTTTTAAGATTTTATTTATTTATTTTTGAGAAAAGTGACAGAGAAAAAAAGAGAGAGAGAAGGGAGGAAGGAGCAGGAAACATCAACTCCTATATGTGCCTTGAGCAGGCAAGCCTAGGGTTTCAACTGGTGACCTCAGCATTCCAGGTGGACACCTTATCTACTGTGCCACCACAGGTCAGGCAGTGCACAGATCCTTTTAGTCCTGACCCCTATTTTCTCTCTCTGCCCCCAGTTCAGTCTAGAGCAGAACTAAATAAAAAAATATTATTAACTGGGAAAAAAACAACTATATATTCAAAACAGGGCTCCAGAAAAATGTCCTTTATAATGCATTGACAGAATTATTAGTAAAAGATGCCACATATTGTAAAGCTATTAAAGAACAGAAAGAATAAGTGAATTTTCAAGATACAAAGACATTTGACTGCAGAAACAATAAAACCTTAAAATATTCCTAATACCATTATTGTCAAGGTTCCATGAAGTTATTTTATAACTTAAATGAGCTTCTATTGCATTCGGCCTCTCTTAACCAGAACCTCAGATTTCTAAGACATTCATTCCATTAGTTAGAGATTTCACACACAGGGAGAGGCTTAACAGTCAATATTTGGTTAATATTTTGTTGATATTATAATTTTAAAATATCTTTCCCCAAAAGAGGTGAAAATATTGGAAATCAAGAGTCCCAATTTTTGCAGTTTAAAAAAATGCTAATCACAATACTGGACCATTTCATGGGCAGTTTCTTTTTCTCTTCTAACTCTTAAACTCTTTGGTTTTTGTTGTTGTTTGTTTTTACAAGAAACACTATTGGTGCATTTTAATATTGAAGGAACTTAGCAAGACCAAGGAACAAGTCACAAGACTGAAATAATCACAAGTATTTGCATGGTAATAGTGGTTTCAGTCTTCTCCCCAGGTGGAGAGTAACAGCACCTGTAAGGTAGGACTGGGAGGAAGTGGGGGACAGAGATAGGAAAGGTGAGGAAAAGAACCCTTTCTTCAGGTAAAAATATTTCCAACATGTGACTCAGTCTCCAGTAGGTGACCTTGAACACATTTAGGATAAAACAGGGAGAAAGAGGAAGAAAAAGTTAAGGTCACTGTACTGCAACTTTCTCTTTAAACCTTAGAGAATTTTTAGTACCAAAAATGTGTTCTAATGAATGAGGGCGAATAAGAAAGAAGCCGTTGCTGAAGGCAGTGTTCCTTTACCATGTTTCCCCCCCCACACACACACACACACACACATCCCTTGATTTTCCTGTCCCTCGTCCAACTTTACAAGTGACAATATTCCTGTGTCCGCATTCTTTTGCTGGCTAACCTGCAGGTGCGCTGGAAGAAAGTTTTCTCCAGGCGCCCCTCACACGATGGCCCCGAGCCATCACACCTGCTCTAAGGGCCACGGGACGGTTTTCCTGGCTACGGAAATCAATCTGGAATTAATTCAATGGACGCGGGTTCCACAGAAGTCTGATTTCTGAGTCTCAGGGAACTGTCTTAAGGGGATGGTGGGTCTCGAGGTCGCTGGGAGCCGGCTCCTCCCAGGACCACAGGTGAGAATACTGAGGCCCTCACTCCACGCCATTCTCTCCTCCCCACCACACACACGCGCGCGCGCGTACACACACGCGCACGAAAAGACCGACTTGATAGATGCGTGGCTTCGGTCACTACTGCTGCGACATCAGGACAACAGTTTAAAGAGAGAATTTTTCCACGTGCAAAATTTGGAGCAAAAGAAGAGGCTGTCCCCACTGCTACCGGCGCGCTCGTTCCTTCCCCGCCCCAGGGTCGGGACCGCCGGTTCACACGGGCTCCGAGAGCCGACGAGCCTGAGGAACCCAGGGGCGCCCGCCTTACCCGAGCCAGCCGCGGAGAGGCGGAGCAGCCCAAGCCAGGAAGCCAGGCGCTGGCACAGCCGGACGGCGGGACAACCCTTCTGGACTGCCTGGCACCGCCCACACCACGCCCCGACCCACCGCCGGCCGGTCACAGCGCGGCCCCCGCCTCCTTGGGGCCTGGCTCCGGCTCCCTCCGGCCTCGGCCGCCGACTGCTCCCCCTGCCCCGCCCTGCGGTTCCGCAGCTCTCTCCCTGTCACAGGCCGTGGCGGCTGGAACAGGCTTACCCACAGCCTTCCAGGTGCCCCGTCCGTCCAGGGCCGGAGAGAGTTGGCACTAAGGTGAGGAAAATTAAGGCAGGCCAGGTGAGCTGGCAAGGACTGGAACCCCCAAGCCTCTCAGTAAGGGATGAGAGGAACACCCCCTCAAAACCGCACCCTCTTGCAGAGAAGAGTGAGATTCGAGGTACTTAGAATGGGTAGAAAATTCAACATGGGAACCAGTGTCCTAAACAGCCCAAGAACAACCGACTGAGTAGTTTAGAAAAATGGGAGGGACAGTTTGTTTTTCCTCGTGTTTGTCAGTTATTTCACTCAATCTTTCAAACCCTCTGGGCAACTTAGTCATGGATTCTTGAAGCAGGTGGGGAGAGATGTTAACCACCCTCTCTGCACTGATCGCTGGTTTCCCAAATACCAAGGGTATTTCACCAGGCACCAGTGTTACATTGGCTCTGTGGTCAAAGTTCACAGATCCTGGATCTTCCTGTGTGAACCACCTCAGGCTAGGACACTCCCCTCATATTCACTCAGAAACTTCACTTACCCCCGCGGTAGCTGTTCTTGCAGTTCACTCTCAAGAGTCCTCTATTCCTCTGCCATAACCCCAGTCACAATTTACTGAGCTGCTGGTTGCACTGGCTTCCCTGCTTGACTGTCAACGCAATCACATAGTAAGTTCATAATGTTGAATGGTGACATACATGTGACAGGTTTTTAAGGCATCTACTGGTCCCAGTTCTTTCTTAAGTTTAAGATACTTCCCTCACCTATCTTCACCATATAAATCTCAAGGATCTTATTTCAAAGTTAATATTTCCATCTCCTCCTCATCCTCAAGTCTTCATCCTACCTCTTGAGCAGAGTCTTCTCCATTTTTCATAGAAGTGCAGGTGTGGTATGAGCCTGAGACTTGATTCTTCTTGTCTGAACTCTACAATAACAAGCTCTGTGGTCTTAAGTGCCCTAAACCAGTGTTTTTCAAACAGTGTGCTGCGGCACACTAGTGTACAGTGAGACATTGTCAGGTGTGCCGTGGGGAAATTAAACATGGGTCCCCAAACTAGGGCCCGCATGCCGGATACGGCCCACAGAGGCTATTTATCTAGCTGGCCCGCTGCCAGATGCCTCTAACCGAACATAAACATTCCTCTCACAATCCCTCCAGCTATCAGCGACAGGAAGAGTAGAGGCACAGGGAACGCTCACTGACCAATCACCTTCTAGGATTCATCCTGACCACTAGCGATGAACCAATAGTAGGCCGCCTCTCATCCACACCCAGGAAGGTCCCGCTTGGGCTGCCGCACACTTGTCATTGTGTGGCCACGGCAAGTAGTTGAAGCTGCTACTCCTCCCCATGGTCCCGATTTCTAATCCTAGTCAGGACTGGAGGTAAATGTTGCCAACACTAGATGAAGCCTCAGCCTCAGCTGGTTATGTCTGTCCTGATGTTGTATATAGATATTTGACCTTTTTCTTTTTAAAAGAGGCCCCCACGGAGGGTGATATACAATGCATCACAATGCATCACAATGTTATCTAACTTTAAAGCTAAAGTTTGCTGATCTTCCTTTGGACAGTTTTTGGTTATCTGTTGCCAAGGAGTTCCCCATTCTGGCCAACAAAGCTATTTTGACATTGCTCCATTTTCAACCACATATCTATGTGAGCTGAGCTTCTCAAGCTTGACTGCGATAAAAACTAAAAACAGAGAGAGACTGAGAACTGTTGAGGAATAGTTTCTTGTGTGTCTTTCTACCATTCATGCCAGGTTATATCGAAACAGGCCCAGGTTTCACACTAAATGAGTATAAATACATTTAGAAACTATATTATTAACTATATGTATAATATGTACTGTGTTAGAGTGTCATTTTGTGTCATTTTGGTAGGTGGTGTGCCCCAGGATTCTGTAAATGTAAAAAATATGCCGCGGCTCAAAAAAGGTTGAAAATCACTGCCCTAAACCTTTCTGAGTCTCACATCAGGGCCCTAGATACTTTTAGGACCAACAAAAACGTAAAGAAGGGCCCTGGCCGGTTGGCTCAGTGGTAGAGCGTTGGCCTGGCGTGCAGAGGTCCTGGGTTCAATTCCCAGCCAGGGCACACAGGAGTAGCGCCCATCTGCTTCTCCACTCCTCCCCCTCTCCTTCCTCTCTGTCTCTCTCTTCCCCTACCACAGCCAAGGCTCCATTGGAGCAAAGATGGCCCGGGCGCTGGGGATGGCTCCTTGGCCTCTGCCCCAGGCACTAGAGTGGCTCTGGTCGCAACAGAGCGACGCCCCAGAGGGGCAGAGCATCGCCCCCTGGTGGGCAGAGCATCGCCCCTGGTGGGCGTGCTGGGTGGATCCCGGTCGGGCGCATGCGGGAGTCTGTCTGACTGTCTCTCCCCGTTTCCAGCTTCAGAAAAATACAAAAAAAAAAAAAAAATGGAAAGAAGGGATAAAATAACTTTTAGTGTGAAGAAAGTTTATAATTAATTATTTGGTCTATATTCCAGTGCAGTTCTTGACAATGTTCAACTGTACTCAGCCATGTAAGCCTGGAAAACTGGAAGAGTTAAAGAATCTTCCCACTCCTTTGTGTTGGGGAAATGGTTTACAGCAAGGAATCATCCTTCCTGAAAGGACTTACATAAGACTACTGATAAGACTTGCCCTATTTATCTATGATAAGCTGCAGACAGACAGACCCTTTAAATCCCATCAGTTTTTGTTTCTTTGTTTATTTTCTGTTTTGGGCCTCATTTCTATCTATAAAATGGAGAAGTTGGATTAGATAGCCCAATATTTTTTCTGACTATAAAACTAATGAATTCAGAAGCAGAATTTACTAAGAAAAGCAAATCAGATCTTACAGACCTCAATGAGAAGAGCAATCTGGCAGGTGAGAGCCAAACAGGAAACTTGCAGGCATTTGGTCTGGTTAGCCTGGTATTGTTGCTGTTATTTTTTAAATTGGACTTAGTATCACAGGCTTCACCACTCCTAATAGTCTTCTCCAGTTATATTACATGTTTTGCCTCTGAAGACAATTACTTTGTGCCTCTAGAATATTTTGTGCTCTCAGAGAAGAGTAATCCAAAATTACAAAATTAACTTGAATTATAAAAATACCTCCTCTCTTTCCTCCTGCCACATAGGGATAGGCAGTCAGGATGGCTGCCTATAATGACTGCCTTAATCTCTATATGATAGGATTCAGGAGTTTGAACAAATGGACAAACATTTCATTTATACTTGAAATGTGTTTCTTTGGTGATAAGATGCCATCCAGTGCAACCCTCTCTCCTTTTTAAGCACTGAAAGATTTTTACCAGATAAAATAAGTATCCCTGGAGGCTATGTGGTAATTCAACTTCAAATCAGAATAGAGTCTCTGACATATTAGAATACAAAAATGAATAGAAATAATGTGTAAGGAAATTAATTTGGTCATTTCTAGGAAAAAATAAAAAACAACTTGATAGTTTTAATACATATCCAAATTTCTATGAGACTCATCCCTTTGCTAGAGCCTAATTTCCCCCTTTGAGTGTAGCTATACTTTGTAACTGGCTTCTAACAAATAAAATGTGTTAGGAATGATGGAGAGGCATATATCTACATCACAAAATGGCATTATAACTTTCATTTTATTCTCATTTTGTTGGATCACTCTCTCTGGAGAAAGCCACCTAACATGTTGTTATAACATTCAAGTAGCTCTATAGAAAGGCCCAGGTGGTAAGGAATTGAAGCCGTCTACCACTAGCCATTATGGAACTGAGGCCAGGTCATATAAAGATACCATTATGGAAATGGATCCTCCAGTCCTAGCTGACATCTTGACTACAACCTCAGCCATTCTTGAATCCCTAACCCACAGATACTCTGCTATATAAATGCTGTAGAGGTTTGTTACAGACCAATAAAAAACTGTAAGGTTGGCCAAAGGAGGACACCGAGTTTAGGCAGAAAAGTTTATTAGGGGGTGTAAGGTCAATGGCCGTGGCCACCATCACAGCCGCCTGGCCCATGCAGGTTCGCATTGGATTCGGTCAGTAAAGAAACAACAGAGCCAAAAACTGGTGGGCCATCATCTTTAATCCTAGCTTGCATCCGGCAGGCAAGTAAAAACACATACTGGACTCCAAAACCCACTCATTCAGTGCTCACAAAGCTACTGACTTATCTGAGTTTCCTAGAATCAAAGGTTTCTAGCTCACCAGACTTATTCACCTCTGTTCCCCATCTCCTTCCTTCTCACTGTACAAACTCTGCACAAACTGGCTTCTCCCTCAGCACTCCATCATCTTGGCTGCTTCTCCTCCTCCATGTGGCCTATCTCTGCTCTCCCTGCTTTCTGCTCTCCTCTCTAATGCTAATCTCAGGAATTGAGAGAGAAAACTCTTGGTCTGCCCCACTTTATAGTGTAGAAATCCAAACCTTTAATCCAATATACAAAATAGGGAAGTCTCTAATATAAGTCATTTATCTGAGGCATGATGGGATTGCACCACCCCACATCAAAAAGGGTGGGAAAAGTTTAGTCCTAAAACCAAGCCTCAGGCTACAAGAATCCTGCCTGCCCACAGACCCGCCTCCAACACACATTAATACAATCACGCCAATCCCAAGCACCCAAGCAATCACCTGGGTGATGGGCTTCCATGTGGGCAGTGCCATCTTTAACAAAGTGAGCATAATATATTTTATCTGCCCAACAATGAGGTGTTGGTCAAATAAGTTTATAAATAATGATATATATGTTTGCTTGCTTATAGTTTGCATTGGATGTGGGGAGACAGGCTGTAAGTAGGCAGGATTCTTATAGCCTAAGGCCATGATGGCAAACCTTTTCATAAAAACCGCCCTCTTTTCAACTGCTGGTCAACCTGGTCCCTCCTGCCCACTAGTGGGCATTATAGTTTTCATGGTGGGTGGTAGTGGAGCAACCAAACAATGCAATTGGCCCACCATGAAAGCTGGAATGCCCAATAGTGGGCGGGAGAGACCAGGTTGACAAGCACTGCAAAAGTGGGCAGTTTTTATAAAAAGGTTTACCATCACGGGCCTAAGGCTTAGTTTTACTAAGCCTTTCCCACCCTTTTTGATGTGGGGTGGTGCACTCTCATGAGGAATCCCATTAGGCCTCAGATAAGTGACTTTGTATCAGAGACTTTCTTGTTTGTATGTATATATTGGATTAAAGGTTTTGATTTCTATACTATAAAGTGGGGCAGGCTGGGAGCTTGCTCTCTTGGTTCCTGAGATTAGCATTAGAGGAGAGAGCAGAAAGAGGCCACGTGGAGGAGGCCAGGAGAAACAGCCAAGATGGTGGAGTGCTGAGGGAGAAGCTAGTTTGTGCAGAGTTTGTGCAGGGAGAAGGAAGGAGATGGGAACAGAGGTGATTAAGTCTAATAAGCTAGAAACCTTTGATTCTAGAAAACTCGGATAAGTCAGTAGATTTGTGAGCACTGAATGAGTGGGTTTTGGAGCCCAGTGTGTGTTTTTACTTGCCCGCTGGGTGCAAGCTAGGATTAAAGATGATGGCCCACCAGTTCTTGGCTCCATTGTTTCTTTACCGTGTGTCTGAATCTACTGCGAACTTGCATGAGCCAGGTGGCTATGATGGTAGCCGTGGATACTGGCTTTACAGGGGGTGTTGGTCAAATAAGTTTTTAAATGTGCTATATATGTTTGCTTGCTTATAGTTTGAATTGGGTGTGGGGAACAGGCTGTAAGCAGGCCTGGTTATTTATAGCCTAAGGCTTAGTTTTAAGACTAAGCTTTTCCCCACACCCTTGACTGATTGCATGATGTGGGGTGCTGCACTCTCATGAGGAATCCCATTATGCTTCAGATAAGTGACTTTGTATCAGAGCCTTCTGTGGGTGGAGCACAGAGCACATTCTTAGCAGCTATGGCTGATACAATGCTGTGAGAATACTCCAGCTTCCAGAAGCCTCCTGGGCATACCCAGGAAGGAAGCTCGCCTGCTATAAGAAAGTGACTTAGCGCCACCCACGCAGCTCCTTGATCTTTTCAGCCATTGGCTATGAGGGACACATTGTAACACCCTATAGGCTGTACCCATGTATATAAGCTAGCTTACTTCCTGAATAAAGTGGATCTGCATCACTGAACTTGATCCCTGGAGTCAAGTCTTTGCGTCTCCGTCGTCCTCACCCCAGGCAGGACTTGTCCACAGACTTCCTTGTTTATATATTGGATTAAAGGTTTTGATTTCTACACTATAAAGTGGGGCAGACCAGGAGCTTGCTCTCTCAGTTCCTGAGATTAGCATTAGAGAGGAGAGCAGAGAAAGGCCATGTGGAAGAGGCCAAGAGAAGCAGCCAAGATGGTGAAGTGCTGAGGGAGAAGCCAGTTTGTGCAGAGTTTGTGTAGAGAGAAGGAGATGAGAACCAGAAGGTGATAAGTCTGGTGAGCTAGAAACCTTTGATTCTAGGAAACTCGGATAAGTCAGTGGCTTTTGGAGCCCTGAATGGAAAGGGAAGTGTTTTCCCACTGTGTATATTTCTTGCCTGCCGGGTGCAAGCTAGGATTAAAGCTAATGGCCCATCAGTTCTTGGCTCTGTTGTTTCATTACCATCTGTCCGAATCAGATGCAAACCTGCATGGGCCAAGTGGCTGTGATGGTGGCCATGGTTACTGGTTTTATAGGGGGTCATCTGCAGGGCTGACACCTAAGGCAGAGGTGAGCACCCATTTCTCTAACAGGCAGGGTTAAGTGGGGGATTCAAGGGTGTGGGCTGGTAGTTGTTAGGGGAAAAAAAGGATTAACCTTAAGTAAGCTAGGGGACCTTCCACACCAGGGTGAGTAAGTCCAGATGCCTGGGGGAAGGTGATTTGGACCATCTAATTTTTTAATGTCCCTTTGTCCACTTAAGGGAAAAGGGGGTCATGGCCCCTGCCTGCAACCCTGTATGAAACTAATACAAAACTTATTTAGGATACTTCCCTGAAGATGATGTGCTAAAGATGATAATATTATTAATATCAGTCATTTTTAAACTTTTCTGCAGTATAATGTTTTATATATTTTTCAAAAACCTTTTGATAGCCTAAACTATGTGGGCATTTGTCATTCTTTTTAAGTACTCAGTCTTTGCCTTTGATTCTTTGCAGAATCCTCACTCCCCATATAAAACACAGCTTATGTTTTCCTAGAGAAACTGCACAACAGTGCTGTAAAGCCAGTAGCCATGGCCACCATCATAGCCACCTGGCTCATGCAGGTTCACACTTGATTCAGACAGATGGTAATGAAACAATGGAGCCAAGAACTGGTGGGCCATTACCTTTAATCCTAGCTCACACCTGGTGGACGAGTAAATACACGCAATGGGAAAGCACTTCCCTTTCCATTCAGGGCTCCCAAAGCCACTGACTCGTCCGAGTTTCCTAGAATCAAAGGTTTCTACCTCACTAGCCTTATTCACCTTTGTTTCCCATCTCCTTCTCTTTGCACAAACTGGCTTCTCCTTCAGCACTCTGCTATTTTGGCTGCCTCTCCTCTGCAATGCTGATGGCAGGAGCTGCGCCAGTGAGAGCCCCTGGTCTGCTTCATTTTATAGTGTAGAATATTAAAGCCTTAAACCAATATACAAATAAGGAAGTCTCTGATACAAAGCCACTTATCTGAGGCATAAATGGGATTCCTCATAAGAGTAAACCACCCCATATCATGCAATAGTCAAGGGTGTGGGGAAAAGCTTAGTTTTGAGAAGATTTTAGTATTAGAAGAATGTTGAAAATATCTTAGTATTAAAAGGGTGGGAAAGGCTTAGTCTTAAAACTAAGCCTTAGGCTATAAGGACCTTACCAGATTATAGCCTGTCTCCCTCACCCAATGCAAACTGTAAGCGATCAAACATATATATCATATTTACACACTTATTTGACTAACAAGTGCCATTGCTTACTATTTGATACTCCATTGTACACAGGTCTAGGTTATGCGAGTCAGATTCACAGCTTCAGACAAAATACATCCTGGTGAAAGAAGTGGCAGCAACACAGCCACATCTGGTTTCTAGAGGCAGGGATTTTAGGCTTCCAGCAGCTGCATTCAACCAGTAGCAGCAAAAGTATCATTGTCTGTGCCAAAAGCTAGTGACAGTGATGTCTCCATGGTACCAAAGCTACAGTATGATTTTGGACTTTGTCAAGACTACAAAATATCCAATCTTAGTTTTTCATTTCCTTAGAGAGATTCAATATCCTTTTATCAAAATCCTTTTGCATTTAAATGAACAAATATTAATTTCTTTGGCATAAGCCTAAAAACCCTGACTGCAAGCGGCAGATACTATTGTATTTCCATTCCATTGTTTAGAGAACATTGAGGACCAAAGTTTTACTGATGTGTCATTAGGTACAAGTAGCAAGTGATACAATCGGAATATATCAATTAGTACAGACTGAGCTAAGAAGACATTTAACTTTAGCATTTAAAAGACAAAGTTGGCCTGACCTGTGGTGGCGCAGTGGATAAAGCGTCGACCTGGAAATGCTGAGGTCGACGGTTCAAAACCCTGGACTTGCCTGGTCAAGGCACATATGGGAGTTGATGCTTCCAGCTCCTCCCCCCTTCTCTCTCTCTGTCTCTCTCTCCTCTGTCTCTCTCCTCTCTAAAAATGAATAAATAAAATTTAAAAAAGAAAAAGAGTTGGTGCTTCCACCTTTTCCCCTCCTTCTCTCTCTCTCCTCTCTCTAAAATTAATAAAATCTTTAAAAAAATAAAATAAAAAATAAAAAAATAAAAGACAAAGTTTACATATTTTTAAAAAATTAATATTTTTTCTTTAAACCAGATGAAATGCCAGTTTTCTGCCCCTACGTACATATTAAGTGGCAACATTATGACATTGAAACTTCTACTGCTTCAGAATAAAGCATACTCATCAATATTTCTTGATATTGCAGAGATACTTCTTCCTGCAAATACTTCTCTGTCCATCATTGCCTCCCATCTATTTTAATCAGTTTGCCTCTTCAAAACCCACATTTAGTGGTGATTTTACTTTGCAGCCTCTCTGAGCCTTCAGGAATTATTCTCATCTACTAGTTATGCTCTCTGTTCATAAAAAAAATACTTAACTATGCTTCTCTACCTGTCTTAACAACCCCACCTTATCCTAACCAAAGAAACAGAGACTCCAGTCTCTACCCAACCGTTGGAGTGGTCCTGAAAACTAAGGGGCTAGGACAAAGTTTACTTATTGAACAGGAACCCAGTGCTTTCATTCCATCAACTGTAAGAGTGCTGATGACTAAGCCTAGAACCCTCTGCAGTATACTGGATACATTTTCTTAAAAGAAAATGGAATGATTCTTGAAAAAGACCTCAAGAAAATGACATTTTCAAGTTTCTCAAGTAAAGGAGTGAGTACCTGTACAGCCAGTAGGCATGGCTAGGGCCACTATCACAGCAGCCCAGCCCATGCAGGTTCGCATTGGATTCGGACAGTCGGTAAAGAAACAATGGAGCCAAGAACTGATGGGCCATCTTCTTTAATCCTAGCTTGCACCCAGCGGGCAAGTAAAAACACACACTGGGCTCCAAAACCCACTCACATTCAGTGCTCACAAAGCTACTGACTTTTCCGAGTTTCCTAGAATCAAAAGTTGCTAGCTCATCAGCCTTATTCACCTCTGTTCCCCATCTCCTTCCTTCTCCCTGCACAAACTGCACAAACTGGCCTCTCACTCAACACTCCGCCATCTTGGCTGCTTCTCCTGGCCTCTTCCATGTGGCCTTTCTCTGCTGTCCTCTCTGCTCTCTCTTCTCATGATAATCTCAGGAACCAAGAGAGCAAGCTCCCGCTCTGCCCCTATTTTATAGTGTAGAAATCCAAACCTTTAATCCAATATACAAAATAGGGAAGTCTCTAATACAAAGTCACTTGTCTGGGGCATGATGGGATTGTACTACCCCACAGCAAAAAGGGTGGGAAAGGCTTAATCCCAAAACCAAGCCCCAGGCTACAAGGTTTCTGCCTGCCCACAGCCCGCCCCCAACACACATTAATATCACCTGGGCGACGGCCTCCATGTGGGCAGCGCCATCTTTAACAAAGTGAGCATAATATATTTTATCTGCCCAACAGTACCCATGTTGAAACTGAAAATATCAGAGTTCCTGCTGCATATCACCACTTTAGCCAAATAAGTAGAGACTGTGCCTTTTTTGGGCACCTTATTCCCAAATCTTCTCTACCCCTTATTCTCAGCTAACCTTTTTTTTTTCTACAGAGACAGAGAGTCAGAGAGAGGGATAGATAGGGACAGACAGACAGGAACGGAGAGAGATGAGAAGCATCAAACATCAGTTTTTTGTTGCGACACCTAGTTGTTCATTGATTGCTTTCTCATCTGTGCCTTGATCGTGGGCCTTCAGCAGACCGAGTAACCCCTTGCTCAAGCCAGCGACCTTGGGTTCAAGCTGGTGAACTTTGCTCAAACCAGATAAGCCTACACTCAAGCTGGTGACCTCGGGGTCTCATACCTGGGTCCTCCACATCCCAGTCCAATGCTCTATCCACTGCGCCACCACCTAGTCAGGCTCAGCTAACCTTTTTATAAGGGGAAAAAAGGATAGGTAAGGATTTTGGGATTATAAGGGTGAGTTAATCAGATCATAGTCAAAGTTAATTGGATCATAGTCTGTTGGTGCTTTGTCCTTGGAGCATAAAGGATTTGCTTACACAGTGTATCACTTGAAGATCCCCTGGGGCCCAAAAGTGGAATACCTGCAAATATCCTGAAGTCATGTAGGCCTGTTCAGGTATCCCAGTTCCTGGAACAGAACTTTTACTTGCATTAACCATTATGCCCATGGACCATAACTCAAACCACCATCAATCAAGCTAAAATTTTAGCTCTTGAGCTCCCCCTATCAATGTGACTGTGAAGGGCAATACTTGACAAGTCCAACCCTCACATAGGGGTCCACTCAAATTTTAGTACACTTTTTAATGTACTTCACTTTTATATTTTGGCAAGAAACAAAGAATTACCAGAATTATGTGTAAACCTCCAACATAAAAGAGATTAAAAAATATCAATTAGAAAAGGAAAAAGAAAAAAACAGGTAAATATTCTCAGGGATAGAAAAAGCTGAATCCATAAGATTAAGCCATTCTATGTTTTAAAAAGAACTAGAGAATGATCAAATTTATTTGAATTAAAATAATGTTAAATATATACATTTCAATAGAAAGATTAAAAAATAAAGGCAATCTGCCTAAAAGTAAAAAAGGTAGAGAGTAAACAATGAGAAAGAAAACTAAATCAGTTCATGAGTTCCAACACTTTACCAAACATTCCCTTAAGAAAAAACAGAGAAAAGGGTAGAGTATGAATCACTAATCAAAAAAATAACAGAAGGAAATCTAATAGAAAGAAAAAAATGAATATGCATTTCTAGGTAGAAAGAATCTACTGAGCACTCAGAGGAATAAAAATAAAATTATGTATGCAAATGGTTATTGCAGCTTCATTCATAACCAGAAATAACCTAAATGTCCTTCAACTGGTGAATATAGAAACTCTAACATATCTATAAATACACCAAGGGGAGGACTCGATATTTTATTTTATTTATTTATTTATTTTTTTTGTATGTTTCTTAAGTTGGAAACGGGGAGGCAGTCAGACAGACTCCCGCACGCGCTCGACCAGGATACACCCAGCATGCCCACCAGGGGGTGATGCTCTGCCCATCTGGGCATTGCTCTGTTGCAACCAGAGCCATTCTAGCACCTGAGGCAGAGGCCATAGAGCCATCCTCAGTGCCCGGGACAACTTTGCTCCAAGAGAGCCTTGGCTGCAGGAGGGGAAGAGAGAGACAGAGAGGAAGGAGAGGGGGAGGGGTGGAGAAGCAGATGGGCGCTTCTCCTGTGTGCCCTGGCCTAGAATCAAACCCGGGACTCCTGCATGCCAGGCCAACGCTCTACCGCTGAGCCAACCGGCCAGGGCCCTGGGACTCAATATTTTAAAAATGTTCCCAAACTAATCTATAAAATTCATGCAATCCTAATCAAAAGTCTATCAGAAATTTTTAAAAATTTTTGTTTAAAGAATTACATTAAAGGAGTGGCATTGATCAATAAACGTACATAGGTTTCAGGTAAACATTTCTATAGCATTTGAACTGTTGATTATGTTGTGTATGCATCACCCATAGTCAAATCAATTTCTGTCACTTTATATTGGTTGGGGAATAAGTTCGTAGCGTTTTTACCGAAGACTTTTATTTAAACAAAAAACAATAATTATATCAATAAGTTAATCAATTATATATTCGCCATTGCTGTTTACAACCTCTTCCCACCTCTCGACCAATTTGTTGATGCCGTTCCGCCAAAAATCGCCTGGTCTAGTGTCAAAGAAGTTGTTGAGCCAGTTTTTAAGGACCTCTTTGTTATCGAAGGTAACGCCCTTCATATGGTTTGACAGGGAGCGGAAAAGATGGTAATCGGTCGGTGCAAGGTCCGGAGAATACAGCGGATGCTGAAGGACCTCCCATTCGAGCTCTTGGAGTGCGGCTTTGACGACTTGTGCAACATGGGGCCTGGCGTTGTTGTGAAGGAGTATGGTTTGACCATGTCGATCATGTCTTTTCAGTCGAATAGCCTCATTCACGCTGTGTAGCTGGGCAATGTAGAGCTCCTTGTTGACCGTGGCATTCTTTTCGAGCATTTCCCAGTTCTTCATCGAATTCAGAAGGCCTTCCGCTGCGGCACGTGTCATCGACGTCAAAGTCGCCATTTTTGAACTTTGCAAACCATTACCGTGCTGTAGACTCGCCTATGACACCTTCTCCATACACGTCGCAAATGTCTCCGGCTGCTTCGGCAGCTTTTCGACCTCGATGAAAAGCAAAGAAGAGCAGGTGTCGAAAATGTTGATTTTTGCCTCCTGGGTATTCCATTTCTAAGCCTCAAAACTAATAAAAAATTAAATAACTCAAAAATACAATTAACATAGTTTTGTAGAGCAGAAAGAGTTTTATCGAATGAATACTTACCCTTTGCCAAACAGCAAACAAATCATTGTAAAATAAAAGAAAATATAAAAACGCTACGAACTTATTCCCCAACCCAATATTTGTCTCTCTTTTCTCCCTTCCCCCACCCTCTTCCCCACATCCCCCTACCCCTGATAACCACTTCACTTTTATCTATGTTCATAAGTCTCGGTTTTATATCCCACCTATGTGTAAAATCATATAGGTCTTACCTTTTTCTGATTTACTTATTTCATTCAGTATAATGTTCTCAAGGTCCATCCATGTTGTTGTAAATGTCACTATGTCATCATTTCTTATGGCTGAGTAGTATTTCATTGTATTTATGTGCCACATCTTCTTTATTCAATCCTCTATTGAAGGACAAATTGGTTGTTTCCATGTTTTGTCCACTATGAATAATGCTGTGATGAATGTGGGGGTCCATGTGTCTTTCTGTACCAAATCTTTGAGTTTTTTGGATATATATCCAGTAGAGAGATTACTGGGTCACTTGATAGTTCTATTCTTAATTTTTTGAGGAACCACCATACTTTCTTCCATAATGATTCATTCCCACCAGCAGTGAATGAAGGTTCCTTTTTCTCCATAACCTCTCCCACACATGTTATTACCTATCTTGTTGAGAATAGCCAATCTAACAGGTATGAGGTGGTATCTTGTTATAGTTTTGATTTTCATTTCTTAAATAGCTACTGAAGATAAGAATTTTTTCGTGTTGCCATTTATATGTCCTCTTGGTAGAAGTGTTTGTTCCTCTCCCCATTATTATTATTATTAATAATAATAATTATTATTATTTTTAGGTGAGAAGAGGGAAGACATTGAGGAAGACTCTCACATGTGCCCTGACCACGATCCACCCAACAACCCCATTTGGGGCTGATGCTCAAGTACTGAGCTATTTTTAGTGCCTGAGGTGACACTCTCCCATGGAGCTATCCTCAGCACCCAGGGCCACACTTGAACCAATCAAGTCACTGGCTGCAGGAGGGGAAGAGGGAGAGAAAAGGAAGAGGGTGGGAGAGAAGGAGATGGTTGCTTGTCCTGTGTGACCTGACCCTAAATCAAACCTGGGATGTTAACACACTGGGCCCACACTATTCACTGAGGTACTGATCAGGGCACCTCTCCTGATATTTTAATTGGATTGTTTGCTTGTTTGTTGCTGAGCTTTGTGAGTTTCTTATATATTTTTGAATATTAACTCCTTATTGGAGCTATTGTTTGTAAATATCTTATATTTAGGTCTTTGATCCATTTTGAATGAATTTTTATGCAGGGGACCAACTGTAATCAAGTTCCATTCTTTTACATGTGGCTTTCCAATTTCCCCAGCACCATTTATTAAAGAGGCTTTCGTTTCTCTATTATGTGTTTTTGGTTCCTTTATCAAAGATAATTTGCCCATATATATATGATTTAATTTCTGGGTTCTTGATACTGTTCCATTGGTCTGTATGTTTGTTTTTCTGCCAATACCATGCTGTTTTGATTATTGTGGTTCTATAATAATTTTTTTTTTTTTTTTTACAGAGACAGAGTCAGAGAGAGGGATAGACAGGGACAGACAGACAGGAATGGAGAGATGAGAAGCATCAATCATTAGTTTTTCGTTGCGCATTGCAACACCTTAGTTGTTCATTGATTGCTTTCTCATATGTGCCTTGACCACCGGCCTTCAGCAGACTGAGTAACCCCTTGCTTGAGCCAGCGACCTTGGGTCCAAGCTGGTGAGCTTTTGCTCAAACCAGTTGAACCTGTGCTCAAGCTGGCAACCTTGGGGTCTCGGACCTGGGTCCTCAGCATCCCAGTCCGACACTCTATCCACTGCACCACCGCCTGGTCAGGCTCTATAATATAATTTGAAGTCAGGTAGTGTGATACATTGGCTTCATTCTTTTTTCTCAAGATCGTTTTGGCTATTCAGGTTTCTTATGATTCCATACAAATCTGGTGATTTTTAAAGTTTTATTTCTTTAAAGAAATGACAGTGGAATTTTGATGGGGATTGCATTAAATTTGTATATTGCTTTGGGTAATATGGCCATTATGACTATGTTGATTCCTCCAACCCATGAACATGAAATATTTTTTCATTTCATTTTGTCTTTTTCACTTTCAATAATGCTTTGTAGTTTTCAGTATATATATTCTTCACATCCTTGGTTAAGTTTATTTCTAGATTTTTCCTTTTTTTCCTGTTGCAATTGTAAAAATATATATATATATTTTTAGTTCATTTTCCAAAGTTTCATCATTGGTGTATAGGAAAGCAATACATTTCTATATTGACTTTATATCCTGAAATTTTACTATATTGGTTTATTGTTTCTAATAGTTTTTCAGTGGAGTCTTTGAGGTTTTCTACATATAGGGTCATGTCATCTGCAATAGGTGATACCTTTACTTCTTCATTCCCAATATAGATGTTTTTTTTCTCTCTCTCTTGCCTCTTGCCTCATTGCTTTGGCTAAATCCTCCAGAACTATGTTGAATAAAAGTGGGACATTTGGGAAGCCTTGTCTTTTTCCTGATTTTAGAGGAAAAGCCTTCATTTTTCACCATTTAGTATGATAACAGCTGATGGTTTGTCATATATGGCCCTTATTATGTTAAGGTACTTTCCTTCTATACCCATTTTATTGAGTGATTTAAGCATAAAGGATATTGTAGCTTATCAAATGTCTTTTCTGCATCTATGGATAAAATCATATGATTTTTGTCTTTTGTTTTGTTGATGGAGTGCATTATATTGATTAATTTCCATATATTGATCCATCCTTGTGCTCCTGGAATGAATCCTACTTGATCACGATGTATTATTTTTTTAATGTGTTGTTGTATTCAATTTACTAGTATTTGTTTAGGATTTTTGCATCTGTATTTATTACAAATATTTGTCTTATAGTTTTCTTTTTTTCATATTGTCTTTGCCATGTTTTGGTATCAGGGTTATGTTGACCTCATAAACTGTGTTAGGGAACATTACTTCCTCTTCCATTTTTTTGAAGACTTTGAGAGGGATAGGTAAAAATCTTTGAATGTTTGGTAGAATTCTCTAGTCCAGCCATCTGGTCCTGGACTTTTATTTTGGAAGAGGTTTAGGTAGTTGTTTTTATTTCCTCCCTGATTATGGGACATTTTAGGTTTTCCACTTCTTCATGACTCAGTCTTGGAAGATTGTATACTTCTAGGAATTTGTCTATTTTTTCTAGATTGTTGATTTGGTGGCATATTTTCATAGTATTCTACCACAATCCTTTGTAGGTCTATGATTTCTTTGTTAATTTCTCCCCCTTTCATTTCAGATTTTGTTTATATGACTCCTTTCTATTTTTTCCTTAGTGAGTCTAGCCAGGGGTTTGTCAGTGTTAGTGATCTTTTCATAGAACCAGCTCTTTGTTGTATTAATTTTTTTCTTCTCTATTTCATTTAGTTCTGCTCTAATTTTTACTATTCCTTTTTTCTGCTGAGATTGGGTTGCCTTTGCTCTTTTTTTCTAGTTTCTTAAGGTGTGAGGTTAGGTTGTTGACTTGGGATCTCTCTTCTTCCTTGATATAAACTTGTAATGGTGTAAACTTTCCTCTTATTACTGCCTTTACTGCATCCAAGAAATTTTGATATGTCGTGTTGTCATTCTCATTTGTCTGTATATATCATTTGATCTCTGCTTTTATTTCTTTTTTGACCCAATCATTTTTTGGAAGTATGTTGTTTAATTTCTACATTTTTGTCAGTTTCCTTACTTCCATTTTGCAGTTGAATTCTAATTTCAAAGCCTTGGTGATCAGAAAATATGTTTGGTATTATTTCAGTCTTCCTGAATTTGTTGATGTTAGTTTTGTGACCCAACATATGGTCTATCCTTGAGAATGTTTGTTGCACTCTGGAAAATAAACTATATTCTGATGTTCTAAGATGAAATGTTCTGTTAATGTCTATTATGTCCATTTGGTCTAGAGTGTTGCATAAGGCCAATATTTATTGATTTTTTGTTTGGATGATCTATCTAAAGCCTCAATGGTATGTTAAGATCTCTAAGAATGATTGTGTTTCTGTCTGTTTCTATTTTTAGATTCATTAGTAGACATCTTATATATTTTGGTGCTTCCTTATTCAGTGCAAATGTATTAAGAAGTGTTATATCTTCTTGATACAATGTCCCTTTAATCATTAGGCAATGTCCATCTTTGACTCTTGTTACCTTTGTTGTCTTGAATTCAGTGTTGTCAGATATGAGTATGGCTATACCTGCTATTCTATGAGTATTATTTTCTTGGAGAATTGTTTCCTAACTTTTCCCTTTGAGTCTACTTTTGTCCTTTCAGCTTAGATGTGCTCTTGAAGGCAACACATGGTTGCGTGTTGCTTTTTGATCCAATATGCTACTCTGTGCCTCTTTTTGGTGAGTTTAGTCCATTTACATTTAGAGTAATTGTTGACATTTAAGGATTTCCTATAGCCATTTTACGTTTTGTTTTCTGTTAGCTCTGTATCTCACTTGGTTCTTCTCTTTTTTTGTTTCTGTCAGTTGTTTTTATATGGTAGTATGCCATACTTCTTCACCCTTTTCTTCCTTCTTAAGCTATTGTTTCAGTAGTGGCTTTTTCATGGGTGATTACCATTAGTTTATTAAGAGAAAAATTGTGAGTACAAGAGTGCTTTGTGTTATGAGTACTTCAATACTCCATTCTCCTTTGCTTCTGTAGATCTTTTTTTTTATATTTTTTTTTTATTTTTATTTTTTTGGTGGGAGAGACAGAGTGAGTCAGAAGAGGGACAGATAGGGACAGACAGCCAGGGAGGGAGAGAGATGAGAAACAATTCTTTGTTGCGGTTCCTTAATTGTTCATTGATTGATTTCTCATATGTGCCTTGACTGGGGGGCTACAGGAGACCGAGTGACCCCTTCCTCGAGCCAGTGACTTTGGGCTCAAGCTGGTGAGCTTTGCTCAAACCAGATGAGCTCAGGGACTCGAACCTGGGTCCTCCACATCCCAGTCCGATGCTCTATCCACTGCACCACTGCCTGGTCAGGCTGCTTCTGTAGATCTTTATCCTCTCTTTTTTTATGTTATTGTTGTCACAGATTATCCTTGTTTTTATTGTGGCCTTCTTAGAGCTTTTACTTATAATTTTGATTTGTTTTGTTTTGTGTGTCTTTTCAAATAACTCCCTTGAATATTTCCTGCAGTGAGGGTTTTCTGGTGATATATTCTCTCAGATTCTGTATGTCTGCAAAAGTTTTTATATCTTCTTCATATTTGAAAGATAACTTTGATGAATCTAAGTAGTCTTGGCTGGTAATTCTTTTTTTTTTTTTTTTTTCATTACTTTGAATGTTTGGGTCCACTCTCTTCTGGCTTGTAGAGTTTCTGCTGATAATCTAATGGGCCTTCCTTTATAAGTTATGTTCTTCTTTTCCCTAAATGCCTTGAGAATTTTTTCTTTCTCATTGATTTTTAACAATTTTATTACAGTGTGCCTTGGAGAGAAGGTCTGTTTGGGTTGAGGTAACTCAATGTTTTGTTTGCTTCTTGGATTCAAGTTTCTAACTCTTTCCATAGTCTTGGGAGTTTCTCATCAATTATTTGTTTGAATAAGCTCTCCATTCCCTTTTCCTTCTCTTCTTCTTCTGATATACTCATTATTCTTATATTGCTCTTTCTGATAGAGTCAGATGATTCTTGTAGAGCTCTTTCATTTTTTTTGTATTCCCGAATCTCTCCCTTCTCTCTGTGACATCTCTAGTTCCTTATCTTTACTTTCATGGATTTTTTCCTCTATCTGACCTGTTCTATTAGATAAAGTTGCAACCTCAGTTTTCAATCCATGTATTGAGTTCTTCTCTGTTTTTAAAGTTTCAATCTCTTTGGTGAGGTATTCGCCTTGTTTTTTCAGCTCATTAAATTGCCTACTGGTGTTTTCTTGCATCTCATTGAGTATTTTTAGAACTTCAGTTTTGAATTTTCTATTGTTTATCTCCAAGATTTTCATGTGATTGAGATATTTTTCTGGTAGTTTTCATTTTCTTTCTGTACTACTTCTCTCTTTTGTGTGCTATGGTATTTGATTTCTTCTTTTTTGATGGCATTTGAGATATGTGTGTGTGTGTGTGTGTGTGTGTGTGTGTGTGTATGTGTGTAACAGAAACACAGAAAAAGACTGAGAGAGAAACAGATAGGGATGGACAGACAAGAAGGGAGAGAGATGAGAAGCATCAATTCTTTATTGTGCACCTTAGTTGTTCATTGACTGCTTTCTTATATATGCCTTGACCAGGGGGCTACAGCACAGTTTGTGACACCTTACTCAAACCAGTGACCTTGAGCTGAAGCCAGCAACCTTGGGCTTCAAGCCAGCAGTTTTGGGCTCAAGCGATTGACCATGGAATCATGTCTATGATCTCATGCTCAAGCCAGTGACCCAGTGCTCAAGGTGGTGAGCCCACATTCAAGCCAGATGAGCCCATGCTCAAGCTGCTGATCTCAGGGTTATGAACCTTGGTCATCTGCAACTAGTCCAACACTCTATCTATTGCACCACCATGTGGTCAGTTGAGAGTGGTATTGTTAAGCACTTCTAACAAAAACAAATAAAAAATGAAGTAAAAAATACAATTAAAAATATAAAAATTTTAAAAATAATAAGTAAAAAAGAAAAACCAAAGACAACAAAGAGAAAAATTGAAAAAAACATCAAGCCTTACCTGTGGTGGCGTAGTGGAATAAAGTGTCAACCTGGAACACTGAGGTTGTTAGTTTAAAACCCTGGGCTTACCTGCTCAAGACACATATGGGGAGTTGATGCTTTTTGCTCCTCTTCCCTCTGTCTCTGTCTCTCTCTCTCTCTCTCTCTCTCCTTTCTAAAAATTGAATAAATACTTAAAAAATTTTTAATGTCAAAAACTAATAATACACCCTAAAGAAATAAGAATAAAAATATAAAAACTTAATAAAATGAGATTTAAAAGAAGAAAAAAGACAGAAAAAATATTTCAGTTTTGAGAGATTTTTTTTTCTTCTAGTAGGTGTCACTGTGTTACAAATTTTGGCTCTGTGAAATTCCTGGGCTGACCTCTGCTGAGATGTTGCTATCACAATGATATAGGTGGGACCACAGTTGTGTTGGTGGGTGAGGTGTGTTGTAAGGGCTTTATAGTTTTATGGCTTTAGCAATGGTGATCTCAGTCTTCTGGGTGCTCCTTCCATGTCTCAACAGACCAAGGGACCAGACGCAAAGTACCTTGTTCTTAAAGGGAGAAGTGTCTCTGAAGACAGCTGTGGGGTCTGTCTATGCCACTCTTCATATGCCACAAGATGAGGGAGGCTGGATCCAGGAGGCTGGGAGATGCACTTTGGTGTTCTCTGTCCCTGTGACTAGTGTGGACTGGAGGCAGACCACGGAACACTCACCATACCCCTCATTCAGTCACTTCTTTGGTGTAGTATCTCCCCCTCTGCCCCTCAATTCCACAGCTCCTCTGGCTGAAGGAAATCCAGTAACACCAGGCTTCACTCCTCTCTGGAGCCCAGTGAACAAATACCCGGACAGTCCAAAGCTCTCTCCCTTCTGGAGCCATCCACAAGTGCATCTTATCTTCCATTCTCAATTCTCCCCACCTTTAGCTGTTTCAGTGCAGGGATCTTTCAGATGTGCCTTTGAGCTCAGCTGGGATTGCTTTGCTGCATTATAGCTGTTCAAGTTGTTGAAATTTTAAGGGAAGAGATGAGGGGTATCTCTCATAGTGCCATTACTCTGACATCCAGAAATTTTTTAAAATTTATTTTCACTTTTATTTTTTTGAGATAAGCAGGGAAATAGGAACATTGAGCTGCTCCTGTAGTGTTCTCTGACCAGGAAATCAAACCAGCAACCACCATGATCTTGAATGACATGCCACTGGCTGAGCTATGGGGCCAGGGTTTAATTTTTATTGAGTTTTTAGAGAGACAGAGAGAAGAAGAGAGAGAGGGGGGAGGGAAGGGAAGCATTCATTTGTTGTCCCACTCAGGCTGCCTTCATTGGCTGCTTCCCATGTGTTCCTGACCAGGGATCAAACCTGCAACTTTGTTGTCTCAGGATAATGCTCTTAACCGACTGAGCTAATAAGTCAGGGCCAGAAATTATTTTAAAATTGACAAACTGATTCTAACATTATATGAAAAAGCAAAGGAACTAGAATAGTCAACAATTTTTAAAAGAAGACCAAATCTGGAGGACTTGCATTCTCTGATTTCTATCTAAAATAACACACTGCATTACAGTGTTAGTGGTGAAAGAATAGACATATAAATCATTGAAATAAAATGGAGTCCAAAAACAGACTCACGCATACATAGTCAACTGAGATTTTTTTTTTATTTTTTATTTTTTTAATTTATTCATTTTAGAAAGGAGAGAGAGAGGGAGAGGAGAGAGAGACAGAGAGAGAGAGAAGGGGGAGGAGCAGGAAGCATCAACTCCCATATGTGCCCTGACCAGGCAAGCCCAGGGTTTCGAACTGGCGACCTCAGCATTTCCAGGTCGACGCTTTATCCACTATGCCACCACAGGTCAGGCCCAACTGGGATTTTTTTAAGAGATACAAGGGCAATTGAATGGAGAATGATTGTCTTTTCAACAAATGGTGCTGGCACTGTTGTAATTTATATGTTGACTGACTGAATGAATGAATTTTAATTCACATCTTACATCTTAAACAAATGTTAGCTCAAAATGAGTTATAAATCTAAATGTAAATCATAAAACTAAATTTTCTTGAAGAAAATATAGGAGGAAAATTTTTGTGATCATGGGTTTGGCAAAGGTTTCTAGGTATAACATCAAAAAGCATGGTTCATAAAAGAAAAACATGAAAAATTAGATATCATCAATATTAAAAACTTCTGGATCTATGAAAAGCACTGTTAAGAGGAAGTTTTAAAAAAGTCACAGACTAGGAGAAATTTTTTTCACACTATATATCTGACAAAGGTCTTGTATCCAGAATATAAAATTAAATCTCCAAATTTAGTAATAAGTAAATTAATAACTAAATTTTGAAATGACAGAATATTTGGCCATTTCACCAAATAAAATAGATAGGTAAAAAATAAATATATGACACATGCTCAACATCAGTTAGTACTAAAGAAATAAAAATTAAACCACTATTAAAAAGGCTAACCTTAAAAAAAAAAAACTTTGACATTGGTATATGTCAGTGAAGATACAGGAAATCTGGAATTCTTGTACATGGCTACAAATATTGGAAAGTGGTTCAGATACTTTAGAAATGCTTCTGCAATTTCTTCCAAAGTTAAACATATACTTACTTTATGATCTAACAATCCTCCCTAATAAATGAAAATTTATGTTT
Organism: Saccopteryx leptura; assembly: GCF_036850995.1. Taxonomy (NCBI): domain Eukaryota; kingdom Metazoa; phylum Chordata; class Mammalia; order Chiroptera; family Emballonuridae; genus Saccopteryx; species Saccopteryx leptura. The sequence goes on along the minus strand of NC_089508.1, from coordinate 65,750,691 downwards.
GTGCAAAATTCTGTATGCAAATGCTTATGAGAGCAACTCAAATTGCTCTCCTTCAGCTGGAGAATATGCAAATTTTGTTATATTTACATATCAGAATACAATTCAGCAATGGTAAGTGAAAATGGGGTGGCTCTGATGATAGAATCCAGTTACTGCAGCCAATTAAAAGTTGTGCTGGCTGTTCCCAATTGCTAAAGTATTCACATCTCCACAGAAGATTCTAAACCATTCGCTGTCCTTGGCAGTACTTTAATAATGAATCAATTTTTCTCCTGAAGCTTCTACAGTAGGTTTCTATCTCAGACGTGTATAATAAGAATTTAGCATATACTATTGACATTTCACAAGCATTCTTTCACTAGATTATAATCTCTTAATCAATACTGTGTAATAGAAAAACTATAAAAATACCTGACAATGAACAAAAAAATTGTAGAGCCTGAAAAATTGTTCTAATCAGTCACTGGGGAGGGAAGTACAGACTTTTAGTTTTTATGCTATTCAGCTAAAGCTCTATTAAAAATAGAGGATTTTATTTTTATTTTATTTTTTATTTTTCTGAAGTTTGAAACAGGGAGGCAGTCAGACAGACTCCCGCATGCGCCCGACCGGGATACACCCAGCATGCCCACCAGGGGGTGATGCTCTGCCCATCTGGGGCATCACTCTGTTGCAACCAGAGCCATTCTAGCACCTGAGGCAGAGGCCACAGAGCCATCCTCAGTGCCCGGGCCAACTTTGCTCCAATGGAGCCTCAGCTGTGGGAGGGGAAGAAAGAGACAGAGAGGAAAGAGAGGGGAAGGGGTGGAGAAGCAGATGGGCACTTCTCCTGTGTGCCCTGGCCGGGAATCAAACCCAGGACTCCTGCACACCAGGCTGACGCTCTACCACTGAGCAAACTGGCCAGGGACTAAAAATAGAGGATTTTAAACATTACCAAGTCAACACAACATTTTATCTAGGAAAATGAAAGCCTTCAGAAATTAAGGGACCTTTGCAAAATTTCTTTTTGTCACTCTTAGCAGAGTTTCTTCTTTTGTTTTGTGCACTATAATGTATAAAGTTGCTTAAGTTGTTGTACACTGTAAATTATGATAGTTATGTGTATACATGTATTTAAAGGGAAGATAGAACTTTCAGTTGGCCTAGAATGTACATTGAGTGAAAACTAAACCTCCATTGTCTTATATCTTGGGGGAAAAAGGAGAAGGGATTTGCTAAAGACTGTGCATTTTGTTATGATGAAGCTGTGCTCAAATATTAACTTTTTTAGCCTAGAGGTCTTTCCACCACTGACATCATCTTTGTGAAGATTTAGACCACGCTAGCAACTTCTTGTTTATTATTTAAATCAAGGACTTAATGTTTTTTATAAACACATTTTGGAAAACATTTATGCTAAAAAATTAAAATTGAATAGGTAACCAATTGCGTGTGTGTGTGTGTGTGTGTGTGTGTGTGTGTATGTGTGTGTGTGTGTGTTCTTTCTTGAACTGGCTGTGAGATTAAAGATCCTTGGGTGACTTTTAAAGAAGTTATAGTTCTATGAAACTATTAGCTTAAAAAAGGATGACAGATTTTTTATTATAGCAGTGCCATTGAGCAGGCCTATAAATATAATATTTTAGGTGAAAGTAACAGGTTATTTTTCTAGCACTTGATTTCAAGGTCAAATATATTTCTTCATGTTTTGGAAGTGCCTACACTAAAAGCAAAATGAGAAAAGATAAATAAATATATCATTTGTGATAGAATTCTGGATCTTAGAAAAGGTAGATATTGAAGCAATTTGAAGTTGTTACTACAACAGTGACCAAACCAAGTTATTTTTCATTTTCTAAATGCTTCATGCAAGAAACACAGTAATTACCTGAGACAGTGTTGTAGAATGAATGACTCACATGCAGTTTGGATTTTGTGGTCTCCTTGTGAATTTTGCTCATCTGTCTATATAAATGATTGTGACATTGTATAATGAATCATCAGCAAATGGAAGTTTCCAGAAGAAAAACTGTCCCATAGATTTTAACACACTCTGACATGAAAGAAAGGTTAGTTTGCAGAACCAAATTATATTAACATCCTAGAAAGGATCAAGGAACAGAGTAGTCTGTAGTTAGTAACCTAGGACTATATATGTTATCCTGAGAAAATCAGTTCACAAACTAAGACTGAACTCCAATTTATAACAGCAACAATGTCTGATATATAGATAGTGCTTGCTCAATAAACTTTTATACATAATATTTTAACTAATACAATGAGAGGATAAGGTGCCCAAGTAACAGAGAAATGACATTACATAGAAGAGAAATTATTAAATTATTTGCTTTTCTTTTTTTTCTTTTTTTCTTTTTTTTAATTTTTCTGAAGCTGGAAACAGGGAGAGACAGTCAGACAGACTCCCGCATGCGCCCGACCGGGATCCACCCGGCACGCCCACCAGGGGTGACGCTCTGCCCACCAGGGGGTGATGCTCCGCCCCTCTGGGGTGTCGCTCTGTCACGACCAGAGCCACTCTAGCTCCTGGGGCAGAGGCCAAGGAGCCATCCCCAGCGCCCGGGCCATCTTTGCTCCAATGGAGCCTCGGCTGTGGGAGGGGAAGAGAGAGACAGAGAGGAAGGAGAGGGGGAGGGGTGGAGAAGCAGATGGGCGCTTCTCCTGTGTGCCCTGGCCGGGAATCGAACCCAGGTCCCCCGCACGCCAGGCCGACGTTCTACTGCTGAGCCAACCGGCCAGGGCCGCTTTTCTTTTTTACTTGCTCACTGAAGCTATTTCTTTATTTTTCTATTTTATCCTGAAAGTTAAATTTAATGGGGTGACATTGATCAATAAAGAGTACATAGGTTCCAGGTAATATTTCTATTTGATTGTGTTGTGTGCCCGTTACCCAAAGTCAAATTATTTTCCATCACCATATATTTGTCCCTCTTTACTCCCCGTTCCCTGCCCCCCTCTTTCATAACCTCCTCCCCCTGGTAACCACTTCACTTTTTTCTATGTTTATGAATCTCATTTTTATATTCCACCTATGTGTGAAATCATAAACTTTTTAGCTTTTTCTGATTTACTTATTTCACTCAGTATAGTGTTCTCAAGGTTCATCCATGTTGTCATAAATGTCAATAGGTCATCATTTCTTATGGTTGAGTAGTATTCCTTTGTATATAGAAATTATTTGTTTTTGACTTTGCATTGCTTTTGATAATTCTGTGTTATGTCATTTTGAGGTGAACTCTGATTGTCATCTTAAGCAGTCATTTTTTGGAGGATTATATTTTGTGTATTGGCTCCTTTAACTGAATCCAGCTCATTCCATGGATAATATAAACTCCCTTCAGTTCTAAACTTTCTTTTCTCAGAAGTAATCCATATCACTTCTTATTTGTTCACCGTCACATCTGTTAATCATCCTTTCATGTTCTCTGGTTTTTCAGTCTAGTTTGCTCCCACACTGTACTCTGTTTGGTTCTAAGTTTATATTCCCATTATTTACTTCTCTAATTTATCATTACAACCCCAACTTCCCCCTTTAAGACACTCATTAAATTAATGATTATATATTTCTTTATTTGTGTCCCCCACTGACTAATCATAAGCTCCATGATGGTAGTGGCTGAATCAGCACTTTTTTTCACTGTTATACATTTAATGAGCACCAGAGTGCTTAGTTCGTGGTAGGTGCTTAATAAAATTTGTCAAGTAATAAAATGAATAACTAAAATTATATTACCAGTTAATCACTTGTAAAATAACATTAAATTTATATACTAACTCAGGTCATAAAAATAAATTTCAAATAAATTACAGATTTAGAAGTTAAAAAAAATGACAATGAAACTACAAAATTTTCTGAGTTAGATATCAGTAAATATTTTAAAATGTTGGTCTGGAAAAGCGCTTTTCTTTGTCATATTTCTTTCTCCTTTAGCTTTTCTTCTTTCATCTCCTTCTCTTGGTTCTCTCTCTCTCTCTCTCTATCTTTCTCTCCTTCTTTTTAGCTGATAAAATTATATAGGTTTCAGTTGTACAACTATATAATACATCATCTGTACACTGCATTGTGTGCCCACCACACCAAGTCAAGGCTCCCTCCATCACAATTTGTCCCCCCCTATACCCTCCTCCACTTTTCCCCACCCCCTCCCTCTGGTAATTACCATAGTATTGTCTATGTCTATGAGTTTTTTGGAGGTGGAAGGGCTGAGCATTAAGGTGGGCTGATAGCTTTCACATTGTGTGCTTTGGAGCATGTTGAGCTGTCATGCAAAAAATCCAACAAATTTGCCTAAGAGAGCATGTGAAGGGACCACATGTAGATCTCATGTGGAAAGGGGAGGCCCTGAGACCTGATGCTGCATGAAGAGGAAAAGAAGACAAGGCCCCGTATAGTAAACACCAGAACTAAGGAACATAATATAATGATTGACATTCAAGGCAGCAATCAAAATTGAAATGGAATTAGGTAGTTGTCTTAGTCCTTTTGGGCTCCTATTAAAAACATACAGCCTGACCTGTGGTGGTGCAGTGGATAAAGCGTCAACCTGGAAATGCTGAGGTCGCCGGTTCGAAACCCCGGGCTTGCCTGGTCAAGGCACATATGGGAGTTGATGCTTCCAGCTCCTCCCCACCTTCTCTCCCTGTCTCTCTCTCTCCCTTTCTCTCTCTCCTCTCTAAAAAATGAATAAATAAATTAAAAAAAAAACATACAATATTCTGGGCGGCTTACAAACATTTATTTCTCGCAGTTATGTGGTCTGGAAGGTCCAAGATCATGGTGCCAGCAAATTTAGTGTTAGGTTAGGGTTTACTTTCCGGTTCATAAACTGTGCCTTCTTGCTGTAACCTCAAAAGGTTGAAAGGGTTATGGAGATCTGTCGGGTCTCTTTTATAAGAACACTAATCCCATTAATGAGCTCCATTTTTATGACCTAATCACCTCCCAAAAGCCATTGATTTTGCCATTAGGTTTCCATATATGAATTTGGGGGGGACACAACATTCAGTCCACAGCAGTTGTTAAAACTATGGCTGTAATAAAAAGTCTAAAACATGTGGCATTGGTCTTGGGCCTGGATTATAGCTAAAGTTGGAAGGACCTCAAAGATTATGAAAGTTGGTTTGATTATAAACTGAATTGTATCCCCAAGACATAGCACATATTCAGAAAAAGGTGGTTTATAAATTAATGTCTATTGAATAAACAAATAACCTTTTATAAACAACTAAATTGAATATCCCAATTTGAAAATGGGCAAAGGATGTACAAGCATTTCATGCAGAACATAAATATACAGTAGATATATAAAAACATAATCAATCCCACTAATAATCAAAGAAATACAAACTAAAATGGTATCATGGCTGAGTGCTTGTTTGTTTTGCTTAACAAACTGACCAAAGTAAATAGAATTATAATAGGAAGACATGCATTCATATTTGCTACTGTGAGTGAACTTTGATAAAATGTTTTGGGAGCGCAGTTAGTACCAATAGAGGAGAACAAAAGTGAGAGATTTGGCTTCAGTAATAGTAGCTTTTTAGTTGTAATGAATAGGCTACGTGTAAGGGTTAAGAAATAGTTAATCTGCTTGCTATTCTCTCTTAATGGCTCCCTGGATTTTATTTTGAAAGGCAGGGAAAAGTTTACCTTTGCAGGTATGTCAGGGAAAGCTTACATACCTTGGGAGGGATCTGACAATTAGGGGAGTTTAAATCACAGTAGTTGTTTGTAAAAGCCTAGCCACAGGATTTACTGTAAATCTTAAGACCTATAAATTAATTAAAAACTTAGTTCACGCCTGACAAGGTGGTGGCGCAGTGGATAGAGCGTCAGACTGGGATGCAGAGGACTCAGGTTCGAGACCCCAAGGTCACCAGCTTGAGTGCTGGCTCATCTGGTTTGAGCAAAAGCCCACCAGCTTGAACCTAAGGTCGCTGGCTCCAGCAAGGGGTTACTCGGTCTGCTGAAGGCCCACAGTCAAGGCATGTATGAGAAGGCAATCAATGAACAACTAAGGTGTTGCAACACACAATGAAAAACTAATGATTGATGCTTCTCATCCCTCTCCATTCCTGTCTATCTGTCCCTATCTATCCCTCTCCCTGACTCACTCTCTGTCTCTGTAAAATAAATAAATAAATAAATAAATAAAATAAAAGTAAAAATAAAAAAAATATTTGTGATTTTCTGACTCTAGGATATGAATCAAATGATGGTGTAGCAAACATGATGTTGCAAAATTATATTTATGGACTTAAAACATTGAAAAGATGTTCTTGATATAGTTCTGAGTTTAAAAAGAGGAAACTATGTGTTTGATATAATTCCATTTTATTAAATTATTATGTAACATAAAAATATGTATATCATTATATACACATATGTAAACTTAAACTTTGTTCATATATATGAAACTTTATATATATGATACCATATATATATATATGCAAGAACTATATATATGTAAAAATTTTGAGAAAGCATTCTAGGAAGTATTAGCAGGTAAACTTCATTCTGGGAGTGAGGCTGGAAATGCAAGCAGGTACCTGATCATTCAGGGTCTTTAGCTCCTAATGGACATTTGGATAGTTCCCACACAGAAACATGGAGCCATTATAAAATTTTAAAACATAGTAACAATAATATCTGATGGTAATTATTGCTGTGTGGAACATTTTGGAGGTGACCAACAGAAGCAGTGGTAGCACAGTGACTAAGAAGTTGGACCCAGAGCAGGACAGTGTGGAGTCGAATTCAACGTGCACTGCTTAAAAGCTGTGTAACCTTGGGGAAGGTATTTAATCTTTAGAGCTCCAGGTTTTTTATTCTATAAAATGATATTTACCTTCCAGGAAGGTCATGAGGATTAGGTAATGCAGTGTAAATGTTTAGAGTAGGAACTAACACATATTAAACTTTCTATGTTATTGTAATTCCCCTTTTAAAAATAAGGAGGCTTGCAGAGGTTAACTGTTAACTGCCCAAGGTCACACAACTATAATTTCACAGTAGTGGTCTAGCTTCAGTTGATGATGAAATAAAATGATCACATGTTCCCGGGTTATAGTGTAGCACCTCACATCATTGATTAAAATCCCAAAGAGAAAAACTCTAACTTTTGAAGATGTGATAATAAATTATGATGGTCCTTGCATATACATACTTCTGATTCCAGGTACAGTAAGGTATATAAAACATGAGTGAAGTTCTATCATTTTTTTGAGATGACTGTAAATATATATTTTTCATCAAGATAAAACCAAACACAAAAACAAAGTATACCATAGCCTTGGAGGTTTGACTTGATCCAATTAGTTCCTTCCAAGTCAATGCCTCTGCTCCTGAAGTTAGGGAAGGAGAGATGAGAAATAGATTTTAAATGAAGGAAAGGAACATGATGATATGTACCACTCCTCTGGGATTTAACCTACAGCTGCCTAACTCTAAAGTTTATGCTTAGTCCATTGATTTAAAGGCTTTCACCTCTATTAAAATATTATCACTGAGGTCAATTTAAAACTCTTGAGACAACAATAATGAGAAGCTCCAATCTCCTTGGTTACTACAGAGTGACACTGCCAGTGATGATTTATTTATAGGTCTGGCTATTGACAAACTTGTCAAGTGAGAGAAGTTGGTGTAGTCTTAATTTTTGGGATCTCTCAGCCAGTTTATTCTGGTTGTCACTTCAATTTGTTTTCTCCTTGAGAGAACACTGTTCCCAAGTTCCTTCTCCTAAATCCCATTTCATCAGAGAGGGAATTGTGACCCAATACATCTCCTTAACATCTGCTGATAGGTCAATGGTATTGATGGGTTATTCAATTTTGTTGTACCTTCAAATGCAACAGTTAAGAAATGTGTTGGCTCTTATTCATTCAACACATATTTAGTAAAGATTTATTATAATTTAGGTGCTGGAGAAAAAGCAATGGACAGTCTATAAAACCTTACTTCTGTTTTATAGACTAAGACACATTCTTTCAAACTGATAGTCTTAAAGTCTAAGAAAAATTTCTCTCTAATCCACTTCTTGGTTACAGTGCATCTTTTGTACTCACCTACTATTGTTCACTCTACTTTACATTCCTTTTCATTATTTATTTTTCACTTTGTGTCATAGGAAAGACCAAAGCTGTTGAGGTTTTCTGTATCTCTTAGCAGTGGATAAGGTATTGGTAGCGTGTGCAGTAATTGATCATTCTTTCTACTATGTTTATCTCTCTTCCTTCGAGGGAGATATTCTAATTCCCAAAACCTTATCATGATCTTCCTAATTTTAGGTTATTTCTTTTTATTGATTAGTCCTTTCTTCCCTACTCATTTCCAGATAACAGCTAAAGAAATTAATTGGAGTCTTTCAGGGATCTTGGTCATGTGCAAGTGTCCTAAAATGTCAGTATTTAATCCAAATTAAGAATATATCGATGAAATTTCAGATAACCTAGCAGAGACTAAACAATTAGAAGATTCATATCAAGGAAACAAAGCCAACTGAACAAAGCTCCTAAAACCTCTACTGGAAACAAAGTGTTGGTTGTAAAATAAATAAATAGATAGATAAATAAATAAATAGGAGGCCTCAGCCTCTTTTGCGGGATGATAGAACAGTAAAAGCTGGAAGATCATGAGACAGCAGTTCTCCACTGAGAGTATTTTTGGTTGTGACACTGCCTAGGTTTGCTCCTGGCTTTTAATGTCAGGAGCCACAATGCCAGTGGTGTAGTGATTACCTTGAGAAGCAGCCCTGTTAGTCCATTGTTTTGCGAAGGGGAAGAAAACACAAGGTAGATTCTTTACCCCAATGTCGTCTGTCGGATCAATGTGAGAGATAGAGTCAGAACTTAGAACTTTGTTCCAGGATTTTTAAAACTGGAACCACTTTTTTTTTTTTTTTTGTATTTTTCTGAAGCTGGAAACAGACAGACTCCTGCATGCACCCAACCGGGATACACCCGGCACGTCCACCAGGGGGCGATGCTCTGCCCATCCGGGGCGTCGCTCTGTCGCAACCAGAGCCTTTCTAGTGCCTGGGGCAGAGGCCAAGGAGCCATCCCCAGCGCCCGGGCCATCCTTTGCTCCAATGGAGCCTCGGCTGCGGGAGGGGAAGAGAGAGACAGAGAGGAAGGAGAGGGGGAGGGGTGAAGAAGCAGATGGGCGCCTCTCCTGTGTGCCCTGGCTGGGAATCGAACCCGGGACTTCCGCACGCCAGGCCGACGCTCTACCACTGAGCCAACCGGCCAGGGCCTGGAACCACTTTTTGTATGACTTCCTCTATACAGCCAAAGGAAAATGGTCCCATTCAGAAAAGTTTTTTTAAGGTATAATATTCTCATTTTCTTTAGATATTATTTCTCACTCTCTAAAACCTTCTTTGGGTATAATTTTAGTGACATTTCAAAAACTAGGAAAATGTGTCTTTATTCTGTAGTAGTAACTTTTTTTGGGGGGAGAGTAGTTATATTTTTTTATCACACAAAAATGCTTTTATTAAACTTGAACATTCCCTTTATTTTCTACTTAATTTAAATTACTTTTGACTATTGTAAAAAAGCAAACCTACCTTTGTATGTGTAAAATGTACTTTTCTGAAGCATTGAAGGGAATGAATGCATGTGCAGTTCTTACATTCTTACTCAACATGTAATGTTCATTCCAAGTATACCATGTGCCAGCTGTTGTGTGAGGGTCTGTGAAGCTGGAGACACAATGTTAAAGCAAAGAAACATGATCCCTCTCTTAGACATGTGAAAAGGTGATCCAACACCTTGGTCACGTTGATTTGATAGAATGCTGTATGACTGTAGAGAAAGGTTACTGAACCCCAATGTGGGCAGTCAGGCCTTATGGAAGGTTGATATCCCTGTTGAGAATTGAAGGGTAGCAGGTGTAAGATAAATGGTAGTAAGAAGGTGGTTAGAATAGAGTAAGAATAGAAGATAGAACTCTAAATAAAAAAGCGTCTTCAAAGCTTGGATTACACAAGAAAATGTGTCACAATTGTGGAAAAGCAAATAGTTTAGTTTGGCAAAAACACAGATAAGCTTCTTTGACAGTTGAGAAATGGGGATGGAAGAAATAAAGAGGCAGAGATGAGATTGGCTAAAACAGATCTTATAAGCCAGGCCTTGGAGCTTGACTTTTATCTTGAGGCAAATAAGTAACCATTGAATGATTTTAAGAAGAGAATTGGTAATTCCAAAAATAGAATTTTGAATAGATAAACCAGATTCTAAAAGCTAGAGTTTTATTTAACAACCCTCATTAGATGCAGAGCATCTGGTCTGACTGTTGAAATTCACCATGTATAGACCCATCAACATGGTAAACATATTTCTGATCCTGGAGTAGGTTTGACACAGATCCTGTCCTCCTTCTAACTTCAGTTGCAGGCCCCTGTCACCAAGAAATGCTCTTAATCAATGCTCATCCATTGTGGGGAGAGGTGTTTTCATAGTAAAGAAAGAGGAGATATTAGTTTAAAGTATATATTTAAGGACAGTGTCAAAGAGGGAGGGTTTATTGCATTATTGTTCACACAACACAATTAAATATTAATGAAAAATGTCACCTTTTCTTATTATTACCAGGTTTTTGTTTTGCAAAGATAATCTACTGGATGAAATGGTGAAAAATTCACATATTGTGTTACTTTTATCTGAATGAAATTAGGAGATGTGGCCCTGGCCGGTTGGCTCAGCGGTAGAGCGTCAGCCTGGCGTGCGGGTTCGATTCCCGGCCAGGGCACACAGGAGAAGCACCCATTTGCTTCTCCACCCCCCCTCCTTCCTCTCTGTCTCTCTCTTCCCCTCCCGCAGCCAAGGCTCCATTGGAGCAAAGATGGCCCGGGCGCTGGGGATGGCTCCTTGGCCTCTGCCCCAGGCACTGGAGTGGCTCTGGTTGCGGCAGAGCGACACCCCGGAGGGGCAGAGCATCGCCCCCTGGTGGGCAGAGCATTGCCCCTGGTGGGCGTGCCGGGTGGATCCCGGTCGGGCGCATGCGGGAGTCTGTCTGACTGTCTCTCCCCGTTTCCAGCTTCAGAAAAATACAAAAAAAAAAAAAAGAAATTTGGAGATGTGATTACAATGTTTTAAAAAATGATGTGCTTTCATGAATTGCCAAAGGATAGATAAGTGAAAAGTGTTCACTAGAGATTTATGCAATAATTAAAGAGCAGTTTTTCAGTGCTGACCACGAAATGTTTTTCATGTTTAACAATAGTAGGACTCTACTGATGGTCTTTCACATCAAATTAAAGCACCAACCATACTCACATGTTTAATTTGGAGGAACGGTCCAATTTTGTTTAGTGATACATTAAGTGACAGCTCAATTTTAGCCTCAATAAAATAGAAGTGAAACATTCTTCAGAAAGCTGAAAAAAAGTGCTAAACATGGTAGTAATGATCAACAGAATGGTGTAAAATATTAACAAATTGTAACCTGTCATCACTTTTATTTTAAACTGTCTTGTATGTGTTGTTTGTATTAAGAATATAGGGCTTGGGGGCCGGGGAGCCGGACGGCGGCTCCCGTCGGCAGCTCCCCTTTGCTGGCGGGGACCCGGAGGGGGAGAGGGGAGACAGTGAAAAAAAAAAAAGAATATAGGGCTTTCCCTGGCTGGTTGGCTCAACGGTAGAGTGTCCGCCCAGCGTGTTGAAGTTCTGGGTTTGATTCTCAGCCAGGGCACTCAGGAGAAGCATTTATCTGCTTCTCCACCCTTCCTCCTCTCCTTTCTCTCTATCTCTCTCTTCCCTTTCTGCAGCCAAGGCTCTATTGGAGCAAAAGTTGGCCTGGGAGCTGGCAATAGCTCCGTGGCCTGCACCTCAGGTGCTAGAATGGCTCCAGTTGCAATGCAGCAATGCCCCAGATGGGCAGGGCATTGCCCCCTAGTGGGCATGCTGGGTGGACTTGGAGAGTGTTGCAATCCTTGGAGAAATGGCTAATACCAATTCTGAATCAAAAAAGGCATAAAATGTGTCTAAAATATTTTATCATACTGAAAGACAAGAAAGCTATTAGAGACAACTGGGTTCATGTCAAATGGACACCACAGCCAATTTGAAGGGGGTTGTACTTGCCAAAGATGGAATAATGTTAGTAACAAAAAAGAAGAATAATGATAATGGATTGAGACAAATCAAATATGTTAAAATCCATTAGTTCTTAATGTTACACACAAAAACTCTCATTAATCACCTTTGGAAAATGCTATGGAATCAACACTTTATTCTGAAAACTAGTAAATGAAGTGACGCAATCAAGCATTTATATCACATTTCTTGTACAAATAGTATTTAACGGTGCCAAATGGTTAATTTAGGAAAGACCTTTTAAAAGAATTTCAGTGAACAATATTGAAGCAATAGTAGAACTGGAATATCACCATTGAACTCCTAATGAAGTAATGGATTTAGGCCATGATCGTCAATGGCTATTAAAACCATTAGGTGAATTGCTGATGGGAAGCCTTATAATGGTGGATCAGGCTGACAACAGCAAACCTACTGACCAGTCTTAACGTCACCCACACAAAAAAGAGAAATAACTAGACATTATGTGCCTCCTAATGGAACTACACAACACCCCTATAAAATAGTCATAAATCTTAGCTGAATCTGATCAAGCCTTTAGCTTTCCGGAGAATATAGGAAACAGAAGTATATGTGAAAAGTCCCCACAAAGGGAGCAATGAGCAAAGTTTAGAATGTTGGGATTCACTTCCTTCAACAAATAAATCATAAGTTAAAAGAAACAGTGAGAGAAAATTTATAAATTAAAAGATATGTAAGAGCTAGGAAATAATCACTCTTATTCTTAAAACAAGAAAAAAAATGCTAAAAAACTGAAAAATTAGTTTTTTTTTTCCTTATACCCATTAGAAAACTGAGGTCACGGGGCAAGTGCCACCCCAAAATCAAGAGAGACAGGTGAATACAGAGAATCTCTATTGAGATCAGCTTACATGAAACAGAAACTACTGGAGCCATAAAAGGGTAAGAGCACTTAGGTGGTAATTTTGATGAATTTTTGGAGTCTGAATGTTGAGTAGACTGAGAATGAGAATCTGCCAGAGTCCCAGATTTAGGGTGCCCATACTTTGGGAGATTTTATCTCTAGGAACCTAGCTTTCTTATCTCACAAAAAGGTAGAAGAAAAGGCTAAGAAACTTCTGTAAAGGTCACAGCTAAGGAACATAAGCCTATTAAAAGTTACCTGCACTACATGTGAAATGACATAGTGCTATTTGAAAAGTAAACTTATATTAGATATAAATGCATATTTCAAACTTTATGGCAACCACTAAAAAAATGGGGAAAATAAATATAATTGATTTACTAAAAGAGGAGAGAAAATGGCATCATATGAAATGTTCAATTAAAATCTGAGAAGGTAAGAAAAAAGATTAAAAAACTAAAAAAAAAGTGATAAAAAGAAAAAACTTAAAAAAACATAGCATATATTAATTTAGTTATATCAATAGTCACTTTAAATGTGAATGTTCTAAATATACCAATTAAATGGCAGAGATTGTCATTGTAAATAAAAGCACAAGACCCAACTATAAGTTTTCCACAAGAAAATCACTTTAAATATAAAGAAAGACACAGATGGATTAAAGATAACAGATATGAAAAGACATACCATGATAACACTAATCAAAAAGAAAAATAATGAAGTAGTTATGTTAATTTTAGACAAAGCAGACTCAAGAACAAATAAAATAAATAGAGATAAAGACGGCACTGTATAAAGATAAATTGGTCAGTTCTTTAAGAGGATGTATCAATAGTTTAACTGTTCTCATTTAACAACAAAGCATCAAAAATATATAAGACAAAACCTGATAGAACTGTAAGGAAATATAGACAAATCCATAACTATGGTTGGAAACTTCAACACCCCTTTTTAGTGATTGATAAATCCAACAGACAAAAATCAGTTAGGATATAGTTGACCTAAACTAAACAGTACCATCAATCAACTTCATCTACTTGACATGTATAGAATACTTCCTTCAACAACAGCATTATACATGTTGTTCTTAAACTCATGGAACATTATAAAAATAGGCCATGTTCTAGAATATAAAACACACTTTAAAAGTTTAAATAATAGATGTTAAATTCTTCAAGAAATTATTAGCATATCAGATACAATGATACATTTGAAAGATCCTAAAATACGACCAAGTGGGACTTATTCTGGTGATGCAAGGTCAATATAATATCTGCAAATCAATAAATGTGATACTCCACATAAACACAATGAAGGATAAAAACTACATGGTTATATAAAAAAATTCAGAAAAACCATTTGATAAAATTCAGCACCCATTTATGATAAAAACTCTCAATAAAATGAGAATAGAGAAAACATAACTTCATGTAAAAAAGGCCATATTTGATAAACTCACAGCCAACATTATACACAATAGATAAAAACTACAAGCATTTCTCTTAAAATTAGGAATAAGACAGGGATATCTGCTTTCACCACTTTTATTTAACATAGTACGAGAAGTCTTCACCACAGCAATAAGACAAGAAAAGAAATAAAAGGTAACCAAATTGGAAAGGATAAAGTAAAACTGTCATTATTTGCAGATGACATGGTATTGTATATAAAGAACCCTAAAGATTTCACCAAGAAACAACTAAAACTGATAAAAGAATTCAGTAATGTAGCAGGATACAAAATAAATATCCAGAAATCAGTTCCACTTCTACACACCAATAATGAACTGTCAGAAAGGGAAACGAAAAAACCAATCCCATGTATAACTGCATCAAAAATAAAATACATAAAAATAAAGTTATCCAAAGATGTAAAAAACTTGTGCTCAGAAAAATATAAGACACTGAAGAAAAAAACTGAAAAGATACAAATAAGTAGAAGCATATACTGTTTCCATAGATAGGAAGACTTAATATCATTAAAATGTCCATATTAGCCTGACCAGGCAGTGGCACAGTGGATAGAGCGTCGGACTGGGATGCGGAGGACCCAGGTTTGAGACCCCGAGGTTGCCAGCTTGAGTGCAGGCTCATCTGGTTTGAGCAAAGCTCACCAGCTTGGACCCAAGGTCGCTGGCTTGAGCAGGGGGTTACTCGGTCTGCTGAAGGCCCGCAGTCAAGGCACATATGAGAAAGCAATCAATGAACAACTAAGGTGTCGCAACAAAAAACTGATGATTGATGCTTCTTATCTCCCTCCATTTCTGTCTGTCTGTCCCTATCTATCCCTCTTTCTGTCTCTGTAAAAAAAAAAAAAAGTCTTTAAAAAAATGTCCATATTATCCAAAGCAATTTATATATTCAAGCAATTCCTATGAAGATAGCAATGGTGTACTTCACAGAATTAGAACAAATATTTCAAAAAACATATATGGAACTACAAAAGACCCAGAATAGCCACAACAATCTTGAGAAAGAAGAATAAAGTTGGAGGTATCATGCTACCTGATATCAAACTATACTACATGGCCATAGTAATCAAAACAGTATGGAACTGGCATAAAAACAGACATATATATCAATGGAAGAGAATAGAGACCCCAGAAATAAAGCCACACATTTATGGTGTCAATTAATATTTGACAAAGGAGGCAAGAACATACAATGGGGTAAATATAGTCTGTTTAATAAATAGTGTTTGGAAATTTGAACAGATACGTTAAAAAATATGAAACTAGACCACTTTATTCCATCATACACAAGAATAAACTCAAAATGAATCAAAGACTTAAATATTAGACATGAGACCATAAAAATCCTAGAGGAAGACATAGGCAGTAAAATCTCAGACATTTCTTGTAGCAATATTTTTTCTAATATATATATCTTCTTGAGCAAGGGAAATAAAATAAAAAACAAATAAATGAGACTATATCAAATTTTAAAAAATTTGCACAACAAAGAAAACTATGAACAAAATTAAAAGACAACACACTGAATGAAAGAGCATATTTGCTGATACATCTGATAAGGTATTAATATCCAAACTTTATAAAGAACTTGTAAAACTCAACACCAAAAAAGTCCTATTAAAAAATAGGCAGAGGACTTCAATAGATGTTTCTTCAAAGATATGCAGACAGACATATGAAAAGATACTCAACATTAGTAATCATCAGAAAAATGCAAATTAAAACCATAATGAACTATCACCTCACACCTGTCAGAAAGGCTATCATTAAATCAACAAATAGCAAGTGTTGGCAAGGAAGTGAAGAAAAGAGAACACTTGTGTTTTGTTAGTGGTAATGCAGATTGGTGCAGCCATTGTGAAAAATACTATCGAGCTTCCTCAAAAAATTAAAAATGAAACTGGCTTATGACCCAATGTTTCCACTTCTGGGAATTTGAAGAAACTGAAAACACTGACTCAAAAGAATATAAGCACTCTGGGCCCTGGCTGTTTAGCTAAGTTGGTTAAGAGCATCATCCTGAAATGACACATTTGTAGATTTGATTCTCAGTCAGGGCACACGTGGGAAACAACCAATGAATGCATGACTGAGTGGAACAAACAAATGGATGCTTCCCTTCTACCCTCCCCTCTCACTCCCTTCCTTTCTTTGTCTCTCTCTAAAAAAAAAAGCTCTAGACAGATAGCTTGGTTGATTAAAGCATTGTCTCAGAGCACGGAAGTTGTCGGTTTGATTCCCCAGTCAGGGCACATATAGGAGCAGCTTGATGTTCCTGTCTCTCTCTTTCTCCCTGCTTCCCTCAAAAACAAAAAACAAATAAACTAACTAACAAACGAAAATGGGCAGAGTACATGAGTAGACATTACTCCAAAGAAGACATATACATGGCAAACAGACATACAAGAAGATGCTCAGTATCACTAATCATCAGGGCAATGCAAATCAAAACTACAATGAAATATCACCTCACACCTGTCAAAATGGCTGTTACAAAAAAAGTCAATAAGTGTTGGCTAGAATGTGGAGAAAAGAAAACCCTCATGCATTGCTGGTGGGAGTGTAAATTGGTGTAGCCATTATGGAAAACAGTTTGTAGAGTCCTGCAAAAACTAAAAATAGAACTACCATATGACCCAGCAATTCCATTTCTCAGTATTTATCTGATAAAAATAAAACAAAAAAAATAATTTGATGAAAAGCTATAGCCTGACTGGTGGTGATACAATGAATTGAGGATAGGTTCGGGATGCTGCTGAGCACTGCAGTTCAGAACCCTGAGTTCACCAGCTAGAACACTGGCTCATGAGCTGAAACACAGGTTTGCCAGCTTGAGCACAGGGTCACCATCTTGGGATCAGTGACATGATCCCAAGGTCACTGGCTTGAGCCCAGAGGAAGCTGGCTTGAAGCCCAAGGTCACTGGATTGTGCAAGGGGTCAATGGTTTAGCTTGAGCCTACTGGTCAAGGAACATATGAAAAGCAATCAATAAGCAACTGAAGGCTCTGGCTGGTTGGCTCAGCGGTGGAGCGTTGGCCTGGCGTGTGGGGGACCCGGGTTCGATTCCTGGCCAGGGCACAGGGGAGAAGCACCCATTTGCTTCTCTACCCCCCACCCCCTCCTTCCTCTCTGTCTCTCTCTTCCCCTCCTGCAGCCGGGGTTCCATTGGAGCAAGGATGGCCCGGGCGCTGGGGATGGCTCCTTGGCCTCTGCCCCAGGCACTGGAGTGGCTCTGGTCGTGGCAGAGCGACGCCCCGGAGGGGCAGAGCATTGCTCCCTGGTGGGCAGAGCGTCGCCCCTGGTGGGCGTGCCGGGTGGATCTCGGTCGGGCGCATGCGGGAGTCTGTCTGACTGTTTCTCCCCATTTCCAGCTTCAGAAAAATAAATAAATAAATAAATAAATAAATAAATAAATAAACAAATAAATAAATAAGCAACTGAAGTGGCGTGGCCTGTGGTGGCACAGTGGATAAAGCATTGATCTGGAATGCTGAGATTATCAATTTGAAACCCTAAGCTTGCTAGGTCAAAGCACATACATCCAGCAATCAATGAAAACCAGAGTGAAGCAAAATAAGTTATTTCTTAACCGTGCCTCCTCTCTTTGAAAAAAATCAATAAATAAAATTTTTAAATAAGCAACGAAAGTGAATCAACTATGAGTTGGTGCTTCTCATTTCTCTCCTCCCCTTCTCTCTTTCTGTCTTTCTCTCTTGCTAAATATATTGACATATATATATATACCCTATTTTCATTGCAGCATTATTTACAATTATCAAGATATGAAAGCAACCTAGGTGTCCACTGATAGATGAATAGATAAAGATGTGTGTGTGTATACACATACATACATGTACACACAATAGAATATTACTCAGCCATAAAAAATAGTGAAATCTTAAAACCACCACAGAAGCACATGATTTGAAAAAGATAGCAACAGAGGAAAGATTTATGGAATACAACCAAATAAAAACAAAAGATAGAAAAATGAAAGAGAAGGATCAAACAAGACACAAAACTAACAGAAAGCAATCTATAAAATGGCAATAGGGAACTCACAAGTGTCAATAATTACACTAAATGTAAATGGATTAAACTCATCAATAAAAAGGCACAGAGTAGCAGAATGGATTAGAAAAGAAAATCCAACTGTATGCCACCTACAAGAAACTCATCTAAGTAACAAGGATAAAAATAAATTCAAAGTGAAAGGCTGGAAAACAATACTCCAAGCAAATAACATCTAAAAAAAAGCAGGCGTAGCAATATTCATATCTGATAATGCTGACTACAAGACAGCAAAAGTACTCAGAGACAAAAATGGCCATTTCATAATGGCTAAGGGGACACTGAATCAAGAAGACATAACAATTCTTAATATATATGCACCAAACCAAGGAGCACCAAAATATATAAGACAGCTACTTATTGACCTTAAAACAAAATCTGACAAAAATAAAATCATACTTGGAGACCTCAATACATCGCTGACGGCTCTAGATCGGTCATCCAAACAGAGAATCAACAAAGATATAGTGGCCTTAAACAAAACACTAGAGCACCTGGATATGATAGACATCTACAGGACATTTCATCCCAAAGTGACTGAATATACATTTTTCTCCAGTGTACATGGATCATTCTCAAGAATTGACCATATGTTGGGCCACAAAAACAACATCAGCAAATTCAGAAAAATCGAAGTTGTACCAAGCATATTTTCTGATCATAAAGCCTTGAAACTAGAATTCAACTGCAAAAAAGAGGGAAAAAATCCCACAAAAATGTGGAAACTAAACAACATACTTTTAAAAAATGAATGGGTCAAAGAAGAAATAAGTGCAGAGATCAAAAGATATATACAGACAAATGAAAATGACAATACAACATATCAGAATCTATGGGATGAAGCAAAAGCAGTGATAAGAGAGAAGTTCATATCACTTCAGGCATATATGAACAAATAAGAGAGAGCCCAAGTGAACCACGTAACTTCATACCTTAAGGAACTAGAAAAAGAAGAACAAAGACAACCCAAAACCAGCCGAAGAAAGGAGATAATAAAAATCAGAGCAGAAATAAATGAAATAGAAAACAGAAAAACTATAGAAAAAATTAATAGAACAAGGAGCTGGTTCTTTGAAAAGATCAACAAAATTGACAAACCCTTGGCAAGACTTACCAAGGAAAAAAGAGAAAGAACTCATATAAACAAAATCCAAAATGAAAGAGGAGAAATCACCATGGACACTAAAGATATACAAAGAATTATTGTAGAATACTATGAAAAACTTTATGCCACTAAATTCAACAACCTAGAAGAAATGGATAAATTCCTAGAACAATACAACCTTCCTAGACTGAGTCAAGAAGAAGCAGAAAGCCTAAACAGACCTATTACTAGAGAAGAAATAGAAAAAAACATTAAAAACTTCCCCCAAAATAAAAGTCCAGGCCCAGACGGCTATACCAGCGAATTTTATCAAACATTCAAAGAAGACTTGATTTCTATTCTACTGAAAGTCTTCCAAAAAATTGAAGAAGAAGCAATACTTCCAAACACATTTTATGAGGCCAACATAATCCTCATACCAAAACAAGGCAAGGATGGCACAAAAAAAGAAAACTACAGACCAATATCTCTAATGAATACAGATGCTAAAATACTAAACAAAATACTAGCAAATCGAATACAACAACATATTAAAAAAATAATACATCATGATCAAGTGGGAATCATCCCAGAATCTCAAGGATGGTTCAACATACGTAAAACGGTTAACATAATACACCATATCAACAAAACAAAGAACAAAAACCACATGATATTATCAATAGATGCAGAAAAGGCTTTCGATAAAATACAACACAATTTTATGTTTACGACTCTCAACAAAATGGGTATAGAAGGAAAATGTCTCAACCTGTTAAAGGCCATATATGATAAACCATCAGCTAGATCATATTAAATGGCACAAAACTGAAGGCTTTCCCCCTTAAATCAGGAACAAGACAGGGTTGTCCACTCTCTCCACTCTTATTTAATGTGGTACTAGAGGTTCTAGCCAGAGCAATCAGACAAGACAAAGAAATAAAAGGCATCCATATTGGAAAAGAAGAAGTAAAGGTATCACTTTTTGCAGATGAAAACCCCAAAGAATCCACAAAAAGACTACTATAAACAATAAGCCAATACAGTAAGGTCACAGGATACAAAATTAACATACAGAAGTCAATAGCCTTTCTATATGCCAACAATGAAACATTTGAGAACAAACTCAAAAGAATAATCCCCTTCACAATTGCAACAAAAAAAATAAAATACTTAGGAATAAACATAACAAAGAATGTAAAGGACTTATATAATGAAAACTATAAACCATTGTTAAGGGAAATCGAAAAAGATATAATGAGATGGAAGAATATTCCTTGTTCTTGGTTAGAAAGAATAAATATAATCAAGATGGCCATATTACCCAAAGCAATATACAAATTTAATGCAATTTCCATTAAAATTCCAATGACATTTTTTAAAGAAATGGAGCAAAAAATCATCAGATTTATATGGAAGTATAAAAAACCCCGAATAGCCAAAGCAATCCTAAAGAAAAAGAATGAAGCTGGGGGCATTACAATACCTGACTTCAAATTATATTATAGGGCCACGACAATCAAAACAGCATGGTATTGGCAGAAAAATAGACACTCAGACCAATGGAACAGAATAGAAAACCCAGAAATAAAACCACATATATATAGTCAAATAATTTTTGATAAAGGGGCCAAGAACACACAATGGAGAGAAGAAAGCCTCTTCAATAAATGGTACTGGGAAAACTGGAAAGCAACATGCAAAAGAATGAAACTGGACTACAGTCTGTCCCCCTGTACTAAAATTAACTCAAAATGGATCAAAGATCTAAACATAAGACCTGAAACAATTAAGTATCGATACATAGAAGAAGACATAGGTACTAAACTCATGGACCTGGGTTTTAAAGAGCATTTTATGAATTTGACTTCAAAGGCAAGAGAAGTGAAGGCAAAAATTAATGAATGGGACTACATCAGACTAAGAAGTTTTTGCTCAGCAAGAGAAACTGATAACAAAATAAACAGACAGCCAACTAAATGGGAAATGATATTTTCAAACAACAGCTCAGATAAGGGCCTAATATCCAAAATATACAAAGAACTCATAAAACTCAACAACAAACAAACAATCCAATAAAAAAATGGGAAGAGGACATGAACAGACACTTCTCCCAGGAAGAAATACAAATGGCCAACAGATATATGAAAAGATGCTCATCTTCTTTAGTTATTAGAGAAATGCAAATCAAAACTGCAATGAGCCCTGGCCGGTTGGCTCAGCGCTAGAGCGTCGGCCTAGCGTGTGGAGGACCCGGGTTCGATTCCCGGCCAGGGCACACAGGAGAAGCGCCCATTTGCTTCTCCACCCCTCCGCCATGCTTTCCTCTCTGTCTCTCTCTTCCCCTCCCGCAGCCAAGGCTCCATTGGAGCAAAGATGGCCCGGACGCTGGGGATGGCTCTGTGGCCTCTGCCTCAGGTGCTAGAGTGGCTCTGGTCACAACATGGCGACACCCAGGATGGGCAGAGCATCGCCCCCTGGTGGGCAGAGTGTGGCCCCATGATGGGCGTGCCGGGTGGATCCTGCTCGGGCGCATGCGGGAGTCTGTCTGACTGTCTCTCCCTGTTTCCAGCTTCAGAAAAATGAAAAAACAAAAAACCTGCAATGAGATACCACCTCACACCTGTTAGATTAGCTATTATTAACAAGACAGGTAATAACAAATGTTGGAGAGGCTGTGGAGAAAAAGGAACCCTCATCCACTGTTGGTGGGAATGTAAAGTAGTACAACCATTATGGAAGAAAGTATGGTGGCTCCTCAAAAATCTGAAAATAGAACTACCTTATGACCCAGCAATCCCTCTACTGGGTATATGCCCCAAAAACTCAGAAACATTGATACGTAAAGACACATGCAGCCCCATGTTTATTGCAGCACTGTTCACAGTGGCCAGGACATGGAAACAACCAAAAAGTCCGTCAATAGAGGACTGGATAAAGAAGATGTGGCACATATATACTATGGAATACTACTCAGCCATAAGAAATGATGATATCAGATCATTTACAGCAAAATGGTGGAATCTTGATAACATTATACGTAGTGAAATAAGTAAATCAGAAAAAAACAGGAACTGCATTATTCCATACATAGGTGGGATATAAAAGTGAGACTAAGAGACATTGATAAGAATGTAGTGGTTATGGGGGGAGGGGGTAGAGGGAGAGGGCAAGGGGGAGGGGGAGGGGCACAAAGAAAACTAGATAGAAGATGACAGAGGACAATCTGACTTTGGGTGATGGGTATGCAACATAATTGAACGACAAGATAACCTGGATATGTTATCTTTGAATATATGTATCCTGATTTATTGATGTCGCCCCATTAAAAAAAATAAAATTATTAAAAAAAAATAGTGAAATCTTGTCATTTTTGACAGCATAGATGCACCTAGAGGTAAGTATGCTAAGTGAAATAAAACAGATATAGAAATGCAAATACCATATAATTTCACTTAAATGTGGAATCTAAAAATAAAATAAAACAAATGAACAAAAACAAACAAAAAAAAAGAAAAAAGCAGAGTCATAGAAACTGAATAAACTGATGGTTGCCAGAGGGGGTGGGTATTTAATGAAAAAGATGAAGGATACTATAGTTAATAATATTGTGATCACTTGGCATAGTAACAAATGGTTAATAGATTTAGAGTGGTGATCACATTGTAAGATATATAAATGTTGAATCACTATGCTGTATATCTAAAAAGAATATATTAAATGTCAACTATACTTACATTAAAAAAAATAACCCACAACTACTTTCTAATCGTAATAAAAGAACAAACAGCTTTTAACAGAGGAGCATCCTACAATATACTTGACTAGTGTTCCTCAAAATTTGTAAGGTTATCAAAAACAAGGAAAATCTTAAAAATAGCCAAGAGGAAATCTTCTGTACAGTTTCCTTTTATTTATGTGTGTTACTTTAAACAAAAAATAATTGCTCTGCCAACTGTATCATTTAGGTCATCTCAACTTGGATTTACTTTTACTCCTTTTTTTCTAGAGTATAAGTCACCTATTTGTTTCTTTGTATATCTACTGAGTTTTGATTGGATACCTGATATTACAAATGAGACATAGGAGAATAATGGAAGAGTAATTTTTATTCTAGTCAATGTTTAACTTGGCTAGATTCAAAACTCCATACTCTGTCCCTTCTATAGTCAGTAGTTGACATTTTCTTCAGATCTGTAATGTCCAGCTACGTTTTATTTTTAAAAATATTTCCTCTGTACTTTCCCTTATGAATGTTTGTTTAATGGTGAGCCAACAATGCAGACCAATATTGTTTGCATGCTTTGGGAATCACACCCTACATGGCTCTTTTCTTCCCAGATCCTTTTTGTAGCTTTGTTTACTCTCCAAACCCTGAACTCTGGCCTCCTATGCTTCAGAGCAGAAAGGCTTTGTCTCTCTGCTGCTGTGAGCTGCTGTGCAGTTGGGGATTATCCTCAAGGAAGAAGCTTCTCATTTTTCAATCTCACCAGGTACAATTTCTGTTTTTCAAGATTAGATTTGTTTCCAGATTTTATTTTTTGATTGTTTTTTGATATCTCAAATGGATTTTCTTGTTAAATAATTTTGCTCAAAAATTAAAACTATAATTGATGGTTAGTTTGGTCTATCTAAGCCTCTTCACCATTATCACAAGAGTCAGTCAATGAACTTGTTTTGAATGTTCAGCAAAGTAGAGCCCAGTTTAAAATGAGACCTCTGCCACCTGACTAGGCAGTGGCTCAGTGGATAGAGCATCGGATTGGGATGCGGAGGACCCAGGTTCGAGACCCGGAGGTTGCCAGCTTGAGTGCGGGCTCATCTGATTTGAGCAAAAGCTCACCAGCTTGGACCCAAGGTCGCTGGCTCGAACAAGGGGTTACTCGTTCTGCTGAAGGCCCATGGTCAAGGCACATATGAGAAAGCAATCAATGAACAACTAAGCTGTTGCAATGCGCAACGAAAAACTAATGATTGATGCTTCTCATCTCTCTGTTCCTGTCTGTCTGTCCCTGTCTATCCCTCTCTCTGACTCTCTCTCTGTCTCTGTAACCAAAATAAATAAATAAATAAATAAATAAAATAAAATGAGACCTCTGCCCTATTTCTTGCTCATTTTTACTTCATAAATATTTAGTGCTTACTGGGTGCGAGAAATGTTCTTCGCAAATGCGAATTTATTTCTTACAAACAACCACTATAGAAACTATTATTATTTCCATCTGCCAACAGAAAAACTGAAGTAAAGAGAGTTAAATCACTTGCCAAAATTTACTGAGCCAGCAAATGGGCTAATCATGGAGACCAGCTTCCTTTTTAGCTGTAGCTAATTCTTCTCCTCTATTCAAAAATGAAGGGGTGGATGCAGGGATTCTGAATGCTCCTTAAATCACACCACAAAGTTGCCCTTTAGAGTTTATGGGAGTAGACAAAATAGATGCCTAAATCAAGATATGATTGTAGGGCTGGCTCTCCCATTATTTTATATCTGACTTTGGTATAACATGTCTCTTATATCTCAGCCCAGTTTACTCATCTATGAAGTAAAATGGTAGTATATTTAACTCTAGTGGTATTCTCCAGGAAGATCAGAAGACAATCAAGCAATTTATCTATCTGTGTATTTCCTCTTTGTATCTGAGGAGCCACTGCGACATCTCACCCACAGGTGTTGTAAAGTACCAAAAGCTACAGAATTGATATTAATATTTTAAGAGGCTTAAAGAATATTTTATTAATTTGGGTTAAGGTGTGCAGAGAAATTTTGTGAATAATCTCTGTACTGTGTGATTGGCATAAAACCAGGATGGTCCTTGGCATTGTATTGTAAATGCAAAGGGAAGGAAAACATGGATTCCCTGACATTCCACCAACCCTGTGGGGCAAGGGGTGAATGGCTAGCCAGGTGCAGGAAGAAAAGAAAAGCCAAAATAAACCTTTCCTTAATGTAATGTGCCATTTGCGGGCATTTGTCCCTGGAAACTACCTCTCCCATGTGAATGCATATAGTTAATATGTGCGACTCTGGACAAAGAGATGGTGGATAAACATTAGAAAATATAGGAATGTCTTTTAATATGTAAAGAGACATCTTTCTATCATTGTGTTGACTTGTAAATTTTGTTTTCTCCAAAATGATGTATGGCTTGCAAATTGAACATGGTCCTATCATGTTAAAGGGCATATGACTATAACCAATAGTGGTAAAGGGCACCTAATTGCAATTTTTGCTTCTATACTTCCCGCTTGCAAAACTATAAAAACTAAGTAGAACAAAGGGCCAGCACGCTCTCCCTGAGATTTCTGTCGGAGTTGCCACCGCTTGGCCAAACTAGACAATAAAGCTTTGATGTGGAATCGATGGATTTTGTTCGTGTCTTCAATGTTTTGAGTCCCTCTGGATTAGGCTTAACAGTATCCACTAGCAGGGCAAATGATAGACTTGGTTAAAGAACTGAAAATGAAATGCTAGTATAAAAAGTTTATTAATTTTTTCTGATTATATAATACTATTCATTATAAAAAGATAGTACATTTGCAGAAGCATAAAGAAGAAAAAAATCACCTAAAATAATCATTTTTTCTTCCTTTTGGTTGCTTAACTTCTGACTCTGCTTCACTGTAGAGATAGAAATTCTGGTTTCCTAACCTCCACTCTTAGCTGAGTGGTGGGCACCAGACTGAGCCTCTGCCTCAGATGGGTGTCTGATGACACAGTGTAGCAGGGGAAGAAAAGAATCCACATTTGTAGGAGGTACAAACCCAGAGAGTGCAGCTTCTCTAACTTCTGAGGCAGCAGTGCCAGTGACACAGGGGGCACTGGTAAAGCCAGCCACCCTAATCCACTGCACAGTTCAATGAGGTAGTGGAATTTATTGAGTTGATTGAATCTGTACATTGACAATACCTGGGGCAGTGCTGACTTCACCAAACTAGTTTTGGAGTGATTTTGAACATTGCTCTTGCCTTCCTGAGCTCACCTCTTCAGTTCTGTATGTCCTCTACTCTTAAGGTTTTATAAACTATTTTAGATATTTTAACATAATTTTGTTTTATATTTGAAACAACCATAATTTTTTTTTTAGTGCTTGCAACTACAACTCTTTCCTGAAGCACTCTTATTCTGAGACAACCACTGTTGATATTTTGGTGAATTTTAAGTGTCTTTAAAAAATTAATAGCCTTAAATTTATTTATGGAATATTTTCTTTCTTGAAATTCAAACAAGGAGATAGGTATTTGCAAGTAAACACCTCTTCTGGAAATCCCAAATTACATCACCAAGTCAGCCAGTAGCTTTGCATAAAAAGAAATCAGCTTTATAAATAACACCTTAAATGACTTTTCACTAAGGTCTCATGACCTAACAAATGTTTTTTTCAGATCTTTTCTAAGCTTCTAAATCAGTGTTTAAAAAGATAGACATTGAGGCCTCAATTAATTCCCAAGATTTATTTTTAAAAGTTTCCCAATTTGATATACATTATTGTTGGAGGATCTCTGGTCCTTGTGACACATCCCACTTAAATGTTCTATTACTCCCATGAAATGTGTCCCAAACTGATCCATCTTCTTCACATAAATATCTGTTTTTCCTCTTATAATGCCCCCTTTTTTAAATAAAAACTTCTAATGTAAGTCAGAGAGACACCTTGGAGTCATCCTTGCCTATTTGCTTTTCTTTGCATTTTGCATTTAATTGCTTACTGTGTTAGCTCTGGTTTAGAACTAGTTTTCTAAAGTGGCTGGTGGGTAGTCCTTCCTTCTTCCTGTACCTTCTAGACCTATTTGTTCTGATTATGTAATTTCCATGAGTGTTGAGGACACTGATGGATGTAAAGGCATGAACTCTCTCCACATCTTGAGTGCAGACAGGTCTAACAGATGGACAGTTAGACAGCAGGCATAGAAAGTACACACAGAATGAAACAAGGAAGCTATCTAGCATTTCAATTCAGCCGCAGAGACTGAGGGTCAGAATGGTATAAGGTTCAAGGTAGTGACTGGTGTGGAAACTAATGCCTCTCCAGCTATTCTGGTAACATGTGTACTCTCTGGAGAAAAATGAATGGCAGGTATCCTGCAGATATCAGTAAGCTATAGTGCACATCATTGCTCAATCCACTCTGCTTTGGACATCCTGAACTTAAATACAGTAGGGGTGGGGGCTGTAGAGTAAGTAGATAAACCTCCCACTTCTAAAGAGATTCCTGTACTTCCTCTGCCCTGTGAGATTGAGCATACTGGTGGCCAGAAAAAAAAGGGAACATTTCTGGATTTCAGAGCAGAAGTTGCTGGTGGCAAGTTGTGGGAATATGCTGTGAAAAAATGCAGAGTTAGGAAGACAATTAGAGACAGCGAGGCACCCTAGGGTGATAGCCCTGACCAGACAAGAATCCAGGGACTTCTCTGACCTCATTCTAGAAACAGTTAGTGCTGGAAACAGCAAAAGAGCAGGATAAGATTCAGAAACAGAAAATGTTTAGGCTCAGAACAGAGATTAGGAGTCAGCATGTTCCTTACACTTTACCCCCTGAAAGAAAAACTTTTGTCTGCTTCCTTGAGTTATTTTTACTGGCTAATAAATATCTGAATAAGGCTGGGGACAGGGCTTCAGTCCTTTGGTCTGCTGACCAGAAGTGTTACCTCCTCTAGTTTCCTTGGTGCATTTCATCTGGTCTCTGAGTAGTTCATTGTCACAACAAGTGGTGCCTTATCTGAGGTGCCAGAAGAAATGACCTCCCAAAGCCTGGCAAAGAAAAAGGATGTCCACTCATACTATTTGATAATGAACACAAGCAGCAGGGGGGGAACCCTTGAATGCTTGCAGCAAGGTCACTTTAGGGATCAGGCTAGGGGGATTTCCCTTTCCCATTATCTCTTCTTTATCACGGAGAATTCCCTTTTCCCTGAGCAGTGGAATCTCAAGTTACCGCAATGGGGACTCCTCAGAGCTCCAGGGTGTTGGATCAGAATTTAATTGCCCTCTTACTCATGATCTGAAAATGCCCTTGGTATCTAAAGAAGGGAAGTTCAGACTTAGAAGACTGGGAAAGCACTTTTACCAAGGGGATGGTTGAAGCAATTGGGATGGGATATGAAATGATGTCTTGGGATTAGAAAAGACTTATAAAAAATATCCTCACTGTTAGCCCGGGGGTCCCCAAACTTTTTACACAGGGGGCCAGTTCACTGTCCCCTCAGACTGTTGGAGGGTCAACTATAAAAAAACTATTAACAAATCCCTATGCACACTGCACACCGCGCACATATCTTATTTTAAAATAAAAAACAAAACAAAATGGGAACAAATACAATATTTAAAATAAAGAACATGCCTGACCTGTGGTGGCACAGTGGATAAAGCATCAACCTGGAAATGCTGAGGTCGCCAGTTCAAAACCCTGGGCTTGCCTGCTCAAGGCACATGTGGGAGTTGATGCTTCCAGCTCCTCCTTCCTTCTCTCTCTCTGTCTCTCCCTCTCCTCTCTAAAATGAATAAATAAAAAATTAAAAAAAAAATTTTTTAAATAAAATAAAGAACAATGTTGGGCAGATAAAATATGTATTATGCTCACTTTGTTAAAGTGGCGCTGCCCACGTGGAGGCCGTTGCCCAGGTGATATTAATGTGTGTCTCTGTGGGCAGGCAGACTCCTTGTAGCCTGGGGCTTGGTTTTGGGATTAAGCCTTTCCCACCCTTTTTTGATGTGGGGTGGTACAATCCAATCATGCCTCAGAGAAGTGACTTTGTATTAGAGACTTCCCTATTTTGTATATTGGATTAAGAGTTTGGATTTCTACACTATAAAATGGGGACGGAGCTGGAGCTTGCTCTCTTGGTTCCTGGGATGATTAGCATGAGAGAGCAGAGGGAGCAGAGCAGAGAGCAGAAAGAGGCCATGTGGCCAGGAGAAGCAGCCAAGATGGCAGAGTATTGAGTGAGAGGCCAGTTTGTGCAGTTTAACGCTGGAAAAGGAAGGAGATGGGGAACTGAGGAGAATAAGGCTGGTGAGCTAGAAACCTTTGATTCTAGGAAACTCGGATGAGTCAGTGGCTTTGTGAGCACTGAATGTGAGTGGGTTTTGGAGCCCAGTGTGTGTTTTTACTTGCCCGCCGGGTGCAAGCTAGAATTAAAGAAAATGGCCTATCAGTTTTTGGCTCCGTTGTTTCTTTACCGACTGTCCGAATCCAATGCGAACCTGCATGGGCCGGGCTGCTCTGATGGTGGCCCTGGCCATGGCTTCTGGCTTTACAAACAAGTAAATTTAAATCAACAAACTGACCAGTATTTCAATGGGAACTATGCTCCTCTCACTGACCACCAATGAAAGAGGTGCCTCTTCCAAAAGTGTGGCGAAGGCCGGATAAATGGCCTCAGGGGGCCGCATGCGGCCCATGGGCCATAGTTTGGGGACCCCTGGCCTAGCCTGAACCTCAGACCAGCCCCTCCCCTTAGATATTTCACCTACCATGACCAGCAGATAGTAGCTACAGAAGAAGACACTTTTGCCCCTTTTCCTTAAACAACAAAAGGCTAGAATGTTAGGTTTGGGTCCAGGACTCCTTCAAATCCAGAACCCCTTTAAAAACTTAAATTCCCCTCACCCAACCCTCCCCTCCCCTTAAGAACTACCCCTACCGTGGGGAGGTCTGGGAAATGTCCTTAGAACCCGGACTTCACGAGGAACCTGAGGGTTGGGAAAGGGAGACAGTCTGTGACCAAGGCCACAAACTTGTTACAATTGTAGGAAAGAAAGACATTTTCAGAAAGATTACAGGCAGAGCCTAATAACAACTGTTAACTTGGCTTTTGTGTGTCCTGAGAAGCTAACTAAAACTCAATCTAAAAGTTTCTTGTAAAGTTCCAGCAAAGCAGATTATAAAAAGCCAGTATGATCAATTACTACTCTTATTGTGTTTATACAAATTACCGGGCCAAATTAAAACTAGATTTAGTACTGTCACTAGGATAATCTTAATTTGTCTCTTTGGGGGTCAGGGGAAAGACAATTAAAAAACCTAAGCAGCTCAGTGACCCATCCTCTCATTTCTCTTCAGTCATCTTGGAAGGCTGCTGTTGGTCAAATAAGTTTGTAAATATGATTTATATGTTTGCTCGCTTATAGTTTGCATTGGGTGTGGGGGACAGGCTGTAAGCAGGCAGGGTCATTATAGCCTAAGGCTTAGTTTTCAGACTAAGCTTTTCCCCACACCCTTGACTGATTGCATGATGTGGGGTGGTGCACTCTCATGAGAAATCTCGTTATGCCTCAGATAAGTGACTTTGTATCAGAGACTTCCTTGTTTGTATATTGGATTAAAGGTTTTTGATTTCTACACTATATTTATTTATTTATTTTTAATTTATTCATTTTTAGAGAGGAGAGAGAGAGAAGGGGGAGGAGCTGGAAGCATCAACTCCCATATGTGCCTTGACCAGGCAAGCCCAGGGTTGATTTCTACACTATAAAATGGGGCAGACCGAGAGCTTGCTCTCTCTCGGTTCCTGCTATCACCATTGCAGGGGCCTCCCTGATCCCTTGCCCTTCATGGGAAAAGCTGGTTTTCTGCTTTTCCCTTGTCTTCTCTTGTGGTTTGCCTGTCTTGGTGAGACACCAATAAACAGAATGGCCCACCATCCTCTGACTCTGCCATTTCTTTACTGTCTGCCTAAATTCAATGGGAACCTGCATGTGAATGGCCACAATGGCAGCTCCTGGCCTTACAGCTGTCAAGGACCAATAAAGTCTTGCCTTCTCTGCAATTACTAATAATACTATAAAATATAAAACTATTTTAAATGTTTTTTAACCAGGTGTTCTAGAAAAACATTTAATATTACTACGGTTTAAATATGATTAATGTCTTTTGAAGTTTTTAACAAAAAATATACTTGTTTTCCCTAGGTTTACTAAAGTTCTATTATCTCTTGTATGTCTTCTAACATATAAGTTTGTTTGCCAATAAAAAACCTATTTCTAAAAGTCATAAAATATCTTCATAAGTGTTCATCTAAAATTGTTAATTACTAACTCTAAAGCCAGAAGCCGGGGCCAGGGCCACCATCACAGCCGTCCGGCCAGTGCAGGTTCACATTGGATTCGGACAGTCGGTAAAGAAACAATGGAGCCAAAAACTGATAGGCCATTTTCTTTAATTCTAGCTTGCACCCGGCGGGCAAGTAAAAACACACACTGGGCTCCAAAACCCACTCACATTCAGTGCTCACAAAGCCACTGACTTATCCGAGTTTCCTAGAATCAAAGGTTTCTAGCTCACCAGCCTTATTCTCCTCAGTTCCCCATCTCCTTCCTTATCCCAGATACAAACTCTGCACAGACTGGCATCTCACTCAGCACTCTGCCATCTTGGCTGCTTCTCCTGGCCACATGGCCTCTTTCTGCTCTCTGCTCTGCTCCCTCTGCTCTCTCATGCTAATCATCCCAGGAACCAAGAGAGCAAGCTCTCGTTCTGCCCCCATTTTATAGTGTAGCTTCACAACCTTTAATCCAATATACAAAATAGGGAAGTCTCTAATACAAAGTCACTTCTCTGAGGCATGATTGGATTGTACCACCCCACATCAAAAAGGGTGGGAAAGGCTTAATCCCAAAACTGAGCCCCAGGCTACAAGGATTCTCAACACACATTAATATCACCTGGGCAATGGCCTCCACGTGGGCAGCGTTCTCTTTTACAGAGTGAGCATAATACATTTTATCTGCCCAACACTAACTTAGTCCTCACTGAAAGTTAAGGTTTTTGGAAATGAAAAATTCTGATTAGTTAGAAAGAAATTGTAAAGTTTTAATGATAAAAGTTATAAGGTATGGAGGTACTTTTGAAAGAAAAAGGAAGAAAGTAAATTGTTCTGAAAGCTGGTTATTTCTAAATAGATAAAGTTTATGAAAAATTGCAGAAGGATTGTGTAAGTTGCAGAAGATTTGTGCAGAGAAGAAATTGAAAAAGTAGACAAAGGTGAGATAAGGAGAGGAAGGAAGGACTTTCGAAAACGGATTGTCCTAAAAGGAAAAGAAAAAGAACATTAGAACATTCTTAGGGGCCTCAGGAACTTGGGAAATTCACCCAAACTTACAGGTATTGCAGAAAAAGCCGATAGCCTTTGTAAGTCCCAACTACATACAAAATAAAGGTGTAGTCAGGAGGAGAGACTCACCCCACAAGAACAATTGTATAAGAATCTTTTCACTCTTAATTTTTTAAACACTTCCTCATCTATAATTACTGCAGCCCAGAGGCATTTTATACCAGCTGAGCAATGGCCCAAGCCTCTCATGTTTTACTGGAATATATTAGCTGGCCCTGAGTGGCAGAATCCAGTTAAATTATTAACCCGGGGGGCAACGGTATGTTGCAATTTTGTCATCAACAGGTCCTCTTTGAATGCCAGTGAGGAACATGAAAATTTATCATGAGTTGGCATCAGCCCTTAGAAAGCAACTGGTTCTAGAGATCTAGAAGTTGATAGTGAATCCGCCTCCAGAAATAAACCTGAAAAAAGAAGAACACCTACTCATACACAAGCCCGAAAAGAGAAGGACACTTACCTCACTCCCAAACACTCGGAGAACACCTGACATCACCTGAGACACTTTAAAACATCCAATCAGGTGCTCTAAAGAAGTTTTACAGAATACAGACACACCTGTATGCCTAAAAAACCTGTTTCTCTCTATGCTTGCCCTTCACTTTCCACTGCAACCACCACCACCCTTTAACAAGCCAGTCATCACTGAACCACCTGATCATTTTACTCTCTGTTAATCTTTACTAAAACAAAAGAAGGGAATATGTGGGAATATGCTATGAAAACATGCAGAGTTAGAATTACAATCAGAGACAGCAAGGCTGCTAGAGCCCTGAGCAGATGATAGTCGAAGGCCTCTCTGACCCATACTGGAAACAGTGCATGCTGGAAACAGCAAAACAGCAGCATAAGATTAAGAAACAGAAAATGTTTAGGCTCTCAGAACAGAGATTAGGAGTCAGCATGTTCCTAATACTTTACTTCTGTAAGGCCAGGAGCCGCAATTGTGGCCATTCACATGCATGTTTGCGTTAGATTTGAACAGACAGTAATGAAACAATGGAGCCATGAATTGGTGGGGCATTAGCTTCAATCCTAGCTTGCACCCAGCCAGCAAGTAAAAACACACACTGGGCTCCAAAACCCACTCATTCAGTACTCACAAAGCTACTAACTTATCTGAATTTCTTAGGATCAAAGTTTCTAGCTCACCAGCCTTATTCACCTCTGTTGCCCATTTCTTTCTCTCTACACAAACTCTGCACAAACTGGCTTCTCCTTCAACATTCCACCATCTTGGCTTCTTCTCTTGGCCTTCTCCACGTGGCCTTTCTCTGCTCTCCTCTCTAATGCCAATCTCAGGAACTGAGAGACAGCAAGCTCCCGTTCTGCCCCCATTTTATAGCGTAGAAATCA
Source organism: Saccopteryx leptura (assembly GCF_036850995.1). Taxonomy (NCBI): domain Eukaryota; kingdom Metazoa; phylum Chordata; class Mammalia; order Chiroptera; family Emballonuridae; genus Saccopteryx; species Saccopteryx leptura. The sequence goes on along the minus strand of NC_089508.1, from coordinate 65,716,636 downwards.
AAACCTTTAATCCAATACACAAACAAGGAAGTCACTGATACAAAGTCACTTATCTGAGGCATAATGGGATTCCTCATGAGAGTGCACCACCCCACATCATGAAATCAGTCAAGGGTGTGGGGAAAAGCTTAGTCTTAAAACTAGGCCTAGTCCAGGGGTCCCCAAACTTTTTACACAGGGGGCCAGTTCACTGTCCCTCAGACCATTGGAGGGCCAGACTATAAAAAAACTATGAACAAATCCCTATGCACATTGCACATTCTTATTTTAAAGTAAAAAAACAAAACAGAAACAAATACAATATTTAAAATAAAGAACAAGTAAATTTAAGTCAACAAACTGACCAGTATTTCAATGGGAACTATAGGCCTGCTTTTGGCTAATGATATGGTCAATGTCTAGTTCCATATTTGTCACTTCTAGCCGTAACAAGTGATATGACACATTTCTGGAGCCATGACGTGAGCTTCCCGCATCACCGGAAGTAGTACTGTACGTGAGTGACACCGCGCTTTGTGGCGCCACCACACACAGTACTCCAGGAGCACAGGATGCATCACGCATCCTGTGCTTCTCTTACTGACCACCAATGAAAGAGATGCCCCTTCTGGAAGTGCAGCGGGGGCTGGATAAATGGCCTCAGGGGGCTGTATGCGGCCCGCAGGTTGTAGTTTGGGGACCCCTGCCTTAGTCTATAAGGACTTTGCCAGCTTACAGCCTGTCCCCCACACCTAATGCAAACTATAACTGAGCAAACATATATATTATATTTACAAACTTATTTGACCAACATTCCACCCCTTTTTCTTGCTTTACAATCTAAACCACAGGATTTCTGCACAAGGAAATTAAGCACATTACACAAATAACAACAACATGACAAATCATACAATTTCAACAATTACAAAAATACACTTCACCAGTCTCTTAGCACTTTGTCAAAAGTGCAAAATGTCCTTGGCCTTCTTTCTAGCCATTTGAAAAGCTTCCTGGGGCAGGGGAGTGCTTCCAACAAAGCCACCTCCCACCCCCATCAGGGTATTTCACATTGTCCAAAATCTGTAAGTCCATGAAAAAGGAGCCTGTGCCCACTCAGGTCGTAGTCCAGGAATCAGTCCAAGCACATGGAACCTCAGCCAACCCCCTCATTCCTGCCATCCTGGCAGGTCTTACACTGTCCCAAAGAGGAGCACGTGGCAATGGCAGTCAGCATTTCCATCTCTGCTCCTGAGAGCATGATGGCATCCACCCCATGTCCCAAAATTGCAGACCTACCAGGGGTGTAGTAACAACTCCTTGCTGCTGGGCTCTCATCTTCTGGAGACTGCGGATTGCAACTCAAGCCCAATTCTCCTTATCCTCCAAAAAGGAACTTAAATCACCAGCTCTTGCTGCCGGTCATGAGCCCCAGGCTGCTGCCACAGTCTGCTCCATGGGCCTTGCAGGCCCCGCCTTGGCCTCCTGCCACTGCTGGCTCTCCATAACATCCAAGGCAATCTCCAACTCACAAACCTGTGATTCCTTCTCCAGTGGCTGCTCCATTTCCAGGCGAATCTCACAAACCTGGTCGGCCTCCTCCTCCAGCACTTCCTCCAGCTCCAGGGTCAGCATCTCTTTCTCCCATGTTTGCTTCAGCTCCTTCCACTGCTCAGTTTGCAGGTCCCAGGCAGCCTCTTCCATAGACCTCTTGGTTTCCTCACACATGGCTGTAAAAGTCAGCCAGCCTACGGTCCCCAAAAGGACAGCCATGGGAAACCATAACAGCAGCCAGTCCTCTACTCCACCACTCAAGGGTGGTGCCCCCATATTGATCTGCGAATCCTGCTGCAAACTACACTAGTTATAAGGCCAGAAGCCACCGTTGTTGCCATTCACATGCAGGTTTGTATTAAATTTGGACAGACAGTAATGAAACAATGGAGCCAAGAACTGGTGGGCATTAGCTTTAATCCTAGCTTGCACCCAGCTGGCAAGTAAAAACACACACTGGGCTAGCCCTGGCCAGTTGGCTCAGTGGTAGAGCATCGGCCTGGCATGCAGGAGTCCCGGGTTCGATTCCCGGCCAGGGCACACAGGAGAAGCGCCCATCTGCTTCTCCACCCCTCCCCCTCTCCTTCCTCTCTGTCTCTCTCTTCCCCTCCCACAGCCAAGGCTCCATTGGAGCAAAGTTGGCCTGGGCGCTGAGGATGGCTCTGTGGCCTCTGCCTCAGGCACTAGAATGGCTCTGGTCTCAACAGAGCAACACCCCAGATGGGCAGAGCATCGCCCCCTGGTGGGCATGCCGGATGGATCCCGGTCAGGCGCATGCTGGGAGACTGTCTGACTGCCTCCCCGTTTCCAACTTCAGAAAAAACAAAACAAAACCACACACACACACTGGGCTCCAAAACCCACTCATTCAGTACTCACAAAGCTACTGACTTATCTGAGTTTCCTAGGATCAAAGTTTCTAGCTCACCAGTCTTATTCACCTCTGTTCCCCATCTCCTTCTCTCTACACAAACTCTGCACAAACTGGCTTCTTCTTCAACACTCCACCATCTTGGCTGCTTCTCTTGGCCTCCTCCACGTGGCCTTTCTCTGCTCTCCTCTCTAATGCCAATCTCAGGAACTGAGAGACAGCAAGCTCCCGGTCTGCCCCCATTTTATAGCATAGAAATCAAAACCTTTAATCCAATATACAAACAAGGAAGTCTCTGATACAAGTCACTTATCTGAGGCATAATGAGATTCTTCATGAGAGTACACCACCCCACATCATAAAATCAGTCAAGGGTGTGGGAAAAAGCTGAGTCTTAAAACTAAGCCTTAGGCTATCACAACCCTGCCCGCTTACAGCGTGTCCCCCACACCCAATACAAACTATAAGCGAGCAAACATATATCATATTTACAAACTTATTTGACCAACAAATTCATGGCTTGAAAACTTCCTCTGTCTGCTTCCTTGAATTATTTGTACTGGCTAATAAATATCTGGGTAAGGCTGAGGACAGTGCTTTGGTCTGCTGACCAGAACTGTTGCCTCTGCTTGTTCCCTTGGAGCATTTCATCTGGTCTCTGAGTAGTTCATTGTTGCTGTGACAAGTGGTGCCCTGTGTGAGAAACAAGAACCAAATGACAGGTTTGCTACTTCCAGTAGTTTACTGTTGCCACAACAGCAAGTGATACCTAAAGTTTTTGTGTTTGTTTTTGCTCTCTCAGCACATGTAAGAAATCCATTGTAAGCTCCCACTAATATTTTGGAGAAAGTGTACACGGAAAGGGAAGTCTTGTTTGAGGTGGGGAGGCTTAGTTAGTTAGCAAGATTTGAAGTGTTGGTGTGGTTCAGTCTACCCTCAGGCTTGTGAGGTTGAGAGATACCCATCGTTCACAGATGTCACTCAGATTTGTCTCGTATGCTTTCCTCATGCCACTGACTACTCTCAACCAGGCTACTGTACCAACTTTTAATCTGATTCTGCCTTCTGTTTATCTCTAAATTCTAATTCATTCTCTACATGGTGCTAGATTAATTTTCTGTGGAACAGATTAAATGATGTCACTCTTCTGCTTAAAAATTTCAATAGCTCCCTATATTTTTTAGAAAAGCAGCCCATCTTCTATGTTGATTTGGAAGTTTTTTTTCACGATGTGACTTCAGTCATCCTTCCTAGACTTTCATTCAGCCTTCCCACTTTGTATTTCATGCTCAAGTCACATTTCATGGTTGGCAGTTTTCATAAACTGATCATGCATTTTATTTTGTGTATTTCAATATCTTTATCTTTAGATCCATGGTGCTTAATACATGGATCTACATTTAATAATACCTAATAAATATTCATTGAATAAATGAGTAAACAGCACGTTTACAAATGCTTCGAGATTGAATCCAGAAAGAGAAATTTCTAGACTCAAGCATTTCCAAAAGGTGATGAAATTCAAGGTTATAATAATAATAACAATAATAATATTGTAATATTACTAATATTGTTAGTAATATTGAACACAACTGTGTATTAGGCACTCTGGTCATTAGATACATTAAAACATCCCTTTAATCCTCATCACAATTTTGTTTATTTTTAATTTTTTTTTGAAAAATTTTATTGTTTTTAGAGAGTTGAAGGAGAGAGAGCAAAAGGTGGGTGATGGGGTCAGAAGGAGCAGGAAACATACAGCTCATAATGACTTCTTTTATGGTCCTTGACCAGGCAAGTCTGGGGATTTGAACCAGCAAACTCAGCATTTCAGGTCAATGCTACCACAGGTCAGGCCTCACCATAATTTTAAGAGATAGATACTAACATGACCATTTAGCAGAAAAGAAAACAGGAGCACAATTTGGTCAACTTGCTTAAATTACTCTGGTCAGCAAAAGGTGGAGTAAGATTTGAATATCATCAAATGTCAGTAGAACCTAAATTTTGTACTACTTACTGTACTTTGGAGTGGAGAACTTCTGCAGCATAACAAAAGTTGTTGGTTTTGGCCCTGGCTGGTTGGCTCAGCGGTAGAGCGTCGGCCTGGCATGCAGGGGACTAGGGTTCGATTCCCGGCCAGGGCACATAGGAGAAGCGCCCATTTGCTTCTCCACCCCCTCCCCTTCCTCTCTATCTCTCTCTTCCCCTCCCGCAGCCAGGGCGCCATTGGAGCAAAGATGGCCTGGGCGCTGGGGATGGCTCCTTGGCCTCTGCCCCAGGCGCTAGAGTGGCTCTGGTCGCGGCAGAGCGACGCCCTGGAGGGGCAGAGCATGGCCCCCTGGTGGGCAGATCTTGGCCCCTGGTGGGCGTGCCGGGTGGATCCCGGTGGGGCGCATGCGGGAGTCTGTCTGCCTGTCTCTCTCCTTTTCCAGTTTCAGAAAAATACAAAAAAAAAATGTGTTGGTTTTGAAAAATTTGAAGAATTGTAATGTCAAAGTGTTAAGAGAAATATTGACCTGTGTTGTATTTTAAAATTTTTATTTATTGATTTTTAGAAAGATAGGTAGAGAGAGAGAGAGAGGAGAGAGAGTGAGAACCATCACCTCGTAGTTGCTTCACTTTAGTTGTTCATTGATAGCTGCTCATCTATGCCTTGACTGGGCAGCCCAGGGACCAGAGACCTCAGCATTCCAGGTTGGTGTTTTATCCACTGTGCCACCACCAGTCAGACTTGACTTGTATTTTTAATTACCTATTGATTATCGACATTCCTCACTAGCTGGAAAACACCATAGGAGAAAGGAACTTGTCTCTCTTTCACAATGAATGCCAAGTGCCTAGAAAGTGTTTTGCATTTATCAGTAGTATATGCTCCATAGATATTTATGGATAGAAGAAAGTAGAAAAGGAGTCACAGAGGATATGTTGAAATTACAAAAGATCTGCTTTAGGCATTGACCTTTTTTTTTTTTGTGGCAGAGACAGAGAGAGGGACAGACAGACAGGAAGGGAGACAGATGAGAAACAGCAGATCTTTGTTGTGGCTCCTTAGTTATTCATTGATTGATTTCTCTTATGTGCCTTGACCGGGGTGCTACAGCAGACCGAGTGACCCCTTGCTCGAGCCAATGACCTTGGGCTCAAGCTGGTGAGCCTTGTTCGAACCAGATGAGCCCACGCATAAGCTGGCGACTTCGGGGTCTCAAACCTGGATCCTCTGCATCCCAGTCCGATGCTTTATCCACTGCTCCACCTCCTGGTCAGGCGGCATTGACCTTATTTTATCACGTGTATTTTAAGTTCCTTAAGTGTATGTAACTTTCCTTTTTTTTTACCCTTCAGTTAGTCTGACACTGTGTATCACAGGTGTTTAATAAGTAATCTGTAATTGATTGTCAGAAAAATTAATGAAAGAACTTGAAATGGCATCCTTTCTGCTTTCAACATTTTTTACTATTTTACAACTCAGTAAGTTATAGAAAATTAAAAATAATGCAGATGATTATTTTCCACAAAAATGAAAATTAGCTATATTTGGTGAACTCCAATTGATTATTGACCCATTTTATTTCAGCATTCCTTATTTTTCCATATTCATGTGCTCTTTGAACAGTTTATAAAAACTTATTAGTTCCCTCATTACCTAGTGAATTAAATAAAGTTTTTAACACAGGATCATTTAAATGATTATGTCCTCTTTTAAAAACTATTCTTTAACAAAATGCAAATATTTTTCATTCATAGTCATGCCTCTTCCTAGAAATGGGCAGTGTAAGATCTCTTGACCCAATCATTCAATTGAAAATCTGCCTTAAAAAGTTTGTGTTTAGGGGTAAGCATGTGTTTTATGCCCAATTGAGGCACCACTTCCTTCTGGAATGCTTAATATTTTCACAACTCTTTTTTATTTTTTTATTTTTCTAAGGTTGGAAATGGGGATGCAGTCAGACTCCCGCATGCGCCCAACTGGGATCCACCCGGCATGACCACCAGGGAGCGATGCTCTGCCTGTCTAGGGTGAATCAGAGCTGTTCTAGCACCTAAGGCAGAGGCCACAGAGCCATCCCCAGTACCCGGGCCATCTTTGCTCCAATGGAGCCTTGATTGCCGGAGGGGAAGAGAGAGACACAGATGAAGGAGAGGGGGAGGGGTGGAGAGCAGATGGGCGCTTCTCCTGTGTGCCCTGGCCAGGAATCAAATCCGGGACTCCTGCACGCCGGGCCGACGCTCTACCACTGAACCAACCTAATATTTTCACAACTTTTAAAGAAGTTGGGAGTCCCGTAGAAATTTTTAGTCTTGCTAGACATGTTAGCTCTGTTTGTCCACCAGATGTCACCCTGGCATCTTAGGATCCTTAGAAAATAAAAATAGCTAGACTTTAATTTATAATTACATTACTTCTGCTAGTGCACATATAAACTATAATTTAACAGTTATATATATAATTTACAATCAAGTCAGAATACTGGGCCATCTCACAAATAAAAAAATGTGTTTTACATTAATTAATCTATGTTATTATTGAAATTTTACTGTCAAAAATTAGTATCCTTTCACTGTACTCCAATTTCTCTGTCTTTTAAGGATTTATCTATTGTAAGCTTTAATTGATGTGTGTATGCTCTATAATGATAAGCCAGGACTGACATTCTTCAGCGATCTTCAACCATCTTCCAAAATATGTACTTTGATATTTTATTTTTTACATGAATTTTCTGGCTTTTCAAGTCAAATGATATTAAAAATAACAATATAATTAATTTTTTATGTTAAATTTTATTCCCTAGAAAAAATAAAGTCATAATGGATAAAGAGTCAAAATATTTGTAACATCTATTTTATGTCAGATAGTCTGGATGGGCGATTTAGATATTGTTTAAATTCTCTTTATTATTTTTTTTAATTTTTTTCCTTGATTTGAGAGAGAGAGAAAGAGAGAGAGAGAAGCATTAATTTGTTGTTTCACTTAGTTGTTCCACTTAGTTGTACGCTCATTGATTGCTTCTTCTATGTGGCCTGATCAGGGGTGGAACCCGTGACCTCTGATGTGCCAAGTGGACACTTTATTCACTAAAATACCTGGCCAGGGCCCTGGCCGGTTGGCTCAGTGGTAGAGCATCGGCCTGGCATGCGGGGGACCCGGGTTCGATTCCCGGCCAGGGCACATAGGAGAAGCGCCCATTTGCTTCTCCACCCCCCCCCCCTCCTTCCTCTCTGTCTCTCTCTTCCCCTCCTGCAGCCAAGGCTCCATTGGAGCAAAGATGGCCCGGGCGCTGGGGTTGGCTCCTTGGCCTCTGCCCCAGGTGCTAGAGTGGCTCTGGTCGCGGCAGAGCATCGGCCCCTGGTGGGCAGAGCGTTGCCCTTGGTGGGCGTGCCGGGTGGATCCCGGTCGGGCGCATGCGGGAGTCTGTCTGACTGTCTCTCCTCGTTTCCAGCTTCAGAAAAATACAAAAAAAAAATAATAACAATAAAATAAAATAAAATACCTGGCCAGGGTCTCTCTTTTTCTTATGATTTATTTCAAATTGATAGAAAACCCCTTCCCATGCTTTATAAGCAATACCATCTGTCTGGTGATTCTTTTTTTTTTTTTTTTAATTTTTTTTAATTTTTTTTTTTTTTTTACAGAGACAGAGAGAATCAGAGTGAGGGATAGACAAGGACAGACAGACAGGAACAGAGAGATGAGAAGCATCAATCATTAGTTTTTCGTTGCGCATTGCGACACCTTAATTTTTCATTGATTGCTTTCTCGTATGTGCCTTGACCGCGGGCCCTCAGCAGACCGAGTAACCCCTTGCTTGAGCCAGCGACCTTGGGTCCAAGCTGGTGAATTTTTGCTCAAACCGGATGAGCCCATGCTCAAGCTGGCGACCTCGGGGTCTCGAACCTGAGTCTTCCACATCCCAGTCCGACACTCTATCCACTGTGCCACTGCCTGGTCAGGCCTGTCTGGTGATTCTTGATGGGGAAGACAGTCCTGGGTGACTCACATTTCCTTTCATCATCTCTGGCTCCATTGTCCTGAATTTGTGATCTCACAAATTCTTTTCTATAATTGTGTCTTCTTTTCTATAATTGCATTTCCCTGTACTCTCTAAAACATAAAGCCTTTTCTTCTATTTTCCTCCAAACACTGGTCATTTAAAAATTCAGAAAATTTAAATAATTTTCTTAAGAGAACACAGTGATAGAATGATGGAACAGAAACATAACAGCAATTTGCCTCCAACACCAGAACTATTTTTATTCATCTTTATTTCCGGGATATTTGCCAATTGTGTATGGTGGGTAGAGAGTTTATAAAGTAAATGAATTTATTGTGAGATAGTAGGACATCTAAAATAGTGAGATTTATAAATTTTTATTGTTTAAAGCAATCATTCTTGTGTCAATATTTATTAACTTGTAATGTTGTTATTACCATATACTGTGTAAATGTTAATTATATGTAAAATCATCTAACATTCAAATATGTGCTAAGTAACTTTGTAGCTCCTAATTCTCTAACAGAATTGATAACCTTTCTCTACCAATGACTATACCAGAGTAGGCCACTAGATGTCACCATAGCACAGAAATTATCTAGTAAGTCTCAGAAAGTGAGCTCATCTTTCTACCTCACTTAGGAAGTAGAAAGATGGTCTATTTTGCCTTCTCAGATAAGATATAATATTTTGTGTCCACTCAGCCCTGAATATCCATCTGCTTTGTAGAGGATTACAATTATTTTGCTGAAATAATATTATTTTACTACCAAGAGAAATGTATTAGATAGCTTTTGATATTCAAAGTAGGGGTTATTCCTAACACATTTAATAAAAAATAATCTCTTTGGAATAGCACAAGTATGACAATATATCTAGAAATAAACCTAACAAAGTATGCAAAACCTACATGAGGAAAACTTTACAGCAGTACTAAAAAAACACAACAATAGACTTGAGCAAATTAAAAGACATCCTTTTTTATGGATAGAATTATGTCAATGGCATATATAGATGCCAATTCTCCTGAGATGACAGTATTTTACTGCCATATCAATTAAAATAACGTACGTATTTCTGGAACAAGACAAATTAGTTCTAAGTTTAGTATAAAAAATAAACTTGTAAGAATAGCTATAAAAGTCCTGTTATTTTTTAAAAAGGAAACAATGAGGGGTCTTACATCTACCAGATAATAAAACACACTATAAAGCAGGGGTCGGGAACCTATGGCTCGCGAGCCAGATGTGGCTCTTTTGATGGCTGCATCTGGCTCGCAGAGAAATCTTTAATAAAAAAAACAATAACATTAAAAATATAAAACATTCTCATATATTACAATCCATTCATTTCCTACCACTCGTGTTTATGGTTGCAGGTGGCTGGAGCCAATCACAGCTGTCTCAGGGACAACACTAAATTTTTATTGGATAATGCATAATGTACACGGGTCATTGTATGTCTCTCACGAAATTACATTTTAAAATATGTGGTGTTCATGGCTCTCTCAGCCAAAAAAGTTTCCCGATCCCTGCTATAAAGCCTCTATAATTAAAGCATCATGATACTGGGGAATAATAAACTGATAAGGAAAAGATCACATTCAGAAACAGACCAAAGTATGTACATATGTGTATATATGTGTGTGTGTGTGTGTATGTGTGATTGTATGTGTGTATATATATGTATGTGTATTTATACACACACACACATAAATATATTAAATAATATATGTGGCCATTCAAATCTCTGGGGGAAAGTTGCACTTTTAAATAAATAGTATTGTGGCCCTGGCCAGATGGTTCAGTGTTAGAGCATTGGCCCAGCATGTGAATGTCCCAGGTTTGAGTTCCAGTCAGGACACACAAAAGAAGCAACATCTCTTCTCCACCCTTCCCTCTGCCCCTCCCCTTTCTGTCTCTCTTTCCCTCCCACAGTGATGGCTCCACTGATTCCAGCACATAAGCCTGACAGCTGAGTATGGCTCCTTGGAGCCTCCACCTCAGACACTGAAAGTAACTCGTTTGTGAGCATGGCCCCAGATGGGAAAAGCATCAGCCCCAGATGGAGATTGCTGGGTGGATCCTGGATGGGGTACATGCAGGAGTCTATCTCTCTATCTCCCTTCTTTCACTTAGAAAAGAAGAAAAAATAAATAAGTAAGTAAATAAATAAATAGTATTGTGACAACTTGGGAATCATTGGATCCATAATGTGTATGTTGGTCAAATAAGTTTGTAAATATGATATATATGTTTGCTTGCTTATAGTTTGCATTGGGTGTGGGGGATAGGTTGTAAGCAGGCAGGGTGGTTATAGCCTAAGGCTTAGTTTTAAGACTAAGCTTTTACCCACACCCTTGACTGATTGCATGATGTGGGGTGGTGCACTCTCATGCGGAATCTCATCATGCCTCAGATAAGTGACTTTGTATCAGAGACTTCCTTGTTTGTATATTGGATTAAAGGTTTTTATTTCTACACTATAAAATGGGGCAGAGGAGCCCATGCAGAGGAGATCAGAGACAGGCCATATGGAGGAGAGGAGAAGCAGCCAAGATGGCGGAGTGCTGAAAGAGAAGCCAGTTTGTGCAGAGAAAGAAATGGGGAACAGAGGTGAATAAGGCAAGTGAGAATGAAACCTTTGATTCTAGGAAACTCAGATGAGTCAGTGGCTTTGGGAGCCCTGAATGAAAAGGGAAGTGTTTTCCCACTTGTGTGTATTTCTCGCCCACCAGGTGCGAACTTGGATTAAAGGTAATGGCCCACCAGTTCCTGGCTCCGTTGTGTCATTACTGTCTGTCTGAATCAAATGTGAACCTGCATGGGCCAGGCAGCTGTGATGGTGGCTGCAGCTGCTGGACATACAGTGTATCACACACAAGAATAAACTCTAAATAAATCAGATGTATCACTGTAAAAAAATAATTAAATTATAAGAAAACTGTGGTAGGTTTTTTTAAAACTTTATACCTAAGATAAACTCCTATATAACTATAAATTATTTTCTATGGTTAAAGATCTAAATAAAATCTAGAACACCCACTAGTGGGCAGGAGGGACCAGGTTGACCAGCACTGCAAATGTGGGCAGTTTTTATAATTTTAAAGTAAAAATAGTTAAATGTGATTTTCTAATAGTTTTTTTCTGTATGTGTGTCAAAAAGAAATCATAGGCAAAGTCAAATGACGCATTCGATAAAATATTTTCCACAAATAAAAAATAATTATTTATCTATGTGTATATATACAATGTTAATATATAATAAATTATAAAAATGAAGAAAGAATAAAACATTCAGTAGAAAAATGAGCAAAAGATGTGGGTAAAGAGTGAGTTCATAGAAAAATATTTACAGTTGGTTCTTAAATATATAAAATATACTCAACTTTACATTAAGAAGAGATATGCAAATTAAAACAACACTGACAAATTAGAGTAATGCAATGAAAATTCATGAAGTTCCCTTGTATATAATTGTAAAGCCAGTAGCCATGGCCACCATCACAGCCACTTGGCCCATGCAGGTTGACATTTGATTCAGACAGACGGTAGAGAAACAACAAAGCCAAGAACTGGTGGGCCATTAGCTTTAATCCTAGCTAATACCCAGCGGGCAAAAAATACACACAGTAGGAAAACACTTCCCTTTCCATTCAGGGCTCCCCAAACCACTGACTCTCTAAGTTTTCTAGAATCAAAGGTTTCTACCTCACCAGACTTATTCATCTCTGTTCCCCATCTCCTTCTCCCTGCACAAACTCTGCACAAACTGGCTTCTTCTTCAGCACTCTGCCATCTAGGCTGCTTATCCTCTTCTCCACGTGGCCTTTCTCTGATCTCCTCCAACATGGGCTCTTCTGCCCCATTTTATAGTGTAGAAATTCAAACCTTTAATTTTTTTTCTTTTTTCTTTTTTATTCATTTTAGAAAGGAGAGAGAGAGAGAGAGGAGAGAGAGAGAGAGAGAGAGAGAGAGAGAGAGAGAAGGGGGGAGGAGCAGGAAGCATCAACTCCCATATGTGCCTTGACCAGGCAAGCCCAGGGTTTCGAACCGGTGACCTCAGCATTTCCAGGTTGACGCTTTATCCACTGCGCCACCACAGGTCAGGCCTCAAACTTTTAATTTAATATACAAATAAGAAAGTCTCTAATACAAAGTCACTTAGGTTGGGAAAGGCTTAGTTTAAAAATTAAGCCATTGGCCCGTGATGGTGAACTGTTTTGTAAAAACCGCCCACTTTTGCAGTGCTGGTCAACCTGGTCCCTCCTGCCCACTAGTGGGCATTCCAGCTTTCATGGTGGGAGGTAGCGGAGCAACCAAATAGAGCTGCGATTGGCCCACCATGAAATCTAGAACACCCACTAGTGGGCAGGAGGGACCAGGTTGACCAACACTGCAAATGTGGGCAGTTTTTATAAAAAGGTTCACCATCATGGCCTTAGGCTATAACGACTCTGCTTACTTACAGCCTGTCCCCCACACCCAATGCAAACTATAAGCGAGCAAACATATATGTCATATTTACAAACTTATTTGACCAACATTCCACCCCTTTTGCTCGCTTCACAATCTAAAGCACAGGTATTCCTGCACAAGGAAATTAGGCACATTACACAAATTACAACAACATGACAAACCATACAATTTCAACAATTATAGAGGCTCACCAATCTCTGAGCACTTTGCCAAAAGCACAAAATGTCCTCAGCCTTCTTTCTAGCCATTTAAAAAGCTTCCCGGGGAAGAATGAGGGCCTCCACCAAAGAAGCCCTCCACCCTCATCAGGGTATTTCACATTGTCCAAAATCTGTAAGTCTATCCAACAAAGGAGCCAGTGCCCACTCAGGTCATAGTCCAGGAATTAGTCCAAACACATGGGGCCTAAGCCACCCCCCTCACCCCTGCCATACTGGCAGATTTTACATTGTCCCAAAGAGGAACATGTGGCAATGGCAGTTAGCATTTCCATCTCTGCTCCAGATAGCATGATTGTCCTAAAATCGCAGACCTACCAGGGGTAGGGTAGGTACTCCTTGCTGCTGGGCTCTCATCTTCTGGAGACTGTGAATTGCAACTCCAGCCCGATTTTCCTCATCCTCCAAAGAGAAACTGAAAACACGAGTTCCTGCTGCCAGGCTTGAGCCCTGATCCGCCACCACCTTCTGCTTCATGGGCCTTGCAGCCCTGACCCCGGCCTGAGCCCCAGCCTCCCGCCAAACTGGCTCTCTACAACATCTAGGGCAATCTGCAACTCACAAACCTGTAATTCCTTCTCCAGGGGCTGCTCCATTTCCAAGCGAATCTCACGAACCTGGTCGGCCTCCTTCTCCGGTGCTTGCTACAGCTCCAGGGTCGACATCTCTTTCTTCCATGCTTGCTCCAGCTCCTTCCACTGCTTGGATTGCAGGTCCCAGGCAGCATCTTTCACAGAACTCACAGTTTCCACATGCATGGCTGAAAAAGTCCCAAAGGACAGCCATGGGGAACCATAAAAGCAGCCAGTCCTCTACTTCACTGCTCAAAAGTGGTGGTGGTTTCATACCGAACTGACTCAAATCCTGCCACAGACTATGCCAAATGTAAAGCCAGTAGCCACTGCCACCATCACAGCCACCTGGCCTGTGCAGGTTTACATTTGGTTCAGAGAGATGGTTTATGGTCAGTAGCCATGGCCACCATCATAGCCGCCTTGGTTTGCATTGGATTCAGACAGACAGTAATGAAACAATGAAGCCAAGAACTGGTGGGCCATTAGCTTTAATCCTAGCTTGCACCTGGCAGGCAAGAAATACACACAGAGGGAAAACACTTCCCTTTCCATTCAGGGATCTCAAAACCACTGACTTATTTAAGTTTCCTAGGATCAAAGTTTCTAGCTTACCAACCCCATTCACCTCTGTTTCCTATCTCCTTCTCTCTGCACAAACTCTGAAAAAACTGGCTTCTACCTCAGCACTCCACCATCTTGGCTGCTTCATCTTGCCTCCTCTATGTGGCCTTTCTCTGCTCTTCTTTTTCTGCTCTCTCCTCTAATGCTAACCTCAGGAACCAAGAGAGAGCAAGCTCTCGGTCTTCCCCACTTTATAGTATAGAAATCAAAACCTTTCATCCAATATACAAACAAGGAAGTCTCTGATACAAAGTCATTTATCTGAGGCATAATGAGATTCCTCATAAGAGTGCACC